>NC_081290.1:252518197-253768197 GCF_030435805.1 Mustela lutreola | reverse complement strand
TGCTTTCAGCTTGGTGTTGTGCTTTCTTCCTTTAGTTTTATAACCTAAAGTCTTTTTTAAAAACCAAGTCTTGAAAAATGTTCTATATTACATTAAACCAAAAACTAAGTTTTTTCTCAATGCCAGACACAGTGTTCTTCTAACAGAATACTCAATAAAATTTTAGCTTAACACCTACAAAAAAATGTGCAGTAGTAGAATATGTAAGCTGTGCATTTACCCATTTATAAATAGTTCTCAAGGTATGCATTCCTTTTATTTTTACATCTGTGCCATCATATTCCTTGGTGCTGTACAGAATTTAAGTCTAGTAAAAAAAAAAGAAAGAAAGAAAGAAAGAAAGAAAGAAAGAAAGAAAAGAATAGTCATTTCTTTTTTTTTTTTAAAGATTTTTAAAGATTTTATTTATTTATTTGACAGAGAGAGATCACAAGTAGACAGAGAGGCAGGCAGAGAGAGAGAGGGAAGCAGGCTCCCCACTGAGCAAAGAGCTCAATGTGGGAGTCGATCCCAGGACCCTGAGATCATGACCTGAGCCAAAGGCACCGGCTTAACCCACTGAGCCACCCAGCCACCCCAGAGTAGTCATTTCTTAATGGAGAATTTGTTTGGCTGGAACACTGCAGTGAAATAATGTTCTCAAAAACTAAGGATAAAATTTCATTTAATCTACCTAAAAATAAATTATAAGCCCAATAATTTCCTTAAAAAAGAAGATTTTATTTATTTACATGTCAGAGAGAAAGAGAGAGAGAGATCATACAAGCAAGGGGAGCAGCAGGCAGCGGGAGAAGCAGGTTTCCTGCTGCACAAGAAGCCTGATGCTGGACTCCATTCCAGGACCCTGGGATTATGACCTGAGCCAAAGGCAGACACTTTACAGACCCAGGCATCCCACAAACCCAATAATTTCTTAGAGTTCAGCATGCTATGGAGTGAGACTAAATTCATTGTATTAATTAATTAATTAAATCCACTTGCTTATGTGGATTTAAGACTGTTAGATTGGGAAGAAAAATTATAGTAGTGAGACCCTCCCAATGTTCAATGCTAGCCCAAGGGGTACATGGGTTTGATAAAGGAGACTTTTACTTACTGCACAATCTTTAGAGAGAGAAGTCTATTTTATAAGTCTATTTTACAGGCTGTTTTCATGAGCAAACCAAGTTGATATTGATTGCAAACCTGACTCTTCCTTAGAAAACAGCTTGGAATGATTCATATCATTCCCTTTCCTAGAACGGTTATGTGTCATTTATTAAAGAGTGATTTGGATCTATTTGTCTTGAAGAATAGAACAAATTACATTGTATCGTCTTTACCACTGGTTAGATGCTTTCAGCTTGATGTGTATTCAAATCATTCTTGAGCACAAGGAGGGCTAACAGACAGTTTTAAAATGAACTGCTTAGTGTTTTCCATTACACAAAATTAGCTCAGGGATACGAATGGGAAAGGATGAAGATAGTTGGACACCAAAGTCAAAATGCACATTAGCTAGCATCACACTTACCTGCCCCACGCATCATCTTAAGCACATGTTGGTGTATTCCTAGTCCAATGCTTTTGTTCATTTCACTGTTTTAGTTCATTTGCTTTGTCTTCCTTTCACTAACTCTTAGAAACAGAGTAATGGTGTCACAGTGGCCAAGCATGTTGTGATGGGAACTGTGGCTTCTTAAAGGAAACATGCTGTGCTACACAAATTTTCTTTTGAAAGTCAGTTACCTCCACAGGAATTTTCCATATGTGAATGAATATTTTAATTTTCCAGGCATTTTTGTGCATGTACCTAATAGAAGTACTATATATTTTTTTAAAAGATTTCTTTATTTATTTGAGAGAGAGTGAGAACGAGTGGTAAGAAGGGACAGAGGGAGAAGGAGAAGAGAGAAGTAGGCTTCCTGTTGAGCAGGAAGCCAGATGCACAGCTCAGTCCCAGGACCCTGAGATCGTGACCTGAGGTGAAGGCAGAGACTTAACCAACAGAGCCACCCAGGCACCCCTGTCTGTTTGCTGATAATTGAAAGTATGTGATTCACAAAATCTTCTTATTGATATGGACTTAAATTTTCAACATACCCAGTACCCTTTTAACATGTTTATGAGATTCTATCCATATTGTGATCTAGCTTACACTTAAACAGGTCTGAAGACAGAAACTCATTGCTTTCATAACATTGACTTGGGAAGTCCTTCCTTATTATTTCTCCCTTTCTGACAAATAAATAAATAAATAAATGGTAGATAGATAAAATCTCTTAATTTTTTTTAAAGATGAATCTCTTATATGATGATACTTGAAATACTCCAAGCTCAAGGCTACCTCTCAGCACATCTACAATGGTTTCCTATAACACTTAAAATGTCAGTATTATAGCTATGCCCTTTATTTATAGGTGCATTACCATACACTCATTCCTCAGTCAAGCATTCATTGAATATGTGTGTGAATCAGGTGTAAAGGCATAAGATACGATACTTGACATGAAGGTCCTCATTGTTTATTGGAAAATGGATATAAATGGTATGATGCACTAAACTATAATTTAAAGGATATATCACTATTTAAAATAAAGCTTACTTGACCTTCACATAAAATGTATATTCTCTGGGGAACTATATCAGAAAATATTTGGGAGATAACATCAATAATTAATGGTAATAGGATATCATTAAATTGATATCATCATCATTATTATAAAGTATGTTTTTCTAAGATTTTTTAATAGCAGGTTTGTAATTCACATACCATAATTTCAATGTTTTTAGTATAGTCACAGAATTGTACAACCATCAGGACTCTTTATTTAAAATATTTTTACCGGGGCACATGGGTGGCTCAGTGGGTTAAGCATCTGCTTTTGGCTCAGGTCATGACCTCAGGGTCCTGGAATCGAGCTCCACACCGGGCTTTCTGCTCAGCTGGGAGATGCTTCTCCCTCTCTCTCTGCCTGCCTCTCTGCCTACTTGTGATCTCTCTGTCAAATAAATAAATAAAATATTTAAAAAATAAAATGTTTTTACCACTGTGAAAAGAAACCTCATATCCTTGGACATGAGGTAGTGGTCCAGTTGTTCAAAAAATAGCATTGGTGCTAAATGTACTAGTATACTATAAGGAATTGGAGTAGCAGGTGCAATGTCAGGTATGCAAGGTGTGTGAAGGATTTGTAGCTATAAGAATGGTGAGATCTTATGACTATTGCAAGGTGCCATTTATACACACAAAAGAATCATGAGCAGCCTAAGATGAGTAACAGGCAGTTACAATCAAGGTATGAAATCAGGGGGACTTTTTGATGAGCTCTCATCATCCACTGCAAGAAGATGTGGTAAATCAAACACCAAGCACAGGATCCATCAGAGACTGAATATCAAGGACAGGTAAATGCTGAACTAAGGTAGGTCTGTTTGGACAAGTTTCAGTCTGAGAAAATGCTGACTCACATGGTAAGAACATCTGAGGGGGTGCTTGAGAAGGTTTTTTACTCCTCCAAATTCTCCAAATCCTCCAAATCTATTCAACTTAAACATGTGGCTCACTGCTAGCAGTGATCTCTCTAATCATTGAATAAAATGCTGAGGCTTCCCTCCATAGGACAACAGCTGCTTTCATTAAGACCTATCATTCTTCCTCTCCTATTTACTAATTTTATAACTATAGTTAAGTCACAGCATATCCCACCTTGCAATATGCTGAACTGGATGATAGAGGAAAAAACTCTAATACTCAAAGGAGTTGTAAGACTTAACTAGCATGTACAACTTTCAATTTTCTACCACTACCCAACCTTGTCTGTGCACACAAATCTACCTTGTTACTATGGGATAAATCTTACTGTGCTAATAACAAATGATTCTATAACCTCAGAATTGAGTTGACTTACCCCATCACACTAGTTTATTTGCTACACATATGTCAAGGGACATACCAACCTCCCAGCTCCATGAATTCTTCCTTGTAGGACTCAGAAAGTTGGAGCAGCCCAATTTGGAGCAACAGTTCTCTTTACAGATAATATGAAGAAAGGATACACTGGTTTTTAAATTTTCATCTCGGAAGCTACATGCATTACTTCTACTCACATTTCATTGGCAAAGCGAGACTTGGCCAATGGCCAAGTTGGTCACCATCAAGACAGATAAAAGAATAGAATTTTAGCAGAGGATATTTCCTACACTACTACAATCTGCCGTGTCTAACTATTTATTTTTAATGACAATAGTATTCCACAATATGAATGTACTCTAATTTATATTACCCTTTTTCTAGTGATGAATATTTTCAGTGTTTCACGTATTTCAATGTTAGAAACTATGTTGAACAGAACATGGATCAAACCATACACACATGTCCACATACAATTTTTAGATTGGATTTGACAAATAAAAAGAACACAGAATTATTTCTTTCGGATCTGAAAATCTTCTGAATATCAAATATACAAAACCTTTGTATATCTGACTTTCGCTAATATTATATGTTTTTCTTTTTTGTAATAATCTTTCTGTGAATAGCTTCATCATTCCAAAAGTACTGGGCAAAAAGTTCTTCTAAAAATGCATTATTTCAGTGGCAGAGTGCAAGACCACCTTTACCTTTGGTTGTTAGAAAATGGACATTTCCATGTCTACAGAGGGCTATGCTGTCAGGAAAGAGGAAGAAGGTTGGTCTGCCATGCTCTGATATGGTTTCCTCAGCACTGCTTCATGTATTTTCTCCCATTGGGCTCCGGTTGCATAAGAAAACAAGTACTTACTTATAAGCCTCTGACTACACTGGGTCTAATGGATGAGTTCTGATCAACTCTGTGATCATTTCTATTCCCTTATCCATCAAAGGTCTTAACACAGAGCTGATGTTTCTTGCTTCAGTGAAATGATGCCATTCTTTTCCAATTTATAGAACAAAGCCAATCAAAGTTTGTGTAACATTCTCTTAATTCAGAGAATAAGTATCAAAGAGGTACTATCAGAAATAACTCAGAAACTGCCCAACATAATTCATTATACATATTTTAAATCCACATGATCATTTGTGGCTATAACAGTCTTTGCAGAATAAATTAATCACATCTGACATATAAGGTGAAGTCATAGTTTAATATTCAAATTAAATATATCATTTCATGGTGTTATCTAAAGAGTACAGTTCTAAACAATTTTCAGTTACAGACACATAAATATATTTTTTATTCCTTCATTCATCACAGCATCATGTTGGAAATTTCTTAAGGCCTTCAGTTAAAGACAATAGTTGAGGGTTTCTGAAAATAAGGGAGAAAGACACGAGTATGTGTTCTCAAAAACATGTGCAGGAATTGAGCCTATATAAAAGCTGAAAAACTTTCTCTTCTGTAACAGAGGAAAGAGAAGAAAGTATGAGCTTGGATGATGGCAGGAGTTTAGTTTTGATATGGAACAATTAGAAGTTTTCAGAACTGATAGACTGAAAGTGGCAGAACCTAGTTGGTTATGAATTAAAGTTCTGGCATCAGATATCTGAGGCTCAGGCGTTGTTCTGAGTATTTAGGGTTTACAATTCACATTCAGATACTCAATCTGAACCCTCACAACATTCATGGAGTGTAATAGAGTCATTATTACTTCCTTTACAAAAAAGAAAATTAGGGGCACCTGGGTGGCTCAGTGGGTTAAGCCGCTGCCTTCGGCTCAGGTCATGATCTCAGGGTCCTGGGATTGAGTCCCGCATCGGGCTCTCTGCTCAGCAGGGAGCCTGCTTCCCTCTCTCTCTCTCTGCCTGCCTCTCCGTCTACTTGTGATTTCTCTCTCTGTCAAATAAATAAATAAAATCTTTAAAAAAAAAAGAAAATTAATCAATTTGAAATGTAAGTCACATAACTACTGCCATAAACAGATATTATATGATCACAGAAAATAAATGAAAGAGAAACTCAGTGTATGCTGAAAGGGTTTCAGAATTCCTCAAAGAGAGGATAGAATGGTTTCTACCTAGATTATCAGAGATGCAAGAAGGAAATTTTATAAAAAGTTGGTAAAAATATATAAGAAAAGAACCATGTGAAAACCAAAGATAAATTTGGTATATAGTGAGTATATTACTTTGGATTTAGTAGGCAATTATTTTTTAAAAAAATTTTAAATTTTTTTATAAACATATAATGTATTATTAGCCCCAGGGGTACAGGTCTGTGGATTTGCCAGGTTTACACACTTCACAGCACTCACCATAGCACATACCCTCCCCAATGTCCATAACCCCACCACCCTCTCCCTACCCCTCTCTCCCGGCCCCTCTCAGTTCGTTTTGTGACATTAAGAGTCTTACGGTTTGTCTCCTTCCCAATCCCATCATATTTCATTTCCTCTTTTCTCCCCCCAATTCCCCCACATTGCATCTCTACTTCCTCATATCAGGGAGATCATATGACAGTTGTCTTTCTCCAACTGACTTATTTTGCTAAGCATAATACCCTCTAGTTCCATCCACATCATCGCAAATGGCAAGATTTCATTTCTTTTGATGTCTGCATAGTATTCCATAGTATATGTGTGTGTGTGTGTGTGTGTGTGTGTGTGTGTGTGTGTGTGTATGTGTATCACATCTTTATCCATTCAGATGGATAAATAAGATGTCCAGATAACATATGTCCATCTGTGGATGGACATCTAGGTTCTTTCCATAGTTTGGCTATTGTGAACTTTGCTGCTATAAACATTTGGGTGCATGTGCCCCTTCGGATCACTATGTTTGTATCTTTAGGGTAAATACCCAGTAGTGCAATTGCTGGGTTGTAAGGTAGCTCTATTTTCAACTTTTGAGGAACCTCCATGCCGTTTTCCAGAGTGGTTGCACAGCTTGCATTCCCACCAAGAGTGTAGGAGGGCTCCCCTTTCTCTGCATCCTCGCTAGCATCTGTCATTTCCTGACTTGTTGATTTTAGCCATTCTGACTGGTGTGGTTTTGATTTGTATTTCCCTGATGCCGAGTGATGTGGAACATTTTTTCATGTGTCTGTTGGCCATCTGGATGTCTTCTTTGCAGAAATGTCTGTTATGTCCTCTGCCCATTTCTTGATTAGATTATTTGTTCTTTGGGTGTTCAGTTTGCTAATTTCTTTATAGATTTTGGACACTAGCCCATTATCTGATATGTCATTTGCAAATATCTTCTCCCATTCTATCAGTTGTCTTTTGGTTTTGTTAACTGTTTCCTTTGCTGTGTTCATTTTTGCCCTTGCTTCCCTTGCCTTTGGCGATGTTCCTAGGAAGAAGTGGCTGAGGTCAAAGAGGTTGCTTCTTGTGTTCTCCTCAAAGATTTTGATGGATTTCTTTCTCATATTGAGGTCCTTCATCCATTTTGAGTCTATTTTCATGTGGGGTGGTAGGAAATTGTCCAGTTTCATTCTTCCGCATGTGGCTGTCCAATTTTCCCAACACCATTTATTGAAGAGGCTGTCCTTTTTCCATTGGACATTCTTTCCTGCTCTGTCAAAGATTAGTTGACCATAGAGTTGAGGGTCTATTTCTGGGCTCTCTATTCTGTTCCATTGATCTATGTGTCTGTTTTTGTGCCAGTACCATGCTGTCTTGATGATGACAGCTTTGTAATAGAGCTTGAAGTATGGAATTGTGATGCCACCAACTTTGGCTTTCTTTTTCAATATTCCTTTGGCTATTCGAGGTCTTTTGTGGTTCCATATAAATTTAAGGATTATTTGTTCCATTTCTTTGAAAAAAATAGGTGGGATTTTGATAGGATTTCATTAAATGTGTAGATTGCTTTAGGTAGCATAGACATTTTCACAATATTTGTTCTTCCAATTTATGAGTATGGAACATTTTTCCATTTCTTTGTGTCTTCCTCAATTTCTTTCATGAGTACTTTATAGTTTTCTGAGTGTAGATTCTTTGCCTCTTTGCTTAGGTTTATTCCTAGGTATCTTATGGTTTGGGGTGCAATTGTAAATGGAATTGACTCCTTAATTTCTCTTTCTTCTGTCTTGTTGTTGGTGTAAAGTGCAACTGACTTCTGTGCATTGCTTTTATATCCTGACACTTTACTGAATTCCTGTACAAGTTCTAGCAGATTTGGAGTGGAGTCTTTTGGGTTTTCCACATATAGTATCATATCATCTGCAAAGAGTGAGAGTTTGACTTCTTCTTTGCTGATTTGGATGCCTTTAATTTCTTTTTGTTGTCTGATTGCTGAGGCTAGGACTTCTAGTACTATGTTGATTAGCAGTGGTGATAATGGACATCCCTGCCGTGTTCCTGACCTTAGCGGAAAAGCTCTCAGTTTTTCTCTATTGAGAATGATATTTGTGGTGGGTTTTTCATAGGTGGCTTTGATAATATTGAGGTATGTGTCCTCTATCCC
This sequence comes from Mustela lutreola, assembly GCF_030435805.1. Classification (NCBI taxonomy): domain Eukaryota; kingdom Metazoa; phylum Chordata; class Mammalia; order Carnivora; family Mustelidae; genus Mustela; species Mustela lutreola. The sequence continues at coordinate 253,759,832 of NC_081290.1, read as the reverse complement.
CACACTTTGAAGAGTTTTAATCAGGAATGGATCTAATCAGCAATTCTTGTAAAGAATAGAGAACAGGTAGTTAGATAGTGATTTTTAAAATATTGATTGGTCTAACCTTGGATACCAGGATACAGATTTTTTTTTTAGAGTTGTATTTATTTAACAGACTCTCCCTCCCTCCTGAGAAGCCTGACAAAGGGCTGGCTCTCATGATCCTGAGATCACGACCTGAGCCAAAATCAAGAGGCAGACATTTAACCGACTGAGCCACCCACGCGACCCTAGGACATAGGTTTTAGGCTTTAGTAACTGATATAGGTACAAATATTTCAGGGCTTACATGTATCAAGCACTAGCATGAACAATTGACATAAAATATCTCATTTAGAGTTCTCAGTGACACTAACAAGTCAGCTGATATTATCCTGATTATTACAGGCATATCAATTAGTGAGGCTGTTTTTTGTTTGTTTGTTTGTTTGTTTTGTTTTGTTTTTAAGTAGGTTCCATCATGAGCATAGAATCCAACACGGGGCTTGAACTTATGACCCTGAAATCAAGACCCGAACTGAGATCAAATATCGGATGCTAAACTGAGCCACCCAGGCACCTCTCAAAGGTTTTTTGTTTGTTTGTTTGTTTGTTTGTTTTCCTAATTAACAAATTGTAATTTGTTACATAGGAAGCCTATAATGTTTTTAAGGGAGTTGTCACAGTTTGAACTACAAAGACCAAAGTGTTAAATTTTTTTTTAAAGATTTTATTTATTTATTTGACAAAGAGAAATCACAAGTAGATGGAGAGGCAGGCAGAGAGAGAGAGAGGGAAGCAGGATCCCCGCCGAGCAGAGAGCCCGATGCGGGACTCGACCTCAGGACCCCGAGATCATGACCTGAGCCGAAGGCAGTGGCTTAACCCACTGAGCCACCCAGGCGCCCCCAAAGTGTTAAATTTTGGAGACCCCAGCTTTCCATTGGTCAGAAGCAGACTGAGAAAGACTCTCAGCTAAAAATATAGACTATTTTTCATAGACAAACAAAGATGACTCAAAGGGCATGGACCCAAACACAAAGGAGAGATTTAGGGACTATGGAGAACAATAAATTAGGAGACAGCTCCTGAATCTAAATAGGCTCTAACAGGGACCACTTCCAGTTTCCAGTCAGATCTGGTGGCATACACCTGGCTGGATTTCAGAATTTCCTTAGACACGATTGCTACATAACTTACATTCCACCCACAGCCTTCTAAAGGGGAGGGCCTATGGGGGATAACTTTTTCCTGTCTTAACATTGTATATTACATCTATTTGAGGCAAATATGTTGTCATTTTAGTTCATAGTTTTGCATATTAGGATCAGAAACACCTTCATCCATGTTTGGAAGTGAAGCAGATCATAAGGTCCTGGAGTTTGAACTTGTTCTACTAATAGGATGAGGCTCCCAGGGAAGTTAGTAAATGTACTTTGTAAGTGGAGAAGCCATGAATTCTTCTTACAAAAGGGTTGACTGTGCAGATTGCTCTTGAAAAGTTTATTAACAACCTCTCCTCAGCTTGTATGCATATGTCACTATTCCCATTAAAAGATGTCCTTTCCCTTTTATATGAACTGACCTTGTGACTTGCTTTGGAGAATGTAGCCAGTTGTATTAGTTCTGTGGCTAACCCTTAAAAGACACAAAACTTTCTGCTTTAATGCTCTGATAACTCGGAAAATACAGAAAGGAACAGTTGAGAAAAACTGCTCTTCCATGCAGAGAACTGAAGTGCCCAAGCAAAAAATAAGCACATACTGGCAGACATATGATGAAACCTTCTCTTACCTTAATAGCTTCAGCCTATCAGGTAATGCTGTCACATTATGACACCTGCTGATGTGACATGGAACAGAAGAAGTACCATATGCGCTTAGTCAACACATGAGAGACAATGAATCACTCTTGCTTTAAGCCATTATGTTTGGGTCAGTTTCTTCTACAGCAATAGGTAACTGAAATGGTATATTAAGAAAACAACTCATTTCAAAGGGAGAAAGTACAAGAACTTCTTGTTTTTTATTCTTTATTTTTTAAAGATTATTTATTTATTTATTTATTTGACAGATGGAGATCACAAGTAGGCAGAGAAGCAGGCAGAGAGGAGGAAGTATCCTCCCTGCTGAGCAGAGAGTCCAACGTGGGGCTCGATCCCAGGACCCTGGGACCATGACCCGAGCCAAAGGCAGAGGCTTTAACCCACTGAGCCACCCAGGCGCCCTTCTTGTTTTTATTTTAAAATTTTTGATATCCACTCATAAAATCCCTTATTATCATGATGATAAGAATATAAGCGATAATGATATTTTATTCAACATCATAGACTCCATTTTAAAATTTCAGCTTGAATTATGTCTTCTGGGTCTTTGGCTAACTCTATGCTATCAATGAATGAAAATGGAAAAAAATCCAATTTGTGAGTGGAAATAACATTCTCATTTCAGGCGTAACTAGTAAATGGAAACCACAGTTCTCTTTACTTATATGAAAGGGAAGAGTCTCATCTTAACTGAGCAGTGGGGATATACATTATATCCTCTGTCACAACAGTAGGTTCTGTCTTTCAGTTTGGTAAGATTCCATTAACAAAAGGATTTATTTTTATTTTAAAAGCTAAGACACTATGTCTCCAATCCATTACAGAACTATATTCTACAAGTATATTGCATTTTTGAAAGTTCATGCATTTTATTTTGATCTAACTAGAGAGAATATATATTCATTTCTATGCATTAAGTCTAAATACATGGTTAGCATTTATCTTAATATAGCTTAGAAGGAGAAAAATGCAATTATTTATATATGGAAAGTGGAACTTGGTCATTAGGTAGATGAAAAAGACTGGAATGGAATGGAATGAAATGGAATGGGATATAATGGAAAAGTCTGGAGACCCCTGGGAGAGGCTCTGGTGGTTTAAGAAACTATGATGCAGAAGATATTTTATGAGTGGCTCAGATGGAAATCACAAAGGCACAGAAACTCAAGAAGCATAATGTGCTATTTCCAAAACTTAAAGTCTGTACAACAAAATTAAAAAAAAAAAATGTAAGTACAACATCACAAGATTTAGCAGGTCATTCTCGCCATGCAGAAATCTCTCCCTATGTCAAAAGATACGTGTAATCATCCACAGAGAACATCATGAATAAAATAAAACACTTGACATTGAGATCATTCTAAATGGTCTGAAATTTCTTGTAAAGAACACATCCAACTAGCTCTATTCATCACATTTCATTTAATAGGTCACTTTGGGATGATTTTATACTATTTTTCTTGCTTGTTCCAGAAAGTGAAACTCTTACATAACATTATATTATCAATCTACAGATTGCATATGCCCAGGAATTTAAAGAATGGCCTTCCTGTTCCCCCACTCTCTTTTGCCCTTTATCAAGACATACATTACTTATGTTCCTTACACGTCTACAGCCAGATATACCCTGCAGATTTTTTGACTCTAAAAGGATGTATATTAGAACTGGCTCACAAAGTTGTTGAACAAATTTAAAGGTCTTTAGCTTATTTCTTTCACCAAAATTTTCCTTGCCTTTTCCTATACCTCATATTACTTCTCTTTCTGAGTTATTTGCACCTCCCATCTTTCTGTTCTCACTGCTCCCTGTGGTCTCCTGAGTTACTGTCTGAAAATTTGACCCATGACAACTTTGAACTGATATCCTTATTTCCTCTTTATCATGTTTCACATTCTGCGACTGACTGCCAGATAATAACCAACAAGATAAAGTGACCAATATCAGATGGACTACAAATTTTGTTTATCAGGAAAAACAAAACAAAACAACAACAAACAAGGCTTGGAATTCTGAAAGAAAGAGAATCATCTTTATTTTGAAAAAATAATGGCTTAACGGGGCGCCTGGGTGGCTCAGTGGGTTAGGGCCTCTGCTTTCGGCTCGGGTCATGGTCCCGGGGTCCTGGGATCGAGCCCCGTGTCAGGCTCTCTGCTCAGCGGGGAGCCTGCTTCCTCCTCTCTCTCTCTGCCTGCCTCTCTGCCAACTTGTGATCTCTGTCAAATAAGTAAATAAAATCTTTAAAGAAAAAAATAATAATGGCTTAACATATGGGTTTGCACATCTGGTTGGACTCTAAATATTTTTATTTAGTCAACATTTCTGGTTAAGTCTTGCTGTATAACAAGTAACCCCAAAACACAGTGCTTAAAACAATACATTTTATTATATCTGGTAGGTTATTTTTAGGGTCAAACATTCAACCAGGGAGACTTTCAAGTTTCCACTTTCTGATGTAAGGAGCTTACAAGGCATCATTCCATCCCAATAAGTAAGAAGATGAACAGCCTGAAAAATCAACAAATCTTCCTGGATCCATAGAAAGAAGAAGACACAGGGAAAATCACTATTAGGACTGAAAAGACAGAAATGTGAATACAGAGAGATACAACTTACCAGAGCAGACCCTCATGAGCTGAAACAGCAAAGGACCCGGTGTCAAAATAGGAAAAACTGAGCACTAAAGTGAAATTATGGGCTTTGGTGATAGTGATGTGTCAATATAGGTTCATCCTTGGTAATAAATACATTATCTGGGGAGCGATGTTGATCACAGAGTGCATATGGGGAGGTAAGCGTATATGAGAAATCTGTATTTCATAACAATTTTATTGTAAACTGCCCTGCCCCCCACCAAAAAGCCTTGAAAAGACATAAAAGAAATTCAGGCAGGGATCTGCTAGGTGATTCTTCTCCCTTACACAGTTTTGATTAAGGTGTTTTAGTCAGCTTGAAAACTAGATTGTCCATAGCACCCAGTTGGCTTTATTCATGGATTCAGTGTCATTGTTTGGGTGGCTGGAAGGATGAGCTGATCCAGATCTCTCAATCAGAGAGCATGCACTGGCTGTTCTCAAGGTAAGTGGACTTCTTATGGTTCTCCCAGATAGTGCTCATAGAGCAGGAAATGGAATCTGACCGTTTCTTCAATCCTGGTCCCTAACAGGCCGTTCTTTCTCAGCATTTTATTGGTCAAAGCTAGAGAGTTTCCCCAGAACAAAGGAAGTGGTATAGATCACAACTTTAGATACTGGGAATGACAAAGAATATAAAGGATCTTTAATCTAACTCAGTAAAACCTTACCTAGATACCCCCAAATTTGGGGGCAGTACATAGTTATAAAGCTCAACAGTAGAGAATGTAAAAAAAATAGTAATTGCCATGAATTCTCTGGGGATGTGTAATGTTGAATAGTTTTCAGATGTTAAAGGTCATTTTCACTGTCCACACTGATATGCTCTACAAATCCATGGAGTGATTCTAAATGAGAAAGATGGCCATGGCAGGGCTTGACTGAGGCAAAATAATCGATGCAGTCCAGCCCACAGGGCTCTGCTGACTTCTCTAACATTGCCCGATACTACAGAAATGCTTTTTGTCTTGGTCATTCCAAATTTCTTTCTTTTCTTTCTTTCTTTTTTTTTTTTTTTTTAAGATTTTATTTATTTGCCAGAGAAAGAATATACACAAGAAGGCAGAGAGGCAGGCAGAGGCAGGGAGAGAAGCAGGCTCCCTGCCGAACAAGGAGCCCGATGCGGGACTCGATCCCAGGACCCCAGGATTATGACCTGAGCCAAAGGCAGCAGCTTACCCAACTGAGCCACCCAGGTGTCCTGGCCATTCCAGATTTCTTGAAATCCCATGACCCCACCATCAAAATGCACCTCCTACACTTCTATGGCTAGGCACACCTCTCAGTATTAATTTCAACAAGTAAAAGTCCACTAATCTTTTTAAATTAAGAAGGAAGAGTTACTTCCTTTCTTGAAGTACTCTACTTCTAGTTTACTCACTCTGTTGAGCGCCAATAGCCCACCAAGCATACCTCTATTAATTTGTCATATATATTGATATGGATGTTGCAATTCTGGTCTCTTCTAAATGGCATTGTTGGTCCACAAAGACTGAGATTCCATTATTTTCCTTTTTTAATATATGATGTAAGTACCTAATGAATGTTTGGTTGTTGATTCAACAAAAGTTGATTGAACAAATGACTGAACCAATCAGGTGTATTTCCTGTTTGCCCTTATCTTCAGCTCTAGAATGTTTATGACCATTTGGTCATTTATCCCCTTTTCCCCAATATCAAGCAGTCTTTTTCAGCCAGTCTTTTTTCACTGGCTGCTTCATCATTGGTGCCTCTTGACCTGTTGCTCCTAACTTTCACCATACCACTCCTCAAAACACTGTGAAAATCCCTGTCATGGATCCAGGTTCAAACAGGAGACCACGGCCTGGCTCCAGTAAACTCACCCCCTCCCTCAGTTTCTCCAAACGAGAGGTAAGAGTGAATTCTTTCTGTTAATAATTTCTGGGTTTTCTCCCCTTCCCTTGTTGGCTTCTGAGTTATTACGTAACTAATTTTCTAAGTTAAATTAACTCCCAATTTAAATATTTAGAGATGTTTCTACTTTCCTGTTTCTATCCTGACAAAAACAGTCTCTAAGAGAGTAGAATTTGGAGAGATAAGTAGGCCGTAGCAAAACTTCCAAGGTCAGAATGGGGCTTTCCTCGTCTACTTTCAGGCAAAAATTACATTTTCTTAAAGACTATCATGGTTTCACACAAATCATTTTAATCATGTTGACTGCAATTATTACTAGTAATCTGTGTACAAATTTAAATCATAATAAATGGACATGGGTATAATGGATAGACAAGGTGGTTATAATTGGATACTCAAAATCACTAGCATAGCATCTTACTATGTCAACATGCCAACCAGCTTTCAACTACAGGGCCAGTATAAGCTCATAAATCTAGAAGCCTAATTTCCTTGTATCAAATGGGACTTAATGGCTGTTATTTGTTATTTTCCATGTTTATAACTATGTTTGACATACCTGGCCTACATTTAATAGAAAGTTAATTCACTTTTAAAAATTCTTAACTTTTATTGGGAATTGGGAAAAAAAAAGGAGACCATCCCACTACTTAAAAAACAAATGCTTTTTATTAAAGAGTTATCTTGTTACAAAATCTTTAACTTCGAATTATTCTCAAACACTGAGAGCTAGATATTAGAAATGATAGTTTCATCAGAATTTCCATTACCAATAATACCAAAAATAATTATCAGGAAAACCATTTATTGAAGTTAGTTGACATCAATAATTTGATTAATTTTTCTTTCAGTGTTAGTCCTGTGAAATACAGCAGATGGGAATCTCTATAAAAATGTATACTCTATAATAAAGACTGTAGTCTACAGAGAAAAAAATAACATGTTCAAAGTTCCCAATTTCTTACCAATGACTAACAATGCATTTTTTAAAAATTCTACACAGGATCTATAAAAGCACACACACACGCACATATATATACATATACACATATATATACACAACATATATGTATATGGCAAATACTATATTTAGTTTTACATTTATTATTTTTCATACAATATTTTTGTGAATGTTGGGATTTTTTTGTTTAAAGAAAGCATTCTACAAATAGATTAGCTGGATAAAATATTTGGTCATTTGAGGGCTCATGACATTTGAATAAGGGGCCTAATAGAGATGAAAAGCACTCCAGCTGGAAAGGACCTCAAGTGCAAAGGCCCTGAGAAAGAAGCAGGCCTGACAAGTTATAAACATCATAGGGAGCCATTTGGGCAGGGCAGAGCAGTAAGGAAGGAGAATAGAAAGCATAAGGATTCCAAGGTAACTGGGAAGCAGATCATGTAGATAATCTTTTGAGTCACTCTAAAGACTTTGTTCTTAATTCTGAGAGAGAAGGGAAACCATTTCAGGGTTTTGAGCAGAAGAATGACACAATCTCAATTATGTCTTCACAGAACTGTTCAGGATCTTTGGTTAAGTAGATGTCGAGTGAGTGGGGAGAAGCAGGAGGATGAGTTCATTAGAATGCTGTTACAATAACCTAAGCAAAAGATAAAGAGGGCTTGGACATGGGTGAAGGTGACAAAAGTATTCAATAGTTTTGGATCCTAAATATATTTATATGTTCGTGCCAAAATGAAAGTGACAATTGGAAGTGGTATATGAAAGGAAAAAGGCATCAAAAATGACCCCAAGGTTTTAAGCGACAACAAAGAGAAAAATGGAATTGGGATTCACTATAATCATAGATATTTCTTTCCCTCCAAATTTTGCTTCATAATCCATGTGCCCAAGATCTTGCATAATGGATCTTGCTTACACTTTCAGCCAATGCCCTCAGTGGAAACTTTAGCACCATATAGCCTGGGCAAAAAGAGGATTTTCCAGATAAAACCCCTTGTAATTTAAATAAAGCAGTATTAACAAGATACAGAAGTTAAAATCCTGAATAGTCTAAGCAGGACTTCTGTCTTCACACATTCTAGGGTGAGAATCTGACTTTTACACCATTTTAAGAAATGTTATGATTATTATTCTTACAGTAACTGAGTTTCTCTTTCTTTGGAGGAAATATGGGCTGGTGCTGGTACTTCTGTTAGGGTAAAGGGGAAAGAAGAGAAACAATCAGAAATTGAAAACAAAGTGGAAAGAAAACATTCTTGCTGCAGGGAACTCAGATATATGCCATCAGACATTCTTCGCTGGTTCCTATCGTCTCTTCTTAGAATACTGATTTCTTCCTTTCTAATTGGCTAAATCTTAAATTTATTTCAACAGTTTACTCTGGTGCCTTCTCTAGAAAACCTTACTCGAGCTTATCCACGTATGTGAGTCTGAATTAATGCTGCCACGGCATTGGGCTGTTTGCAAATAGTGGTGTTTTTTCCCAATCTGTATAATAATCATACACATATCTCTTTCCTCCATTAAACTGACTCTCTCTGACCACACAGATAGTCTCATCCATTTCTTATTGCCAACACCTACCTCTTAGTGCTAACATCAACTTTATACATCAATTCAACAAACAGCCTCCCCCTTACTCTATATCAGCCGCTCTGACAGGCACTGATGATAAAATACCAGACACATGAGTTCCTGCTTTCATGACCTGTGTAGACTGAAGAAAGACTCGTGAAAACAAAGACAAACCCACTTGCTGTCTACACCAGCAACACCACCAAGCATAATCATGAAAAGGTATCCTTAGGTGGTTGCAATGGCCATGTAGGATATCCCTGGTAAGTCTGATGTTCTATTTTGGGCAAAAGTTTCCTTTCATTTTAATGGATTTTAACATGACAAATGACAGTGGCCCCAAACCAGAGCTCTGTAGCCAATCAATCATCCTGAACCTCAAAGCCCTTTCTCAGAGAACAGGTGATGAGAATAAATTTATTCCGGGGAAATTTTCCGTTACATACAATGCATGCTAATTTATAAGGAAGAAAAAACCAAGGACAAGGGGTTTTTACATTTTAGAAGTGGTCCATGATAAATGGAACAAATGCAACCAAAATTCTAAGACAGTAATAAATAAATATTACATTTACCAAACCACAAGGAAGGGAAAAGTCTGCCTGTCATTGTCAACTCATCTTTACCAGAATCTGCCTGGGACATGAAAGACATGTTTTCAAAGATATTTCCTAAAAAAAAAAAAAAAAAAAAAAAAAAAAAAGATATTTCCTGCCTCTCATCTCTTGGAATATTCATGACGCAATTCAGTCTTAGAGCCGGGTGTTTACTTTGGGACTCAGGAAATCTCTCTATGAATTATCCAGGAGGGTTTGTGAGTTTAACTTTGTCGAGTCCCTCAATTTTAGAAATAAAGCTCTTTCAAAGTTGTTCCTACTAAGATCAATTCTTAACTGTCTCGCTTTCTCAGTCTCCTTTCCCAGAACTCTGTTTCAGATATTTGAAGATTTGTTACTTTTAAAGCATTTATTAATGTATTTACACATTAACTGAGTACCTACTAGCGCTCTTCTAGGCACCAAGACTATACGTTTGGGTGAAACAGATCGGATCTCTGCTCAAATGGAGCCTACATTGTGACAATGAAAAGTTTATTCAGACATCAAAGGTGAATTTTTCTAGGGATTAAGTTACTGCTTATTATTTATAGTGAGTTTTAAAAAAGTGACTTTCATATCCACAAAAGTTAGGGAGGACACAGGCGTAGAAACAAACAAGAAATAAACATTATCTAACAGGATGAACCTCATTTATCTGTGATACTCATATATTCAGAAGGCTTTCTTTTTTGCAGCACTTATGAGAAAACATACTAAAAATAAAATGCTTGATGTTACCCCAAACCTCATGTCAAAAATGTTATTTAAATCATGCAGCTGCGTGGACATCTAGATATTCTATTTATAGAAAGTTTATGTTAAGAAAATTTCAGAGTGAATGTTGTAAAACTGTAACTTTAAAAGATTATTTCTCTGCTTTCTCAATGTCCTATACTCTACCTTTACTACAGCATGTAATTTTACAAACAATTCCTTTTTCATATATTTGCCAACTACTCTAAAATATTGTTATCAGGTAAGAGGATATGAAATGTTTTTTTGAGTACAATCACTCTAATTCTCCATAACATAATCTTATTGCTTTAAAAATAAGAGTAGAGGGGCACCTGGGTGGCTCAGTGGGTTAAAGCCTCTGCCTTCGGCTCAGGTCATGATCTCAGGGTCCTGGGGTATCCGGCTCTCTGCTCAGCAGGGAGCCTGCTTCCTCCTCCCTCTCTCTCTGCCTGCCTCTCTGCCTACTTGTGATCTCTGTCTGTCAAATAAAATAAATAAATAAAAATAAGAGTAGAAATCTATTTTCAACATTCAACAGAAGCTAGGTCAAATCTATTGTTCAGGTAGATAACCAGTTGAATGTGGCAATTTTCTTACCGTTCGTTCTGCTACTCAGAGTAATGGTTGTGTGTATCTTTACACATGTCACTTCTAGCATTTCTACTAGGAAATATCTGGAGCAGCTCCCACTTACCCCGATTGTTTCTACTGGATTATGTGAGTTTTGTGTTTTACTTCACTTTATTATCACTCTGTGATTACCTAATGTTTAATCCTTGGACATTTTGCTACCTGAAACGTGGTCAACAATTTTTGAATACTTCAAAAAGGAAGTTATACAAATGACTAGTCAGCATATTAAAATGCACTCAACATTATTAGTCATCAGTACTTGCAAATTAAAATTACAACTCCAATAAGAGAAGGACTTAAATTAAAAAGATTGACAGCATCAAATACTGGTGTGGATATGGAGTGAAGAAACTCTCACACTGTTGGTGGGTGAGTGTATAAACTACTACAGCAACTTTGAAAGAATTCTTGTCATTTCTTATAAAACTAAATATAAAGCTCCTTAGTGACTCTTATTTGAAAAAATACATGTATTCACAAGAAGAAATCCATAAAAATGTTCACAAGAGTTTTATTCATGATGGCTGACAAATTTAAACAGCTAAAAATTTCATTAACAAGAGAATGTAAAAGGAAACAAAACAACTGTGATATAGTCATAAAGTGGAATATTGTTTAACATAAAAATAGAACAAGCCATGGATACATGCAAAAGTACTGATGTATCTCATAAACATTACGCAGAGTGAAAGAAAGCTTCAGAATATACAAAGTCAGTCTACGATGAAAATCATCATAACAGTTGTTGCATCTGGCTGGGGTTGAGAGAAGCAGAAATTGATTGGAAAGAGACACAAATGACTTTTCTGGGGGTGATGGTGATGTTCAATATCTTGATGTAACAAAACTATATTCGTTTGTCAAAACTCAGCAAATGGCACACCAGATTTGTACATCCTATTCATTACCTTTCCATTAAAATAAATAAATGAAAATATTGAACTTAGTTAGTGATATTCAGGATGAAGACTCTAGGAGTGAAATGTACTGGGTTAGTAACGAGGAATTATTAGATATCATCCGACCTATGAGAGATGAACTACATCCACAAAAAGGGCATATAAGATGATAGGATAGAGAAGTGGCTAGATGGATATATATGTGTTAAAGCCAATGTGGTGAAGTATTTATTATCGACTGTATAGGGTGTTGTACGATTCTTCCAAATTTTCCATAAGTTTGAAAAATTTTTATGATAAACGTTGGGAGATACACAGAATGGTATTAACAATAAGACAAAAGTTATATTTCGAAGTATCGGTAACTCATAAATTTGGTTAATGTGAAGTCCTTCTAAAATAACTTTTTAAATAATGCTGTAAATATTTTATCCTCCAGCATTGGTTTGAATCAGAATCTGCAAGACAAGTAGAGTGATTGTTATCTATGTTCAGGAAAGAGACTGTCAGTGTCCCTTTTGGCACAAGGGTTTAGGATAAGTCTGGTTTTATTAAAACAGAAGAATTTGATACATTGACAGGATAATAAAGCCTGTCATTTTATATTTTTAAACAGAGATATCAACAATGTTCAAGGACACATACTATTTCCTATGCAGAAGAAAAGCTATGCTATATAACATTAGAATATTTTAGGAAATTTAATCTTTGCATGGCACTAACTCAGCTTTTTAAAATAAGATTTTTACTGCTGTCGTTTATTTTAAACATTAGAAAACTTCCAGGACACAGTTTTCTCTCTCAAGGAAAATTCAATTTACAGATTTAGTCTGTGTTTCCATGGGATTATTAATTCTGACTTACAAAGAGAAGATAAAACCAGCTCCCTTCTCTTTCCAGAATTGTGCAAATACACAATAAAAGTCTTGGAAGAATCTTCAAGATCATCTAGTTCATTGCTTTCCAAATTGTTTTCATTGGACCCCTAACATGTGTAAAGGGACTTCCAAGTTTAACCTAGGGAGCTTTGGCCCCATTTCAATTAGAGAAACTTCCTCTTTAACAGATTTGGGTTGTAAGATTCTGTTTGAAAAATATGTACTGCAGCAGGAAAAATGCATGCCTCGAGAAACTATTCATGTGATAACTTCCTCATTTAACAGATTAGAAATCTGAAGGTTAGAGAAGCTAAGTTAAATGATAGGAGGTAAAACAACTAAATAGTACCAGAGCTAAAAGTGGAATGCTCTTCTGCTGACCTTTAATTTAGTGTTCTGCCTCAGAAACTCCCCAAACCCCTATAACTGCCCTTCTCTTTGTTGTCTGTTTTTTGCTGGATAGCATCATATCCTCTGATCACTGAGAAAGATTAACCTTTTACAATGGAAATTAAAAAAACAAACAAACAAAAAAAAAACAGACAAAAAAAAAAAAAGACAAAACGCAGAAATAAACTCCCCCCTCCCTGAATTTAATTGTTTAGCACCATTTGTATTATAAGCTGTCCTGTCATTCTCAAGACTGGCACACATTAGAATCACCAGGAACATTTTCTTAAAAATATAATCCTAGGCTCCCGTACCTTGAGGTTCTAAGGCAGTAATATCAGGAAAGAGTTTAGGAATATGTGTTTTGGGTATGAAGTTTCATACAGGAATCCTCTGTTGTCTTCTGAAGCTATTGATTTAAAAAACACACTTCTGGGGCGCCTGGGTGGCTCAGTGTGTTAAGCCGCTGCCTTCGGCTCAGGTCATGATCTCAGGGTCCTGGGATCGAGTCCCGCATCAGGCTCTCTGCTCAGCGGGGAGCCTGCTTTCTCCCCCCTCTCTCTGCCTGCCTCTCTGTCTGCTTGTGATCTCTGTCTGTCAAATAAATAAATAAAATCTTAAAAAAAAAAAAAACACACTTTTAATGGTTGGTGTTTCCCAAACCTGGCTGTTAACAGACTTATTTGAAAAGGTTTTTGAAATTACGGATCACTCGGCTAAGACCTATATACTCAGAATTTCTGAAATAAGACCCAGGTTTTCCATTTCAAAAATCTTAATGGGGGTGCCTGGGTGGCTCAGTGGGTTAAGCCTATGCCTTCGGCTCAGAGCATGATCTCAGGGTCTTGGGATCGAGCCCCGCATCGGACTTCTCTGCTCAGTGGGGATTCTGCTTCCCCCTCTCTCTCTGCCTGCCTCTCTGCCTACTTGTGATCTCTCTCTGTCAAATGGATAACTAAAATCTTTAAAAAAAAATCTTAAGGATACAAAACAAGGAAGAATTCAAGCAAAACCAATCTTTGTGGAGCTCTGATTTGGGAATCAACGTTAGTTGACAATATCATGAACCTATGGACGTTCATGCTAGCTTTCTGAGAAACAAACCATGCTGTGTTTTTTTTGGGTTTGTGTGTGTGTGTGTGTGTGTGTATGTGCGTTTTGTTTGTATGTTTGTTTGTTTGTTTTTTCCTTTAAAGTTAGGTATCCAGAGTCATGTTAAATTGCACTTTCAGGACAAAGCCAATGTCAGTCTACAAAAATTATAGTGAACATTTTTTTAGGCAATAACTTCCTTTTCACAATTACTATGTAGATTTATTATTGCTATGCTTATTATAGTAACATTCTGGTCAATGAGTAAGCATGGAGAACTTTACACTAACAAAGTATATATATATATATATATATATATATATATATATATATATAAACTAGGCAGATATTGGATGAAAAATCAAAACCCCCTTTCTCCCAAAATTAGATGAGAGAGAGATACACAAACAAAATAAAAAACCAATTTAAAATCTTCATTTAGGAAAGCAGTATTTAACAAAATAAATATATACCTGTTGGAGCTAAGTTTCATTAGTTAATGTATATCAGACACTGACTCATCATTTGTTTCCTCAAAATATTGCCAAGGTTTCATCTGCACTAGAATTACCTGGGTGAATTTGAGAAATGAGGATTGCCGCCTGGCAGCTAGGTATGTTGAGAGATAGTGTAAGTTAAATGACAGAGGTGGGATGGGCACAGGACTGGAGAGTACCGGCAACTAATGCAGGATGTAAGGGTCAGAGTAGCAGAAGGGAGGATTAGATGGTTAGATTAGGGGTTCAACCAGTTGGGTCTGAAATACCAGCATAGCTAATTGCTAAATTATTTGCAGAGTGGGGTGGCAGGGGCAGAGATGAAGGAATGTCATCCATCTAGTTGTTCCTTGTCATATTCTAGGGAAGAGTGTTACACTCAAAGGTCAATGATGTATTTACTCTTGTACCCTCTCTTTTCTCAAAGAAGGGTGTTCTTCTTCCTCTAATTATGTGCCTGGAAACTCTCAGACATCTTGAGATCCACTTAAAATGCCAAATTTTTTTATTTGTTTTGTTTTTCTCCGAAACCTTTCTGATTTGCATTTCTTTTAAATGCATGATTCTCATTCATCTCTGTTATCACAGAATTATATTAACCCTTGGTTTTAGCATTTTAGTTAAGGAAATGGGTCTGAAATTCTTCACTTGTATAATGGGTTTTTTTGGCATTATCCATGCCATATACATTTTGGGGGATGAACTGGAGTAACCTTTATAATGTGTTAGCAGTGTCTGGCATGTAGTAAGTGTTCTGTAGAAATCTAGTCATTGATTGCTGGTATATAGCACTTATTACCTTAAACTAGAGCCACTGGTCTGCATCTGTCTTGTTAAATAAATGGCAGTTTTTTAAAGGATGGAAATGTACCTAATACAAGTGGAGAAATCACCTCAGAAGAGTAACTTGGGTATAGTTGTTACTCAGTAAGTTTGGCTACATCTGTTGGGAATATTAAAATAACAATTCTAGAGCAATGCTTAATAGTGCAGAATTAATCAGTGATACAGGAAATCAGGCATGATCAGGAAAACATTTTTTTTTTTTACTACATAAAACATTCACAAATGTTTTATGAAGGAGTCCTTTATGATGCCTATGTTTTTCCAGGACTTAGGCCATATAGACTGCACTTCTGTCTAAAGCCAGAATTGTTTGCCAACTCTCATATTTCATACATATTTCATTATGATAATGTATTAGTTTGCTGGTGTTGCTCATCAAAGCACCGCAAATGGAGTGATTTAAACAGAAATTCATTGTCTCACAGTTCTGGAAGGTAGTAGTCCAAGATCGAGGTGGCAACAGTGGTTTCTTCTGAGTGCTATGAGGAATAAGCTGGTTCATACTTACCCTCTATCCTGTGGCTTTCAATAGCTGTTGGTACTCTTTGGTGTTTTTTGACTTGTAGAAATATCACCCAATTGCCTGAATCATCTGCTTTCATCTTTACATGGTACTTACCCTGTGTGTGTCCAAAATTCTCCTTTTCATAATGGCACTGGTCACATTGGTTTAGGGCCCACACTAAAGTCCTCATCTTAACTAATTACATCTGCAGCAAAGCAATTTCCAAATAAAGTCACATTCTGGATGTTAGGTCTCTTATGAATTTGCCGTGGCAGAGGGGAGGAACCCAATTCAACCTATAACAGATGGACTAAAACTTTAATATAGGGTATCCTATGTAAATAATTCTCCCTCTTCAAATAAGGTTACATTTTAAAAACACATCAACTTCCAAGGTCACTTTAATGAAGAGTCATTGGAATTTCTCAGGTCTAGAAGGACATAACCAATTTTTTCTGATGTATTTTCTTCTCAATATTCATATTTTCATAAGAGCTTTGACTCTGATCTCTGCTTTTATAAAAGGACTTTTAATGGACACATTTGAGTCCCAAGAAATTTCACACAATAATAAAGAGAATATTTATTTGGGTGTAATGAGAATATTTATTCTAAGTGGCACTACTTTAATAGAAATTCTGCTGAGTGACTGGGCCAAGAGAATTACTAAGCTGCTATCACATAACATGTATAGATAAAATTTAACTCACAATATTTACCCAGGCAGTAAAAACATTTTTCTTAATAAATTTGGATTAGAGAAAGGAAAGTACACTGAAAGTATATATTGCAGTAAACCTTGATTTTGACATTTGATGTCCCTAGGGACACAAAGCAGAACTGAGGAACATCAGATCAAAGTATGTTGCAGAAATTATAGATAATTTCCAGTGAATACTGATGTCAGTAGCCATATCCTCAGAAACTTTGATATGCCTCATCTATAATACAATCTTTTTTTTCTCTTTTTTCCTAAAAAGAACTAAGCTTAACGAGTCTCTAAAACAGCTAGGCTCTAGAAGACAAGGCTAGTTTTGTTGAACATGTGAGCAATGTGTCATACTTATTTTTGTTTTCCTTCTATAATATTCACAGCTGCAATCACAAAGATGAGAATTTTAGTTATTCTATAAAACTTAAGGTGGACATTAAAATTATCTCTGTTTCACAAGTAAAGACATCCAGGAGTAACAAATCCAGGACATGGATTCCTGTTTCTATTTACTTAACCATTAAATTACACCATTTTAAAAATTGTACCAGTAATTAATTTCCATAATTCCTCTTGAACTGGTCATTCAGCTGATGTGCAAATGCTAACTTAATGGGAAAAATAAACTCTTCGTAAAATTTTAACCAAGAACTATTAAAGAGGTTCATCAATCAAATATTTATTGAACATCTACTCTGCCAGGCTTTGGGTGACACCTTGGGAATAGCTATGAATGGCACAGGCAACAAATGGGAGTTAAATCTGGACTCAAGGAGGAAGGAGAGAAATATAAAGGAAACAAAGAAAAATAGCTTTGGTGCTAAAAGTTGAGACAGATTTTTGAAAGAGTGGAAGAATGTGATCTTCGAAGGTAAGACATTTGGGTGACACTCTGGTTATAAAACTCTGGTTATGAAAGAGACCTATGGTAGGAGTGTTCCAGGAAATGAATGGGGAAAGCAAGTGAAAAGGTAACTTGCTTGGTATTTGCAACAAATGTTAGAGAACTCTGCACCAATTCTCAGGATCAAGTTCAAGAGATTTCATGAAATTTTAGGGAAACCTAATGATTGAGGACTCTGCTTATGTCTGCTTGTTCTCCCAGTGCCATGACAAAATTCTTAACAAGCATAAATGGGAGGTCACCAGTTTGTGGTTCCATATCAATTAGAACTGGGGCCTTTTAAAAATCAAACTCTCCTTGGAAACCAGTTAAGATTATATTTAGTTAATGGATAGAGGGTGATCTTTCTTATTTAAATATATAGGGGGAGGGAAGGAAAAATAAAATAAGACAAAAACAGAGAGAGAGGCAAACCTAAGAGACTCTTAATTATAACGAATAAACTGAGGGTTGCCGGAGGGGAGATGGGCAGGGGATGGGTTCAATGGCTGATGGGTATTCAGGTGAGCACTTGTTGTGGTGAGCACTGGGTGTTATATATAAATGAGGAACCACTAAATTCTATTCTTGAAACCAATACTATACTATATGTTAACTAACTTGAATTTAAATAAAATCTTGGATTTTATTGGAGAAAAAAAATATATTTCTTCTATTTATAAAGCAATGCATTATATATAGTTACATAGCCTCTTTAATAATATATGAATAATTTTACATTAAATAAACTGATGTCTGAACTTTAATCTTCCTTTCTGTTTTACATATTATTTCTCTTATAAACCTATCACTTTTTACCATACAATTTGATTTGTAAATTTTGTCATTATTGTTTAAGGATTTTTATTCTCTGAAGAATATGAGCTTCATAAGTGCAGAGATTATTGTCTGCTTTGTTCAGTAATGTAAAGTCCAGAAAAATGGTTCATAGACAGTAGGAACTCAATGGATATTGAGTAAGTAGACAGATTAATGAATAAATGAATTTAAAATAATGTTTAGTGGCTACGAATTCAAAATCATACATGTATATTTTTTGTGAGGGGTAGGACATCAGAAAGTGTCTATATATATATATATATATATATATATATATATATATGTATATTTTTTATCAGAAAGAGAGCGAGCAAGAGCGAGCACAGGCAGACAAAGTGGAAGGCAGAGTCAGAGGGAGAAGCCAGCTCCCCGCTGAGCAAGGAGCCCGATTCAAGACTTGATCCCAGGACGCTGGGATCATGACCTGAGCTGAAGGCAGCTGCTTAACCAACTGAGCCACCCAGGCGTCCCAGAAAGTGTCAATATTTTAGAGAGAATCCTATGGTTGAGCCCGGTCATCTCTTAAATTTTCTTAAGCCTTTTCCATAATTAATATGTCCATGATTCTCTGTCACAACCATCTAGTTTAAAATCTACATATGAATGTTCAAAATATAGACAAACAAACACAAATATGTATGTAATATTCTAAGTAATATTTTGTTTAATATTTTGTTTTACATTAAAACAGTATTTTTTCTTTTTATGAATCTCTAAAATTGGCATAGACAAATGGATGAACTTCATATTTTGGGTAGCAATTTCTTTTTGAGATTTCTAAAATCCTAAAAGAATTTAAACTTAAAAAGAACCTAGTTTAATTGGATTGATTATATTTTCTTTTGAATGTGCAAATACATACCAAGACACCAAACACATGATTCACGAAAGGCTAGTACTATGGAGGAAGAAACAAGTCTTTAGTGTGTTAGCACTTAGAAACTTTAGTTTATGAAGTTTATATACAGTCCATGTCCATATAAAACAAGAGAGCTCTTGCCTTCCCAAACACACAAGATAAATTTTATTTTTTTTTTAGAATTACAACTACCCTATAAATACCTAACATTCGTAAACACTGTAAACTTAGTAGATTTTCAAAGTAAAGAGAAACCATCTATAGTCGATGTGCTAAATCATTCATAGTGTAGCATAAAAATAGGGAATGAAACCTAAACTTCAATGCATGCCTTTAGCATGTTATTTTTCCCTTTCTTAACTTTTTTATTTACAAAGATAATAAATGTATCTTAAAAAACTTTTACACTCTTCTTTAACCCCAGAATGAACATCACCTTCAGAAACACATATCACATTTGTAGGAAACCTTCAACGACTCATGTTATTTAGAAAGGGAAAAGTACTCATAATTGACAGCCTATTTTAGAAAACTCCTTTCTAAAATAAGATTTTGTTTAAGACTTACTTATCATGATTTTGGACAGCCTTATATTAGGTAAGCAATTTTGAAAAAATAAAATATTTTTATAAGATCTTATTGATTCAGCAAACAAAAGAAAATGGCATACCTTAGTGTGACCTAACTTATGAAAGTATACATGAATATCATTGTAAAATAAAAATATGCACATATTTATCTCAAACTGTGACTAAACACCATTTTAAGTTCATTTATTCACTGATCTATTTACTTTTTCAATATCTATTGAGTACCTACTCTCTATCAAGCATTTTTCTAGACTCTACATTACTGAACAAACTAGAGTTTCACTAGTGACAAGATTGAGACTCAGAGAAAATAAACACGTCTTTGGCTACAAAGTGAGAAATATAAAATGCAAATCAAATTTTCATTGACTCAGTTATTAATCTTATAGGCATTCTACACTGTGTAGAAAGAGCTGAAAGGAAAACCAGCAGAGAAGGAAAATTGGTTAAATAAAATTTGTTATTATGTGAGTCTTTGACCTAAAATGCCCTTCCCCCCCAAAAAACTTATAATTATCTTAGAAATTTCTGTCACTTTTATAGAAATATAAGGTCCGCAAAGTAAATCAATGTAACAAATATACTATTTTCTTGATGGCTGGGGATTTTACAGAGTCTTGGGTGATACTTTTGAGACTATCAACTCATGTCAGCATGAGAAAACCACCACAGTATTTCTGTTTGAAATTTTTTCTTTCTTTTTTTTTTTTTAAGATTTTATTCATTTATTTGAGAGAGAAAGAGAGCATGAGCAGGGAAGGGATAGAGAGAGAGGGAGAAGCAGACTCCCTCCTGAGGGAGGAGCCGCACACAGGCTGGACCCAATCTCAGGACCCTGAGATCATGACCTGCTCTGAAGTCAGACACTCAACTGATGGAGACACCCAGGTACTCCTGTTTCAAAATTTTTCTATTCTGCTTATGTATTTAGATGGCTTGGAGGCAAACAAATAAACAAACATTTTTTTAAAAATTTAAGATAATGTTTATTTATTTGACAGAGAAAGAGATCAAAAGTAGGCAGAGAGGCTGTCAGAGAGTGAGGGGGAAGCAGGCTCTCTGCAGAGAGCCTGATGTGGGGCTTGATCCGAGGACTCTGAGATCATGACCTGAGCCGAAGGCAGAGGCTTAACCCACTGAGCCACCCAGGCGCCCCTAAACATATCATTTTAATACAACTGGAAATGACCATGAGCAGACTTAGTCATCTTAAGCCGAACAGATTTTTATACTAGTTTTTTTAGTTTTAATGCCAAAAGATAATCAAGTGATAGATGAAATAATGTTCTTACGGCGTAGTGATTAAAAACGTGTGATCTGGAGCCAGATTCTGATTCTCTGAATTATAGTACTGGATCACCCACTTAACAACCATGTAATTTTAAGTGACGTAATGTTCTTCTCAGTTTCCCCATCTGTAAAATGGGGTTTAAAAATGTACCCATCTCTTGGTGTTTTGCTGAAGATTAAATAAATTAAAGAAGGATTAAATTAGACGTATACCTGGGTTTTTATTACCAGGATGCAGATAGAGAGGAAGGTTAAATTATTTCTGTAATTCTGGACAAGGCCCTCAGTTTTCTGTGCTTGTGGTTCTTCATTTGCAAAATGATGATATTAGGTCAGAATCCTCTGCTGAAAAACTGAGCAGATGATGCCCCCTGAACCCCAGAAGTTTTGGGATTGCTCTTCTTGTGCATTCAAATAGCTCTGGGCATAGTGGATCTGAGTGAAAAAAAATGTATCTATGTGACACACAGAATATTTAACAAAAAATATAAACACTACAGTGATATTTAAAGAACTTTGGAAAGAGAGCATATAAAAGGAACTAGGGGTCCCGATACCAGGGACAGGTATTCATATCTGAAGGAAACTCACTGAGGGTATGGAAACTGCCATCATTACCAAATTTACTTTTCAAATTAGGAAACAAAAAGCTGGTGTTTAAGGGATATTGGGAATGGTGAGACATGCTCTCCAAATTATTTTATTTTATACCAGCCATGATATAGTGGCTAAGCATGTTAGCCACTGGCTAAGCCATGCTAAGCATATTTTGACCTGTTCAGAAAAATCAAATGAAAGTCTCAAATAAAAATGACTCCGCATTATTGGAGACCTCATTTTCCTCTTTCTCTATGAAACTGAAAGCTTATTACTCAAGAAGACTGGCCACTGTGACCTCCTTGTGAAATACCTGTGCCAGAATAGAAAATTCCATCCCCTAAAATGCCAGTGGAGGCTATACGTTGTTGACTGTTTGAAACACAACAGATGTTATGCAGAAAGAAAGAGTCTGTGACGAGTCAACATTGGGGAGGAACTTATCAGGCAAAATTAAACAAGTTTTTTGTTTTTGTTTTTGTTTTTACAGGAACACTGATCAAGGCCTTCCGTTCGTGCATGGTTACCATAATACACACCGTGTCCTGCATTTAGGGGAATACAAGGGAATAAGAATCATTTCACAGAAGTGATCACACTGTGGAAAATGAGGAGGACAGGAAGCCATTTGGCTGTTTCGGAATCTGCACGATGTAGATTTAAGTTCTGCTTCGGAGTCTCATAACCTTGGGCAAATTACCCAACTGCTCTGAGCCTCCATTTTCTCATCCATAATTAGAGACACAGACTTTGTCATCCTCTACTTCCATATCTCAGATGCCAGTGACTCAGAAAGATATTATTAACATTTGGAATCGACTTACAGAAGATATTTCATGAACTTTGCTATATAAACACTGCACCTGAATACAGTCTAAACGAGCTTATTAAAATTTAACTGTCGTTCTCTCCTGTCTTTACATTTCTTGATTTTTCTCAGAGTTTCCAGCACAGATTGATTCCATTTTCACTTCTCTTTGGATGACTCAGAAATCCATGTCTGGAACTTTATCCACTCTCTAGGTCCAGCCTTATAATGCTGGCAGCCTAATCCATGTTTCTTCCGGGCGGTTTAGCTAAATCCCTGGTCATTTCAACTTCTTTATGTGTTGTATATTCCACAACCTTCTGCATATTGTAGTACCTTTCAATTCATCATATCTGCCCTGATATTCATTTATTCACCTAATACTGAGAACCATGATCAGCCACTTGAGAAAAAGAACTATCATAAATGAAGTAAATTCAGGTAAATAGATTAAAAAAGACATGAAACAAAATACATATCCATGTAAAAAACCTAGTAGAGTTCCAAAGACATAAAAAGAAATGAATATATATAAATCCACTAATTTCAGTAATAACCATACAAAATCACTAAAATGACTCATGATTATTAGTTATTAATATAGGGTTTTAATGATTTTAATCATGTTAATTACAGATTAATAAAGATGTTAAAAACATTAAACAGAGAACTTAACATGGTTTCACAATCTGGTTAACTATTTGCACTCTTCTTTCTCTAATATCTTAATGCAACAAACAGAAAATCACTTAAAATATTTACATCTAATTCTATTGTTCCTGCCTTACTGCCTAAAACTTTCTCAAAGCTCACCATCATAATTTTTAAAAATCCAACTACACACTCTGCTCAGAAAGATACATATGACCAGGACACTGCCTGGCTCTTGAGTCCATGACATATCTCTCTTTCAGTGGATTTCTGAATCTAGCTACACTAGCTTCTTTCAGTTCCTGAGGTTTTCCTTCTTGAAGACCTCTTTATTTGTTGACTTTGCTCTTTACGGTAAATATGAAATTAATAATGTCATCATGCTATAGTGACTTCATCCTGTTAAACTGACACCCTGTAAAAACCACATAATTTGTAAATCCCAAAGCAAACTTAAAATGTGAGGACTTTTGTTCAAAAAGAAAAAAAATAAAGTTGTATTTTTAAAAATGAACTAAAATAGGGATGCCTGGATGGCTCAGTCTGCATCTGACTCTTGATCTTGATCTTAGGATCCTGAGATTGAGCCCTGAGATGGGTGGGCTCTGCACTGGACACAGAGTCTGCTTTGGATTCTCTCTCTCCTCCCCAACTTGTGTGCTCTCTCTAAATAAATAAATAAATAAATAAAGTTTGAATGTACTAAAATATAAAGCTTTTTCCTTTCTTTTGTGGCCTCTCTCTCTACTCATGGGGCATCACACTTGCTGTATGTTAGTTAATGAGGTGACAAGAACAATAGGTGTACATATTGGGCATAGCTTCTCTGCTCATGTGCCTGGTCTGTTGTCTCATCAACCTTCACTTTCACAGACTTTGACAACAAAGTCAAAAATAAAATTATCAAAAATTTCAAAACAAGAAAAGCAGAATATTAAAGCAAATGTGGAGCCATCTGAGAGTGAAGCTTTGTGCAGTTGTGTGGGTCCTCATGTTCATGAAGACAGCTTTTTTCCCGTCCATGCCTATTCTTTCTAGTATAAAGGATCTCTTTAAAGTACAATTCAGGTCATGTAATGACATTCAATGCCCTTCCATAACTCTAAAAATATTTTATTCAGCTTTTCATGGTTAACATGTATAGGAATGGCTGGCATAGTAAAGGTTGAACAAGTAACTGATGAGCAGCTATTTAAGAAGATTATAAACCCTCTATGAAGTCATGGGCTAATTTTTTTTTTTTCATGAACAACTGGCTTTAATGAACCTAAATTCCATAATCAGACTGTGATCTCCTTCTCTTGAAACTGTTCTCCTTCTCTCTTTTACGTTGGCTTTGTTCTCAAGAAAGATGTCTCTACAGACTGGCCATGTTTGTCCCCGTTGGTTTTTATCCTACCATTTTTACTTAGTTAAGTGGGGACTTTCCATTTCATTATTTTGAGCAGAACTACTAAACCTAACTCTAGTTGGCCCCAATTAAATCACACATCTGTAACTTAAAAAAAAAAAAAAAAAATTGACTTTGATTCTGTTAGACTAAGCCTAAACCACCACAAGTGGTGAAATATTCATTAAAACAATTTTGGGCCCTTTTACTGGAATAGTGATGGATACAAACAGAGAATATTTATGTCTTCAACCTGCTAGATAAAGCCAAATTATTCTCTGTGCCAATGGGACCAATATGTCGCAATTATAGTTTAATTTTGGGAAACTGTTAAACAAAAAGTGTTTGAGTATATTTGGGTAGATAACATGAGAAAAGTATACATTTTATTGATAGAATTATTAAATTTGAATCATACAGAAAAACTAAGCTCCTTTAATTTGAGAAATCTGGAAAATCAGGGATCCATGACAATTATGTCTATAAGCTACAAAGTCTCTTTTCATAAATGGTGTGGGAATGGTAAAATGAGTGGCTATTGGCCACTCAGTAAACCTGGACTTGGTCTATTTCTCTAGATTTCTCAACTGGAAGAATCTGGGTTTCCTAGAGAGTTGAAAACTAATGTGATACAGAACATTGAGTAGGAGCCTGATTATTACAGAGGATCTAATCTTTTTTTTCTTTTTTCCTGAAAAACTGAGATAATGGCATTGAACTTTGGCTTTAGCAAGTAAAATTTATTACATGTTCACTACATACCAACTTCCATGTTCATTCATATAATCTTTATAACACTGAGTTAACAATAGAAATCAGCCCCAAAATATACTTGAGAAACTTACCTCTTAGAGAAGTTAAAGAACATAAATTAGGTTAAATAAAGATAATTACACAAATAAATACATGTCTTTATCCTTTGCTTCCAGGATTAGCACAGGGTCTCTCATTCTCTCATCTTCTTCCCTCATTGTGTTTGAATCAGGCATGTTTCCTGCCTTGCCGGAGTAGCCGTGATACAAACATTAGTAATCTTATACTTTGCTGAAGGACATTTATGTCAGGTCATCTTATTTATAGCTTTAAAATTTGCCAATGATAACATTTATAGTTGGGAGAAACTTTAATTGAGGCATACTATCCTTTTGAATGTTCATTCTAGAAACCACTTTTCCCTTTTTTACTCCAAAAGCCTGGCATGCTCATCATGCCATGTCCACTCTCCTCCTCATACACAGAGGTGAAGTAGATGGCATGGTGTTAGTATTCTGGTAGAATTGAGACACCATAAGAAGTTAGTAGGGGAGATATTTGATTGGTATTGGGCCATCCCATGAAAGTTTCTATGTGAAGTTGGTTCTTCTAATTGGTACTTGGCTTTTTCCACAGAGAAAAGTTTTCCTGCCCCATATGCCTCCATTTGCCTTACTTAAACTGCTTTAAGATGCCAGCTCAAACCTTGTGACAGTAGTGCACATAGGTGCAGTCTTCACATGTAAATACTATTCAATTACTTGAGTTCTTTGCATGAGACTTTAAAGTATAAATATCCATAATCATAGTTTACTACCTACACTTCTAGCCTAACTAAGCAATGATTGTGAGTCTTAAATATTCATGCTTGATATTTAAACTCATAGCAAGTGTTAGAGCTGAACTTTATAGTTAATTGTTCTGCTTTCAAGTAAAGACTTTACTATTTCTTAGCTTGGGGTCATCTGTAAATCACTTACTCTCTCTAAAATACAGCTTCTTCTCCTGAAAGTTAGGATTGTCTTCATAGCTATCTCTTAGTATTGTTATGAAGATAAAATATAAAGAGAACATGAATGTGTTTTAAAGAGCTGGAGAAATGTTAGATACATTTCCTGAAATAGAGGCTATATATTCTGTTTTTGTGTGTAGAATTTGGTATTGTGATTAACAGGTCCCCTAGGTTTGGCAGGCTGACTGCATGAATTCAAGCTCTAGTAACATTATTTGTATTCTATGATGGTGGGCAAACAGTTTCATCTATAAAGAAGATCAATAATAACCTAACCCCGTAGGTTCATCATGGGGATCAAATGAAATATATATGTAGACCACTTAGCAAAATTCCTGGGGCATAGTAAACAGGAAATGAACATTAGATTTTGGTGATGGTGGATGAATGAAAATGTTAACAGATTTTTCCAAGTCTGTGACCATTGGGTATTATTACTTTGTTTGTTATGAGATACTGTTTCTAATAGTTATAATGCATTAGTCACCCACAAAAGATGCTTAGAATATGAAAAATATTTCAAGATTCTGCCAACTTTTATCTTGAGTCATACTTAATTAACTCCATTATGTTATAAAAAGTATCCCTTCTCTGCTAAGAAAAATGCAAACTCCCGTCTTAGTTTTATGGTCAAGAATAAATACCTGGAAGCTCAGTATGTTAAGATGCATAGTGGCTGACTTAGCAGAGAGAAAATTATGTATTCACAACAAAGACCTTATCTACATTTAACCCAAATAATTAGACTTTTATGAGAGCGTGTGTTATTTTAAAACCAGTAGGTCTGTGTCCCTTCCTCTGGGACTGACATGCCAGCAAAGCTAACCTAAACTTCATTTCCTAAGCAGAAAGATAAGGAAATTAAAATTGTATTAAAATGATTCACTCCTTTTTGCACATATGTCAAACAGTTTTCAACTTATTAGTCAAACACAATTGAGTCTGTCTACCTGGATTGCTGTGCTGAAAAGAAATCTGAAATCTTGGAGAAATCAAGTGCCATGATTAGAGAGATATATCTAGGGATGCCTGTGTGGCTTAGTCTGTTAAGTATCAGACCTTTGAATCAGGTCTTGATCCCAGATTCCTACATTGAGCCCCACACTGGGCTTCCTACTTAGCAGAGAGCCTGGTTCTCGCTCACCCTCTGCTTCTCCCCCTGCTTGTGTTCTCTCTCTCTGTGTGTGTCAAATAAATAAAACCTTAAAAAAATAAAGAGAGTTTTCTGACAGGGGAACATGGAAATCACAAGTGGAACTGTGTAATCAAAGATTTGTCACCTCTGATTTTTACAGCATAGAATGAATAAATGGAAGTTTAGAGCTTTTTATAAAACGAGGAAGAAATAACTTCTTGATCTCATCCACCAAAATATCCTCTACAAATGTGGTTTTATTTCATAGTATTTGTCAATATTAAACTTATTTCCCAAGGAAGAAGAGAAAGATGTAGAGCTGTACATTCAATATCATTGAGTAAATGACACTATTACAGAAAAATCCCAGCAGTGACTTTCATTTTAGAAAAATTTTTGTTTCCTTTTGTTATGGTTTTGTTTTGTTTAAAATACATTATTTTTTAGACCAGTTTTAGGTTCACTGTAAAATTAAACAGAAGGTACAGAGATTTCTCATTTTCCATATACTTGTACTTCCTCTACTATGTCTTCCTCCATTATAATTTCCCATACAACGGTAGTCACTGTGTTAGAATCAATGAATCAGCATCACTGTAAGTTGATAGCCTACATTAAGGTTCTTTTTTGGTGAAATAGGAGATTACACAATTTTTACTTTGTTGTTTATACGTGCCTATGTATTTTACTCATACAAGATTGAAAATACTGTCCAGAACTACATCAAATTAAAAAAAAAATCTTGATTTGCACCTATTCTGCTTAACATGATTTACCTTCTGCTTACTGATGAGGAAGGAAAGACTAAATAGAAAAATATAACTTGCATTACTTTCCATTTCCTTTTATGGGATCAGTTTCAGCATAAGTGGTATATTTTAGTCTGTTGGGACTACTATCACAAAAATATTGTAGATTATAGGTTTATAGCCTATGTATAGCCATAGGGGATTGTTTCTTTTTTGTGAACTCTGCACGCAATCTTCATTTGTGTTTCTCTGCCTTCTATGTCACATATTGCTGCTTCTACTGAAAATGGTTGCCATTTTCTCTGCAGGAAAGATAAATCAAGACAAAATTATTGAAGATAAACAATAGAACCTTAGGATCTATGAGACAATTTCAAAAGTTATCACATATCTGAAATTGGAGTGCCAGGAAGACATGAGATTATGAAAAAAATATATGTTTAATGACATTATAGCTCAAAATTTCCCCCAAATGGAGAGTACTTACAGATTATAGAAGACCCACAAACTATAAGAAGGATAAATATGAAAGGAACAATGCCTAGATACATCATAGTCAAACTGTTGAAAATTAAAGACTATAAGAAAATCTTGAGATGACCAAGAAAAATGACAAATTACATAGAAATATAACAATTCAAATGAATATGCACATCTCATCAGAGGAGCCAGAAGACTGGAAAGAACTTTAAAATGCCTGAAATAGCACTAAGTTCAGAATTCTTTACAAAGTAAAAATACTCTCTAAGACCAAAGGAGAAATAAAGAACTTTTCAAATAAAAGAGCACTAAGAAAATTCATTGACAGCAAGTCTGCACTCTAAAAAATGATTATGGATAATGATTTTTAAGGCCTAAGAAAAATGGTAAGAGATGGAGATATAGTTTGCATTAAGGAATTAAGAACACTGGAAATGACATAAATATTCATGTAGATGTAAAATATTATTTTTCATCTTAGTATCTATAAAATATCTATAACTATCAAAGCAAAAATTAAACTGACAATTTGTGAGGAATATATTGCCCTAAATATGCTATGCATGAAAACTATAGCATAACATGGTATGAGGGTATATGGCCTATCTGCAGATAAAATTTCTATATTTTATACAAAGTGATAGATTATTAATTCTACATAGGGTATGGCTATAAAGTATTATATAAATTTTAATCCTCAAAGCAACCAGTAAACAATTTTGAAAAAAAAATGTAGCCAGATAACAAATAAGTAACAAAATTCTAGACATTATTTAAATAATCTAAAACAATATAGAAAAAGTTGAACTGAAGAACAACTTAAAAGGGGTAAACAAGAAAGCCAGTAATAAAATGGTAGCCTTAACACAAACACAGGAAAGAAGTATCAGTCAGTGTTCTCCAGAGAAACAGAGCCAAATAAGTTTTACATATATCCACCTATAGTTATATCTGTATTGATCTCTATACCTCTATACTAATATTGATCTAGTCATAGATAAAGTACTTTTTGTTCATTTATTTGTTTTTTAAGAATTGGCTCATGAGATTGTGGGATGTGGCAGGTCCAAAATCTGTACGACAAGCTCAAAGGTTGCAAACCAAGACAGGAGTTAATGCAGTTTTAGGCAGGATTTCTTCTTCTATGAGAAACTTTGTTTTTGTTCTTAAGACCTTCAACTGATTAGATGAGCCACCCATATTATTCATATGAACTCATTTACTTAAAGTCAACTGATTATTGATGTTAAACACATCTAAAAATACATTTACCACAACACATAGATGAGTGCTTGATTAACAAAGTGGGCACCATACCCCAGCCAATTTGACACACTAAGTTAGCCATCACAAATAATTACAGTAAATGTTATTGGACAAAATATTCTAGTTAGATGCAGAGATTACCAATATACTTTTGTTTAAAAGTAAACATTCTGGGGCTTCTGGATGGCTCAGTAGGTTAAAGCCTCTGCCTTCGGCTCAGTCATGATCCTAGGGTCCTGGGATCGGGTCCCACATTGGGCTCTCTGCTCAGCAAAGAGCCTGATTCCCTTCCTCTCTCTCTGCCTGCCTCTCTGCCTACTTGTGATCTCTGCCTGCCAAATAAATAAATAAAGTCTTAAAAAAAAAAAAAGTAAACATTCTGTCTAAAAAATATGTACTTCGGGGCACCTGGGTGGCTCAGTGGGTTAAAGCCTCTGCCTTCGGCTCAGGTCATGATCTCAGGGTCCTGGGATCGAGCCCCACATGGGGCTCTCTGCTCAGCGGGAAGCCTGCTTCTCTGCCTACTTGTGATCTCCATCTGTCAAATAAATAAATAAAATCTTTAAAAAAAATTATGTACTTCAACTGTAATAATATAGATCATTTGAAAATATATGGTGAGGGGAACCTGGTTAGTTCAGTCGGTTAAGTGTCGAGCTCTAGACCTCAGCTCAGGTCTTGGTCTCAGCCCCATTTAGGCTCCTCTCTGGGCATGGAGCTTACTTAAAAAAAAAAAAAAAAAAAAAAAAAAAAAAAGTAAGAAAATATATAGATGAAGAGGTTATACCAAGCAAATATCAATCATCGAAGACTAGACTGGAATATTAACATAAGATGATTTAGAACTGAGAGAAAAAGACAGCTATTTAATAATGAGAAGACCAATTCACCCAAGAGACATAAAAAACATAAAAATGTTTGTGTCTAATAAAAATGCTTCAAAATACATGAAGCAAAAAAACATTAGATTTCATATGGAGAGTCAATTCACCAGTAATAGATATTTTACATCTGTCTCTCCACAGTTACTAAGATAATAGTAAACAAGCAGTAGACAAAATATCGGTAAAGACGACCACCTCCAATTGCACGATAATCATGAGACTCTATTCACCCAACAAGAGCAGAGTACACATTATTTTCAATAGTTTTTGGTATGTTCACCTATACATCATATGCTAGTCCAGAAACTAGTCTCATTAAATGTAAAAACTTTGGAATCATACAAAGTATATGTTATCATTTAACTAGAATTAGATTAGAAATCACTAGTGTATGTAATTGCATTCAAAATTTTAAGAAAAGTCCATTAAACCAAATGTAAGTAGAAGGAAGAAAACAATAAAGATAAGAAGAGAAATCAATAAAGGAAATAAAATAGAAAGCAGACAAACTATGGAGAAAATTAACAGAGCCCAAAAGCTGGTACTGTGAGAAAAAAAAATATTGATGAACATCTTCTAGTTTGAAGAACAAATGTGAAAAGGAAGGCAAATTACCAATATAAGGAGGTGTTACCTCTGCAAATGGTGCATATATTAAAAGAATTATAAGGCGATAATATTTAAAATTTAAAGCCAATATACTCGACATACTTATATGGAAGCACCAAATCTTAAGACCTACAACTCACCAAAACAGATAAAAGAGGCTATCAAAGTGGTTCCAAAAACCGCAGTCTGACCGATAATGTCTCACTGAAGATTTTTACTGTGTTTACTGTACTCCACGATGACTAAGTTTCTCCTTTTCACTACCACAGGTGCTGTTAATGGTGCTCTGAGTCTATATATCTTGTTCATATCTTTTACTAACTTTATATGCTGCCATTATTATTCAGTTTCTTTTTGGACAATAAATTAACATGTATGTGTTGAATGTTATATATAGGGGGACTCTTGCTGTGCACCAGACATGTACAAATGTTTCACAAGTCACGCAGCCAACACTGCAACCAGTGTTGTGCTGGTAAACAACTTCTCTCCTGGTGGTTTGTAGTGTTTGTCATTTTCATGATGAAAATGCCCCCAGCGTGGTCAATTTCAATTTGCCAGTGGTTTAATGGCCAGCTTGCAAATTTCCTGAATATTTAATAAAAGGCTCTGATGAATGAGTACAAGTAAATTTCAGCAGAGCAAAAATGCAGCCCTGGGGGATAGATAAAATTATGACCCTCATTTTGTAAATAAGGAAAACTGAAGCATAGAATGGTTAAGAAAATTACCCAAATTTCCTCTGTTGGTAAACAATGGAGTTGTGTTCAAACTCAGGTCACTTTGAACCTTTTTGCTGCTGAGCACCCAGGCCACTCTGGGAGAAATACTGACTTACAGGATTTCTTTTTCTGGATAGTGCCCTCCTGGGAAATAGAAACCTACCTATTCATTTTTGTATTCCTCACCGTGTTTTCATTAATCGGCACCTTATTCCAAGTTATTTTAAATACATGTATGAACTAATTGAAGGGAAAATTTGAGTAAAGGATAAACTCTGCTATTATACTTGCTTATGAAGCACAATAAACTGGAGAGCTCTCCCCTTGGCAACTATTAGAATCTTGGTCAACTATCTGTAATTTAGGAATTTACTATCACAGGGAAACTAGCAGCAATATCAGTTTTATAATCAAATGCCAAACCAAATGTTGAGAAAATTAACAGTATTGTTTCTGAGTTTCTTTTTTTCTCTCTGTGTTTTAGGGGGTCTTAGGATAACAGCAGACTGTATGGTTCATAGTGAAAACTGTCTTAAAAATCTGAACATTTAGATATTAATATTGGTATATTCACATATTGTGTGGCCACCCTGTAAGCAATGGGCTCAGATCCCCACCCAGAAATGGTTCAAATGATGAGGCTAAGATGCCACACACATAATGGGGCACCTGGGTGGCTCAGTGTGTTAAGCCTCTGCTTTCGGCTCAGGTCATGATCCCAGGGTCCTGGGATCGAGCCCCGCATTGGGCTCTCTGCTCCTCGGGGAGTCTGCTTCCTCCTCTCTCCCTCTGTCTGCCTCTCTGACTACTTGTGATCTGTGTCTGTCAAATAAATAAATAAAATCTTAAAAAAAAAAACAAAGGATATGAAAAGGCTTATTTCTCACGTAATGAAGTTTCTTAGGAGAGTAAAACAACTATTCCCATTGATCCTAAGTAAACTGGGTGACGGTTGCGGGGGGGGACTTGTGGCTTCAGTATTTTTTTATTAGAGGTGGGACTGTGTAAAAGTTCCTCTTGCTTACATGGTGGAATTAGCGTGGTTTGAATTCCAGGCTGGTGCCAAGAAGAGAGTGCGTTTTCTTCTTGGCTTCCCTGTATGTGGAATAAGAGGGTAAGGGGGCAGGCAGGGGCTTGGAACATCACAAATAGAGTCAGAATCTTTATTACATCAAACTTGGAGACCTGAATCTGAATTGAGAAGGAAATTTCCCATGTAAACGGAATAGTACATCAGAACCGTTTCACTTGTGTTTACAAAATATTTTACAGAAAGACAAAGAAAAATGAGGGAGAAATTGGAAACAAGACAATATATATAAACCTGCTGTTTAAAATTCTCATTTTAAACAGCTTAATTCTATGTAAGACCCTACAGGATTTCTACATTCCAATCTGTTAATAATATTTGAATCAACTGTTAAAGGGTCTCCTCCTCCCCCCCCCCCTCCTCCTCCATCTCCTTCTCCTCCTTCTTTATCTTTTTACCAGAGCCTCTATTTCTCAAACAAGGTGATTACATTGTGAACACTTGGATAATCTGGGATAGTCTCTATTTTAAAGTTAGCTATTGAGGAAGGAGTTTAATTCTATCTGCAACTTTAATTTCCTTTTACAATGTTATAGGATGTATTCACAAGTTTGGAGAGTTAGGATTGGGTAGATTCTGGCTACCACAAGCATGCATGGAAGAAGAGTAGATTTTAGCCATTTTTACCCAACGTGAGGCTCCTCGAAGGGCAATATTTATGCTAGAAATCCCAGTTGCAATGGTAGCAGCTTTCTCTGAGCTGCCTTCCACTGGGAGGACTGGTATTCCTTCCTAATTTCTTTCACAGTTGTCAGTTCTGACTTGCTTTCTGAGGTCTTTCTCTGCCTCCTGTTTCTTCCTCCTCCACATTTCACAGGTATTGCCTCCAATTATACTTTTAACAATTTTATTCATTTATGTAGAGGACAATGAGAGCAAGAGCAGCATGGCTGGTGAAGGGCAGAGGCAGAAGGAGAGAGAGTATCTTAAGCAGACGCCTCGCTGAGCGTGGAGCCCGATGCCACAGGGCTCCTCCTCATGACCCTGAGATCGTGACCTGAGCCAAAATCAAGAGTTGGATGCCCCTAATTCTTTTGTACTTTCAAATCTATCTTGGTGTCTGCTTCATGGAAGACCCAAATTGATACAATGAGTCTGAAAAGTTATCAAACCAACATGAAAGCATTCACTGTTTCCAGTCTGAAGAAGGATACTAGTTCTTGGCTTAGATACTACTTTATAAATTCACTTACTTAAACATACTGATTAACACACATTCAAAAGTTCACCATCGAATGAGAAACATAATAAGTAAATATCATATTACATATGATCTATGCATATATGTAAATATCATATTACAATTATTAGTAAAACTTGATTAGCCTTAATCAAGTTAAGAATTAAGTAGTAACTGATAGATCACATTAAGTAACAAACAATATCATCTTGTCTCAATGACATGCAGGGGTATAAAAATTAAATCTACTTTCTCTAAAATAAATCAGAGATCACCGGAGTCAATATGTTAGCTATGTTACCTATCCTCACAGATAATCAGACCTGACTAATCTGTAGGTTAAAGAGGCTTAATAATTAGCAATTCAAGCTTTTCAAAATGTATTTCCAAGAACCACTGAAGGTTTTTTAGGAAAAGGCACACTTTGAAAAAGGAATAAATTTGAAGTTTATGTACTATTTAAAATTGGCTACTGGCTCAACCTGCCTATCTCCAGGCGTTCTCTCGGATAGTATCCGATTGTCATTGTAAGTGGTTTTGGTGAACATGTTTCTGCTTTCTCTGGCTATCTAGCAAGCCATTTACAGAAAAGTGGCACCCTGGCTGAGACTTGTGAAAACAGAGTGTGCGTACACCTGGGATTTCAGTGGTTGAGAAGGGACAGAAATAACAGTGACACTTAAAGAGCATCTGTTCCCTGGTGACTGGTGCTGTTCTTTTCAAATGTGTAGAAGTCTGAATGTCACTAATGGGCAAGGTCAGGTAGGTTAGAGACACTTTTATGAACAGCAGCTATTTGAGGATAAAACAACTCCTGGACTGGTCAGTTCAGTTGATGAAGTCTTTATTTGGACCCTAAAGAGGACTTTGTCTCAAATTCATCCATCCTGAGGAGCAGTGCAAAGCTATTTTCTTGTCAGAGCCATTTCACACCTGAACTTCAAAGTTTGCTTGTGACCTTGTCAAAGCTATAATAGCTACCATGTAAAATATCAAAACAACCAACTATTGGCAGTAAAAATCAAAGCTATTCTATGATTAAAATAAAGCAGTACAAAAGGGCTGTTTGTAAAATTAGATAATTTTGTGTTAATTTTTGAGAAGCTACTAATATGACTAGTTTCATTAATACTTTCATAATTACTAACAATGAACCATGCATGACTTGTACTTTATAGGGTATCAGGCAAAATTTTATCAATTAACTAACTTAATGTTCACAACAACCTTCTGGAAACAAAACAGTAAGAATAGGACTTCAAAAAAGGAACAAAGAGAAGGACCAATACAAAGAATGTGATCCCAATGTCACGACCTGTGACTATAACAGAGCTCAGCAAAAAACTGCAAGAACTTTAGAGCAGTAGTTGGGGGCAGAACTAAAGCCTTAAATTTTGATCACATCTCTCAGTTAGGCTGAAAATCTCATCAGAAGGAAGGAATTATTAAAAACATGGCAACAGGCCCATAAGGAGTCACTTATGCCAAACCTCATGTCACCAACCAAGACAGTGACAGATTAGGCTCTCCCAGAAGTAGAAACTGAAACCAATTAGGATCTGTCTGATGACTACTAGTTCCTTAATCTGCCTGATAGACCACTGCCATTCATCTCCTTAAGTAAAGAGGTCTTGCAATAACCAACCTGCGTTTTTGCCTGCTATACCTTCCTTGTTCTCAATCCTTTCTTTTTTCTTTTAATTTAAAAAAATTTTTAAAGATTTTATTTATTTGACACACACACACAGAGAAATCACAAGTAGGCAGAGAGGCAGGCAGAGAGAGAGGGAAGCAGGCTCCCTGCTGAGCAGAGAGCCCAATGTGGGGCTCCATCCCAGGACTCTGAGAGCATGACCTGAGCTGAAAGCAGAATCTTAAACCACTGAGCCA
The DNA here is from genome assembly GCF_030435805.1 of Mustela lutreola. Lineage (NCBI taxonomy): Eukaryota > Metazoa > Chordata > Mammalia > Carnivora > Mustelidae > Mustela > Mustela lutreola. The sequence continues at coordinate 253,723,477 of NC_081290.1, read as the reverse complement.
CCTAGGCACCCCTTAAAATTTAATTTTAGTTATTTTTATTTATTTTATTGTGTTATGTTATTCAGGATACAGTACATCATTAGTTTTTGATGTAGTGTTCCATGATCATAGTTTGCATATGAAATCCAGTACTCCATGCAATCCATGCTCCCCTTAAATACCTATGAGCAGGCTTACCCATCCCCCCTACCCCTCTATTCTAAACATCTCCGTTGGTTTCCAGGAGTCCTTAATCTCTCATGGTTTGTCTCCCTCTCCAATTTTTTCAATCCCTTCTGCCAATAAAAGTCTTTCATTTTGCACAGCTCCTTGAAGCTCCCTTCTATCTGCTAGATGGGATCCTGCACAATTCAGGAATCAACAAATAAGGCCAATAAGATCTTTAAAATATACTCTTTAAATCTTTAAATATTTAAAAGGACTGGTGATTCACAGACCTGTACCCCTGGGGCTAATGATACGTTATATGCTAATTTAAAAAAAATTTGTCCTTTCACAAAACAAGCTTATTTCCATTGTACATTTAAAGCTTTATTAATGCTGTTAACTGTGCCTCAGTTTATCAACTGTTTCCCTTTTTATCTCTATAGACAGCATCCAAATCAGATCATTGTGAAACTTAAATGAGTTAGACCTAGAGCTGGACAAATGTAACCACAAAATAAATATTTACTATCATTTATTATTTTTATTATTATGTACGATGAGAAAGAAGATAAAAATAGTTGGAAGTGATTTTTTTTTTTTAATTTGGGATGCTAAGTAGAGGTATATGAATCCAGACAATATTTTAACATTTAGTTTAGAATTTAAAATTAAGGCACATATTTCCAAACACTGTAAATGAAGTCGTAGTTGTAGAAATTTCCCCATTGGTTTTCTAGGAACTTTCTTTACTTTTTCAAAAGTGATAAATAAGAAGGCTTTTTTGTTTGTTTGTTTGTTTACGATTAAACTATTAAAGGTGGTGAGAAAATCCTAAAATCAGGGACGCCTGGGTGGCTCAGTGGATTAAAGCCTCTGCCTTCAACTCAGGTCCTGATCCCAGGGTCCTGGGATCGAGCCACACATCGGGCTCTTTGCTCCTTGGGGAGTCTGCTTCCTCCTCTCTCTCTCTGCCTGCCTCTCTGCCTACTTGTGATCTCTGTCTGTCAAATAAATTAAAAAAAAAAAAAAAAAAAAAGGAAGAAAATCCTAAAATCATTACCTTAGGAGTGTATTTATTTCATCGTTATATTTATTTATTTATTTATTTATTTATTTATTTATAAGTGAGTGAGTGAGAGCAAGAAAGAGTGTGCACAGGGGGAGGAGCAAAGGCACCCTTTATAGGTATTTAGACTTCTAAAATTAAAATTTATATGTGCTTGCATAATGTGTCCTTTTTTTTTTTTTTTTTGGTATGTTTGTTAACTACTCAGCTCTTAGGTAAATATATCACTGTCAACAATGCTTATTAATGCCAAAATCAGAGTGTAACTCTTCCTTAGTGGAGAGTAAGTCATTTGCTAACCTTGAGCTCCTTAGTTTTGATTGAGAATATTTTGATTAATTTATCTTTCTATACATTTCTCTCCTCAATATGTGAAGGGAAGGAGTTTTATAACAGAAATGTGAAATTATTTTCATTTGGAGAGGGTATTTATAACGATGACCTTTATACATTTCCATGTGTCCTTAAGGACAATTTTCCAAGTTAACATAACTAAGATTCCTTTTGCCACCTAAACAGAGAGATTAACTTGAATGATATTTTTCCATAATGTGGCAAACTTAAAGATAAAAAAAAAAGTACACGAGAATGTTTACCTGGAAACATAGACCAAGTTAGATATTAAGAAAATTTTCTAGGTTGGTGCCACAAATTACTGAGAAAGATTATATCAGTGTCTTCAGTCCCATTCTTTAAACACCTAAGGCTATCCCCCAGTACACCTGAATTCCTTTGCTTGCAATACGTTTCCTCTACAGTTGTCCACAACTTTATTTGTTCTCTTAAAGCTGCAAAACTTCACCTTTCAGTTATAAAACTCATCTAAACTGGGATCCTCTCTATAGTCATTTGTTTTCTCTGTTCTACCATTATATACTTGGAAAGAAAATGGAGCATATAGATTGTTTCCCTTCTGATATCAAACAATGTGGGTTTGAATCTTAGCATGTTGTGTTACATTACAAAAACAAAAAATATGATGACAATGATGATACTGATAACAACAGATATAAGTAATCAAAACCTCACTGAAGTAGAATTAAAATGTTGGAAGGTAAATATATGAGATGTCAGGGGTATAATTGAAGTTAAAATGTTCTAAGATTGTTATAATGTTTTGGAGGAAGGGAGGCATATAGGCAAATTTCAGATTTTAAATTAAGTATTAACATTAAGCATTAAGAATATCACTAATAAAATAAAAACAGAATCCATAACTTTCAAAGAATTGAAGAGAAAACACAAAATAAAAACTTTAAAAAGGTAAAGTGTATTAGAGTTTTCAGAAAAGCAGTACTGAGAAGACACATAATCGTGTACATGTGCACATACACACACATACACAAACAGAGCGAGATTTACTATAAGGAATTGGCTTAGGTGATTATGGAGGCTGAGAAATTCCAAGAATTTCAATCAGCGTGTTAAAGACCCAGGAGAGCTGATGATACACATCTTCCAGTCTGAGTCCAAAGGGCTTAGACTCTGAATAGTCAATGGTATAAGCTCCACTCTGTCCAAAGGCAGTAGAGAACCAGTGTCCCAACTCAGAGACAGACAAAGAGAAGGAGGGAGAATATTCTCCCTCCCTCACTGTTTTTGTTCTGTTTGGGGCTTTCACAGATTGAGTGAGGTTCACTACATTGGGAAGGGTGATTGGCTTTACTCAGTCTCTGGATTCTAATGTTAATCTTACCCAGAAACACCCTCACAGACCCACTCAGTATAACGTTTAACCAAATATCTGGGACCCTGTGATCCTGTCAAGTTGGAGCTTAAAATTAAACATCCCCCAAACAGAATATCTTTGGTCTTGACTTAGGCAGTAATTATGCAGTTGTATTGCTACATCAAAAATCAGCAGGATATGCATTTAATATTAATATACTTTACATATGGTATACCTCATTAAAAAGAAAACAGAAAGAAGAAAATGTATTGAAAAAGCAAAACAAATATAAAATAATGTGATAGAAATAATTGTAAATATGACAATACATTTAAAATGAATCAAGTCCCATCTGAAATACATAGAGTTTAAATTGGATAAAAATAAATCCATCTTATTTGCAAGAGATACATAAGATGTAGGTTTACAAAGTAAGTTTTTTAATTGAAGAATGGAAAGAGGTATTTCTTTCAAGACTCATCAAAAGGAGGATGGTGTAGCATTTGAGAGCATGGATTTGGGAGCCAAACTACTGGATTTAAAATGCTTGCTCTTGTAAATTCTGTCAAAATGGTCAAGATAGTTATGTTCATCATCTGTATTGGAGCATTTTGGTAATAATATTGTCTGTTCATCATTTTATTGTGAGGACTAAATAAGATGATATACTTAAAGCAACTAAAAATGTTTGGCACATAGTAGATACTCAAAAATTGTGGGCTATTACTATTGTGGCTAGTATTACAGTCATCATCAAATGAAATAAAATTTATAGCATCATTAGTTATAAAGAGGCCATGTATAGAATGCAATATTTCAATTCACCAGGTAAATGTAGAATTCTAAACATATATGGATCTCTTATTACAGTTTCAAAATAGAGAGGGAAAATGTGGACAGAATTAAACAGAACAATTAAAAAATCCATCACAAAAGTAATTTTAATGTTCTTAACTTACTACCTGATAGACTAAAAATGGACAAAAAAATAAGGAAGGTTATAGGATATTTGTGGAAAAAACTTGTTAATAACTTGGTCTACTGATATAGAGATAACTAATCTACCAGAGAATTCATACATTCAAGTAAAACATCCATATGTTATACAAACTGATCATCTACTAAACTAAAGAAATTCTGAATCCACTTTAAAGCATTGATTAAATATTACCCATTTTCTGACCCCAATAAAAATAACATAAAAAAACATTAAAATAGTAAGATAGAGACGTAAACATAGTATTACATTTTTTAAAATGTTCTTATAATTTATGATTCAAGTAAATTGCAGTGGAAATAAAATAAAGACTAGATGATATTGAAAATGCTGAATGCTTTTTATTAATCTATGATATTTTTTCTCTGGAATTCAGGGAAGACTTTCAATTTCTGGATTCAGTAATTCATTTGTTTCAGGGAAGTTCTGTATTTTATTTTTAAATTCTTCCATTATTATAATTATGTACTTTCTGTTACAATTATTCTCTTCTTTTATTTAAAAATATCAATTATAGTACTTTGATATTACTTTCTGTCATCTGTATCCCCTATAGATAATTTGATGAATATTTAGTTTATCACATTTTATGGGTATATGTTCATTACAGACTAGAAGTAATTCCACCTGGTCATCAAGGAAACTCTTCGCCTCACTTGACTCTACTTCTGAGCCTTCCCTCTTATAAAGGACAATTTTTGCACTACTGGGAAACTCTTCTTTTCAGATTATGGTTTTGGATTGCACCTGCTTTTCAATTTCATCTAAAACATTGTTTCCATTTTGTGTTTTCAATTGATATTTTAAAGAGGTTCATGCCTGAAATTGTTTTACACATCATCTTTGTTAAGATTCCATCCTCTCATATTTGACTCTGTAAGGTAAGATGCTGGTTTATTTTCCCCATGAACTTTACACTGTGGGTCAAAAGAAATTTAACTCGCTGTTCAAACTATAGGAGTGTGCTAAAATTTTCCACACTTCCACATTTGTTGAGACAAATATACTTTCACCCTTAGTATTTGCTGGAAACCAGTCCGAGACACAGGTATGTTGAACTATAAAACTGTCTCCTAAAGTTGAATTTTTACCTCCATTATACAGTCAACAGAATGAGCACATGAGATGAGCAACTTGGATACAGGCTTTGAGTTGAAATAGACCTTAAAATTTTTTAAAACAAACTCTAAAATTCATGATACCTTACCTACTTTCTGCATTCATATTAACAAAATACCTACAATTTAAAATGTTACTTTAAGGGGCGCCTGAGTGGCTCCGTGGGTTAAGCTTCTGCCTTCGGCTCTGGTCATGATCTCAGGATCCTGGGCTCAAGCCCCACATTGGACTCTCCTGCTTCCCCTTTGCTCTCTCCCTGCCTCTCTGCCTATTTCTGATCTCTGTCAAATAATTAAAATAAAATCTTAAAAAAAAAGAAATTATAAAATGTTACTTTAATAATATACTGTGTCTTTCAGTCATAATAGCAAATATGATACTTACATTTGCTTCTGAATTTTATATTTGTTAACAGTATATTAAACTTCCCAGACTATTCACTTTTTAAAAAAAATATTTTATTTATTTATTTGACAGACAGATCACAAGTAGGCAGAGAGGCATTTGACATCGTCTGTCATCCACTGTTTCTTAAAACACTCTCATTTTTTTTAAGGTTTTATTTATTTATTTGATAGAGATCACAAGTAGGCAGAAAAACAAGCAGAGAGAGAGAGTGGGGGAAGCAGGCTCCCTGCTGAGCAGACAGCCTGATGCAGGACTCAATCCCAGGACCCTGGGATCATGACCAGAGCCAGGGCAGAGGCTTTAACCCACTGAGCCACCCAGGAGCCCCACCAGACTATTCACTTTTAACAATAAAGGAAACAAAGAACATAAAATTATCTCCTGCAGGTCATCAAGTTTTTGCATTCAAAATTTGGACTTATTTTAATTTTTATTATTTGTTGGCTTATTTTAAAATAATATATTATATTTGTCAAGAATAAGTAGCCTCAACAAACGTTTGTCAAATATTTTTAAAGAAACACCTAAGAATCACAGAACCATAGAGAATTAACACCAATTACCTGGAACCATAAAGATATGTGGCAATAACAAGGCCCAATTATTTGTTTGCTCTCCATTAATCCTGAAGTTTTATTGTTTCTTTCCAAATATCTGATTGCAACGTGTTCAATTTTAAGAACCTCATTTTGCAACTGAGGGTTGCTGGGGGGTGAGGGAGAGAGGTGGAGGTGTTATGGACATTGGGGAAGGTATGTGCTATGGTGAGTGCTGTGAAGTGTGTAAACCTGGCGACTCACAGACCTGTACCCCTGGGGATAAAAATACATTATATGTTTACAAAAAAAAAAATTAATAAAAGAAAAAGAAAAAAAAGAAGAACCTCATTTTGCTTATACCAAAGTATGAGCAGTCATAAAGTTGGGAACCCTCTCACTTCTGGATTCCACCAGGGGGCAGTGCAGGCTGTGGCTCAGGAAGCCACCTGTCCTCTCTGCCGCCTCTGGGCTCTGCTGTCTGGTCCATGAAGGGTTAACGCAGCCCACCCAGACCAGTGGGCTCACTTGGGCCAGACCCTTCTTTGTCCTCAAGGCAGGGGGGAAGGCAGTGAGGTCCGGAGCTGGCCAGGCTGAGGAGGACTTTCCGGGGGAGGCTGGGGGGAGGCTGTGGGGAGGGGGGTAAGTAAAAAAATTCCTGCAAAACATCCAAAGTACTGGCTGTTATAGAGTAATGGCTCAATAAATAATAAACAAGTATCTCTGTAGCAGACACAGTATCAACAAGAAGTAGAGAGAAGGAAGACAAGCAGGAGGAGGAAAATTATGGTATTATCCATCTTTTATTGTTTAGTGAATTCTGTTTTGCTCTTGAGAACTCAATTTCAGTACCCCATCATTCACGAAGTCCTCATCAAATACACTGAAGAGAGACAATCTTCACTATGTACGAATTAATCTCTTTTCCATGTTTCTTAGGCACTTTGTAGTTTAGTGATTTTTTAGAAATAATTTGTACGTATCTTTGTTTTCTCGAACTGACTGAATTACAGGATGACAGGAGGTTTGCTCTCTTCCTTCTCCTGATGAGTTTCATTTGATTAAAAGGAAAATCACCACCAGCAAAATAATTATGAGGGAAAAGCTGTTGGATCAGAGGAGTGTGTGACTTTGGATCTGGAATGTATTAAAAGTTAAGTAAGAGCCTCACTCAATTCTGCCTGCAGTTTGTCAAAGACTAAGAACAATTAAGGCATAACTGTGAATAAATGTATGATTGATAAATAAAGTCTTAACTTAAGAGTGTGAAGTACTGTTCATCTCCCTATCTCTCCTCCACCTCACACACCCCACGTCTCAGGGTCAGAAAGAATCCTATAACCCCTTGTCTCTTACCAATGCCCTATGTTTTTGAAGCCAGAAGCTCTCTGCATTTTGGACATCTCTCAATATCCTTTACGTTCAGGAAATGTATTGGGCACCCAAGTGAAAATCGTTAATGGCTGACATTCATAAAGCACTTTCCAGATTATCTGCGTAATTTTTATAATTTTGCATGTATTATCTGGTTCATTCTCACTCTGACAGAAATATATATCAGATAGTCCCTTCATCCATAATGAATAGAAAAAGAAAAGTAGCTCAGAAATTTAAAAAAACAAAAACAAAAACAAAAAAGCTTACCCTGTATCAGAAAAGTAGTATTCCCAGACCAAGTGCACCTTGTCTTCTAGCACCAAATTTTATTTTTGTTTATAAATACCAGTAACTCTAGCTTACATTTCCGCAGCAACTTTTGCATATGGCATAGCAACTAGGGTGCTTTGTTTTGTTTTCTTGTTGAATTATTTTTATGTTAAATGAACATGTGTATCTTGGAGAACAACTACAGAAATTTATATATAATTGCATAAAAATACTGTGATGGGGGTTTTGAAGAGATACCTTGATGTGCTAAAATACTTGAAATCAAAGATGAGCTGGATTAAAAGATGATTTTTTTAAAAATTTTGTTTAATTTTATTTATTTATTTGACAGAGAGGGAGGGAGAGAGAGAGAGAGAGTGAGTACAAGCAAGGGTGGTGGGAGGCAGAGGGAGAAGCAGGCTCCCCGTGGAGCAAGAAGCCCAATGAGGACCCCAGCATCATGACCTGAGCCAAAGGCAGACACTTAACCAACTCAGCCACCCAGGTGCCCCTAAAAAATCATTTTGTTTTGATTCAGGACCAAGGACAGAAAAGATGGTTACAACGGTAATAAATAATATCAAAGGAGATACTTAACGTCAAAATTTCCCTGATTAACTAACTATAGAGTAATCTAATTGTTGAGAAGTTTCATCACCTGCCAGAGAAGTTTGGAGATTGTTGTAACAGAGTTTGATCGGCACATTTTTTATTCCCAGTATATCAACAATCATAGTTTCTTCCTGTCCATTTATCATATCCCTTTTGTTTCTTTAAAAAAAGTTTCATTATTATTAGATCCATCCCCACTAAAGTCTAAACATATTCAAGCCTCTTCCATCTTAAAAAATAAAGCAAAACAAAGCATAAATACTTAATGTCTCCATTTGGACATCATGAGGCATCTTCAACTTAGTGATCTCAACATTTGAACACACTTCTATGTCTCATTTTGTGAAACCTCTTTTCCTATCATGTTCATTTTTTCAGTCAGTTTTCTTAAAAGAAAGAAAAATCATTGGTCAAGCTAAGAAGTTGAGCAATACCTTTGGACATACTCTCCCTCAATAACTTTCTCTGCATTCCACCAGTACCAAATCCCATCTCTTTCATCCACCAAATATTTATTTAATCTCCCCACTTTTCCCCATGTTCACCACTAGCACATGTGCGCTATCTCCATCATTTCTTACCTGACTACAGATATAATCTCTTATTGATATACTGCATACATTTTTGTTATCTCCAAGTCTATTTGACACATTGCTAGTAGAATGATATTTTAAAATTCCAACCTTATTTTTATTTTACTTTACTCTTGTGTCTATGATGGACCCATGATTGATTTCTCCTTTGCTTGCAATACTAATTTATTCTTATCATCCCATTTGCCCAGCTAACTCTTGTTTATAATTTGGGTCTCATTTATATGTGACTTCTTCAGGAGAGCAAAGGCTAACCCCATTCACAATATTCATCACTTGTTCAATGCCTATTGGTTTGCAGGATTAGCTATGTAATATGATGATAAATAATATTCATCAGATCCCAGTATTTCTACAACCAGGTCGGTTTCTCACCTGACTAATATGCCCATTGTAGCTGTAGGGGGTTCTGTTCCAGAACCACTCAGAGATCCAGGGTGATGCAGATTCTGCTATCTTATGGCTGTCAGTCTGTAACAAAAAGTTCCTTAAGTTACATCGGCAGGAAAAGCAGGAGCCTGTAACATCCTTTAAGTTATTCCTGCCTAAGAATATATGTGAAATATTTCCCTTTTGCTGCTGTTTCCTTGGTTGGAGCCAGTCATATATGAGGCCCGTGTTCCAAATACTGGACAGTATTACCATCCAGGGGCCAGAGAGTAGGAAGACCCGGATATTGTTGCATAGCAATGTCTACCTCTTCTTCCTTTTCTACTAGAGTTCCCGTTCTATTTCCTTGTAAGCCACATGGGGACAGTGACTTGGTCTGTTATATTTACTTCTGTACCAGATACGGTGCTGTATCATAATAGGTTAAACCCTAAACATATGTTAGACAAATAAAAGTTGGTTAGCAGAATTGACTCTTGGTTTTAAATACCACACCTATAAATTAGCAACTGAGTAACCTTGACCAAATTAATTTTTTTTCCTTACCTTTCATCTATAAAAGGAAAATCACACAGTTCCTACCCAACAGAGTTTTTACAACAATATTGTGCTTAAAGAGTATCTGAATCACTATAGGTTTATGTGTGTAAGCCATTGGTACTATTTTTATTTTTTTTAATTGAAGCACAGATCATTGCTTTATAACAAAATAAATATTCAAAGTGTAAACATATCCAAGTAACAGTAGCATGGCTATTGGTCACATTGAATCAATAATTTACATAGACTTTTAGAACTCGTCCAAATCTAATGTTTTGTTTTACATATTAAAATATTTCTGTGTTCCCTCTAGGACTTAGTGGCAATGTTCAAACAAATATTTAAATCTCTTTCCACTTATCATCAGTCTTCCTTTTTGGGCAAGTCAGAAAGTCAAGGAATTTTTCATCAACTGCTTTATGTTCACTAATGGCTTAATTGATATACTTATCTGGAAATCCACAAATCTAAATAATTTTAATGCCGACAGACTATTTGTTCATTTATTTTTATTTTTAAAAGATTTATTTACTTATTTTTTTCAAAACTTTTTTTGATTTTTATTTATTTATTTGAAAGACAGAGATCACAAGTAGGCAGAGAGGCAGGCAGAGAGAGAGGGGGAAGCAGGCTCCCCGCAGAGCAGAGAGCCCAATATGGGGCTCAATCTCAGGACCCTGAGACCATGACCTGAGCTGAAGGCAGAAGCTTTAACCCACTGAGTCACCCAGGCACCCTTATTGACTTATTTTTAGAGAAAGGGAGAGAGAGAGAAAAAGCAGGGGAAGGGACAGAAGGAGAAGAAAAGGGAATCCCCAAGTAGACTCCCCACTGAGTGGAGAGCTCCAAGTGGGGCTCAATCTCGTGACACTGAGATCATAAATCTGAACTAAAATCAAGAGTCCAACACTTAACTGACCGAGCGACCCAGGTACCCCCAGACAGATTATATAAATGGCATGGAAAAGTACTAAGAAAAATAATATAATTCTGATATGCAAATGAAAACACAATTTAGTAAATAATACTGTGATACTGAAATTTAAATGTTTGTTCCCTTTTACCTCAAATATTCACCATACTTGTGTCTTTTCTCAGGAGCATTAAGACACACATCATCTTGGAAGACCTTCATCTACTGTGGTTTAAAGACCTGTGAAAATTCCAGCTCTCCTAAAAGTAGTTTTCATCATGTTGTTTGTTTTCTTTATGAAACAGCTTTGTTATAGTTGATACACCACAATAGTTGTCCAGTGTCCCATATGCAGCATGCCCAGGCTCCAAACCAAACATAAAGCAAAAATGTGATCATCACATTAGTAGCTTTTTTTTTAACATTATATGCAATAAAATAACACCCAATAACTTTCAAGTTTTAAAATACACAAAACACACCAATAGACAAACAGCTCAGGGAACACTGTTGTGATTATTTTTATTTCTTTGGTGAGATAATTTATATTCTCTACCTAATGTACTAATCAGTGCCCTTCAAGATACCCAGCACCCATGCTGTTCTATTAATGATTGTGTGAAGAGAATAGGCAGCATTTTCTAGCCATCATTTTCATTTTTAAGATTTTATTTATTTATTCATTTATATAGGGAGGGTTCATGTGCATGAGCTGGGGGAGGAGCAAAGGAAGGAGAGAGAGAATCCCAAACCCACTCCATGCTGAGCGTGGAGCGCAGTGTGTGGCTCAATCTTACAACACTGAGATTATGACCTAAACCAAAATCAAGAGTCAGAAGCTTAACTAACTGAGCCACCCAGGAAGCTCTCTAGTCATTATTTTTATTCTATTTTGATGTTACACCATGTGACAGCCCAGTAACAAACATAAGTCAGTGAACATAATCCAGAGGCTCAAAGTGGTACTTCACAAACATAAAATATTAGAGTCATAACATAAGACCATATTTTAACAGCAAATAATAATAATATGAAAACAGCAACTTGCCAAACCTAATTTTCAGTTATGTCATATTGAAAATCCATGCAAGGTTTTTGGGGAGAAGATTCTATGCAGAGGACATAATGACTGCTGGAGCCTAAAGCCTGGCGAAGTTCCATGTGTGTTAGAGGGGAAAAGAAGGTCAGTGGGACTGAATTCAGAAGAAAGTGTCAGGAGATGAGCTGACAGATAGGTAGCCTATCATTTAGGGTCTTAGAGGCCAAAGAAAGGAAGGAGATTACATTTTAAGGGCAACTGGAAGCCATTGTAAGGTTTTAAAAAATGTTCATGATAGGAGCAATTTAGATCATGTAGACTGCCATGTGGAAGAAAGTCAATTCTAAAAATTAGTTTTGTCTTCATAAACATTGTAAATTATAAATAACTTAAATAACTGTACATTTCCCTGAAATGTAGATAAGCACACACCAGAAATTTGTAGAAGAAAATATTAAGGAGACTTTAGTCTACTGAGACTTATTCTACTGAAATTACATTGTGTTATTGTCTCATAGGCCTAGCAGAAGGCCTATTTCAAAATGGTGTCAGCTACATAACTTCTATATATGACAAAAATAGATTTATTGCTTACAGGGAGACTACCTCAACAGAGTTTTGTTAGTGTCTCTGAGGTGGGAAAGTAATATCTGAATTAATTCAGAATTTGAAGTTTGGTTTAAGGTAGGCCTTTCAATGTACAGGTTTGTGGGTGGAATGTGAGGGGTGGGGGCGGACTGGAGTTAGGTTAAGGTTGACTAAGGATTATGATGTAATGACAAAGTCTTCTCGACAAGCAGTAAGAACAAACCTGTAATTGCACAAATCGGGTTAATTACTTGTTGCAGAAAGGCAGAATGCACACCATGGAGAACAAAGTGGCCTCTCAGTAAGATGTTAGGAATGATTTATAAGGGAGTGGGTTTGTATTAGATAATTTGGGGGAAGATCCAAAAAAAAAAGAGCAGTTCTGCATGGGATTGTATGCTTTCAGGAAGTGGAGGTAATTATATAATAATCTTAATAATATTATCTAGAAAGGGAGAAGACCAGATTGAGGTTTAAATTGTATTTTGTAAAGAAACAGTTTTTGCCTTTTTATAGACTCAAGACAAGTTGGTTCTCTTTTGTCCTGATTTATTATGGTCAAAGAATGGCCTTGTCTGAAATTGATGTTCTACGAAGTTGCTTATGTTCAATAGGAGAACATCAAGATCTAGGTGATAATACTAGGACAGATCCTAGATCTACAAGAGGCTGCTTTTTTGTTTCTCAGCAGATTAAGATTGGTGAAAACATGAAGATGGTGGGTTCAAAAATGCCTTTGGTCACACACTACCTGATAAGGCTCTCTACTGAAGAATTGATGGATCCTTTTTAGGATCCATTTAATTTGGGGGAAATTAGAGCAATGAGGAAAATTACCTGGGCAAGAGTCTTCTGGAATCGTAGTTATGGTAATGAAGACAAAAGAACACCAAAATCATCCTAATTTGTACACCAAGCTGTATGAGAACAGTTTGGGGGAAGAGTTACCACCTAGTTTTTATCTTCAGTGTTTGGCAACTAATACGTATTGAATAGAGAAACAACCACCTGTACAACCACCTGTGCAACCACTCTGTAGAATAGTTTTTATCTTACAAATGAGAAAACCAAGTCTGGAACAGATTATGATAATGAGCTCTTTAGGAGAGGTGAATGGAGCAGTGGGGATAGCCAGAGAATCTCTAAAGACTTTTATACCTCCAAGACTCTAGAAATGCCATACTTCCCAGAAAGCTTAAGTATTTGAGCTTATTTTGAACAACATTTGGCTTAAATAAAAATCAAACTTAACTTATATCTTTTGAGTAAAGAAGTAGCTAATGGAAGAGACAATAAAATAATTCGCCTTTTCTTTTGTCTCAAGTACAGTTCCTCCGGGACAGGCTGCTGAAGAGTTGATATCTAGAGATACATAATCTAAGTTCCTCACTTAACCAAAAGTAACATAAACCTTCAGAGAGTTTAAATAAAACAAAACAAATTAACATGAACACATTTTATTTTCTGTTTCCAGCCAAGCCAATTTTTATCTAAAATTACAGATATTAGAAATTATTAGAGACTGCTTAACAATCAGGAATATTTAGCATGTTGGTAGAGAAATTAAACCCTCTGAGTTTTCTAAGAAATCATAGGAGATGTAGATTTTTCCTTTGATAGTGACTGAAGGAAGGTAAAGTATAAAATATTAATGGATTAAAAGGAAAAATGGAAATTATACTGTTTCAACCTCAGTGTTTTAGGTAAACAAATTTGAGCTTCTGATCTTTAATGTTTATTATAGTAAAAAAATGGAAAAACTCAAAAAACAATAAGATTGGTGCTATGAACTGAATTGTATTACCCTAAAATTCTTATGTTGAAGTCCTAAACCCCAAAGTGACTATACTGGGGACAGGCCTTTCAGAAGGCAATTAAGGTCAAATGAGGTTACAAGGGTGGGGTCCTAATCCAATATGATCAGTGACCTCATAAGAAAATGAAGAGAGGGGGGTGCCTGGGTAGCTCAGTGGTTAAGCCTCTGCCTTCAGCTCAGGTCATGATCCCAGGGTCCTGGGATGGAGCCCAACATCTGGCTCTCTGCTCCGCAGGGAGCCTGCTTCCATTTCGGCCTCTGCCTGTCTCTCTGCCTACTTGTAATCTCTCTCTGTCAAATAAATAAACCAAAAAGAAGAAGAAGAAAAAAAAAAAAGAAAATGAAGAGAGATCTCTCTTCACACACACACACACACACACACACACACACACAGTGGAAAGACCAAGTGAGCGCACAGCAAGAAAGCAACCATCTGCAAACCAGGAAGAGAGATTTTACCAGAAACCCATTTTCTTGCATCTTGATTTGGGACCTCTAGCCTCAGAACTGTGAGAAAATAAATCTCTGTTGTTTAAACCATACAGTCTGTGGTGTTTTGTTATGGCAGCCTAAACTGACTAATCTAGTGGGCTTTGGAGTTAGATGGCTGGTCCTTTACCCTTCACCTTATGCTTAAATCTGGTTAAGTTACTTAATCTCTTTGAGTTTAGTAACCAACAGTAAAATGCAAATAATAAAGCATGTTTTATTGTGTGTTTGTGAGATTCAAATAAGATTATAGTATTTCCGGAACATGGTAGATGTTCAATAGCTGTTAAATTTCCATCAGCCAAGTGACAGATAGTTAATAGTGTGGTAGGAACACAGGACACAAGTGTGAAAAAAAAAAATGACCCATGTTGTGATGAAGTTTATTGGCTCCTATATTTCTTGGTGAAAAGACCTAGTCTAGTTAATATCTTTTATTTTCACACATAGCCTGGTGTACAAATGTTCAATCAATGCCCGCTCAATGAAAAAAATGTTTTCTTTTCTATTGTCAACAAAGATTTTCCCCACAGACAACTTGTTCAGTTTCATTAAGTGCAGTGTAAGAGAGAAATGCCACAATGCTAGGGGAACGTCTATACTTCAAACAGTTACATAAAATCCTCATCAATAATTCAACTTGCCTTTGTGTATTAGGTTTTCCTCAGCATTATTAAAGGATTCACATTCTCTGTCCTGGATTCTACTGAAAATGTAATGTTATTTTTTGAATGGGCAACATTTATTTGGGGTCGTAAAAAACTATAAAATTTGCCACTCTGAAAGAATAATTCATCAAGCTGCTTCTTTACAGCAACCCTAATCACAATCAATATGAAATAGTGCATTGTGAACCTAAAGGAAGAGATCTGATTGCAAAATTTTCAAATATCTTGGGTACTGAAATTCTCTTTATGAAATATATTCCCCTGTTCATAGTGATCTGTGGATAATTATTGGTAAAATGCTGCAGTAACACACAAGAAACCACCAATAGGAACTTTCAGGGGAATATGAATAGCTCCAACTGATACTGAAAATTTTAGTATTACCATAAGTAACTACTCTGTGAATTGTTTATCTACTGTATCCCTAAGATAAATGACTATCTGCTTCTCTAGGTCACCAGTAATTTTTCTGGATTTGACTCTTTTAATATAATTACGGTAGTTCCAACTAGCAACTTGTAATCTTTAAATGTATTTGAAATATAAAAACTGAAAAACATAATTGCTCAAATGAAAAATTAACTCCATGAGTGTAGTCAAAGAACAGGCATTATAAAAGAAATGGTCACGGACATCAAGACATTTGGATAGAGACTACCCAAATTTAAGCATAAAATGGCTCTAAAAGAAAAGATAAAAAGCCACATGACCTGTGGGAAAATATCAAACAATATAATGTACATTTATTTGAAGTTCCAAAAGGGATGGAGATATCACTAGAGATCCTAGAGATGTTAAATGATAATAAAAGAATTTTATGAAAAATTTGACAATTAAAGTGGAAAAATTTTTGAATGAGAGAAATTCTAAAACTATTAAAAGAAGAAATAAAGTATCTAAATTGACCTCGATCTATTACATGTACTGAACTTGGAATTTAAAACTTTCTTGTAAGACAAATTCCAAACCAAAATGACTTCAATGGTGCATTTGTAAAATGTTTTATAGATAAAGTACATAATTCTTATATTCTTTCAGAAGATAGAATGAGTCAAGTAATCCTGCTCCATGGTACATAGCTATCACTACTTTAATACAAAAATCAGAGGAAAGTATTAGAAGAAAACTACAGATGAATATCCTTCCTGAACAGAGACTGATTTCTTTAAAAAAAAATCAGCAAATTCAATCTAGAAATGCATAAAAAGGACACCAAAGCACAATCAGATCACATTTATTCCTGAAATGCAATGATATTTTTAAAATATGAAGAGCAATTAATGGAATTCGTCATTAAAGATTAAGGGAGAAAAATAATATGTCCTTCTCAATAGTTATAGAAACAACATTTGATAAAATTTAACATTAATTCTTGGGGGAAGAATTAGTAAATTATGAGTGAAAATAAACTTCCTCAACCTGAAAATGGACATCTAAGAAGAATTAGCAATAAACAAATTTCTTAAAAGATAAGGAATAGAGCTAGGAAATTGTATCTCATGATTTATTTTTATCATTGTATTAGGCTTCCCAGCCAGTTCAGTATAGGAACAAAGATAAATATGATACATTCTGATTGAAATAAAGAAAAAACCAATCTAAAGATTGCTTGTCTTAAATTGCAGCTTGGTCATCTTTGTAGAGTATCTTAAGTAAACTGCAAAAAAAAAAAAAAAAAAAAAAGCTGTTTATCCTATTACCTATATTTAACAAAGTCACAGAATACAAAGTCAATATAAAAAGTAACTAAATTTTGTGAATGCTGGCAAATCAATAAGCAAATTAAATAAAAAACAAAAATATTGTTTACAATGTCAAATACCTAAATAAATGGTGAAATGTAGTACCTTCTTGGATTTGTAACACAAATTTTTAAATAATATCAGTTCATTCTTAAATGAACTATACATTGATTTCTCAACCAAAACCTGGGCATCAGACCAAGAATTATTTGAGGGATCAGGGGAAAGGTGACAAATTGGCAAACTGACATTTAAGTGGAAATGCAAAGGAACTGGAATAGTCTGAACAATTGTGCACAAGAAGAATGATATTGGTAGACTAGAATATCTGATTTTTAAGGACTATTTTAAAGCAACAGTAATCCTGACAGTGGGATATTGTAATAATGATAGAAACACAAGCCAATGGAACAGAACAAAAGCCAAGAATAATCTTAGACATTTTAATTGTTCAGGCCAATTGATTTTAAAAAGATCATGATAATTTAATGAGGATATATATATATATATATATATATATATATATATATATTCTTTTTTATTTAAACTGCTGAAACCATTAGAAAGCTATTTGGAAAAAAAATAACCTTGATCTTTCACTCACATAACTTGTAACATATTAACTTGAATTTAATCAAAGACCTAAATTTCAAAGCTGAAACTATGAAACCTTCAGAAGTAGGTCAACATGTTTTAGCTAGGATGCAAGAAACAATAACCACAGAAGAAAAAATAAATGAAAATATAATTTTGAAAATTATCCTCTGTTCTTTAATAGCCATCATCAATAAGTGAAATGGCAGGTCATAGATTCAGAGAAATTATATCTGCAAATGTGTCTGTAAGGACTTACATCAACAATATATAAAGAACAAAATCAGCTCAATAAAAGGACAAAGAAAAATAAATATTGAACAAAATATTTGAAGAGATATTTCACAAAGAATATGTATGATGTCCAATAAGTGCATGAAAAAATGCTCATCATTAGTAGTCATCAGGAAAATGCATCCTAATGCTATAATGAGAAACCTCTATGCACCCAAATCTCATATATAACTGGAGGGAATATGAAACTGTAGAAGCACTTAAAAGAACAGTTTTATAACTTCCTTAAAAATTGAACGCACATTTTCCATATAATTCTGCTATTTTATTTTAGGTATTAATACAAAATAAATTAATATATGCATCTACATAGAGATTTTAAAAAATACTTATAATAGCCATATTCATAATAGATAAAATCTGGAAAAAAATCTTAAAATCAGTGAAATGCCCATTGACAGGTGCATGGAAAAATAAGTTATATCATGTCTATATGTTGGATAGTATTATTTTACAATATAAAACAATGAATCTCCAAAACATGTCTGTTGAAAAAAGACAGGAGATAATTTGAATACATTCATTATGAATTATTACATGATGATTTAAAATAGTCAAACCTGACAGTAGATTGCCTGGAAATGGAAGGGAGGTATAAATGGTTTGAAATAGGCACACAGGAACATTTTAAGGTGGAACGTTCTATATTCACATTGTTTTAGTGTTTGTTGAATGTATATACTTGATCAAATTCATCATACTATACTCTTCAAATGAGTACATTTTATTTTATGTAAACTACATCCTAATAAAACTCATTGAAAAATAAAATAAAAATCAATCTAAAAGCAATTTTACCAGTATGGAAAGAATTAGATCATTGGAGCTCCAATAGACCATAATACCCAGAGTTCACTAAAAGAGGTTAAGTCTAATCTGCCTTAAACTCATGTGCAGCCTTATCAACTTCAAGTTTCATAACTGATTTAATATTACTCCTTCACAACCTAACATACATTTTTACTTTTATTCTGCCACGTGCATATCGCAGGGTCTGAGTGTAATTCAACTCTTTTAGAAGAGAAAGAACGTTTCAGTCTCTATCCACCAAGCCTTCCAGTCCCTAAACAAATCCTAATATCCTTTCTGTCTCTATAGATTTGCCTATCCTAAATATTATGCATCAATATAATCATGAAAATATTGGTCTTTGTGACTGGTCTTCCACTCAGCAAAACGTTTACAAGATACCTTCATGTGGTGGCATCTATCACTCTTACCTTCATTTTTATGGCAAAATAATATTCCATATTTTGTTATAAAATGATATTAGAAATACCAGCAACAGGTCTTTATTTCTGTTGTTTAATCTGCTGTTACTTGTATTCATTGGAGCCTGAATCTGTGTTACTTGTTTTGAAGTCCTACAAATTCCAATGAGTTTTTTCTAGATTTCTATTCCCTGGTTAAAATTTTAATATTTTTGGGGTACCTGGGTGGCTCAGTGGATTAAAGCCTCTGCCTTCTGCTCAGGTCATGATCCCAGGGTCCTGGGATCGAGCTCTGCATTGGGCTGTCTGCTTGGCAGGGAGCTTGCTTCCTCCTTTCTCTCTGCCTACTTGTCATTTCTGTCTGTCAAATAAATAAAATCTTTTTAAAATTTTTAATATTTTCATTTATTTTCTTGAGGATATTAATCATAGTTATTTGGAAATTTGTGTTTGATAATTCCATTATTTGGGTTACTTTTGTTTCTATTTCTATCATCTGTATTTGTTTGTTTCTATTATCTATGTTTTGTTTTTTACTATGGATTTTTTTTTTCTTATTTCTTGGATAGCTAGGTCATAGTTTCTTGTTTATCTGAAGAGATATTTGAAGACAGGTTATCCTTATCATCCTCTCTAAATGGATTTATTTCTGCTTTCTGACAGAAATTCAGACGAGGGACTTATTACCTTAATTCATCCCAAAGTGTACCTTTATTAAAGCTTACTACAGTCTTCAGGAGAAGTGGTCTGTATTTGGTTCTCATTTACCCCCAAATATAGTCATTCTAGGTTCTTAAGTGAAAGCCTGGTCTATTAACCATGAACCTTCCCTTTTCATAATGCATAGCTGTAATTATTAACTCAAGTTCCAAGAGATGATTCCTTGCTTTGACTTGCCCTGGTTGAAACTTGCAGATCTGCTTCATAGCCTCTTATCTGAGTCACTTATTCAAAGTGTCTTTGGGAAAAGTGGCACAGAGTCAGGCTGACTTCTGTGTGTGTTTCTTCCATTCAGTGTCTTTGTCTGCAGGTACCGGTTCCTTGGTAGTTCTGAATTCCAAACTTGATTTCCACCAGGTTCATGATAAGAGAAGTTCAGGGTCAGTGACCCAAAATTTCAATTGTCCTTTTCTGATTGATTACATAGGTTCTCAGCTCCACAGAATTTACAAATCAACAAATGGCTGGAAAACAAAAGCAACACAAAACAATGTTTCTATCTCAATTAACTCTTTTCTTCTATGCCCCAACATCTTCTTCTTCTTCTTCTTTATTTTATTTTTATTTTTGTATTATGTTATGTTAGTCACTATACATTACATCATTAGTTTTTGATGTAGTGTTCCATGATTCATTTTTTTTGTGTATAACATCAAGTGCTTCATGCAATAAATGTCCTCCTTAATACCCATCATGGGGCTAACCCATCCCCCCATACCCCCTAGCCCCTAAGACCAGCTTTTTTTTCTTTTTTTAAGATTTTATTTATCTATTCGACATAGAGAGAGAGAGATCACAAGTTGGCAGAGAGGCAGGCAGAGAGGGAGAGGGGGAAGCAGGGTCCCCGCTGAGCAGAGAGCCAGACATGGGGTTTGATCCCAGGACCCTGAGATCATGACCTGAGCCAAAGCAGAGGCTCAACCCTCTGAGCCCCACCCAGGTGCCCCTAAAACCAGTTTCTTCTTAAACATAGCTCTCTTAAAATTCTTGAAAGTTCTCAAATACCAAACAAAAACAACAAACCAACCCCTAAACCAAACCCCAAACAATTTTTTTTCCAGCTTTGCAATTTTCTTTTTTTTTTCCTTTCTTTCTTTCTTCTTCTTCTTCTTTTTTTTTTTTTCAATTTTCTTTGAAAAAACTTTGTCCACAGGAAACTAATCCATCATTACTAGATGTAGAATATTTATTTCCTGGATGAATATTTTAACTGAGAACATACTCTTTCTGTGGGTACTGCTCGAAGTGGTAACTTACAGTAAATTCTGTTGAAAAGAAGTCTTGAATGAAACATTTTATATTGAAGTGCATAATAGCCCCAATATTTTTATAAGTACTACCATTTCACATCCCTTTCAGAATTATTTTTTTCAACAAATAAGCTATAAGAATTTACATTTTATTTATGATACTCTATAAATGCTTTTTAAAATTTAGGTGTTACAAAATTGCAGGCATTCATTCTCCTTTCTATTTCAGTCCAGAAAGCAGATTCAACCAATTAAAACTGAGTCTCCTCAAGGGGCGCCTGGGTGGCTCAGTCACTTGGGTGTAGCCTTTGCCTCAAATCATGATCGCAGGGTCCTGGGATCCAGCCCCATGTTAGGCTCTCTGCTCAGTGGGGAGTCTGCTTCTCTCCTGTGTTCTCGCTCTCTCAAATAAATAAATAAAATCTTAAAAACAAAAACAAAAACAAAACCTAGTCTCCTCAAAATACTATTTTCTCAAGGCAAAACATTCCAAAGTGCAATATAGAATTTCTAAATTGGATCAGGTACTCTGTAAGCTCCCACCATTTAATTAATTAATTAATCAATCAGTTCCTTCTTTAATTTTGAAGAGATTATATATATATTTTTTAAGATTTTATTTATTTATTTGTCAGAGAGAGAGGGAGAGAGAGCGAGCACAGGCGGACAGAATGGCAGGCAGAGGCAGAGGGAGAAGCAAGCTCCCTGCCGAGCAAGGAGCCCGATGTGGGACTCATCCAACGACGCTGGGATCATGACCTGAGCCGAAGGCAGCTGCTTAACCAACTGAGCCACCTAGGCGTCCCTGAAGAGATTATATTTTAATCAATTTTTGTTTACAAAGTATTTTTCAGTGACTGAAAATTATTAAAGCTTAAATACAAAATTTTTAGTGTTCTAGTCTTTCTATTTGGTTAGATTTCCAGCTGATTTTGATGAAAGTATAACTAAATTAAAATTATTTATCTTACAAAGCAATCTCAAAACTATTGCCAGGCACTTAGATTGACATGAATAGTAGTTTATAAAGATTAAAAAATTTCTGAAACCATACAGACGATGGACTGCAAAAGAAAAATCACAAACTGCCGTGCTAACTTCCTTAACATTACATTTGTTCCTGAAATTTATGTTCAGTTATGAAAAATGAAGAATTCACAAGCATATGTTGCCTGTCTGACATATGAGATTGCTTCTTTCTATAGAGCAGATTATCTCTGTTGGACTGGATGAAATTTTAGATTATCTGTCCTCTATAACTAAATTCAAGTGTATTTCTCTTCTGTTAGTTTATTAAAGTATTACCTTTAATTGACCCTCTGTAGCATCAGAATTCACTTATTTTTAATCACTGCAGGGGCGCCCGGTGGCTCAGTTGTTAAGCATTTCTGCCTTCAGCTCAGGTCATGATTGCAGAGTCCTAGGATCGAGCTTCACATCAGGCTCCCTGCTCAGCGGGAAGCCTGCTTCTCCCACTCCCCGTGCTTCTGTTCCCTCTCTTGCTGTGTCTCTCTCTGTCAAATAAATAAATAAAATCTTTTAAAAAATCACCGCAAAATTTTCTAACTTTAATATTGAACTTTTAAACAAATATGCAAAGGGATTCACAATATCAAATACTTCATCTTTTACAAAATGAACTTTTCAAAACAGAATATAATACTGGATTTAAAAAAAATTAAAGTATTGAAATAAACTAATCTTAGATTTTTTTTCAAATACATGATGATGCCGATACAAAACAGCCATCCTTAAACTGTTTGCAAAATTCCTGTGTTGATGAAGCCATCATATTAACAACTATCACTATTTTTTTATAGATGTATACTTACATACCATATGCACATAAACAGCATGTACTGGGAATAACATGAGTAAAATAACATTTAGCAAATGAAAAGCTTAAATGAAAGTTCTGCTTTATGACGTGATATGTAATAGTACTTTCTTGCGTTTTCTTTTCTTAAATTACTATCTTTGGGGATAGTCTTCTAAAAACAACTAAAAACTTTTGCAATAAATACCTATGACTCTTCAACAGATTTTTCCCTACAGTTGCATGTGGTTAATGATATCATTATGACCCCTATAGTAGAAGTTCAACCTACAAGGATATTTTGTGATACTTACACTTTTATTATCAAGTTTCTTAAGAAATGGAGAAATCATTTATCGATTTTTCATTAAATATGAATAATTTTTCCAATTGCTGTGAAATGGATTAATTGCAATTAAGAAGTATAAAAATAAAATATGTAATTATCCATTTGTCATTCAATAAATCATAAATTCTCTAGTAAAAATATTTATACTAGCACTTTTCAAATTTTCGTGAACATACATATGACCAAGGGATATTAATAAAATGCAAAAAAATCTGAGTGTGAGACCTGAGATTCTGCTTTATATTTTTTCTTCTTTTTTTCTAAGACTTATTTATTTGAGAGAGAGAGAGCATGAGCTGGAAGTGCAGAGGGAAAGGAAGATAGATTCTCAAGCAGACTCCATGCTGAGCATGGATCCCAATGTGGGGCTCAATTTCACAACCCTGAGATCCTCATGACCTGAGCTGAAATCAAGAATTGGATGCTTTAAAAAAAAAAAAAAAAAAAAAGCATCAGATGCTTATCTGACCTGACTTTACCACCTAGGTGTCCATCCATATCTTTTTTAACTACTTTACTGAGGTATGATTGACATTCAAAAGCTGCCCCTATTTAAAAATTTTGCATTTCTAGTAAGGTAAAGGGTGAACAAGTCTGAGAACAGGTGCTGAGTGACAAGGATTTAGACTACTCTAACTGCTCTACAGCAAACTAGCTAAGCTTTTGTCCCACATGTATTTTACAAACAGATGACATAATCTCCTACATTTTCCCTTGAGTCTCGTTCACTGATAGATGCCCCTTGCAGACTGTCACACTTGTCCACCAAGTGGCCTTCAAATACAGCCACATAAAATACAGCACCAGGAAGCTCAACACGGAACTTTGAAAGGAGTTGTATAGATCTAGTTTTTTTTTTTTTAATCAGAATGTACTTTGTCTTACCAAAGAGCAACCTCCTTCAAAGTGATGCTTTATGTTTTGTTTTGTTTTTTAAGATTTTATTCATTTATTTGACAGAGAGAAATCACAAGCAGATGGAGAGGCAGGCAGAGAGAGAGAGGGAAGCAGGCTCTCCGCTGAGCAGAGAGCCCGATGAGGGACTCGATCCCAGGACCCTGAGATCATGACCTGAGCCGAAGGCAGTGGCTTAACCCACTGAGCCACCCAGGCGCCCTGTTGTTTTGATCTAGAAATGTTTGGTGAAGAAAATGTGTGTTGTTAATGATCTCCTTTCAATATTCACCTTGTGTTAAAAGGAAGCATTCTGTCTAGTGTGTATGGTCTCACATGGTTAGACGAGACCTTGGTAAAAGCTGCAGGTGCACCCTGAGGGTCTCCCAAGCCCAATCAATTGTAATACAAGTAGTACTGATAATAGTTGGTGAAGAAATGAAAAAAAAAATATGAACAAAAAATGCAAAACCACATAAGAAGTGAGGACACTGAACATAGATCAGAGCTAATATTGATAATATGAATATATGACCACTTGAAATGTGAGCCTTAGTTTTCATTACAAAGTGAATCCTGGCCCCTAATCCCACAAATATTTTTCTATAATGACTCACATTTTCCTTAAGCAACATCCTCAGGAAAAACTCACAGTTAATCTGTAAAAACTGATCTCTAGATAGGTGAGTTGAATTTCAGTCTCAAATTTGTAAAGAACTTGTTGGGTGACTGGCAGAGTCTCATTTGACTTTTCTGAATCTCATTTTACCCCTTTATGAAAAGAATATTAAATTCCCCACTGCTTTGAAAAAAATTAAAATTTACAAATTGCTTTCCTCTTAATTAACAAAATACATTGATTTATCCATAATTCGAACTTTATGAAATCTATTATCCATTCGGACTTTAAAACTTCAACTGTGTTGGAGAGCTTGGGTGGCTCAGTCAGTTGAGTGTCTTGACTCTTGATTTTAGCTCAGGTGACCATCTCGAGGTCATGGGATCAAGCTCTGCACTTGGCTCTGTGTTCAGTGGGGAGTCTACTAGAGATTTTCTCCCTCTCCCTCTTCTTCTGCTCCTTCCCACTTCTCTCTCTCTCTCTCTCTCTCAATTTCCAAAATAAATAAATAAACCTTAAAAAAAAACCTTTAAGCTATGTTAAGGTATTTAGAAATTCATAGGAAAAATGTAACATGGACATAAACAAGAGGAACTTGCTGTATTCTGTATGATCTCAATCTCTGGGGAAATTTGTGTTCTATTTTCATGAGTTTGAGAATTTCTGGTTGTTGGGAATTGTATTTACTCACTACTGTTTAACTTCTGTTCAGTATATTTTCTTCTATGATTGTTTCTGAATGCAAATGTATTTAATGGGATATTTAAGCAGTGTTCTGGGAGCTGCAGCCCAGAGCTTGTCTGATGTTCAGGTAATCAGGACATGTTCTCCATTTTTTTTTTTAAGATTTTATTTATTTATTTGACAGAAAGAGATTACAAGTAGGCAGAGAGGCAGGCAGAGAGAGGGGAGGAAGCAGGCTCCCTGCCGAGCAGACAGCCCTACGCGGGGCTTGATCCCAGGACCCTGGGATCATGACCTGAACTGAAGGCAGAGGCTTTAACCCACTGAGCCACTCAGGTGCCCCATGATCTCCATTTTTTTATTTACATTTTTCCTGTGGATTTGGGGAGCCCTCTCTATGTCTCCTCCCATTGAATCTATGAATTTATGTGGGAAGAAGTGAGCAATCTATAAGTCAAATGTGGGTAAGATCCCAATGTGCTTCAAAGTCTTTAAAGTCTGTATTGGAGTTTGTGAAGCAAACTTTCAGGGCAATCTATGTTCTTCTATACCTGAAAGAATGCTTTACAGCTGTTTATTTTCCCAGATCTGCTATTTTATTTAAACTCAAACTAAATGATCAAAACTGGCTCACCTCGCTTTCCAACTCATCAAATCACCTAGACCAGATGAATTTTCTATGATAATTAAATCTAATTAATTAAAATACTATACTTTAAAATTACATAGCATCCATCCTGTTAATACATGAAATCTTTATAATACATAATTCAAATTTAGTAACAACAATGCTGGCTGACATGTTTTAAAATACTTCATATTCTCTCTTCATATACGTCACCTAATGTTTTATTTTGGCTCACAGTGAAATCTTCTTTCAAGCTTTGATTACCTTTACACACAGGATATTGTGACTCTTTACTCCCCACCCCTGCCAACAACATCACCATTAGAGCTTAACCTTCCACAACATTCATGGTAGTAATATATTTAAGTATGGTAGTAAATATTTAAGTAAACATGGTAGTATATTAGTGGTTTCCAAATCTAGTTGATCAGCAGGCTTGTCTAGAGAATGCTGAAAGTTGCATTTTCCATAGTTCCATCTCATACTTACTGAACCTGGAATTCTGGGATTGAGGCTGGAGGAGTAGTAGTTTCTTTCTCTTTTTCTTTCTTTCTTTCTTTCTTTAGTTAGTTAGGTTTCTTTCTTTCTTTCCTACCTTCCTTCCTTTCTTTTTCATTCTCTTTAAGATTTTTATTTATTGATTTATTTTAGAGAAAGAGAGAGAGAATCTCAAGCAGACTCCTTGCTGAGCACAGAGCCTGTTGTGGGGCTTGATCTTACAAGGCTAACACCATGCATGACCTGAGCCTAAACCAGGCTGGCCACTTAACTGACTGAGCCATGCTGGAGCCCTGGGGCTATAAATTCAACAGCTCTCTGCATAATACTAACGTGGGAAACTCTTAATTAAATAAATTCAACAGGAGCCTTTCAGTTCTTTAAAACTAGTCATCCAGTCAACAGAAGGTGGCAAGGAATATCTCCAAGTTTCTCATACCTGTTTTAATCTTCTGAATCTTCCAAAATACAAAGATAAAGAAACTGATTCAAGCAACTGATCATAATGAAGGCTTCAGTTTAATATAACTTTGGAAATATTAACTAATCAGTTTATTGCAAAAACATTAAACTAATTGTGTTTTTCTTGTAGTGATGAATTCAGCAAGGTGACAGAGGTACTGTTATAATTCTTTTTTTTAATTTTTTATTTTTTATAAATATATATTTTTATCCCCAGGGGTACAGGTCTGTGAATCACCAGGTTTACACACTTCACAGCACTCACCAAAGCACATACCCTAAAATGTTCAATGCTCTGAGTATTCATGAAAACCAAAAAAATATTAATATTAAGCTTATTGTACAGAACCATGATTTTTTTTTGCCATCTTCCAATAAACATACAAATGTTGTGACTACATTGAAGTTTTACTAATATGAATTTTAAGAGTTTGCCTATTTTACAAATGATCTGATGTGTGAGTGCATGGAAATGTTGCTTAATTTTCAACCACTGAGTGAAAAATCTTTATATTTGGCCTACAATAGTCATTCAATTATTTTTTCATTTTGTAAATAATGTTAAGTTTTGTAATAAAATAGTTATGTTCTGATACAAAAAAAAAAAAAAAAAGTACTCTGGTACAAAATTTGAGATTCTTTATCCTGGTTAGCTCCAAAGAATTCAGTTTTGAATTTGAAGGGCTCTTAGAGTTAAATAATTTAAAATTCTAATTTTATCTTTCAAATAATTTGCAGAAATTAGCTGATATTACTAAACTCCCACAATCAATTATTAAAAGAGAAAGTTAAGGCTGTGTCTAGCCTAAATCCAGAGGTTAGTGAAATCTGGTGTATTTATGAACAGAAAATCAGAGACAAGTCTGAAAAGACATTTTGTTGATTGGCATTCACTTTAATTATGGTAATTTTCCCCCTTTAATTAAAATGCTTTTTGGTTCCAAATCTAAAGATTGGTCATTTTATCCCTTGGTAGTAAATTTTTCAGAACATTTTCTGTATTATTTTTCACACACGTAATATTCACATATTAAAGGAAATTGCTCAGGATTCTATAGTCAATCATATCGATTCTACATCCTAATATATTTTCTCCAAATTTAATGTTTATTTATTTAGAAGATAGTCATTTGACCTTATTAACACACAGTGCATTTCGTGATCATATTCCCATAATATTATGATTCTGCTTCCTGCAGTTTTTAAAAATTAATTTATAAAAAGCAGTCCTAGACAAAAAAGGGGGTTGAAAAAATATAGTTTCAGTGGAAACATGTAAACTAACCAGCTCATCACTAATTTCAGTGGAACCTAACAGAAAAGTTATTTATTTGGATGCATTAGTTCTTTTTTTTTTTTTAATTTTTTATTTTTTATAAACATATATTTTTATCCCCCAGGGTACAGGTATGTGAATCACCAGGTTTACACACTCAACATAGCACATACCTTCCCCAATGTCCATACCCTCACCCCCCCACCCCCCTCCCCCAGCAACCCTCAGTTTGTTTTGTGAGATTAAGAGTCACTTATGGTTTGTCTCCCTCCCAATCCCATCTTGTTTCATTGATTCTTCTCCTACCCACTTAAGCCCCCATGTTGCATCACCACTTCCTCATATCAGGGAGATCATATGATAGTTGTCTTTCTTTGCTTGACTTATTTCGCTAAGCATGATACGCTTTAGTTCCATCCATGTTGTCGCAAATGGCAAGATTTCATTTCTTTTGATGGCTGCATAGTATTCCATTGTGTATATATACCACATCGTCTTGATCCATTCATCTGTTGATGGACATCTAGGTTCTTTCCATAGTTTGGCGATTGTAGACATTGCTGCTATAAACATTCGGGTGCACGTGCCCCTTTGGATCACTACGTTTGTATCTTTAGGGTAAATACCCAATAGTGCAATTGCTGGGTCATAGGGCAGTTCTATTTTCAACATTTTGAGGAACCTCCATGCTGTTTTCCAGAGTGGCTGCACCAGCTTGCATTCCCACCAACAGTGTAGGAGGGTTCCCCTTTCTCCGCATCCTCGCCAGCATCTGTCATTTCCTGAACTTGTTTATTTTAGCCATTCTGACTGGTGTGAGGTGATATCTCATTGTGGTTTTGATTTGTATTTCCCTGATGCCGAGTGATATGGAGCACTTTTTCATGTGTCTGTTCGCCATCTGGATGTCTTCTTTGCAGAAATGTCTGTTCATGTCCTCTGCCCATTTCTTGATTGGATTATCTGTTCTTTGGGTGTTGAGTTTGCTAAGTTCCTTATAGATTCTGGACACTAGTCCTTTATCTGATATGTCGTTTGCAAATATCTTCTCCCATTCTGTCAGTTGTCTTTTGATTTTGTTAACTGTTTCCTTTGCTGTGCAAAAGCTTTTGATCTTGATGAAATCCCAGTAGTTCATTTTTTCCCTTGCTTCCCTTGACTTTTGCGTTGTTCCTAGGAAGATGTTGCTGCGGCAGAGGTCGAAGAGGTTGCTGCCTGTGTTCTCCTCGAGGATTTTGATGGATTCCTTTCGCACATTGAGGTCCTTCATCCATTTTGAGTCTATTTTTGTGTGTGGTGTAAGGAAATGGTCCAATTTCATCTTTCTGCATGTGGCTGTCCAATTTTCCCAGCACCATTTATTGAAGAGGCTGTCTTTTTTCCATTGGACATTCTTTCCTGCTTTGTCGAAGATTAGTTGACTGTAGAGTTGAGGGTCTATTTCTGGGCTCTCTATTCTGGATGCATCAGTTCTATGAAGCATTTACTTTAACTTCACATCTGATCTCCCAGGAAACATATAATTTGTTTAGGAATCCACATCTGCATTTCTGGAATTACCAAAATGTTTTCTTAAATCAAAGGTGCTCATTCTATGAAGGAGATATGAGAATTTGGGTTTTTCTAAAAATGAGTTTTAGTGTCAAGCAACTGGCTATCAATACGTGAGTCGTAGGACTATGTTATAATTTTACTTAAGAATAGTTGAAGGGGGGGATTATGGACATTGGGGAGGGTATGTGCTTTGGTGAGTGCTGTGAAGTGTGTAAACCTGGTGATTCAGAGACCTGTACCCCTAGGGATAAAAATATATGTTTATAAAAAATAAAAAATAAAAATTTAAAATTAAAAAAAAAAAGAATAGTTGAAGTCTTGGGATGCCTGGGTGGCTCAGTGGGTTAAGCCTCTGCCTTCAGCTCAGGTCATGATCTCAGAGTCCTGGGATCGAGCCCCACATCAGGCTCTCTGCTCAGTTTTTTAAGGTGTGAAAATGGGAAGAATGTAACCTCCTCTCAGGAATTTTTTAAATTTTAAATGAGATAATATATTCAAAATACCTAGCATAGGACACTCCATTCATTCAACATATGTATATAGCCCACTGTTTGCTAGGCACATCTCTAAGCACAGGGAAATCATTAGTTATCAAAGCAAAACATTCTAGCCCCATGGAATGTATATCCTGGTGAAGAAGAAACAGTTGATGGATACAAGGTGAATGCCCACAGTAATAAGCCCTTTAAAGAAAAAAAAAACCATATAAGGGGAATGTACAATGGAGTCAAAGAAGGGTCCTTGGGAAGTATTTCCGGAGTATAGACTAGGAGAGGTGAAGGAATGAAGATTTAGGGGATAGAGTCCTCAGGCAAAGTCCACAGAGAGAAAAACGTGCTGAAAATGTGTGAAGGTCAGTGAATCCAGAAGGAATTGAGCAAGGGGAAGACCATATAGGACCATTGCACACGAGGATTTTGGATTTTTCATATAGGTTTGTTGGGAGGAGAATTTGTATGAATAAGAAAGTCATATAATCTGATTTATATAATAAATTGCCGTTATCATTAATGTGCAGAAACAGGCTTTACTGCTATGAGCCACGGCAGGGAGACTAACTAGCATGTTAGTGGAGGTGAAAGGTAATAGTGGATTAGAAGTGGTGTTAGCAATGGTTGCGATGAGCGTTATTCAGCAACGTGATCTATTTTAAAACTGTAGTTGGCATGGTAGATGTGCTAATGGAATCACTGGGGAATGTGAAAAAAATTAACAGTGTCAAGGATGATTTCAGGTTTACAGCAGCTATCATTTTGAATTTTACTACACCCCAGAACAGTGAATCCAAGAGATTGGTGTAATTATGATTATCATCTTCATCATGGAGCCTGTGATCTCAACCTCTGTAACAGACTGCCTCTTAGCAAAACGAACAGTAGTAGCTAGTAAATAGCACTCTTCAAAATATTATAAAATAGTAATAATACAGTTTTATTTCATCTGATACTTGTGTGTTACAACTTTATAAAATTTAAAGTTCAGCAAAGGCTCTATGAATATTCTTAACTGTTTAATCTATTCATCTACTTTCTTCTAAAATAAAAATAACAGCAATGTGGGGCACATAGGTGGCTCAATGGGTTAAGGCCTCTGCCTTCAGCTCAGGTCATGGTCTCAGGGTCCTGGGATCCAGCTCTGCATCTGCTCTCCGCTCAGTGGGAAGTCTGCTTCCTTCTCTCTCCCTGCCTGCCTCTCTGACTACTTGTAATCTCTATCAAATAAATAAATAAAACCTTTAAAAAAAAATAACAGCAATGTATACCAAGCTTAAAAGAAATTATTGAGTAATATTTTATTTATGTACATTTTTTCCTAATTGAAAATTTGAGCTCAAGCTAAAATACTTTCTAGTAATTATTTTTAATTTTAAAAAGTAGATGTATCTGCAAGTTATTATTTACATTTTTTCAAATAAGTTATTCTTACCTATTCAGTCACACAGGATCACAACACCGATATTAGACCCATTCTAACAAATACTTGGGATAAAAAATAGCAGATACTAAGTACATTCACAAAAAGTACTCACTCTTTCACAATGGATTCTTCAACTTTCCTTTTATTATTTCAAATTAGTTCAAATCAGTTAATATAACTTTGCTATTGTTTTACTTTATCAAACATTTATGATTTTACTAGAATCTATACACCTAAATGCTTCCATTAATATGATGTACTTTTTATTTTGCATCCGCCAATTCTCGATAAATGACTGATATATTTTATCACAAGTTATCCTCACAACACTACAAAATAAACATTTTCTATACCAATTTCCAAGTGGAGACTAAAACGTTTAGGAGATTAAGCAATTCACTTAAGGTAATACAGTTAATAAATGTCAGTGCCATGATTCATTCCCTGATTTTCTGGAATTCCAAAATTCATGCTCTTAATCCATAACCTTTACTGATATTCTTGTAGTTCTCATAGAGTTTGCAAGGATGTTATGAATAAATAAAAAACTGTTGATCATTTCTAATCCTTTCATATAACTTGAACATGAATCATCTTATTTATAATATGCTTATATATGTTATTTATATATGCATATATGCTAATATGTACCCATTGCATTTTGATATAGTAAAATGTTGTTTATTTTCTGAAGACTAGGCTGTTGACACCTCAATCAGGATGTTTCAGCAATGTGTCAGTAATGTGTGTTAACTTGAGTAAGTACTAAATAAATTCCCTGAAGCCCTGTTGGTTCTCAATTAAACTACTTCTTCAAGACCGACGTGCAGCCTTTGAAGTGTAGAGATAAATATAGAAGACAGAGGAATGTTGTGTATTTTTCAGTTGGTTAATTTCTCAACAGTGTGGCTCATCTTCAACTTGGTTTCCACTAAGTCTGGGCAAGGGTCTTTGGAGTCCCATTCCTGCCACACCAGGGTCTTTCTCTTCCCTGTTGACAATGAGCAATTCATTACTGTTTCTAATTCAAAAAATGAGCCGTTAAACACAACTGATGACAGGCTTCAATATGGATTCTCTGCAGAACTTTTTACCTCTGGGACTTTTCATGTCTCACTTTAGAGGACAATCCCTTAAGTCTATCCTTCGATCATTATAATAATCACACATGTAGAGACTCTTACCCTCTTTTCATAGAAGGGAAAGATGAAGTTAATGCTCAAAGTGAGAAAGTGTGTCACAGTAACTAAAAGCTGGGTGTTTGGAACAAGGTTATAATCTTGACCTTGTCACTCCCTCGGGTGATTCTGGGAAGTTCTTATGCTACTGGCCTCTCAGTTTTCCTGATGGCAAAATAAAGATGACAATACCATAACCTCAGATTTTTCTTATAAGGACTATATAATGTGGCAGACATAAGGCTTCTGATGTGGAATTCTGCAAATGGTAAATTCTCAAAAAATGTTAGCTTTTGTTGTTCATCAAATAAGTCTAATGTCACAAAATCAATCTCAGTGGTAAACCTACACCTTTTTTTTTCTTTTTTTACTTTAAAAAAAAAATTATTTATTTATTTGACAGATAAGGATCACAAGTAAGAAAAGAGGCAAGCAGAGAGGGAGGAAGGGAAGCAGGCTCCCTGCTGAGCAGAGAACCCAATGTGGGGCTCAATACGGGGCTCGAACCCAGAACCCTGGGATCATGACCTGAGCTGAAGGCAGAGGCTTTAACCCACTGAGCCACCTAGGCACCCCAAATCTAGGTCATAATCATAGACTGTCTTACTCTCTGTAGGAAGTTTCTATTTGTTAAGTACCAAAGCTAACACACCAAATTACATCTTTTGTTCATTTTCAGTCACAATCACTATTCTGTAAAGGAAGAAAGGGGGTTACTGTTGCTAGGATTATGAGACAGTCTACTATGCCTGTACTTCATAAAATTGTACTGTACTAGCTGAGTGCTAAGACATTGACTGGGGTCATGTTGTCAAGTTTACACTCTGGTTCTACATTGGTCAAATAATTTAACATTTTTAACCTCTCATGGCTAAGGTTTCCCATCTAAAAAATAGGGACAAATATCTCAAATGCTTCATTTAAAAATTAAAGGCATATTTGTGTGTATAAAGATATTGATATATCTATCAATATATTGGTATACCTAAATATTTCTATGTGTGTATTATATAGATGAATATATTTGAATATGTGTATGTATATATATAAACTGAAATAGAAATATATATATGTACATGGATATATATATATATATAGAGAGAGAGAGAGAGAGATGTGCATGTGTGTATGTATATACTTAAATATAAAATTCATATTATGCTCAAATATGGAACTCAATCTCAGAACCACCCCGCAAAATATTCAAGTTTTTGATGGGCATTGTATCTGCCTGAACCATAAGGTCACTTTCTATTTTGTAATGTTCTTTTTCCATTTAGTTTTTACTTTAAATTTTCCTTTAATTCCACTTAGTTAACATACGGTGTTGTATTAGTTTCAGGTATACAATGTAGATATTTAACAGTTCCATACGATACCCAGTGCTCATCACAAGTGCACTCTTTAATCTCCATCACCTATTTTTTTTTAAATTTAAAGATTTCATTATTTATTACATATATAGAGAGAAAGCACAAGCATGGGGAGTGGCAGAACGAGGAGAAGCAGGGTTCCCACTGAGCAGTGAGCCTGATATGAGGTTCAATATCAGGGGCCTGGGATCATGACCTGAGGCTAAGGCAACCACCCAACCAACTGAGCCTCCCAGGTGACCTCCATCCCCTCATCTATTTAACCCATCCCCCTACCCACCCCACCTCTGGCAACCAGATTTTTCCCTATAATTAAGAATTTGTTTCTTTTTTGACTCTTTCATTTTTTCCCCTTTGCTCCTTTGTTTTGTTTCTTAAATTCCACATATGAGTGAATCATATGATATTGCTTTTTTTCTATCTGATTTACTTTGCTTAGCATAATACTCTCTAGCTTCATGTACATCATTGCAAATGGCAAGATTTCATTCTTTTTATGGCTGAATATATATATATGTAATATATAAATATATATAAATATATTTTACTATATTTATTTATTTTTATTTTTATTATTATTTTTTTTTAGACTTTAATTTTTTATTTTTTTATAAACATATATTTTTATCCCCAGGGGTACAGGTCTGTGAATCACCAGGTTTACACACTTCACAGCACTCACCAAATCACATACCCTCCCCAATGTCCATAATCCCACCCCCTTCTCCCAAACCCCCTCCCCCCGGCAACCCTCAGTTTGTTTTCTGAGATTAAGAGTCACTTATGGTTTGTCTCCCTCCCAATCCCATCTTGTTTCATTTATTCTTCTTCTACCCACTTAAGCCTCCATGTTGTATCACCACTTCCTCATATCAGAGAGATCATATGATAGTTGTCTTTCTCTGCTTGACTTATTTCGCTAAGCATGATACGCTCTAGTTTCATCCATGTTGTTGCAAATGGCAAGATTTCATTTCTTTTGATGGCTGCATAGTATTCCATTGTGTATATATACCACATCTTCTTGATCCATTCATCTGTTGATGGACATCTAGGTTCTTTCCATAGTTTGGCTATTGTGGACATTGCTGCTATAAACATTCGGGTGCATGTGCCCCTTTGGATCACTACATTTGTATCTTTAGGGTAAATACCCAATAGTGCAATTGCTGGGTCATAGGGCAGTTCTATTTTCAACATTTTGAGGAACCTCCATGCTGTTTTCCAGAGTGGCTGCACCAGCTTGCATTCCCACCAACAGTGTAGGAGGGTTCCCCTTTCTCCGCATCCTCGCCAGCATCTGTCATTTCCTGACTTGTTGATTTTAGCCATTCTGACTGGTGTGAGGTGATATCTCATTGTGGTTTTGATTTGTATTTCCCTGATGCCGAGTGATATGGAGCACTTTTTCATGTGTCTGTTCGCCATCTGGATGTCTTCTTTGCAGAAATGTCTGTTCATGTCCTCTGCCCATTTCTTGATTGGATTATTTGTTCTTTGGGTGTTGAGTTTGCTAAGTTCTTTATAGATTCTGGACACTACTCCTTTATCTGATATGTCGTTTGCAAATATCTTCTCCCATTCTGTCAGTTGTCTTTTGATTTTGTTAACTGTTTCCTTTGCTGTGCAAAAGCTTTTGATCTTGATGAAATCCCAGTAGTTCATTTTTTCCCTTGCTTCCCTTGCCTTTTGCGTTGTTCCTAGGAAGATGTTGCTGCGGCAGAGGTCGAAAAGGGTGCTGCCCGTGTTCTCCTCAAGGATTTTGATGGATTCCTTTCATACATTGAGGTCCTTCATCCATTTTGAGTCTATTTTTGTGTGTGGTGTAAGGGAATGGTCCAATTTCATTTTTCTGCATGTGGCTGTCCAATTTTCCCAGCACCATTTATTGAAGAGGCTGTCTTTTTTCCATTGGACATTCTTTCCTGCTTTGTCGAAGATTAGTTGACCATAGATTTGAGGGTCTATTTCTGGGCTCTCTATTCTGTTCCATTGATCTATGTGTCTGTTTTTGTGCCAGTACCATGCTGTCTTGATGGTGACAGCTTTGTAATAGAGCCTGAAGTCTGGAATTCTGATGCCACCAACGTTGGCTTTCTTTTTCAATATCCCTTTGGCTATTCGAGGTCTTTTCTGGTTCCATATAAATTTTAGCATTATTTGTTCCATTTCTTTGAAAAAGATGGATGGTACTTTGATAGGAATTGCATTAAATGTGTAGATTGCTTTAGGTAGCATAGACATTTTCACAATATTTATTCTTCCAATCCAGGAGCAAGGAACATTTTTCCATTTCTTTGTGTTTTCCTCAATTTCTTTCATGAGTACTTTATAGTTTTCTGAGTATTTTACTATATTTATACAGTACATTTATATTTATATATGGACCATTTCCATATCTTAGTTGTTGTAAATAATGCTGGTATAAACATAGGTGTGTACATACCCCTTTGAATTAGTGTTTTTGTATTCTTTGGATAAATACTTAGTAGTGTGATTGCTGCATCATAGGGTAGTTCTACTTTTTTTTTTTTTTTTAAGATTTCATTTATTTATTTGACAGAGAGAGATCACAAGTAGGCAGAGAGGCAGGTAGAGAGAGGAAGGGAAGCAGGCTCCCTGCTGAGCAGAGAGCCCGATGCAGGACTCGATCCCAGGACCCTGAGATCATGACATAAGGCAAAGGCAGCGGCCTAACCCACTGAGCCACCCAGGCACCCAGGGTAGTTCTATTTTTAACTTTTTGAGAAACCTCCATACTGTTCTCCACAGTGGTCTTACCAATTTTTACTTTCACCAATAGTGCACAAATGTTCCCCTTTCTCCACATCCTCACCAAGACCTAACGTTTCTTGTGCTGTTCTTTTAGCCATTCTGATGGGTGTGAGATGGTATCTCATTGTAGTTTTGATTTGCATTTCCCTGATGAGGAATAATGTTGAACATCTTTTCATGTCTCTGTCTTCTTTGGAGAATTGTCTGTCATGTTCTCCTGCCCATTTTTCTTTTTTAAAGATTTTTTAATTTATTCATTTGTTAGAGAGAGAGCACCCGAGCACAAGCAGACAGAGTGATAGGCAGAGGCAGAGGGAGAAGCAGGCTCCCTGCCAAGCAAGGAGCCCGATGTGGGACTCGATCTCAGAATGCTGGGATCATGACTCGAGCTGAAGGCAGCTGCTTAACCAACTGAGCCTCCCAAGCATCCCTCTGCCCATTTTTTAATTAGATTATTTGGTTTTAGATGTTGAATTTTCTAAGTTCTTTATATATTTTGGATACTAGCTCTTTATCTGATACGTTACTTGCATATATATTTTTCCATTCTGTAGGAAGCCTTTTATTTATGCTCATTGTTTCCTTTGCTGGGCAGAAACTTTTTTGTTTTGATGTAGTCCCAATAGTTTATTTTCATTTTTGTTTACCTTGCCTCAGGAAACAACTGGCAAGAAGTTGCTATGGTCAATGTCAAGGAAGTCACTGCCTGTGTTCTCATCTAGATTATTTATGGTTTCAGGTCTCACATTTATGTCTTTAATCTATTTTGAATTTATTTTTGTGTATGCTGTAAGTAAGTAGTCCAGTTTCATTCTTTTGCCTACTCTGTTCTTTTTTGTTTTGCATTTGAATATCTTTCAGGTAGAGTTTGGATATAGGTTTCTTTCAGAATCTTATTTAAGATCTAGGTTTTTCCTTGAACATCAATGATCTATAAAAAGCAAACATTTCAATAATTAATGAATCATAAAAATTCAAAGGATTTTAAAATTTAAGTGTATGTATCTTTAGTGTTTTTACAAAACTTTGACAGTTTGTGATAACTATTTATTTACTTCAAATGTGGCTAGAATTTCACATTCTAATAAATGTGAAAATGCCTTCTGGTGACTTTTGAATTTTAGAATAACAGTTCGCTCTTTGCTTTCTAATATATCTTCCTATATGAACCTGACAACAACCCTGTGAAGTATCACTATCTCTGTTTAGCAGTTGTAGAAAATAGGGATATAACAAATAATATAAGATAGCTGTGTTTTAGATGATTACATGGAGAATCAATCTTATGTGTCTCTCCAGGTTGGCATAGCACTCTGTTCCTATGCTAGAGTTGATTCCATAAACGTTATTTTTAATTGTGAATGCTCTTAATTCCTCTCTTCTTCGCAGATCTATCACAAAGTCCTAATCAAGGATTTCATCTCATGTTGATTAGCTCTCCTAATCATGTGGGGCTCAGTTGAATTTGTATCTTATAGTCAGGCATTATTATAACTAGATTGTGTTTTCTGATTAGGTTTTAAACCCTTGGAGTATACTCATAGCTTATAGATTGATGCTGGTAATGTGATAGTTACCTGGCAAGGCTTTCATTGATTAATGAAATTTCTAGCATTAGAAGGATTTTGGGTTTCAGAGCCATGCCCGTTTGGGTTTAAATCTGATTTTTTTCCACTACTTATTTGCATAATTTCCATTTCCTAGCTGTGGACTCGAAAGAGTGACTCTAGGAACCCTAATATCTTTATCAATAAAATGTGACTGATAATCTTTGTCTACAATGATCATTACAGAGATAAAATAAAATTACAATTTTAAGTTACCTGCCAAAATTTCTGGCATACAGAAGGTATGCAAAATTGTTATTCCTTTCAATCCCATCATCCTTCCACTTTTTAGAAGAAATGTAATAAATATTGCATGTCATCTTTTTCTACAGAAATAAATTATTCCTAAGCCAGTATTCCATAGAACCATTTAATGCTCTTGGTTTTAGAATCAGGTTACTCAATTTTGAAATATAAATATGACTTTCACCATTATAAGTTAATTTTTCTCTTTCTCTCTATTTCATTTTCAATTCACTTTGAGAGTTTTAACTCTGTCTTTCTCATTTAAATAATCTTCAGAATATTTTGCTCTGGAATTCATCCAAGTACATGAAATGCATTAGAAAAGCATGAGTGAGTCTAAGTACATATTGCCATCTAATCACCAGAAGCCTATAATACACAGGATGGATGGCCTCTGATAGCTCTTCAAGATTCAAAACTCTTGAATTTAAGTCATGGGAAACTGGATAGTGAATAAGAAAAAGCAGTGAGGTTTTTGAGGAATGAA
The DNA here is from genome assembly GCF_030435805.1 of Mustela lutreola. Lineage (NCBI taxonomy): Eukaryota > Metazoa > Chordata > Mammalia > Carnivora > Mustelidae > Mustela > Mustela lutreola. The sequence goes on along the minus strand of NC_081290.1, from coordinate 253,684,066 downwards.
GATGCATGGTTTAAAAGAAAACTGAGATTGTTTAGACAGAATATATATATATATATATATATATATATATATAATTATATATCATAATATATAATTACATATATTATATAGTAGATAATTATATAGAGAGATATAGATAGGAGATTATATATATATATATATGAAATACACTCTACATATATACTCCCCCAGCAGGCTTTAGAAAAAAAAAATCAAATCTAATTACCCTAAAATCCACACTTTCAAATAGTTTTAATAGTTCTCATGTATCATCCTAAGTTATGAGCATGGAAGTCAGAAGAATTTACTTTGAATAAAAGTCCTGATTCAGGGGCGCCTGGGTGGCTCAGTGGGTTAAAGCCTCTGCCTTCGGCTCAGGTCATGATCCCAAGGTCCTGGGATCGAGCCCCGCATCGGGCTCTCTGCTCAGCAGGGAGCCTGCTTCCTCCTCTCTCTCTGCCTGCCTCTCTCCCTACGTGTGATCTCTGTCAAATAAATAAATAAAATCTTTAAAAAAAAAAAAAAAGTCCTGATTTATCCCCATCAGGGATGGTTATGTAATGTGAAGGATACCACTTCAACTCTCACTTTCCTTGTTTAAAAAATCAGGATGGCATTAGTTTTTCATATGCTCATCACCCACTGAAAAACAAAATAAAACAAAAACAGGAATAACAAAAATAAAAACAGACCTCTACATTTTGTGTTTTATTTAATATATACCTTTATAATGAATCCAGTCACTTTTCCCTGTTTGAGCTCTCAATTTTAAACCGCCTTAGCTCCTGAGTCCTCATCTTTTTATCCTTAGATTTTTGGACTTGATGTTTAATAATGTTTCTCTGTTGTTGTTTTTTTTTTTATTATTATTTTGTTTTGTTTTGTTTTTTGTCACTGTTAAAAACTGTGGTTTGAAATTATCCATCTACTCCTTTTTTTTTTTTTGAACTATTGACATGAAATAGCTTATTAGTTTCAGGTGTGTAATATAGTGATTTGGTATTTTTATACATTATAAAATTATACCCATGATAAATCTAGTTAACCTACCATCTGTCACCATACAAGGTTATTACAATATTATTGATTATATTCCCTATGCTGTACATTACATACCCATGATTCATTTATTTTATGTTGCGGCCGGCCCGACAAATCGACCAGGAACGTGAGGGTAAGAGGATGGTGAAAAGAAATTAAGAGACAAAGAGATGGAGGCAGGAGGAGCACTGAGGAGGATGTCCAACAGTGCCGATTTTATTCCACATCTTATAATCATTTATAAGGTAAGCCACAATAGGAGGAGTAATACATCAGTATCTAGTCAGATAACCACAAGTTCCTATAACAAGTTTACATTAACTACAAACAAATCTCGTGATGCCAGGTAGTCACAGCTAATGCTGTTAGCTACTATTGATGCAAGACAATCAACCAGGGAGTGGGTTATAAGAAGTACAGGAACAATAAGGACCAATGAAGAATTCATGACCCTGACCACATTGTTCCCTTCTGTAGGGAGAGCGTGTGGGAAGTCACGTAGGCGAGCGCACGACACATAGCACAGACCCTTTCTCAGTGTTACTCAACTTTCCTGTCCTTAACCCCTTATCAAGGCATCCAGACTTTAAAGGAGACACAAGTCAGGGCCTGGTTTGATCCACGACTCCAACCATGCTGTGGCCTCCAACAATTTTATAACTGGACGTTTTTGGGCCTCTTCATCCTCTTCATCTATTTTGCTCACCTCCACCACCTCCCCCCACAACCCTTCTCCACTCTGTAATCAAGAGTTTGTTTCCTCTTCATTTTGATCTGGATAAAAACTAGGTGACTGTTTTGGTTTACCAGATTTTCCCAGCTCCCACAAATGGAAGAGTTAAGAGGTGATTGAAAATTGAGAGAATGAGTCATAGTCCTTTTCAAATATTTGAAATTAAGAAAATACAAAAGGATTTACATCCTGTGAAGTTTCACAGGGCCCATCTGAAACAATAGGGATATAAATTGTGATGCTCGAGGTTAAACAAACTTGAGACAGAAAACATAACTTTATAATCCTATCCTCTTTCTTTTCATGCTCACATAAAGCCAGGAACATCTTTATCATGTGTCTTGAAAGAGTGGGTTGATTCTTCTTAGTACTTAGCTTTAACCCTTCTAAACATCAATTTTCCTTTGCCAGTTCAGAAGTCTCTTTGCAAGAATCCAGAAAATAATTTGTGTTATTGTATTTGACCAATTAGGGTTTTGCAATATTTTTCTTTTTATAACCATAACAAGCAAAAAAATACAAATCTGAAGGCAAATACAGCTCTATTTTTATAAGAAAAACTGGGACTTACCATAAAGGGGGAATCATTTATAAAAGGCAGCTGCTTCTCCTTTTCTTTTTCTTTCTCCTGCCCCTCCTCCTTCTCTTATTCTTCCTCCTCCTCCTCTTCCTCTTTGAATAATACAGAAGTGAGCTTTTAAATTAGGTCTCCAAATCTACTGTCTTCATTCAGAATCTCATCTTCTTACTCAAATTATTGTTTTTATATTTCTCTTTCTACCATCACTAATTCATCATCCAAATGTCCAATCTCATGATGCCTTCTATTTTGTTTTCTTTTTAGTTTAATTGTATTTTTTTTCAGTGTTCCAAAATTCATTGTTTATGCACCACACCCAGTGCTCCATGCAATACATGCCCTCCATAATACCCACCACAAGGCTCATCCCACGCCACCATCCCTCCAATTGAAAAATATGTTTAAGTGGTTCAAAGAAGACTATAAAAATTACCCATATTCCCGATTTCAGAATCAACTGTCTTAAACATTTTGATATATTTGCTTCCAACTTTGTTTTAATCGTGATTTGAAAAATATTATGAGTAATATTCAAATGCAATGGTTTTCTTTTTTAAAAATGAGAACTCTTAATCTCACAAAACAAACTGAGGGTTGCCGGGGGGAGGGGGTTGGGGAGAAGGGGGTGGGATTATGGACATTGGGGAGGGTATGTGATTTGGTGAGTGCTGTGAAGTGTGTAAACCTGGTGATTCACAGACCTGGGGATAAAAATATATGTATATAAAAAATATATGTTTATAAAAAATAAAAAATTATAAAAAAAAAAAAAAAAAAAAAAAAAAAAAATGAGAACATTATAAATAAAGATGACTTTTGACTTTTACTGGCTTAATATCATTTCTTTACTAGCACTTTTTAGAGGCAGAATACATCATCCAAAACCTTTAGCTGGAATAAAGCATGCATCAACTTGTATTCTTTATACCCAGGCATATTCTTAGTTTTCTTCATTGTACTGTGATCCCACGGACCTAAATTGTTCTCATCTTCTAAAAACTTGCTGCATTTACAACACTGAATATACTTCTGCCTGGACAGTTGTACTTTCCCTCTTTGCTCATAAAATCCTGCTTAAGTCCCTGAGCTTTTGAGAAGTCCTATTAGACTTTTTTAGGCAAAGATATTTTTCCAAAATTACTGCATAGTCCTTTCTCTGTATAAAAGTTTTCCTAGTATTTCAGTGTTGTTAGTTTTGTATGACCTCCTCTGCTGGAATTCAAAGATCTTGAGATCAGAGGACCATTCATGTTCACGTTGGTTATTCCTGAATTCCTCATGATACTGGGCCTTAGCTGGATCTCAATACATTTAATTGTTTCAAATGTGTACAAAATGAGGTCATGAATGCCAAAGGATAAGGGATGAGGTTAGCAAGAGTTTCCAACTTGCTATTTATTAACTTACATTTTGTAAGATATTTTTAGATAAAATAGTAGAGGTCAAAGATTAAAAACGTGAAAATATCTTCACAGGTTTTCTCGAATGTTTGTCTAATTCAGTTGTTTTCCTGAAGTAAATCATTTAAGACATGAGATTAAGTTTTTAGCTCTAGAAAAATGTATTGGGGAAAAATGAGATTTTAGAATTTCTTGAGAGAAAGTAACTATTCAAGTCTTGAAAATAATATTTGTCCTTACAGGAAGAAAACAATAGTAAGGGAGTTGTCTAGTTATGTAAATAATTTGGCAGTAGATGGCTCTGAAATAATTCCCTGAAACCCTGATCACATTATGCATTTTTGTTTGCATTTTTAATTTTATGTAGCTCCAACTGAATCTTTCAGTTTCCTTAAAGTGCAAGTAAATACAACTAATTGATAGGCAATTAATCATTGGTGTTAATATATACATAGAAATTAATCTGGAACATTTGTAAGCATCGTGTTTCTAGAATTGTATTGATTACACTGGGAAATAATTTCAGGACATACCCACGATCAATAATACCGTAGTAATTCAGTTGGATAAAGAAGACTGATAGCAATCCAATAAAAGAAGATGCTATTAATTTTTTGTACTTCTAGCTCTTTAGAATTAATTAAGCTACACTTATAGATCAGTTAGATAAAGACTGAAGGAAAGGAATTTGCTTATAACAAACCAAACAGAGTAATGGGAATTTGTTTTGACATATATGTAAATGGTTATGTGAAAAATACTGGTTGATGTCTCTTTGGGTAGATAGACCATCTCCTCAATAGCAAAGTTACCCTGCAGGGTATGAGCTTACCAGCAATCTGGGACTTAACCTCGTCCAAAATAGAAGTTTCCTTGAGAAGTTATTTGAAGATCTTACTTAGATCTTCAGCACATTAAATGACAAAAGTAATCTTATTGGACTTGCCTTGTGGTCTCATTTTGATTAAAAGGCCTTCAGGAATTCAAAGTGCATTACAGCCTTGCCAATTGCAATCTCACTGGATATCGACTAATCTAGAAGATAAAGCACAAGCAGAAGTGTCTCCAGATAGGAGAATTTTGATGAAATAAGTCCTAAAGATAGAATTGCTTGCTGTCTCTTAAATGGCAGTATTAATCAAAACAGAAATCTATTAAGTCAAATGAGATAGAGGTAACAGTGTGTATCTGTCAGATTTTCTACACAACAAACAAACACAGAAATCTCATGACCACAATACGCATTTATTTCTAGCTAATGGATCCCTGGGTTAACTGAAGTGTGATTGAGACTGTGGTTCTGTTTTTGGCTGCAGGTTGAGTTTAGGTCTTTTAATTATTTTCATGCTGAGGACCCAGTGGTGGAAATAAGCTAAGCCATTTTTCTTTTCTTATAGAACTGGGTCTTTCGTATCCCTAAAAAATAGAAAGTGACAAGAGGCTAACCTGAGAAAGGAGGGAAAAAAAAAAAAAAACAAAACTAGGGGGACAGGTTAACCAAATAAAGCCATTTTGGTGTTTGGCTGACTCTTAACCTAAAAGTCAACAGGTCATAAAATGAGTCACAAGATCTAACTCATGGAAAACCACAAGGCCCCACTCCCTCTGGCACTAAAAGACACATTGGCTGGACTTTCTTGAAATTGCTCCCTGTGGGTAATTCCACCACCTTAAGACAGTGGAAAAAGTAACCATCCAAAATAAGTGATAAACCCAAAGTTGAAGAATAAACCCTTCCCTATATGGTTAGCTGATTTTAAAAAAACTTAAAAAGTTCTTCCTTAGAAGTAGGGTCCCCTTCTTCACCTGGGAGGAGAAACCACTGCTTTGTCTATGAAGGAGCTCCTTTCTTACTTGTATACTTGATAACTTTTTGACCGTTTCTCAAAATGGCATACTCTTGAATTCTTTCTCAAGCAAAGCCAAGAGCTCTCTTGGTGAAGAACTGAAGCCTTGCCTCTTGGGGCCTCCCTATCTGGTACCAAAAAAAGGAGTTTCAGGCAAGGATTTATTGGGTTTCATGCTGAAGCACAAAAAGTCCTCAGGCTAACCCCCCACCCCAAGAACAGAGACCAGGGAGAGTTATAAATAGGCAGGAAAGGGGTGATATTCAAGCAGGTAGAGGTGGGGATTTATTAGCACCTGTATACTTAATGGACATGCTTCTTCGGGCATCCCATGTGTAATTAGCATGTTAAATCTCCATCCTGGGCATGATTTTTAGTATCATAATGAGGGAAAACAGGTGAAAGATCAGCCAAGTGTCCACCTTGGCACAGACTGATTTGATTCTGTCTTTTACAGTCTTTATGGTCAAGTCCCTCCTTTGGTCAATTTCCTGCTTCCACATTACTCAAGATAAGCCTCAAGAGATATAGGGTTTCAGCTATGAAGGAACACTATATATTACTGTTAGGGTTGAGGAGACCAAAGTCTAGTTCCTGCTCTGTCTCACTTTCATGGCAGATTGCAACACCAAAGCTCAGCACATTTGGGGTCTCTCTTTCTGACAGCTCCACTAACAATGAAGTGAACAAGTATATCCTGCCCATAATGGGAGGGGAAAAATGAATGAATGCTGAAAAGTATCGCATACATTTGGTAAAAAGATTGAAAATAGCAAACTGGTTTTTTCAATGCCAATTTAAATGAAAACTTGCACAAACACTTGCCCTAGCTCACCTGCCCTATCTGACGTCATTACTTCCTGGAAGAAATTTTAAGAGCAGGGGGAGGAAGGCAGAGAGAGTGCTACTGAATCATCGAAGTAAAACTGCTTCTGATTTCACAAAAAAATGGAACTGACTGCTTGGAATAGTTTATAAATTATGGAGGCACCTGACTGATTCAGTTGGAAGAGAGTGCAACTCTTGGTTTTAGGGTCTTCAGTTCAAACCCCACATTGGGTGTAGAGATTATTTTTTAAAAAATAAATAAGTATATATTGTGTTTATCATTAATATTATTTCTCTACCATTGCCATTAATATTATTATTGATTATTCTATGGATAAAACCACTAGATGTAGCTGAAGAATCAATATTCATTTTCAGAATAATAGAAACCCGAACCACTATTCAAGAACACGGCATACCTGCATGGACTGCAATTGCCCAACCTTCCTCTAGAGAGGTGTGGACAAGTGCCAAGTTTCTGTCAGTGAGATGTAAGCAGTAAAGATGTTTGGAAGTTCCCAGAAATTTTCTCAAAATACAGCTGATACATGCGAGACAGAAGAGTAATATAGAAAAGCTAAGGCTCCTGAGAACTTTGCTGAAGAAAGCCCTGGGCAACAAAACATCTGAATTTTATCTGAGAAGAAATCAAAGGGACCATGACTAATTGAGTTGCCAAATGTCAGGGTCAGAACTTAGGTGCTCTGACTCTTACATTTTTATTCTTTTCTCTCTACTTCTCATATTGACTAGGAAAAATGTGCCAAGTACCCCGGACCTCGTGGAACTTTAAATTTTTTTTTTTTTTTTTGGCTCACTTACTGCCTTCAGCATGTAAAGACTATGGCTATAACCTCATGTTGATCAATTTTAACATTCAAACATCAGAGTCTATTGTTGTTTCTTGTTAACAATGACTTCATTAGAATTCTAATTTCTACCCATTAACTGGATAATAATTATAAACAATAAAGTCAGCTAAAATTCCATGTTTAGGAAGCTTTCTATTTTTTCTTTCATTAAAATGTTTGTGTTAGGGTGCCTGGGTGGCTCAGTTGGTTAACCAGCTGCCTTCAGTTCAGGTCATGATCCTGGAGTCCCAGAATCAAGTCCCACATGGGGATTCCTGCTCAGCAAGGAGTCTACTTCTCCCTTCGACCCTTCCCCTTCTCATGCTCTCTTCCTCACATGCTCTCTCTCTTTCAAATAAAAAAAAATCAAATAAAATGTTTGTGTTATATATGTACCAAAAATATGTGTGAAAATCATGTCAGCCTCTGAATGTGTTCTATTTATTTTATTTTTAAATTTAAATTCAATTAATTAACATTTAATATATTATTAATTTCAGAGGCAGAGTTCAGTGATTCTTCAGTCTTTTTTTTTTTTAAGATTTTATTTATTTATTTGACAGACAGAGAACACAAGTAGGCAGAGAGGCAGGCAGAGAGAAAGGGGGAAGCAGTCTCTCTGCTGAGAAGAGAGCCCGATGCAGGGCAAAAATCCCAGGACTGTGGGATCATGACCTGAGTCAAAGGCAGAGGCTTTAACCCACTGAGCCACCCAGGCACTCCAGTGATTCATCAGTCTTATGTAATACCCAGTGCTCATTCCATCCCATGCCCTCCTTAATGCCCAACACCCAATTACCATATACCTTAATCCTTCTCCCCTCTAGAAACCCTCAGTTTTGTTTTGATTTTTTTAAGATTTACTTATTTATTTATTTGTCAGAGAGAGAGAGAACAAGAGGGCACAAGCAGGGTGAACAGCAGGTAGAGGGAGAAGCAGGAACTGAATCCCAGAACCCTGGGATCATGACCTGAGCTGAAGGTAGACTCTTAACTGACTGAAGCCCCCGGCATCTCCTCAGTTTATTTTCTATGATTAAGAGTCTTATGGTTTTTCTCCCTCTCTGATTTTGTCTTATTTTATTTTCCTCTCCCTTTCCCTATGATCCTGTTTTGTTTCTTAAATTCCACATATGAGTGAGATTGTAGGATAAGTTTCTTAATCTGATTCATTTATTTCACTTAGCAATGAACTAGTTCTATCTCATTGCAAAAGGCAATATTTCATTTTTTGATGGCTGAGTAGTATTCCATTGAATATATATACCACATCTTCTTTATCCATTCATATGGTGATGGACATCTGGGCTCCTTCCATAGTTTGGCTGTTGTGGACATTGATGCTCTTAACACTGGTGTGCAGGTGCCCCTTCAGATCACTACATTTGTATCTTTGGGATAAATACAGAGTAGTGCAATTGTTGGGTTATAGGGTAGCTCTGTTTTTAACATTTTGAGGAACCTCCATACTGTTTTGCAGAATGGCTGCACCAGTTTGCATTCCCACCAGTAGTGTAATAGAATTCCCCTTTCTCCACATCTTTGCTAACATCTGTTGTCTCCTAACCTGCTAATTTTGACCATTCTGACTGGTGCGAGGTGGTATCTCACTGCGGTTTTGATTTGTATTTCCTTGATGCTAAATGATGTTGAGCACTTTTTCATTTGCATATCTTCTTTGGAGAAATGTCAGGTCATGTCTTCTGTATTCTGGAGACAGAATAATAAATTGGATTGTTTATTCGTTGGGTGTTGAGTTTGATAATTTCTTTATAGATTTTAGATACTAGCCATTTATCTGATAAGACATTTGAAAATATTTTCTCCCATTCTGTCAGTTGTCTTTTGCTTTTGTCGACTGTTTCCTTCACTGTGCAAAAGCTTCTTCAACAAAGCAGGGAAAAGTATCCAATGGAAAAAAGATAGTCTCTTCAACAAATGATGTTGGGGAAATTGGACAGTGACATGCAGAAGAAGAAACTGGACCATTTCTTATACTGTATACAAAAATTGGACTCAAAGTGGATAAAAGACCCAAATATGAGACAGGAATCCATCAAAATCCTAGAGGAGAATACAAGCAGCAACCTCTGTGACCTTGGCCATAGAAACTTCTTGCTAGACATGTCTCCAAAGGCATGGAAAACAAAGGCAGAATGATCTATTGGGACTTCATAAAAAAAGAATGAGTTATATTTAGATTTCAAAAAAAAGAAAGATCTCTCTTTTCAGTAACCTATTTTCAGATGGTAAAATTGTGAGAATATATTAGATAGCATTTGTTCTGGCAAAAAATTATTATATTCCACATGGTAAATATTGAATGAACATGACCAAACATTCACCCTGGCTCTATAAAATCATATACTATAATTTCTTACAAATATTGTAACACTCTTTATTTGTTGACTTCCTTTTTCACCTGGCTAACTAAATTACCTTTTAATCTTAGTTTGAATGACACTTCCTCTGGAAAGCTTACCTAGATTTCCCAAATCTAGGTTAGATGGCTCCACTATTTGCTCTCATGGTTCATAGTACTGCTGTTCTCAGTAAGGCATGTGTTCAGTCTACTGAGACAGTCTCTTCCGCCTTTTGAGTTTCATGCAGGTAGAAATTTTTCTGTCTATTTAAAATGGTATCACTGGGAAAGATGTTTAATCGGTGCTTAGCAATACTACTCTGTGGAATAAATAAACATGTGAATAAAAGCTAACTCTGAAAAAAAGGTAAGAAAAATTGGCATACACAATGCCATTGAGTTCTTAAAACTAACTAGAGGCAAAATTATTTATCTTCATTTCACACATGAGGAATTGCAATTTAAGGAGATTAAGTAACCTGCCCAAAAGATTGTATTATGGGAGTAGCAGACATAACCACATTCATTGATCTTTTTCCTCTCTCCACATTTTCTACTGAATCTATGTCCCAACTTACACCATTATGTTCTTTTCATGCCTATCTCTTTGATTGTTAGCTCCGCATCTTCAACTTCAGCATCTTCAACATCAATTTAGATGTCTCACATCAACCCAGGCAACATTTAAAATAAATGAAATCTATAAAGTCAGTTTTTATATGATGGAAGGTGATGAAGATGATGAAATGATGGATTCTTGGTCATTATACTTGGAGAATATTAGTCAAAGTGAAATATTAATCTTTAAGATGGATGGGTCCTCTTTCACTGCCAGTATGGCTAAGACCCTACTAGATCCATATCTCCACAGACAACAGATACAAAACTTGGAAAGAATACATAGAGCTGATAGCAGAAAGCAATGTAGAATAATGAGAGAAATGCAGATTCTGGAGGCAAGTACACACATTAAGAGGAGTTATCTGGAGTAAATTTCCATTTTTGCAGTTTCTTGTATGAGGAGCTGGAAATTGGAAGAAAGAAGTAGTCTTTCCAGACTATGAGGAGAATACTGATATATTTCATGGTTGCTGGAAAGAGGGGAAATCTCAAGAAAAAGAAGTAGAGTGGGAGTTCCCAAATTCTATCTCCCCATACTTCCGGCTTATGTCAGAGCCTGGTGGAGATGTTTGAAGTGATATAAATTCAATAATGGAATAAGGTGTGTGATTCTCCAAGGGAACAGAATTTCAGTCAAATAAAATAGACCAGCAAGAAGAGTGGACTTTGCTTATTTTGAGTTGCATAAATGTTAGTGTAGCTGTATCACAATGAAAGAGGAAAAGAGTAGTACAGAGTGAGGTGAGAGTTGAGAGGTCATATCACTGAGTGTAATGGGAAGCCACTGGATGATTTCTAGCACAGTTAGAATGTAATTTGATTTATATTTTACACATCAGGATGAAGTTTGAAATATTTAATATAGAAAGTCAAACCTAGAAATAGGAAGACTTTTAGGAATCTATTTTATTAACCCAGACCATAAGCTAAGAGAAACTGTTGAAAGGAATAATTACTTGTTGAATTTAGGGTACATTTTAGAATTTCTAATATATAAATGTAATTTCAGAATGTGATGCAGTAAGTAACTTTGATGGAGAGATTATTCTGCTGGTGCTCTGATACTTCACCTATATTTTAGCAGAGTAAAGTACATTCAAATACAAAATCAGCTTTTTCTTTAACACTCATTAACTCTAAAGTGCCATCTTGGGGGATGTTCAAAAAATGCTCATTTTTGAATGGTGTTTTCATTGTGTAAGTACCCAGGCTACCTTATGGGAATCCAAATCCCTGCTTATGTTACTAGCTTTATAATTTGGGGCAAATTAAATAACTCTTCCTTTTCTAACCTTTGCATGTGTAAAATGTGGGAAAATATCGTGTACATCCATCAGTATCTTAAGCACTGATTGGAACCATGTATGTGAAATACTTGGCTTAGACACTTAGTAGAAATTCAACAAAAATAAGTGATTATTTTCAGTGATTGGATACTCTAAGAATTGTCATTGAATATCCATGACACAAATCACTTCCAAGGTTTAATGTAAAATTTTAGTGAAGGAAAGTGATTTGATTATGTGCCCAGTGGTCAGATTGCTTGAAAAATTATCTTTCAAGCAATTGACAGAAGGACTGAAACAAGCAGAGACTATTCCATGGATATGAAAGAAAAGAAAAATTTTATTTATAAAATTTTGCATTTTTTTTCTTAAGGAAGGACACTCAAATCTACAAGATTCAGACCTACACACACACACACGCAAACCCACCTCTGGATACCACAATAAACAATTTTAACAAGGTCTCTGCTTCAAAAGTACTTATCCTTATTTTGAATCTTTTTTTTTTTTTTTAAGATTTTGTTTATTTATTTGACAGAGAGAGAGAGAGAGATCACAAGCAGGCAGAGAGGCAGGCAGAGAGAGAGGGGGACACAGACTCCCTGCTGGGCAGAGAGCCTGACATGGAGCTCGATCCCAGGACCCTGAGATCATGACCTGAGCTGAAGGCAGTGGCTTAACCCACTGAGCCACCCAGGCGCCCCCTTATTTTGAATCTTTAAAGAAAGTTTTGTCTTGGGGTGCCTGGGTGGCTCAGTAGGTTAATGCCTGCCTTGGGCTCAGGTCATGATCTCAGGGTCCTGGGATTGAGCCCTACATCAGGCTCTCTGCTCAGTGAGGAGTCTGTTTCTTTTTCTCCCTCTGTCCTTCCTCCTTCTCATTTTCTCTCTTTCTCTCTCTCTATCTCTCAGATAAATCAATAAAATATTTAAAAAATGTTTTATTGAATTTGACTCATCTTAAATGCATCTGATGCATTACTGGAAAGATGTGTAATAATGCTTAGGGCAACTCAGCGCCTCAAGCCAGAAGCTGGTAATGTGACAATGATATGGTTAGAGGTGGCAAGATGAGAATCTCAGAGCACCAGCACACAGTGTATTTGGGAAAACCCAATGACAATGGTGACTCATCAGTACATCTCCTTGCTTTTAGAAATTTCATTAAGAATAATTTGGTGAATTGAGTTAAATGTAATAACAATTTCCCACTTCTTGCTTTCATTTTCTCCCCATAAGTCAAGGGTCAATAAAAATTATAAATCTGGAACTCATAACATTTATAAAAAAGTCTAGCTCATAATTATATTTGAAACAAATTTTGAGAGAAAAGAATATCTTAATGATTCACAATTGATTTTTATTCCTTTTAGCAAGTTAAAGATGGGGCACCTGGGTGACTTAGTTGGTTAATCCCAACTCTTGGTTTCAGTTCAGGTCATGACCTTGAGGTCATGATCTAGTGGTCATGAGATGTAGCCCCGCATCCAGCTCCACACTGAGAATATAGTCTGCTTCAGATTATCTTTCCCTTCAGTCCCTTTTTAATCTTACCCTTGCTTGCACTTGAGCACTCTCTCTCTCTTAAGTAAATAAATGAATAAATAAGTGAATAAATGAATGAATGCATAAACAAATTAGTAAATAAATTAATAAAACTTTAAACAAAAAGTTAAAGAGAAAATGGAGGGGATCTTTACATTTGGATTAGTATAGACATAAAGAGCATTTTTGGAGATCAGCCAGGTGAGGCAAAGGTTGTATTTTAAGCAAAACTAATAGATGTTCTTTTTCTTGTTGTCATGACTGTTCATCTTAACTACAAAGTTTCATCTAATCCTTAGAAAATATAAATAAATAATATATAACCTTGAGGTTAATGTAGGATAAAAATCTTGTGAAGCATATTTATAGGAAATGTATCTCTTGATCTGACCAAAGCATGCTTTTTTCGGGAAGTTGAATTTGTACACTTAAGCTGAAATGAAGACATTTTCAAGGAAACTGCTATCCAAACCCAATAAGAATTGTCATGTTTAAGAAACAGCAGCAGTTTGGGGCGCCTGGGTGGCTCAGTGGATTAAGCCGCTGCCTTCGGCTCAGGTCATGATCTCAGGGTCCTGGGATCGAGTCCCGCATCGGGCTCTCTGCTCGGCGGGGAGCCTCCTTCCCTCTCTCTGCCTGCCTCTCTGCCTACTTGTGATTTCTCTCTGTCAAATAAATAAATAAAATCTTTAAAAAAAAAAAAAAAAGAAACAACAGCAGTTTAAAATCATACACAGCATCATAATTTTTATAAGGCAAAACATTAGGTAGACTAGAGGGAAGGTTTGGTAGAAACAGGCAGTCTCAAGGAGAATTGAATCCTTGACTTACAAACTTCCTTGAAATTATTTGCAACGTTCTACACCCATTGTATGGATAGAGGCTCTAATGATTTTCTTCAGAACTACACAGAGGTCTCTGTAGTCCCTCAAATTAAGAACCATTGTTCTAAAGGTTGTTCCAATGTCTTAACTACAGTGGCTAATGGTTGCAATGATAGTGGGGCAGGTTGCTATAAGCAGGTCATTCCCAAACTTGACTGCAAAACAGAATCATCCAAGGTACCATTAATTAATCATTAACATTAATTAATGATCCCACTTCAAAAATTCTGAATCACTATGTTTGAATTGGGAATTAGTATTTCATATATTTTATTTTTTTAAATGAGTAATTTTCTCATAGTTGTTTTTTAAGAACAACTGGTATAGATAATTTTCAAAAGCCTGAACCTTGAGTCTCATTTGATGTTAAGCATATTGAAACATACTTACTAGATATGTTTTTCAAGCATTGTGCAATCTGCTCATAAAAATATTCCTTATAGTCTTCACTATGGACTGTTTTCTTGGTAATCCTAAATTCCTAAATTTGAAAGAGAAATAATTAATTCATTAGTGCCAATTTTTTATATTACATTTTACTGTACCTTTTGATTCCATCATTTCAGGAGTAAACAACAAAGTCAAAATATCTAAATATTAGTGTGATACAATAACAAAAACTTAAAAAAGCTCATTCATTGCTTTTTTATAAATTCTGTGAGCTACGATATTGCTAGAGAAACTGACATTTCCTTTATTAAAAAATAAATTAGAATACCTCTGTATTGTTACTTTATAATTTAATATAGTGCATAGATAAATCATATGATTTATTACAATAATTAAAATATTTTTAACAATAGTTTGATCCCTTTAAATGTGTTTACTCAACCACAAATCCTCTACTGCCCGATCAGGCATACTCAGCCACAAATCCTATACTGCCTGATCAGACATATCTTGCTTATCTATAATCTCCTTGGACTCCTTTGTTGATTGTTATCTTGTATCTAATAAATATGGGACTGAGAAGTTGTTTGGGAGAACAGTCTTCTCAACTGCAGACCCCTGCTTCCTTTCTTTTGAAGCTGACTTGTTTGTGCCTCATTCTTCTCCAGTACACCAACGGGAAGCGGCAATAGTTGTTTCTATTATTTATAATATATAAATATCTTAAAGATACAGAAGGAATTTAAACACTGTAGTTCTTACTCCCTGTTATTTTGGAATCATTCTTGACAAGCTGTGTTATCACTCTAGGTTACTTTAACTTCTGAAGTGTTTAAAAATCTGTAAATGAATATAATGATAATATCAATAACAATTTATGAAGTTGTTATACATGTTAGATATAATCAATGTAGAGCTTTCAGAACTGTATATAACACACCATAGCATTTAATAAGCATGTTCTAATTACCTTAGTTATTTTATATTTATGTAAAATAATTTTTATTACTGTGACAGAAAGATGTCACTGATTTTTAATTTTTTTTTCATTCAAGGTAGTACAATTTTATGGAAAGAATATTGACATGATGTAAAAATCAAAACACAAATCAGGCTGAAAATTAGGACTTCCTCTTAGCAGCTGTGTGACCTGTTCATTGTGACTTGATCTTTGTGACTTATTTCTTTGGGAAATTGAATATAATAATATCATTATTACTAATAACTACTACCCTACTTTATTAAAGTCCCCTGAGGTTTTTATCAGGGATCACATAGTAAAGTACTGATGGAAGGTGTAGTATATATTTTAATATGTTTCCAGTGTCTCTACATAAGTGATATGCTTATTAATTGGAATAAGTATCTGCCAATACTGAAGATTCACCAATCAACACAAGAGAATCAAAGTGTGATGATAGTAGTTTGGTTGAAAAGCACCATCTGGTGAAATGAAAGTTGAATTTGGGGGTCAGATGGATCAGACACAGTGCATTGTAGTTTAGGCTTGTTAAACTGGTTTCATTTCATTTCACTGATGAATTGGTGAATACAGTGCAAAGAGGAAGGAGGAAAACCTATGTTCAGTTTCTACTTTTTTTTTAAATTTTCTTTTTAATAAACATTTTTATCCCTAGGGGTATAAGTCTGTGAATCGCCAGGCTTATACACTTCACAGCAATCACCATAGCACATACCGTCCCCAATGTCCATAACCCCATCCCCCTCTCCTGACCCCCCTCCCCCCCAGCAACCCTCAGTTTGTTTTGTGAGATTAAGAGTCACTTATGGTTTGTCTCCCTCCCAATCCCATCTTGCTTCATTTATTCTTCTCCTACCCCCCTAACCCCCACGTTGCATCTCCACTTCCTCTTATCAGGGAGATCATATGATAGCTGTCTTTCTCCGATTGACTTATTTCACTAAGCATGATACCCTCTAGTTCCATCCACGTTGTTGCAAATGGCAAGATTTCATTTCTTTTGGTGGCTGCATAGTATTCCATTATATATATATATATATACCACCTCTTCTTTATCCATTCATCTGTTGATGGACATCTAAGTTCTTTCCATAGTTTGGCTATTGTAGACTTGCTGCTATAAACATTCGGGTGCACGTGCCCCTTTGGATCACTAGTTTGTATATTTGGGGTAAATACCCAGTAGTGCTATTGCTGGGTCATAAGGGTAGTTCTATTTTCAACTTTTTGAGGAACCTCCATGCTATTTTCCAGAGTGGCTGCACCAGCTTGCATTTCCACCAACAATGTAGGAGGGTTCCCCTTTCTCCGCATCCTCGCCAGCATCTGCCATTTTCCGACTTGTTAATTTTAGCCATTCTGACTGGTGTGAGGTGATATCTCATTGTGGTTTTGATTTCTATTTCCCTGATGCCGAGTGATGTGGAGCACTTTTTCATCAGTTTCTACTTTCAAAATAATACTGGAACTCATTTATGAAAGCAAAAATGTCTTCTTAAATGGATTTTTAAAAATCAACCCCTGATGGGGCGCCTGGGTGGCTCAGTGGGTTAAGCTGCTGCCTTCGGCTCAGGTCATGATCTCAGAGTCCTGGGATCGAGTCCCGCATCGGGCTCTCTGCTCATCGGAGAGCCTGCTTCCCTCTCTGTCTCTCTGCCTGCCTCTCCATCTACTTGTGATTTCTCTCTGTCAAATAAAAAAAAAAAAAAAAAAAATCAACCCCTGAACTCCCTAAAGCAGTAACTCCAAAGAGAATGAGCTTTGTAAAGCCATGTGAATCAAGCAACATACCACAGTGATTAATAATGGGCTAACTTTTTTTTTTAATTTCTTAAGTTTTATGTTTTAATTCCAGTATAATCAATGTACAGTGTTCTCTTAGTTTCAGTTGTAAAATACAGTGATTAAACAATTCTATACATTACTCAGTGCTCATAATAAGTGCACTCTTAATCCCCTTCACTTATTTCACTCATCCTCCTGACCCACCTCCCCTCTGGTGGCTATCCGTTTGTTCTCTATAGTTAAGAAACTTTTTGTTTGTTTCTCTCTCTCTCTTTTTCCTTTGCTTGTTTGTTTTGTTTCTCAAATTCCACCTGAGTGAAATAATATGGTGTTTGTCTTTCTCTGAGTGACTTATTTCACTTAGCATAACACTCTAGCTTCAACCATGTTGTTACAAAAGGCAAGACTTTATTCTTTTTTATGGCTAAGTAATATTCTGTTGTATGTATATATACCATATCTTCTTTATCCATTCATCTATCTGTGGACACTTGAGCTGCTTCCCTAATTTGGTGATTGTAAATAATGCTATTATAAAAAGAGGGGTACCTGTATCCTTTTGAATTAGTGTTTTTATATTTTTTGAGTAAATACCCTGTAGTGCAATTACTGGATCATAGTATAGCTTTATTATTAACTTTCTGAGGAAGCCCCATACTGTTTTCCACAGTGGCTGTGCAGGTTTGCATTCTGAGCACCAGTGCACAAGGGTTCCTACTTCTCCAAAACGTCACCAACACTCATTTCTTCTGTTTTGATTTTAGCCATTCTGACTGGTGCGACATGGTATTTCATTTTACTTTTTTTTTTTTTTTTAAGATTATTTATTTATTTATTTATTTGACAGGGAGAGAGAGAGATCACAAGTAGGCAGAGAGGCAGGCAGAGAGGAGGGGAAGCAGGCTTCCTGAGGAGCAGAGGGCCCGATACAGGGCTTGATCCCGGGACCTTGAGATGGTGACCTGAGCCGACGGCAGAGGCTTAACCCACCCAGGCGCTCCTCATTGTACTTTTGATTTGTGTTTTCCTGATGATGTTTTACTTCTTTCTTTCCAACTTAGATGACTTTCTTTCTTTTTCTGGACTAATTGTTCAGGTTAGGTCTTCCAATCCTGTGATGAATAAGCATCACAAAAGAAGGCATTCTGTTTTGCTTCTGATCTTAGAAGAAAGCTTTTAGCTTTTTACCATTGAGTATGATGTTAGCTATGGACTTACCATTTGTGGCCTTTGTTATATTAGGGTGTGTTCTTATACACACTCTGTTGAGAGGTTTGTTAAATCAGTAATGATGTTGAATTTTGTCAAATGCATTTTATGCATCTTTTAAAATAATCATGTGATTTTTATCCTTCATTTGTTAGTGTGGAGTATCACATTGGTTTGTGAATGTTGAACCATGCTTGCCTCCCTGGAATTAATTCCACTTGATTGTGGTGTATGATTATTTTAATATAGTGTTAAATAGGGATTGCTAATATTTTGTTGAGAGTCTTTGCACCCACTTTCATCAGAGATACTGGCCTGTAATTTTCTTTTTTCATGGCATCCTTATCTGATTTTCACATCAGAGTAATACTAGCCTTATGAAATGAGTTTGGAAATGTTCCCTCCTCTTCTATTTTTTGAAAGAACTTGAGAAGAATGGGTATTAATCATTCCTTGAATGTTTCAGTAGAATTCATCAGTGAAGCCATCTGGCCCTGGACCTTTGTTTGTTGGGATGTTTTAGATTACTGATTCAATCTTCTTACTAGTAAGTAGTCTGTTCAAATTTTCTGTTTCTTCATGATTCAGTCTTGGTATATTGTATGTTTCCAGAAATTTATCCATCCCTTTTAGATTGTGCAATTTGTTAGCATATACTGTTCATTGTAGCCAGGATTCTTTGTATTTCTGTGCTATAAGTTGTAATGTTTTCTCTTTCATTTCTAATTTTATTCATTTGAGTCTACTTTCTTTCTTTTTCTTGGTGACTTTAGCTTAAACGTTGTCAGTTCTGTTTATATTTTTCAAAGAAACAGATACTAGTTTTATTGATCTTTTCTAGTATCGTTTTAGATTCTACTGCATTTATTTCTGCTCTAATCTGTTATTTCCTTTCTCCTACTAAATTTGGGCTTTGTTTGGATTTTTACAAATATATACTAAAACAAAATATTTCCCTGAAGAACAAAAGATAAATTTCCTGGATTTTAAAACGGATTTTTTTTATCCAGTTAAGAAATTGAAGTACTCAAACAGATTTTGAGTGAAGAAATAATATCTGTATACATATTGCAAAATTGGAACATGATACAAAGTTAGACAAAATTGTAGAGATTTCTTTATAATATGGCCACAAAATTTCAAGGGCTATGATATTGGGCATGATAGATTATTTTAATAACATCTAGTCTCCACTTTCAAATTAAGTAATGGTAAATTTGAGGCTCAGAAAAATTTTTTCACTTTCAATCTCAATTCAATTCAATTGATGTTTGCACAAATGGGATTATTTCCCTTGACTTTCATGTCAGTACACACCTCTTCACAAGACACAATATATTCTTAAATTCCAGAATTTCAAGTTTATTCTTTGTCTACAATTTAAAAAATCAAGTAATTATTATCAAAAACTATTCTACCACCCATGTTATTAACTAAAACACCAGAAAAGTTTGAGAATATAGCATTCAGTGGTAATTCTAAAGTTTCATCTTTTTAAGTCAGGAAAGTAAAGTTCTTCCTATTTATTTTCTCTCTTAACTGTGGCCGCTGGCCTGAAACTATACTTTTAAAGCTCAAAAAATATCCCAATTAGATATTAAAAATGAATAGGATGATATTCACTTTATGTCCTGATTATTCATAATGACTATCATCATTTTAACAACAGTATACAAAGAAAATGATTTGCTCAAAAATTTCTGACATGGGCCCCCATACATTTCCTTGTTTCTGCAGTTTGTATTCAGATCAACAGTGATAGACAATACAAAGTAATTCATGAACTTACCATAACTTAGATCCAAGATAATGATAAAATTCTCTAGTGGCCCATCAAATTTATGTTCATTGAAGTTTCTAATATTTGTGCCCATAGTTAGCTTATAGAATTATTTTCACAGCTCAGGGTCTCTAGACCATAAGTTCTGAGAAACAATCACTTCGCTTTCTCACAGCATTGTAAGACACAGAAGTGCTTATGGCCCTGGGTAACTGACAAGATTTAAACACAATTTTCATACAGTATTTCATGTCTATAGCAGGCAAAATACAATATTTGTGATTTATCTGAGATTTACTAAAGATAAAATTTCACAATATTTCTTTATCATCTTATATTTCATATTACTTCAAAATTTAGAACTCCAACAATAATAATTGCTGTTTATGTACGTCACAGGAAATAGTGTCTTTATAGAAAATAGTGTCTTCTAATTTGGAACAGGTGGAATAAATCTAACAATTGTTTACTAAAATAGAACTAATTGATTCTTAAGTTGGACCCATGAAATACTGCAAGAATTTTGCAGTATTTTGCAAAATTTGGTTGGTTTTGCTGGTATGACAATATATGAGACACATTCTCATATATGATGATATTTTTATAACTTATAAAACATATGCAGAAACTATCTCTATAATGTTATAAATTTATAGTTAATAAACCTTTCATGCTCTGCATGGTGCCCAGGGTGGACTCCATTAATTACTTACAGGTTTCTAGATTCTGTTGGGTTCAGCCTGTGGAGAACTGTAGATAGGACAGAGGGAAAATAATGAAGCCAGGGTATTTATTTCCACAGCTTTCTCCCCTGTAGGATTTTCCCAGAATCTGCATTTCTGCAATCAAAGACCATTAATCCCTCTTCACACATATCTGAATTTCCATGTAAGTAAGTATCTCATCCTTCACCTCTATGAGTGGTGATGTGCCCTGTTGTATGACCATTCTGGTTTCTCTTCAACTTTCACATACCTTGAAAATAGTCTCTTTATAAAAAATCTGTAGATTACCTCATTTTGGTGTGACATCTGTTTTTTGTCATGTCTGTAGCAAAATGGCCGATATAACCCATTTTCATTTTTTTCTGATTGTTTAAACCCAAACAGTATTCTCCTTATTGCCCTTTTCCAGATACCATTTTACTTCCTATACATCTTGTCTTGATAAATAGCACTATGCAGATGAATTCTGAATTCTGGGAATCATCCAAGATTCCTTTCTCTCTGTTATCTCTTAAAACCAGCATCTAATTGTTGGTGGTTTACTGAATATGCTTTTGCAAATGTGATTCTTTACCTTGAAAAGTCCTTTCCATTTTCTTAAAAACCTTTTGTTTTTCTTCCAAGTTTCATATCAGATTAAACCCGTCCCATTGAACTAACTTGAAAATATTCTCCCAACCCAAGTTCAAGTAATTATTTTTTCTTTCTTCACATTTATGTCCTTATTTATTTTACTTTCACCATAGTGCTAAGTTTTTTTGTTTACACATTAGATCACCCAAACCAGTAAGATAGCTCCTTGAAGTCAGGACTATATTGTACCCATTTTCCAATTCCAGAAAATTAGCACAGAACTTAATAAGGAGTAAGAGCTCAATAAATGTTTTCTAAATCCAATTACTATAAATTAGCATTGGTTTATAATTTTCCTACCATATCTGAAGCTGTCAGGATATATAGGCTAATTTCCCTTAATGAAAGAACATCCTTCCCTGTACTGTTTACTCATGGCTAGTTGATGGAGAAGGGAAGGCAATTATCAGGAAATTAAATTGAGTCAGAAATACTGGGATCCAGGTGTGCCTGGATGTTGCAGTAGGTTAAGGGTCCTCCTCTTTATTTTGGCTTAGGTCGTGATCTCAAGATCATGAGATTGAGCCCCAGCATGGGATCCACACTCAGCATGGGGTCTGCTTAAGACTCTCTCTCCCTCCAAAAAAAAAAAAAAATCAAAAAACAAAAAAACTCTCTCTCCCTCTCCTCGGGCCCTCCCCCTGGGCGCTCGCGCTCTCTCTCTCTCTCTCTCTCACAAGTAAATAAATAAATATTAAAAAAAAAAAAGAGGGAGAGAGAAATACAGAAATCCTGGATCAACGATTTCACAATATTTTCCAAACTGACAAAACCTAAGGCCCGAAAATTACATCGTGGCCATTCTGCAAATGGTAACCTCTCCACCACTCTGAATCAGTGTGGCCTTAATATAAAACCTATGCAGCAGGGAGCCTCCTTCTGCCTCTGCCCCTCCCTCCTGCTCATGCGCTCTCTCTCTTTCTCAGATAAATTAACAAAGTCTTTTAAAAAAAATGTCTGAAAGTCTTATGAAATCAGGTGCATCATTCTCACTTTCTTCTAATTTACACTAGGACTGGACATTACTTCTTCATTTTGCATTGAAGTAACTTAAGTTGAGAGTGACAAAGGGGAAGATTTCCTATAAGCTTCTTACCTTCAGGCCTTGAGCTAAGCCTAGGTTCTCTGGAATCAAAAAGGGATCACCTCAAACAAATAAACATATTTTTAATAAGATATTGTAGTATCAGAAACTAATGCTCTTCCCCATAAGATGTTTTTCATTGTGATACATGATTGACTAAAATGTTTTTCTTACCACAAAAAGACAGCAGTCATAGTTAGAATAAAAATCTATTTATTTGCCTTTTTATTTTTCACACCAAAAGCTAACAATTAGACGTTCTTACACCCCCTTACTGATTCAATAAGTTTGGAATGAGGATTTGAATAAAAGCTTATCTTGTCATAGAGAATGTCATTCAATTCCTAGACTCTGTGTTTCCCAATATACAACTTTATTTTCTAAGTGGAAATACATTTTGAAAGACTTAAAAATTTTTTCTGCTAAGTTTATATTTTCTTGTTTGGAAACATTTGACCAGAAGCAATTATATTTATACACCCCTTCACCATGTCATCACTTACACACATTTCTCATCACCTTAGTTTTCCATTAAGTTGGGAATTTAGAAAAAAATAATTTAACATGCAGAATTCTTTTGCAGCAATAACTGTTGATCTTCAAAGCACAGTTGTCGCTTCTTCTGTTTTCTCTAAAATACAAATTCAAAAATCTATCTATAGACCAATTTAGACCCATCATATGCAATATTTAAAAATTACAAAGAAACATTGCTTAGATTTATGAGAAAGGCTGCAGATGAAAGACTAAAACAGGAGCCAATGATATGAACTTTTCTAGTATTTATTTCTGACAGTCAAATGGAACAGTTGTGCAAAATTATGAAGATATTCCAAAAATGTATGTGTCTGATGGATGCCAAAATTGGAGCAACTAGAATACTGACATTTCTTTCTTTTTTTTTTTTTTAATTCAGGAGCCCTTTGAATTTTGCTGTCAAATTTACCACATGTGCATCCACATTAATATGCTTATTGGCCAATAACTTTCCTTTTCTCTGAATAATCTTCCCATATTATTTTCTTATTTTTCAATTGATTTGTGTGTTTTATCTTATAAATATTTGCTTCTTGTATCCCATTTAAATAAAAGTTTTACTGTCATAAACACCGATATTGGTATCATGGCTTGAAAATGTTATTAAGATATCCTCCATCAAAAGGAGAGAGATCTTTGCAATGTTTACTGAGCCTTTTTTTTTTTTTTTTTTTGTATTCGTAAGAAAGCCAGATTTAATATAATTGGACCTCACACTTCCTTCTAACAGCAAGGTTGGACTATGAGAATAGGACATGATGATACCAGGTGAGCTAAGCATATAAGAATTAATGGATCTTGAGTATAAGAATTATGGATCTTGAATCCTAATGGTTTTGACATAGGACATGTTCTCAGGTGGTAGACTAAAAGCAAAATTCCAAAGTGCAGCTTTCAAATCATCATCACACCCTTTCACAGACATTTATATTACTTCTCTGTGAGGTATTCATAATTGTAGAACATACAAGAACTTGAACTGATAAAGTTATTAAAATAGATAAGAGAAATACAGAATTTTCTGTCAAAACATTGATGCTCAAAAACTTCACCTGCAGAAGGTAAATTTTGATTTGAGTCTTGGAGGCATTTATTACTTTATATTTACTTTACATGTTCAAAGCTGAAAGTAATTATTTCCTAAAGAACCAAGCAAGAACACAGAAGCAATGATCATCTTAAGCCAAAATTAGAATAGTTAAAATTTATTAAACTTGAATAAAGAAATGTACACAAGAGTTTGTTTTTCAAATGTGCAAACTCTCCATTTTTATTTTAATTAGTGAGCTTTTCATTCTTTATAATATTTATTCTATTCATCAATTATTCTACCTTGGGCCTATTGATGATTTGTGCAAAATTTTTCTGAAGACTTTATGAATCCTGATGTGGATGAAAATACATCTTCTAGTCATTGTTGCTGGTTGGCACTATGTGTAAATAGTCCTGTCTTCTAAGTTGGGCTACCACTTGTGGCAGAAAGTAGATAGTCATAATTGTCACTGTCACCCTCTTACAGTAAGATGTTAAAAAGATTTTGTTGCCACTAATAAAAAATGGAATTTCCTCAAAATTACAGCTTTACTCACATTTGTAAAAATGCAAGTACTATTGGGGAAAAATAAATGAATCATACATTACCAACGCCCAATGTTTTCAGTCTATTATTTGAAACATTTATAATTACATTCCGTTTGGTACTCGTGTCATCTAGAACAGCAATATTGTATGAAAAGAAATAAAACAGAATAAGGAGCAGGCTAGCAACAGAAGTTTAAGAAAATAAAAAGATAAAAGTGGAACTAACAAAGAAAGACAAATTACTTTTATTTAAGTAACAGATGAGAGAAGAGCTGAGAGACCCTGAGAAACAGGACTTCTTGAACCAGGTCAAGACACTCTAAACTGAAAAAGTGGTCTGTCCTACATATTTTGCTATTTGGAGAAACCAGATTCTAACCAACTAGGGTCTTGGTTTCCTCTTATTTAAAATAAAGAATATAATCTATGCCATGAAAATCTCACTCATTTGATACGACAGAAGATAAGAGATGAAATTTATAAAATTGTGCTAAACTAGCAATTGTTAGATTTACATAAGGTTTCAACATTGGGGCTGGGAAAACATGGCAAAATAATTTTGTGGGTAATTTTTGTTTAGCTTCCTTCAAATAACCTGAAATTTCATCCTTTTGATGCTGGAGAAAAATTTAACTTGAAGGAAGAAAACATGATGATCATTTATTCCATCTTTTTGGTTACATGGATTAGAGAATTTAGGGCCAGAAATGTTTAATGTTTGCCAGAGTTGTACAATGAATGAGTATCAAAACAGTGATGATTATTTATGTATCAAATTGACTAGGCCATGAGATATTTGGTCAAACTTTATTTTCTGCATTTCCCTGGGAGTCATTTTGGATAATATTACCATTTAAATCAGTAGATTGAGGGGAGGAGTCAAGATGGCAGAGAAGTAGCAGGCTGAGATTACTTAAGCTAGCCGGAGATCAGCTAAATAGCTTATCTAAAGATTGCAAACACCTGAAAATCCATCGGCAGATCGAAGAGAAGAAGAACAGCAATTCTGGAAACAGAAAAACAACCACTTTCTGAAAGGTAGGACCGGCGGAGAA
The DNA here is from genome assembly GCF_030435805.1 of Mustela lutreola. NCBI lineage: Eukaryota > Metazoa > Chordata > Mammalia > Carnivora > Mustelidae > Mustela > Mustela lutreola. The sequence goes on along the minus strand of NC_081290.1, from coordinate 253,658,328 downwards.
GTGAATCCAAAGCGATGGGAAGATAGACCCCAGGGGGAGGGGCCGGCTCCCGGCAAGCGGCGGAGCAACCGCGCACAAAATCAGGACTTTTAAAAGTCTGTTCCGCTGAGAGACATCACTCCAGAGGCTACCCGGGGCAAAGCCCACACGGGGTCAGTGTGGCCTCAGGTCCCGCAGGGTCACAGAAGGATCAGGGATGTCTGAGTGTCGCAGAGCTTGCGGGTATTGGAACGGGAAAGCCGGCTACAGAGACAGAGCCGACAGTAAGCTCGCAGCTCAGGGTGACCTTGAACCGGTCGCAGGCTCGGTGAGCTCGGAGCGCAGCCAGAGGTCAGGCAGACGGTAGTAACTGGGCGCTGTTCTCTGAGGGCGCACTGAGGAGTGCGGCCCTGGGCTCTCGGCTCCTCCAGGTCGGAGACCAGGAGGCCGCCATTTGTATTCCCGTCCTCCGGAACTCTACGGAAAGCGCTCAGGGAACAAAAGCTCCTGAAAGCAAACCCGAGCGGATTACTCACCCCGACCCCTGGTAAGGGTGCTGCAATTCCGCCTGGGGCAAAGACACTTGAGAATCACTACAACAGGCCCCTCCCCCAGAAGATCAACAAGAAATCCAGCCAAGACCAAGTTCACCTACCAAGGAGTGCGGTTTCAATACCAAGGAGATCAGCAGATTTCCAGAGGAGGAGAAAGCCAAGCACGGAACTCATGGCTTTTTCCCTGTGATTTTTTTTTAGTCTTGCAGTTAATTTAATTTATTCTTTTTCATTTTTTGTTTTTTTTTCTCGCCTTTGGGTAAAATTTTTTTTTAACTGTTACCTTTTTCTTTTTTAACGATTTTTTACTAGTTTATCTAATATATATATTTTTTCTTTTTTATATTTTTCTTAGGTGTTTTCTTTTTTTTAATTCTTTTTTTTTCTTTTCTTTTTTCTTTTTTTTTTCTTTTTCTTTCTTTCTTCCTTTTTGAACCTCCTTTTATCCCCTTTATCCCCCCTCATGATTTTGGATCTCTTCTAATTTGGTTAAAGCATATTTTCCTGGGGTTGTTGCCACCCTTTTAGTATTTTACTTGCCCCTTAATATAGTCTATCTGGACAAAATGACAAAACGGAAAAATTCAACACAAAAAAAAGAAAAAGAGGCAGTACCAAAGGCTAGGGACCTAATCAATACAGACATTGGTAATATGTCAGATCTAGAGTTCAGAATGACAATTCTTAAGTTTCTAGCCGGGCTCGAAAAAGGCATGGAAGATATGAGAGAAACCCTCTCGAGAGATATAAAAGCCCTTTCTGGAGAAATAAAAGAACTAAAATCTAACCAAGGTGAAATCAAAAAAGCTATTAATGAGGTGCAATCAAAAATGGAGGCTCTCACTGCTAGGATAAATGAGGCAGAAGAAAGAATTAGTGATATAGAAGACCAAATGACAGAGAATAAAGAAGCTGAGCAAAAGAGGGACAAACAGCTACTGGACCACGAGGGGAGAATTCGAGAGATAAGTGACACCATAAGATGAAACAACATTAGAATAATTGGGATTCCAGAAGAAGAAGAAAGAGAGAGGGGAGCAGAAGGTATACTGGAGAGAATTATTGGGGAGAATTTCCCCAATATGGCAAAGGGAATGAGCATCAAAATTCAGGAGGTTCAGAGAACGCCCCTCAAAATCAGTAAGAATAGGCCCACACCCCATCACCTAATAGTAAAATTTACAAGTCTCAGTGACAAAGAGAAAATCCTGAAAGCAGCCCGGGAAAAGAAGTCTGTAACATACAATGGTAAAAATATTAGATTGGCAGCTGACTTATCCACAGAGACCTGGCAGGCCAGAAAGAGCTGGCATGATATTTTCAGAGCACTAAACGAGAAAAACATGCAGCCAAGAATACTATATCCAGCTAGGCTATCATTGAAAATAGAAGGAGAGATTAAAAGCTTCCAGGACAAACAAAAACTGAAAGAATTTGCAAACACCAAATCAGCTCTACAGGAAATCTTGAAAGGGGTGCTCTAAGCAAAGAGAGAGCCTATAAGTGGTAGATCAGAAAGGAACAGAGACCATATACAGTAACAGACACCTTACAGGCAATACAATGGCCCTAAATTCATATCTCTCAATAGTTACCCTGAATGTTAATGGGCTAAATGCCCCTGTCAAAAGACACAGGCTATCAGAATGGATAAAAAAACAAAACCCATCTATATGTTGCCTCCAAGAAACTCATTTTAAGCCTGAAGACACCTCCAGATTTAAAGTGAGGGGGTGGAAAAGAATATACCATTCTAATGGACATCAGAAGAAAGCAGAAGTGGCAATCCTTATATCAGATCAATTAGATTTTAAGCCAAAGACTATAATAAGATATGAGGAAGGACACTATATCATACTCAAAGGGTCTGTCCAACAAGAAGATTTAACAATTTTAAATATCTATGCCCCCAACGTGGGAGCAGCCAACTATATAAACCAATTAATAACAAAATCAAAGAAACACATCAACAATAATACAATAATAGTAGGGGAATTTAACACTCTCCTCACTGAAAAGGACAGATCATCCAAGCAAAAGATCAGCAAGGAAATAAAGGCCTTAAACGACACACTGGACCAACTGGACATCACAAATATATTCGGAACATTTCATCCCAAAGCAACAGAATACACATTCTTCACTAGTGCACATGGAACATTCTCCAGAATGGATCACATCCTCGGTCCTAAATCAGGACTCAACCGGTATCAAAAGATTGGGATCATTCCCTGCATATTTTCAGACCACAATGCTCTAAAGCTAGAACTCAACCACAAAAGGAAGTTTGAAAAGAACCCAAATACATGGAGACTAAACAGCATCCTTCTAAAGGATGAATGGGTCAACCGGGAAATTAAAGAAGAATTGAAAAAAATCATGGAAACAAATGATAATGAAAATACAACGGTTCAAAATATGTGGGACACAACAAAGGCAGTCCTCAGAGGAAAATATATAGCGGTACAAGCCTTTCTCAAGAAACAAGAAAGGTCTCAGGCACACAACCTAACACTACACCTAAAGGAGCTGGAGAAAAAACAATAAAGAAGCCCTAAGCCCAGCAGGAGAAGAGAAAACATAAAGATCAGAGCAGAAATCAATGAAATACAAAACAAAAAAACAATAGAGCAAATCAATGAAACTAGGAGCTGGTTCTTTGAAAGAATTAATAAAATTGATAAACCCCTGACCCAACTTATCAAAAAGAAAAGAGAAAGGACCCAAATAAATAAAATCATGAATGAAAGAGGAGAGATCACAACTAACACCAAAGAAATACAAACTATTATAAGAACATACTATGAGCAACTCTACGGCAATAAATTTGACAATCTGGAAGAAATGGATGCATTCCTAGAAACATATAAACTACCACAACTGAACCAGGAAGAAATAGAAAGCCTGAACAGACCTATAACCAGTAAGGAGATTGAAACAGTCATTAAAAATCTCCAAACAAACAAAAGCCCAGGGCCAGACGGCTTCCCGGGGGAATTCTACCAAACATTTAAAGAAGAACTAATTCCTATTCTCCTGAAACTGTTCCAAAAAATAAAAATGGAAGGAAAACTTCCAAACTCATTTTATGAGGCCAGCATCACCTTGATCCCAAAACCAGACAAGGATCCCACCAAAAAAGAGAGCTATAGACCAATATCCTTGATGAACACAGATGCGAAAATACTCAACAAAATACTAGCCAATAGGATTCAACAGTACATTAAAAAGATTATTCACCACGACCAAGTGGGATTTATTCCAGGGCTGCAAGGTTGGTTCAAATCCTCAAATCAGTCAATGTGATACAACACATCAATAAAAGAAAGAACAAGAATCATATGATACTCTCAATAGATGCTGAAAAAGCATTTGACAAAGTACAGCATCCCTTCCTGATCAAAACTCTTCAAAGTGTAGGGATAGAGGGCACATACCTCAATATCATCAAAGCCATCTATGAAAAACCCACCGCAAATATCATTCTCAATGGAGAAAAACTGAAAGCTTTTCCGCTAAGGTCAGGAACACGGCAGGGATGTCCATTATCACCACTGCTATTCAACATAGTACTAGAAGTCCTAGCCTCAGCAATCAGACAACAAAAGGAAATTAAAGGCATCCAAATCGACAAAGAAGAAGTCAAATTATCACTCTTCGCAGATGATATGATACTATATGTGGAAAACCCAAAAGACTCCACTCCAAAACTGTTAGAACTTATACAGGAATTCAGTAAAGTGTCAGGATATAAAATCAATGCACAGAAATCAGTTGCATTTCTCTACACCAACAGCAAGACAGAAGAAAGAGAAATTAAGGAGTCAATCCCATTTACAATTGCACCCAAAACCATAAGATACCTAGGAATAAACCTAACCAAAGAGACACAGAATCTATACTCAGAAAACTATAAAGTACTCATGAAAAAAATTGAGGAAGACACAAAGAAATGGAAAAATGTTCCATGCTCCTGGATTGGAAGAATAAATATTGTGAAAATGTCTATGCTACCTAAAGCAATCTACACATTTAATGCAATTCCTATCAAAGTACCATCCATCTTTTTCAAAGAAATGGAACAAATAATTCTAAAATTTATATGGAACCAGAAAAGACCTCGAATAGCCAAAGGGATATTGAAAAAGAAAGCCAAGGTTGGTGGCATCACAATTCCGGACTTCAAGCTCTATTACAAAGCTGTCATCATCAAGACAGCATGGTACTGGCACAAAAACAGACACATAGATCAATGGAACAGAATAGAGAGCCCAGAAATAGACCCTCAACTCTATGGTCAACTAATCTTCGACAAAGCAGGAAAGAATGTCCAATGGAAAAAAGACAGCCTCTTCAATAAATGGTGCTGGGAAAATTGGACAGCCACATGCAGAAAAATGAAATTGGACCATTCCCTTACACCACACACAAAAATAGACTCAAAATGGATGAAGGAACTCAATGTGCGAAAGGAATCCATCAAAATCCTTGAGGAGAACACAGGCAGCAACCTCTTCGACCTCAGCCGCAGCAACATCTTCCTAGGAACATCGCCAAAGGCAAGGGAAGCAAGGGCAAAAATGAACTATTGGGATTTCATCAAGATCAAAAGCTTTTGCACAGCAAAGGAAACAGTTAACAAAATCAAAAGACACTGACAGTATGGGAGAAGATATTTGCAAAAGACATATCAGTTAAAGGACTAGTGTCCAGAATCTATAAAATACTTAGCAAACTCAACACCCAAAGAACAAATAATCCAATCAAGAAATGGGCAGAGGACATGAACAGACATTTCTGCAAAGAAGACATCCAGATGGCCAACAGGCCAACAGACACATGAAAAAGTGCTCCATATCACTCGGCATCAGGGAAATACAAATCAAATCCACAATGCGATATCACCTCACACCAGTCAGAATGGCTAAAATCAACAAGGCAGGAAATGACAGATGCTGGCGAGGATGCGGAGAAAGGGGAACCCTCCTACACTGTTGGTGGGAATGCAAGCTGGTGCAGCCACTCTGGAAAACAGCATGGAGGTTCCTCAAAATGTTGAAAATAGAACTGCCCTATGACCCAGCAATTGCACTATTGGGCATTTACCCTAAAGATACAAACGTAGTGATCCAAAAGGGCACGTGCACCCGAATGTTTATAGCAGCAATGTCTACAATTGCCAAACTATGGAAAGAACCTAGATGTCCATCAACAGATGAATGGATCAAGACGATGTGGTATATATACACAATAGAATACTATGCAGCCATCAAAAGAAATGAAATCTTGCCATTTGCGACAACATGGATGGAACTAGAGCGTATCATGCTTAGCGAAATAAGTCAAGCAGAGAAAGACAACTATCATATGATCTCCCTGATATGAGGAAGTGGTGATGCAACATGGGGGCTTAAGTGGGTAGGAGAAGAATCAATGAAACAAGATGGGATTGGGAGGGAGACAAACCATAAGTGACTCTTAATCTCACAAAACAAACTGAGGGTTGCTGGGGGGAGGGGGTTTGGGAGAAGGAGGTGGGATTATGGACATTGGGGAGGGTATGTGCTTTGGTGAGTGCTGTGAAGTGTGTAAACCTGGTGATTCACAGACCTGTACCCCTGGGGATAAAAATATATGTTTATAAAAAATAAAAAATTAAAAAAAAATCAGTAGATTGAGTAAAGCAGATTGTCTTCCCTAGTGAGGGTGGGCCTCATCCAATCAGTTGAAGGTCTGATGAGCACACATCAGCTGTGTCTGATGACTCTTAGTAATGGAGAGTTCTTCTTGCCTGACTGCCTACAAATTGGTCATTACTTTTTTCAGACCTTTGGACTCAAACTGAATCATTGGCTCTTCAGGGTCTGGACTCTACCAGCCTTTAGACTAGAAGTACATCATTGGCTGTCCTGGCTTGAGGACTAATTCAGCGCACCTTGGAACTCTTTAGCCTCCTGAACCACAGGAGACTATCTTATAATAAATCATATATCTTTCTCTTACTCTATATCTATCTGTCATCTATCTATCTATCTAATTATTGGTTCTGTTTCTCTGGGGAACCCTGACCAAAATAAAAACTAAGACAGAGGCCAGGACTTTTGAGTTTTAGATTTATCTATCTATCTATCTATCTATCTATCTATCTATTTATTTTAACCATCCTACTGTCTACTTCCTTCCATCAGTTCATGCTGAGAAACTGTCAGGCATGGCAGCCTCCACCAGGAACATTATGACAGGTTGACCTTAAAAAGCACTCCCTGTGCCCCTGTTTGTTCCAGCAAATGGCCAGCCTCAGAAAACCTGTGATCTCTATTGTTTAACAATCCTTCTTCTTTTAAAATTCCAAGCCACTCCCTTATAGCTAAACAAAAACTGCCAATATACCTAAAGACCAATTAGAATATCTTCCCTGCTTCTAGCACTCCGACTTTAATAGGACAATTTTCTTTAAATCTATGTAGAGTCATTATTTTTCATAATATTTTTTCTACCCTATATCTCTCATTTTCTGGGACTCCTATTATAAACAAGTTAAACTGTTTGATATTGTAGACAAATTTTAGATGTCGTTTTAAGGCTTTTATGCACATTTTTCTCTTTGTGTTTTGATTTGAAATATTTTCTTTGAAATTTTCAAATTTAATGATACTTTTCTTTGTCATGATTATTTACTACATTCTCTTTTCTCCCATGCCTAGCAGAATATGGGGAGCACACACACCCCCTCCCCCCCCACACACACACAATGTTCAAGAGCATTCAAAAACAAATGAATAGTGGAAGAGAAAATGAATTTGAAACCACTTGTAAGAAGATATGCTTTAAAATTATTCCTTAATAGGAGGTTTTCTAGCTCTAGATAGCTCTTGAAGACTTTCCTTATTGAATATATATATATGAATATATATGTATATATATTTGTTTTTATATATTTGCTTCTAGGTATTTTGTATCTTTCTTTGGGGTTCTCTCATTAGGTGCTACAGTTATGAATTATGTTTACACATTTTTCCCCCTGAGATAATCTTTTAATAGATAATCCAGTTACATATTATATCCTTCTCCCAAAGAGTGAGATTTCTTTTAAAAAATACCTATTACTGATAATATAAATCTAGTTTAATATATTGCACAATAGAGAAAATTCTAATTGATTTATAATACTTGTGAAGTCAAACATCATATTGTTTAAAAATACCAATAATAGATACTAATTCCCTAAAATGATGAGTGAGTAATCAGGATTTTTATAATCAAGTCTGAAAAGACAAAATCATATACCCTTCAAACTTTCTCCTAAGCACGCCCCACCTCCAACGCCACCACTTCCCCGCCCTTGCCCCCATGACTGTCTTTATGTGTCTTAGCTTATTACAGTCTCTGAGAAATCTGTAAGAAAGAAGCCTGTTTGACAGAATTTAAGTCAGAATTTTCCAATCTGTCTTAACCCTTAAATGTCTTCCTAATAGAGTATTTACTATTACCTCTTATTTTTATTCTTTAAAAACCTGCCACTTGGTGCGTGGGTTGGGACCTGCAGTATAGCCATCATCAGGAAGCTAGTTAGAAATACACATCTCAAGTCCCCCAATTCCATGTCTACTAAGTCATAATTGACATTTCAATAATGGTTTATTATATGGCTACTGGTTTATTATATGGATTCCTAAATACCAATTAGTAGCAGCTGCTTATGTTACTGTATTTTTAATTTTTAAACTCAACCCATTGAGCTACATGAATTCCTTAGTTTATGATCTGATCCCAAAGGATGCAACCTCTAGATTGTCTCACCTTCAGACTTGTATAAGTATAAGGCAGCAATTTACTCTTCATCCTTAGACTATTTCTTATTCATGAAGAAAAAGGAGGGGGAAAAGTTTGCTGGAAAGCATAAGACATTAAAAATACTATAATAATAATAATAATACACTACTACTAATAAATTTTATCTTTTTATACCCTGATTAAAAAATATGTTTTAACACTGTCAAAAAAAAAAAAAAAAAGAAGGAAGAGGTATAGTTTCTAAGGTTCTCATACCTCCAAAATCTCTATACAAGTCTACATACTTTTCTCAACTGCGGGGTAATCTGAAATGAGTATTTTCTAGTGGTTTGACCTTAAAATTACTTCTGCATTGCTTATCCTTCTTGTTAGCTTGGAAAAACAATGTAAAGATGCAAGAATTTTGATGGGTTCATTTCTAACTAAATTATTAGTTAGTGGTGAAAACATTCAGCTTTTGGGCATAGTATGGAAGACACTTCCATGACCAGGATCCTGTGTGATCTGTTGCATCTCTACTCTGATTGGTTAAAAAGGGTCTTTGGTGCAACATTTCCTTGGTTTAGTTTGAGAGATTTCCATGACTGCACATGTCATAGCCTGGACCTTGACCTCTCAGAACTATGGTGAGCTACTTGACATCTTCTATTAACGTCCTTTTATGCTTAAACTAGTCAGTGTAGAACCTGTTGTTTGCAAATGGAAAACCCAACTGGTTCAGAAGTCCACATTTTCCCTCTCTATTTTCAAAGTCAATTACATTTCCTCTTTAAGTGAGGTATATAACAGTTTCTATCTATTAAAAGACATATTAGAACAGTGCTACACATATAGTAGATGATAAATAATTATAAATTGACTGATTCTAGGTTTACTCATATAGTTCTTTATAAACATTGTCCTTTGAGAATAATGAAAATTTTCTTACCTAGTTATCAGGACCTATAATATATTTGAAAATGTGTTTAGTTAGGTGTTCTATCTTCCAAACTCTTCTTTTTTTATAAGGATGCCTTTATTTCCAAATAAGAAACTAGGGCATCTGATATAAGAGACCGTGCAGAGAATTATCTCTCGCAGTTCATTTCTAATTTGTTGCCTAGGCAGTAGTTGTCATAGCCATGGCATTTCAGTGATTTGGAGCAATTTTAGTTCCCAACTGGTCTATTTGCTTTTCAAGAAAGAAAAAACAAAACATAGTCACTTTCCAATGATTCTAAAGCACGCTCATCACTTTGCAACACAGCTCATAAAGAATGCATGTGAAACTGTGCCTCAGTTAAGACCATCATCTAGGCTGAGATACCTAAACTTCAAGTTTCAGAGTTTGAGACCAAATGAGGAATAGTAGCTTTGGTTCACTAAATTTGAAGCTTCAGAACATTCCATTCATAAGGCCACATCCTTTTGGTCAATATTGTCAGGTGGACAGTTGTATGCACGTAGAGAAAGATGACAGTGCCACACATATATGATATGCCATTCTCAATCCTTTCTCCATTCTTCTCTACCTCCTGATTTGCTGCAGTATGATTTTACAGAACACATCACTGGGATTCATTGCATTTGCTCTTTGGGTTTTAGCAGGAGGGTGAGGGAGGCAAAACCAAGTAATTAAAAAATCGTGGTTGGAGAGAAGAGAGAGAGTTATGCTCTAATTCTGTCCTTGCTGGATCATGGGTTGGCAATGGGTGAGCTTCTTTCCTGAGCACCATAGATCCTGATACCTGTTTCTTATCTCTGGCTAGAGCCTCTTCACAAGGTTCTGCTAATAACTCCCTTCACCTTCACTTTTGCCCATTCAAAGGTAGTGTTGTAGCTGCTTTCTGCTGCTGTTAGCCCAAGAGTGCTTCAACATCTTTCTTAGATTGTGTAATCCTGTTTACTTAAAAATAGTCTCTTTACTAAGCTCTACTCTACTATTTTTGAGTGTGCATCTATTTTCCTGCTGGAATCCTGTTTGCTATAGTAATTGTTCCCATGAATTGACCTGGGGAAACAGATCCTAGAAACAGACTTCTGGAGTTGGGCTGGTCATATATTTGATCTTGATTTGAGCTCATGTGTGTCTTTCTTAATAGATGGATTAAGTCATTGACAATTCAATTGTGTAGATATTATGATTACTGACTTTTTTACTGAGGATGTATGGAAAGTGGTGCGAATAGAGGATAAGTTGTTGGAAAATGAGATGACTGTGGCACCTGGCCACTATTATGACAAAGGTGATGAAGAGAAAAGTGGCATAGGCTGTGGCTTCTAGCAAAAGTAGAAATATATATACAAAGGAAAGAATAAAGTAAAAATTTTATTGCCTAACTCAGGCATAAGAAGAAAATCATTAAGTGTCTATAGCAGTTTTTAGAAAAACCTTTTTTTCACAGAGGTACAGAGCAGACATGACCTGGCAGTTCCAACGCCTGAATGTAAAGGTTTTTAAGATCACACAAAAAAATTTAGTATTCAGAATTGTTGGTGATTCCAAACCCCCTGAACCATTCTTTCTAGAACAGACATATTTCTATTCATCTCTAATTATTACCAAGCCCTTAAGAAAGGCTGGATCCAGCCTAGCTCAAACCATAAATAGAAGGTCTCATCTAATAAGACCTAGACTAAAAGGGGAAGAATGGTAGAACTCTGGCAATTTGAGTATGAAGGACTTTGGGGACACATATGAGATGTGTGGAATGAGAATGCTGGGATGAGACGAACAAATTCAAGCTAGCAAAAGGAAAACCAAACCAAAACAATTCAATAAAGCTAAGTTTACCAACATGGATATACTTGCTTGAGATTGAATGAGTTAGTTCAAGTACATGGAGTTGCCTTACCAGTCTTTATTCATGCCTCTTCTCTCAGAAAGAGCTGGCTTGATGGTACTGTAGAATGACCTTCTAAAATCTTTAGGATAGCACCAGCTGGGAGAAAACTCTATGCAAGATGGAGGATCTGTCTAATGGGAAGTGACCTACATCTTAAACATGTACACCATATATGGCATGGCCTCTCCTGTCACTATAATACACACATTCAGAGGTCAAGAAGTGCAAGTGAGAGTAGTCACTGGCTCCATTCACTTAATATTTCACTTGAGGAATTTTGCTTCTTGTTTTTTAAGCTTGAGCTTGCTGAATTTGGAAGATCTGGCAGTCTTAAAAGGAATACTTCACTGGGGAGATGGCCATGCCCAAGTTACAGAAAAGGCAATCATTCTACTGGTCTGAGAGATTGGCCTGGACTCCCAGACAGAAAACACAAGTTTGTGAGACTACAAATACTGTGTCAGAAAGCCAATAGATTCAGTGGTACTCTTTTTGGGTTATAGCCTTACTTCTATGGCTTCCTACTGTCTACAATCCCAGTAAGTGCAGTGTTTCTTACTTCCTGAACAAAATTAAAGAAATGAGGATGTTGACTCTTAATGTCTGTATACTAACATATTATCACTGACTAAAGATGAATGTATAGGATAGTTGGGTTATGGACATTGGGGAGAGTATGTGCTATAGTGAGTACTGTGAATTGTGTAAGCCTGATGATTCACAGACCTGTACCCCTGGAGCTAATAATACATTATATGTTAATGAAAATAATTTTAAAAGATGAATATATAAAATTGAATATAAGCTGTGAACTATATAAAGTAAAATTTACAAAATAGAACTTGTTAGCCCAACCAAAAAATAGAAGGAAAAAATGTTCAATTTTTCATATCTTGTTTTATATTCATATCACCCACTGAGTTAGTTGGTCTGGAAAACTATTGATTCCTTTCTTTCTCTTCTTCCACCCATTACATTGGTGGTCCTCCTTGCTTCTGCCTTAAAAATATATTCAAGAGACACCTGGGTGGCACAATAGGTTAAGCATCTGCCTTCTACTCAGGTCATGATCCCAGGGTCCTGGGATTGAGCCCTGTGTCAGGCTCCCTGCTCAACAGGGAGTCTGCTTGTTCCTCTCCCTCTGCCCCTCCCCCCATCCTTACTTGTGAGCTCTCTCTCTTGCTCTTGTACTCTCTCTCTCAAATAAATAAATAAAATCTTGTTTTAAAAAGATTTTAAAAAATAAAGAAAATATATTCTAAATCCCATTACTTTTTTAGACTCCTGGGTGGCTTAGTCCACTGAGCACCAACTCTCGGTTTCAGCTCAGTTATGATCTTGGCGTGGTGAGATCAAGCCCTGTGTGGGTTTCTAATCCAGGTGGGAAGCCTGCGTAAGATTTTCTTCCTCTCCATCTGCTCCTCTCCCCCTCAGCCCCACCCCCTGCTTGTGCCTACATTCTCTTTCTCTCAAAGGGAAAAAAAAAAATCCAGTCACTTCTCATCAGCCTTTACTATGGATTATCACCTAAGTCCATTTTCACACACTACAGGATGCTTTAACTACCAAAATCATATTATGTCAGCACCGTGCTCACACCACCTGAAGTCCTGCAAAGCCAGGTATGATCACATGGCCTCTCTTTCTCTGACTTCATACCCCAGCACTCTTCTCTTTGCTCATTCTGGTCCAGCCACACCAGTATTCTTACAATTTCTGGAACATCTTAAATTCATTTCCAACACAGAGCCTTGACCCAAAAAACCAGCTCCAGGCCTTTGAATAAATTTGCTCCTTGACATCGTTCAAGTAACATTCACATTTCACCTGCGAAACTTACGACCTAGCTATCTAAAATGCAATCACTTTCCTCATCACACTCCATTCTGTTTTACTGCTTTATATATTTTATAGTCATTGCTCTTAGAAGTATGGTAGTTATTTATGTGTTTTCTTGCTTTATTTCCCGCCTTCCTCACCAAAATATAAGTTCTATGAATGCAAGAAATTTGTCTTGTTCATTTCTATATCTCCTGCAGTTAGGAAGGCAATTTGAGATGTCCAATGGCACTAACATGGATAATTTATTGTCTCTTCTTGGCTTGACAGACATTAGAAACTTTAAGGCTTATATTCATTCTATGTTACTTTCTTCAGGGCATTAAATCTTCTCTGAACCTCTCTTCTCCCCTGTAAAAATGAGAAAAATTATCTTTCTTCAATATCTAAGTTGGTACATGAAACAGTGAATAAATAATAAAAGATTCATGTTACATATTTCAGCTTTCTCACTGCCAACCATGAACACACAGCCCTTTAATTAATCCACAACATTCAGACCTCTATACCTAATTAACCAACTCACTTTTCTCAATAATCAGAATGATTTTGACCATGAGCACCAAGCCATTTTTAGGGCAAATGCTGATGTTTTTAAGATTTTTAAATCACCTGTCAAAAATGGGAGTATATGTCATTGCAAAGACTCATGCTATTGTCCAGAGCCTATTTCAACTCTATACTTTCATTTTTGCCCAAACCGTATTAAAGCAAATTGGTAAAAGAACAAGATTCTGTATCTCACAGTGAATAGTTAATATTCTATTGCTATTGGACTTTTTAATGATACAAGATTGCCAGTGAGAATCAGGACTAAAATAACTGCAGATTTAATCACCTGCTGGGATGATTAACCTTGTCTCAGGTAACTATCATAATGATTGCATTAGTTTATCCAAATAGAATTGATTAAGAAATGTTATAAAGTTAACCCCATTTTATAATATATGCAATTTGTAATCGGTGAAAAATGAAATGATAATTGATTATAGTTAAGTAAGGAACTAGATATAATGTAAAAAGCCAGGCTTTTTTGAATTTATAAATCTGAGGTTGAACCCTGGTGGTCTCATTTGTTAATGATGATATGGTTAGGGGGATACTGGAGATTATATGAGATAATACTGTGAGTTTTGATGCAATAAATGATAGGAATTATTTTTATTATTGAAGCTAAATATGCTGTGTGACTTTTAAAACTGAAAGGCTGCTTTTCACATGTTTTGACATTTGTGATAATCAATATACTTAGAACCTGTACAGAAATATGTGGTTGAAATAACAGCATAGATTCAAGTGTGGAACTGACCATTGATTACTTTCCTTAAAAATACATATAATATTAATCTAAGCTATACTATAACCATTCTTTAACTTCTGCCATATACTATATGATATTCTTTGCCATGAAAATCTCATTTGATGCCTATTTTTTATGATATCAGTATCTTATGCCATGTCATATGTTTTTATTTTATATTAGATACACCAAAATTGTGTATATTAGATACACCTGGGTGGCTCAGTCAGTTATGTCCCCCACTCTTGGTTTCAGCTCAGGTCCTGATCTCAGGGTCGTGAGGACAAGCTCTGCACCAGGCTCTGCACTCTGCATGGAGTCTACTCATTCTCTTGCTCTCTCTCACATCAATAAATAAATCTTTTAAAAGTTTTGAGTGTCACTTATTGCATTCTCGAGTTCAATATAAAAAAAAAAAAAAGTCCTAGAGCGTACCATGCTTAGCGAAATAAGTCAAGCAGAGAAAGACAACTATCATATGATCTCCCTGATATGAGGAAGTGGTGATGCAACATGGGGGCTTAAGTGGGTAGGAGAAGAATAAATGAAACAAGATGGGATGGGAGGGAGACAAACCATAAGTGACTTTTAATCTCACAAAACAACTGAGGTTTGCTGGGGGGAGGGGTTTTGGGAGAAGGGGGTGGGATTATGGACACTGGGGAGGGTATGTGCTTTGGTGAGTGCTGTGAAGTGTGTAAACCTGGTGATTCACAGACCTGTACCCCTGGGGATAAAAATATATGTTTATATAAAAAAAAAAA
Organism: Mustela lutreola; assembly: GCF_030435805.1. NCBI lineage: Eukaryota > Metazoa > Chordata > Mammalia > Carnivora > Mustelidae > Mustela > Mustela lutreola. The sequence continues at coordinate 253,643,273 of NC_081290.1, read as the reverse complement.
AAAAGAAGGGAATCTTTCTGCCCTTCAACAGACGAATGGATAAGGAAAATGTGGTCCATATACACTATGGAGTATTATGCCTCCATCAGAAAGGATGAATATCCAACTTTTGTAGCAACATGGATGGGACTGGAAAAGATTATGCTGAGTGAAATAAGTCAAGCAGAGAGAGTCAATTATCATATGGTTTCACTTACTTGTGGAGCATAACAAATATCATGGAGGACATGGGGAGTTGGAGAGGAGAAGGGAGTTGGGGGAAATTGGAAGGGGAGGTGAACCATGAGAGACTATGGACTCTGAAAAACAATCTTAGGGGAATGAAGTGGTGGGGGGGTGGGAGTTTGGGGTACCAGGTGGTGGGTATTATAGAGGGCACAGTTTGCATGGAGCACTGGGTGTGGTGCAAAAATAATGAATACTGTTATGCTGAAAATAAATAAATTTAATTTAAAAAAAAGTTAAATCATGATTCTTCATGATTCCTTCTATTATTTCCAGGCAAGTCATGATATGAAACCACTGTTAAGACTTCCAGATATAGAAGCTAGGAGTGTTACGGTCATAAGCTTTTATATCTGGAAGGCTTGACAGTGGTTTCTTATTAAGTGGACATAAATCAGTGCTTGCCATTTTTGAACGATGTTCTCTTTATTTTTACTTCTCTATATTAGTTATGTAGGAAAAAAACCTTTCTGAGATGCCTGATTGTCACAGGATCTATTTATTGTGATGAAGAAGAATAACAACCTATGATATTTACATGCCACTTACTATTTTCAAAGCAGTTTTATCAAATTACCTCACACGATTCTTGCAGGCCCATGTATTGATTCAACAAACACTTATTAAGGATGTATATGTTTGCCCTTAAGGATCTCAAGTTAGTAGGGAAGACATATTATGACGTAATTAAAACATCGTGTGATGAGTGCTGTTAAATTGAGTTCTTTAACATTACCTACAAGTGTCCTCTTATCCCACCAGGATTAGGAAACACAGGATTCTTGGAGATTATACTTGAATGGAAACTTGAAATGTGATCTTTTAAAATTAGGTTTTACTTAGGAGAAGTTGCAGGGGAATATATCTGAGGCAAGGAGAAAACCACGGCCATGGATGGGTGAAGACATGTAGGATGAAAGGATAGTTAAGGGTACAGCCTCTGGAACCAGAAGGTACAGGTGCATAAACTTGCATTAGCTTCGTGCTGGTTGCGCAGCTTTCCTCAATAACTTACCTCCTGGTGATGCAGTCATCTCATCTATAAAATGGAGACAAGAGAGGCATCTGCTCCCTAGGACTGTTGTAAATATTTAATGAGTCAATATGTGGAAAGCACTTAGAAATGAACTGGAACATAGGATGCACTCAGTAAAGGTGATTAACACGTCTGGAGGAAGGGGAGGCATAAAAAATGGGGAAACATGAAGCTCCCAGAGAACAGGTTTTGTCTCTAGCTTACATGTAAGGGTAAAAAGAAGCGGTTTCCGATATTTAGGCAGTTCTTTCTCTTTTTAACATTTATTACTGTTTTCAGTCCTATTTCAGGTTACTATCTTACTAAAACAGAACACAATAAACTTTTTCTGTAACATAGTTTCCTAAGCGGAAACCACTTGCTAAACAGCATGGTAGTTGCAAACAGTCGCTTAAAAATGCAACGCGTGCCACCTCTCCACAGCTGTTTGGCAATGAGAAAAAGAGCAGTTCACTCTGGTGATCTGGTTCAGATCTCCTGCTCTAGCAGTTACAGGCTCCTTTAGACAGATTTGAACATTATTAAAAATGTTACACTAGTTGAATATTACAGACATCCTGGAGCTTACATATGAGGATTTCCAAGTAAGGACCTCTATACATAGGTCTGTTTCTGAGTGACACACTTTCACTTAAAAATGTAGGCTGCCTTACATGTGGGATTCCAAAATGACCTAGAAATGTCCCTGTTGTTTTAATTCTATCATTGGTAGAATATCACCTTTAAATCACATTAGTTACTATTTAATGCTTTACCAATTTATCTAATCATTCTCTCTTTCCATGTATAATATCATTTAATTTTGTGATAAATCCCTGATAGTCAGAATAATTGGAATTGAATTGAATACATTTAAATATTGGATCATCCAGCTTACTGTGTCAATAAAAAGAAGTCACTACTGCTAAATTTGGGGGAATATCATAAAAATGAGTGGAACTATACTAGCTGTGGTGGAGACTATGAACTAAGTATACAATTTAGTTCTATTTATTGAGTATAATTACTTACTTCTTTCTTTTTCTTTCTTTCTTTTTTAAAAAATTTTTTAAAATAAACATATAATGTATTTTTAGCCCCATGGGTACAGGTCTGTGAACCAACAGGTTTACACACTTCACAACACCCCCCCCCCCCAATGTCCATCACCCAACCACCCTCTCCCTATCCACCCTCCTCCTGGCAACCCTCGATTTGTTCTGCAAGATTAAGAGTCTCTTATGGTTTGTCTCCCTCCCAATCCCATCTTGTTTCATTTATTCTTTTCCTACCCCCCAGATCCCCCATGTTGCTTCTTGACTTCCTCATATCAGAGAGATCATATGATAGTTGTCTTTCTCTGATTGACTTATTTCACTAAGCATAATACCCTTTAGTTCCATCCACATCATTGCAAATGGCAAGATTTCATTTCTTTTGATGGCTGCATAGTATTCTATTGTATATATATACCACCTCTTCTTTATCCATTCATCTGTTGATGGACATCTAGGTTCTTTCCATAGTTGGGCTATTGTGGACATTGCTGCTATAAACATTTGGGTGCACATGCCCCTTTGGATCACTACATTTGTATCTTTAGGGTAAATACCCAGTAGTGCAATAGCTGGGTCATAGGGTAGTTCTGTTTTCAACTTTTTGAGGAACCTCCATGCTGTTTTCCAGAGTGGCTGCACCAGCTTGCATTCCCACCAACAATGTAGGAGGGTTCCCCTTTCTTTGCATCCTCGCCAGCATCTGTCATTTCCTGACTTGTTAATTTTAGCCATTCTGACTGGTGTGAGGTGGTATCTCATTGTGGTTTTGATTTGTATTACCCTGATGCTGAGGATGTGGAGCATTTTTTCATGTGTCTGTTCGGCATCTGGATGTCTTCTTTGCAGAAATGTCTATTCATGTCCTCTGTCCATTTCTTGATTGGATTATTTGTTCTTTGGGTGTTGAGTTTGTTAAGCTCTTTATAGATTTTGGATACGAGCCCTTTATCTGATATGTCATTTACAAATATCTTCTCCCATTCTGTCAGTTTTCTTTTGGTTTAGTTAACTGAGAACACAGGCAACAAACTCTTCGATTTTTCTTTCTTTTTGAGATAGCTCTTAACTTTTCTCTTCTGTACTTCAAAAGAGATAAGAGGAAATGTAAACATACCAGGTAAAAATTCGTGCAGGGACCCAGGGCAGGCTGCCCCAAGATGGGCCACTTTGGCATAAAGATTATTTTGAGTTAAAAGTAATCAAACCCAGGCTGATGCAGGAAAAGCTCTCTGCTTCCCCCATAACTGCCTAAACTGACACTGAAAGGAGAACCTGTACCAGGAAGAGAGCTATTGACACAGACTCTCTTTTACCTACGGAACTTACCTGCCTAATAGAGCAAACTTGTTTTTCAAAATGTCTCACTTTCTTGCTAATGTTTTCCCTCCCTTTTTGTTCTCAAGCTTCTACCCCTCTCCTTAGCTCATAAAGGCTTCATGTTTTCCTCGTTGTCTTTGGAATCTCATTCCTTTGTGGATTCCCCACACATACGCCTATTAAATTATATATTTTTTTCCTGTTAATCTGTCTTGTGTCAATTTGATTCTGTCCAGCTACAAGGACCACAGGGCAGAGGAAGGTCTTCCTCCCTGGCAATGGTAAATTATTCTGTCAGCACAGTTGCACTAGAAGGATACAGGGCAGCTATTCCAATCAGCATCCTAAACATATGCTGTTATGTCAATTCCATCCAGGATGACTTCATCTCAGAGTGCCTCATAACATTCTGGAAATGCTTTGGCCTGAATCGTTCAATTACAATTTTATTTGTGGTATTATTTGTGGAATTATTAATGTCCATGTTTTAAAACTAGACTGAATTCCATGAGGTTAGGAATTATAGTAGTCAGATTTATCTACTTAACTTTGGGGTTTAGTAGGTGCATGGATCATAATTGCCCAATAAACATTTGATGGGTAAATGAATAGATGAATGAAGTTACTCAACCTCTTTGAAATAAGTCTTAGTGTTCTTTTCTTCAGAGTAGGATTATATATTCATTGTCTAAGTTTGTTTTGCTCAACTTCTTTTATTTTTTGTGAAGAACCTTACAAAATCAACCATCTACCAAATCCTGCAATTTCCACTTATCTGTTTCTCTTCTTTCCTTTTGTTTGTTCTCTGTGCATCTCTTTTACTCTTCTTTCTAAGGGCTGTTTAAATTGTAAGCACAAGATTGATAAAACAACGGGATTCACAATCTAATCTAGAATTTATTATATAAATGAAAGTCTTCAACGATTTGTGGGCTTTCACAAGGGAGGTATGTTATTATTTGGAAAAATTTCTGTGATAGTTGAAGGTTGCAGCTTAAGGGATAGGCTTTGAATCATAATAACCCTTATCCACCTCTGAAGATTTATTCAATTAAGGTTAGAATCATCTAGTGCTATTGTGGATACAGAAATATCCATCTCACCATCTTTGGATGGAAAACCAGATAAGTCACTAGGCACTGTGGTGAACCCGAATGAATTCTTCACTGTTGATTAAAAACAAAGGGCACAGATGTTTTAACTGCACAGACAGAATAAGATTTTGGAACATAAAAGCCAAGAGGACAGAGTCATCATTCAAAAACACAATTGTAGTAGATAATATCAAAGTTTAAGAACAGCTCTGCCAAATAAGATTTGTTGGCAGTGGTAGGTAAGGGCGACTGTTTCTCTCCTAGATTTTCTCTTTTGTGCTAGAAGCTTGGACATATAGGCCTGATGATGATATTAATGATCCTTTTGTGAACGAATCTACATTCTTTAGGGAAAAAAGAATTTAGTTCTCATTATATATACTGAGGACCTAAAATATACTCTACATAAATACTTGTGTATTTGAAATTAAGAGTACGTGATATGCTTACAACTTATAACACAAGACATAAAGTTGCCAATTGTTCTCACTTGATTAAAATCAGGCTTAACAGTCCTGTGATTTATGCAAGATATTTATGTTGGAGAATACCTGATCTCTTATTTCTTTGAAAATATATTTATTCTGCCACAATATTGAATTATTTTTCCCCTAAATAAAACCCATTTTGTTATTTCCCAATATCTGAACTCCCTTCCCAACATCCTTGCCTCCCTTACAGATAGAAAGAAAGTGATCCATCTTCAGAGAAAAGTCTTGGGTTAAGAGTTAGTGGGCTTTTGCTTATCTATTTGAGGGGATGTATCTGAGCAAATTTCTCCATGTTGTTATTAATACAAACACATCACTGAAGGATTATTGTCACCTCTATTCTTTATTGTTATCACCTCTGATCTTTCACAAGCTTTTTCTTAGCTCATTTCTTAGCATTAATTGCATTACTATTTATGGACAAGTTTCTGAATTATTCATTAACCAAAGGTTTCCCTTGATTTTCTGCAGAAACATATCTATCATTATTGGGTGTGAATCTACCTTAGGTATGGAGATGCAGCTGGCCTGACAAAATGATGAATCCTTCAGCCCCTTAAATGGGGTTTATGCATTTGCCTGACAACCTAATTTGCTTTTCTTTTTATTTTTATACAAGAAGGGAGAGAGAGAAATTTTCCTTCGAATTTCCTTCAAATTCTTCTGAGGCTTTTTCTAATGATATGATCAAGATCAACTTGAGGATCCATTATCTTTTAAACTCATTCTGTTCTCATGTTATTCTCCATGATTAATAGCAGTAAATATTGAAGCTGAAATATCTGGAGTCAAACTTTCAAACCATCCTTGGCTAATCTCTGAATATACTGGCTGAGTAAAAACTAAGAGCAAAGCCTTGAGGGAGATGAGGGAATCTGCTGTATGAATATTCAAGAAAGGCTTCACAGGCAGAGCAAAAACCCTGGAAGGGGATTAATGCCTCCCATTTGCAAAGAACACCAAGGAAGAGAGTGAGACTGAAGAAAAACAAAAGATGAAAGTTGTCAAGAGTGGTCAGCAAGGGATACCTGGGTGGCTCAGTGGGTTAAACATCTGCCTTCTGCTCCAGGCATGATCACAGGGTCCTGGTCTTGAGTTCTGCACTGGGCTCCTTGCTCAGTAGGGAGCCTGCTTCTCTCTCTCTGCCTGCCACTCTCCTTGCTTGTGCTCTCTCCCCCTAACTCTCTGACAAAAAAAAAAAAAAAAAAAAAAAAAAAAAAAGTAGCCAGCAAGATACAGTCTCTTTGTTCATTATAGTGACTTTGACACTGTTATCTACCCCATGCCCTGAGTGTTTAAAGTCCTGTTGACCACATCTTTTAATTTTTGTGGGGCACTCAATGATTTCCCTCCATCCATGCAGCCTCAAAGGTAACATTAAGGACACCTAGAAGACCCCACATTGATGTCAGTTTTGAAGGGATAAAAATTCTTTTACTTGTTCCTTGCACCAGTGGCTAGTGTGACTTGAAAAGAATGCTTTTTCTTGGTAATTAGTTTTATTTTCATGAGAGAATAAAAAGAAAAGGAAGAACGAGATCACCATAGGATATTTGCTTAGGTGGAAGAAGCAAACAAATAAACAAATACATAAATAATAAATCAATGAAAGTGGAAATAATGAAACAAAGGAAATCTAGACTAGAGCTCCAATCAGAGCCAAGTCTCCTGATTTCAAGGGTAGGGATCACCCCAGTGCAGTAAGATAATGCCTTCTTAATCTTGACCCTGATGATCTGCCTTCCAATTCAGTGGTCTTACAGTCATTTATCAAATGCTTATTTAAAAATCGACTATGTACTAGATATTGTCTTGGGCCAGGGCCCACATGCTTACTCATATAAAAATGTACAATTGTAGCTACATTGAGGCAAGTACATTTTCCACCTTTTCTTTAAGTACTTTCATCCCTCTAAATCTGATAGAGAATAAAGAGAGTTTAGAATTTGAGGTCAAAGTTAGGTTTCTATGAAAATATTTAGTTAGAAGTCACTGTTGTTAAGAAGTCAAAAGTTAAGTGAATTAAAAACCAGTAATGTTTTGAGCTAATTTAGAAGAGATGGTCTGAGAAGTGGAGAGAAAACTATTTTTGTCCAGCAATTTCTAAGAAATAACTATATACTGTTTATCTAACCACCTAAAGCTTTTCTGAATGTCAATATACTCTAACATTTCTTGGAAAAATTGTCTGTAATCATGCATTTAACATGACTAGAGAACTGGCATTTTTGTCCATAACTACTCGATGGAAACCACCATTTCACCCACTAAAATTGATAAAGGGATGGGTAAAGTTAACAAGGAAAAATTAAATGCTAAGATACAGAGGGTGATTTGGAGAAAAATGTCAGGAATGCCTCTTTTTTTGCATAACCATGCTTACATTCCATTTGACTGGGTTGGTACTGGGAAATGGGCTGGGGTAGAAGTTATCCAACTAGTAGAAACATAGCCTTGATGCAAATGGGTTGTAATCATATGAACTCTAACCATAATCCTTGAGACTTCCAGAGCCTGGTTTATATATATTTTTTTAATTTTTATAATTATATTTATAATGTTTGTGTTTCTTTTTTAAGATTTTTATTTTTTTATTTGACACAGAGAGAGAGACAAAGAGAGTACAAGTAGGCAGAGCGGCAGGCAGAGGGAGAGGGAGAAGCAAGCTCCCTGCTGAGCAAGGAGCCTAATGAGGGGCTGGATCCCAGGACCCTGGGATCATGACCTGAGCTGAAGACAGATGCTTTAACCTGCTGAGCCACCCAGATGCCCCTAATGTTTATGTTTCTAATGGACATTTGCCTTCTAGGAATTCATATCTAGAGATATGCAATTTAGTATTAATCAAATAACTTTGATAGCACTTCAGTAAAGTTCAAACTAGTTCTGCAATTATCCATACAGTTGTTCATTTACTTGACAAATACTTAAATTTCAAAGATCCAATGTCCTATGGGTAAGTCTGACATTGTGACTAAATTTAATTTTGAGATGAATTATTTATAAGATCACCTGGAGAGTATATACATGCCACTTACACAAGCCAATCCTAATGTTACTAATAATAATAGGATATTTTAATTGCCTTATTCCTGGCCCTTGTCTGTCTCTTAATTATTCCAAATCTGGGTCAGGGTAAAAGGAATGTTATATAGTTATCCACTCAAAACATGATAGAATAATAAGTAAGAACTAGTTCAGGAAAAACCTTGTGGACAATAGTAAGTAATTTAATTTTAATCCTAATAGTAAGTATCTTAATTTATTCCTAAAGACAATAAGAAGTCAACAAAGATTTTGAAACTATGGACTGACATGTTTTGCTCTTTAGAAAGTAATGACTCCTCTGGATGCTCTATGGAGAATAATTTACAGTGCAAGGATTAAATAAATTCAGAAAAGCTAGTGAGAAGAATATCAGGATAAACTAGGCAAAGCATAATTGCTATGTAGATACATACAACTAGCATTCTCTAGGTTCTGGGCATAACTAAGATATATATAAAAGTAGTTCTGTACCTAGTAGACCTGACTATAAGGCATTTTTTTAATTGGGTCATGTTAGTCACCATATAGTACATCATTAGTTTTTGATGTAGTGTTCCATGACTCACTGTTGATAAATAATACCCAGTGCTCCATGCAATCCATGTCCTCCTTAATGCTAATCAACAGACTCACCCATCTGCCTCCCTTCTAAAACCCTTAGTTTGTTTCCTGGAGTCCATAATCCCTCATGGTTCATCTCCCATTCTGATTTCTCCACCTTCATTTAAATCCAATGTCCAACACAATTTCTGACATATAAAAGATTCACACTAGCTATTTGTTGAAACAAGATATGAAGAGGGATGCTCTACTAGGAAAAGCTAAATATATTATATAAATCTTTATTTTTTTTCTTCTTGAGTTGTAGTATATAGATATTATATATTCAAATCTTTATAAAATATGAGAATGGAATTATAATGAAGCCATACATTTATAGAAAATAAATACCAGAGAATTTCAGGGGAAAATTTCTCAGTCTGGGTTAGAATGAATTAAGAAGGTGTCCTCAAGAAGAAGAGCCTTCAACTGAGGCTTGAATTTGGGGGTTTGGAAGCTAAAATGAATATTCATGTGCCCACAGAGTGAGTTCATAGCCTAACATAGAGCTGAAGCCTTATGCATGGCTAAAGCAGAAGACATTGGATGGTCTACTGGATCAGACTATACAGATCCTTAAATTTCAATCTGAGAATTTTAGACTTTGTGTAATTATAAGGGAAGAAGTATGGTGTATGTGTGTGTGTGCGTGTGTGTGTGTGTGTGTGTGTGTGTGTGTGTGTGTGTTGGGAGGAGCAGAAGATATTCTAATTCCATTTAAAGAGATTTTGTGATTTTCAGAAGACCTTTTAATTATTCCAGGTAAACCATGATTGAAATCTGTATCATTATCCATTTGCTTCTTCAGCTTGATAAAATTCCTTTTAGCCTTTTATTTTTAATTTGTGGAAGAGGGATATTAATATATGTCCCCAAAACTTTTTTGCAAGAATTAACTACACACATTACTACACAATGCACACAGTGCATTGGTTCTTAAGTGTCTCAAATTAGTAGTTGTAGGTTATAGAGGGGATTTCTTTAGAGAATTTCAGTATATGGTGCCCTGAGCTTCACATTTTTCTAAAGGGAAATTTCTTTCTTTTTTTAATGGATACCTTCTTAAAATTGATACCTTGATCTTTCTAATTTAGCACCTCTTTAATAATAAGCTACAGTTCGTTATTTGCTTTAGAAAACAGTACTGAAAGCAGTTGCTTTAGAAAACAGTAGTATAAACTGCAAAGACATTGAAACAATTTTAAAAGACTCTGGAAAATACAAGAGTGAAGAGTAAAATATTCATTAAAATATGCATAACATAAAATATACATAACATTAAGGGATGCTCTATTTAAGAGTCAAATATTTGGCCATTGAAAAAAATTTCTATCTGAAAAAATATATTATTTGACTATTAAATGGAGCCAAATAATATATTTGTTCCATAAAAAAATAATTTCTCCCAATAATTATTTCTTCTATAAAGAATGGAATAATAGATGATTTAATATCAGCTGTTCAGAAAATGTTTTTTTATTTAGCTATGTGGAAATATAACAAGAGACAGATTTAATAAAGTAAGCTGATGCCTATGTTGACTTGATTCTGGATCATTCTATATAAATTGCACCCAAATCACCTATTACCTTTTTGGTCTCTGAATAATCAGTTCAGTTCTGTTGTTCACTAACTTTATTTATCAATGTCACATGCCTTATGAAGATTCTCAGCTTAATCACAAAGTCCATTTCTAAGCATATAATAGATGAACAGTGTTAACTTAATGTTCATTCAGAAAGGAGTTTATCTTTCAGATATATAGATCTAATCCACTGACATAAGTCACCAGGAAAGATTCATTTCACAAATTAATTTTATCAATCATCTGATATGTTTTGCCTATCTTATATGTTTTGCATATCAGATGATTAATAAATATCATTGATAAACATGGCACAATTTAACACATATAAATGGCAATATTTTCACACTTTTTTGAAATAAAAGGAAAAAATGTAGTAGAAGGAGCACAGCAAACATTTTCAGACCTCACAGATTTACTGAGAGGCAAAAAGGGTTTTGTTGAAAAGTTATATAATTTATGTCTCTTTATGGAAATGTCAATACCACCCAGCCTAGATCACCTGAAACTTTTAGCTGAACAAGTTACAGTGAAGGTGAACGCATACCTTCGGGAAACCACTGGGTGCCTGTAAGAGAGCATTACAAAGAATCTATTATAGGATATGTCCCTCCACTTGATGATTTGAGAGACGTCTAAGGAAGTGGGATTTGCTCTAGATTGGATGCTATGAGAAAGTGGTGGAAATTGTATTACAAAGTATCTCAATAAACTTCATTTAAGGGGATGACAGATTAAAGGGATAATACATCTGTCAATGATGAGGAAGTAATAGTTACCATTTTAGCCGAGAGAGGGATGTGCAATATTAGGTAAGCAGCAAGTGGCCCAGAGCCCTTGTTTTTGTCTGTGCTTAAAACTATAAAGTGACTTTGCTTTGTTTCATTTTATCACATACACACAACAACTTTGTCTGCAGTTGGTATTGAGATGGTTTAGATCCAATGGAAGACTCATGGCCTACGAGTGAGCCACAGGCCAATTTGCAAATGTCAGTGGATATTTTTTTTTTTTTCTCAAAAATGACACAATTGTCCTCCTTATTTAATAAGAATGATAGCTTCTGTCTGTACTTCCAAATTTCTGTCTAATGACTCAGCCATCTCCATCAGTTGAAATTCATGTAAGAATTACATGAATTACACTTCTCTCAGGAAATGTCTTGGAAAACAGGTGATACTCCTGGCAGAAAGATGGGGGTGGTATCAATAATCATGTATCCAAAATTGGTTTCTCTGTGATAGATGGAATTTATGGGGGAAAAGTTTGGAATAACATGTGTCTATAAACAGTGCTTTTTAAAGCCCATTATCTTAAAAATGAAGATTACTATTTTGATTATCTTAAAAATGACTGTTTGTCCATAAGAGACTCTTAATCTCAGAAAACAAACTGAGGGCTGGGAAGGGATAGGGTGGCTAGGTGGTGGACATTGGGGAAGGTATGTGCTATGGTGAGTGCTGTGAATTGTGTAAGACTGATGATTTATAGACCTGTATACCCTTGAAACAAATAATATGTTAATTTTTTAATAAGCTGTAAGGAAATAAAGGTTGAAAACAGAGTTTAAAAATGATGTTTTTGTAAGTTTGCGAAATACTTCCTTTCTAGCCTACTCCATGTTAACTTAAAAAAAAGAAAAAAAAAAACAATTTTCAAGCCTATTTTGACTCTGTGCTCATTATTCATTTTTTAATAACCTTACAAGAGACTTTAATTTTTAGAGAAGTATATTATAAAATTGAAAGCAAGATACAGAGGTTTCCATGTATCTTTTCCCCAATATATATATTTATATCATCCCCAGTTATCAATATCCCCCAACAGAATGGTACATTTAGTACAATTGCTGAATCCACATGGAAGGATCATTATCATCTAACATCCATAGTTTACATCAGGGTTCATTCTTGCTGTTGTACATTCTATGGGCTAGAAAAAAAAATCATGACATGTATGTACCATTATAATACCATACAGAGTAGTTTCACGGCCCCCAAATCTTCTGGGTTCCATCTTTTCATAGTACCGTTGTATTTCTCATCATTAAGTACGATGTTAGCTTTAGGTTGTTTGTAGACATTCTTTATTATATTGAAGAAATTCCTCTCTATTCCCAGTTTTCTCACAGTTTTTATTATGAATGGAGGCTAGGTTTTGTCTAATGCTTTTCCTGTATCTCTTGATATAATTTTATGATTTTTTCCTTTTTAGTCTGTTGATGGATTACCTTAATTAATTTTCAAATATTGAACCAGTCTTGCATACCTGGGATAAATCCCACTTGGTTGTGGTTTATAATTTTTTTTATACATTGTTGGGTTTGATTTGTTAATATTTTGTTAAAGATTTTTGCATCAATGTTGATAAGAGATATTGGTCTGTAGTTTTCTTGTAATGTCTTTTTCTGGTTTTGATATTAGGGCGATTCTGAGCTTATAGTGAGGATGTATTCCTTCTACTTTCACCTTCTGAAAGAGATTATAGAGAATTGGTATAATTTCTTCCTTAAATGTTTGGTAGAATTCACCAGGGAACCCATCTGGGTCTGGTGCTCTCTTATTTGGAAGGTTATTAAATATGGATTCGACATCTTAATAAGTAGACACTTTAGATTTACTTTCTTCTCATATGAGTTTTGGGAGAGTATATCTTTCAAAGAATTGATCCATTTCATGTAGATTATCAAATAGGTGGGCATAAAATTGTTCATAGTATTCCTTTATTATCCTTTCTATTCATGGGGTCTGAAGTGATGGCCTATCTTTCATTTCTGATATTGAAAATTTTTATCTTCTCTCTTTTTTCTTAGATGTCCTGGCTAGAGATTTGTTGATTTTGTTGATCTTTTAAAGAACCAGCTTTTGATTTCATTAATCATCTTTACTGATTTTCTATTTTTAATTTCATTAGTTTCTGTTTTAATATCTATTATTTATATAATTCTGCTTACTATGGTTTTAATTTCCTCTTTATTTCCTGATATACTAAAGAGAAAGCTTAGATGGTTGATTTTAAATCTTTTTCCTCTAATCTATCCTCTCACACTATAAATATCCCTGTAAGCCCTGCTTTCACTGCATCCCACAAAACTGTATAGTTCTATCTTAATTTCCAGTTAGTTCAAAATATTTTTTTATTTTTCTTGAGATTTCTTTGATCCATTGTACTATTTAGAAGTATGTTGTTTAATCTCCACATATTTTAAGATTTTCCAACTATATTTCTGTTGCTGATTTCTTTCTAGTTCAATTCCACCATGGTGTGAGTACAGAAATTGTATTATTTCCATTCTTTAGAATTTGTTAAGGTGTGTTTTATGACCCAGAACATCACCTATCTTGGTGAATGTTCCCTGATAGCTTGAGAATGTGCATTCTGCCATTGTTGAAGTGGTCTACATGTGTCAGTTATATCCAGTCGATTGGTGGTGGCTAGATGAAGATCTCATCTAGATCTTCGCTGATTTTCTGTGATCTTAATAAGCAGACACTTTAGATTTACTTTCTTCCATCCATTTCTCATTGGGGCATTGAAGTCTCCCACCTTGATAGTAGATGCATCTAATCTTGCAGTCTATCAGTTTTTGCCTCACATACTTTGACTCCATGGTTAGGCAGATACACATTAAGGATCATTATATCTTCTAGGTAATTGACACCATTATTATTTAAACCCCTCTTTATTCCTGGTAACTTTCCTTGATGTAAATGTGCTCTTCCTGGAATCTCTTTAAATACGCCTTTCTTCCGATTAGTGTTAGCACAGCATTTGCTTTTAATCTGTGTGTGTCTTTATATTTAAAGTGGGTTTCTTTAAACAACGTATAGGTAGGACTTATTTTTTGATTCTGACAGTGTCTTTTAATGTGTATATTTAGACCATTGGGGTTCAGGGTGATTTCTGATATAGTTCAATTAATATCTACCATAACTGTTTCTATTTATTTGTTGCCTTTGTTCTTCGATCCCATTTTTGTTTTCTATACTTTTTCTGCCTTTTGTAGCTTTAATTGAGCATTTTAAATGATTTTTTCAGTTTATAGCATATCAGTTTTTCTTTTTCTACTTTTTTTTAATGGTTGCCATAGAATTTGCAATATACATTTGCAGCTAATCCAAATCCATTTTCAAAAATATTATACTGTTTCACAAGTAGTACAAGTACCTTATAATAAAAAATAATCCTAATTCCTCCTCTTATTCCTTGGATCATTGTTGTCATCCATGTCACACACATTTACACACACACACACACACACACACACACACTCTTACATAAGCGCTATTATATATATACATATATGCATACATACATGTAAGCATCCAAAATTGAATACGTGGTTCCTATTATTATTCTGAACAAACTGTTTTCTTTAAATTAATTAAGAATGAAAAACTAGTTTTTATTTTATTTTCACTAATTTTTCCTTTCAATGCTTTATTCTTTATGTAGATCGAGTTTCTGACCTATGTCATTTTCCTTCTCTGTAAAACTTATTTTAATATTTCTTGCAAGACAACCTACTGGCAACAAATTCTTTCAGGTTTTGTTTGAGAGAGGCTTTGTTTCTTCTGTTTTGAAGGACAATTTGAAGGATAACTGTGTACAGAATTCTAGGTTGGTGGGCTCATTTTTTTTCTAACACTTTAATTTTATTCGACTCTCTGAAAAGAAGCCAAATGCATTTCTCATATTTAATTCTCTGTAGATCAATTGTTTTTGGTTTTTGTTTTGTTTTGTTTTGTTTTTTAACCTTGGCTTCCTTCAGGATTTTTCTTTATTTTTTGTTTTTTTTAGTTCAAAAATGATATGCATGGTTGTATGGTAGGCATGGTTGCATGTATGTGTGTCTGACATTTATCCTGCTTTATCTTTATCTCTGAAATTCCTGAATATGTGTGGTTGGTATCTGACAATAATTTAAGGACATCCTCATTATTGTTTCAAATATTTCCTCTTGTTCTTTTCTTTTTTAACCTTCTGGCATTTCCATTATGTGTATATTCCACTTTTTGTAGTGACTTTATTGTTCTTGGATGTCCTATTCTGGTTTTTTTCCCCCTAGTCTTTTTTCTATTCATTTCTCCGCTTTGGAGGTTTCTATTGAGATATCTTTATGGTCAGTGGTTCTTTTCTCATTCATGTCCAGTCTGCTAATAAGACCATCAAAGGCATTCTTCATTTCTGGTCCAATGTTTTTGATCTCTAGCATTTCATTTTAATTCTTTCTTTTGCATTTCCATCTTTCTTTGTACATTGTTCATCGCACAATGCTTACTTTATTCATTATAGCACTTACCATGTTTAAACAGCTGTTTTAATTTCCTTGTCTAATAATTCTGACATTCTTGTCATACCTGAATCTAGTTTTAATGTTTGATCTGTGTCTTCCAACTGTGTTCTTCTTACCTTTCAGTAGGTCTTGTAATTGTTTTTCTTGATAGCTAGACATGATGTACTGGGTAAAACAAACATGTAAATAGGCCTTTAATGACGTGGTGGTAAGATGTGCGTGTGTAGAAGACACACTCAGTGGCGCTATGGTTAGGTTTCAGTCTTTTAGTGAGCCTGTACTTTTGGATTATGAACTTTACATGTGTTTCTTAATCATACCCCCTTCCTCCTTGAGTGGAACAGAATGGTTACTGTTCCTGTGGCTCATTATTTTCCTCTACCAATGTGAAAGACTAAAGGAAGCTAAAGTTAAATATTCCCCTTCCCCAAGGTCAGTTAGGATCTAATAATATCCCAGCACGTTAGATGATGCTTAATTAGTTTCTTCACAGAGCAGACCTTCCTAAGAAAAGCAGATGTTCTGGAAGATTTTCCCCACTCCTTGCTGGAAGTATGAGATGATTTTTCTCCAATATTCACTGTGAAAACCAGGTAGAGCTACCAGAAGTACACATCACACACTCAGAGGGACCTGCTATGACTACATCCTTGGAGTTTTTAACTCTTGCTGTTGTCCATATTGAATCTCTATAACTCTTTGATTACAGTTCTGGTTTCCCCATCATGACACCAATTCCTACAGAGGTTGTTACTTACAGGTATTCTATTCCTATAAGTTGTGATTCTCTGTATTCTCCTATTGGACTCTCTAATTTCAAGACAATAGTTTGCTCTGTGACCTCACTTCTTTTACAGAATTAAGAAGAATTCTTGGCTTTTGAGTTTGTTCAGGTTTTTACTTGTTGTTAGGACAGAATGGCAATATCCAACATATCCATGTGGGGCCCAACCCAGAAGTCTCATTATTTGATTTTAACTCTTTATTCTAAAATGGTCAGAGTGTGATCTGTCATGAGGGAGAAGGTGACCAAATGGGTTATCAAATGTTATTCTTTAAAGAGTTAGTTCTGCATGAAACCCCAATGATACTGTTCCACTCATGAGATTGCTCTAAAGTGTTTAGATTCATCCATATAGATTCAAGGGATGTCTCTCTGTTTAGAAATTCCATTAGTGTTATTTGCTTCCTGTATCATTATTAGTTTATTTTTAAAAAAGATCATATTTATTTACTTATTTAAGAGAGACAGAATGAGCACAAGCAGGGGAGGAGCAGAGGAGAATGGACAAGCTGACTCTGTGCTGAGTGCAGAGCCGGACCCAGGATTCGATCCCGTGACTCTGAGATCATTACTGGAGCAGAAATCAAGAGTTGGACCCTTAACCAACTGAGCCACCCAGGCGTCTCTCTTACTTTCTTTTCCTGAAGACACATATTTCAGATCTACAGAGTAAATTCTCAAAATGGCAGGCCATGAAGAGTACTTCTCACAATGACACTAATCGCCCACTTAATCCCTTACCAGGTCTGTAAATTATTAGCTCAGACAATTATTCAGCATTTGGTCACAAAAATCCAGTAAGAATGATTCACTATTTATACATGGCAGGAGTTATCAGGGTGCCGTGATTTGGAGCTGTGGCGGCGGGAGTGACAGTTGTGTTAAATCTTTACCACCACAGTGATTGACTTGGTCAAAGACCCATATTCTTTGATTTTAAACTGATTTTATCTCTGGAAAATTCTAGATTCCGAGGCTGTGTATTTTTAGTGCTTAGAATGTTTTAATGATTAGGTTTAAAAAGTCTTTTTATCATTCTTTGAATTGGGAAATTGGTGGGGGCTTTCTATTTGAATGCACAATTTAATCCTGGAAAAACCCTTTATTCATTAAATGATTATTTTTTAAGTGCTTATTATTTGTCAAGCAGGCAAATGGGAATAAAATAGCACCTTTTTTTAAAGCTGCTAAAATGGATATTTCTTACGTTATTTCTTTTGTTTCTCTAGTAAATTGTCCCTGTCCTTTTTTTTTTTTTTTTTAATCTATGACATGGTTGTCAGAAGTGCTTTTAGATTAATTTCTTAAATTAAAAATCAACAACAACAACTATTTTCTTCATCATTAAATTTCTGGGAGATTACTTTACCTTCTTAATTGCTGTTGATTTTATTTTGTGTATTCATTATTAATGTCCAAAGAATACTTTTTTACTGGGGTACCTGGGTGGCTCACTTTGGTTAAGCATCTGCCTTTGATCCAGATCATAATCCCAGGGTCTTAGGATGGCCCTGTGTTGGGTTCCCTGCTCAGCGGGCAGCCTGCTTCACCCTCTCCCTCTGCTGCTCCCCCTGTTTGTAATTGCTTGCTCTCTCTGTCAAATAAATAAATAAAATATTTTTAAAAAATAATGCTTTACTTTGGATATTTCTTTTAATTGTGTTGATAAATTCTCATGATTTTACATGGATAAAATTCCTTATTTCTCTTTAAAGATATAAATCATGGTGCTCTGTTTTGTTTTGCTAAGAGAATATCCTAAATTTGTGTGTGTGTGTGTGTGACATTTCTTTTCCTTTACTGTTTTTGGTTTAATTAGTGTGTTAGTGTTACTGATCTGTCACAGCCACTAACTCAGGAAAGGAACGGATGAGCCCAGCCTTGCTATCACAGTCAACTTCTCCCTCAGAGGGAATCCCAAGGAGGGCAGAAAAATCAAAGGCATAGTTTCTGGCAAACAGGGTTTGCCAACACTGTTGAAGAACAAACTCAAATTCATCACAAGAGAAGCCAATAATTCAAGGGACAAGGGTGTGGAAAAGAGAAAGGGAGCAATTTATTTCAGGTCCAGCAGCTAGGGAGGCTGGCAGTCTCAAGCCTTAGCAACTGACCTCTCTGCTAGCCAGATAGACACCTAGAATCTTATAGGGAGAGGTTTAGCAGCTGCGGTGGGGGAGGGGCGGCCGGGTGGTACATACAAGAGAGCAGGCAGAGAGCACAGGATCATGGGTAGGGGATGGTATGTGTTCAGCATATGATTATGGGCAAAGAAAAGAATGAGCTCATCTAGACATTTCGTTGCTTCAGGACTTGTCTGGCCTGGCAGTTGGAATGTCCTGACAGTCATTGCAAAACACCTTCATCAATGCCTCAAGAAAGTGCAATAAGAAATAAGAACAATGGGTTTCAGTTAGAGCCTGAGTTTAAGCAGTTTTGTCCGTTTCTAGATTTAACTGTTGGGGTCTATAGTTGAGTAAGAGCACTTGCTGGCATTAGTGTTAAAATGTGTCCTAAAATACCTCATTGAATTTTACCGGTTGTCAATTCATATTTTTGAACGTTTGAGGTAGTAACATATATGTGATAAAGTATACAAATCTTAAGTGTTCTTCTCATGATATTTGTGTATTTGTAGACACCCATACAACTATCCTCCACATCAATATTTTATATATATATAAAATTAAGACATAAGAATATATAATAATAATGTAAGATATTTATAATATAAAGATGTAATATAAGATAATTATAATATACATATTATTATGTATATGTGATATTATATATACTGCTATGAACTTACTTCTATACACATTTTGAAATGGAATTTGGGGGTCATAAGGTAGGCATATATTTGTCTTTGCAGATAAATGTATCTGCTATGTATCCTTATTCATTTTATTTTTAACCTTTAGATACTCTAGTGGGTAAGTAATGGTATCTCTTAGTGATTATAGTTTGCATTTCTCTGATGATCAACTAATGATGTTATGTACCTCTTCTTATGATCATTGGCCATTTGATATCTTGACATTATTTTTTTTTTGTGAAGTCTGATAGGATCTTTGTCCTTTTTTCTACTAAACTATCTCACTTTAAAAAAAAAAATTCACTTATTTATTTTTAGAGAGACAGAGGGGGGAGGGAGAGGTAGAGGGAGAGAGAGAAAGAATCTTAAGCAGGCTTCATGCTCAGTGCTAAGCCCAACGCAGGGCTTGATCTCACAACCCTGAGATCATGAGCTGAACTGAAACCGAGAGTTGGACACTTAACCGACTGAGCCACCCAGGTGCCCCTTCTCACTCCTTCTTATTGATTTATAAGAGATGCTTTTAATGACTAAAATACTTTCCCAAACACAAGGTCAGGACAAGGCTGTTAGCTCCGAGTTTGGTTCTTAGTGCATGATCTTGGATGAGTTATGTAAATTTTCTAATTCTCAGTTTTCTTATGTTGAAAAATGAAAACAGAAAGTCAGTTCTTCCTTCTGTATAAAGTTTTTTGTTAGAATTATATCCAAAATAAGGTAATGCATATGTAAGTGGTTAGAAAGCTGTAAGGTACTCTAAAAATATAAGGGACCACTCTGAATAAAAAGAATCATGAAATTTTTATTTGAATTTTATGTATTATTATTTTAAGACTTGCAGTCTTCATCCTAAAAATTTTTAAAAAGTCAATGAAAGATTGTCTAAAGAAGATACTCTGGGCTTTACTCAAACATTGCCATTGTTGTGACACACTGATGCCAACATTTCTTTACAAACTGATTGAAAAAAAACTTGTATTTTATTCAGACAACCACTTTCTTGATATAGAGAAGAATGAAAGGCAGTCAGTATAGGTAGTAAGTTGTATGAATGTGTTGGGTTTCAATAGATGTGTACACAGTACACGCTGTGCTCCACTGCTAAAATAAAATGCATCATGTGCGAAGTCCAAGCCTTTGCACTATGGCTCCCTGTGATGCTGTTTGAATTCTCACTTTTATGAAGTCACTTTAATTTGGTGTACTCTAAGGCCTGAAGGTAGTTTCTCTCTCTCTCTTTTGTAATATAAGTGCCTGACTTAAGCTTTGATTGCCCAGGCATCCACTTCAAAGAGATATTTACTTCAAAAATACTTATTTTGAATAAACACATTGCCAGCCAGGACTAGACTAGGTCAGGCACCTTTCTACTCCCTCCCCCCACAGCAGGATGCTTTATTTTAAAGATCTTGGTCAATTTTGGATCACTTTTTTTTTTCCTTTTTCCTCTTCCAGGTGCTTTAAATTTCCACTCATATATTTTAAATTCAGCAATAAAGAGTGAGTCCACAAAACCCTAAGCCCCCACTCAAGACCCCAATCTAAAAATAGAACCAGACCCATGTTCTCTTTCTCTTTCTACTTGTGACCTCACTGTGTTGCTTTAGGTGTGCCATGGAATTCCTAGGATTTGTAGGTAATACATTTTGTATTTGTTCAAGTTTCCTGATTGTTATTTTTGAAGGGCACCTTGCAATCACCTTAAGAATCACAAGGGTTGGTCCAGCCACAACATTGGTTATTCAGAGGCTGAGATCTGCTCAAAACATTTGGGAGATTGCTTATTCATATCTTGAATACATTTAAAGTTTAAAAAATTAAAATAACAGGACCACATCATTCTTGTCTGAAGGTACAATAGGATATTCCAGATACAGAGTATTTACTTCCTGTCCATTTGTGCAAACCTTTAGCAGTCTAATAAGTAGTTGGAAATTATAGAAAATATTAGGATTTTATATATAACATTAAATTTGACTCTATTTATACCCAAACTTCTCTTCATTACAAACCCTAGAAAAACAGGAGTTATCACCCTATGACTGAGCAATTGCATTGCTAAGTATTTACCCCAAAGATACAAATGTAGTGATCCAAAGGGGCACCTGCACCCTAGTGTTTATAGCAGCAATGTCCACAACAGCCAGACTGTGGAAAGAGTCCAGATGTCTGGCGACAGATGGATGGATAAAGAAGATCTGGTTCATATATAAAATGGAATGTTAATCAGCCTTCAAAAAGGGTGAAATCTTACCATTTACATCAACATGGATGGAACTGGATTATTATGTTGAGCAAAATAAGTCAATCAGAGAAAGACAATTATCCCATGGTTTCACTCATATGTGGACTATAAAAGCAGCACAGAGGATCCTAGGGAAAGAGAGGGAAAACTGAATGGGAGGAAATCAGAGAAAGAGAAAACCAAGAGAAACTTTTAACTATAGGAAACAGACTGAGGGTTGCTGGAGGGGAGGTGGGTGGGGGGATGGTGTAATTTGGTGATGAGCATTAAGGAGGGCATGTGATGTGATGAACACTGGGTGTTAAACACAACCGATGAGTAACTAAACTCTACCTCTGAAACTAATGATGTACTATATGTTGCCTAATTGAATTTCAATTAAAAAAAGACAGGAATTATCAATCACATTGTTCAAAAATCGGCCACATAACATCATAGCAAAAGAGTGGGGGATAGATGTGTCCCCCTGTTGTCCAACATTTCCAGACAGCTTCATTGTCCTCTTCCATGGCTGATCTCAAATTAGAGTCATCAGGAGGCTTCATGGACTGGCAATTTACAGCAAGGAAATATCACCAGAAATTCTGAAATATAAGTAAGCTCTCCAAATATGTTTTCCAGTCAATCCATACCAGACAACATTCCCTTTAACACATTTCTGGTTCTGAATGTACTCACACAGACACACATGCAAATATTATTCAGACTTAGAAAAGAAGGAAATCTTGCCCTTTGCAACAACATGGATGAACTCTGAGGGTCTGATGTTAAATGAAAAAATCAGACAGAGAAAGACAAATATTGCCTTAGCTATATTTTTGGAGGTAATCTACTTTTTCTTCCTTTTTTCTTCTGAATATGTTAAATTTTTACAATTGTGTGACTATTGAGCACAAGCCATATGATAGTCTTTCATGTCATTATTTGGTTACTATGTATACATAGAAAACATATCTATTTTTAGTGTTTGATTTTTGGTAACAATGGTTTCCTTTACTAATATGAATAATATGGTGTTTATTCATTTTTGTTTTCTTGGTATACAACATTTCTTAAATAATCCTACTGATCCCTTCTTTGCCACTGGTTTCATAAAAATCAAAGTTATTAGAGAATTGGTAAGCCAATAATCCAAGGATTCTTACAAGAAAAAAAAATCAACTTTCTTGAGAGAAAAAAAACACAAAATATATGAGTAAATGAATAAGTATACCATGTGTGATCCTAGACAATGAGACAGAACACCATAAACATGTTGAGTCCCTCAAATTTATTTATTGCTTGGCTTACTACAATTTCAAACAAAATTTTAGCGAAATATCTTTGCACATAAAACATTATTTGTTTTAAAAGTTTATCCAGAGGAGTGCAAGGGTGGTTTAGTCAGTTAGGCATCTGCCTTTGGTTCAGGTCATGATCCCAGGGTCCTGGGATGGAGCCCTGGGGCCGGGATCCATGCTTAGCAAGGAATCTGCTTCTCCCTCTCCATCTGCCACTCCCTTGCTTGTGATGTCTCTCCTTTTATCTCAAATAAATAAACAAAATCTTTTTTTTAAAGTTTAGGGGTTAGGGGAGCATTTCTAAAATGCTTTAGTTAGAACTGGTTTTAGGTGAACACATTAGGAGACTCAACTATAATAAGTTAAACACATTTTCTTTTGTCTCTTGTTTCTTTCTTTCTTTTTTTTATTTTTTATTTTTTTATTTTTTTTTTTTTACTTGACAGAGAGCGAGCACAGGAACGCAAGCAGGGCAAGTGGGAGAAGCAGGCTCCCCACTGAGCAGGGAGCCCAATGCAGAGCTCAATCCCAGGACCCTGAGATCATGACCTGAGCCGAGGACAGACGCTTAAGGACTGAGCTACCCAGGTGCCTCTTTGTCTCTGTTTCAAGCATAAACTGACTGACACTTTACTGGAGAAATCCCATCTCTGTTCCTGAGGAGGGCATGAGGAAGAAGAGTACCACCGACTGCACCTGTCCCAGATTTTCAGGAAAACCACAGCTCTCATGGGAACTCTATCAATTCCATAGTCCATAATATGATCGCATGAGCACATCCAAATCGTATTAGTTTTAGGTATACAACCTAATGATTTGATATATGGATAAATTCCAAAATGATTACCAAAATAAGTTTAGTTAACATCATTGCCCCATATAGTTACAAAAATCTTTTTCCTGTGTTGAGAACTTTTAAGATTTACTCTTCTAGCAACTTTCAAATACACAATACAGTATTATTAACTACAGTCATCACACCGTACACAAAATGCACAATCTTAAACATAATCCAGGGCCCTGTTTGATCTAGCTTCTGTTACCTCCCTAACCCTAACTCAGACCACACTCCCACCTACTCACGTGTCTTCAGCCGTGCTTGTTTTCATTTGGTTTCTCAACAATCAGGGCATTTCTTGCCTCAAGTCCAGGGTGCCTGCTCTCGCTTGGATATGACATTATTATCTTGATCACTCCATTTATATCTTAACCTAAATATCACTTCTCTGAGAGACTTTCCTAGACCACCCTCTCTAAAAGTTACTTTCCCTTACTGGGTTTATTTATTTATTTCATAGCTCTTATCCTGGTAGAAGGAAAGGTCCATGAGGACAGGAGCAGGAATCTAGCCACAATGTGAAATATATTGTAAGGGCTGGCTCTTTTACAAAAAGATTCTGGCTGCAAAAGATGGTTACAAAGTAGCTGTCATGTATGATGCAACTATTTCCCCTTTATAATTTCCTTTTATTTCTATTTTTTATTTTATGAAATATTTTACATATTTATATAGTCAAATACCACAGCTATGCATATACTTTTTTTTTAAGATTTTGTTTATTTATTTGACACAGAGAGAGATCACAAGTCAGCAGAGATGCAGGCAGAGGGGGAGGGGGAAGCAGGCTCCCCGCTGAGCAGAGAGCCGATGTGGGGCTCTATCCCAGGACCCTGAGATCATGACCTGAGCTGAAGGCAGAGGCTTCACCCACTAAGCCACCCAGGCGCCCTATGCATATACTATTTTTAATATAATCTTTCTAATGCAATATTGTATGTCAGTTACAGTTAGAAAAAAAATTATATGTTTTATTCTGAGAGAGACAACTTAGAAAAGATTATTGCATATGCCGTCCTCCAAATGTTAATCACGAAATCCAGAGGAAATAAAAATAGTCTTTTAATAAAGGAATTAGTAAAAATATGATACTTTCAAGAATTCTACATTCTATAATCATTGAAAAAGTTGTGTTTAAGGAATACTTAAAAAAGAATTGGAAATTTTTCATAAATGAGTGTTACAAAGAGGAAGTCAAATCATAGTATTATATATGTATGTGGTGAAATCATTTAATGAGTATATTTATGTGAGGGTATACACAATTTTATATATATGTATATATATTTAATGTACATTAAATATATAAATGTATATTATAGGAATATATAAATGTATAATAAATATATAAATATATAGATTATAAAATATAGATTAAATATATAGATTATATATAATATATATGTATATAATTATCTATCTATCTATCCATAGCTGTTAGTCTCTACATTATGTTTAGCATGTTTGACCTCTAATAAATTGGCCTATTGCTAAGATTAATTACTTCCAAATCTTTCAAAAATTGTTAAAATCATTAAACAGCCTTCCAAATGGAGGTGTATTTGCATAGTCAAAGTCAATTGAACATTTTTGCAATTATCCAGAAAACAAACTCAAATGGTGAGAGCAAATGAGATGTCTTGGACACTAAATGTAGATCAGCTAAAGTACCACCAGCTAAAACATAAATAAAAGGAAAGAAAACACATCATTTGTAAAGTTACTCTCTTTCCAGCAGAAACTTTTTGTTTCTTTGGTTGATTTTTTTCTTTTATCATCAGAAGATTTCTAAAAGAGGATTCGTTTTAATCCTCCCAATGGTGTCACACAGCAACTTCTCTAAATTTTACATGTGGGAAAAAATGAGACCCAGAAAGATTAAGTCATTTGTCAGGATCCACACCACCAGAGAGTAGATTTGGAGCATGAATTTGGTTCTGCCTGACTAGGGCACATTGTAAGTCTAGATTATCTGGAAGGACAACTGAATTCCCATGACATCAGTCTCTGTTCTGCCTCAAAAATTATCACTAGGAAAAATTTTCAGGACACACACTGACTCATATTCAGAACTGTTTTTCCCAATCACAGAAGCAAGTGTTAAAGGTGCTTGTTTAAAGGCCTTGTGACAAGAGACATCCTTACCCATGTTGGATAAATGGAAGAACAGCACTGGTGAAGATGGCCTGGCGGTCCTAAGTAATGTGAGTCAGACTCAGTTCAGAAATCAAACCCTCTTACGAAGGTAGTTGTATAAGCCAAATCCAGGGACACAACTGTGAAGGAATTTCACGCTCCATCAGAACCTTTCTTCAGCATTTACCCAACACCTCCTATTACAAGCAAGATAAACAGCTTATTTAATTTTGGACAAATAAGAATCATATGGCAGAATGGTCTATTCCAGGGAACTCCTAGCCCAGGCATGCTCATTGTTGATTCCCATCCTAGTGTTAATCACTGTAACCATCACTATCTAGGAAACAATTGAAAATAAAAATGAATGGCTTGTACTTTTCTTAACAACTCAGCACCGTTCTTCATCATTCTCATGCCATAACTCCATATTCTGTTTCTTTTGATACATCCCACCCTTGTTTTCTTGTCTTTTGATTGATGTTTTCCTGTAAACAGTGCAATCAATTATACTTTAAAGCCAATGTTTATGTTATTTATATTATGTAGTTCAGAAGAATTAGAGTCTGTCTTTTAAAACATGGTTTCGAGGGAAAGGTTACCTGCTTGTATCCTTGACTTTGCCATCTAAATGCTCATTTATCTTACTTTTTCTCTTTAATTTTGTTTTGCCTGTTAGGCATTTCAAATTCTGTCAACAAGGCAGCTTTAGGAAAAGAGCATCTGGCATCACTGAGGCTGTAAATGTGGTCTAAGGAGTTTTGTTCTCCAAACTTCCCAGTCATCTATCAAATATCACTCACTATGACATGATGTGTCATTTATCCTAATGGATATAACAGTGTTGCAAATGGAAATGCCAAATAAAACATTTTTTTTCTCTTTTAGTCTTGCATGCAATTCATAACTACCAAAAAAGAAAACACCCAAATGGAAATGTATACGTTTGGGAATGTAATTTTCAAAGTTAAATGAATACAAATAGACAATGGACATAGAGAGGAAAGCAAGAGTAAACATACATGTAGAAAAATGATTACCTCTGGGAATCATAAAAAAGTTATTAAAATTACCCTGAGTTACTATTTTTACACTAGTAAAGTCATCACTCGGCATCAGGGAAATACAAATCAAAACCACAATGAGATATCACCTCACACCAGTCAGAATGGCTAAAATCAACAAGTCAGGAAATGACAGATGCTGGCGAGGATGCGGAGAAAGGGGAACCCTCCTACACTGTTGGTGGGAATGCAAGCTGGTGCAGCCACTCTGGAAAACAGCATGGAGGTTCCTCAAAATGTTCAAAATAGAACTGCCCTATGACCCAGCAATTGCACTATTGGGTATTTACCCTAAAGATACAAATGTAGTGATCCAAAGGGGCACATGCACCCGAATGTTTATAGCAGCAATGTCCACAATAGCCAAACTATGGAAAGAACCTAGATGTCCATCAACAGATGAATGGATCAAGAAGATATGGTATATATACACAATGGAATACTATGCAGCCATCAAAAGAAATGAAATCTTGCCATTTGCAACAACATGGATGGAACTAGAGCGTATCATGCTTAGCGAAATAAGTCAAGCAGAGAAAGACAACTATCATATGATCTCCCTGATATGAGGAAGTGGTGATACAACATGGAGGCTTAAGTGGGTAGAAGAAGAATAAATGAAACAAGATGGGATTGGGAGGGAGACAAACCATAAGTGACTCTTAATCTCACGAAACAAACTGAGGGTTGCCGGGGGGAGGGGGTTTGGGAGAAGGGGGTGGGATTATGGACATTGGGGAGGGTATGTGATTTGGTGAGTGCTGTGAAGTGTGTAAACCTGGTGATTCACAGACCTGTACCCCTGGGGATAAAAATATATGTTTATAAAAAAAAAAAATAAAATAAAAATGGAAAAATCAATTAAAATATGCATTGCTAACAAAGTTAGCTTCAGTAAAACTGAAGCATAGGCACTGTGTCATTAGTACTCAAAATGCTAAGAACTTCTTAGAAATAGAAAGATGTCACAGTACTTACACAAACATACATGTGTAAAGACCTTGTAATTCTGTCCAAGGAATTTATTCTGAAGTTGTAACTCAACAAATGGGACATATTTTGCTATAAAAAATAACTATTAGTGAATCATCCATCATGGAAAGAAAATACACAAGCCTGATATAATTGAAATGCAACGTCATATTGAAATGGTATATTAATACCTCTCATATTTACATAGCCATTAAATGTGTATTTATTATAAAGACAAAGGAGATCCATGGAGTGGGGAAGCTTTTGTAACATTACATAAAGTCATAAAGTGTAATTGTATTTGTATAATTACCACATGTGCATTCATACATGTTTTCTCAAAGCAAGTACATGGTGGGAACCTAAAAAAATAACAAGTTATTTATGAAATAATAACATAAATAAAATAACAAGTTATAAATAAATAAGTAATTTTGTTTACTATATCAAGGCTGTACACAATGTGTGTATGTTCTGGAATTTGAGGAGGCAGTAGGAGAGGTAACTATGTCTTTGTTTAAATTTTTTACTCATAATTATAAAAGATAGGGCCCAATTTCATAAAACTGCAAAGTAAACGTGGCGACGTCCTAAGTTAAAGCCATTTGGGACTGCAGTACGTGTCTTAAATGAGCCTTTCTAGGTATCAGTAATCCTGATTTGCCTGAGGATTTTCTTGCTTTAGAACCGCAAGTCCCAAGTCCCAGAAAAAAACTTTAGTCCTAGGCCAACCAGGATGAACTGGTTCCCCTCATTTCTTTTCTATTGCTGGAATTCCAACCACTCCACCCTTCACAGTGCAGGATGCCCTAGCCCTTCTTGAATAGTAACCACACCTCTGTCTCCATCTTTGCCCATATACCCTATTACAAGAGATGTAGTGCTTGTTTCATGCAATGTCTTGGACTCCTCAAATGGGCTGGTGGAGCTGGTAGGGTTGGGAGATAAGGGTTGTGTTAAAATGTAATAACTCTGGTTCCTTTACTCTGGCTCTGTTTTTTGTCTAAAACAAAGTAGGTCTCAGGGAAGCAGACTGGCTTTATCAGTGGAGCATGTGATTTGATCTTCAAGTTGTGTGTTTGAGCCCCATGATCAGTGCAGAGATTGCTTTAAAGAAAAAAAAAAAAAAAGATCTAAAACAAAATACCTCTCATACTCCCCAGGATTTATTATTTCCTAAACCCTTCCCTGACCCCTCATCAAATATGTAGGGGGAACACACCAAATATAGAGAGGAAAATCATATCTTCCTATTGGAGGAAGTTTGACTCTGTGTCAGTAAATTCATGTACTGACCTTACTGTTCTAAGACAGCATTGACCCTATATTGGCTGGTTATTTTTCACAAATCTTACCTAAATTAAAGTAATGAAAGTCTAAGGTCAAGGCTAGCTGAGTAACTCTTTTAAATCTTTAAATCATAAAGCTGGGTGTAGATAATCATAAATAATTAAATTACATATTTTAAGACACATAAATACATTTCATATATCATCACTATGAATTTTTTGTTGGTCACATGTATGGCATCATTAAACTAATTTAACGCCTAAGAATGTTTTCTCCTCTCTCTTCTGTCTTTCTTCTCCTGTCCTATCAGAAACTTCATCTGATATCTCACGTGATATTTCACGTTATATACGAATCAGAGCAGGGGGCTAAGGGCTAAAAGAAGACAGAGAAAAATAATTTGTTATTAATAACATGATACAGACATAATGAATTGTCTTTCCCCATAAATCCAACCTTTCAAATACCACATACTCTCCAAGCTTTCTTGAGCCATTTGGGTTACATTTTACAAATATACTATAGTTAATGCAGTTTCTAATCCATGGGCATGCTTCACTGTAGGAGAGAGTGCACTTACAATAACTGTCAGCCCTACAGACCAGTTGTGTCATAATGCATGTATTCATACACAATTCCGCCCAATCTAATGTACACATAAGAAAAATGAAACCAAATCTCTTGTAGAACACCCCATCATTTTCCCCTCCCTCCTTGAAGATGAGGATTAAAATGTTCTACCCCAATAATGAATTTTTATTGATTTTCTTAAAATGTCCATCACCATTGCAGAGAAATAATTTAAACGCATGAATAGAGGCTTTTATGAATAAGTGTTGAATCATTCCTCATAACAGGATGAATGGCTCATCCTCTAGAAATTTCATACTTGCAAGCAGTTTTCTCCTCCTCCTCCTTCCTGTATGTGTCTCTCTCCCCACCCCACCTCCTTCTCTGTTTCTCTCTCAAAAACCAAATTCAATACCCAAGTGCAGTATTCATATTAGCTCATATTTGGGGAAAATTCTCTCCCTCCACATATTCTCTATGTCTCTATATTTATTTCTTAGGCGTTCTTAAGGGGTTGATTGGGCTTAAAACATATAACTGACTGGATTCAGATCATAGAAATGTATCATCAGCTGAGTGACTATTTTTTGCCTTCTTAGCTGGCTTAGTCTTCAAGGTTATTAACAATATGCTTAGATGAACATACTTAAGCCATCCAGCACAATGCTGTGGAAAGCATTTTGGGAATATCTCCACAGGACATGATGATAACCTTCTTCTCAGAGTTTACCCCTAGAGGAAGTACCTTGGCAGCATTATTCTGTCCTCAGCTTCACTGGATGACTGTTTGACAGATGGCAGAGTCTTTAAGAACTCTAAATCAAAGATTCAGAAATATCCTTTGGCTAGAACTGAAGAAAAGTAAACCAAGTGTTTTAAATATAGAGAAACTGAAAAATCTCTCCTTAATGAAGGACTACATCAAAGAAGTATCTCAGTGAGAAATGAAGGGTAAAACAGAAGAGGAAGCAGTGCCAGTTACCTGACTGCTTTCTAATTCAAGATGTTAGCACTAAGTACATCCAACTCTCCTTGGGCTTGGAAAGGTATCTCAGTATCTATCCAATAGATTTCTCCCTTCTATTCAACTAGATCAAGTGGGTTTTTTTCTAACCTGCAACCAAAACAGCATTAAACAGGACAAATGCCCAAATAACTGTCAGTAAAGTTACCATCTGGTTCCATAAGTAATTAGCTTCTTTTTTTCAGGAAAAAAAAAATTGAAGGAAAAAATAAAGTTGTTCACTGCTATTCAAGAAGTTGAGAAGAAGATATACATACATTTTGGAAAAGAGAAGTTAAAACCCACTGTGACTGAAATGACTACTGTATCTAACTGTGATGAACTTCCAATAATGGTGATGATTATTTCCCTTCTGCTGTTCACATTTAATCCTAGGTCTTCATGCTGCCAGCTGTAATCTGGAAATATACATGGAAATTGGTCCAAGAAAATGGACTTTCCAGCATAACAAGCTCATATAATATGATCCAACACAACATTCATTTATTATAAATTAATGATGGAGAAAATCAAGGTCAAGAAAAATTAATTTGTTGTGGTCTATGGTCCCACAGAAATATCTTTATTCACATAACAGGAGAAATTACAAAAAGAAATAGTATATTCATGAGTATGTGAATAATTGCTTTAGAAGATTTACATACTGTCCCTTTAAACATTCCTCAAAAAGGGGCAATTAGTTAAAATGATCCCTGCTTTAGATATTTAGAAACCAAAGCTCACAGTGATCTATCCATTTTATTTCATGTTCATGTGTAGACATTGGTATTAAATGCATCATTAAGAGTTTATATAATCAATATGACACTTAAGTATTTGAAATTTGTTTAACTGCAATAGTCTTTTCTTTCCTACTTTAAAAAAAATTAATCTTATTTTTTTTCATTGTTCCAAAATTCATTGTTTATGCACCACACCCAGTGCTCCTATGGACCCTCCATAATACCCACCCCCAGGCTCACCCGACCCTCCACTCCCCCTCCAAAACCCTCAGTTTGTTTCTCAGAGTCCACAGTCTCTCATGGTTTGTCTCTCCCTCCGATTTCCCCCAACTTACTTCTCTCCATCTCCCAATGTCTCCTGTCTTCCGAACTTGAAATATTTAAAATTTACACCATTGCTTTCTAAAAATCTCCAAAAAGACAATAATAACAATTAAATTGTTATAAATATAGCCCATTATGTAATTCGGTGAACAAATATAGACCCATCTTATAATTAACCAACAATGGCCTGAGGCTCTTAACTTTATAAAAAAAATAATACTCAGATTAAGGAAACAGACACATTTGAATGTGTAACCTATTTCTTTTTTTTTTCCCCCCGGTATGAATTCACATTTATTGGGGGAATTTCTAACACGTCACATAACCTCTCTGTCTCCCTACAATATTCCTACCAAGTACTAATACAGCTTTTTATATCAATCTTGTATTTTAACATTTTTAAATTACATTTATTTTATTGAAATGAGTTTTATAGAGAACCTTCTTGCCTAGCAATTTTATCACTTCTGATTTTTTTTAAATTTTTTATTTTTTATAAACATATATTTTTATCCCCAGGGGTACAGGTCTGTGAATCACCAGGTTTACACACTTCACAGCACTCACCAAAGCACATACCCTCCCCAATGTCCATAATCCCACCTCCTTCTCCCAAACCCCCTCCCCCCAGCAACCCTCAGTTTGTTTTGTGAGATTAAGAGTCACTTATGGTTTGTCTCCCTCCCAATCCCATCTTGTTTCATTGATTCTTCTCCTACCCACTTAAGCCCCCATGTTGCATCACCACTTCCTCATATCAGGGAGATCATATGATAGTTGTCTTTCTCCGCTTGACTTATTTTGCTAAGCATGATACGCTCTAGTTCCATCCATGTTGTCGCAAATGGCAAGATTTCATTTCTTTTGATGGCTGCATAGTATTCCATTGTGTATATATACCACATCTTCTTGATCCATTCATCTGTTGATGGACATCTAGGTTCTTTCCATAGTTTGGCTATTGTGGACATTGCTGCTATAAACATTCAGGTGCACGTGCCCCTTTGGATCACTACGTTTGTATCTTTAGGGTAAATACCCAATAGTGCAATTGCTGGGTCATAGGGAAGTTCTATTTTCAACATTTTGAGGAACCTCCATGCTGTTTTCCAGAGTGGCTGCACCAGCTTGCATTTCCACCAACAGTGTAGGAGGGTTCCCCTTTCTAACCTATTTCTGATATACACAAATTGTGTGACTTTGGATACATTACTTTAACCTTTTTAAGACTGTATTTTTTTGTCTATAAAATAGAGAAAAGAAGTACATATAGTTTATATATTTATTGTGAGAATTAAAATGAGAGGGTAAAAACAATGAGAGGGCAATAACCTATGCTCAGCAAATATTAACATAATAAACTAAAAACAAATTACAATATTAAAATTATGATGAGAATGTTTGATACATATGCATGTATAACTTGAAATATATACTATGTAGTATAATTCTTATGTGTGTGTATATATTTTTTGTGTGTATATTCTTTATTTAACCCTGACCTGAAAAAGGTTCAGAGGTAAAGTCAATGTTCAAATACAGTAGACACATGGGCCTAGTTTTCAGAGATACCAACTCCCTTGTAATCTCTGCATTTTATATATTTTTTATTTTACAGTTCCTATGGGATCAGTCCTTTTGTAAATTTCCTCAAGCCTCTTAGTGGAAAGATTCAGTTTAAATTCTCAGTAAATAAACATCGCATATGAACTTACTCTTTCCTAGATAATTTGAAACTTTTAGTATGTTAAGAGATACTATTTTCAAATCAAAATATTAGCTGTCTCCCTACCTCTCTCAACCATATAAAATACAATGGACTATTTTTCATAAAAACCAAATACAATTTTTCATAAATCTCTCAGTTAGCTGTTTTTAATAATATTTTATTGGCTTCCTGGATGTCATTCAGGCAAATTGACCATATCAAAATTTATGCAATCCTGCCAAGAACCTCTATTCAAACAAATTCAACTAAACCCATAAAAGATCCCTGATGAACTACAGTAATGGTGAGGACTGCTTTTCATTAAGGTTAGTATCAGACAATGCCTAGCATTATTGGCTTAATTCACTATAATCAAAAGAACTTTTTGTCCGAAGTTTTCTAGCAAATTGTGCAAAGAGACTCTTTGTCTTTTAATGATGCAAGAGGATGGAAAACCTAGTCATAAAATTTCATGGCTGAGTTCTACAAAACCATTGAGCCTAATAGAGTATTGATTGAACCAAGTAGAAATATGGAGAAACAGTTGGAAATATTCCCAGGACATCTGAAAACCTAAGTAGCATTACATTTAAGAATTTAGCAAAACATGCAGGCAATTCTCTTAAGAGTTGCTGTCGCCTCATTTCAAGCTGTTCCTAGGGAATACAAATGTTGCCATGTGATACATGAAAAACAGCTCGTGGGAACAGAAGTTTCTCTCACTTAACAGAGTTAAGAAAGTATCAAATGACTGTTTGCGCCATATTAGTCTTAGTTTTCCTTTATTTTATTTTATTTTCCATGCAATTCATGGATGAAATTATGAAGTTTATGTGTATGACATTTCCTAGGAGACACACTAAACAGCTCTTCTCTTTGATTATAAGTTTTTGCAGAACTAATTTGTTTCTCATACAGCAGGTATGTTAACAAAGACTACTGTATAGAATCATATTAACGATAAATTGAGCAAAAACTTATCATGTAACCATACTCAGTTGGTGCTTAATAATGATCACAATTTTTGTTTAATTTGAATCACTCTAAGGATGTTTTAACACCTAACTCTAGAGTTACTGCTTTTCTACTACTGGTTCCATGAAAACTTAGACCAGGTTTGTACACAAATTTAGAATTCAATGAAAAAAAGAAGAGAAAATGATAATTTATTTTTCTGTGCTCTCCTACACCATAGTTGGTAATGATTTTGTGGTGTTTATAGTTCTAATATTTTAAAGGAGGATGGGAAGTGAGATGTACTACTTTGTAGACCTGGAGATTTAAGTCATTTATCTAAATCATGTAGAGAGCTGGTATCAGAAACAAAAATTAAAGCCATATTTTCTGATTCCCAAAGATGATACTATGAAATTCAATGTATAGTTTGTCATAATTTCTGCCAAGTTTTTTCATAGATATTCTCCTAATATTTAAAATTATAATATTAATGTCTCCAGTTTTCATGTCTCTGTGTTTTCCATGCTTTTGTGAATTACCATTACCTTTACTATAAAACTTTTTAGAATTACTCCCACATTCTATGGGAAATTGAGATGTCACAAAATGGTTAAATTTATGTTTTCTCTTTGACTTTTGGAAATTATTCTATCTTGACAGCCTTGGATTTGCTTTTTTTCCTGACCGATTGTCAACCCAAGTGTCTATTTTCCAGTGACCCTGAATGTCATTACATCAAGGAATGTGTGAATTGTTCATTTTATTGAGGGTTTTAGATACTGCAGTAATAGGGGTTGATTTTGTATTCATTAGTAATAGGTAGCACAGCAGATAACAATAAAGACTATAAGATCAATTATTATATATTCCTCTCTTAGGTCCTCCGGATATCCTGGCCTTTGACAATTTCTCATTTGCAGCTCTCTCTGATACATATCCTAAACTTCCTTTTGCTATTGTTACAGGGTTGCATGGTTCTTGACTCATGGAGTGGAAGGATGAATCTGGTGGACAAAAGAATGAAATGAAGTGAAATTTTATTAAGTGAAGGTGGGAACATAAAGGAGGTAAAAATGCTCTCTGGAGTGAGAGGGGTCCCAAATGGATTGCCACTGAGGGCTTTTATGGTCTGTGTTTTATAGAAAACTGACCAGGGAACTTGGTAAATTTCTTGTCAATAACATTCAGAACAAACACAGTAGATCTGTAAATATCATGAGAATATCACATCTATCTTTAGAACAAACAAGATGTTCCCTTCTCTCTGGTTAATATCTTCTCTATAAAACATTTCTCCACAGCTGGGATTACTATGAGCCTGGTTACATAGCCTCTGGCCTGAGCTTAGTAATGTAGCCCCTATCGTCTGTCTCGCCTACCTAGACTTGCCTGTTCCTTACCCACTATGTTTGTGAGTCATTGTATTTACTAAATGTTTCATTATAATAGTCTCCTAACAAATAAATGTTTTCCCTTTTAATCTCACCTTTGATAAATACTTACACTGTTGTATTGGTGTTAGTGTTAACATGTACATTTAATTAAACTACTTCCAAGAAAAAGGCTCAATAATTTTAATGGTATAAAAAAGTTACACAGTATCCAAGAAGGTAAAATTTATAATTTGACATACAATGAAAACAATTTGTTTGAGATAAAATAAAAAATTGTGATATGCAAAAAATCAGGAAAATGGAAGCCATAATGAGGAGGGAAATTAGTAGAATCAGAGAAATAATAGATGGCAGAATTAATAGAAATAGTGTCAAAACAATTAATATAATTACAATTGATCTATTCAAGAGGTAGAAGACAACAAAAGAGAGACAGGAAAGGTATTACAAAACAGTCTTTATTAAATTTCTGGAGGCAAAAATGGAAGTCTGAGTTTTAAAAAATATATGTGGAATGTAATGACAATAGGTTAGATACAGAAAACAAAATATTTGTAATGCACCTGAAGAAACAACAATACAAAATACTTGAAATTTTAGAGAGGAACATAAGTTTATTTTATAACCATAAACAAAATATTCCTGGGCAACCTAATAGACATGAAAAGGGAGTCTCCAAAATGAGAGAAAGGAAAGGAGGACAAATGAAAACATTTTAAGAAATATTGGTTAAAAATCTTTCCCAACACAATTAAAACTATAAAATCACAGATCATCTTTCAAGACAGCCTGAGTCTTGAAAGCCTCAGTCTCAGCCTCAATTAAAATCTCAGCAGGTTTTTATTTAGAAGTTTACCAGCTAATTATAAACTGTGTGGTGACATGCAAAGGACTTAAAATAAAATAAAACAACTTTAAAAAAGAAAAAAATGAGGGGATTACTCTTTTCAAAAGTTTTAATAAAGAAAATAGGGATAGCATTTCTGAAATAAACCAGAAATAAGCCAGACAGAAAAAGGCCAACACTGCATTATATCACTAAGGTGTGGAATGGAGAAATAGGAAGAGGTTGGTGAAAGGGTACAAGTTTTCAGTTATAAGATAAACAAGTTCTGAAGTTCTAATGTATTGCATTGTGACCGTAGTTAATTAGACTGTGTTGTGTATTTGAAATTTGTTAAATATTTAAGAAAGAAAGAAGAAAGAAACAAACAAACTGTAAGGTAATGGATATGTTAATTATTGGTATCACTTAAATATATTTGGAAGTATATACTTGTTTTAAGCATTAAAAGTTTTTACTTACATGAAAAAAATAAATTCTATCTGTACAGATCATGAAGGATAAGAATTGTGAGTAATCCGTAAAAGCCTCAGGATTATCTGAAAAAGGAAAAATCCAGCCCAGATGAAAACAGAGTCTATTCTCTTTATAACCCTGCTAAAAGCAGAGTCTGAACCTTACTGCAGATTTTCATGTAAGCTAGATGGGTGATATATAAAATACATACCATTAATAGCAGCTTTAAACCAGCTCGAATATTTATAAGATGAAAGTCACATATGACCCTAAATCAATAAATTGAAATAAACTCCTAATTATAATGGGAAAATTGACTATAACAGGACAGTATCCAAGCAGTGGTTAAAACCATGAATGAAATGGCTCTTTGTAGCTGGGCTGCTCAATGTGTGTATTAAGAAGGGTGAAGAGAGGGGTGAGTGGGATGGTACAATGCCTGGTACACAATAGGCAAATAGCTAAATGATATCCTTAGAAACCATATTTGTAGCTCATTTTACAAATTTGTTTTCACCTATTTTATTGAATATATTCTTTGGAAGTCCAAAATTCCTTACTATTGGAAATAACAATATTCAAAATACATAGGTATATACTAAAAGGCATAATTAGAAGGGTACCAAACTAAAATTGCATCTTTGAATATTACAAAAGGGAAAATGCTCTAAAATCAGACTAAAACAAAAAGAAAAGTAAGAGGAAACCCAAAAACAAAAGTAAAAGGAAAAAACAGATTTAATGGAAGAGGATAGGAGTTAAAAAAAGTAAGTAGCTTCCCTGAGCTTATGACAAATGGTCTCAAACAAAATAAGTTTATTCAGTAGCTGCATCAGCAAAGCCCATTTAAGCCCAAAGAAATATCACAGATCTACACAGATTCAAGACAAGAATGGCCTCTGGGACCATGCAGTCCATTTTTTATGGTTTGAACATTGTGATTTACTTGCCTCACAATATATTTGCCCATGTGTTTTTAAATGTCAAATAACATGAACAGGCTAACTAAAATGGTCATCATAGAACACGATCAGCAATTCACCACGGGTCATCTTCACCAATGCTTGCTCTGGGAGGAATCCATATAAATTTCCTGCACAATAAGGTACCTTACTGACCCCCACCCCAAAAATGAGAAAAAAAGTTCTGCTCACATAAACGGTTAGTTGCCTTCATAGAAAAGAGCAAAATTTTTATCAAAGTTTTAAAAAATGCTTATTCACTAAGGAAACTCTTTTACTTTTGGCAAATTAAATTTAGAGAGACAAAGCATGTACTTTTTTATTATTTCTACTGTGTTTTTTTCAAATCTTAATAAAGACTTTTCTAAATCCTGCTGGAAGATGAAAACTGGACCCTAAGTATCTTCTGATATGAAAAACATTCTAAAACTGGACATTGTCATTCTCCTAGTAGATGGTCCATACATGTTCTCTCTGACGATCCTTACTTGATCTGTTGTACTAAACATAACACTTTGTTCCTTTATTTTTTTTTTCTGGCTTAATATGTATAATTTTTCTAGCTTAAAATGTGTAATGAATGAACATGGATTCTGGAGTCAGTTCAGTTCTCAGGCTCTTCACTTAAAGTGGCATAGCCTGGTAAAAGATAGTACCACTGAGATAAATGTTTATTTGTTAGAAACAGGTTTAGCTACAAGTAACATAGTATTTAAATAAATAGCTACTTAAACACATATTGGTATATCTTTCTCACCAGAAATCCTCATTACATTGATTCAACTACTCTATATTGCTAGAAGGAACACATGCTCTTTCATTGTTTCCTCGCTGTCATCTGTAGTGGACTTTTTCCTCATTTTAGTTCTTTCTGTAGTCACAAGATGGTTGCTAGAGCTCCGTATTTCACATAAGTATTCAAGGCACCAGCTAAGGCTCTGCCCGCTTATCAGGAAACAAAAATTTCAATATTCCATCTAAGTCCCTCTAGCAGATTTGCGGTTAGATATCATTGCCCCTAACTTCAAGAGATGCTACAAAATTAGAGAGCATGGTTGATATTGGCATAGAGCATTCCTTCACAGGGAGGTCACAAAGAGGGGGAATGGATTTTGTGTAGGTTCGCAAAAGTATAGAGCGCAAGAGCACTTATTCTACTGGTTAATTGTGATTCTTATGTAAGAATGTGAGTAATTATCTGTCACAAACTAAGCTTTAAATGATTAATTAGTACCATTAAAAAAGCTATCATCATTTACCTGCTTTAATCTATAGTATTATATCCTACTTGAGAGTAGGAGCTATATTTAATTCATATATGTGTATTTAGATACTTCTCACTATTAGAATAAGGAAAATAAAGCAATATTTTGGCAATTATAGTTTTACACATACTTACTTTTTCCTTTTCTGTCTTTTAATTTATAAACTATTACTTTATATCAGTCATTAACACTTTTTGTAAAATTTATAATTAATCTGTAACCTTTGTGAGGTTTAGCACTGGGAATATTCCTGTCTGTCAATTCTTCAGATTATCAGTATTTTGTCTGTTTTTTTTTTTTTTTTTTTTTTTTTTTTTTTTTTTTTTTTTTAGGCTTTATTTATTTGAGAGAAGGAGAGTACAAGTGGTGGGAGGGACAGAGAGAAAGAATCTCAAGCAGACGCTCCGCTGATTGCGGAGCCCAAGCCAAGAAGACAGGGGAAGAGCTCAATCTCACAACCTTGAGATCAGGACCTGAACTGAAATTGAGAGTTGGGTGCTTGCTTAACTGACTGAGCCACGCAGGTGCCCCTGATGTCTTATGATCTGGCAGAATTTAAACCTGACATCTCTAAATGAAAACTTCCTTAATTGGATTCTCCAACTTTATATCAACTTTATTTTTTTTAAGAAGACAAAGGTTTTAGTTTCTCCCTGGCCTCAGAGAGAATCCATTTGACTTATTCATTTCTTCAAGTGCGCTCCTCTGATCACTGAGATTTAAAAAAAAAAAAAATTGTGTGTGACACAGCAGGTGAGGCGTTAATTATAAGAAACAATAACATTTTTGCTGGATATCCACTAGGTGACTAAAAGCTACATTAAAACATTTCTAAAAATAAATTAAAGGAGGGAATATTATCAAAGTCTTAACTTTCCTCCATGCAAATCAGAGAATGAAATGGATTTGTAAAGAGAAAGAATTGTCAAAATAGGACAAGTTGTAATAGAACACATCTCAGATCATCAGAATCCTTCCAAGAATTCTGAGTACATCAATTATACTATACACTTCGTCAATGCCAACAGAGACCTTTATCTCAAAATTAATGAAAATGGTTAGAAGACTTCTGAAGTCCCTCCTTCTTTGAACTGTGAAATTGATTAATGCCAGCTATAAGAATATAGACAGTTTTAAATTTATTGTATAGCAAAATTGATATTCAATAAAGAATATTCAATGTATTAATAAAATTTAAGTGTAAAAAAGTCTAAGTAAAACAGAGAAAAACTCCTACCTCTAGAGGACTGTGTCTCTTAATTTTTAGTCCTTGAATTACACACATCCAAGCAAATATCTCAAAGGCTTAAACGCTGTTACTTATAAACTTCTCCATCTCTGGGAATGTTTTCAGATATATTGAGTGATACAACTATGTCTCCATCCAGAGATCACATTCTCCATATTTGCTTTACTCTAAGCTTAGGTACTCACCAGTAATCATTATAAATCTAGGTAAGACTCTGATACACACAGAAGGTAATTAAAAATGATAATTAGTAAACTGATGGCAAACATTATAAAGATAGAAACTCAATACCAGACAGCCCAAATCTCCAAGTTTTAAAAAAGTGATTTTCAGGTTTATCAGTTCAGAATAAGCATTAAGAGAAGTACATGAGATTTAAGATAATTACTGAGTTAAAGCTTCTCACCCATGGTTGAGACTATACAGATAGTTTCTATTGAACCCAAACGCCACCTACTTCATTAAACACTTAAAACTTATGTTAAGTCTCTGAAAAATGAACACATAGCCTCTGCCCAAACACTATGCTTGGAAGATTTAATGATGGTCAGAATCAGCATTATTAAAAAGTTTAAATCTTTGGCAAGACTTGATTATTAAAGTCTACATTCCAAAGACCAGAAAAAGCAAAATCCGATAGGAAATCCCATGACCCAACTATGAGTTTGTAACACTTTCCATTCCACCTCTCTAGATTTTTTCTTTCTCATCAGATAACTGAATTGTTTAATCAAATATTCTTAAAATTCTTTAGTTCTATGATGTTTTATCAATGAAAAATGAAGAAAACTATAAGCTGAGGAAGTTTGGAAGACTAAGAGTCTTACTGATCTATAAAGGGGTCTACATTTTAAAAGTATTTTTTTTAATTTTTTTATTTAGTTACTTGACAGAGAGAGAGAGCACAAGCTGGCAGAGTAGCTGGCAGAGGGAGAGGGAGAAGCAGGCTCCCTGCTGAGCAAAGGAGCCTGAAATGGGGCTTGATCCCAGGACCTTGAGATCACAAGCTGAGCCAAGGGCAGTTGCTTAACCAACTGAGCTACCCAGGTGCCCCTTAAAAGTAAAATTTTAATTAAGATTTCAATTAAAATTTTAATAAAAATTTTAACACTGGCATTCATAGACCTTTAAATCTCTGGAAACAATTACAAACAGTATTACTTGACTCTACAAGTACAATCTTTCCCTATTTGCTCATTTTAATCATTCTTCATCATGAATTATCCCCAATGATCTGGGTAAGAGCCCAGGACACAATGAAGTAATTAATAAACACAAATTAATAAACTAGTGTTACTTGTCAAGAAGTTAGGAGTCTATTACTGAAAAAAGATTCCAAATTCCCCATGGACCTTAATATTTAGACTCAGTAGGTTTTACAGATTCCCTGAATTTCAGGGACCCCCTTAGTTATTATTTAATCAACTCATGATGAAATGCCTAAAACCTGTTTCTATCCTTCCTGAGCAAGATTTCACCCAACCTTTACATAAGCACCCAACATCTATACTATAGACATTAGATGTTTACTGGTGAAAATGGGCTGTATGGCAAGGTGCATATTAAGGGTCCATCAAGGGTAATGGGACAAGAAGAAGTAGAACAAGTAAATGTTTTAATTAAATTTTCCTCAGAGGTGTAGATTTTGAACCCATGACACAACAACTAATGTATCTCCCTCTATTCAAGAAAATAACCTACAATTTCCTAATATTATTAAAGAATGGTTTTCAATTATCAATATTCATTTGAATATATATAATATGTAAAGTATTTTAAATAATTCATTGTGTGGTATAAGATAGCAAAAGATCATTTTAGCTAATGGCACTAGTTTCATATCCATTGAAAAATAAATTTTGAAATTAAAATGAATCCTATAAGTAGTGAAAAAGATTTTCACTTATTTATCACTTAGAATTTCACTTATTTATCACTTAGAATTTTTTAAGAAATTATTTTAAAGTATTAAAGAAAAACCACTTAGTGTTATTTGCTGAGCCAAAAAAGGATTTAGTATTCCTTAGACACACTTATATATAGACATATAGAGACAGAAACCCCTATCAATTTTGAGAATTACACAGAATCACATAGTTAAATGG
The DNA here is from genome assembly GCF_030435805.1 of Mustela lutreola. Taxonomy (NCBI): domain Eukaryota; kingdom Metazoa; phylum Chordata; class Mammalia; order Carnivora; family Mustelidae; genus Mustela; species Mustela lutreola. The sequence goes on along the minus strand of NC_081290.1, from coordinate 253,600,543 downwards.
GAACATAAAATATCATATACCAAAATGCTAATTAAGCTGTTATTATAGAGACTAAAAATATATAGTGTTCATAGACTTTTATTTAGTTTAAAAGTTCTATTAGATTTCTTTTTTACAGTGACAGGCCTTTGGGTTTTTATTAGATATGTGGTGATTAGAAAGAAAACAGAGAGTATTATATATAGTGAATGGATCTAACATAAGTGATTTGAGTTCTAGTAAGAGAAGGGAGTGATTGTGGGGATAGGAAATATAGCAAGACATATGTGCTGAAAACTTCCTGAATTTGCTATAACATGAAAATCCACAGAATAAAGATTATAAATAAAAATCTCACAAAACAAACTGAGGGTTGCTGGGGGGAGGGGGTTTGGGAGAAGGGGGTGGGATTATGGACATTGGGGAGGGTATGTGCTTTGGTGAGTGCTGTGAAGTGTGTAAACCTGGTGATTCACAGACCTGTACCCCTGGGGATAAAAATATATGTTTATAAAAAATAAAAAATTATATAAAAAAAAATAAAAAAATAAAATCACATAAATTACAACAAAAATAAATCTAATACATAATCCATTACAATGCATTATAGTGATACCTGAGCAAAGAGAATGACAAAGAAAACTATTTTTAAAAGCAACCAGAAAATAAGTGGAAACTACTTTCAAAGAAGCAATGGGGAGAATGGTGGATGACTACAACATAGTCAGTGGTGTCTGATAGATAATGCAATAGTATCTTTATAATGCTAAAAGAAAATGTCTACAAACCTAGAATTTCGTACTTAATGCAAATGTCATTCAAGAGTAAAATGCAGGGGCACCTGGGTGGCTCAGTGGGTATAAAGCCTCTGCCTTCAGCTCAGGTCATGATCTCAGGGTCCTGGGATCAAGCCGCACATCGGGCTCTCTGCTCAGCGGGGAGCCTGTTTCCGCCTCTCTCTCTGCCTGCCTCTCTGCCTACTTGTGATTTCTCTCTGTCAAATAAACAAATAAAATCTTAAAAAAAAAAAAAAGAAAGAAAAGTAACATGCAGGGGCGCCTGGGTGGCTCTGTGGTTAAGCCTTTGGTTCAGGTCCAGATCTCAGGGTCCTGGGATCCAGCCCTGCGTGGGGCTCCCCGTTCAGCCAAGAGCCTGTTTCTCCCTCTCCCTCTGCCACTCCTCCACTTGTGTTCCTTCTTTCACTTTGTCTCTCTTTGTTAAATAAATGAATAAAATCTTTTTAAAAAAAAGAGTAGAATACATGCTTAGAACATAAAACAAGAGATTTTGCTATTAGCAAGCCTGTACCAAGTTAAATACTGAAGAATATACCTCCAGTGAAGGAGCGTGATGTCAGATGTAAGTTCAGAGATATAGAAAACAACAGCAACAAATAACAATGAGAGCCTATATGTGTGGGTAAATCTAACTGCTGTGGGTAAATCTAACTGGACAGTGTTACTAGTCCATATGGGCACCCATGGGGAGGGCTGCAGCACTGGGTTGCCACAGCAGAGCCGCAGCTCCAGGTACAGGAGGCTGTGGGATTCATGGTGAAGAGTGTGGATGGATAGAACATCTGGAAAATGCAAGGCTTCATGTTTAGGTATAGTGACAGCTGTTGTGAGAACAGCCAGGTGTCCATGAAGCTGGCACACCAGGGCATTGAACCCTGCTGTATCCTTTGGCTTAATTAAGGCAAAGTGACCTGTTGACAGTGCTGGTGACCAGTGAGTTGGAGAAGTCCAGGGTGCCCTTGCCCAGTGCACCACGTATTGCAATGACACAGTCAAAGATTCAATAGATGCCGGAAGTAAAGAGCTTCAGGTGATGCTACAGCTGGAGACTAGCGTGACCAAGTGTGTGGGTGACCATGTGCACCTCAGTCCAACCATGACCAAGATGAACGAGTCTCTTTCATCCCTGGGGAAATAGAAGTCTTTGCAATTGGCCATCGGAGCTGATGGCAGGGATCTAAAAAGAGAATTGAGAGTTTTGGTCTTTTAAGGAAATTGTATGAAGAAATTAAGAATGGCAAAAAGTTTGAGGCATGTGTCATTTGCCTCTGGATACTTGGTTCCTTTATGGTCCAATCCTACAAAGTGAAATGGAAACAAAACAAAACAAAACACACACACAAAAAAAAAAAACCCAAAAAACTGGTACTAAAATTCAGGTCAGAGGTAGTGTAGGAGAATTTTTGATCGCCTAAATCTTACATGATTGTCCCGACACAGGGGATGCCCCGTGTATCAAGCCAGAGCCCTCCCAAGGGACCAGAATCCTCACAGTACACAGGTACCCAACAGGCTGGCAGGTTCATCTAACCTGCCTGAGACCTGGGGGAGTCTGAGCAGAGATGTTTCTGTTTGTTGACAGCTTCCCATTTACCAGAAATTTCACCAAGTCATTTTCCATAAGCTGTAAACAAAATCCACATGGTCACTAATTGAGAAAGGAAAAAAAAAAGCTTCTGGATCTTTGTTTTGCTTTGTTTTGCTTTATATACAAGGGGATGCAGTTGATGTAAGAAGTGGAATTGGAGAGGTATTTTAGAGAAGAACTTTGAACAGTTCATGTCTGTTTCTGACTTTCATGATTTGGATATGCATCTTGAAGTACACATTACATCTTTCAGCTAGGAGACCCTGCAAGAACGGGAGAGGCAAAGTTACGCTGGGTGTGGGAAGCCAACCTTCCCTGTCACCTGCTGCCATGAAGGGCCCAGAGGCTAGCTGCCATAGAGCAATGGGGCAGCCTTGTAGTGACACTCGCCCTGAAGGGAAATGGAGTTTAAGGCACCTGGGTGGCTCAGTCAGTTAAGCTTCTGCCTTCGGCTCAGGTCATGATCTCTAGGTCCTGGGATCGAGCCCCACTTTGGGTTTCCTGCTCCAGGGGAGGCTGCTTCTATTTATAATCTCTCTCTCTCTCTCTCCTCCCCATCACTTGTTATCTCTCTCTCTCAAATAAATAAATAAAAACTTAAAAAAAAAAAAGAAAGGAAAGGGAATTTTGATTGCAGTATATACCAGTATCTAGGAATGAACACTGAAGGAGGAACTGCTGCCTTAACTAAGGGAGTTATTAAGTGCCGACTTTGGAGAAACCTGGTTTTTATAAAACAGAATGGAATGAAAGCCTAAATTCAATATTGCTTACTTAGCTCCCTGAAATAGGCAACAGGAAGGTCAAAGGAGAATAAGCAACTCAGGAGTGAGCTGTGATTTTTTTAAAACAAAAAAGGGGCAACCCCCCATTACCAATACCACTTTTACTTGGAGCCTTTGCAGCAAGCAGTGTTCCTGCCCAGCTCTAGCACTTTATCATTTTGATAAGGACCTTGCTGTCTTTTTGCCGACTTATTATGTGAAATGATAATATAGCCTGTGCTCAGTGTTTCAGTGCTGTGATACATTTTCCTAGTGGTTTGGTTATAAAAATAAACAAGATTTAGTTTTTCTTCCAAAAATAAATTAATTAATTTAAAAATAATTTAAACATGAATATAAATTACATCAAAAATAGCATATATTTTAGGAATTGAATAAATAAAGATATTTTCCTTGTTCAGGAAGAAGGGGTAACTATCACTTAACATTAGAATTTCATTAGATAAAGATAGATGTTTGAAACTGTAGTTATCCCCAACCAAAATTATAAATGAGTGTATGACATCCAAGCAAATATACAGAAAATAAAATTTTCTGAAGTGATTAATCAAAAAGAATGCAAGAAAAGAGAAAAATGTAGGACAAATAGATAACATATAGTAAGATGGTAGTTTTAAACCTAAATATATCAGTGATTAAATTCAATCAAGTCATCTAAATTCTCCTATGAAAAATGAAGATTGTTAGAGGCATTAAAAATATAGGTTAAAAAAGTTACAGCCAACTAAAATACAAGGATAAAGGCTGAGAAAGAAATTATGAAAAATTATATATCATGCAAATGTTTATATACTATATATATATCAATATAAGTAAATAAATGAATAAAGTATATCTTCATACAGAAATTTTTACTAAAGATAAAGAGAATGTTTTATAATATTTAAAATATTGAATATACCAGGGAAATATCATGAGTCTAAGTGAGTGTCCCTAAATTTGTAAAATCTAAATGAAAGCAAAGTGGCAAATTTTTATATTCAAGAACAGAGAACTCTGAGTCATTCTTGGATATTATTCCCATACTCCTGCATTTATTATCTTTCTGGTCTTGGTGGATCTGGTTTTTGTTTGTTTCTTCTCTGTCAAATGGGGACAATAGCCGTATTTCATTAGGAAGTCATAACCATTAAATACAACATGTGAAAACATCCAATAATCTAATATGGCACATGATATAGGTTAGAAGTAAACATTTCACAGCATGAAATAGATTTTAAAAACTGAAAACATACAAACTGTTTTTGGAGAGAGTTGATATTGGAGAGAGATCAAGACTGAGAACCCAGGGATCTGGCCTGTTGTCTTGGTTTTGCCTTTGACTTGCCTGGTTGGAATATAAAAATACCACACTGGATCAGCCAATCTGCTCGAAGAGCCTCAGGCTCCCTATTGTTAAATGACATTCAAATCTGTGAAATCATTACCTTCTATTGCTGCCTCCTTCCAACTATCTCCAGCTGAAAATGCTACAATGATTAAATGAGGCCGTCTCAGTACATATAGACATGCTTTGCTTTTGCTTGCCTTACAAGATGTCCTGTTCCCTGCTGTTGACTGCGATTCCCCAGTCAAGCCTGTATGTGGCGCATTATGTGATGTGGTCCACACCACATCATGGGAGTCTCATATGAGCTCTTCATTCTCTTTGTTTATTTAGCTAGAATAATTTTTTTTAAAGATTTTATTTGTTTATTTGACAGGCAGAGATCACAAGTAGGTCTAGAGGCAGGCAGAGAGAGAGAGAGAGGGAAGTAGGCTCCCTGCCGAGCAGAGAGCCCAATGTAGGACTATATCCCAGGACCCTGGGATTATGACCTGAGCCAAAGGCAGAGGCTTTAACCCACTGAGCCACCCAGGTACCCCTAGAATAACTTCTTATTGGTGAATTATTTTATGACTAGTAGGACTGACTTTTCTGAATTGTTTTCACTTGACTCTTTATAATAAAGGCAGAAGATAAACATCTGCCAGGACCTCTCTCTCTAAAGAATTCTCCGTATTTTTTGGAGGTGTGGATTTCCCTCAGTCAATGTCAATTACATTGGGATTATGTCTAAGTATTATGTCAATGGTCTTGACAAGAAATCTAGAAATTACTTCAATTTAGACATAGCTTTCCACATTCAAATCTCAGTGAAGCACATTTCTTTCTTATTTACAGGATTACTATTTCAGACAAGTGAAAGGATAGAAAGTCATCAGAATAATTAGAAGAGATGTTTCTTCAATCATTAATGTTTTGCTTCATTCACTTCTTTTAATGCATATCATCACAGTGCTACATCGCTGAAACAAATTCTGAATAAGTCAAAATTCTTTGAATATTGATTAAAGATTCAATTCATGTTCATATAGAGTGACTATTACTTTCTTTAGGAAAAATGGTGGACTGGACAAAGATACTCTAATCCTTATCTAAATTATTATCATTATATAAGAATATATATATATATACATATACATATGTATATATATATGTATATATACACAGTAGTGTTAAAGTTTTAATTTTTTTTGTTTTAATTATCTTTCAATGGAGATTCTGAATAGGTTTATTGAAATCTTAAGAGCGGTAATACAAAACAATTGTTGCATATGTGTGTATGTGATCTTTTGTTGGAATCCTGTTTCAAAGTCAATCACAGCTGGAGCCCTCAAGGCTGAGTAATTAATTACTGAGTCTAGAAGGCCACAGGGCAAGGTGATTATCAGATTCTAGGATATTTTGGGGTAGCTTCAATTACATAGTGAATATAATTTGCATAATTTTCTGTAACTTTTTAATAAAATTACAAAGTAATTTGCCTCTGGTATTCTCATACATATGAAAGCAAATTCAGCATTAATTTAAGCCAGAAAATGCTTCCAAAATGCTTCATGGAGACACTACAAAATACTGTATGGCATTTTCTTCATTCATTAAAAAAAAACTAAGTATTCCAAAGGATAAAAGTAGTATAAATAATATTTATGTATTAAACATCTATACTAGACATTCTTGAAGGAGGCTTTCTCATCTTTCATTTTTATTATTGTCTCTCCCCATGACCATTTCATCCTCAACTTTATATTTGCATATGATTTTAATAAGTATACTGTTAACTGATTTTAATATGCATAGAACGACTGTTCAACTGTTTCAATTATTGTTTTGTCAATTCTGATGTAGTTAGATGTCCAGGATTATAAAAAAATAAATAAATAACCACTTTCATCATACATAGTAGAGAGTCAGACTTTTTAGCTGCGTACTGCTTTGGCGTTTGGATGGAAATTACGGATTCTCTCTTTTGAATATATGTGCATTATCTCCCTGAAAAATAAAAGTAGAAGCACACACACACACACATAAATGCATACATACACACACACACATAAATGCATACATACACCATATGCTTAAACTATCTTAGGATGTCCTGACCCTCTAAGATACAACCATGGTCCCAAGTTGAACAACCACTGATAGAGGGGGATATTTGTGTTTCTATTGCTTATAGAAGAACACTAGACGTCCAGTTCATTTTAAAGAAATAGCAATCTATTACAAGTTGTATGCTCCAGAAGCTAGTAATTAGAAGGAAATTAAGAATAAAGTGTTTATTAGGTATTTATTCCACAAAGAGTATGGAAACAGGATGTGATGCAAACTTAGCCAAATCATGACCAACTAAGAAAGGATCTCTGGAGTGAGTTTTGCCTGTTAGGGTTACCCTGAAATAGGCTGGGATTTTATGCTTCTGTTTCTCAATCACTATATGCAAGTTACCTGAGAAGTGCATATCAAGTGAAGTGACTCCTGATGAAACTGACCCCAAGGAATTGACACCTAGACGCTGTTTGTTTCTTACCCTCCCCCATACTAGGAAAATGCTTATTTGAACAGGCATATGGTCAGTATACTCTTTGGGCCATTGAGATACATGTCTCTCTGTACATTGGAATAGGTGACTGAAGGAATTCTCTTCCTGAAGGAAAATAGAAATATTATGAAAAGTATGACTATACCTCTGACTAGGTTTGTTGTCAGTGCTTTAATTGACACTCATCTTCTCCCTCCACTTTTATTCTCTATCCTATTGTTCTCACAGTAAACCAGCCACTTATCAGGGTTTTTTTTTTTTTTTTTTTAAGATTTTATTTATTTGAGAGAGAGAGAGAGAGAGAGCACATGCATGTACACAGGTAGGGGGGAGGGACAGAGGGACAAGCAGATTCCCCGCTGAGTAGGGACCATGATGCAGGGTTCATCCAAGGATCCTTAGATCGTCACCTGAGCCAAAGGTAGTCTTTTAACCCACTGAGATACCCAGGTGCCCCAGCTTTTCAGTTTCTAACCCCTGAGTTATCTAAAGCCCAGTCCACTATGTTTTCCCCAGCCTGGGGTAACCACACCTGCTCATTTATGGTCAAACTGGACATAGGGATACCAAGAGGCAATCAAGTGAATCAGCTGAGTCTCACAGGTATTCCTGCTTGCCTTTATCATAAAATTGCAGCCCTACCTCCTCTTGACTATTAGGATCAATAACTCTTGATAAGAAAATTTCCTCTTCTTGGGGATCCTGGGTGGCTCAGTCTGTTAAGCATCTGCCTTTGACCCAGGTCATGATCTCAAGGTTGTGGGATTGAGCCCAACATCAGACTCCCTGCTCCATGGGGAGTCTGCTTCTCCCTCTGCCTCTCATTGGTGCTCTCTCTCTCAAATAAATAAATAAAATCTTAAAAAAAAAAAAAAAAGAAAGAAAGAAAGAAAAAAGAAAAACAAAAATTCCTCTTCTTGCCACTTATTCCTGTGATAGAAAATGTCCAGTTAACAGCCACGGCTTGTAATTCAAGGTAAGACCTATTATAGAATTCTTCTAAATGCCATTAAGGAATGGAACTGGTAGCATTACAGAAACCAAGGTTACAAGATGGGAAACACAGTGTTCCCGAATGGCTCACTGAGAATTTTAGAATGCGGGGCACTACTTCTTAAACTTGTTAGTTCCAGGATTCATATATTCTCCCTTTTGGGGAAACAGTAACATATAGAAATCTTTGATTTTTTATATGCATCCTGTGCAGGGTCAACCCATCTTTATAGTGTTCTGCTTCTGAGCTACTAGTTCAGTTATGACTTCAGTAGGCTCTTGCATTATTGTTTCAGGTCAACTCATTTTGGGTGATATGATGTGTGATATAATGTGTCCAGTGGATCCCATGATCATGGGCTCTCCCCCTATCTTCTTTGTTTTAAAATGCTGCCTGACCTGAAATAGTATTCTATGGCATCTCGTGTTAGTGGATCAAATACTCAATAAACCCTCAAATATTAGTGCTGCCTAAAAGCCCATGAGCAATTATATCTATTCCTGGGAGGAAGAAATAGTAACAAAACAACTCTGGATCTTTCATAGCTGGTAGAGGACTTGTGTCATCAATTTGACACTAAGTGACTGCTTAGTCAGAGCAAAGAAAAGTTCTATATCAGAGGTTCAACTCTGGCTTCTGTGGGCTACTAAGTTAGACATTTGACAGCATCAGTAATGAAATTAGCTTTAGTAATAGCTCTCTATGCTGTTAGGTCAATGTATAGCTTCAGTCCCCACCATTTTGTTCAAATGGTTCATTTTCCCATTGTACTGTCACTGGATTGACCACTGACAGAGTGGTTGGGGTCTCTCAGCTGACAACTATGTCTACTGAGATATTTAGTGCCTCTTCTATGCTATATTTTTTCTGATGGACTCAAACATACAATACAAACATCTTATACTTTATGCTCATGTTCAGGTACCTGTCTGTGTAGCAATTTTTGACACTCTCTTTTCCATGACTTTCAAGTCTTTTTGCTTAGCCCCCACTAGCTATTTGCCAAGCTATTCACCAGTACTATGAGTGGGCATATACTCTAAACTTGGGCCAGTTCTCTTTCCACATAAGGTAGACTGATAGATGCACTGCCTAGTAGAATAATTTTTGTTTGTTATTGTCTTTCAAGGCCACTCTGATTGTGGATATATATTTTTCAGCTTCATATAGGCAGACTTGACTTACCTGTAAAATAAGATAAGGCTTTTTTTCCCCTCCAGGTGGACACATGTGATCCCACATAAGTTTCAGGGATAGGTTGATCAAATACATTAGTAAGAGAGCAGTGAGGCCCTTAGGGTTCTGGGCTACCTGCTCATGTAGTTTGTTGGAACCCTCTGGTCTCATTCATGCTTGCTCACAGCTGTATCTTTTCTTTTCTTTTTTTTTTTTAAGATTTTATTTATTTATTTGACAGACAGTGATCACAAGCAGGCAGAGAGGCAGGCAGAGAGAGAGGAAGAAGCAGGCTCCCCGCTGAGAAGAGAGCCCGATGCAGGACTCGATCCCAGCACCCTGGGACCATGACCTGAGCCAAAGGTACTGAGCCACTCATGCCCCCCAGATGTATCATTTCTATGTTACAGTGGTTTGCTGCTCAGCTACAGAATCTTGTGATTTGGTGGGTCTAAGATGATGTGGTTCATGATGGATAGTTCTGGACACATAACCAAGGTCTAGAGTTAAGTCTCTACAAGGACTCTAGAGCATGTCAATAACTGTTTTTCACAAAGTGTATTATTCTTTGCACATTAATCTGCTAAATCCATACAACATTTGGTAGGGCTGCTTGTACCACATCCTGGACACGCAGCAGATTATTTTCATATTCTCAGCCATACTCAAAGTTGGCAACCTTGTATTTCACACAGCCTATAGGCCAGAATAGTATCCCAGCATGTGAAATATGTTTCCCACATCCCCCAACCAAAAAACAAACAAACAAACAAACAAACAAACAAATAAAAAAAACTTATAATTGTGAAGATTGTGTTTTCTTCTTTGTGATAGAAGGTACAAAACATAATAATACAAATGACGCTTAAATGTCTCATTTATATGGAATATCCTGGCATGCCTCTGATCTTTGGGTTTCTAAAAAGATTAGTAGGGTTTATTTCCTATCCTCATGAATACTTGAGTTTTCATAAGGACCTCAACTTAGTAGCTGTATTCTGCTTACCTGTCCAGAAGAACATAACATTGACAATGTAATGAATTAATGTGATGTGTTTCTGAATATCCAAACTACCTTCACCTTTCAAGGTAAGAGAATAATTATCACCAAGAGGAAAAGTAAATGCATATTGCCTTCCATTTCATGAGAAAGCATTCTGTTTCTCATTATCGACTAGAGGAGAAAAAAAAAGAATTTTCCATATCAATGACTATAGACTGTATATTTGAACTCACATTAATCTGTCCTAGCATAGATACCATATCTTGTAAGGATGCTGCCATTGGATTTACTATTTGTTTGAACTTGAAATATTCTATTTTTATCTTCCAGTATTACTCTGGTTTCTGTAGGAGCCTGACTGGTGGATTAACAGAAGATATGATGGGGCCTCCCCACCTGAATCTTCCAGATTTTTAACAGCAGTGCAAGTTACTCTCATGGTCTGGATGATACAATATTGCATTTGATTTCCTTTCTTGGTTGCAGTGTATGTGGGGTGGGGAAGGAGGAGTTAATTGCAGAGACTTCTACTTGGCCTTCCCTTTATGCTAATTTTGACCCCACAGAAAGAGCATCCAATGTTTTGGTTGCATTATTTACCAAATATGTCAAATCCCATTATACATCCAAGGATCAGGAAAATGACCGCTTGGATTTACAAACCTAGTAGACCCATTCTAAGTCACACTTTTTTAGTATTCCATTTATTCCGACTTCCCTGTCATCCCACTTTAATGGAGAGGTCATCATGACACATTGTTTTCTGGATATCAAATGCTATTCAGAACTTGTGTTCAACAGTACTGAAAATACCTGAGTATTTCCCTTTCCCCATTGCGTACTTAACTGAAAAATGGCCTAGACTCTTTTGGGGGAAGAACTGGAAGAATTATTACACATACTTGCTGTAATGTTGTGAGTTCCTACCTCCTAGACAAACAGACATCTCTTCTATCATTGTTGTATGGGTATAAAAGTCATCTCAGGCCTGAATACTGGAAAAGAAATTACACCGATATCATTTTTATTGAGTTGACCACTATAAGGCTACTGGGCATTAATCCTTGATTTCTTCTGGTAGTACAATTGAAGGAGTAATCTTGATGTTTATCAGTTTTTTTCCTCAGAAAAATTCATCAGCTCTGGCTTTGGCTACCACTCTAACTTTGTTAGCCATCATAATAATTGAAATCATCTAGCATCTGTGGCTAAGTGCTGCTCTCTAGTCTTGATATAGGGGGGAATCGGTTTATCACCATGGCATCCTTAATACCACAGCTTGATCAACAAATGTGGGCTGCCTTAGGAAGGACATGACTTTGGGCAATGTGGCTGCTGTCTGCAGTTGAAGCCAATCCTGGAAGTGCTGACAGCTGATCTTTCCTGAAGGAAGATGTGGGCCAGATATCTCTGTATCTTTCCAGATCGCAACAATTTATTTTAAATGGAAGGATTCTAAGACCAAACAATAACTTTAATCTTACTGAATGATTGTCTGGGCAATTTAGAGATATGTTCAATTTAATATCTTACTGAAATGACTCTTAGCTCATTGTCAGACATTGCAGGAAGTGCGGGGATATAGTTGAGAAAGAACAAACCCAGTCTTTCTTTCCATACACTTGGAATTGTAGTGGTGTAGAAGGAACTACATATTAAATAGACAATCAAATATGTGGATAACTTAGATATAGTTAGATAATTATAAATGCTGTAAACAAAGTAAAAAAAAAAAAAGATGAAATGACTTCAGAGAGATTTACCAGATCAAGTGTTCAGAAGGTGTATTTTTGGATAAAAGTGCCAGTCATGTAAAATTAGAGCAGAAGGCTATTCCAGACATAAGAAACAGGAGATACATCGGCCATGGGGTGGGACAAGTCAAGGGCATTTGATTAACAGAAAGCAAGATGATGTGACGAGGTACAGTGAGCATGGCATTGCATAGCTCAAAATGAGGTTAGAGATAGAAGCAGCTGCCAGATCATAGAGAGTATCATATGTCACAAAAAAGCATTTACTGTCTTAGAAATCTGACCAGGTAACAGAATGAATCTTTTTGCAGTGGGAACAGCACAAAAGTAAAGAAACAAGAAAATAGAATAGGAAGAGGGATCTAGTTACCATAAAGAAGTGAATGTATAGGCATCATTGAGAATGAAAGACACAGTGAAAAAGAAGACATGTGGCATAAGGAGAGAGTTAGTCCCAAGTCTATAAATCTACACTATGTCCTTCAATATCTGTAGTCCCAATTATAATTTTCATGTGTTTTATCAGGTACATCTAGGCTTTCCTGTTATAATGTGAATAAATATGCGGAGATGTACAGCTCCAATCGAGGAGGGAGAATTCCAATATTTAGGAAGGCAGAGCAGAAGAGGAGGAATCAGCAAAAAGATGGACAATACAGCTGGAGAATAGGAATAAAACTGGGAGAATGTATTATCATAGAGGCCAAGAGAAAATAACTTCCTTGAAACAAACAAACAAAAAAATTAAATTAAAAGTATAAATTCTTAAAATATTCAAACAAGAGGAAGGAAAAGTCTAAAATCACCCAGGAGTCTCCTCTAGAAGATAATAATTTGATGGAAGATACAAAGGAGGGAATTTATACCATAGCCAGACAGTTAACCTCTTCAATATCCGATTAGCAAGAAAGGGCCATGGATTATTAAAATGCAATGAAAAGAATTTTAATATGCATCCTAAAATTAATCTACTAATCTATTAATTAATTATTAATCAATTAATCTATTGTCTGGTATGTGAGTGGAGGAAAAGAGCACCAAATATTTAATGGACATGAATACTATGCCAGATATTGTTCATAACATAGGGAGTAAGAGCACGGAATCCAGAAGCAATCTGCCTGATTCAAAGCCCAGTCTGTTAAACCTCTGTGTGATCTTGGAACAATTTAAATACTCTCTCAATTTCCTTATTATAAACTGGGATAAGAGCATACATAGGGGTGTTGTGGGGTTTAAATTTGCTCTATAACTAGTTCATACATGTTGTCATCACTTTATTATTGAATCTTTGTAGGAACTCTCTGAGTTACTTAGAGATCCATTTTGATGCTGAGGGAAAGGAAGCTCAGGACAGTGACTTTTGAAAGATCTACCACTGATATACGATAAAGCAAATATTCAAGTCTGGGTCTTATTACAAAACTTGACTTTTTCCATTCTTATTTTCAGTCCAAATAGAAAGACAGCATGTATCTGAGCCATACTGACACATGAGGTTTATACAATGTCAATGAGACTTACTTGTTAACACATTTTCACCCAAGGAAAGCTACCAAGATTTTCTCCAGAATGCAGTTCCAAATACAGTCAAATGTAACCATACTTCCTCAGGTGCCTGTGTGGCTCAGTCAGTTGAATATCTGACTCTTAATTTTGGCTCAGGTCATGGATCTCAGGATGATGAGATTGAGCCCTGCATTAGGCTCCATGTTCAGCGGGGAGTCTCCTGGAGATTCTTTCTCTCCCTCTGCCCTTCCCCTCACTTGCACACACTCATTCTGTCTCTAAGTACATAAACAAATAAATCTTTAAAAAAAAAAGAGAGAGAAAAGAAAAAAGTACTTTCTAAGCAAGTACTATGTGCTCAGCTATATTAGAGATTGGATGAAGTTGATACAAGACAAAACTAAATGTGGGTCCCTAATGATTATATTTCAAAGCAGAGGTGAAGTGTAGCAGGGAATTAATTGTTCACTTCAGGTGACTTCAGTGTGATAAGTTCATCCAAAGTCTGTCCCAAAGGCCTTCAAAGTTTGGATATAAAGCTTTAACTTCTTCCTCTTCCTCTTTTTTTTCTGTTTTCTTGTTGGAAATAAGACTTTTAGTATTATTATGTCGCATTAATCACCGTATCATTATTAGTTTTTGATATAGTGCATATATTTTGCATATAACACCCAGAGCTCCATGCAATATGTGTCCTCCTTATTACCCATCACCAAACTAACCCATCCCTCGACCCCCTGCCCCTCCATTTTGACTGGGGTCTTTCCCTGGTTTTGGGATTAAGGTAATGCTGTCCTTGCAGAGTCTGGAAGTTTTCCTTCTGATTCTATTTTTTGAAACAGCTTCAGAAGAATAAGTATAATTTCTTCTCTGACTGTTTGGTGGAATTCCCCAGGGAATCCATCAGGTCCTGGACTCTGGTTTTTGGGCGATTTTTTTTTTAAAGATTCATTTATTTATTTATTTGACAGACAGAGACTACACGTAGACAGAGAGATAGAGGGGGAAGCAGGCTCCCTGCTGAGCAGAGAGCCTGATAAGGGACTCAATCCCAGGATCCTGAGATCATGACCTGAGACAAAGGCAGACGCTTAACCCACTGAACCACCCAAAGCCCCTTTTTGGGAGATTTTTGATCACTGCTTCACTCTCGTTACTGGTTACGGGTCTGTTCAGGTTGTCAGTTTCTTCCTGTTTCAGTTTCAGTTGTTTATAGGTTTCCAGGAATGCATCCATTTCTTCTAGGTTCCTTAACTTATTGATAGCTGTTGATAATAATTTTTGGTGATTATTTCTATTTTCTTGCTGTTAGTCATGATCTCTCCCCTTTCATTCATGATTTATTAGTATCCTTTTCTTTTCTTTTGGGTAAGTCTGGTCAGTGGTTTATTGGTCTTAGTTTTTCAAAGACCTAGTTTCTAGTTTCTTTGATGTGTTCTCCTGTATTTCTGGTTTCTAATTCATTGATCTCTGCTCCAATCGTAATTATTTCCCTTCTCATGTGTGAGGTAAGCTTAATTTGTTGTTGATTCTCCAGTTCTTTAAGGGATAAAGATAGTTTGTGTATTAGGGATCTTATTTTTTTTAATTAATTAATTAATTAATTTGAGGGAGATGACTATGTATTTCCCCTTTATGACCACCTTTGCCTTGTCCCATAGGTTTTGGACTGATGTGTTTTCATTCTCACTGGTTTCCATGAATTGTTTAAGCTCTTCTTTGATTTCCTGGTTGGCCCAAACATTCTTGACCATGATGGTCTCTAGCTTCCAAGTGTTCGAATTCCTTCCAAACTCTTTCTTGTAATTGAGTTCTAGTTTTAAGTCACTGTGGTCTGAGAATATGTAGGGAATAATCTCAGTATTTTGGTATCAGTTGAGACTCAGTATGTGATCTATTCTGGAGAAAGTACCATGTGTGCTGAAGGAGTATTCTGTTGTTTCATGGTGGGATGTTCTGTGTATATCTAAGAGTTCCATCTGGTCCAGTGTGTCATTCAGTGCTCTTGTTTTTTTGTTTATTTTTGGCTTAGGTGATCTGTCTATTGCTGAGAGTGGAGTATTGAGGTCTCTTACTATTAACACATTATTATCAATATGTCTATTTTGGTTAACAGTTGGCTTATGTAGCTGGCTGCTTATATGTTGGGGGATAGATATTTACAATTGTTAGATCTTCTTATTGTATAGAACCTTTAAGAATGATATAGTGTCCTTCTGTATCTCTAACTACAGTCTGTAGCTTCAAATCTAATTTCTCCAATATAAAAATTGCTACCCAGGCTTTCTTTTGAGCTCCGTTGAAAGATGGTTCTCCATCCTTTCAGTTTCAGCCTGAATGTATCTTTAGGTTCAAAATGAGTCTCTTGTGTACAGCATATAGATGGGTCCTGTCTTTAACCAATCTGCAACCCTATGCCGTTTCTTGGGAGCAGCATTTAGTCCATTCACGTCTAGAGCGATTATTGAAAGATGATTTTCTTGTCATCATGTTGCCTGTGAAGTCCTTGTTTCTATAGATTATCTCTGTAAATTTATATTTTAATATCACTCTTGGCATCTTTCTCCTTTTATAGAACCCCTCTTAATAGTTTTGTAGGGCTGGCTTAGTGGTCACAAAAACTTTCAGTTTTTGCCCATCTTGGAAGCTCCTTATCTCTCCATCAATTTTAAATAATAGCCTTACTGGATAAAGTATTCTTGGCTCTATGTTCTTCTCATTTAGTACCCTTATATGCCTTGCCAGCCCTTTCTGGATTGCCAGGTCTCTGTGGACAGGTCTAATATCATTCTGATGTTTTTCCCTCAGTACATAAGCAGTCTCTTCCCCCTAACTGCCCTTAAGATAGTTACCTTGGTTGTAAGATTTTCAAGTTTTACTATTGCATGCCTGGACACTGGTTTGTTCTCCTTGATCTTGAGAGGGGTCTTCCCTGCCTCTAAGACAGGAATGCTTATTTCTGTTCCCAGATTAAGGAAGTTCTCAGCTATGATATGCTCAAATATATCTTCTAGTCCTCTCTCTCTCCACCCTCTCAGGGATCCCAATAATTCCGACATTGGAATGTTTCATGACTTCATCTATTTCTCTAATTCTATTTTCACAGATTTTTAAGCTTTTTGTTCCAGGCCTCCTCCTGTTCCTTTTTTTCTATCACTTTGTCTTCTCGATCACTAATTCATTCTTCTTCCTTGTTTATCCTAGCTATTAGAGTAGCTAGATTCTATTGGATCTCATTGATAGCATTTTTAAGTCCTGCCAGATCCACTCTCATTTCTGCCCTTAGAGAATCTATATTGCCATTAGTGGTTTTCTCCATCCTAAATATTGTATGCATAACTGTAATCCTGAAGTCTATTTATGATATATTGCTTATATCCATATCTATTAGTTCTGTGGCAGAGGTCACAGTCTTTGAATTTTTCCAGTCTTGAGGGTTCTTCCCCTTGGTCATTCTGTTGAGAGGTTGTTGAGGGAATGTACAGAGTCCAAATTATTGACCACAACCCAAGCAAGATGCACCTATTTTATAGGGACCTTAGGTTGTCAACCTCTTATTTCTCCAGCCTGTCCTTTGAGGGAGGGGCCTGCCATGTTGATACTTAGACAGCCCTGTTTGGGTAGAGTTGCCTTGTCCCATGTTGGGGCAAGATATGGGCTCAGTGAAAACCAGTTTTGGGAGGCTTTTTTTCTCTAGGGGCTTTCCCTAGTGGCTTTCTGTGTCTCTAGGAAGAGTCAGAGCAGAACTGACTGTATCCAAACTTCTGTCTCAGAACAGAGAAATCACAGTTTGTTCTTCAATAAACACTCCAGGCCACACTGTCTCCATTTTAGCAGCACTTCTGTGCTGCTAAAAACAGCAATGTCCTGAGTTGTACACCCCACAGCAGCTCTCCCAGCTCTCTCTTCTGGGTCCAGGCATGTCTCTGCCCTTTGTGCTTCTAAAAGAACCAGCTTCCCACAGTTTGCACACATGCCCCCACAGCTCCAGGTTTCAGATGGGGGGCGAGAGGGGGCTGCCCTAAAGTCCTTTCCCCACTGCTACTGGTCTGCCAGTCTGTGCCCAGTCCCCAGTGTGGGATACTTTTGCACTCCAGTGATGCAAGATCCCAGAGGCTCTCCCCCTTCCATTTATATTCCAATATCTTCCCATAGAATCATGGCTCCCTGCCTCATACCTCAAAACCAACTACTGGAGCTATTCTGTTTGTAGAAATCCTTACTTCTCTGCCATCTTTGCCTCTTCACCATGGATATAAAACTTTTATAGCATCTCAAGAATAGTCCTGGTTCTCAGGGGCAAAGTTATCAAGACCTGAAAGGATATAAAGCATCCCCAATTCTTTTGGAAATATTCTCTAAAATGTTAAATGTATTTGTGTTACCAGGCCCCCAAGACAGGTTCTTGAGCTTCAATGTCATAGAAATGACCATTGAACTTGAGAGAAAAAAAGTAGATAAATTTTATTAGAGGGAGCTTACATATAGGCAGCTGACAAGAAAGAGGAATGTCAGTATGGCTGGGTGGCTCAGTTGTTTAAGTGTCTGACTCTTAATTTTTTTGCTCAGGTGGTGATCTCAGGGTTCTAGGATGGAGTCCACATCAGGCTTGGTGGGGAGACTTTTTCTCCCTTTGTTCCTCCCCACATTTGTCCCTGCTCATGTTCACTTTCTCAATCTCTCAAATAAATAAAATCTTGAAAGAAAGAGAAAGAAAGAAATGTCTTTCTCTGAAAGGGCTAGTGTTCTAGGCTTATAAAATCACTCTTCAAAAGGGTGAGAGGCTGGGAGTGGGAAAGCATCATTTAGTCCCCAGGTCATTACTTTGTGGTCACTACTTTGTGGTAGACACAAGACAATCCCAGGACACCATTCTTCATGGTTGACAATCTTTTAGGGCTCCTGGAAAATAGAAATACTTGTGTAAACAGGCTTTAAATTGTTACTTCTAATTTTACCAAACACCAATTACTCCCTGTCAGCTGTTATCTCTGGTTTGTTCTCTTTCCCAGAAGGAGGTATTTGTCTCTGAGCATATGGAAACTTTTAACCCCTGCCTGAAAGCAGTGGCTCCATAAGAGTTAAGTCTCTCTTGATTTTCCTATATTGTCTCATTTGTACCAAATTGTTGCTTAGCAATAGAACAAAAGTAAGGGAGAGAAAATGCTAATGTTATAAAATTTGTATTATCTTCCAGCAATAACCATTCTTTAATGGCAAAAAGTTCTTTCAAGCTTTACCAAAGAGGTGAATAACTAAATAGAATGGTGGTATGTTTGCCTTGTGTTTCTATTTTATATATCATGAGATTAAAGGAAAAATATTATCTTGTGATGAGGGAGGTCAGGCATAAATAAATAAATAAACCTCGTTGTGTCTCCATCTCAGACAACTTGGAGCAAGTCATGTGTTGACTCTGGATCTAAAGCATCCTCACCTTCACAAGAGAGACCATACACCCAGCTTGGCTCCTTTTCAGGATAGTTGGAAGATCTGTTATAAAGAATTCCCTTTAGAAACTCAGCAACATTTAATACCTAAATAATTATCAGTAAATGAATGTAGAGAAGTTGCTATCCCTGTGAAAGAAGAAATATCAGAACTCACATTTTTCTAATGATATCTGGTTCATAATTAAGTACAGAGAGAAAGCAAAGCAAAAAATACATATATATATAAAAGCATACATTAGCCATTAATTTTTCACAAACATTAATTATCCTTTTTTGCTAAAAGCAAAAGCCATTGTAGAAATGTTGACATAATTTTAAATTTAAGAGCCTGATATCAGTCAGGCTGATATCTTAGGCTGATATCAGTCTGGCTGCTTCTCTTAGGGCAGCAAAAAGTAGGGGACATAGATATACATCCATGTTTCATCAATCATTATTAAAATCACACACACATATACATACACATTATTGTCATCACAGCCACAAAACTAGAGAGTTTTTCAAGTCTGAAGATTTTCATTTTGGGTGCATGGTATATGAAAAATAAGTGGTTCATAAGAAACAGAAACGTACTAAATACTATGCAAAATCTACACTTCAAATACATTACATTACTTTTCATAAGGAGGAAATATGATAAATTCTACAGAGAGAGCACCAGCGTCAGACTTGTTCCTTCTGAAATACAAGATGAAAGGAAACATGATGTTATTTGAATTTGTGGTAGAGGTAAATCCATAAATTAAAGTCCCAGCTGTGAAAAATCATACTTTTATTGTGAACTGTTTCTCAACTGTTCTTAAGTCTTAACTAAATAACAATTCCCCAGAAAGATCAGATTTCAGCCAGTGGCCAGAAAGAAAAAAAAAAAAGTGAGTTGTATCAGCAAAGTATATTGAAGTGTATCAAAAGTCTTAAAGGCTGATTTTGGATTGCATAATAATTATTTTTGGAATTTCTAAAATTTTAAATAAGTTACATAATATGAACTAATTTTTCAAACAATTTTTCTTTTTCATTGACCCTTTTGGCTGAGAAATAGAATGAAGATGAATTAGATATTGCTTAAATTATTTTTAAGGGACTGTTTATATTTTATTTTAATATTCATACATCCAGTAAAATCAAATGTCCTTTTTGCTTTGGCGATACAAATTGCTATCTTTGCATCTCCAAGGGACACATCAATAAGAAACCTTGCAAAACAAGACATGCTCCAGGAAACTCAAAACACTATTAAAGTTGACTATTAACCAAATTTAAATCACTAAGAAAATAACATTAATTTCAAAATGTTTCTACTATTTTCCAGGACTGAAGTATAATAATACATCTGATTTTTCTGACATCCTTAAGAAATAACTCACTGAAATCTAAAACAAGTAACATTGGTTTCTTTTCTCCTCTGACGGAGTTGTAGAATGAATGACAGTGAGCTCTCTTTTTTTTTTTTAATTTTTTCTTTTTAAAAACATATATTTTTATCCCCAGGGGTACAGGTCTGTGAATCACCAGGTTTACACACTTCACAGCACTCACCAAATCACATACCCTCCCCAATGTCCATAATCCCACCCCCTTCTCCCAAACCCCCTCCCCCCGGCAACCCTCAGTTTGTTTTGTGAGATTAAGAGTCACTTATGGTTTGTCTCCCTCCCAATCCCATCTTGTTTCATTTATTCTTCTTCTACCCACTTAAGCCTCCATGTTGCATCACCACTTCCTCATATCAGGGAGATCATATGATAGTTGTCTTTCTCTGCTTGACTTATTTCACTAAGCATGATACGCTCTAGTTCCATCCATGTTGTTGCAAATGGCAAGATTTCATTTCTTTTGATGGCTGCATAGTATTCCATTGTGTATATATACCACATCTTCTTGATCCATTCATCTGTTGATGGACATCTAGGTTCTTTCCATAGTTTGGCTATTGTGGACATTGCTGCTATAAACATTCGGGTGCATGTGCCCCTTTGGATCACTACGTTTGTATCTTTAGGGTAAATACCCAATAGTGCAATTGCTGGGTCATAGGGCAGTTCTATTTTCAACATTTTGAGGAACCTCCATGCTGTTTTCCAGAGTGGCTGCACCAGCTTGCATTCCCACCAACAGTGTAGGAGGGTTCCCCTTTCTCCGCATCCTCGCCAGCATCTGTCATTTCCTGACTTGTTGATTTTAGCCATTCTGACTGGTGTGAGGTGATATCTCATTGTGGTTTTGATTTGTATTTCCCTGATGCCGAGTGATATGGAGCACTTTTTCATGTGTCTGTTGGCCATCTGGATGTCTTCTTTGCAGAAATGTCTGTTCATGTCCTCTGCCCATTTCTTGATTGGATTATTTGTTCTTTGGGTGTTGAGTTTGCTAAGTTCTTTATAGATTCTGGACACTAGTCCTTTATCTGATATGTCATTTGCAAATATCTTCTCCCGACAGTGAGCTCTCTTAACAGTGATTGCAGTCATGAACTGTAAAATGCTTTATATGTATTACACCTGAGAGAATTTTATCCAATGACACCAGGATGAACACTACAGCAGTTATTAAGAAAAGTTGGTTAAATCAGACAATCATGATCAGATTCAGATCAGATCAAAGCAATCCAAGAGGAAATTAAGAAAACAGTCCTTTTTACAAAAGCAACCAAAAGGATAAAATATTTAAGAATAAACTCATAGGAAGTACTGAAAAGTACAAAGCATTGTTCCAAGAATTAAGGAAAACACAAAGACATGAAAAGACATTTCATGTTCATGGGTTGGAGGATTTAATATCATTAAAATATTCATCTTACCTAAAGCAATCTACAGATTCAGTGCAATCCCTAGCCAAATCCCACTGGCATTTTGAAGAAATGGAAAAACAATCTTAACATTTATATGGTACTACAAAGGACTTCAAATAGTCAAAACAACATTTTGAAGGAAGAAAAAATCTGGATGCCTCACATTTCCTCACTTCAAGACATATTACAAAATAGCAGTAATCAAATGAATATTGTACTAGCATCAAGACTGACATATAGAATGATGGAACAAAATAGAAATCCTGGAAATAAACCCACGTACATATAGTTATATAATCTTCACAAGAGTGCCAAGAATACAAAATGGGGAGAATAAATAGTCTCTTCAAACACTGGCACTGGAAAAACTGGATTTTCACATGCAAAAGAACGAAATGAGAACCTCATCTATCACCATACCAAACAAACAAACAAACATGGTCCAAATCGATTAAAAACTTAAGTGTAAGACCTAAAACTATAAATCTCAGCAGGAAGCCTGCAAAAATCCTTATAGCATTTATCATGGCAATAATTTCTTGGATATGATATCCAAAACACAGAAAACAAGAACAAAAATAAGTAAGTGGGAATACATCAAGCCAACGTACTTCTACACATCGAAGGAAAGAATCTATAGAGTAAAAGGCAACCTATGGAATAGGAAAATATTTGTAATCCATTTATATAATAAGAGGTTAATATTCAAAACATATAAAGAACTCTTACAACTCAGTATCAAAACCCAAATAACCTGATTTTTAAAAAGGCCAAAGAACTTAAATAGACATATTTCCAAAGAAGATACACAAATGGCCAATAGATACATAAAAACATACTCAATATCACTAATCATCAGGGAAATGAAAATTTTAAAATGCAGTGAAATAGTACCTCACACAATGAATTATCCCCTCACACACTGGCCGTTTTCAAAAGCAGACTCACATACACACAAAGAAAATTTTTTGAAATGTTGGTAAGAATGTGCAGAAATTGGAACCCTTGTGCTCTATTACTGGAAATGTAAAGTGGTGTAGCTGCCATAGAAAACAGAATAGAGGTTCCCTCCCCCAATTTTTTTTAAATAGTATGATCATATGATCAGCAATCTTACTTCTGAGTATTTATCCAAAATAATTGAAAGCAGAATCTAGAAATGATATTTGCACTCTTATATGTATTACAGCATTATTCACCACAGCCGAGAAATGGAAACAACTTCAATGTCCACTAGGGGATAGGGGATCGGGAGGTGTGGTGTGATGTAGACACACAGTGGAATATTAGTCAGCATTAAAAAAGAAGGAGATCCTGTCATGCTATCCGTGAATAAACTTTGAGAACGTTATGATACATGAGCTAAGCCAGTGAGAGAAGGAAAAATACTTCATGATTCTACTTATAGGAGGTACATCAAGGGGTCAAACATAAAAGGGCAGAGTTAGCATGATGATTGCCAGGCAAGGGGCATGAAAGGTGGAAATGCAGTTTTTGTTCCATGGGTATAGAATTTCAGTCACACGGGATGAAACATTCTACAGACCTGCTGTACAATCACATGCTAGTATTGAACAATACTCTACTGCATGTTTAAACATTTAACATTTAACATAAACATGTTAACGTTAACATGTTTAATGTTAGACATTAACAGGGTTTCGTGTTTATTTCTACTAACTAAAAAATGGCTGATGAAGAGTTCTTTTTCACGTTTGACTTTCTAAACATTCAGAAATAAATGCATTATTGAAAGATCCAAAACAAGAGAATTTAAGAGGATATTCAAAATACAAGAGATACCCAAACAAACGCTTGCCATTCTTGGTAGAAAAGTAAAGCATAATCCTGGGTCTGTAACACATATTAGAACTTTTATCTTTCGTAATATTTACCTGAGATACTCAAATCCATTATTAGCTTAGAATACTTTCCTTCTCATTTTCCAGGAAGGTTTTGCCCTCCACTTCAATGTCCCTCTTTCACTTGAGCAGCTAAGCTTTTATCATTTTATGAGATAAACCTGGCCCGCAACTCAGAATCTCCATTCTTGTCAATGTTGACTATGCATGTGATTTTACTTCTATACATCAAAGTTGGACAAAACAACTGGAAAATCATTATTTTAAGTCTAACATGTACTGGAGATTATGGTAGGTAGTAAAAATGAAAGTATGACCTGTGTCCTTTCTCAAGGAGTTCTCAACAACATAATGTAATGGAGTTTGTTTAGTGTTCTTTTTGTTTTGTTTTGTTTTTCTAAAGACAGCATATGCTTAATTACTTAAAAAGCAGAATGAGGGGTGTTGGGGTGGCTCAGTGGGTTAAAGCCTCTGCCTTTGGCTCAGGTCATGATCTCAGGGTCCTGGGATTCGGCCTCACATCAGGTTCTCTGCTCATCATGGAGCCTGCTTCCTCCTCTCTTTCTGCTTGCCTCTCTCTCTGCCTACTTGTGATCTCTGTCTGTCAAGTAAATAAATAAATAAATATTTAAAAAAAAAAAAAAAGCAGAATGAGGGACATCTGGGTGGCTCAGTCGTTAAGTGTCTGTTTTTGGCTCAGGTCGTGATCCCAGGGTCCTGGGATTGAGCCCCGTATCAGGTTCCCTGTTCAGTGGGAAGCCTGCTTCTCCCTCTCCTACTCCCCCTGCTTGTACTCCCTCTCTCGCTGTATCTGTCTTGTCAAATAAATTTTAAAAATCTTTAAAAGAAAAAAGAAAATGAAATATTTGTAGTATATTTTCTGAAGTGGTCTAAGAATAGAGTATATAGTATACATTGTGACCTATATGGTGTGTGTGTGTGTGTGTGTGTGTGTGTACTATGTAAGTTTCATTTATAGATAAAGAATGTACAGAATCTAAAAGGCAACATTTGTTCAACTCCACACTGATCACTGGAGTACTGCTTTTTAAATTGAGAGATCACACCTTGATTCAAAGTCATCAAGACATAGTTCATATAGAATATCCAATATGGCTGGGGAAGTAACTACTCTGTGAGCACTGACTAAAGGAATTAGAGAAGAGTAAGGAAATAGGACAACTAACTTAGGTATCTGAAATTCTATCCTGAAAGAGAAAGAAACCTTATCTTGATTGGCCCTTGAAGAATTTGGACTCATTAGATGTATATAAGAGAGAAGTAAAGGTTTACCTTAAGGTAAGGAAGATCTTCATAATCACTGGAGTTACCCAACAGTGAAATAGGGTACCTGAGATATTGATTACCCAGTAAATGAGGATATTGGATCTGGATAAGTATCTGGAAGAGATACTGTCAAGCAGAGTTTCTTAGACTAATTTGCACATGCATCATGTGGGGGTGTTGTTTAAATGAAGATTCTGAAAAAACTCTGTAAGGGTAGGAGTGCGATCTTACTTTCACACGAATTGTCGAGGTGATACCCGTGCTTCTGGGGCACTGCTCCCACTTTTGAGTCGCAAGCTTATAGAACAATGAACTGCATTTAATTTGTACCTTGAAATAGGTGATTCAAATTTTATTTGAGGCCTGGGACTTTATTAGACTTGATTGCTGAATACGCTGTAAAGAAGGCTGCTGTTCAGTTAGGAATTAGCAGCTTCATCCTGACAAGAAAGGAAAATGTTTTGAGGAGTCAGCCAGGGAAAGAGAATTGCCTTGTCTAAAGAGAAAGAAATCCCAAATGCACTATGTGTTAATTCACAGATGCTGCTGAATGTCTGCCTCCTATAATGACATTTACCTCTCTCTCTCTCTCTCTCTCTCTCACACACACACACACACACAGAGTTTAATATAGGCCTTTTGCCTCCAGCCTTTTCCTGGTATTCTCTTATTCTGTGTTAGTCCTGTTGTCTCCCTTAATATTGTTGGAAGTAAAACTTTTTACTGAGATATTTGCATTACAGACATGCTTCATGCATGTGGAAGCTGAAATGCTCAAACATTTTTGACATCCAAAGACTCCACATGGGATTTTTTTTTTCTTGTTTGGCCCAGTGATAATAAAGACCAATTAAAACTTTGGCCGCCTGGCTACAGAGCAGCTGACTTATGTAACTCTTCTAAATGAGACTGTCTGAGCACAGTATCTTCCTTTAAACATGAAAAATTTTGAACACTATTTAGTTTGCCCATAATTAAATCCTTCAGTCCCTCAAGGAAGGAAGTGTTTTTCCTCTACATGATTGATTTTGGTTATTTTACCTTCACATAAGGAACACTAAAGAATAAAAGAGTAAAACACTTCAAAATAGTTTTCTAAATCTGTCACAGACTAGACATAACAACCAATTATTCTTTATTTCCCCATTCTAAGACTTCAGATAATAGTGGGGGGAAAAGTTATTATTTCTATAATACAATTTTCAATAATGAATGCTAGTATCCAAGCAAAGGATTCCAGTTATCTTCAAAGAAAAGAATTTGTACCATCATTTCCAGAAAGCTTAAAGAATTTTTTAAAGGTCTACAAAATGTTCTGACATTTCTGACAGAAGGTTCCAGAATGCCTGCTAATTAATAGCAAAAACGTAAAATGCATTAATTAGTTTCTTCTCAATTATATATAAATCATGATAAATTGGTGTAAGGAACGAAGTGTCGGGCTTTGTGCTCAGGCTAATAGAAACCATTTCATTGTTTTTGGAATGATAAAAAGAATTCTTGACTTGGGAGAATTTAGGTGACATTTAATCTTGATTCACCCTGTTGGTGGAAAATGAAACCATATTTCCTCTGGGTTCAGATGTCAATCAATGAAAATACAATCCCCGTAAATAAATAGGGTTGCATTATCTCATCTATATTTTTTCTGGCTTCAGAAGGGGCCTGTCACAAAACCATTGTAGAGTATCAATTATGGAGAAGACCTGTGAATCAGAAGAACAAAATGGCTCTCAAAAACACATTCTGAATCAAAAAAGATTTAAGCATTTATGGCTGGGAAAATATTTCTCTCAGAAACAAGTGGACAAAAAGTAGATATTTTGAAAAATGAGTAAGACAATCTTTCCCTCATTAATTATATATCTATCTATAAATTTAAAATATGTAATTGTGAACTTATATATTACAATTTATATATTTATATACAATTTACATATGACATATATCATTTACATATGTAATATAATATACATATTACATTACATAGAATATATAAATATATACACAGACATGTATATGTGCATGTATGCATATGTCTACATATAAGCACACATATGTGTAGCACGTTCATATGCATAGGTATACAGGTATACATATTTGTTTGTGTATACAGATATCCGTGTGTGTGCATATATATTCATATTTGCACACATATGAGTATATATGTATATGGGTATATATAATGATAGCAGGGATTTTTATTTTGATTTCATTTGAAATTTTGATTTGAAATTTTTCACCAAAAACTTTGAAAAGCAGAATGTGGAAATCAGTCAAACCAGATGCCACCAAAATTAGGAGTAGCACAATTCACGTTTTTAAATTATTCATACTGGGATCAGAGACAGCAATGACACACTTAAACATCAGGGTTTTTTAAAAGAGTCTCCACTTTACAAAACAACAACAACAACACTGTCAGGAAACATTTCAGATTTGACGTTAGTAATGAATTTATTTAATGAAGATGAAACCCATTTTGCCATATGCCTAATCTATACTTCTACTGCTTAAGACCAGCTAACAAAGAAAGATGCCAGGGAGCAGAATGGCTTGGTGGGAACTACCTCTTATTTTCCAGGTTATCAGCAAATCTTCTTCCCAGGCCCTTGGAGGACAGCTGTATGCTACTTGGTGTGGCACAAACATAAGTTGAAGATCTATACTGAAGATCTTCAGAAATATGAACTTCAGAACTTTCTATAGGATCAAATAGGCTAATTCGGATTTCATGTGATTTTTTTCCTGCTAGTTTTATTCTCCTCTTAAAAAAAACCACACTTGTCACAGAAGAGTCTAATGAGATCAAAGTACATGGTTTGTAGACTGTATAAGCTTTTGCCGTTTTTGTGCTATCAAGTTCATTTATTTTTCTTTTATGAGGCTTATGATTCTTTTTGGAATATCCTCTTTGCCTCAAGACTACACTTACATCCTTTATTTCCTAACAAGTTTTTAATTTTTGGATATTTGATTAATGCCGTCTATGTTTGCAATCTTATAGAAATAAGATAGTTTAATTCTAAGTACTTTTAATATAATTATAATTTTCCTGCATTTATCCTTATTTATTATTCTCAGTCACAGGGTGTAAGCTCCTTCACCTGTCATTTCTCATTTTTAATTCCTCGGATCTTCTGTACATTTGGATTTGGTATTTAGATGATTTTCATGTTTTTAAGAGCTGTGTATTTTGAAATCTCTAGCTTTGGGTAGTGAGATTTTGTTTGTTTCTTTCACTGTCCAGCATCCCTAGTAAGAGCATCATCAGCACACTGATTATCTTCTCTGTATCCACCTTCTCCTCCCTAATTTCACAATGGTGAGAAAAATAGGTTTTATTGTTTAAGCTACTCAGTCTGTGGTATTTGGTAATGACAGCCTAACCACACTAATACAGAAGATGTATGTTCTTCTCTGTTTTTTTTTTTTTTTTTTCATTCCTATTTGCTAAAATGTGAAAGCAATGGCTGGAGCTTGTGCAGCCTTCTTGAACCAAAAGATGGTATTGCATATACAGGATGTGCTAGGAAGAAGGCTGTTGGTGAGTCCCCCATAACAGACCTGTTTATTTGTAACTTTTTTTGATGATAGTGAAATAAAATGATGTGTTGTTAGAATACTATGATTTTTGTATTTCTACTCCTTGTTTGTGATTGCCTTCACCTAATATTAAGTTGAACCAAATGTAAATTAATATATAGATATTTCTCTCTTTACTTCTAATAGGTAGATAACATCAAACATGAAAAATTGTCATTTCCTCTATAATATTTCTATAATATCTATACTCTCTATTGCCCAGAATTGGGCCCGAAACACCACTCTTAACTTATTACCTAATTAGTAAATCTTAATATTATTCTCCTCAAATTAAGCACTCTGCTACTCCACAAAGTTTTAACATGACAAATGTTTCAAAACTTTATTGAAGTTTTTTTTTTTTTAAATAAATATTTTTATTTATTTATTTATTTGACAGAGAGAAATCACAAGTAGACAGAGAGGCAGGCAGAGAGAGAGAGAGAAGCAGGCTCCGTGCTGAGCAAAGAGCCCGATGCGGGACTCGATCCCAGGACCCTGAGATCATGACCCGAGCCAAAGGCAGCGGCTTAACCCACTGAGCCACCCAAGCGCCCTTTATTGAAGTTTTTTGATCCCAGCGAATACTGGGCAGTTACAGTGATAATAAAGACAGTAGGAAAAAAGTGTTGGGTCAAGGCATTCACAAGTAAGGTAATTACTGAGAGTCCCTCACACAGTTTATGATGATAGAGTCTGATTCCAAGTGGGATGTGAGAACATTTTCCTGAGCAGAAGTCTAGTATGTGAATGGAGTGAGTCAAGCTCTCCTTTGAGGTTCCTCAGAAGCAGTGACGAATGGAGGGTAAATGCATGTAGAAGCACAGAATCTTGCACATATTTCAACCAAACCAGAGGCACAAATTAGGAATCTAATGTGTATTTAGAGTATTTATTTACCCAAATTTAGAGTGACAGTTAAGCAGTCATGAGCTCATAGTGTAAATGCTGATTTATAAGCAGCATAGATTCAACTAATTTTTATCTTAATTTCTTATCCTTGTGGCTATGCCGTCACAAGTGAACAAATTTAGTTATCGAGAAGCAGTAAATGGAAGGCAATGGTAACAAAGCACAGAATGGGAACTAGGATCCTGGGTTCCAGGATTTGTGGCAATTCAGACCCACATGCCAGGCTATTATTATTATGTGTTATTTCTTTTTAAAAAATGTATTTAAATTCCAATTAGTTAACATACAGCATAATATTAGTTTCAGGTGTAGAATTTAGTGATTCAGTACTTACATACAACACCCAGTGACCATCACTAGCACACTCCTTAATCCCCATCACCTATTGAATCCATCCCCCACCACTACACTTTTTGTCACCATCAGTTTGTTCTCTATAGTTAAGAGTCTGCTTTTTCAGTTTACCTCTCTTTTTGTCTCCCCCCCACCCATATTTGTTTGTTTTGTTCCTTAAATTCCAAGTCTGAGTTAAGTTATCTTGCATTTGTCTTTCTCTAACTTATTTCGCTTAGCATAATACTCTCTAGCTCCATCCACATTGTTGCAAATGACAAAACTTTTTTATGGCTGAGTAGTTGTGTTATTTCTATTGTAATCTCTAAAGCCCCTTCTAGCTCTAGAAACTGAATCTAGTATCCCTAATAGGAAAGAGCCCTATGAAAGTGCCTAAGGAAATGAAAATCACATTATTGTTTGGAGGGTTTCTGTAAGAGGAGACTCTTAAAAATACGTAGTTCTCAGTTGATTTGTCCTCTTGTTTTCCTCTCATCCGATAGATTTTATCATATTTAGAGAGAAGAGGATTAAGTGCTTAGAGGGAAGTATTAGGAAAGTCACAATGAACGTTTAGGGTTAATAGATACACATGAAGAAATACAAATATAGCAAACAAACAAAGCTTCCCACTGAGTCATTCAATCTTAACTTAGAACTATTTACAGACCTGCTGCATACCTGCATATTAACTTATGCGCAAACTATGCAAGAGAAATGGAAAATAAATATTGCATATCATTGATTTCAGAAACACCACTGATTTCTAGACTAGAGAAAATTGAAAGTAATTATTATTAAATGACCTGAGGTAGAATAGAGATATTATTTTACAAATAATAAAAATAGCTAACTATTTTGTTACAGCTGGTTGTTCTATTGGTCTATTCTTCCTGCACTTGTACGTCTTAGATGCAACTTACAAAAAGTTATAAAGTTATAACCTACTTTTAGGTAGCTTTCTTTTGACACTTACTATTCTTTGAAATAAAATGCTTGTTTTCTTTCTTTCTCTCTCTCTCTCTCTTTCTTTCTTTCCTGTGGAGTTGTTGCCCATCCTTCTGTACTCCCATTCACTACTCTTTACTTGTGAAAACAAAGAAGCAAGCAACATATTAATATGTGAAAAGAAAACTAAGGAACATGATTTGCCCAATGAACAAATTGGAAAATTGCCATTTTTAACCTCCAACTTCCAAAGGCTTTTGTTTCGGCATAATTGGGACTCAAGATCCAGGAGGGGATTTATGATCTTATCTTTGCTTTAAGATTACTGGCAGCCAGCACAAGAAATGTGAAAAAGTAGCTTTTGTTCAACTTGAGAAATGTTATCTTCTCCATAAAATAATGATCCTAAAATACTATGCATCTACAGTTTTCTTATAAGATTATTCTCTCAAAATGAAGGGAAATAAGCTCATAGTGAGGATACAGGTTTGTATGATTGATATTAAAAACATTATTTAACACATTTTAAATGTTTACCGTATGTTTTATGTGTTATACATATCAAATAATTATCACAACCCTATCAGGTAGGTCCTATTATAAACTTCATTTTACAAAGAAGAGCAATGAGAAATAAAGCGGAGTTGTCCAAGGTCTCAGCTCATAAGAGGAAGAACCACGATTTGAATCAAAGCCATCTAACTCTAACTTTTGCCCTTTTAACCACTACGTTACACTGATTCACTAACATGGAATATTTCATCCTGATTTTTTTCTTTGTATATATAATAGCACTTCTGAACTATGTTCATGAAGCTGTAATACACTGACAATTTTAAGATGTTGGCATTGTTGAACTGTACTGGATATTACTCTACTGAGAATGAAAATGAGAAATGATTTCCTAACTACTGCCTGTGTCATATTGTTATTTGGAGAAATTAAAATATGAAGGCCATATTAGTCAGCATATTTTTAATGGAACAGCCCAAGTTAGCTTAGCCATAGCAGGGAAGTTAATGAGGGGGGGCAGTTTTACATTAAAGCTAAGGAAGAAATACGTGAACCTGAGAAAAAAAAGTAAAGTTAGCGACTAAAAAACATTAAGCAATACTTATTTTTCTCCAAATTCCACATCTCACAGCAAATCAGTTTTCCATCTATTTTTCTCACTCCAGGACAGACTGATTCACTTTGATTGTCTGGTCCACAAGGCAGATCATGTTGTCTTACTTTTCCTGAGTTTGCAGTTCTCTGTAGAATAACACAACTCTCTCTTCATCCTAATTCCAATCTCCCAGAAGATAGAATGTCATTAACTCTAATTAAGTGTATATATTTTGGTCCAATAAGTTATAGTCAAGGGAGACATTATGAAGTGAAAATATACCTATAGAATTTGATTCCTATGAATCAGGAATATATAAAACATATATAAACATATATATATATATATATATAACATATATAAAACAGTCTAGTGGATATGATTAGAATATCAGTCAACATTGCAACCACACTCTCCTCAACTCAGAAATGATTTCACAGCAGAGAGCAGAGTTATGTCATATCAATGTTATTAAAGAAAAATCTAATTTGGAATTTTTAACATCATACACCAGCTCACCCTCCTCAAATCTCATCAACTATGATCAATTATTCATTAAAACTCTGAGACAGATATTGTTTGGGATGTGTTATTGGTAATCCATGAATTATATATTCAAATTAGGAAGTGTGCTGGGTTTTACTAATGTCAACAAAGATGGAAACTGCATTTCCCAGAAAGACTACCCTGTATGTTCTCAGGTTAGAGTTGACCAAAAGAGAAACTCTACTGAGATTCAGAAGATGAAAATGAAGCTGTGGTCATTAATCTTGGGTTTTCACCATCAGATGTGGTGATAGTCAATTGTAGCAGACCCAGGAAATCTTAGTTCATCCTTTTCTTTTCTGCTCATGTCCATCTCATTTTCTCAATTGTTTGTTTTCATGATAAATAGTGGCTCTCATTCCACCAATAGACACTTGCCTACAGCCCCTCACAGGTAATAACTAACTAGTGAATAGTTTTCCACAGACTAATTCAAAGGCTGCCTTTCACATTTCAGTGACTGAATGTGCTTGGCTCCTCAGATTTCCCGGCAAGTTCCAATGCATCCATCCATGCAAGTGCTTAAGGAAGTCAAGTTAATTACTCTTTTTGTGAATCTCCAACTCTTCCTTTCAGAGCTTTTCAAATAATCTCAAGGCTTATTTGCTAAAAGTAAATCCCTTACTACGTAATACTCACAGGAATGCCATAACCCTGGTTCGCTGACTGGAGCTTGACTAAGGTAATTGTTAGCACTAGAAGTGTTCCCTGCAAGATAGAACCTTAATGCTAGAAATCTGGAGTTGGCTCTTTGATCAGACAAGATTAAAAGATAGAATGGATTCTAAGCTTGCTAGGTCAGGGTGAACATAATATTGGATCAGGCAGATAGTATCGATAAGAGTGCACTAATTGGAGAGTCTCACTTCAGTGTGCTTGCTCAAGCAGCTGTGAGTCAGCTTGGTCGGTTGCCTGAAACATGGACTCAAAAATAACTTCTGCCTAACAAAGCTGAGATGCCAGAACTTCCTTTCTGTATTGTGAAGTTGTGATTTCCAAAGCGAGAGCATTAGACACATTTGTTTATTAAAATTAGTAACCCACTACAATATTACCAGTGATTGTTATGTTAAAAAATAAAAAGAAGAGAATAAATATCAAAAATTGAATAAAATCATGAAAATTAAATAAATATTATGGCATTAACAAAACTAAGTCATCAAAACAAACTGAACTTAGACCAGCACTTCATATAGCTCTGTCACAAAGAGGTCTCTTCTTCTTTTTTCAAATAAATGAATTCTATAACATGGTTTTCAAAACAAACACCCATAAATTGAATATAGTAATGAGATTTATAACAATCTTAATTTTATATTAGGAAGTACAGTTATTTACTGTTAATAAAATACATTTTAAAAGAAATAACATTAAATTCAAATTAAAAAATAAAATAAGTTAAATTAAGGTTAATTAGAATTAGTAAAATCAAAGTTCTGTTTCATAGCTGCTCTAACCATATTGTCAATGTTCACAGTCAAATGTAGCTAGTGGCTCCCTTAGTAGATGGCACATATATAGACTATCCCCATCACTATAGGAAGTTTTATTAAATAGTCCTGCTCTAGAAGAAAGTATCTCAAAGCACATGAAGATTATAATGCAGGAATGGGTCTTATATGACACCTGCTTACCCAATCTCTAACTTTGTCTCTTAGAGGAGGATAAGCTCTTAATCAAGGCTTTAAAGCATACACTGTAGGTGGAACACCAGCATTCTTAATGAGTTCTGCAATGGCTAGTTTCTAAGTCCAGCAGTGACTGTGAAAATTGTTGTTATCAAATGAATTACCAGAATCTAATGGAGCTGATAAATATTGGAGTTATAGGGGTAAAGTGGGGCTTATACTTAACTTCCAGAGACTGGCTGTGTGTCATGGTCACTATGACGAGTAGCAGAAACCCAAGGAGATCTTTGATTCTGGCTAACTAACCATGGTGTCCCTGGGACAGAAATAGGTGGCCAGCCTATTAAATTTTTACTTGGAAGTCCAAAGTTCAGTGAACAGAAGTTTTACTTAAATGATCAGTATAGAGACTTCTGGCTCCGGTACCATTTTCTAGGTTTGAAGCAGTTTACAAAGTCATAACCCTTAGAAAGGGAGGTTGAATATTGTTGAGGAAGTCCTGGCCTGCCAAAAAACGTATTATGTAAGTCTTTCTTTAGTCTTTCCTCAGTGAATCTTCATCATATATCAAGGTGGTTGCAGTTTGGGAAAGGACAAATAACTGGTTTTCAAAGATAATTGGTCATTGACTTTGAACTGACATTAATTCCTGAAATCAAGAGTGTCACTGTGGCCCACCAGTCAGCATGAGGTGTTGTGGGAGTCACGTGGTTAACGAAGTTCCCTCCGGCCCACTCACAGTGGATGTAGTGGGACCCCAGACCCACGCTGTACTTATTTTCTTAATCCTGACATGCACAGTTGGAACACACATACCCAGCAAATAGTAGAAACCCTACTTTTGTTACCTGACCTGTGGAATAAGCTATTATGACAGAAAAGGAAACTTGGAAGTGCCTAGATTTGCCGTTCTAGAGGGATTAGTTTCACTATCACAAGCTTGAATCACGTAGGGTTGGTGATTCCAATCACATTCCAATTTCCCTTGCTTATTTTTCTGTGCCAAAGACAAATGGATCTTGGAGAATAGAGTGGGTTATTGTAAACTTAATTGGGTGGTGACTTCAATTTCAGCTGCTGCTCCAGATATAATTTCTTTGCTGGAGCAGATCCTGGCACCTGATATTCAGGTATTGATCTGGTGAATGTGTGTAGTTTGTTGTTGTTGTTGTTGTTGTTTTTCTGTGCCTATTAGTGAGGACACCAGAAATAGTTTGCATACAGCTAGCAGATCCAATAACACAGCTTCATTCTCTTACCTCAGATCTGTATTAATTATGTTATAATCTAGCCACAGGGGCATTGATCTCTTTTCTATTCCATATTTCATGTGTATCTATTATATTGATGATGTCATGCAGATTGTTGATGATGATGAATAACGAGTTTGTAGCCATTATATTGTGTATATCCATTATATTGTATCCATCCACTGTAATATGTATCCATTATATTGATGACATCATGCAGATTGTTGATGCTGATGAGTAAGGAGCTTAAATACCTTGATAAGGCATATGCTTACTTAGGAATAGGAAATAAATACAGAGAAACTCAATGGCCTTTCACATTTATACTTACATACACATATACACTTACATATTTATTATATTATAGCTGTAACACTTCTAAGTGAAGGGTAACATAATACTTAGCGAGGTTGTTTGAATTTTGGAGGACTATATGTCCTTTTGGGGCATACTATTTCAACTCATTTGCCAAGTAACCCAAAAGGCTGCCATTTCTGCGTGGAACTCAAAGAATGAAGTCTTACTAACAGGTATTGGCTCTTGGGCAAGCTGTTCTACTATATGAACCATATAGACTTTGAAGATAATGATTTTTTTTCTGTGTGTTGAATAAGGATGCTGCATAGAGACTTTGCTGGGCCCCTATGGGGTAATCATAGTATGGGCTTTAGGATTTGGGAAAAGTGTTATTCCATTCTCTCTATATGTCTATTCTATGAGAAAGCAATTTCTGGTTTATATGGTCTTAAAAAATATGGAGAGCTTTTTATAGTCCATCAAATTATCATGTGACCTGACCTCCCTAACTGGGTGGCGTCTGATCTACAAAAACAGAATATTGGACATGGCCAGCAACACTGCATCACAGTGATAAGTCTCAAGCAATTTTAAATGCATGAGCAACTAGTTCCATTCCTGTGGTTGCTGTTTCTGCACAGGATATTCTATACTCTTTTGTAATTGGTTTCTATGGCATCTGTATTTCTTTCCTGTTTTTAGCCATAGCGATTGATAGCCTTACCTAAGTTATCAATTACATCTGAACAATAACTGTGGAATGCCATTATACAAAACTTGTGAGAGAATTACAAAGGAAGCAAAAGGCACACACATTGCATTTATAAAGATCTATTCAATTAAAAAGGTGAAAAATATACAAATGCATGTATTTTTCTTTACATAGAATGGGTGTTTCAAAATAGTCAGAATATCTTTATTGTTCTATTTCTGGTAAACAAAACAAAACAGTATTCATTTCTTGTAGAATCTATCTCCCCCACAACCCTGCCCAGCCTCCAAAAGATTTTAGGTCTACATTATTTAGTAAAGCCTATGTCATATGGGTCAATTCTTATATTGTAGAAACAAATACACGCACCCCTACATTCACATGCATACACAAATGTCCAAAACATAATAGAGCTTGAAGTACAAAGTATGACAGATTATAACATATGACATATAATCTGTCAAAACAAAAGTTATTATTCTATCCTTTCTGTGAAAATATATTATGTAACATTTTTGTTCAAGATGGAAAAACTATAAGCAAAGATAAGCAGTGTGCACCATCTTGTGGATGAATTTCCCATCAACCCAACAGACTGTACCACCATCCTCCACATTCTAAACAAAGACTCAGACCATTTCTGCTGAGAAATAACCTATATTCTGCAGCTTACTTTCCTTCTACCTCTCAGCCAAATGTGAGCTCTCAGGTCCACTTTTTCACAGTTCCCTTCTCCAGTTACAGATATGGTCGATAAGATAAAGTCATCTGGGACAGAGGAAATGGCTCAGGTATTTCCTTCAAAGAAATCACGGCTGGGCGACTAAGATATTGGGTATAGTCCAAGGCATCAAGAACTTTAGACTGATGTTAGAAGGTGAAGCAATGCAAGTATAGGTTTGATTATATTTTGGGGTCAAAGATGCCGAGATCAGAATGAATGCTATGGTATAGAGGTATGATGTTTAAAAAAAAAAAACTGGGAAAAAGAATTTGGACGTCACATAAATCCTTCAAATGTATGAGTTGTTATTAAGAAGAGCACAGAAAGCTCAGATTAAATGGAATAAACTGAAGACTCCAATAGTATAGGTTTCTAACAGTGTAAGGAGAATTCTTGGGATTATTAACTTTCCATATTATAACACTCTCTTCTCATAAAATTAGCCTATTTCATCCAACCATCAGTCTTTCAGATGAACACTATTCTTTTTTTTTTTTTTAAAGATTTTATTTATTTATTTGACAGAGATCACAAGTATGCAGAGAGGCAGACAGAGAGAGAGAGAGAGAGAGAGAGAGAGAAGCAGGCCTCCTGCTGAGCAGAGAGCCCAATGCGGGACTCGATGCCAGGACTCCAGGATCATGACCTGAGCCAAAGGCAGAGGCTTAACCCACAGAGCCACCCAGGCACCTGATGAACACTATTCTTAATATCCCCACCCTACCATCCAGGAAATCAAGGCACCATGTAACTTGCACCGATTACAAACTTAATAAAGCCTTGGAACCTGTATTGAAATGCAAACATGTCCATTCTTTAGTGTGTCACTTAACCACTCTGCTATTTCATATTTCACTACATTTTAGTGATTGAAGTAGTGTAAGGCCAACAAAGATTCTTTCTCTCTCTCTTTCTTTCTTTCTTTTGAGATTTATTCATTTATTTAGAAAGAAAGAGTACAGCTGCAGTGGGAAGCGGCAGAGGGGAAGGGGCACAGTGGGGAGGGGCAGAGGAGGAGGGGAAAAAGCCATAGCAGACTCCTTGATGAGTGCAGAGCTTGATGTGTTGCTCTCTACCTAATAAACCTGAGATTACCACTTGAGCTGAAAGCAAGAGTCTGGCACTTAACTAACTGCACAACCCAACCATCCAAGTTTCGCTTTTCTATTGGGCATTACAAGGTTCATGAAAATGTCCTGGAAGAAACAGAGAAGTAATAAAAGAGGGAGAACAGAGAATTTATGGGCAAAAGAGGGAGATGGATGGATAAAAGGCCTCCCCAAAATCAGATAAAGAGTTGAACGGATATGTAATTGACCCTGATTCTTAATACAGAAATATCATGACATAATATAGACTTGGCCTCCATACAGATCTGGGTCAAACTGATGTATATAAATTGAAATACTTCACTCTCCTAGATATCTAATAATTCTTCTTTAAAAAAGATTTTTATTTATTTATTTTTGCAAACAAGAGAGAGAGCACGAGCATGTGAGACAAGCACGAGCAGGGGTGGGGGCAGAGGGAGAAGCAGACTCTCCATGGAGCAGGAAAACTGATGAGGGTGGGACTCAATCCCAGGACCCCAAGATCGTGACCTGAGCTTAAGGGAGATGCTTAACCACCTGAGCCACCCAGGCACCCAGACATCTAACAGTTCTTTAAAAAGTATTTGTATGTGAGGAAATGCACATAATATAAACCTAACAACTCTTTTTTTTTTTTTTAAGATTTTTTTTTATTTATTTGACAGACAGAGATCACAAGTAGGCAGAGAGGCAGGCAGAGAGAGAGGAGGAAGCAGGCTCCCTGCTGAGCAGAGAGCCCGATGCGGGGCTCGATCCCAGGACCCTGGGATCATGACCTAAGCCGAAGGCAGAGGCTTTAACCCACTGAGCCACCCAGGCGCCCCCCTAACAACTCTTTAAAATCATTTTTCTCATTTGCGAAATGAGAACAGAACCACCTACCTTAATTAAAATGTACGGTAAATTCAGTGATTTCAATAAATGATCATTTTCTTTTTCTATTTTTCAAGAATGTTATAATTGAAATCACTGTATAAACAAATCTAATCAGAAAGCTATCTCAACATGAGTACATATTTTTATTAACGCTCAAAGAAGAAGCTAATACAGACTTCAAGAGGGAACGACACCAAGTAGTCACAAATCTTTCTAAATTCTACTGTTTTAAAGTACAGGGATTAGTAGCTTAGGAACTTTTTACTTGAATATCAATTTGAACTGCAAAAAAATAGAGGTAATAATCACTTTGATTCAGGCAGTCATAGGAAATCATTGACTCCAACCCTCAATTTATACAAATGAGGACACTGAGGCCCAGAAAGGTTGAAGGAATTGCCTGGTGTCTCACAGGTAGTTAGTGATAGAGGGAAGATTAGAATAGCAATCTCTGGGAGGTATGTGATATTTTTCTTTCTTTTTTTTTTTTTTAAAGATTTTATTTATTTATTTGACAGAGAGAGATCACAAGCAGGCAGAGAGGCAGGCAGAGAGAGAGGAGGAAGCAGGTTCCCTGCTGAGCAGAGAGCCTGATGTGGGGCTCGATTCCAGGACCCTGAGATCATGACTTGAACTGAAGGCAGTAGCTTAATCCACTGAGCCACCCAGGGGCCCTTTTTTTTTTTTTTTCTTATATACTAAGAGTATATACCAGATGATAGCTATTGCAAAATAAGTAGAAGGCTAGCAAATAAATACATTCAACACATAAGAAATGAACAAAACAAAAACCAAACATTGTCACAATGTGGAAATATCTTGAGTGGGAAATTAGCTACATAATCTCCATGGATACTCATTTGCTCCATGGTGCCACATAATTAAGGTCATTTTTATTCACAAGTGTCCTCTATGTGTCTAACAGTCTTTGTATAGATACATAACGATAACAATTATAACAGAGTTATTCCCAAGAAAATTAACCAAATAGATAAGCAAAGACAATCTGCTTCCACACACTTACTTAGAGAGAGAGAATTTTGAATTTTACTAAATTACTGGAAGGACGGACAGATGGAAGGAAGGAAGGAAGGAAGGAAAGAATGAAGGAAGGGAGGAGGGAAGGAACTTCTAAGAAATCAACAGACTAAGACCTTAAATGAAATGAATAAAGCAGTAAAGCAGTTTGGGCCATATGGAGAATGGCCAGTAATGCTGGGGAGGAAAAACTTGTCCTTAATCTCCTAGGTTCATTCCTGGGGGGCTGCGAACAAAACTGACAACAGACAAAATAACAGGGCTAAAGACATCTAAATTAATAAATTTTTAGTTTTACATGTACAAGGGGCATCACAAAAAGAACTGTATACTCAAAGAAGTGGTGAGACTTGATAGTTGATAGAACATTTTAAAAAGGGGAACAAGGGGAGAAGGGCTGCTGAAGGGAGAGCACATGACTTTTAGGAAAGACAAATGAGCCCTTAGGAGAACAGATGGAACATATAATGGCTTGTATCCATGTCAGTCTGAGTACGGTGCCTACTTCTGTGCTCTCCCATGATGAGTCAGTCTTCCCTGCTGGATAGAACCCTTAGGGAGAGGATTTATGGCAATTGAGATTTCCTGAGGTCGGGGTGGGGGAAAATCTGTTTTTTAGGTGGATGAAGGTACTTCAGAGAAAGCCTTTCCCTGCATTGTGGACTCCCAGATATCTTCAGCTCAGAGGAATATTTATGTTACTGTGGCACATTTTGGAGCCTTTCATTTGGCAGCTCAGTGATTCCTGTGAACATCACCACTTGATGTAGTATATACTGAAGTTCATGATGAATCTATGTCAAGTGGTCAAGAAAGACCTTTTATTAATGTGTTTTGCTTAGGAAGGTGAAGTATACTGTTGTAATTAGAAGTAATTTCCAACACCAAAATGATCAGATGTTGATGTTTAAATATTTAAGACGAAATCACTCACTATCTTGGACACTAATGTGGTGGTTGGTAAGGGCACATATGTGTACTCTCCTGATATGTTACTTATTGCTTATTTGTATATGAGTGAAATTATTTAATATAATTGTAATCTTATCATAATAAGTTTTCCAATGACACATAAAAGCTCTCAAATAGTACATATTTAATGATATATAAAAAAGACCATATAATATTAATAAGAGTATATGAAGCCATAAAACCAAACATACCCTGGATGACTTAATAAAGCAAACTGATTACAGCTATCAATCTACTGAAACATTCCATGAGTGACAGGTCAAATTCACAACCCATCAGTCCCCCTTAGCAGTGAAATGGAAGCTAAAACCAGGTGAAGTAGTTCCTTTTCTTGTTTACAAGGGTTTTCCATACTTTGGAGCTCATTAAAAGCCAGAAGCATCTTTGAGAACAAGCAGATGTTTACTTATTTAACTAGAAATTGACTGCTTTTCTTGTCATTTTCTTCAGCCATCTTTCGTCTTTAAATAAAGGATGGTCTAAAATATTAACACAAACCCAGAGATTATAAAACTATCCAGAGTAGCAAGAATTCAAAAATGGAGTTGGGGATTGAGGATTGATAGAATTCTAACAGGTTTGCTATTTAAAATATAGTTGTTTTATGTGACAAGTTCAGCCTCACAAACATTTGAAAGTATCGCTTTGGCTCTACATTGTTCCACAATGGTGTTTGCATTTAACTCCTAAGAGAGTCACCCACCATGGTTTTCAGAATGTTCCATGTTTCTTTTTCAGGAAAAGAAAATACTCCATAGTCTTCCCTCCTAAATTCCTTTACTAAACTCCGGGGGAATTTGCCTTTTAACCTGAAGGTGGACTTTCACCTTGAAAGACTGCTATATTTACTCCTACCATGAGGGGAGTACTGTAGCACTTTTTAAATCAAAGCAACAATCAATTAGGATACAGCCAGGTATTGTAGATACCTAGAAAGACATTGTAACTAATAATTGTTCTTTCATTCCCTGGAATTGAGCTGTTATATTCAGTCAATAAACCTTTCTGGCAGGTCTCTGTGTTAATTTCTTTGTTATGCCCTGGAGTTGTAGCAAGGAGCAGGAGGATAACATCCTAGCCCCTGCAGAGGGCACAGTACTAAGGGAATTGACAAAATTAAATGTTCCACAAGTCACCAGCTAATTATGTGCCACTTTAGTAAGGTCTCTGATAAAGAAGAGAACATGACAAGATCATACAATGAAATTTCTGGATTCAGGAGAATCTTACAGTTGAAAGTGAAATTTAAAGTGAATAATGAGTTAGTTGGAGAAACTGTTCAGGGAGAGAGGAAGCTTGAGAGGGTGGGAGAATGATGCTAAGTTTGATATGATTGGGGAGGGCACCTGGGTCGCTCAGTTGGTTAAGCCTCTGATTCTTGATTTCCAGGTCATGATCTCAGGGTTGTGATTCCAGCATGGAGTCAGCTTGAGATTCTCTCTCTCTCTTCCCCTCTGTCCCCCTCCCCGCTCTCTCTCTCAAATAAATGAAATCTGAAGAAAAAAAAAAAAAAAAAGATTGGTGGGATTGGATCCCCGAGAGTGAAGCAATAGTGGGCTACAGCAGGAGATGTGATGAAGATTTTGGTGTTAAGAAGGAAAGCAATTGGAGCGGCGCATGGGTGGCTCAGATCAGGGTCCTGGGATCAAGCCCAGCATCAGGCCCTCTGCTCAGCAAGGAGCCTGCTTCCTCCTCTCTCTCTCTCTCTCTGCCTGCCTCTCTGCCTGCTTGTGATCTCTATCTCTGTGTGTTAAATAAATTTAAAATTTTTTAAAAATTAAAAAAAAAAGAAGGAAAGCAATTGAAAACCACAGAGACAATTGGAGCAGAGAGTTGATGGTGTTAAATATTCATTGGAAAGAGCGGTGGAGACATAGTTCGGAACCCATCCTATCAACCATAAATGAGATGATAGTATTTTAGCCTATGTGATAGCATAGGTAAATAAATGCATTCAAGACAAAATTGTACAATTACTAGGAGAGGATACTGACTAGCTACTGTGGTGAGAATGTGAAGAAATAATATCAAGGATGATTCCCAAGTTTCTAGCTTGAGCAAGTGGACAGATGATAGTGATATTAAAACAACTTAAAAAATCTATGGAAGCATAAGTAATTAAATTGCCAGATCAGACTCAGATGAATTAAATAATCTTAGTGTCACTATTCATCCAAATTTCAAAGATACACCTAATTGAGAGGCTCATGTAAAAGCAGAGAATGGATGGAATCTCACTCCAGGTCGTCCTTCACCTCTTGACAAATTAAGACATTAATTAAGACATCTCTGTTGCTTATTTGACAACAGTTTCTATGTCTGTGTGTATCTCACACTAAAAGGAAAACATTTTGGTCATGAAAAATACCCGTTTTAATTCTGATATTTAAATAGTGCACATGTCCCTGGGCTTAGTTTTTTTGTTTTGTATTGTTTTGGTTTTTTTGTTTGTTTGTTTGTTTAATTAGCCATAAGCAATTTTAAATGAACCAGACATAGCCTGCGAAAAGACCTTCATAGATGTGGACCCTTCTGATGGTACATTCTACTTGTGTCTTTGCCAAGAGGTCTGCAGTTAGCATTTACAAGAAGAACTGACCAAGTTATTTTTCTTGGGTGAGCAATTCCCATAAATGAAGGCAATTGCAGACCTGCTAATTCTTTCTCACCTACCACGCATAAAAACTTTAGCAAATATGTTACTGCTTAGAATATACTGGAAATAAAATGAACCTTTTTTTACACTTCGCTCCAGCAATAAAATGTTCTCATATGCTTTCACATGCACTGTCATTGGTTGTTAAAATAACCTTGGGCAAAATGCAATATTATCATTTTACAAAAGAGGACTGACACCCAGAAAGTTTAGGTCATCCAAAGTTGTAGAGATGGTTCTTAAATCCATTTCTGACTCCTGATTCAATGTTGTCTCCTCAATAGCAGACTGCCATCATGCTCCTTCGTAAATTGTAAATCAAAACACTAGCTAAAGAAATGCAAATGTAATGTATTATTTTTTTGAAGGTTGGTTTAGATATATTTGAAAGAAAAAAAGATCCTCAAGTGCTTAGTTTCATTTTAACTGTCATTTTAGAATCAAGAACCTGTGATTTATGTGTGCACTGAATGACCCATTCACAATTATTTTCAATTTGCATGAAAACAGTGATGAATTTGGAATGCATTCTGTAGATTACTGGAGAAGATGGGAAAATATGAAATGGAATCTCATGTGCTAGGGACTATATTATAATTTTTTTTTTGCTGATTGTGTGATTGTAAATTCACTTGCAAAATGTCTCTAACTTTTCTATATATGTTCTGAGGTTCCTACTAAGTCTTTATTATTTATTTATTATTTGTAAGATTTTCATTTCTTTATTTGAGATAAGAGAGAAAGAGAGACAGAGAGGGCACACACAAACAGGGTGAGAGGCCAAGGGAGAGGGAGAAGCAGGGTTCTGAACAGGGAGCCCGATGTGGGCTTGATCCCAGAACCCTGGGATCATGACCTGAGTTGAAGGCAGATGCTTAATGGACTGGGTCACCCAGGTGCCCCTAGTTTTTTGTTTTGTTTTGTTTTTAATAAATAACTGCTATATATCGGTCAGCAAATCCAAATCCATGGGATTGTAGTTTTATATAGTTATTTTCTCTAAGCAAGCTCTTTAGACCAACTTTTTCAGCATTTTTATAGAAGAAAGGGG
Source organism: Mustela lutreola (assembly GCF_030435805.1). NCBI lineage: Eukaryota > Metazoa > Chordata > Mammalia > Carnivora > Mustelidae > Mustela > Mustela lutreola. The sequence continues at coordinate 253,555,972 of NC_081290.1, read as the reverse complement.
AATAATATCTCTGAAAAACAGATTTTGCGTGGTGTTTGGATTTATATCATCAGTCTGGATGGTTCAAAGGATGCTTCAACCAGGTGTCCCAGAGCCTCCTAGGAACAATTTAAGACTTCACTCAGCCACATTATTCTTAGTCAAAGGAACCCACACAGGTTTCAAACAAAACAAATGTCTTCAGAATAGATCCCTTTCTTCTTTATAGAAGAAAGCAAACACTTCCCTATACCCATATCCTCGGACAGCATCCCCCCAACCAAGAAAACACACACACACACTCACTCTAATCCTGCTTGTCCAGAGAGGATATCTACCTTCAGTATACAAATAAGTATCCATCTGCAGAGTTAATTTTAAGAGTCATTTTTTGTTTTGTCTTGTGTTCCTTGAACTATACTCAGTATATGTAGCAGTTAGACACTTACTTCAGCTTTGTCCTTGGACCTCAAGCTTCTGGTATTAAAAATGGGAAGACATTAGCATTTTTCCAGTTAATTACGTTTTACCCCCTCAAAAGTATAATTAAGATAGCAAGTTAAAATGGCCATAATTAGTACAGTAATTACTCTAATAAGTAAGAAACCAACGAAGCAAGGAAAGAAGAGCAAGAGGAAGCTCATTAAACACTACCATAACCATAAGTTGTCAATGAATCTTGAGTAGAAGGATCATCTTATTTCCTTTTGAGAGGTGTTCCCTGTGACAGAGTTCAGAGCGTGTTCTTCTAAAATACGGTATCTTGGCATATGGAAATTTCAAGTTAAAGGAATTTGAGAAATTGCATGGGCAGGGAGGGCTTTCTGACCTTTCCATGCAGCAGGTCATAAAAGTTAGGAAGAACTTTCTGATACTCTCCTGAAGTAAATAATAAAGCCTTGATGTGAGAGGTGACGTCTCTATATCTAAGGACAAGAGCATTCTTCTCTGAAGACAAAGGTATACAAAGAGGAATCTGAATGAACAAGCCTTGCTCCAGTCACTATATCTAGCTCACCTTTGTCTTACTTTTCTTTCCATTGTGTCCCACTCTTTGTCAAAACTAGCATAAAAACATGGAGATTTAACTTTGTCTTTGGGCCTTTGGATCTTCATTTTCTTCTGAAGGCTTCTGTGTCATGTAAAACTTATATTGGATAAATTTGTATGCTTTTTCTCTTGTTAATACTTCTTTTGTTATGGAGTCCCAGTCAACAATTTAAAAGAGTAGAGAGAAAAGATATGTTTTTCCTCTCCTACAGTTTCTGGTGACCATAAAGTGTTGGCTGGGACACCCCCCTCTCTGGAGCAAGCAGATGGAATTTTGGGAAAACTTGCAGGAACCAGTGAAGGATAAGAATTCTTACCAAGGTCAACTCTTCTGGATCTCTGTAGTGCCTAGTTGAAGGACAACGAAAAAAACCAAAAAATCATGCGGTCTCTTCCTTTTGAATTCAGATTAGCTGGAGAAAAACATTGTAAAAGTTAGGTCTTTGGATTGTGGTTCTGTTTAAATTTGGTATGGGGCACGTATTGGTTATCCACCTTTTCCTCCAGGGGACAACTATTGGCTTCTCTGTTTTGTTTTGTGTTCTAAAATCTTGGTTTGGCTTTCTGGCCTGTCAGAGCAGGGAAGTTGTCAGCTCTTCTGTGTTCAGGAGAACAACAGTCAGGTTGGGGACCCGAAGAATACAGTCAGTAAATGAATTATTAGGAGTCCTAGTTGGTTATAGTTGGGAAAAAAGTATGATAGTAACTTTAACTCAGAATCAGAATTGGCATACACAAGTAGCTGTAAACAAAGGCCCTTAGCCAGAGACCACTCACTTTAATGTCAAATACTAGCAATTGAACAGTAATTTAGTGAATTGGCCCCGAGTTTTTTAAAACATAGGCTATTTCAGTTTATAATGTTTGTTTGTTTATTTTAATTACATATTAGTTAATATCTGTAAGTTGATTATTTTTTCCCGTCCTGCCCTTCCATAAAGTTATAATTAGATTTCTCATTAAGCATTTCTTACTATCATTCAAGCTGCTTAAACAATGTTGGTTTTACATGTCTCACAAATAAACAATAAATAAAACCCCCAATTTAAAACATGTTTGGAAAAAAGGCATGTTTAAGACAGTGAGAGTAGAAGGAAGTTAACTGCTACCCTGAATATCTACTTCTGAGAGCAATAGGATAGCATAATAATTAAATGGAAGCTAACTTTAAAAATTATGGTGGTTGAATTAAGGTGATGCCTCTGAGTACGGAGGAAATGTGGACAAATACGATATCCGTTTTGCAGATAGATTGTTTTTTTTTAATTGCAATGGTTATTCACAGTTAGAGTCTGGAAATATTATTTTAATGCATATATTCTATTTACGAATGTCTGCAGAAAGGAAGCTGGCATGATTTGCGGTTCCTCAAGTAAAAACCAAGATGTTGTTATGTGAGATGAATCTATTCTAGGGATCTATGTACAATGTTGTGGCTATTTTTAACAATACTGGATTGTGAACTTAGCCATTTGTTAAGTGGGGAGGCTTCATGTTAAGTGGTCTTACCACAAGAAAGTAATATTAATAACAATGATAATAATGGACTGTGATCTGTAGAAAAAAAAATATTCTCAATGCCACACTGACATAAATAAATGAATGATAAATATGTGGGAAAGAATGGATAGTTTTTAGTAGATTTCTAATTAATATAGAAGAGATGATAAAAATATTCCCTATTTAAGAAACACTACACCAAATCCTAAAAATATCCTAAAATTATCACAATAAACAGGATAATCAAATGTTCTTGAAATGTCATCCAATAAAGTACTTTAAAATCATAAATGGAGTTTAAATTAGTTAACTTTACAATTCAAAAATCTAGAGCCACCACCTTAACCAACTGATCGAAGACAACACCTGTAATCAGACACGTTGGCATTATGTATCTCCTGATATGATGCATGAAGGAGGTATACAATATCGGTTCTGTGGTTCTTTTGTGCAAAAACCACATCTTTAAACAATAGTAAACAACAGACAGACCCAAATTGAATTGTAGTCTAAGAAATAATAGACCACTACCCTTCAAAATGGTAGGTCATATAGACAAAAAAAGATGTGGACATTTTCCAGAATGGAAGGAGACTAAAGAGGCAGTAAAACTATACTTAAGATGAGGGACCCTGGATTGTTGGCATTTATTCTCTGGTGATATAAGATGTAATATTTGAGAAGTTAGGTGAAGAGCAGACGAAGTGTACTGTTTTGGGGCACCTGGATGGCTCAGTCAGTTAAACGATTGCCTTTGGCTCAGGTCACGAACCCAGGGTCCTGGGATGGAGCCCCAAGTCCTCAGATGGAGTCCTGGATCCTGGGGAGGGAGCCCTGCATCCTGTTCCCTGCTCAGTGGAGAGCCTGCTTCTCCCTCTCTCTCTCTCTCTCTCTCTCTGTTTGTGTCCCCTCTTTCTCTGTCTGCCACTCTGCCTACTTGTGCTCCCTATCTCTATCTCTATGTCAAATAAATAAAATCTTAAAAGAAATGTACTGTTTTTGCAACTTTGAAGTTTGAATTATTGTAAAACAAAAAAAAAATGTCATTTTCGGGGTCTTCTTTAGTTCTTAGAGACAAATAGCATGGAAATAAAATTATAGCACATAGGTTATGATTTCAAACATTAATTTAATAGACCTGAGTATGCATGAATATTTATAGAAACAATAAAAATCAAAGTAGTAAGGTCTATAAGTTTTGGACAAAATAAAAAACATTAACAAAATACATCTTTAAAAAGGGTTAGAACTTGTTACATAGTGCAATATTTGTCTGTTAAATTATTATTCCCATGTGTGTCTTTAAAAATCATTAGAATAGGGGTATGTGGGTGGCTCGGTTGGTTCTGTCCAATTCTTGATTTCACCTCAGGTCATGATCTCAGGGAAAATTAAGATTCTCTTTCACTCTCCATCTACATCCCCCCAGCCTGGGTCAAAATTCTTTCAATCAATCAATCAATAAAAATAATAAATAAATAAAAATCATCCAAATGTATTTCTCTATCTCTCTCCTGACCTGGGTAACCTCAGGATCCTAGCTTGACAACAGCTGACTAGACATACACCAAATACTTCTTTCCCATTTCATGAGTTTCCAGGGATAATGTTATTTATTTTCATGGAAGAATTAGAAGAATGTACTGAGTATCAAGAAAGCCAAATAAACCATCAATATATTGTTTATTATAATGGCCCTACCACTAACATGTATACAAAATATTTATACATTACTTTTGATTACATAAGGAGTCATTACCACAGATATTTTCTTTAAGATTTTATTTTTTAAATTTTCTGTACATCCATGATGGGCCTTGAATTCACAACCCCAAGATGAAGTGTCACATGGTCTACCAACTGAACCACCGAGGTACCCCCAAAAACTATTTGTTAAGAAAATTACTATTAACCACCAAGGCACCCCCAAAGCTATTTGTTAAGAAAACTACTATGGCTAGCTATTTTGCTAACCACAATAATCCATGTTAAGTGTTAGATTTGTCAAATACAAGTATTTTGCTGGTGACATGTAATTATTAATGGTGTGTGATGTGTGTGGATGATGGGCCATTGAGAAAATAGATTCTTTATAAAATTTTCATATTCTTTAAGAACAATTGACCTAGGGGTACCTGGGTGGCTCAGTGGGTTAAAGCTTCTGCCTTCAGCTCAGGTCGTGATCCTAGGGTCCTGGGATCAAGCCACACATCAGGCTCTTTGCTTAGCAGGGAGCCTGCCCCCCCCCACCCAGTCTGCCTGACTCTCTGCCTACTTATGATCTCTGTCTGTCAAATAAATAAATAAAAATCTTTAAAAAAATTGACCTAATACAATTTTTATTTATGGTAAGTTAGTTGGCAACCACAATGATCTCTTAAGGAGTAATACAATTATTTTTTTTTTAAACTTTCACAAAGTATTGAATTAAAAAAATGCTTTCTGCTCTGAAGGAGGGCTTGGATATTATCTTACTAAGGAAAAACTGCTTAGGCCAAGTGGAAAAAGCACCACATAAAATCTTTTCTAACAAACAAGGAGGATTATGTTTTTAGCCACAGGGCAAATTACTTGTTACTCTAATAAATTAGGTTGTCTTCATTGTCATAGCATTTCAGAGCTAAAAGCAACTTTGTATGACATCCCATCCAGTTGCTTGGTTATAGAAATAAGAAATAGCCTCAGACAGGCTAAATAATTTTCCCAAGGCATCAGAAACTTTGGATTGTCATAGCTCACAAAATAGTAATATTTCTAGTTATCATGATGCCTTATAATCATGCTTTTCACCCATTTTCAGTGTACCCTTGTCCACACTTCTTCAGTCAGTGGCTCTTTAAATTGTACAGTATGGGTCATGACTCATTTCACATATTTTAAATAACTGGTCTGAAAGTGAGGTTTGAAATTAAAGGTGGCAAATGTTAACTATGCTATTTTGATTTATGGAAATGAGAAAGGGCCTAAGGCTGAGAGAGGTAAAATCTTCTTATTCATAAAGTTGAACAGTAGGGTTAACTCTCAGCATTGACCTTCTTAATACTCTTGTATTTAAGGTATCCTGTTCTACTAGGGGAGACTCCTTTGTAAAATTCCAGTTACAATTCTCTGCCTTGATGTCCTGAAATCTTTTAATTTGTCAATCAACACCAAAAGATATTTTTAAGCATCTGTTTTTCTGCCCAGAAAGGTGCTAAATGCCAAAGTTATAACAGAAAGTAATTTAAACAGGATCCCTGCTCTCTTAGAGTGTACAGTCGAGTAGGGAATCACAAAATAACAATAAGCCATCGCTACACAGTTTTAATCAGAGTCTGATAGAAACTATCTTGTCTTGTGGTAGTGTGTAGGAAGGGTACTGGATTAGTAAACTCTTCCTAAAACAATGCATAGAAAACCATCACAAAATGCTATGGCTTGATTTCTATTTCCATCTATAAGGGAATAGCTGATTTTGGAATAGCTGGCCCAATTTAAGTACACACAAAATTGTATTAAAAAGACAAGGTAGGGGCTTCTGGGGAAGAGGGTGGAATTCAAGGATCCTGAGCTCCCCTCCTCCCATGGATATTACTAGTTAACACACACATCAGTGTAAATAACTCAGAAAATGACTCAAAGACTGGCAGAACAGACTCCATAACTAAATATAGAGAAGAAGCCCCATGGAGGAGGGGAGGAAGGGTGGAGATATGGTTGGGAGCCAAATTAACTCACAGACTGTCCATGGGAGGGAGGGACACAGCAGGCACAGAGACCTGAGAGGAGCAGAGTCCCACCCCAGGCAAGGGGGACCCAAAGGGAGAAGATGAATCCCTGAATCCCTTACTGTTTGGGTTTGGAAACCAGAGGGACCTAACCATCAGTGGAGCTTAACACTAGGCACTTCAAAAATTAGCTGGCTCAGCTCTGGGAGAGTTAGGAGGGCAGAGTCCTCACTTTTAAAGAGACAGCACAACAAAGAACAGACAGCACAGAAGCAGCAGTTTGGAAAAATGTCTGAGGTATACGGAAGGAGATTTATTTATTAATCTCAGAGCCTGTTCTGGACAGGCAGAGATCTGTGGAACTTCTCCAAGAACAAAAGAACTGGTAGGTACCATTAGCCTACCCTTCCCAACAAGTGTTGGTGAAGATGTGGAGAGAAAGGAACCTTTGTGTGCTGTTGGTGGAATGCAAAGTAGTGCAGCCATTGTGGAAAACAGTAGGGTGGTTCCTCAAAAAATTAAAAACAGAATTACCATATGATCCAATAATTGCACTACTGGGTATTTACCTAAAAAATATATATTTTTTTCAAAAAGATATCTGCACTCCTATGTTTATGGCAGTATTATTGACAATAGCCGAATTATGGACATAGCCCAAGTGTCCATGTATCAATGAATGGATAAAGAAGAAATTATATGTATACACACATATATCCATATATATATATCCACATATATGTGTGTATATACATATATATACATTTGAATATTAGTCAGCTACAAAAAAGAATGAAATCTTGCCATTTGCAACAACATGGATGGATCTAGAAGGTACAAAGCTAAGCAAAATAAGTCAAAGAAAGACAAATACCATATGATTTCACTCATATGTATGTGGAATTTAAGAAAAAAAGAGATAACCAAAAAAATTAATTATACAGAACAAACCAGTGGTTACCAGAGGGGAAGTGGGTGGGTGGATGGGTGAAGGTGATGGTGAAGGGGATTAAGAGTACACCTATCATCATGAGCATTGAGTAATGTACAGAATTGTTGAAGCTCCATATTGTACACCTGAAACTAATATAACAATGTATGTTAACTATACTTGAATTAAATAATTTTTTTAAAGATAAGGTCATATTTTCAAGGAATTGGACAATAGAACCAAGCTTTGGTAAGATTCAAGGAATCAAACAGAATTTGGTAATTGAATCCTTCATATGTAGAGGGACTTGGGCAACATTCTAGGATTTCAGAAATTTTCCTTAATGTTCCACACTTCCAGGTGATAAACCAATAAATGAACTGCATACTATGATAAAACCAACCGTTTTCTATAAATTGCTACAATATAAATCAACAGTGCTTAGAGCACATTATTTTTTTTAAAGATAATTGTGAAAAAAATGACAAATACAGGACATGGGTTGCCATCATAAACAATTAAAATAATCAGACAAACTATATGAAATGTGCATTTTTAGATATTGAACAGCAGGCAATATTGAGTGAAATCTTTGAATTAACAAAGGAGATGACCTCTATAATGTCCCTTCTTTTTTTTAAGATTTTATTTTATATTATTGTCTTATCTATCTGTATGGAGGCACACTATAGCTTAAGCGGAGTTAGATAAAAACTAAGTAGAGCATGGAAGTCTTACTGAAATAAAAAGATAGCAGAGTTGGAGGGAGCTAGGATTTATAGAGAAAAATATCAAGGAGGAGAATCTGCAGGGAGAAAGTTCCAGAAATTTTCATGCATGTCCCTTTAGGTTTTGGTTGTAAAAGTGGCAGAATATGCCACTTCACAATACACCATTTTGCTTGAGGACTGTTTTGAGCTAAAGGCATTAGACAAGAAGTTACAAAGAGAAGTTCCTGGCCCTCCCCCTATTTGCCTAAAAGTAGGATTTAAGTTTCAAAGCTATCTGTCTTTCCCTCTCTACCAGAAAGAATAAAGGCTAATCCCCAGAGGCATGGTTGGCCCTTATCAGTGGAGAAGTTGCAGACTTGGGTGTGCATAACAAAGTTTACTTTTGTTTACCATGCTTTTCCTCATTTTCCCCTAGGTATCTTCCATGCCTACAGGAAATGTACAGCTAATAAACTTTGGTTTCTTTTCCTCTTGTTAATCTGTCTTTTATTAAAAGGGCTCCAGTCAAGACCTCAGCAGAGTAAAGAATTACTTTTTCCCTTACAGTTAAATAAAAGCTATGCCTTTGTAGACTAAGATCACACAAGACCGGTAAATAAATAGTGGAATTCTCTAAGATGGCCAATTCTTAGCATTCACCCAGGGCTGGGAGATGTATAAATTCTGACCAGCTGGAGTGGTGGTTTGAACTCCAGAATTGCCATTGGGTTCAGCCATTCCACATACTGTAGCAAAGCTAAGTATGCTCAGGAATGTAAAGAATGAACATACACAAAAGAGAAATGGGATATATAAAAATGCAGGAAATAGAACTGCTGAAAAAAAACCACACACAATTTTTAAAATCACTGGATGAGTTTACCAATAGATAGTACCTCACAGACCAGAAGATCAGTGAACCTGAAGTTAGAAAAATGAAAAAAAAAAAAAAAAAAAAGCCATTTGTAGGAGAACATCAAGCATTCTAATACATGTGTACCTGGAATCAAGGAAGGAAATGGGTTAAGGTAGATGGCAAAGGTATTTGAAGAAATAATGTCCATTTACTTTTTCAACTCTCACGAAAACTATAAATTCACAAATCCAAAAATGCTCAATAAAAACAAAGCAGGATAAGCATAAAGAAAAAAAATACCAAGGAAGTTCATAGTCAAATGGATGAAATATAGTCATAAAAAGAAAATCATATGATCATCCCGAGAAAAGAAATTATTTGCAGAGGAAGGAATGTTAAGAATTGCTGCTTTCTTATCAGAATGATAGAAGGGCAAAGAAAATTATCTATCTTTAACTTGCTAAAAGAATTCTGTCAATGTTGACTTCTTAATCCAATGAAAGTAGTATTTATAAATGAAGCTGAAAAAAAGACTCATTGCAGACCAAAAACTACCTAAAGAATACGTCTTCAGAAAACTTGAACTTTGAGACATGTTAAATAAAGCACCTTAGACTGAAGAAAACTGAAGAAAGTCAGAAACTTTGTTGTATGTGAAGAAATAAACAGTACTAGAAGTGGTAAAATATATACAAAAAATAAATATATAACTTCTCTATCTTTCTTTAAAAATCTCCAAGTTATAATTCAAAGAAAAATAATATAAATATATTTTGAGGCTTATACATACAGAATTGGGGGGGGGAGGGGCAGAGGGAACTGGAGAGAGAATATTGAGCAGGTTTAAAGTCCAGCATGTAGCCCAATGTGGGGCTTAAACTCACCACTGTGACCACGACCTGAGCCAAAATCAAGAGTTGGTTGCTTAAATGACTGAGCCATCCAGGCACCCCACATACAGAATTTTAATGTTTGGTACATGTCGCTCTAAGGATGTAAGAGACAAATGGAATTAATTGCACTGTTGTTAGTTTCCTACAATATATATCGAATAGTATGATATTGTTTAAAAATAAACTTATATGATAAAAATGTAGTTTCAAATACATTTTTAGAGCAACAGTATAAAATATAGCTAATAAACAGTGGAGATAAAACAGAAGTTAAAAATCTTAAAATTACTAATTTAAAAATAAGGCATCAAAATAGGGAAAATGAAACAAAGAATAACAGCAATTATAAAACAAATAACAAGACTAAGACTTAAACCTATATCAATATTTATATTAATTGTAAGTGGTGTAAACACACCTTATTTATAATCTGGATTTTTAAAAAGTGAGATGAAAGTACATGTTTTCTAAACACAGAGCACTTAAATATAAATCGAAAGAGGAGTTAGAAATACATCACACAAATAATCCTCATAAAAAAGCTTTCATGGGGGGGGGGGGTGACCAGGTGGCTCAGTCATTAAGCATCTGTCTTTGGCTCAGGTCATGATCCCAGGGTCCTGGGACCAAGCCCCTCATTGGGCTCCCTTCTCAGCAGAAGGCCTGCTTCTCCCTCTCCCACTCCTCTGTTTGTGTTCCCTCTCTCACCATCTCTCCCTATGTCAAATAAATAAGCAAAATCTTTTTTAAAAAGCTTTCATGGCTAATATAAATATCAAATATAAATTAAATACATGTATGCTTCAGAACAAAATTTGCAATATCAGGAAAGTAAAATACACCCCAGAGAATGGGTGAAATATTACAAAACTGGTCAGGGACTTGTATCTAGAATATACAAAGAACTCATAAAACTCAATAACAAAAATACAAATAATCCAGCTTTTGGAAGTGGCCAAAGGATCTGAATAAACATTTCTTGAAAGAAGATTTAAAGATTGCTGTCCCGAGTCGGGCTCTCTGTTCAGTGGGGAGGCTGCTTCCCCCGCTCTCTCTGCCTGCCTCTCTGCCTACTTGTGATCTCTCTCTCTGTCCAATAAACAAATCAAATCTTAAAAAAAAAAAAAAAAAAGATTGCTAAAACAAACAAACAAAACACACACACACACACACACACACACACACACACACACACACAGGCTCCCTCAGAAAAAAAGGTGTTCAACATCACCAGTCTTTGTGTAAATGTAAATCAAACCCATAGGGAGATACCTCTTCACACTACCCAGGTGGCTACAATGGAAAAGCCACATATTAGCAACAGTTGACAAGGATGTGGAAACATTGGAACACTGTACATTGATGGCAGAAACAAAATGATGAAGGGACTTTGGAGAACCATCTAGCAGTTCCTCAAACATTGAGAATCATGTAACACACCAATTCTACTCTTAGGTAAATATTAAAAAGAAAAACATATGAGTGTACAATAACTGTATATGAATATTGATAGCAACATTAACCATTAGAGTTAAAAGATAGAAACAAATGAATTGTCCACTAACTGATAAATGGATGAACAAAATGTAAATATATAGCCATGCAATGGAATATTATGTGTTCCTAAAAGAGAAAGAAATACTGAAATATTTTATAATATGGTTGAACCTTGAAAATTTATGATAAGTGAAAGAAAGCCATTCCCCAAAGATCACATATTGTACGATTCCACTTAAATTCATAGGCAACGCTACAGAAACATAAAGTAGGTAAATATTTGCTTTGCACTGGGGTCAGGATAGAGGCTAAAAGAGTGATAGCTAAAGAGTAAGTCTTTTTAGAAGTGATAAAAATGTCCTAAGATTGACTACAGTGATGGTTGCACATATCTGTGAATATACTGAAAATCATTATATATTTTGAGCAAATATACCAAAATTATATTCACAAATTCGTTTAGTTAATATTTTGAAATTATTTTCCAAATTGGTCTTTTAAAAACACAGGGGTCATAGCCATCAACTTATAGTAACTTTTTTTTCTATTATATATTTTATTCAGGTCAATCATAAAGCTTGATATATATCAAGCATTATTATTATATATATACATATATATATGGATGATTTTTGATTGTTTAAAAAATATTAGACATGAAATAGTATACTTCCCACATAGATAATTTTTAATATGATAGTCTAAGTGTAGAGAAGATAATGTGTGTGTGTGTGTGTGTGTGTGTGTGTGTGTGTGTGTATGTGTGTGTGAGTGGTATAAAGAGCCCAAACCTATGCTCCAAAGAGTGTTGAATGCTATCTGGAACTAGACAAATGAATCCCATCTCTTTGGACAGTTTGGTTTTTTTGTGTGTGTGTGTGGTTCTTTGTTTGTTTGTTTGTTTTTAATTGACTGACTCAAGCCAGGTCAACCAGAATTAATCCTAGGTCTTTTGCCAGAACTAGTAGGAAAAGGGAATACTTTTTCGGATCAAGTTATATGGGGAATAGGTAATTTTCTATAACTGGTGGACATCTTTGCTACAATTCTAGGAAGTGCTGCCAAAAAAAAAAAAATGTGGAGTGACATGTAGAGAAAAAGAATAAATGAGAATTTCTTTCTTTCTTTCCTTCATTCTTTTTTTTTTCTTTCTTTCCAAATTTATTTCAGAGAGTGCGAGAGAAGAGGAGGGGCAGAGGGAGAAGGAGAGAGAGAGTCTTTAAGCAGACTTTGCACTGAACACAGAGCCCAATGTGGTCTTGATCTCACAGACCTGAGATTGTGACCTAAGCCAAAACCAAGAGTCCTGCATTCAACCAACTGTGCTGTCCAGACACCTTTAAGTGAGAATTTCACCGAAATTCTTCATTTGGAAGTACCTGAGGCCAGGTATATCTTGCTTGACCCATGGAAATTCCCAATCTTATGAATTAATACTTTTCCCCTGTTTGCAAAAATTATTTTGAGTTGAGTATCTGTCACCAGTAACCAAGTGTTCTGATATCAAATGCAGCATGGAACTAGATGGCCCATAGGATTCTTTTTCTTCTTTTAACATACTACAATTATTTCTTGAGAATAAAATCAAATGTCAAAAAGAAATTCAAAACTATTTTGGAGAAATATACTCTCTGCCTTCCAAAATCTACTATTTTGAAAAATAACCTTTCCCTGGAAAAAATGTTTTTGAATATTTAAAACCATTCACAAAGTTAAGGAAACACCCTTTTTTATGTGGCAGTTTCATTTTGAATATTGATTCTTTGGGGACAAAAGAAATATACATTTAAATGGAGAATAAAATTTGTTGAAAATCTTACTACTGCCCTCAATGGTTCAATATACTCTGCATCTAGATTATTATAATAGCCTCTTTAATAGACTTTTCACTTTAGCCCTTGCTTCTCTGTATTCTAATCTGAAGACTGACCAAGTAATTATTTTTTTTAAGATTTTATTTATTTATTTGACAGAGATCACAAGTAGGCAGAGAGGCAGACAGAGAGAGAGGAAGGGAAGCAGGCTCCCTGCTGAGCAGAGAGCCTAATGTGGGGCTCCATCCCAGGACCCTGGGATCATGACCTGAGCCAAAGGCAGAGGCTTTAACCCACTGAGCCACCCAGGTGCCCCACCAAGTAATTATTTTTAACCATAGTTCTTTGTAATTTTTTTGCTCAAAAATCTTTGCTTTAAAACATCTAATGATTCTCCATTTCAATCAAGAGTAAAAGAAAAAATCTCAGTAAATGCCCTACATGGCCCTGCATTATTGCATTCATCTGCACTCCACCCAGGTCCATACTTTCTATTCTCATTACCTCTTGTATTTTCTCTGTCTCACCACAATTTGAGATACTATATGTTGCTGCTTGTGTATTTATTTATTGCCTGTCCCTCCCTGCTCCCTTATATCCACCAAAGATTTTAGGCTCCACAAAGCCACTGAGCTCAGAGGGTCATGTCTGCTATTTTCATTGCTATAGGCTATGTGCTTAGAATATCATCCTTGCATGTAGAAAGCATAAGTATTTGTTGAATGAATGAAAAGAAGACTTCTCATTCTCATTTCTTTTTCCTTTTAAAACTTTATTGATTTACCATCTGATTAAAGCATGGGATTTTAACAGAATTAAACATAATACTTTTACATAGAAAACTTTACATAGCATTTCATATTATATAATTCGGCTTATTCTTTCAAAAATGTGTACATCCATTGGGCAAGGAATACTTTTCATTAAATTACCAATATTAAATATTAAATGCACTTAATCATCGTGTATAGATTAAACAAAAGTAGCTATTAACTAACTTTTAGGCATTTTAAGGAGGTAAAACATACATTTTGCACATAAAGAAATATTTGATACAAATATGAAGATAACATTTTTAAAAAATTAGAATACTCAGAAAAACTACACCTTTGGTTAGTGTGTGTGTGCTTTTGTTTTTTTTAGAGCAGGGATTTCCAGATAGACTCATTCTTTTAAATATTCAGGTTTGGTTTCTTTGAGTCTACTTGAGATTCTCTCTCCCTCTGCCCCTCTCCCACCCCTGTTCTAAATAAATAAACTTTCAAAAAATGAATAAAGTAAGTGAGATAAAAAATTTTGAATTAAAAAATGAAAAAAAATATAAGGATAGATCATTCTGCAATCTTTTTTTTTTTTAAGATTTTATTTATTTATTTGACAGAGAAAGATCACAAGTAGGCATAGAGAGAGAGAGAGAGAGAGGGAAGCAGGCTCCCCGCTGAGCGGAGAGCCCGATGCGGGACTCAATCCCAGGACCCTGAGATCATGACCTGAGCCGATGGCAGCGGCTTAACCCACTGAGCCACCCAAGTGCCCCCATTCTGCAATCTTTTTGAGAAGATTTGTTGATTGATCTGAGAGAGAGAGAAATGGAGACAGAGAATGGGAGCGGGAGTAAGGGGAAGAGCAAAGGGAGAAGGAGAAACTCTCAAGCATACTCATGCTGAATGTAGAGCCTGGGACAAGACTCGATCTCAGGACCCCAAGATCATGACCTGAGCTGAAACCAAGAGTTGGACACTTAGACTGAGCCACCTAGGTGTCCCCCAACTTTCTTTCTTTCTTTCTTTCTTTTTAAAAATTCATTCATTTATTTTCATTCTGCAATCTTCTGACCGCATTAGACCATTAGCACATATGACATCTTCATGAAATGGGACTCAGCTGCCTATTTAATATAAAAATGGACAAAAACAAAAACCTGAATTTTGGACCTCAGATCATAGGTGAACCCTATATTTAACATCAGGGAAATATATTTAAAAATTTAATTAATAATACTTGTCTTAAAAATATATCTTTTAGAACTATGTATTCTGAAGTATGTTTCCAGTAAAAAAGTTCTCATTGAAGAAGGAAAAAAAAAAAAAAAAAGCTTTAACTGAGGGTACTTGTTTAAAATAAAGCATATCCAACCTGAGGTGGGGAGTGATAGGTGAAAGAGGTAGGGAGTGATTAAGAGTCGAGCAGAGAAAGTCAATTATCATATGGTTTCATTTACTTGTGGAGCATAAGGAATAACATGGAGAACATTAGGAGAAGGAAAGGAAAAAAGAACTGGGGTAAATCAGAGGGGGAGATGAAGCATGAGAAACTATGGACCCTGAAAAACAAACTGAGGGT
The DNA here is from genome assembly GCF_030435805.1 of Mustela lutreola. Classification (NCBI taxonomy): domain Eukaryota; kingdom Metazoa; phylum Chordata; class Mammalia; order Carnivora; family Mustelidae; genus Mustela; species Mustela lutreola. The sequence continues at coordinate 253,540,692 of NC_081290.1, read as the reverse complement.
TTTAGAAGGGAGGGGGTTGGGGGGATGGGTGAGCCTGGTGGTGGGTATTCAGGAGGGCACATATTGCATGGAGCACTGGGTGTGGTGCATAAACAATGAATCTTGGAACACTGAAAAAAAAAATAAGTACACATGTCATCATAAGCACTGAGTAATGCATAGAAATATTCAATCACTGTATTATATACACCTGAAGCTATGGGCACTCTATGTTAATTATACTGGAATTAAAATAAAAAGCTTAATAAAAAAAAAGATACTGTGAACATGTTGGCTTTCTGTATTATGAACTGCTACACCTTTTTAAGGTATCACCATTAAAACCGTGGCTTTCATTATACATCCCCTGGGCTTTATATTTAAGGAACTCACCTGATTCCAGAGCCTGCTTTATATGGGTCTATTCTAGGGGAACAGGTTAAGATTTTACACGATGCCCAAACTACTGAAGAGAAGATATTGTGAAATCTTTCTACTCTCCCACCGGAAATTAAGTTGTATTGGTTGATGTTCATTTTACCTAGTTAACAATTACAACATGGTCACTCTCAAAAGAATCATACAGGGCATGGCCCTGTCTGACCTTGATGGCCTGTAGGGTGTACTCTATCCCACTGCATGAGCTAAGCCTCACTTCCATCTTCCTATTTTATACTGATCTCTTCATGCAGGACAAAACTGAAACTAGCAAAATTCACATTACTTATATTGCTAAGCATAAAATCTAAGTTTACTCAAGCAATTAGGCATAATTATAAGCTATACTCATTCCTAAACATTATCTTATAAGTAATACTTTTAGTTTTGATAAGCAATGAAATAACTAAAGATGAGCCTTGTATTAGGTGTTAAGGAGGGCACGGATTGCATGGAGCACTGGGAGTTATACGCAAGCAATGAATCATAGAACACTACATCAGAAACTAATGATGTACTGTATGGTGACTAACCTAACATAAAAATAATAATTTTAAAAGGATTCCTTCACAGCTCTGAAGCCTACAGTTTCTGTTACAACTCAGCAATCATTCCAAGATGAGGAGGTCTCTTCCTTCTTTATCCGTAGTTAGCTTTGGAATTCATTGCCTTCCTCTATAGAAATGAACCACCTATGCATAGTTAGGGAACCCTCTCAGGCACATTTCAGGAAAAAACATCTGTGCAATTATTGAGAATAAGAAATAATTATTTATAGTTGCACAACTTTTTGTGCCATAGTTTCGGTGACTTTAAAATGAATAAGAATCAAATGAGATACTTTGTAGAATCGCAGATAAAATTGCAATTCATATCAAAAATAAAGGACCATTCGGTATGTCAAAGACAAAAACCAAACAAGTGAGGGACTTGATTTTATCAAGGCTATTGTCATAGGGTGAGACCATATAGCCGGAGATAAGAGTGTCTTGGTGAGGTGGTTTTGGCTTATACTCTTATAGGGAGGAGTACACAGATGGCTACAGGAGAGCGATTTATAATGGAAGGCTTAATCTCGGTCCACTGAAGAGAACATGTTTATCACTGTGCCTAGCTGATTAGAGGGGATCAAACAGTTCAACTAGTCTTTTACTAATCCCTTTCATGGGGTCTTATGATTGCACTGTGTCTACTGCATAAGGATCATTTAATATGATTTCTCCAATATTATCCTTAGTGTATTATACCATAACTTTAGGAAATCAGTCCCTGAGCTACGTTTTCTCTCTCTCTTTCTGTGCTAACTGGCAGGGCATAGAATTAAGCTCTTTGTCTACTTTGCTTGTATGAACAGAGTAGCGTCCTTCTCCTGGATTCACTCCCAGGGATTCCATGACAAGTTGTCACTGGGCTGACCTTATCTCCTAGATAGGAGTCATTAGAGAGTTAGTTGCCTCTAAGCCTTTTTCTCTAGATACCCCCAAGCATTTGGGTGTCATTATCTTTCCAGGACATACTTTCATTTGTCACTAACCAAATAATTTATCTACGCTTATTTCTCTGAATGATTCTGTCAGTGAATTAGGAAGCATACATGCTAGGAGGCAGCTTAACCGCCTACAGTCAATGCAATAAATAAATAAATAAATAAATAAATAAATAAATAAATGTAGCTCACTTTATAGATGTAAATCATTGTCATGATTCTATTTGAATGCACCTTGTTTGCCTTAAATTGTTTAATCCAGCCTAGATAGTGAGTGATTCAACCAGCAGGTTGCTCTTGAACAGCCTAGGAATGCAGGCTGAAATTACTCTGCAGAATAAATTTCTCTTAATGTCTTTTTATCCTAAGTAATATTCATTTTTACAGCTTTCATTTAAAAAATGGATAATGTAATGTCATACACATACCATTTTCTCAGCTGCAATTTTCAAAAGAATGAGTTCTATAAACATGTTCCCCAAAGGGGTAACTATAGTTTGTTTAAATTAGTTTTAAAATAGATTTTAAAATATAGTTCTGAACCACTACCTGTCTCTCCTCTCCATTGGCTCACATCTGCAATCACATTTACAACACCTCCCACTTACTATCAGTCAATTTCTGGCTTGCCTTTGGGGAATTATCATGATTAAAGACTCTCATTCCAACATGACCCTCATTCACAACAAAGCAAAATTTGTTAGCCCCAAGGTACCTCATTAAATCTTCAAATCACTTTTACAAGTAGAATTAAAATTTGTATTTAAATAAATTGTCCTTCAGATATAAGGTTGTATTATGCACATAACTTAGTGAAATGAAAGCCAACAATGCTTCTATAATTAAGAAGTTTTGAGTCACATTAAAACTAATACAAAAATTGGAATAAGATGTCCGCATTACAATTCTGTCATTTCCAGGTATTAATGCCTTTGGATGAGTAAGTTGTTCTTTTCATATTTCAATTTCTTTATAAATTATAAGAATATTGCAATATGATACAAAAGTGAAATGGTATACATAATGCAACATATTTACAATGTGAAAAGTACAAATAATGCTTGCTGGGGAGCCTGGGTGGCTCAGTTAGTTAAACATCTGACTGGATCCCAGAACACGGAGATCATGACCTGAGCTGAAGGCAGATGCTCTGGTGCCCCTGGGTTTTGTTTTTAATCTGGATTAAATATGAATTCATTTTTAATCTATATGAATATTAATGTCATCTACTTCTTCAGTGAAATTTGATATTTCATCATTTTTGAGGCTTAGGTACATTTTTATAAGTTGTCAGATTTGTGTATGTAGAGTTGTTTGTGGTTTCCTATATTATCCTATAAATGTCCTAAGGGTCTATAGGAATATTCTTTCTTTCAGGACTCATAAATAATTTATGTCTCCTCTCCTTTCTAAGTTTTCCTAGATAGTTATTATTTTTATTTTATCTTTACAATAAATTGACTTTCTTTTTTCACTTATTTTCTCTTTGATTTCTTTCTGTTTTCACATTCATTGGTGCCTACAGTCTGTCGGTAGTCTTCTAATTTTTTTTTTGTTGTTGTTGCTCTTCTTTAGTTTCTTAAGGTGGAAACTTAGATTCTAGAAGCAGCCTTTAGAAACAGCCCCACTTCTTTAACCTTGCTGATTTTCTCTCCCTAATTTCTATCTTTTACTGAAAAAGGAGTTTTAAAGTTTCCCAATGAAATTGCAGATTTGTTTTTAATGCTTTTCATTGTTATCTCCCATGAAGAGTTCTGGTAGTAAGTTGCTTTACAATTTAATTTCATGTTGGAATTTGATGTCATCCTTCCAAGAATATTGTGACTGGGTTCAGACTGTAAGTTTCTTCTTAGCATAGACAAGAATAGACACTTAATGGAACAAGAAGTTTGTTGGGTTGGGACCCTCTATTGCCCTCCATATTAATTTACCTCTTCTGTGATCCAGAAGATCACAGAACTGGACTGCATCTTTTGGGTTCTCTTGACCTCTGGCTTCCAGGTCAGACTGATGGGAAAATTGGGAAGAATATTAGTAGATGTGAGAGGAGACACCTTCAGATACTGATCCTTGCACTCTGTTTTTGATATTCCCTTCCTGCCTTGCTGAGGGCCTGGTAGTTACTACTTCCTAAGATTCCACCTTCTGTGGGATAGCTCCTTCTTCATTGTTTCCTATATTAACCCTGTTTCCTCTCCTTTTTCGTCCAGGCCTAGATGTGATCAAAACTTATCTTAGGAACAAGACACAAGAAAGTTGCAAGAAGTGTATTAAGTGTATTAAGACACAAGAAAATTGCAAGAAGTATATTAAGTGAATGATTAGTTAATAGAAGGCCAACATCACAAGCACCACATGCTAATATCAAAATATGACCCATCATGGAAAAATCTCTGCAAAAGTCCAGAAGATTCCCAAGGATTTGGGAGTGTCCTTTGATAGTTTTATAATACTATGGTAGGTAATTAATAGTTAGGTTTAAAAATAATAATGTGTCATCACCTTCTGTTTTTTCTCCATCTGTCCCACAGTCATACAGTAAAAATAGACCATTTTTATTATTACTGCTTATTTTTCTTACCAATGAAGCTTGCTAACATAGACAGCTGGGTCATCTGGCATTCCTGAAATGTAAGATCACTTCACTTTTCTTTCTGATGTGATATATCTCACATCTCTGTGTGAACTGATCTGTGACTTTTGATGCAGAAGTTATCACTCAAGCCAGGGATGCAGTCATTCTAGAGGTATTACAGTTAGAGACCTTCAAAAAAAAAATCTGTTTGTAGTGTGCAAATGGAATTTTACTCTTGTAGTATTGCTGTGCACAAAATACTTGCTTCTGTGTTTCATTCAATTACTTTCTGTATAATAAATGAAATTCCCCCACCTGAAAAGTTCAAACCTCCTAAAGAAGAAAAAAAGTGTGGGGGAAAAGACTCTCAGACAGATATGTTTTTTTGAAGCAGATATTGAAATAATCTTTAATTGTGCCATAAATTTTATGTCATCATTAAACTTGGTTTCTATACAGTATACACTAGTTTCTTATAATGTAATCCTACTTGTTACACATTAATTATTTTTGAAATATAGTTTCCTAACATCCTAATCACATTTGAGGTGTATAAATATGCCTCTTTCACAAATACTAATCATGTTTCTTCCAAACCTCTGAACAGCTAGCTCAACTTCTGGCTACCGCTCATGAGTCAGTATACACTCAGAACTTTCTCTTTCCATGTAAAGTGAATCACAAGATACATTGGTCAACCCTCTAAAAGAATTTCTCTTCAAGACTTCCCTACAGGGAAAAGCTCTCAGTTTTTCCCCATTAAGAATGGTATTTGCTGTGGGCTTTTCACAGATCGCTTTTATGATATTGAGGTGTGTGCCATTTTAGAATGGCAAAAATTAAAAAGACAGGAAACAACAAGTATTGGGAGAGGATGTAGAGAAAGGAGAAACCTCTTATACTGTTAGTGGGAATGCAAACTGGTACAGCCACTTTGGAAAATAGTATGGAAATTCCTCAAGATGTTAAAAATAGAGCTACCCAGGGCGCCTGGGTGGCTCAGTGGGTTAAATCTCTGCCTTCAGCTCAGGTCATGATCTCAGGGTCCTGGGATCAAGCCCCACATTGGGCTCAGCAAGGAGCCTGCTTCCCCCTCTCTCCTGCCTGCCTCTCTGCCTACTTTTGATCTTCTCTCTCTGTGTTAAATAAATAAATAAAATCTTAAAAAAAAAAAAATAGAGCCACCCTATGACCCAGAAATTGCACAACTCAGTATTTACCCCAAAGATACATATGTAATGAAAAGAAGGAGCACATGTATCCCAATGTTCATAGCAGCAATATCCAGAACAACCAAACTATGGAAGGAGCCGAGATGCCCTTCAACAGATGAATGGATAAAGAAGATGTGGTCCATTACATTATAAGAAACTAGGGTATAGTGTATGGAAAGCAAGTTTAATGGTGAAATAAAATTTAAGGCACAATTAAAGATTATTTCAATATCACTTCAAAAAAAACACATATGTTTGAACGTCTATTCCCCACACTTTTGGAATATTACTCAGCCATCAGAAAGGATGAATACCCACCATTTGCATCAACATGGATGGAACTGGAGGGGTTATGCTGAGCGAAATAAGTCAAACAGAGAAAGAATTACCATACGGTTTCACTCATATGTGGAACATAAGGAATAGCCTGGAGGACCACAGGGGAAAGAAAGGAAAACTGAATGGGAAGAATCAGAGAGGGAGACAAATCATAAGAGTCTCTGGACTCTGGGAAACAATTGGGTTCTAGAAAGGAGAGGAGTGGAAGTAGAGAAAACTGGGTGATGGGTATTAAGGAGGGCATGTGTTGTAATGAGTACTGGGTGTTATACACAACTAATGAGCCATTGAACACTCATCAAAAACTAATGATGTACTATATGCTGGCTAACGGAATTAAAAAAAAAAAAAAGAATGCTCTAATCCCATGATTCACCTATTGGACTCTTCAAGAATACCTCTATCTATCATTGACACTTCATGCTCCATTATGTCAGCTAGATCATATGGCTTAACAGAAGAGTAGAACTTTGTTCAGAGCTTTCCTTTGTTCTGATTTTCATTCAAAACGAGCAACTTTTTGAGTCACTTGTAAATGGGCCAGAGTTAGCACACCTAGAGGAGAAATATTTTGTCTCTAAGATAAAGGGCCCCACTAGTTGTTGTGTTTTGTTTTTGTTTTAAAAAGCAGCCAGATGCAATAACTTTTTTCTCACTTTGGACGGGATGCCCCATACCACTGGACCCCTAACAATTCCACTAGGGTAGAAGGCCCATGAATTTTTTATTGGATTTACTTTGCAGTCTCCAACATGCAAATGTCTTACCAATAAGTCTAAAGAGTTGTTGCTTCTTAAAAACTAGGTAAAATCAACCCACTTTCACACTATGGCCCTGTATGATGTCTTGAGAATGATGAAGGCAATTAAGTTTCTGTGGAATCAATTATGATATAGGGCTGCAAAGTTGATACATCTTTGTGATATAACAGTGGAGTTGTAATTTCAGGCTTGTCAACTAAAAGGAAACTGTTTTTGGTGATCTTTACCAGCAAATATTAAGAAAAAAGAATTCGCCAATTCATCAGTTACGTATCACGTACAGGGAAAAATATTAATTTCCTCAAGCTATGAAACCATGTTTGGAAGAGCAATGAACTTGAAAGTTTAGCACCTAGTAAAGTTTACAAAAACCAGCCATTAATCTCCAAGATCCATTTATTTCTAAACAGGACAAATTGGCAGATTTGAATGAGTATGTAATGGGAATGGACCCTTCAAGTCATTGATGGTGGCATTAATCTACAGTTTTTCCAGGTTCGTAGTATTGCTTTTGGTTTATTTGCCTAGGTAGACACATTTCTAATGGCTTTCATGTGGCCTTTCCCAATATAATAACCCTTACACTACAGCTTAGAGAACATATGTGAAAATTCTTACATTTGCTAAGTATGTCTCTTCTAATTATGCATTCTGGCATCAAGAAAATATCCACATGAGGGATTTGTGGACACACTGGATCTGTATTGAGTTAAACTTGAGTGATATTTTGGATCTCCTGGATTTCACTTCACTTCAGAACCTAGGTCTGGTAATCTCTTAAAAATCTGATTATCTTTTTTTTTTTTTTTTTTTTCCCCCAACACACAGTCACCTAGTAAAAGGCTGTAGGTTTCTTTGGGGAAGGCTGGGAGAAAGATTAATAGTATAAAATTTGGCAGGACTCTTCCTGAGAGGGATTTGACTTCCCTTCATTCAAGGGATTATAGGTGTATAAACGGACTCAGGTCTGGAACTATCAGGATCTTATTCTTCTCTCATGATTGTCCTTACTTTAAGTGCAGATACCTGTGAGGTTGTGGATTCAATTTGTGTTGTAGTGCATGTGATGCAAGGTGAGACTCTGGGTGGGTTTTTAGAACTGTCAGCTCTGTGGCTATAGGAGATAAGATTTCTTTCAGGGAAGTTATAGACACTTTCAGGTCATTTGTAAGGAATTTAAACTGGGAATTTGAATCCCTGAACTCATTATTTTCTTTTCCCACTTTCTCCAGTGCAATTATGAGCAACCAGAAATCTCATTATACCCATTAATTTGACAAACATGTTCTAAGATATAATACATAGCCAGTCAGAATGTGAGTTTTATGAATTTTTTATTTAGAGTATCCAATATGGGGGGGTCCTGGGTGGCTCAGTGGGTTAAGTCTCTGCCTTTGGCTCAGGTCATGGTCTTGGGGTCCTAGGATGGAGCCCAGCATTGGGGAGTCTGCTTCCCCCTCCCTCTCTGCCTGCCTCTCTGCCTACTTGTGATCTCTTTCTGTCAAATAAATAAATAAATAAATAAATAACATCTTTAAAAAAAAAAAAGTATCCAGTATGGTAGTTGGTTATCTCTATTGACCCATCAGGCAGTACTTTTTTTACCATTGAAAAAAAAAAAAAAAAGGGCGTCTGGGTGGCTCAGTGGGTTAAGTGGCTGCCTTCGGCTCAGGTCACGATCTTGAGGTCCTGGGATCGAGTTCCTGCATTGGGTTCTCTGCCCTGTGGGGAGCCTTCTTCCCTCTCCCTCTCTCTCTCTGCCTGCCTCTCTGCCTACTTGTGATCTCTGCCTGTCAAATAAATAAATAAATAAAATCGTTAAAAAAAAATAATAAAGCCATTTATGCCTTTAATGCAATTAGACTAGAGAACTAATTCCAGATACTCCAGAACCAATTCAGAAAACTCATTCCTAAGATTCTGTTCCTGTAGAACCACTCTTTATATCAAGTCTGTGTCTCTCAGGGTTCTTCACTGAAACAGAACCAATTGGATACTGGTTTTTCTATTTGGAATCTTTTTTTTTTTTTAATGTAGGTATTTACCTGTACACATTTTTTAAAGTTTTCATTTAACGCCCAGGTAGTTGCATATAGTGTAATATTAGTTTCCTGCGGATAATACAGTGATTCAGCATTTTCCTACAATAGTCTTTGCTTATGACAGCAAGTACACTTTTTAGTCCTCATCATCTATTTCTCCCATGTCTCTCTGGTAACCATCAGTTTGTTCTCTATAGTAAACAGTCTGTTTCTGGATTTGTGTGAGTCTCTCTCTTTTTTCCTCCTATACTTGTTTTGTTTCTTAAATTCCACACAAGTGAAATCATATGGTATTTATTTTTATGGGACTGACTTATTTATCTGTATGCATCCTTTTAACTGGATCCCATTAGGTTTGGTATGTTGTTTTTTTCATCTTTATTCATCTTAACATATTTTCTAATTTTCCTTATGATTTTTTCTTTGATCTACTGGTTATTTAAGAGTGTGTTTAATTTTTACGTATTTATGAATTCACCAAATTTCTTTGCTATTTCTGTACACTTTTATTCTAGCATGGTTAAAGAACTTTGTATGATTCTACTTATTTTAAATTTCTTTATTTATTTTAAATTTATTTAGTATGTGGTCTATCCTAGAGAATAATTCATGTGTGTTTGAGAAAAATATATATTTTGCTATTGGTAGTGAAGTGCCATATAAATAACCATTAAGTCTATTTGTTTAATTTTAGTGTTCAAGTCTTCTATTGTCTTGGTGATACTCTTTCTAGTTATACTATCAATTGTTGAAAATGTGGTACTGAAATCTGTGATGATTATATTTTAATGACATAAACCTTATATCTCATTTTTCCTTTAAATTTTTTTTGTGGTAAAGTACACACAATATTGACCATCTTTACATTTTTAAGTGAATAGTTCAGTGACACATTTACACTGTGCAGGCATCACTACCACCAATCTACAGAACTCTTTTTCATCTGACAAAGCTGAAACTCTGGGGGCCCTTGTCCGGCTCAGTCAATGGGGCATTTGCCTTCAGCTCACGTCATGATCCCAGGATCCTGGAATCAAGCCCTGCATTGGGCTCCCTGATCAGTGAGGAGTTTGCTTGTCCCGTTCCCTGTGCCCCTCTGCTCTGCCTGTGTGTCTGCTCTCTCTTTCTCTCTCTCTCAAATAAAGTCTTTAAAAAAGTACTGAAACTCTGTGGCCATTACACAATAATTCTCCACTCTTTCTTCCACCTAGAACCTGGTAAGCTCTGTTCAATTTATTTGATAGAGAGGGATCTCTAGAAATTTGCCTATTCCATGTATAAAAGGAATTTTACAATATTTGTCCTTTTATGTCTGGCTTATTATGGTTAACGTAATGTTTATAAGGTTCACACCATAATGGGTGATGTCAGAATTTCCTTCCTTTGGGGGCAGAATAATACTTCATTGCATGGATATACTACATTTTGCTTATCCATTTTTCTGTCAATGAACACTTGAGTTGCTTTTGCCTTTTAGTTATTGTTAATAATATTGTGAACATGGATGTACAAATATTCCTTTGAGATCCGACTTTCATTATTATCTTAGGTATATGCAGAGGTGGATTTTTTGATTATATGAGTTCTATTTTTACCTTTTTGAGGATCAACCAAGCTGTTTTCCACAGCAGCTATTCCATTTTACATTCCCCCCAACAGTGCAAAACAATTCCATTTTCTCACATCCTTACCAAAACTTATTTTCAGTTTTGTTTATAGTAGACTAATGGGTATGAAGTAGGATCTCATGGTAGTTTCGACTTGTTCAATGATTAGTTTTGAACTAATCTATGCATGTTGGTGTTCTGATGTTAGAAGCATGCATGTTAACAATTATTTCTATTTTCCTGATGGATTAACCTTTTTATCTCATTCTAAAGTGCCCTCCTTTATATGTACATTCTTTGTTTTGTTTTGTTTTGTTTTTGCTTTAAAGTATGTTTTCTCTTCTAGTGGTACAGCAACTTCAGATTTCTTATGTTTGCATTTTTCATGATACAATCTTTTCGATCATCATACTTTGAAACTATGTCTTTTAAGCGAAAGTTCATCCCTAAAAGACAACCTAAAGTTGGGTCATGGTTGACTAACCTCTGCCTTTTGGAGTGTTTAATCTATTTACATTTAATGTCATTATTTATAAAGTAGGATTTATGTGTCATTTTGCTAATTGCTTTCCATATGTCTCATGGCTCTGTTTCTCTCCTCTCCATTGGTACATTTTTCATGTTAGAGTTTTCTGGTGTACAATTTTAATTCATTTGTCATTTCTTCCATTTCATTTCTTACTCATTTTTCTTAGTGGTTTATCTGGAGGCTGCAGTTAATATTTTATATAGTAATCTAGGTCAGATTAGTAGCAATTTAACTTCAATAATATACCAAATGCTTCCATTGCCTCGGCCTTCCTTTGAGCTACTGTTGTTATACAAATTACATCTTTATTTATTGCTTTCTCATCAATACAGACTTCTAATTATTGCTCCATGACTTATACTTAAGATAGGAGAAAGTAAACAATTATAAGAAAAAATGTATTTATATTGTCTTTTATATTTCCTATGTATTTTACTTCATGTGGACTTGAGTTACTGTCTACTGCATTTTCATTTCAGTCTAAATGTTCTCCTGCAGCTTTGTGTGTGTGTGTGTGTGTGTGTGTGTGCGTGTATAGGGCACACATCTGCTAGCAACAAGTTTCCCAGTATTATTTATATGCTAATGTTTTGATTAATTATTTTATAGCCATTTTTGCTCAATATGAAACTCTTGGTCGACAAAGTTTTCTTTCATTGCATTGAATATGTCATCTGTGGTTTTCTGACTGCTGTGTGTGGCGTTAATGAAAAATACTTGTTAATACTATTGAAAATCCCTTCAGTGTGTTGAGTCACTTTCATCTTTCCTTTCTTTTTTTCTTTTTAAGATTTTATCTATTTATTTGATAGAGAGGGATCACAAGTAGGCAGAGAGGCAAGCAGAGAGAGAGGGGGAAGCAGGCTTCCTGCCGAGCAGAGAGCTCGATGTGGGACTCAATCCCAGAACCCTGGGAATCATGACTGGAGCTGAAGGCAGAGGCTTTAACCCACTGAGCCACCCAGGTGCCCCATCATGTTTCCTTTCAACATTATCTCTTTATCTTTGACTTCCCACAGTTTTATTATGAAGTGTTTAGGTCTGGATTTCTTTGATTTTAAACTCAAGTGTTCATCTTACATGCCAAGATTAATTTTTAAAGTCAAATTTGAAAAGCTTTATGCCACTACTTTCTCAACTGTTCTTTCTATCCCCACGTCACTCCCCTTTACTTCTAGAACGGCCATATCGGTATGCCTATTTGTATACTTGATGTTGTTCTGCATGTCTTTGAGATTGCAGGTAAGAAGACTTCTCAGTAAGAAGATCTGTAAGTATAGAGATCCCTGACAGCAGCAGCTTGGAGTAATCAAGGAACATCCAGGAGAACAGCATATTTGGAGCTCAGAGAATGATGTGAGACAAGTGTCACCTTTGCGGTTAATGGCCTGCGTCTCAGAAGGGGCCCTCACCCCCCACCATGTGGTTTGATGCTCTCCTGTTATGTCGTGAAATCATTAATAATTTTTTAACAGTTGCTCCACATTTTCATTCTGTCTTGGGCCGTGCATATTGTGTAGCTAGTTTTATGGGAAAGGACGGGCTCAAAGGGATAGGACAAGAATTGGAACTCAAAGAACCCCTACACTGGATTTTAAGTATGATGGCCAGACATTGGAGGATATGAAGCAGGGGAGAGTTGCGGTCTGGTGTGTAGAGGCTCAGTGGTTGAAAATAGCAACCCTGAGGTCAGACTGCCTAGGTTCAAATCCATCTTTGCTAACTTCCTAGGAATGTGATCTTGGATGATTTATTTAAATTCTCTGTAGTTCAGCATCCTCAGGCATAAAATGGGAAATTGATACAACTTATCTCACAGGTTGTGGTGAAGACTGGGTTAACATACATAAGATGTGGGTAGAACTCCTGGAATATTATAAGAACTGTGTTTTTGCCATGATGATTAGGATTACTGGCAATATTATCCTTGCATATGTTATAAGCATGTCACCAGGCATTTTGTCAGAGAGCAGAGAAAGAAGCAATGAGTGGCAGGGGATGTGGTCAAATCTGAAATAACCAGAGGCCAGATACTGTAGAGCTTTGTGGCTCTTGGTGAGAAGTTTGCACTTTAAGTAGTGGAAACATTAAGGATAAGGAGTGAAATAAATTTCTGATTTGCATTTTATTCCCTTAGATCCCATTTCTTTATTAAAGATTTAGGCTAGTACCTTGATGCAAAAGCCACTCAGAAAAAAATAAATAAATAAAACTAAGTTTTGGAATTTTTGCTGCTTCTTGAGGGATACAAAATAGCATCTTCACTGAATTCAAGGCCAGCTGTACTCCCTAATCTTCTTTGAAGGCATAGAAGGGCCTGAGGCCAACATTATAATATATTCAAGAAATGGTCTAAGTTCAGGTTCCTTAATGACCTACCCACCAGCAAACTTGCTGGAAATTATCACATTATAATTCCTTTCATAATCATAATGACGACCAATTTGTTACTCCACAGTCACTTCTCTGATAAGGGTAGAGGAAACTTCTAGCTCCTATAATTGATTTCTCTCTCTAATCTCCCTTTTTCTGATTATGTCTTTAGTTTTTGTTCCTCTTCTAAAATCCATAATTCTCTACAATACCTAAAATCTATTGCCAAATATAAAAATCCTTTGTCCTAAAGGGGGAAAAAAATCATGGTTCGAAACAGTTTACAATTCCATAAAAATAAAGAAATCGGTAGCTTCCAGAAGGGACTGTGGCTATGGAAATCCCATCACAGTCATCCTACAGGGCAGCCAGATAATTGCTGTTGGAGTAATTATTAGTATCATCAGCAATCAGTGACCGTGTTCAGTATTTTAATATGTCCAAGCAGGAAGGTGAAAGCAAGCCTCTGCCTTGCCAACTTGGTAACATTTTCTGGCATGGTCATTGCTGTATCAGAAGTAGGCTAGAAATGGGGAGATGAGCAAATTTGCTTCACTACGGGCTAAAAACCTGCAGTATTTGAAGGGTAGTGGGACATATAGTCTATTATAAAGAGTTTGTGAGTGTAGTGCAAGGAAAAACCTTAGAATAGGGTGAGTTTGTATGACCAGCCTGATGTCAAAACAGGAAAAGGGAAGGTGCCTGTGTGGCTCAGTGGGTTAAAGCCTCTGCCTTAGGCTCAGGCTGTGATCCCAGGGTCCTGGGATCAAGCCCAGCATCCGACTCTCTGCTCAACAGGGAGCCTGCTTCCCTTCCACTCTCTCTGCCTGCCTCTCTGCCTACTTGTGATCTCTGTCTGACAAATAAATAAATGAATAATAAATCTTTAAAAAAAAAAACAGGAAAAAGGGACAAGTCTGGAATTTAAAGAATAGAAATTATGCAAGTGCCATGTCATACATACTTCAGTAGTTTTAAACTTGAGCTTGAATAGGCTTATCCTGAGCACAAATAAAATCTGAGTCCTCAGCTTCACCACGAGAAAATCTGTTTCAGTAAATCTAGAGTATGGACAAGGACTCTGCTTTTGTAATGTTAACATTAAGTTTGGGTGTAGGGGTACATTAAACACTAGGTAGGTGTGGAAACACTGATTTACCCAATTCTGGTTTCATGGGCCTTGGCCAAGTCTCCTACTAAAGTATTTGGTGGAGCATGTTCACAATCTGGTAAGATGATCTCCTGGAAAAACGAGCTTTCACTCAAAGTCACCTAATCCTTGTTTCGAAATTTTTCACCTGTGTTGGGAATGTTGCATCTATTATTTTTCTATGTTAAGTTTAGAGCTAAGCTTTTTGTGTTCATTTTTCAGTACTTAGGTCTATCCGGGAATTTAGAGAAATTTGGGTGGGGAAGGATAAGTGCCAGTGTTCATAGCTCCATGAAATGTGAACACCTACACCACCCTTCTACTACTGTGTTGAGTGACTTATGCAACACCAGTAGACTGGTTACCCGCCAAGCCATAGGACTTGGACTTCCATTATAAACTGGTCTGAGGACTTTTTGTTTTTCTTTCAAGTTACAGATGAGTCTTAACTCACTGCTCCTGATAGGGAAACACTGAAGTCCTTTGAGAAAGTGCATTTTACATTTATTTATTCAACCAATGTCCACTTAACACTTAACTTGTGCCAGTTTCTGAGAATAAGGCAATGGAGAAAACAGACAAAGCCATACTTTCCAGGATATGCCATTTTAAAAGTAGGAAACTGACAAAACATATATGCAAATACATATGTAATATGATGTCATACCGTGGTGTAATTTATGCAGAGGAGATAGTAATGCTAGGGGCTAGACAGTAATGACAGCAGCATGGTAAGTACAGTGTTATTTATGATAGATAGGAAAATGAAGAATAATCCTTCTTCTGTAGTAATAATTGAGTGAATAGAACTGAGTAGCTGAATAAACATTTAGGGAAATGATATCCCAGTCAGAGAAACTAGCAGGTCCTAAATACTCAGCAAGTTCAAGGCACAGACAGCACAGAGGCTAGTATGAATGGTGCCAAGTGAGCCATGGAGAGTGATGCGAAAGAAAGTGAAGAGAAGGATGTGCCAACGCTGTAAGGCCTAGTAAGCCATGATAAAAGTAGTGTTTTTTTTATTTTTTTATTTTTTTTAAAGATTTTATTTATTTATCAGAGAGAGGGGGGGGGAGAGAGCGAGCACAGGCAGACAGAATAGCAGGCAGAGGCAGAGGGAGAAGCAGGCTCCCCACTGAGCAAGGAGCCCAATGTGGGACTCGATCCCAGGACGCTGGGATCATGACCTGAGCTGAAGGCAGCTGCTTAACCAACTGAGCCACCCAGGCGTCCCAAAGGTAGTGTTTTTTTAAATAGAATTCTCAGTGATATTGAAAACCATTGCATGGTTTTAAAGAGAGGAATGTCATGATGTAACTTTTTTTTTTTTTTTAAAGAATCAGTATGGGCACTATTTGCTGACTTGATCATAGGGGCAAGGGTGATAGAGAATGACAATTTAGAACAGTTAGAGTAGTTCAGAGGAATAAAAACTTTATATTTAATGAGTGTGCTGGTTGTAAGAATTCTAAACTTTTCAAGGGGCTTTTAGGTCCACAGAGACCTTATCTCATTTACTCCCTCAAAAGAAATTTCAGGACACATCAGGAAGGAGTCTGTTCACATACTTTCCTTTAATAAAGGAGAGAATTGGAAAGAGGGAGGGTATAAAGAAGTCCACTAGGTTTTGAAGCTTTGAAGTGGGAATGAAGAAAGATTGAAAAGGAAAGTTGATGCTTCTATTTCCCAAATGAGAATAAAAATCTAATTTCAAAAAAGTAATGAATGTACGCAGAATCATTTCTACCATAAAATCTGAAATGAGGCTTGGTTTTGATTAATGTTTTATTGGTTTTTTAAAGGCCCCAGCTAAGCTAGTACTGTGTCATGCAAGTTTAAAACTTGGAAAGCAAAAGACAATCTGGAATGCACATATTTTTCTTCTTCTATAAAAAATATCATTGGAGCATGCAAGTATTCTATTCATATACTTACTCACTTAAATTTTGAAAAAAACTTCCTTGTGTCTCCTTGGATTATGATATATGATATGATATGATGTGATATGATAATATGTATGATATAAACATTTTACTAAAACTATTATTGTTGCTAGTTAGGGTAAATTACTTCTCATTTTTCCCCAGACATTATTCATTACCTATTAGGATAAATAATAAAAACAATCTAAAATAAATTCACATCAGAAAGGTAAAGAAAATAATTATACTTTAGCAAAATTTGGGGGAAACAAATAGAACCTCTTAATTAGGATTTAAGAGTCTCAGCAGGAAACAGAAATTAGATGGTTTTAGGAGAAAAATTTTGTGATGGTATTATGTGAATAAAAGGAGAGGCAATTGATGCCTTCATCCACAGATTTTTAAGAGGATGATCATATCTTGCATCATTCATCTAGCATTATCTGGCAAATCCAGGCTGTTTCTTCAGATAATCACAATTAGGAAAGTTTTTTTGGAAACAAGACAAATCATGTGTCCTGCTCAATACACACACACATACACACACATACACACACACACCCCATATGTCTTGCTCAACACGCATACACACACAAATCATATATCCTGCTCAACATATACGCACACATACACACACAGACAAATTGTATGTCCTGCTCAAGACACACACATACACAAATCATGAGTCCTGCTCAACACACACGCACACACATACATCAGATGTCCTGCACAACACACATACACACACACAGAGTTGACATATATGTGTCCAGTTCTACATGCATAATAATTTTCCTTTTGGGCCTTTGTCAATGTATTTATTATATATGTGTAGATGCCTTTTTTATGGTATAATTTATCTTTTTTTTGAAAAGTGATACTTTTTTTAACTTTTAAAATAGGAATAGGTAGTGTCTATTAAATGCTTACTATTTGTCCAATTTATGAGATCGCATTTAATATTTAAAGGAAATAGCTATTATTATTATTATTATTATTATTATTATTATTATTGGGGATATAGCTATTATTATCACGAGGTATGCCACCTCACTCTTCCCAAATTACCAGTGAAGGTTCTGAAGCAACAGAGGTTGACTGATTGAGTTCACACAGTTAATAAACTGGACAAAGAATTTAATACAGAAGTCTGACTCCAAAGTCTTTGTTGATAATCCTGTTGTATCACTTCTAGTGTAGTTATGTGACCATACCCAAAGGTTTGGCTACATGTATGTAGCAAAGTAACTTTTTGGAAAAGCTGACCTGGAAGTGGTGTGTTTCAAGACACAAAATTGAGACCCAATTTCAGGAAGGCTTCAGAGGATTTCTTTAAAAATCTACCATGATCGTGCCTTCCTACCTGTTGACATAAGCAAAGCACACAGATCAGCCTTCCGAGAGAATTGGTGAGTTTGCATTTTTTGTGACATTCTAAGGGAATCATAGAGGACCTTAAATTTTCTAATGTGTCAGAATTACCTACCTACCAGCTGGAGAAGTGGGAGTTCCTTAGAAACTATGCAGTAGGAATCAAGCAGACAAATCTATCTTCAGATTACCTGAGAAAAGAAAATTATACAAAGCATACCAGAATTTAAGTTAAAATGAATTACCCTTGACAGCTGCTCCATGGAGTAATTAGTATTTTATGTTGTGAGGTATAGCCATGCATTTCCCTATATTTAACCCAAATTTCAAAAAACACACTTAGGGAACAAAGTAACTGTGTAACTTTATTTTAGAAAAGGGAAAAAAAAAAAAAAGAAAAAAAGAAAACCTAAGCGAAGTGTTTTATCATAAACAGGTACTTGTTTTCAAGTGCATGGTGATGTGATGTTAAAGTAATACATACCTGAAAATTTTACAATTTCCTGTTGTTAAGAACTTTCTCTCATTACCATTTCAGATAGATGAGCTACCTGTCTTTCCTTGATCTTATAACTTCATTTTTATTTCTCCATTTGCTTTAGTATAGTCAATGTGAATAGTGTAAATACTTACTACATTCCCTCCAAATAAAAATACATTGTTATTAGGATAGTTATTAAAGCTCCTTTGCATATCCATGCATACAAAACCATGCTTAGAACATCCAGCAAATAACCCCAATATAGTTTCCAAGTCTAGGACAAACTGTAGACAAACCCATAGACATGAAGAGGTACATGAACCACACCCGTGTCTAGGAGGGACAGGGATGACTGCCTAGATCTCAGGGCTGATTTGAGATAATTTGTTGCGTCCACTTGTGCAGCCTAAATTAGTATATTGTGTTCTTTGCAACTGCATCAGAAGTTCACTTAACTACACATATGCAGCTATCTACCATGCTTTTAAACTTCCTGTGTTAACCCGAAACCGTATGTTTTATTGTATATTAAATGGAATTTAGATAAAAACTTGGAAGGAAAATAATAAAAAAAAATAACAGAAAAGAAAATACCTGTGTTAGAACAACATGAAAGGTGTAAATAGGAATGAAATTAGTGCAGCAAAAAAAGGCATTCGACTGATATATGCATATTTTGCTGAATTTATATCCAGGAACACATGAATACAGATATGTACATGCATAGATATTCATACACTAAATTTTTGCATCCACCAATTAGAATGTTCAAAAATGCCAGAAAGCATAATTGTGTGTGGAAACCACGATAATGATGTTTGCAATGTGCATTTGCAAATAGGAACGGGAATAGAGTCATATAGCACACACATACTATATGAGAAGATACATCAACAATTGTTAGGTTTCAGTCCATAGATAACACAAATGCATCCTAGAAATCTCTGAATTTATTTGTGAACTCCAATACCTAAAGAAAAAAACAGCTTTAAATGTGTACCCTGACACCTCCCCTCCCCCCACCAAATAAAGTAACAATGGAAGAGGAAATGACAGACTGCAGGATTAGCACCATAGAGACTAGAGACTAGAGCAAAGTTTTGTCCTATGCTTTCATTAAAAAAACCAGTCTATGTCTCCATTATGGGAAGAAAGAGGATAATTGTTTTCAGGGTTCATATTTCCCCACCTTCCTCTTTAATCATATCAAGGTGAAAAATGTATAAACACATCAAACACATAAACAAGCTCATTTTACAACCAGGAGGATACAATGAGAGAGTGTGTATTCTTTGTCAGGTACGATAAGAGTTCATCAACTTGACAATGATCTAATTTACTTTTTTCAACACACCTCGCTGGTCTCCAGTTCCATCGATTCAAGGAATGTTTATTCTTTACATCATACCTTTTTCAAATTTGCAAACATTAATCACTCCAGTATTCATTAAATCATGTACTTATTTGTTGTGTAACAAATAACCAGAAACACATCTAGTATACACATTCTATTTTATTTATGCCGCGTCTTCTTAAGAAGGATCTAGGTCCTCAGGCATTAAAAGAATCGATTCTAAAATGTGCTCTTTGTTACCCGTTCCTCTTACCCATATCATACTGTTCTTTTCTCCCATGTCCATGTCCCCTGAAGTCATTCTCAGTGGCTTTCATGAGCCAACTGGCAGCAGCGCATTTTATTCATGATGACAAAATGACCATTTCTTTGACCATTTCTTCTCGGTAGGCTTTCTGCCGAGTGGACACCAAGATTTATATACTTGACGCATTATTCCAAAGAAAGTCTTGAAGAGCAGCTTTGGGGATTTCCAGCCCTTGTGTCTTTAAGTTTGGGGATCAAGACTGAAGAAGTATAATGGGGTAAAACAGAAAATTGCAGAGGAAAAAGCACCAACTTATTATTTTGCCTGTGCCATCAATTTAATAGGAGCTTATCAGGGATAAGCATTCCACGCATCTTCTAAATTTGAGCCGGGACCATCTGCTGACTATCTAAGTCTTGACCTGCTTTCAAAGGGTGCTTTATCATAAAAAAGTAGTAAAGATAAGCCTGAGTCAGAAAAAGGACATGACCCACTATAGATGACTTTCTTCTTCTCACCCTTGGTAGATATTACTGGTGAATGTGTGCTCATTTGACAGTTATCAAGTGCAACTTGATCAAGGGCAACTGCTTCTTCCAGGAGCCTCAAATAGAGCCTGATTTTCTAGGAATAAACATATCGCATTATAGGACTTTCCCAAGATTTTACTTTATCTGCATGACATGAAGGGAAATGGTGTTCTCAAAGGAATTAAGGAATTTAAGTGCTGGAGTACTACAAAGGGGAAAAGGGGGGAGCACATACACACCACAATTACTTTACTTCTGATGCAGATGCTATCATGGGATTAGAGAAGTAGTGCGCAGACATCCTGATGAATCATTTTGCTATGGAAAGTATGGCTTTTCTGGGGGATGTAAGGGGAAGAAAAGAGAGGAAGAGAAAAGGAAGGGGAGAGAGGGAAGAAGAGAAATAGAGATCTTACCCCAAGTATAAGGCTGAGAAATACAATTTCTATTTCTATGAAAGAAAATAGAAACCTATTTGGAAGTTTTCCGTGGAAGAAACCTAGATTTTATTGTCATCTATACTTAAAAGACCCATATGTCCTAGGCTTCAGGGAATAGAAAGCAATGGAAATTTTCCCATATGATGCTTTTGTTTTTTTGAACAGCACTAACTCACAACAATCTGGTTATTTGAATTCAAGTATTCACTTTTAAATATTGTCGGCTAGTATCTGTAAACACTACAAAACTATTTTTTGATGTTTTAGGCACCCATGCAAAATAGCATAAATTCATCAGTCTTAGTTTAATAGTATTTTCTCAGTGAAGACTTCACACAGCCAAGATAAATTCACACCCTGCTCCCCCTGCCTTGGGGTATGCTGTCAAGAGAACCCTATTTTGTCTTCTTTTGTTTTGTTTTTAGAGCAGTTGTAGGGGCCAAGGGCTGGCTACCCCAAAATGTGCCACTTTGGCAAATTGATGATTTTAAATAAAAGTTACTTAAGGAACAGCAATGCAGGAAGAATACTGTGACCTTCCCCACACTTTGTCTCCAGAGAACAGGAAATAAATCTCCCATGTGGACGTTAACCTCCTTGTACCAGGATGTAAGGCTATATCCTGATCACCAGAGACAGGAAATTCAGAACCCAAAAGACTATATAATAAACATTACCCTTGTGACTTTTTACTAATTTACTATCCCAGCCCAAATTCTGTTTAAAATGTCTTATTAACTGAAGCTCCCAATGTTAAGTTTTTGTTTTTGGTTTTGGTTTTTTTTTTTGTGTGTGTGTGTGGGGGGTAGTTCTGTCAGCTCCACAGATTTGTTGCTTGTTTGTGCAAAAAGGATAAAACCTGCCTGCTCTGGTCATTTCTTTAGGTTTCAATTTCATGATTGGGTCTCTATCGCATGTAAGAAAACTTTTTATTTTTCTGCTGTTAATCTGTGTCCTGTCAATTTAACTCTTAAACCAAATGAAAGCATTCGAAGGACAAAAGAAAAAAATTCTTCCTCTTCCCTAGAGTCATGCATTTAGCTGTGCCTCCTTCATTCATGATGGCTCCCCTGCTACACTATAAATGCCCTGAAGGCGGGACTCTGCCTTTGTAGGAGAGGCAACATGATGACTGGGTTAAGCACGTGGATCCCAGAAAGTCATCTCTGGGCCTGAATCCAACCCTTTCCTCTTACTATCTGCACTATCTCAGGCAATTACTATTTTTCTACCTCCATTTCCTCTGTGAAATAAGGATAACTATAATATCAGTCTCAAATAAACCTGAGAATATTTAACAACTTTTTAAAGAGCTCTAAAAGCAGGGACTGGAACATTAAGTGCAATAGAAGTGCTCATAATTACTACTTCCTCTCACCACTGCTATTTTGAACAGAAAGTGGAATGGCAGACACACTTGAGAATCTCAAGGAACATTTTTTTGAACAACTGAATGACTGGCTGACTGAAGGGACATATGGGGAGAAGGGATAGTAGAGATTATTGTATTCAGTGATTTTTCAAATCACATTAGACATGGACTCCCTTTCTTCATTAAAAGCATTTGCAATGAGGTGGATGGAACCAGAGGGTATTATGCTAAGTGAATTAAGTCAATCAGAGAAAGACAATATCATATGCTTTCACTGATATGTGGAATTTAAGAAATAAGGCAGAGGATCATAGGGGAGGAGAGAGAAAATATGAAACAAGATGAAATCAGAGGGAGACAAACCATAAGAGATTCTTAATCTCAGGAAACAAACTGAGGGCTGCTGGACGGTGCGGGGATGGGAGCAATGGGGTGGCTGGGTGATGAACATTAGGGAGGGTATGTGCTGTGGTGAGTGCTGTAGATTGTGTAAGACTGATGAATCACAGACCTGTACCCCCTGAAACAAATACATTGATATCAATTTAAAAAAAAATTTAAAAATGAACTTCATATACATACCAAATAAAATTGATAAAGATGGCAAATAAAAGTATACGTAGGGTGTGTAAGCCCAACAAATCAACTGTATTAAAGAACAGGTACTCTAGCTGAAGGTGAGGATTTGTGGAGCCCAGATCGCCACCCTCTAGCTGTGCAGTCACCTGCTCAGCAGCCGTGGGCGCTGAGTCCACTAAAGGACCAGGAGAGCAGCTGCAACTGCAGAATGGGGCAGGGCACACAGGAGAATTTCTGAAGTCCAACAGTTTAAGGCCTAAGAAGTTAGAAACTTAAATACTAAATGACATCAAGCAGACTGTGTAGATCCAGGTGAACATCTAAGGTTGATTCCCACTAAGGACACACACATGCCGTGTGAATTGTGTATGTGACTTTGAGCAGCATTTCCAAATTCATCCAGAAATGCTACATCTCTTCTGCTTAAAGGCACAGCCACAGGCCCATGGCTCCATCTCTCAACAGCAGTGGGGGGGGGGGGGGGCAAGGGGAGGCAAGGAAAAATAGCTTAGAAACAAAACAAAACAAAAAAACAGAACGGAAATGTTTTTGTGTATGTTCTCTTCCTAAAAGACGAAGTCTTGGGGCGCCTGGGTGGCTCAGCAGGTTAAAGTTTCTGTCTTTGGCTCAGGTCATGATACCAGGGTTCTTGGATGGAGCCCTGCATCTGGCTTTCTGCTCAGTGGGGAGCCAGCTTCCTCCTCTCACTCTCTTTGCCTTTCTGCCTACATATGATCTCTGTCTGTCAAATAAATAAATAAATAAAATCTTAAAAAAAAAAAGACATCTTATGATTCCCTGCTACCACACTAGAACAGGCTCGCTTCTGCTTCCTTTTTCTTCCCTTGCTGCTTCAAGTTCTGAATGAATTCATTCAACAAGTATTTTAGCACTTCGAGGAGGTAGCTAGTTCTGCACACCTGAAACTCATTTGCAAACAAAAAATATAAAAATCTACAACATCCATTATAACAAAATGAAAAAAAAAAAAAAAACCACACCCTAAATAAAATGAAAGATTTCTGAGAGATGGGCAGGAGAGGTTGAAGATGCTCCCAGGGTGACATTTCCCAAAAAGTTCTTACCTCTGGATACACAGAAGCAAGTACTATTTTTAATGTTAATATTTGCTTTTTCAACTAGTTGATGTAGGAAGATATACATGGTAGTCTTGGTAACAAATCTTTATTGAGGAAAAATAGGCCATCTTTCAGTAACTTTTATTCTTTACCATTGACCATTGATATATGTAACATAATCCAACAAATAGTTTGGGGGGATCCAAGACTGTACACATGACTAAGAAAACATCCCCTAAATAAACAAGTCTATGTTTTCATAACTCTCTAGGTCTGCCCAGCTCAACTAACTCTATGGTATCAGTAATCATTTCAGCCTCTGCGACCTTTAATGCTACTTACAGTACCTGAGCTATAAGAATAAGATTCCATTAGAGCAAAGTTCAACAGATACTGTTTTAATCCAGCTCTCTGCACTGTAATCTAAAACAGTAAATGTCTACTTCTCACCTCTCTTAGACTTGTAATCCTGTATATTTTATGAAACAGAATTGTGTCTGAAATAGCATTATAATGCTAAACATATGCTTAAGGAATGATTAAAAAAAAAAGTTAGTCATCTAGTCTATTCAGTATTCAGAGATTTTAAGATCACACAGAAAACCACATCTAGATGAGTTACTGAATGAGTCACTTTTCTTCTGAGGCATGTTGGCATTGGATAGACAGTCAGCATTCAGGCCTTATACATTTTAGGCACTCATCCAACTTACATATAATGTAATGCATAGAAAAGGAAAAACAAAGTCCAAAATGAACTCCTAACTTAGAATGGCTATATAGCATAGATTAATATTTTAAAATAACTAGAGAAGTATGTTTTTGTTAGTTTCATTAGTACTTATATTAAAACAAGTTTATTCCATTGGAAAAAGTATATTTGTTTTTCAATAGGAGTCAATTTATATTCTGCAAATCTTTAGTAATCTTTTACTGCTTACCATTACAGGCATGTAATAGAATTACACTACCTGAATTTAACATGTCAGTTAATATTTCCTTCCACGTGAGGGTAGTTAGACTATGAATGTTAACGCCTCAAAAACAACATCGATTTACCTAACTGTTAATTAAAAGAAATAATAAGAGACAGCATCTCTTTTATGGACAAAACCGCACATGTAAGTAAAGCATTTTAAACCTTTTGGATGCTATTTTAAAGCAATTAAAGAATTGAAAAAAATAAAATGCATTCATTAAAGTCACATAATACACTAAAAAAAAAAAAAAAGGAATTCCGTGCTTTGACTATTAAAAGGAACTTGCATAATATTTCTTAAAAGTATTTATAAAGCACTTCTGCTACGATACTTTTTTGTTTTGAAACAAATAATGCAACACGTAAACCACAGTCAACTCTGAAGGATGCATAATGATATCTATTATACATTATACTCATGGAAAGCCCACTTGATCATGCCAGTAATTAAGAGAAACACATTGATTATTGTCACATATTAGAGATTTAGAGCTTGGGAAAAATAGTTTACAAGTGAAACTGTTGAAATTTGATTAATATTAAGCTAAATTCTCATCTTTCAGCATCTTATAAAAATTTCAGAAAATATCAGTTCGATTCTCTTTTTATTAGTTTCAAAGTTGCCTCAAAACATGTGCTAAGGTGAAATGGTGATTAAGTTTCCATAGGGTCCATGGAGGGAAATTGGAGCATGGGATGGGTTTGGGGAAGTGAACCTAAATTAAAATAAATTAGCAGCTTTCCTTCTATAATCTGGAGCTGGTTAAGGTTTCTGGGTACAGTGGGGAAATTATGAGGAACAGAACTCAGAAAGTAGCAATACTCCATCTCATAGAATTAAAAGAGTATTAGAGCTAAGTCATCAAAGGAAAATTTGGACCTTGATTTTTTTTTCTTCTATCCTGGTCACTTTGTTTGAAACCTCTAAGGACCATCTATAAAATAAATTCTCTCTCTCTTTCTCTTTTTTTTTGGGGGGGTGTAGCTTGAAATCTTAAAAAAAAAATACAGATAAATGACACTGAATTACTCCGCAAGTATAACTGTCACGTGGTTATATCACAATGATACTTATAATATTTATGATAGTTTGACATTCCTCCAAACCACTAAATTTCTTGGACTACATCACTGAGATCAAAGGTGTGCCATTATATATCAGAATTTAAGGTCATCCATTAATTACAGATCTCCTCCCTCCCTCCCTCCTTCCATTTCTCCTTCCTTCCTCCTTCCTCTTTCCCTTCTTTCCTTCCTTCCTTCCTTCCTTCCCTCCCTTCTTCTCTCCCTTCCTTTCTTAAATTAACAATATCTTCTAAGATGCAGTGCTCCAAATACATTAACTTGGAGATCCATTCTATAAAACCAATTGTTATGTATGCTTTATGTGTTTGCCAAATGGATCTAGTCAGTAGAAGCAAATATATTCTGTGCACACAACCTAACTGAATCATTTAATGCATTGATTTGAGTCTTTAAGTTTGATGCTATCAATCCTATCTATCAGACTATTACTCATGTATCAATTCCTATTGATCGTGAGCTACATTTTAGATGATTCAGGAGTGCATTTATTTGATTAGTGGTATTCCTATGGAGAGACCCAACTTCAGCGATGATCACAGCTGTTGACTTGTTTTAGTAATACATTTGTTTTCAAAATATACAAATCTGGGTTCATTGGTTCTACATGGCTGTTTTACTTTCATCAACTCCCCATTTTAAAATGTGTATTATCTGCTTGCATATTTCTGTTTTGCAACCCTCTTGTCATCTCACATTCCACTACCCAATTTCGCACACACACACACACACACAAAATCTTGCCAAGCATTTCAAAGAACTCAATTCCTAACTTGGAGTAATGTCCGGCAGACAACCTTAGGGATGTGTCTATAGAATGCCAAAAAAGATCTTGTTAATTGTGTCAGAAATTCAGTCATTCATCCAGATATTTTGTCTACATCATACTAAACATGTTTAATGAATTCTGTTAGTTGACTAAAAATCTGACAGAATTGTCTTGACTTTATTTAGACATGGTTCAAAATAATAAGAAGAATGGCAATAAACACCCTGAAATAAACAATATATTCAGGTTGGCACAGATTCCAACCTTAAAGTGACTCCTATTGGCCAATGTGGAACAGAATCTTTATGATCTGGTTGCAATTTGGATTCTAAGAATGCCAAGGATCCACAAAATGTTTATCATCCTCCAGTTGAATTCAAAACTAGATCATAAAGAACTAGATACCCAATGAACCAGAAGGATTAAATGTTGTTCACTGCATTTGAGTTCAGAACTGACCAATTGATGCTGGGCAATTTACTGATGACAATGACTATTTATGACTGTGGATATCCATTTTAATTAGGTTATTGCTTAAGGATCATAATTGGCCTGGAATCTCTTGGAAAATTTGTAGACTACTTTATATAAAGTTACAGAAAATTGTGAAAAAGTTGCATGCTTTAAAAACTTAGTATTTCCATCAAGCCTGTGGTTTGAAAAGAGTATGAAGATAATCATAAGTGATGTTTTTAACACAGTTTCTTGATATTTACAGTATTTTTTCTTCTCTAGTTGCCCTCCCTTCAAAGCTGGTCAATTGTTTTTCCGGGGTTTTTTTCACCTCACATTCAGTACAAGGAGGCATTTGCAATTTCTGTCAAACAATACAGAAAAGACAATTAGAATAGTTAAAATGAATATATGTTTAAGGTAAAAATTAAAATTCTAACAAAAGTAATATAAATTTGTATATGTCAACAAATACAGAAAATGAATGCTAGACTGAAATAAAATAAATGTAAACTTGTTAATACTTTTATTTCATGGAAGTATATAAACTACTGTTTACAAATGGCAAGACAGTTCAAAAACTATTTTGTGAAGACTTTAGCTAAACCATTCAACTCTGATTAATCTAACCCAAACGTTAAGAAATTTTGTGTTAAGTGAAATGATCCCTAGGAATTGCTATGATGTAATATATTTGGTTAAATATAGAACAGTACAGAAGGGAGTTCAGAATTAAGCTCCTGAATTGTGTTTGCTGTTTGTTTTTGTTGGGGATATATAATTCTTGCTATGTCCTCTGTTTCCCCAAATCCCTCCTTTTATCTTTTTTTGTTCCATAAAGAATAGACGCATGCTTTTTGTTGTTTATTTTTGTTTCATGTGCGTGTGTGTGTGTGTGTGTGTGTGCTGGGGGCTGTACCTCCCTCACCCTGTTCTTCTGAGGACCTCAGATGATCAAACCAAAAGCTCAGTGGCTGGCACAGTGCTCATAGAAAGTCCAGAGGCCCTAGGTGAAGGAAGCATGTCCTATCACTTAACAGAACATTCCTGCTTCAGCTAGAGAAAATCACTGGACCCAAAGGATTTGAGTTCTTCCTGACAAAATCAAAACAAACAAATAAAATACCTTTGGGGCAGTCACTGGCTCTGCAGTAGCATTGATTAGGGGAACGACTTTGTGCTTCGTTGAGCAGGTCCTGCCCTCTTGTAAAAGCTGCAAATGAAAATAGATCAATGTAGTTAAATTAAATGAAGGAGGGGATAGAAAAATTCCCTTGAATTCTTCCGACTGAGAAACTTCCTTTACTTTGACGCAAGTTGAAAGGGCAAGCTAGAGACAAAATAAACTCATCACGTCCTGAGTGGGAACCCAAGGAAAGAACGAGCACTCACAGGTGGTTTGGGGATCTTCGTGATGCTTATGAAAATCAGCTACTACAACAAAATTCCGTTCCAGTGGAAAGCTCTTTCATTGCAAAAGCAGTTCAATTGAAGTAAAGAATTATAGAACTGTTGTATCTGTGACACATCTGGACTCAAAGACTTAGGTGGCCCGTACACCTGCAGGAACATGAGTACCGCAAGCCCCGAAGCAATTTTAACAGTCTAGTCAACAACTGTCTAGCAAAAACTCCTGGGTACCTTAAAAAAGATCTTATTTTGAAAAATAAAATCTTATATTTTACTAATGAAGAATTCTCATCTTCTTTATTAGCCTCAACAGTTTTGAAGAAGAACTGCTGGCCGCGTATTCCAATTGGGGTTCGTTTCCATTTTAACCAAGGGTAAAATATTTTCTTTCCCTTCCTTCCCTTTCTGCCGTGCTCTCTGCTTCTCTCCTTCCCTCCCTTTTTTCCTTCCTTCCCTGTCTGCTTCTCTTCTCTTCCCCCTTTCCATACTGTCTTTCATTCTTCCTCCCTCCCTTTTTTCTCTTCCTCTTTATTTTTTTTTTTAAGATTTATTTATTTGAGAGTGAGAGAGCGAGAGTGGGGTGAGGGGCAGGGGGAGAAGCAAGCTCTGTGCTGAGCAGGGAGTCCCACACGGGGCTTGATTCCAGGACTCCGGAATCATGACCTGAGTCCAAGGCAGATGCCTAACTGACTGAGCTAAACAGGCATCTCTTCTTAATCTTTATTTTAAACATATTTTCAAAGTAACTACAAACACTGTTAATTGTAAGACTATGCTTCTTTTTGGGGGGTGGCGGTGATTTCTTCTAATCCTTTCCATGTGTACAGCAGAGCCCAGGAGTTGAAGAGTCCATAGCCACTGGGTAGCTCTGAACTTGAACAAGTCCGTTTGTTTCCTTGGGATCTGACAGTAAGGAGGAGACCAAAATGGCCTTCAAAACCCAACATCTTGGGGCGCCTGGGTGGCTCAGTGGGTTAAGCCGCTGCCTTCGGCTCAGGTCATGATCTCAGGGTCCTGGGATCGAGTCCCGCATCGGGCTCTCTGCTCAGCGGGGAGCCTGCTTCCTTCTCTCTCTCTCTGCCTGCCTCTCAATGTACTTGTAATTTCTCTCTGTCAAATAAATAAATAAAATCTTTAAAAAAAAAAAAAAAACCAACATCTTATAAATTCCACAAGTAGATGACAACTAGAGAGGTTCTACAGGAAACTTAATCTAGTCCAATTCAGATTTTAGAGCAAAGTTCTTTTCATATGCTTCCTATTCTGGCACTGTATTGCTCTTAGTGGAATACACACTACATTCCTTTACCATTCCATGCCTATACGTATGCCAGCCACCTCACCTTCCTCAAAGTCTCTCTCCACTGTGACATCCTGACAACCAGCTATTCATGCCTTCCCTAGAATGTCATTTCCACCAGTAGATGCACTCAGTCATACTTTCCTGCTCTAAAGGTACAATGCATATAAAAACTGGATCACTTAACAATGTTTTTATATGTATAAGCATGTCTAGCTGCTTAATATATTGTAAGATCCTTGAAGATAGAGGTGACATTTATCAGCTGTACCTTCCAGCTTGAGGCCAACAGATAACAAGGAGCCAATATGAAATCTCTGAATAAATAATAATGAAAATATGATTGGCTATGAAATTCATTGCTTATGAAAATATTTTAATCCTTCAGAATTTCAATAAACACCTGATTTTTTATATGATCAGATTTGTTTGTTTGAGACTCCAAAATGGTTACAAAGAGTCCCTTTTTCTATAGAAGCCTACAGTATAGTAGCAAAGTAAGATAACAACTATAATAATAGAAATCAGTAGTCAAAACCTTATCCCAAAGAATTGTAGGCAGAGGCACAGAGAAACCTTGTACACTAATTAACATGCTTGTTTTTATGTTCTGTAGGTTTGAATTACATCTGGACTCTAAAATTTCTTTAGAATGTTATAGTTATTCTACTTTTGTTGTGATAATACAACTGGCTTGCATTTAGCCTTTGAGAAATTAGCAAATAATTGTATGCAATCAAGCTCAAAAAACATGATCAATGCAGAAAGTATCTTGAAAAGTATAAGCCTTCCCAAAATATATTTTAGAATAATGACATTTGTAGGTCTTACATGTTTGGGGGAAAAGTTTATCTAAACATTAAACAGTTGTATTTAAAGTAGTTCTTCTCAAGGCCTTTACCATGCAATTTCCTAAAGTTCTGGTCTTCAATGACTTGTCCACATAATTACATAAGGTGATTGTTAAAACATAACACTCCTGGGTGGTAGTTCAGTCCAGTGACTATGGGGTTTGCATTTTTAATCAACACTTCAATAATTCAAATGCACAGTCAAATTTGAAATTCACTTCTTCATAATGCACAAATACATTACAAATCTCTTAGAAGGACATAGAGCAATTTCCTAAATCTATTTAACCTCAAAACACTGTCTTGTGTGGTACTTCACTTGAGGTCATTCTCATGAGGAAGAGACTATAGGATTTGCAGTGGAGTTTTTTCTTTCATTAATGCAAGCATAGCTGACTATTTCAGACAAGGCTTTGATCATTTGAACAATGAAAACTTATTAAACTTCAACATTAAAGAAAATGTTATATGGCTGAAAGATAATGTGAACTTTTTTTGATACTTTGATCTTCTAATAAACACTACCTTTAAATTTATTTATTTATTTTTTCTGTGCCTCACAGGCACTGTAGAAATTTCATAGACATGAATTTCATAAAATTCTTAGTGTTTCTCAGAGAGGCAACAGACGTAAGAGCAACATAATTATAACTTGCAGGTATCATGCCTTAATAAGCATCTTATTCAACCCTGTAGCCACTGATACACTTTCATTGGTGAGAACATAAAGGGGGTGTTTCTTCATGGAATCCTCTCCCATTGGTTGCCAACATTACCCAGACTGCCAAAAATTCCAGACAACTGTACTTAAGGAAGACAAAAAAAAAAAAAAAAAAAAAAAAAAAAAAAAAAAGACACATGGTTACAAAGCTTTGGGAATAAAATAGACTTTGGTTTGAGATTTAGCTCTAATGTCTATTCGTTGGTGATCTTGATAAAATAATTCAATAAGTTACTTATCTCTGGGCCTCAGTTCTTCAGCTGTAAAATGGAGCTACTTCACAGAATTATTATGAGAAAACATACAAAAATATTCAGTATAAATTCTAACAGTAAACATTTCTCCCTCTTCCATTTTCTTTCATATTAGTATTAGCGTTGTTAATGAGTACACACCAACAATTACGATGAGTGACACTGACATTACACATGAGGCATGGGGCAGAATCAGCAGTCATGTAATTCCCACACACAGAAGTGAAAGAGGCAAGAAGGGGGAGAGAGAAGAAAATGGAGACATGAGTGCTGATTTGGAGGGAGGCAAAATCACTTAGGGCTAATGCTTCTCTTCTGACACTATAGATAAAAATAATAATAAAATTAACACAATGGTTTTTTTGGGGGGAGGGGAGGAAAAAAGACGAGAGAGGCCCCTGAGTGGCTCTGTAAGTTAAGTGTCTGACTCTTGGTTTCAACTCAGGGCATGATCTCATGGGCGGTAAGTCAGAGCCCTGCTTTTGGACTCCCCACTCTGGGGTGGGGCAGGGGGAATCTGCTTGAAAGATTCTCTCCCTCTGCTCCTCCCACCACGTGCATGTAGGCATGACCACACACTCTCTCTCTGCTAAATAAGTACGTCTTTTTAAAGAAAGGATGAGAAAAATAGAAGTTTCAAGGTATGGAAAATGATATTGATATATTTAAAGCTTCATCCAATGAAACACAGGCTTGAGATTGCTACTGGCCAACTCCTTAATTTTGCTCTTGTGACTCCATGAGCAGGACCTAGTTAACACTTGCTAGACTCCTGACCCATGGAAAGTGAAAGATAATTAGTGTCTCTTACAGCCTTTCACTCCATGATGATTGGTAACTGGAAACTAATACAGATATTATGGCAAAAGACCTTTATGTGATATCACGTGAGCATGACGTAACTTACTGTATTGCTTTACCTTTGTTTTGAAAATTGAACTATAATTAATGTATTGGTTCCATACTTTGTGAAGATAGGTGGTAGTTAAATTGTAAATAAAAACTCTTTGGGGGGTTATAATTTAAAAATAAATGTGGGGCGCCAGGGTGGCTCAGTTGGTTAAGCCTCTGCCTTTGGCTCAGGTCATGATCTCAGGATCCTGGGATCGAGTCCCACACTGGGCTCTCTCTGCTCAGTGGGGAGCCTGCTTCCTCCTCTCTCTCTGCCTGCCTCTCTGCCTACTTGTGATCTCTCTTTGTCAAATAAATAAATAAATTCTTTAAAAAAATAAAAATAAATGTGTGAACTTAATATACAGATGTTTTTTTTTAAAAAATGTAATAATAACAGATAATCTCTTTCCCAATTCTTTTTTTTTAAAGGTTTTATATATTTATTTATTGGACAGATCAGAAGTAGGCAGAGAGGCAGGCAGAGAGGGAGAGTAGGGGAAGCAAACTCCCTGCTGAGCAGAGAGCCTGATGCGGGGCTTGATCCCAGGACCCTGGGATCATGACCTGAGCTGAAGGCAGAGGCTTTAACTGACTGAGCCACCCAGGCGCCCCATCTTTCCCGATTCTTTCTCCCAGTGTCTTTGTGGCTATTAATATTGCTGGCTCTTTCACAGTCTTAAAATTCTCTGTTTAATAACCGTCCTCCTTTCACATTTTATTATCTAATCTCTTTGTCCCCCTTCATCTCAACCCCTCATGTTTACACATGAGGAGATCAACAGCTCTATAATGCTCTCAAGGCCATAAAGGTATTGTTGCCAATTAAACCCATGTCCACCTCGCTGTGAATGAGGGATTTTTTTAAGATTCTATACTACTTTTTTCTCACATTATTATTTACCTTTATAAATCTTAATTTATAACATTAATTTATAACATCTTAATTGCCATGTTACATTTTATAGTTTTACTAAAGACATGATTTTTAACACAAAATATTCCTGGGGTGGGAGAACACATCCAAGCTAACAGTGTTGAGGCCAGGAGATAGTCACTACTGAGAGATAACTAGAATAGGGATGGTTCACAGAAGAACTTGTAGGCCAAGCAGTGATATGTATATTCAATTTTGCAATTATGAGAGACAGGTATACTGTAAATATCCTGCAATGATATGCCTACTTATCAAAGGAAGTTTATAAGCCAATGCTTTCTCTATGTTGGAATCTAAAGAGATTAGTAAATCTTTAAAAAAAAGAAAAAAGATAAAAGAAAGAAAAGAAAAGTTACGTCTGCCTGGCTCAGTTCATTAAGATCCACCTTTGGCTCAGGTCATGATTTCCAGAGTCCTGGGATAGAGTCCTCACATCAGGCTCCTTGCTCAGAAGGGAGCCTGATATTCCCTCTGCCTGCCGCTCCCCCTGCTTGTGTACATGTACTCTCACTGATAAGTATTTTAAGTAAATAAGTAAATAAATAAATAAATCTTAAAAAAAAAAAGAGAGAGAGATTCATTAATAGGGCTCTAAAGTGTACAGTCCATACAGCACTGCTTAAAAAACACCATCCCTCACTCAGGTCATGATCTCATGGGTAATGAGACTGAGCCCCACATCGGCGTTGGGCTCTGCACTCAGTGGGGAGTTTGCTTGAATATTCTCTCCCTCTGCCCCACCCCCCATCATGCATGCATGCATTCTCTCTCAAATAAATAAATAAATCTTTAAAAAACAAACAGCCAAACCAAACCAAAACAAAACCCTCCATCCCTCACCAGAACCTTCTTCCCCCAGCGACAGTTTTGTATCTACCATTTTTATGAGCACTTGTCTGTTATTCACACTGTACCGGAGACCACTAGGACCCATCAGGCCTCTCCCTTTTCCTTCAAGTCACAAGAGTGACAGGAAATTGAAACTTGGTTAAATTTTTCAGAAATTAGATTTAAATACTCAAAGATCTGGCGTTGGAGTTTCAGAACTTATTTCATGAGTCCATTACTAAACTGAATCACGTAACGGAAAGAACAGTAACAAAGAATGTCCATATTCAAATGGTTTGCATTCTGTGTGTGTCTGAAACTTCTACACTACCTGCCATCAAAATATGTTTAACTTCTCATCACAGCTCAACTCAAGAGATAGTAAATCTTGACACTTTTCCCCTCATAAGCATTGATCAGAATCTAAGAAAAGTAACAAGAACAACAACATGTAATATAGCTTAATTGTTACATATACATTCAGGAGAGCTCATTGTTTGGGGGTTCTGTTATCTTGGCTTGCAGAATTGAAACTTGCAGATGAGCGTAGCTGACAGTCTTTCCATGGGTAAGTCAGTAAACCATTTTTTATTAAAGTAATTCAGTATGTTAGACTCTAATCTCCTCTATCTTTCAGAAATCATGGGGTTTATCCTTTTATTTCCTTCCTAGATTATTGAACTAAACTATCCAATTCTCTCTAACCTTATTTTCTCCAATCCATCTGCCACTCAACCTCCAGAAAAGTCTTCCTAACATATTTCATCATGCCAACTCTCTGCATAAAAAAATCAATCAAATCAAAACAAATTAGAAAAATACCACCTATACACAAATTTGTGATTTCCCATTGCCTATAAAGTACAGAAGACTGGGGAGATGGATGGGATGGGGAATTTGGAGACTGTTTTCTTAAACAAGGGAGATGTGATATAGGAGTGTGGCCTTCAGACTCACCTTGATGAACTACAGCCAAGCCTCAGAAGACAAATGACTGGGCATTAAGAGAATGAGTCTCTGCTGTCACTTACTCAGGCTCATAGATTTTCTTTTTATTACTGTTGTTAAATACACACCCATATACAGTACTTTTTTTCCTCACTGACTTTATTTTTTTGCCTCGTTCCCCAATACTTCCTAGAATAATTACTGATTTTCATTCTTTTAATTCTTTCTGGTACAACCTGGAGTAGAACTTCCAATCTTGTAAAGAAGTGAAAAGTACTATTTTACACAAGAGATTTTATGACTCAACAGAATAAGGTAATGGTTAAACCTGTGGGCTAAGAAGTCTGTCTTATTCAAATCCTTAAATCTAAGGCTTATTAGCTTCGTGGTCTGCAATAAATGATTCATTTTTTCCCTCAATCTAAAGATCCCTATTTGTAAAATGTAGAACAATATTATTTTATAAATGTGTGTAAAAATTATGTAAGAGAATGACTTGAAGCACTTAACTCAGGGCCTCTTACTATTAAGGTCTCAATATCCTGTAGTAGCAATGATAATAATGAAGGTAACAGTAAATTTGTAAATCACCTGGAACAAAGTACCTGATACATATAAGATACTCTATAAACATAGCATATCATATAGTCAATTCATCATGCTGGAGCCAACAATACATGCATAATTTTTGTTTGTTTCCTTGTTTGACAGAAAAAAAATAGCTTACTATTATAATGATGACTTATAATTTTTTGGTGTAATTAGGTCATGTCATTTTTTTTCAATGGCATGAGAATGGCACTGTATTAATGCAAATGCATCTGAAAAAGTTCCTGTAGAACTACTTTTCCTTCCAAACTGTGTGAGCCACATATATGATTATGTACACAATTATTTGATGAAAAAGTAGTGTCAGGGAGTCTGACACAGGGCTCGATCTCATGATCCTGAGATCACAACCCGAGCTGAAATCATGCTGGAGACCCAACTGACTGAGCTACCCAGACATCCCAAGGACCTTCATTTTAATGTGGAAATACCAGGTTTTGGAGCCATGTGTAAGTAAATTTGAGTCCCAATTCCACCTCCCATGTCTGTGACAATGGGAGAAGTTAATAAACATTGAGGTTCCTAGACTTTAGTATTTTATAAAAGAATAAAGTTAAACACTAATAATAAACATCAGGACTGTCAGCTTCAAATTTTGACACTGGAATAAATAAAGCAACCAAACAAACACACTCCTATATTTCAACAGTGTTTGAGAAAAGAAAGAGCATTTTAATACCAAAATATATATAAAGGATCCAGAGTCAAAGGGAATTATTCTTGAGAGGCAGAGGGAGACACAGAGAGAGAGAAACAGAGAGAGATTGATTGATTGGCTCATGGAAAATACATTAATATTTTGTTATTTGACTCTTTATTCATTTTCTACATCTTTGAACTTCATCCCAGGCTGGCATTTGCCAATAGAATGAAGTCTGGAAAATACCAACTTAACCTTGCTTTTTCCTCATTTGTGAATGTGGATAATAATGCTGGTATTCAAAAGTGCTATCAGTGTGAAATGAGATAAAACAGGGAACTTGGCTAGATGCATGGAGTGAAGAGTTAGGCCATCCCAGGTTAGAATTCCTATAGCCTTTACAAGCTGTTTGGAATTGGAAAAGTTACTTTATCTTCCCGATAAAGTAAGATATCTTATCTATAAGGTAATCAAAATAGGATCTATTTGAGAGAGTTGCTGGAAGAGATTAAATTAAATTTATTAGATTAAATTAAAATATATAATTGTTCTTAATGGAGTATCTTGCACATTATAGGTGCTCAGTTAAGTTTGGTTTCTATCCTTTCTTTTCCTTCCTCAGCTTCTGCTTCCTTCAATCAAAATGTCTCTCTTTTGTCAGTAAATATTTGGATCCTATGCGAATGGAAACACTGATACTCAGTCACTTCAATTTCACAACCCTGGTATGAACACACTGACCCTGGTCATTAGAGAATTTTGACGCTGCCAAAGACTTTGCTGTCGCCACTCCTCCCCCCAAGTCTGTGGCTCTTTCTGTCTCGTCTTGTCTCATTCTTTTCTGTTTATGATCTAACAGGGCAAGAAAAAGAAAGTCTTATTAACCTACTGTTCATTAATCCTAAATAGCTTTAAACTTGGATGCCTTTATTCTTTTTGTTTTGTTTTTCCCCTCCTCAATGCAAAATCATCAGATCACTCTAACTAATTTAACCTGGGCACTGAGTTGTCTTAAAAGATTTTCATTATGGGGCACCTGGGTGGCTCAGTCAGTTAAGCATCTGCCTTTGGCTCAGGTCTTGATTCCAGTGTCCTGGGATGGAGCTGTACGTTGAAGGCCCACAAGGAGCCTGTTCCTCCTCCCTCTGAGCCTCCCCGCAACTCATGCTCATTCTCTCTCTCAAATAAATAAATAAAATATTTTTTCAAAAATGATCTTCATTATGATACAGGCACGTCTTTGGCTTCAATGCAAATATCCCATTTAGAAATTATGAAAATAAAGTCATATTTAGAATGACCTTTTTAAAAGGGCACTTTTAAGAGTCTAGCTAAATTTCTATAATATTGCTGCTTCAGCATCCATTTTGTGTGGCTTAGAGGTCTGTGGGGACCTGGAAGTGACTCCAGCCTTTCTTAAGAGGGCAGGTCCCAGATAACAGCCAGCACGGTCATAAGAAACTGTGAATTCCTGATATGACTTCTGCAAAGACCAGGGATAAAAGGCCTTTCCTGTCTGCTACCCTCCCCCTCCCACCCCCAACTTCGCATTTTCTGTTCCTTAGATAAGTCTCTCCCTCTTTCCCCTTCTTTAGATCTTAACAAGACTCTGGTTCTGTTTAGCTTAAACTGACCTGTCAGGCCTAGCCAAGGACTCCCAAAGCACTCTACCCACCGACCCTAAAAAAACTACATGTGCCTCAGGTCCTGCGGCTCCTTTCTGCCTGCCCCCTGCCTTGACCTCCCCATGTGCCCAGTGACTTATGCATTGTACTTCCTCCAAAACTTGTGACTAATGAGGTCCTTTATTTCACTTTCCCTTGCCTTGTGATCCTTCTTGAACCAAGGCTCATTATTTAGCACCCCAGGGTTTGCTCTTAACAAATGTTCATTTAACAAAAATCACAAAATGGCTTATTCTGCATTTTGTTTATTTTAAATTACACTCTATTCCTTCTCTCGGAAATAATGAATAGTATTTTAAGAATTAAAGCTAATGGAATGAATTATCAGAAATTCATTTAAAGTTCTTGAGCTTACATCTCTGATCACTATAACTTTGGTATTAGTATTAAACATTTGGTCCTACTTCACAGGAGAGATTAGTTATAACAACTCTTATGATCTTTCCCTAAAACACTAAAAGAACTCAAACTAATTAATGCAAGATATAACTGGGAAATCTGAAATTCTACCAATAAAAAATACCTCTGGCAGGTACAGAGTCCAGTTGATTCTGCATATTTAAATAAAATATGTGACAAGATAGATGCTAAAAAGAAGGAATTTTTCAAATATTAAGGAGAAAAAAATTGAATTAAGTGCCAAGTTACTTAAAAACACAAATATATTTTGGCTAAGTTTTTCTGTGATGCCACCTTTCTGCACTAATAATAATAAATTTGTCTACACTAATAATGTTAAATTTGTCATATTTATTCCAGAAGGATTATTTAGTACTTTATTTATTTACTTATTTTTCAGACCTTTTTTTATTCATTTGACAGAGAGCAACACAGCAAGAGAAGGAACACAAGCAGGGGAAGTGGGAGAGGGAGAAGCAGACTTCCACCGAGCAGGGAGCCTGATGGGGGGCTTGACCCCAGGACCGTGGGATCATGACCTGAGGCAAAGGAGCCACTTAATTGACTGACCCATCCAGGCGCCCCACTATTTATGAAATAGCTAAGCTTTTGAAAACCACAGCCTCGTCTAATTTCATAATTTTGGATGTTTTAGAGAAATATTAATATATACCTACTAAATGAGCATTTTGCTTGGTCCTGAAGAAAATACCAATATTTTTATAGTTTCTGTCCTGAAATTATTTATTATCGAATGCAAAATATGAACTCTGTGCAAATATTCAACATGCAAACTGGACTGCAATACAGGATGAAATACATGTATAAACCAAGCACTATGGGAACCAAGAAGAGAAAGCCATTTGGTGTTTTCAGGGAAGACAGGGGGAATCAAAGAATTATTACTTTTTAAAGATTTTACCCATTTATCTGAGTACAGAGAGAGCAATTGAGAAAGAAAGAGTGAGAAAGTGAGTGAGATTGAGCGAGGCAGAGAACACGTGCACAAGCAGGGTTTGGGAGGCGTAACGGGAGAGGAGAAGCAGATTCCTGCTGAGCAGAGAGTTGACATGGGGCCCAATCCCAGGACCCCGACATCATGACCTGAGCTAAGGCAGATGTTTAACTGAATGAGCCTCCCAGGTACCCAGGAGTCATTACTAAGTTAACCATTGTTATTATGCTTTCTATGCAATTTCTGATAAGAACTGACACTTCAGTTCACATTCTTGCAACTTTAAATCGATGCTATAGTAGGGTAACATGGAGATTTATACCTAACGAGCAAAACAGAAATCTGTTATGAAGACCTTATGAAACTATGTACCATTCTACTTTATCTGGAGGCATGACTGTCCCTTCTGGAAGGAACCACCCTAGCACAGTATCAAATCCTTGTATGAAGCCAACCTCTTCAGATGTCTGATGAAATGTAACCCAGAATGATAATGTTTGTTATGTAGTCTCTAAGCCGAATTATAGCAGGCCATGTCTTGCTTAGAAAATTTTGTTAGTGCAGCATCTGCCAACCACTCATCAGGTCCTTCAAATACTACACAATGAATACTGGATATAACAGCAAACTAGGATTTGTTAAATATCTACCAAAATTGTTTTAGCATAAAAAAAAAGCTGCATCATTTTCTACTCACAGCTCTAAGATTTATTTTCTGCACATTTCCCCCTCTCATTTCCCTAGTTAATACTTACTGTTAAAGAAACTCCCTTTGGTGAGGGACTTGCAAGCAGGTGTGATAGGAAGAAAGAGAGCTTGTTCTCTCGATGCTAAACAAACTATTCTGCTTTTCATTTTCTCAGCACATTAAAAAAAATTAAATGTTTGCCACCTATAGGAGTCACAAATATTGTGAAACACATTTACATTAGCATTAAGTCTTAATTCCTAAATGAAAATTAAAATTGAATGTGCAATGTTTTTAATTCTTGATTTGCTATTAAACAATATGAGACTCATTGGCAAACTTCAGACAAATGGGATGGAGCAGGTACATCCTTTGCTTTCCCCGTGTGTCTTTATTATTATCACTTAAGTAAAGCCTTTTTCAAAATAATTTAAACACACACCAAACTGATAGTCCAATATGATATTAAGGCTTTGGTGACCTACTTAAAATTTTCTAAGTCTACTAAAACAAAGGCAGGAGGCAAAAAATCCAAAGGACATTTTCCTAGGTGACTCTTTCTGGCTTGCATAGGGCAGGATATGGAATGAACCCACAAGATATCTAAGAAAATGTATAATCTCCAATTCCAAGTTTGGAATCTTGACATTGAAAATATGAAGATCTCAGATATTTAAATTATGAAGCATCTTTTTAAGAATGAACTAATAAGGGTTTATGTAACTGAATACTGTGTATTTAATTTCATATCATATACAATTATCACGACAAACCTGTAAGAGACCAACATCAAATTTTCTCAGAACGTTTGCCAGGAAATTTTGACAGAAGAAAATCTAGGTAAATTAATTAGAACAATACACACTCCTGGGCTGTGCCCCAGATCTACTAATTAATAATCGATGGGAATGAAGCTTGACCGCAAGCACTTTTACCAGCTGACCTGGTAAATCATAGGCATGCAAAAGTTTGAAAATCATTGATCTACATTATATAGATAAGGGATCTAGATTATAAAATCACTTGCCAAAAGTGTTAGAAAATAGGAAAGTTGGCATTAAAATCTAGGTTTTTTATAATTTCAAGGTTTTCTCTACTATATTGTTTAGTATCAGATCTACCAATAGGAATCAAAATGCATCTCTTCTGCTATTTTTTCCCAAGAGATTGTATGTTCTCTCATCAGTTCTCAGTGAGGTTGCTGATGATCAAAGAATCTTGGAATTGAACGAGATGCTCACATGATAGCTCTTTTCCTCCATACTAGTCTTCATTTCCCAAGTACATCCAGAACAGTTGTTTTTCATTATTTTTTTAAAGATTTATTTATTTATTTGTTTGAGGGAGAGAGATAGTCAGTGGTGGTAGGGAGGAGGTAAGAAGGAGAGGGAGAGACAATCTTAAGTAGACTCCGCACTGAACACAGCTCCTGATGGAGTGCTGGATACCATAAGTCTGAGATCATGACCCAAGTGGAAAACAAGAGTCAGATGCCCAACTGACTGTTCCAGCCAGGCGCCCCGGTTTTTTGTTATTCAGTCATATAACACACTATGTCTTTCAGTGACTGATTCTGTGTTCTTATACTTTTCATTAAGAGTTCACTTTTATATTTGATTGAAATATTCTCCTTATAGCTGTTTTCACTGGCAACATCTGGTTCTCCCCTGGAGAGTGACACTGAACAAGACTGCTCCTATTTCACATTATAGTTTTATTTCTTTTGATAAATTGGCTAAAATATACAATTCAAAAATATTTGAGGTTTTAAGTGAAAGGCATAGCTTTGCATAAAGGAATGGGTAGTGATAATTATTGAGGACCTGCTATGTGTCCATGATAAACTAGGTGTTAAGCTGGACTATCTCACTGGAACCTTTAACAAGTTATACAAGGTAGGCAACATTTATCTCCCTCCATCAGAGGAGGAAAATGAGCCTTAAAGGGGCTAAGCAGTCATGGCTACACATCAGGTAACTGGTTGAAACAGAAATGAAACTGATCAACATTATATACCAAATCTCCTCTTGAGCTTTTCCCCTCAAGCTCTAGTAGACACATGTCATTTGTTGTTGTTGAGCTTAACAGTGTCATTTCTAGAATGGAACATGCTTTATCAATCTTGGCTGATAAGTAAAATCAGATAAGGGATTTCTCTTCCTTATTCTGGATATAGCATTACAATTATTTGAAATTAATACTGCAACTTCATGTAGTTGTTTTGCAAATGTCACCTCAGTTTGAGTTGGAGCTCATGGTCACTTGAAACTCTAATCTGTTACAAGATAAATATACAAAAAATTAATCCCATCTAAATGTTAGCAATTAACAGTCTGGAAATAAAATTAAGAAAACAACTCCACTCATAATAACATCAAAAGGAATTTAAAAATTAGGAATAAAGAAAATGAAGTGCAAGGCTTATACACTGAATTTTTTTAAAGGTTTTATTTATTTATTTGACAGAGAGAGAGAGATATCACAAGTAGGCAGAGAGGCAAGCAGAGAGAGAGAGGGAGGAAGCAGGCCCCTTGTGGAGCAGAGCGCCTGATGTGGGGCTCGATCCCAGGACCCTGGGATCATGACCTGAGCTGAAGGCAGAGGCTTAACCCACTGAGCCACCCAGGTGCCCCAAGGCTTATACACTGAAAATCTGCAAAATATTTCTGAGGAGATTTTAAAGGATGTAAGTAAATGAAGAGATAAACAATGTTTATATATTGGAAGAATCAATATTGTAAGACAATAATTCTCCCCAAATTAATCTATAGGTTCAATGCAAATTCTGTCAAAATCCCAACAGTTTTTTTAAAATTAAAATAAAAAAGCTGAACTTAACATTAACAAGGAAATGGAAGATATTAAAAATAGCCAAAGCAATCTTGAAGACAAGAACAAAGTAAAGGGAGTTTAACTTTCCAATCTCAAACTTGCCATAAAGCTACAGTAATTGAGAAAAGTATGGTACAGGCTTAAGGGTAGACATATAGATCAATGAAACAATTGAAGTAGAGAAGGGAATTCAGATTTGTCATCAATTATTTTTGACAAATGTGCCAAAGCCATTCAATAGAGAGAATATATTCATTATAACAAAT
The DNA here is from genome assembly GCF_030435805.1 of Mustela lutreola. Lineage (NCBI taxonomy): Eukaryota > Metazoa > Chordata > Mammalia > Carnivora > Mustelidae > Mustela > Mustela lutreola. The sequence goes on along the minus strand of NC_081290.1, from coordinate 253,497,326 downwards.
TGTTTTTTTAAGATTTTATTTACTTATTTGGGGGGGGCATGAGCAGGGAGAGGAGAAAGTGCAGAGGGAGATTAGGTAATAAATGCAAACACTGCATTTACAGTGCAGACACTTTGGAAAACCATTTGTTTCTTAAAAAGTCAGGAAAAAATTTATCATATCCCATTCTGTTTCTAGGGATCTACTCAAGATAAATTAAAACTAATGTTCACACAATGATGTTTATGTCAATGTTCACAGTGTCATTATTCAAAATAACCAAAAAGTAGAAACAACCCAAAAGGTATCAACTGATGAGTGGATAAAGAAAATGTGGTACAGTCCCATAATGGATCCTATTCAGCAACAGAAAGAAACAAACTCCTGATACGTGTTATGACATGGAGGAGTCTCCAAATCCTTACACTATGTGAAGTAAATGAGATGCTAACCACTCCCTGTTATATGATGAACTTATATAAAGAGGCAAATCTACACAGATAGAAACTAGGTTAGTGTCTGTCTGGGCTGAGGGTGAGAATAGAGATGAACTGTAAAAAGGCATGGGGATCTTACTAGGTGATGGACATGTTCTAGAGCTGGATTGTGCTAACAGCTGCACGACTCAATCAAGTTCATGAATAACTTAAATATATGCTTAAAAATGTATGGTTTGGGGGGCAAGAGGGTGGTTCAGTCAATTAAGCTTGTGACTTGTAGTTTCAGCCCAGGTCCTGACCTCATGGATCATGAATGAGACAGGATCCTCGCTCAGAGGGGAGTCTGATTGAAGATTCTCTCCCTCTCTCTCCCTCTCCCCAACTCACACATGTATGCTCTCTCTCTCTCTAAAATAAAGAAATCTTTTTAAAAATGTGTGATTTTTTTGCATGCAAATTACAGCTCAAGCAAAGCTTTTTTAAATGATCATTGTTTTACAAATAAGCTCTAATGTACATTTTTGTTCATTCTAGTTATTAGGAGAGCATGAACCTCTTCTGTTTAGAAGTAAATGGACAAAAATTAACTCATACAATTTTTCCTCCTGTATTTTATCTGAGAACAACAATATAATTGCCTTAATTAATTAACATGAAAGTCAGCGTCCCTATTAGACTTTTGTCTTTACTTGTGTATCTTCACTTGATCACAAAGGCCTTTGGATTTCTCAGTTTGATGTTCTGTTGGTTTCCTTCTCTCAACTATTTCTGTTACTGGCTTTATTCAGATCCCTATTTTTTCATACTTTCATTACTTTTTAAATGTTCTCATTTGGTAGTTTCTAGGTTTCTTAATTTCACAGAGTAGAAAAACAAATTAAAAAAAAAGAAATGGGAATAAAACTGCCAACTACAATTTTGCCAATTAAGGCCAGTAATATGAAAATTTACCTTAACAACTACCATCTACTTTCACTGTATAAAACTTAAGTTGCATTGATTAATTTGATTTAAAAAAAACCTCTTCCATAAGATGCAGATGTCAATTATTTAAAAATATACCCAAAGTATGCAGAATACAAATATGGAAAAATGATTGTATTAGTCAGTGTACTCCAGAGGAAAAAAAAATAATAGGATATACACATACATATATAAGAAGGGATTTATTATGGGAATTGGTTCGTGCAATTATGGAGACTGAGATATGTCATGCTATGTCCTGTGCAAGCTGGAGAATCAGGAAACTGGGTGATATAATTCAATCCATATCTTAAGTATTGAGAACCAGGGGAGCTGATGATGAGCTGAGGCCAAAGACCTGAAAATTGAGGAAAAGTGGGGGGTATGCTGCTGGTTGAGTTCCCAAGTTGGAAGGCCAAAGTACCAACAGCTCTCAGAAGGTGCAGCCACAGAAGATGCATGTCCCAACTCAAAGAAAGAAAGAATTCACCCTTCTTCCACCATTCTGTTCTATGTGGGTCCTCAAGGGATTAGAAAATTCCTATCCAATGCAATTAAATTACTTAGTCTACTGATTTCATGTGAATCTCTTATGCGAACACCCATCAAAAACATCTAGAAATAATGCTTTACCAGCTCTTCTGAGCATGTTGATGCATAAACTTAACCATCACAAATTTACCCCTTGTCAATTTGGCACCCATACACATCACTTTACACCATACTTAATCTCCAAATAAAGACAATAAGGAGGCCATAATTCTAATATAACTATCTTTCCTACAACAGAAAATGCACTAATCCCTTTTTCAGAAAAGGGTAAATTTATTTTGCTTTTATTTTATGAAACTATGTTTGGATACCTCATTTGGACATTCAATTAAAGCAGCCCAAGCTGAGTCTGCAGCTTGTTAAAGTGAAGTTGAAGGTATTTTCACGTTGTTGTATTAAAATGGAAGCAACCACATTTCATGGCATTAAACACAAATGAGAATATTCTGAGTGATTTTAGACAAGCTGAATAACAGCAGTTTTCATAGATCCAAAGATCCTCCTGCTTTGGGGTGCCTGGGTGGTTCTGATGGTCTGCCTTCAGCTCAGGTTGTGAGATCTCCAGGTCCTAGGATGGAGCCCCATGTCGGGCTCCCAGCTCAGTGGGGAATCTGCTTATCCCTCTCCCTCTGCCTCTCCCTCTGCATGTGCTCTCTCTGTTGCTCTCTCTTTCTCTCAAATATATAAATAAAATCTAAAAAAAAAAAAAAAAAATTTTCCTGCTTTCTTTCTGTAAGTTGAGATATCAGCAGAATTGGTCTTAACACTAGGGAATCCTGGAAAGGAACTAAGTTCTCCATGCTTAAAATTAATCATACTCTGGTTACTATAGTTGGGGTGATGATGGTCCACTAGAGCTCTCATGGGGAGCATAGCAGTGGATAAAATCACATAACAGCTTTCTGATCAATTCCACAGTCTTATATCAACACTGGTCTTGTAAATGGTTACATAATAAATGGTTTTTCAATGGATCTCTCCTACACACTATCAAAAGTCATACACAGTTTTTCATATTACCATTATGAGTCTAATTTAGGCAGCTCCCTCTTTAAAATGTAAATATAAGAGAGTAGGAGTAGCAGAAAATCCATTACTAAACAATATACTGAAACGATTATATCTTATCTAAACCAAAGTTTTTCAAATTATGGCTCACAAACCATCCACCTCAGAATCACCTGGGTTGGGAAGAGGCTTACCAGGTCCATGTCAAAAAAGAAAAAAATAGAGGTTTCATTTAGTCCTATTCATTTATAATTTCTTTTTTTTTTTTTTAAGATTTTATTTATTTGACAGAGAGAGATCACAAGTAGGCAGAGAGAGAGAGGAGGAAGCAGGCCCCCTGCTGAGCAGAGAGCCCGATGTGGGACTCGATCCCAGGACCCTGAGATCATGACCTGAGCCGAAGGCAGCAGCTTAACCCACTGAGCCACCCAGGCGCCCCTCATTTATAATTTCTTGAAGAATTTTTCAGAATCCTAATTTTTAAAAGCTTCCACATGATTTTTACTATCATTTACATGTGAAATATATTGTCAGTAAAACTCAACCACATAGTAGAATCACCTGGAGTAATAGAAAACATAAATACAGCTAATGTCTAGATCCCACACGCCAAGATGTTGAGTTAATTTTTCCAGCATCAGTTGGGCATCGGTGTATTTTTTAAGAACTCTCCAGGTGATGCTATTTTGAGGACAGCTAAGAACTGTAGCTCTAAAATTTGAAAATTGATGTTCATACCAGTTCCACTCATTCCTACTGCTTACATCTGGTGTCTTTCCCTCATCTCTTACTCTCACAGACTTGAAATGTAATTGAGTCCTTAACCTATGAATACTGAGCACTCTGCAAGACAAAGAGTAGCTTCTTAGAACTAGAAACTCAAAAGACTAAGATCTAGACAGAGGTCATGTTAGAGTGAGAGCATTCACCTTGGTGCAGGGGGAGGCAGATTTTTTAATGGACCCAGATTGGGACCTGCAACAAGGTAGCAGCTGCTTATGAGACTTATTGAAGGAGAAGGAATTATTAGGGACAAAAAAGAGTAGACAATAAAAGTAGAAGGAGAGTCAAACAAGCAAACAACCAACAATTTATGATTTTCAGCAGACCTCACTCCTGATAAGAAAAGTGTATCAGAACTTTGCTTTGGGAATCCTTTTGGCAAAACCCATAGAACTTTTCAGCTTTGTCTCCAGGCAGGGGAATATCTTGTTTGTTTGTTTGGTGAGCTTGGTGAAGTCCCAGCTCTTTTGCCCTTTTAGATGCTTCCAGCACCTCATTACAAGAACAGTTTGTTCAAGGCACATATGCTTGTGATCAGTACAGAGGCAGGAATAAGGCCACTGAATTACTCTTAATCTAAGAGCTCAAAGTGGGTACTTCTAAGGATAAGACTCAACATTACTTACACGGGTGTAGCTTCTAAAATTCTTTAATTTTCTTCCTTTTTTTTTTTTTTAAGTGATACACAATTAAGATACAACCCAGTTTTAAGCGTACAGTATAATGATTTGGTATATGTCTATGTTGCAAAATGACTTTTTGGTAGTTTTAAGAAAATATATCAAGAAATAAAAACATTCTCCTTCAAATTAACCCTATGATCTCATAAGTTAATTGGTTATAAACATTTGAAAACCTCAACTATAACCTTAACTCAGACCAAACTCTTTATCTTGGGAATCCAGGGTCTTTCATATTTAAGTCCCAAATTATCCTTTTAGGCATATATACCACTACTTCCTGCACTCTCTTCTCTAGTCATTTTATTGATGGTTTCTTGTCTCTGCACATTTACTCACACTGTCAGAGACCTATTTGCCTTTAGTAAAATGTTTCTTCCTACCAAAAACCTTCCTGAGTTCTTCATCTGCAAGTATGTCACAGAGATTTTCATTTTTACTTCTCATTAATTTTATTATGTTCTAAATTGTTACATGTTCAAATATACAAAGATTTGAAGGCAAAATTGTTGAGAAATTCATATTTCTAAATTCTCTTTGGCGGCCAATAAAAAGAAAAAAGGACAGAATCCATTAACTTATGCGTCTGTTCTACCTTATTTTCTTTGCTGTAGCCGGAAGTCTTTGTTGGGCATGTGGTTAACCTCTTGGCTTTCTTACCTCTCTGACAACTCAATTTCAGAGCACTCCAAAGAGTCTGGTTACCTTTCCTAACAGAACACCTACTTCATGGACATCCCAAGAACACTTGTTTTTTCAAATTTTAAAGTATAATGTTTAGCTAGTAGATATCACATATAGAATATTCGATGGTGGCATGAACTAGAATTGTTAAAATTCTTATGCCCTTATTTTCCTGTTGATTGCTATGAAAATCATTTTAAGTTATTCTTACATTTTGAGAATTGCACTCAGTGTTGTTTGAATTTTCTTCCTTTGTTATCTCAGCTTGAGAGCTCTCAGTCCTTCCAAGAATGGTTTGTTCAGGCTAGAGAAAAGAGAGAGCGAGAAACAGGTTCAACCAAGAGATCAATGTGACTTGTAAAATATGGTACAATGGCAACATCAGACTCAAGGACAATGAATACAATGGAATTTGTATATATACATACTCAAAAATTCATAATTTTGAAAGTGCATAAAATAAGTTCTGTTCTGTCTTGTATTAGTGAGGTCCAATGGCATTATTTTCCCACTGGAAATACTTCTTGCATAATAAGTCTTAAGTTCACTATTTCCACAAGGAGCTGGAATCCTGTCTTTTCTCATATTCTAAGTCCAAGTATATCTGAGAAATAAAAGTGTACACTTCATATTCTCAATCAGAAGGAGAAGACTTTATAACAGCTCACTGTAATATACACAGAGGATTATTTACTTCAATGCTAACTAACTAATGAAGCCTGGAAACCTTAAATATTATCCTAAGAGTCATCTCTTTAGGAACACTAAATCTTTTTTAAACATTTATCTATTCAAGAGATAGAGAGTATGAGTGGGGTGAGGGGCAGAGGGACAGGCAGACCCCCTGCTGAGCAGGGAGTCCTATGCTGGGATTGATCCCAGGACCCTGAGATCATGACCTGAGCTGAAGTCAGGTACTTAACTCAGAGTCACCCAAGTGTCCCTAAAAAAAATTTTTTTAAGGCAGTTTTTCAGGTGCTGGCCAGGGAAGAGTATGCATAATTAATATATGTAAATATCCCCATAGGCTGGCTAAGATTATCTACTGAAATGTGTGTTTCTTGGGCAAAGCTGATTTGAACATGCTGTTAGGCACATCAATCTGTGAGGTTACTATTGTAGGATAGACAAAAACTAAACTCTGTGAATGCTAATGTGCTTGGATCTGAAACCATGATCTCAGTGGATCATAGACGAGGAAGAAAAGGGGTTTCTAACCACTGGGGACCCAGGAAGACAAAGACAAGACTATGGTCTGATCAAAGTACCTAAACCGCTCAGATATTGTTTGTGCTACTTTTACACAATGCTGACCTGGTTTTCCATAGGCAGTTATATTCCTTTGCAGGGGAACAGTCTTACAAATAATACAGTCCTACAAATAATACTTTGATAAAAACAAAAAGCAAAGATATCTCATAAAACTAGTAGAACATTACATGTAAAAAAATCCATAAAGCTAGTAGCATCTTAGAGAAATAATAGAAAATCAAGCACTTTAGTTGACTAAAATAGTTCCTGTATTAAGTTACTCAAATGCTAGGCTTTACATATAATAATTGATAAACAACTACATACAATTTTTTTTTTGCTATATACGTAAAGGAGTTCAGCTTCATTGTATGAGTTCCAGAAGGCACTAAGTATTTCCCCCTCTCTTAGTCCCTTTTTCTCTCGCATTCTTCCTTGCTTAAGACCCCTGTCTTCTGATCTCCCCTCTCTACCTTCTGTAAGAGTAAGAAATTTAAACAGGAAAACAAAATGCCTTTGAACAAGCCAGTACTCTGTATTAGATATTGTTGTTGAATATAAAGAGTTGAGAAAGGTGTGGTTTTTGCCTTCCTAGAATTTATCCATTCTGATTTTTATTCACACCAGTAGCCCCAAGATAAAGCAGATTAATAAAAGAGGGCACAAACAAAACTGTATGCATTTGGAGAGAATGGAAGTTAAATCCATTTAGGATAATTATAAAGGGCTTGATGGAAAAGGCGAGCTTTAAAATGGGCCTGTGAGTGATTAAGACAAGAGTGAGTGAGAGCATCCTAGGTGAAGGGAAGTGTATAAGCAAAGATAGGTAGAAAGAATATTCAGCTGGGTTTTTTTTTTTTTTCCCTGTTGTTTTACAGGGTAGCAATAGAGTCAACATGAGAAAAAATGCTCAAGAAAAATGCTACAAAGTAGGAAGACAATTCCAAAATCAAGCAGCAAAGTATGTGTTTAAATTTAGTAGCCAAATAAGAGTCCGCTGGATATTTTAACGCAGGCATACGACATGGCTAGAGCCTCTGTTAGGGTAATATAGCAGCACTATAAAGGCAAAAATGGAACAGAGGAAAATTAGGGGGTGGATATCAAGAAAGAAACAATAAACATTGATCAAGTAGATGGTAACAAAGGCTGAACTAAAGTATTAATTCTGGCAATCAAAAAGAGATTGCTCTTTGTTGCGAGCAAAGATTAGAACCTACAAAACTGAAAAATTCTATAGAAATAGAGAAACCTAGAGAAAGGCAGGTTCACAGCAAAGAGGATTATTTGTGTATTGCTAATAGAGAATTTAAAGCCCTTGTGACTCTTAAATAGCTAGACAGTACTCAATAGCCATGTTAAATATATTAACATGAATCAAAACAGCCATTTAATCCAGCTAAAATCTACTGGACTTCCTATAACCTACAAATTACAGATAGTTAGAAGAAATAGGTTAAAAAGTGCAGGGGTAATACATAAATGCTAGCAGTGAGGGAAAGTCTCTTCCAGCAATCAGAGAAAGAACCCCAACTGCAAAAAGACAGAAGAAATCCCATTAACAGGCTTGGAGTAATTTTAGTAGGTTTTGTTTCTGTTAAAACAGCCAAATCACTGAGCAAACAGCCCCAAAATCCCTCTGAAAATTTATTTAGTGTATAATAGCATTAAAGGAAACTGAAACACAAAAGTCATTCATCATTCTAGCAGTAATTATTTTGACTTCTCAATATTGTCTTTCAGTCTTTGCCCATATCCTCACGGATATTTATAGAGTCACAATTACAGTGCTCATGACATACTTTCTTCTGTTTTTATACACACATGAATGTTTTATCTACCTAGAGACAGACATAAGGCTATAAGCATCCTTTACATGTCTAAATAGTATTTCATAGAATGACCTTGCAAAAATGTGTATTTCAGTTAAAGACTTCAGTGGTTCTGAATTTCAGGTTATAATATGATGAAGACTATCAGTCTTCTTGGTACCAGTCTGCAGGATAGCTCATATCACACTCATCACTCGTTTAAGTATCTGACTCTTTATAAGCTGGGAACCCATGAAGGAAAGATATCGTGCCTTATTCATTTGGAGCCAGTACATATTTTGTACTCAGTAAGTTTTGTTTTTCCTTTCATCATTTATTTAAGATCTATTTCTTAGGACTAAAGGAAACTAATAATTAAGGACCAAAACTAAATCAAGAGGAATGGCTATATTTATGGTAAGAGAAATCTTTCCAAAACGTGGCAATCAGAATTCCTTCTAGCAGCATGAGTCAACACTAATTGTGCATCCACTCTGTAAAAGTCGTGTGTTTTGAACTGAGATCAAACACTAAAACTAAAACATAGTTCTTGATCTCAAAGAGCTATCATTTGCTCCTCATTAATCGTCATTGTATCTTCGACTTTCCTAATAGCTCCTGATTTCATTCTGGAGGGTTGCCTCTTTCATGGTATGGTGTTTCCAAAGTACTGTTTTATGTATCAAATTCCTTGACCCCTCTGATATTGGCACATGACCCAAGTCAGATCATGATACCTCCATTCTTGGAATATTGATTACATTAAGAGGAGGCCATAAATGGTTAGGTACCATGGTTAATTCTGTTAGGGTGCCTTGTCCAAGTTGCTTCTATAATACAACCCTTCCTTATGGTTCATACGTGCAGTCTTCTGAAGCAGCCTTTGTTTCTGCCCATTTCCAAGTGTGTTATTTCTATCTTTTCCTTTGTACTAGGAGCTCCTGATGTTATATGAATAAAGTCCCTTCATTTAATCTGGTAAGGGTCAGTGTCGGTTGAATGTAATCAGAGACCTGGTTGATACAGGGAGTCAAATCAATAAAATAAAACTGATAGCAAAACATAAGGGCTGAGATAGAGGTTTACCATGGAAACTAACAGAAAGGAAACAGAACCCAGAATAAATAACAAAGGAGTATTATTCAAAGGAATAATAACAGATTCACCAGTGATGGAGATTACATTTTAGGGTAGATATTCAATATGTTCCTTAAAATGTAAATGTATAGCATATTAATACCTTTTAATGTTTGAGGTTTTTTTTTTTTTTTATAAAAGTACTGTACATTTGTGAAAATGCTCCCAGATTTTGGTGGTAAGGCTGAGACAGGGAATATGTCCAAAATAAAAGGTCTTCTCTATCTATCTATCTACCTACCTACCTACGTCTCTGTTTTTGTGGGCTTCTGCTCTTTGGACAGATGATAAAAAGAGTTTTATTAACTATTAAGTGCACAGAAAGCAGAGGGAGAAGAATGACAGTGTAACTTTTCTCTTCCATAAGTTTGCCAAGGCTACCCTTGTGCTCACATATTAATAAACTGAGGTGCCTGGTTTGCCAATGTCTCTATCAATACTGAAGTTATCTCCAATTTTCTTAAGGAAAAAAATTACATATATTACTTACAAAAACTGGAGGAGATGATACATTGCGTCACCAGTGTGAGCAACGAAGTATAAAAAGTTAAATCACTTTAAATACAAAAATTTAGTATTTAACTGAGGAACTGTTTACATTTAAATATAATACATGTTATCTTTAGCATAGGCTTTTGGCTTCAGTGAGATGCTCCTTGTGGAAAGAAGCCTTGTTGAATATGATGAATTAATACAGAATGGGAACTGACTTTGGAGAAAGATAATGTATTTTTGGAGTTAAAGAAATGAGGTCTCAGATTCTGGGTTAACAGTAAATAAATTGGGGATGGGAAATTTATGTAATTTCAGAGGGTCTCTGTTTACCGCTGCTTTGCTAAATTAGGTCAAGAACACCAAACTCGCAGTATGGTTTTATTCTTTTGGTTGTTGTCAGTTTTTTTTTAACTTTACATTTTTAGAGCAATTTTAGGTTCACAACAAAAATGAGGGAGGGATGCAGTGATTTTTCATACAGCCCCAGTCCCACACATGCATAGCCTCCCCCATTATCAACATCCCACAGCCAGTTGATACAAATGTTATCAAGGATGACCCGGCATCAACACATCATAGTCATTTAGTGTCCATAGTTTTCACTCTTGGGTTTGGAATAATGTATAATAATATCTACCCATTATTGTATTATCAGAATATTTTTCATGGCTCAAAATCCTCTGTGTTCTACCTATTTGTCCTCACTTTCCTCAACCCTGGAAATCATGGTCCTTTTGATTTTTCCATAGTTTTTCCTTTTCTAGAAAGTCTTATAGTTGAAAGCATATAGTATGTAGCTATTTTAGACTGACTTCGTTCATTTAGTAATATGCATTTATGTCTCCTCCATGTGTTTTCATGGCTTAATAGTGCATGTCTTTTTAGTATTGCTTAATATTCCATTATCTGGATGTACCATAGTCCAAGACGAGATGACTTCAGTGGTGATTTCTACAAACACATAATGAATAATTAATACCAATCCTTCTCAAACTCTTTTTAAAAATGGAAGAAGAGTAAATAACTCCAAACTCATTTCACAGGATCAGCATCACCCGGATACCAAAGTCAGACAAGTGCACTGCAAGAAAACAAAGTTGCAGGATAAGATCCCTCATAAACACGAATGCAAAATATTAGCAAATTGGGGGCGCCTGGGTGGCTCCGTGGGTTAAATTAAAGCCTCTGCCTTCAGCTCAGGTCATGATCCCAGGGTCCTGGGATCAAGCGCCACACCAGGCTTGCTGCTCGGCAGGGAGTTTGCTTCCCCACTGGCCCCATCTGCCTGCCTCTCTACCTACTTGTGATTTCCGTCTGTCAAATAAACAAATAAAATCTTTCTAAAAAATTAGCAAATGAAATTAAAAAATACACTGAAAAGATCACATACCATAATGAAGTGGGATTTTTTCTAATGATGCAGGATAGTTCAATATCTGTAAATCAGTCAGTGTGCTATATCACATTAACCAATAAAGGATAAAATCATTTAAGTATCTCAGTATGCAGGAAAAGCATTTATTAAAACTCAATATCCATTTACTTTCCAAAAACTCTCAACAAAATGGGTACAGAGGAAACAGACTGAAGTGTAATAAAGACCATATACAACAAGCCCGCAGGCAATATCATATTCAATGGTGAAAAGCTAAAAGCTTTTCCTCTAAAATGAGGAACAAGACAAGAATACCCACTCTTGCCATTTTTATTCAACACAGCATTGGAAGTTCTAGCCAGAGCAGGTAGGCAAAATAAATAAATAAACAAATAAACAAACAAACATATGGTATCCAAATGGAAAGAAAGACAGAAACTTGCCTTTGTTCACAGATGACATGATATTATACATATATAGAAAACCCTAGGGGCACCGGGGTGGCTCAGTGGGTAAAACCTCTGCCTTCAGCTCTGGTCGTGATCCCAGGGTCCTGGGATCGAGCCCCACATCGGGCTCTCTGCTCTGCGGGGGGCCTGCTTTCTCCTCTCTCTCTCTGCCTGCCTCTCAGCCTACTTGTGATCTCTATCTGTCATATAAATAAATAAAATCTTTAAAAAAAAAAAAAATAAAAAAAAAAAAAAAAAAAAAAAGAAGCTAAGAAAACCCTAAAGATCACTCCCCAAAACTGTCAGAACTAATAAGACATTTTGGATCATAAATGAATCCAGTTGCAGGATACAAAAACAATATATAAAAATAGGTGTTTCTAAATGCTAATTATCAGAAAGAAGAATTAAGGGGATGCCTGGATGGCTCAGTTAGTTAAGCATCTGCCTTCTGTTCAGGTCAGGATCCCTGGGTTCTCAAACCAAGCCCTGTGTTGGGCTCTCTGCTCAGCGGGGAGTTTGCTTTTCCCTCTCCCATTCCCCCTGCTTGTGCTCACAATCTCTCTCTCTTTCAATCCTGTCAAATAAATAAATAAAATCTTAAAAAAAGAAAATACAAGAAAGAGGAGTTAGGAAAATAATTTCAGTTACAGTAGCATTAAAGAGTATAAAATGCTTAGAAATAAACAAAGATTTGAAAGACCCGTACACTGAAAACTATAAGACATTAATGAAAAAAACTGCAGAAGACACAAATAAGTGCATGAATATTCCATGCTCATGAAGTAGACTCAATATTATTAAAATGTCCATATGACCCAAAGAAATCTATAGATTTAATGCAATCCTTATCAAAATTCTAATGGCATTCTTCACAGGAATAGATTAAATAATCCTAAAATTTATGTGGAACCACTAAAGACCCTGTATAGCCAACACAATCTTAACAAAGAACAAAGCTGAAGGCATCAGGCTCCCAGATTTCAAACTATATCATAAAACTATAGAAATAAAGTACAGTATTCGTACAAAAACAGAGACACATGGATCAATGGAACAGAATAGAGAGCTCAGAAATATACTTGCACATATATATTCAATTAATTTATGATACAGGGGGTCTCTGGGTGGCTCAGCGGTTTAAAGCCTCTGCCGTTGGCTCAGGTCATGATCCCGGGGTCCTGGGATCAAGCCTTGCATCGGGCTCTCTGCTCAGTGGGGAGCCTGCTTCCTCCTCTCTCTTTGTCTGTCTCTCTGCCTACTTGTGATCTCTGTCAAATAAATAAATAAAAGACATCTTTATAATTTATGATACAGATGCCAAGACGATACAATAGGGAAAGGACAGTCTCTTCAATAAATGGTGGTGGGGAAACTGGACATCAACATGCAAAACAATAAAACTGGACAGCTATTTTATACCATACAGAAAAAGGAACTCAAAATGGACTAAAATCCTGAATGTAAGACCTGAGACTATAGAATTCCTAGAAGAAAATGTAGTTAGTAAACTCCCTGACATTGGTCTTGAAGACGATATGACACCCAAAGTAAAGGCAACAAAAGCAAAAATAAGTGAGATCACATCAAACCAAAAAACTTCACGGGGGAAAGGGTACCATTACCAAAATGAATAGACAATGTACTGAATGGGAAAAAGTATTTTCAAATCATTTAAAGATGGCCAACAGGTACTTGAAAAGCTTGAAAAGATGCTCAACATCAGTAATCATCAAGGAAATGCAAACCAAAACCACAATGAGACATCACCTCACACTTGTTAGAATGGATAGTATAAAAAAAATAAGAATAACAATTGTTGGTGACAATGTGGAGGAAAGGGCACCCCACCCCGGCACTGTTGGTAGGAAGGTAAATTGATGTGGTCATTATGGAAAAAAGTATGAAGTTTACTCAAAAAATTAAAAATAGAACTACTATATGATCCATCAATTTATTTCTCTGAAGAAAACAAAAACACTAACATAAAAAGATATATGCATCCCCATGTTCACTGCAGCATTATTTACAATAGCCAAGATATAGAAAAATAAGTAAGTGTCCAACTATGGATGAATGGATAAAGATGCAAATATAGTATTATTAGATATATATAATATTAATCAGCCATAAATAGAATGAAATTTTGCCTTTTGCAACAACAGGGCTGGACCTTGAGAATCTCACGTTCAATAAAATAAGTCATACAAAAAAGACAAACAGTATGGTCTCACCAAAATCAAAAAACAAAAAATAAAATGAAGAAATAAGTTCATAGACAAAGAACAGATTGACAGTTGTCAAGGTAGGGACTAGGTGGTGGCCAAAACGGGTGAAGGGGGTTAAAAGGTTAAAGGGTATACATTTTCAGTTATAAAACAAATAAGTTTTGAGGATTTAATGTGCAGCATGGTGACTACAATTGATAATATTGCATTGCATACTTGGAAAGTTACTAAGAGAGTAGATCTTCAAAGTTCCCATCACGAAAAAAAAAAAAAAAATTGTAACTATGTAGGAAGTGGATGTTAACTAGAAATTACTGCATTGATTCTTTTGCAATATATACGAATATCAAATCATTATGCCATATAACCAAAACTAATATCATGTTATGTGTCAATTATATCTCAATAAGAACATTGAAAAGCCAAAAGGGAAATAGGTACATGTAGCAATGTGGATGGTGGCCTGCCACTGAAATTATATTTATTTTCTAATCACAAACTTTGATGTTTATAAATTTTTGAATTGCAGATTAATTAAATTACTGTTTTCTTTAAATAAATACAAAACAATAACAGAGCATCTACTTAGTACACTATCTGGTATACAATGGCGTCCCCACAGAAATATATGTTAGGTCCAATGGCAAAAGAGTAAATATTATCTTATATGGTAAAGGATGTGATGAAATAGGGACCTTAGGAAGAGGAAATTACCTGGTGTCTTAGTCCAATCAGGTTGCCCTAACAAAATATCATATACTGGGTGCCTTAAACAACAGAGTATTTTCTCATAATTCCTGAGGCTGAAAATACCCAGATCGGATTTAGCAGGATTTGGTGTCTGGTGAAGTTTCTCTTCTTTACCTGGAGACTGCTGACTTCTAAGTGTGTTCTCACATGGCAGAGAGAGAGCAAGCCCTCTGGAGTCTCTTAAAATCCTACCAGATCAAGGCTCTAACCTTACGACCTTAAGTACTGAATTATTTTCTTAAAGGCATCTTTGCCAAATACAGTTAAAACTTCAACATGTGAATTTTAGGGGGACACAGTTCAGCCTATACCACCCTGGATTACATGGATGGGCCCTAAATATCCTCCTGAGTGTCTATCTAAGACAGAGGGAGATTTTATTTATATACACAGAAGAGAACACAATGTAAAGATGAGGTAGAGACAAGAAGGATACAGACAGAAGCCTAGGAATGTTCACATAACCACCAGAAATTTTAAGAGGCATGCATAGAACATATTTTCCCCTAAAACTCCCAGAGAAACAGTTGTCAGAGGTAGGGAGGTGTACTGTGAGATTTCAGACTTCAAGTCTCTAAACATGTGAGAAAATAAATCTCTGTTATTTTAAGCCATCACATTTTTTTGTGATGTTACAGTAACCACAGGAAACTAAACAACTACCTCTTCCAGTAATTTAGAAATGTGTTAGATACTCATTTTCTTAGCACTTGAATATGTTCCATAATTCTTCCCCAAGCAAAATAATTTTAAATTTCCTCAGAAGTGCATCCAAGATTCTCTTTTCTTTTTTTAAAAAGATTTTATTTACTTATTTGAGACTGAGCGAACAGAGCTTGAGCATGGGGAAGGGCAGAAGAAAAAGCAGACTCCCTACTGAGCAGGGAGCCTGATGTGGGGTTTGATCCCAGGAACCCTGGGATGATGACCTGAGCTGAAGGCAGACACTTACTTCACTAAGCCACCCAGGTGCCCCTCTCGTCTTTTCTCTTCTTTTCCCAAAGCTCGAACCTTTCAAACAGCATGAGAACCTGTCTTAAACATAAAAACTATTAAAGAAACTGCTTTATAAGTGGATGAAATGAGCATCCTTGGCAGTATACTTGTCAAAGAAAGAATCCCAGAATCATTGGCTTATCTTAGTCATTTTCATGTTCTGTTAGAGAGAGTATATATATATATATATATTATGTGTGTGGATTTTTTATACATTGATTTTTATATACTGTGTGTGTGTATTTTTAATATATCACATGAGGAAACTGGAATAGGTGATGTGTGAAGTTCTTTCCTTAGTAGCAGAAAGATCCAGAAGAATAATCAGGGAATGTGAAAGTGAATGGCATGGAAAAATAGCTTTGATTCTTAGCTCACAAATCGTATTCTCACAGCAATGGTAAGTGCAACTATATATATATATATATATATATATATATATATATATATATCTATGCAAACATATGTAAACATATACATCAAAGCATATGTATTTCAACTTGTAAGCACTTTAAATAAAATATTTAGTGTTCTTAAAACAGAATGATATAGATTTCATTTCTAACCAAGACTGAATAACAGTGATTACATTTACTCTCCTACCTGAACAAATGAAAAAAAAAATTGGAAAAAAAGTAAACAATGGTATTAAGAAAACTGACAACTGACAATGAAGGGATGGTGGTACCTTAAAGAGATGACATAAATGAGATGCATAGAGCCTGTATCATTGTCAACCAGAGACCAAGAGAAGGATACAGAGGAACTGAAACAATGAGAAGTGATGGGCACCAAAGGCCACTATTAGTAGGGATGAATTCTGCCAAAGCCTACACATGCACTGGCCTATCCAGAGACCAAACCATGGTCTATATCTTCCTTATAATGAGGACATAAACGTGAGTGAAATGACTGGAATTGTTTTGTTGACTTAATTTATTTCCCAGGGTCCTGACAGAAAAATGAAATAATGATTTTTTTTTTTTTTTTTTGAGAGAGCAAGCACACATGCATGCACGTGGACAGGACAGGTGGGGAGAGCAAAGGGAGAAGGAGAGAGAGAATTTTAATCAGGTTCCGTCTTCAGCATGGAGCCCCATGTGCGGCTCCATCTCATGACCCTGGGATCATGATCTGAACAGAAATCAAGAGTGGGAGTCTTAACCAACTGAGCCACCCAGGTACCCCTAAATTGCAAACTTTTTAAAGGCAAAGAAAATGCCTCTTTTATCTCTGTAACTCTTCACAACTAGCATCAACATTGACCAGAGGAAGATGTTTGATACTACTTAGAAGAACAGACACATCACAGAACTCTTTATACTGTATTTCACCTGAACTCTGTGAGGCTGGTGGTATTCGCTCCATTTCTGAGGTAAAGAAACTGAGACTTTGAGATGTTCATGGAGCCACCAAAATCAAAATGCTTTTGGATTATACTGTTAATGATTAACCCAAGCTGTAATATTCTGATTTCTTTCTATTTCCAACTCCATCTTAACACCTCCTATTAGACATAGTCGTTGACAGGATTCAACTACTATATATGACTATATGTCTCTCCTCACCCTCAATTTACATAATAACTCTCCTCAAGCCTCTAGTTTCTGTATTATGTGCTACTGGTAAAAAGAGAGGGGGCTTCTACAGAGTACTCTTTCTCTGGAGTCCGGTTTGCTACAATGTACTTTAACTTCATTAAAGTCTCCTTCAAGATCAAGTAATTGCTTTAGCTCTTTTTTTCTTTTTAAATTGGGACATAAAAATTACAAACGATTTGAAGAATATAAACACTCATATGTATTTACTAAATTAAATTTACCAAATATATTATTTTTCTACATACTCAGTACTTTGATCTAGTAAAAATCTCTGAAAATTTTATAGATTGTTGACAAATGGAAGTGATAAGGAAAGGTGGTATGAATGCCATCGACCTATAATTTTCCAAGAATCATCCCTTTTTAAACTTTAGCTCACAAATATAAAATGAGACAAAGTGTGACCATGAAAAACTCTATGTGGTGATAGTTAAAAACAATGTTGGGGAGACTCAGAATGTTAGAAAAAGAAAAAAAAAAAGGATGAAAGAAAAAAGCTTCCTCCTTGTTCTACCTCCTTTATCCTTATGGTAAAATAATATGCTATAATACAAATAAAATATATCACTAGCTAATATATAATTTAATGTCCTTCTTGTTCTGGGCTCCTAATTCTACTAAAGTCCTCCTGTTTTACTTCAGCAGAAAATACACATCCTTTTCTTTGGTTACCTCTTATTTCTGAATAACAGCTTTAACTTGAAAGCCCAAAGCTTCCTGACATTCTGCTTCTCTCTAGTTCTTCAGTCTCAGATTGTTTACCAAAGTTAGATGATTGCTAAGAGGAAACACAGACCCTCTTGTGGGATTCTGTATAATAGAGTTATCTCTAAATAAGAGTCAACAAATCATTCCCTAAAAACAAACAGAGCTGACTGGATTCTTAACAAAAACAAATCCTGGAGTGCGCCCAAATCTCCTTTTGGTCTAATGTGAGCAGAAGTTGTCTGTGATAAATTCTATAAATACGTACTATTCCAATTATGAAAAATTATTTTGTTGGACAGGACCCCTTGTGGCAACCTCGGGGTGTTCTGTATCTTCTGAAGGAGTCACACATTACCCTCTCTGTGCTTTTGTTCGATTTGCTTTCTGTCCCAACGTGCTTTCTCCTCTGACTCTGTAATCTGAGTCTTACCAGTGCCAGTGGCCCCTGCTCAGTCACTACTTCCTTCTCAAATACCTCGTGAAGATGGCGGTGGGTATGGTAACATCACTGTGATTCCAAGGGAGTGAATATAGATGCAACAACTAATAACTTTTCCAGGAGAGGAGATATTAGAATAAAGTTATATGCCAATTTTATGATATATCTTCATGTCCAAGTGGTAAATTATGAGGAAGAAAAAAGGTGTATTAGAATCTCCATTTTTGCAGAGAAGAAAATTAAAACTCAGATAGTGGCTAAACCATTTGTCCAAAGTCATAATGTTCCTAAGTTTGGTGCAATATTAGGGTATTAGTTTTCTACTGCTTCTATGACAAATTACAACACACTGAGTGGAAAAAAGCAAGGCTAGCATCTCAAAATTCTATTGGTCAGATATTTGACATGGTCTCAGTGAATTAAAATCAAGGTTTCCTGTAAGCCCTCAGCATGCTTGGGTCTGCGGTGCTCTTGTGCATGCTTGAAAGAACATTTTGAAATGGTCTGAGGCCTTTCCCTGTTCCACTCAGAGCAAGGTTACAGAAATTTCAAACAGTTGATTGCTTTCTTCCATATCTGGTGTGCTGGGTATCGTCAAGATCCGTATTCTCTGATGTGGTAACCACTTACCACATATGGTTAGATTAAGTTAAATAAATTATAAAAAATAAAATAAATAAAAATCAAGGTTTCAACAGGACTATGTTAATTTCTCAAGAATCTGCAGAAGAATATAGTCCTCTTTCACTAGCTGGGGGAGCCCACTCATGCCCTCCAGCCATACCTTCCACCCTCTGTCTGCAAACTAAGCAAATCTCTCTCTCTCTTTGTCTTCCATAGTCACAACTCCCTCCTTTGGCTCTTCTTGCCCACTTTTAAGATTGCTTTACCTTGCGCCCCTATAGATAATCCAGATTAATCTCCCCATTTTAAAATCAGCTTATTGGCAACTTTATTTCTGTCTGCATCCCAGTCTGCTAGAAGAACGACATCGGAACAGGTTATCTCACGAAAATTTAACTAAGTACAGTTTGGAAAACTACCATGAAAGATTCCTTTTGATTGCTTTGAGAGTAGGGCACAGTATAGTGAGCGGACCCATCGGGAGGGTCAGGTAAGTTTTCCTGAAGAAGCAGCCTTGAAGACAAACCTGAAGAATGAGCAGTCCCCCAGGTGAGGAGGCCAGGCAGAGCCTCCTGAGTGAGGGAGAAGAGTAGGTATAGGATTGAGGGATAAGAAAGCTTTCTAATTTTAAGGAACCCAGAGGAAGCAATATGCCTGAGGAAAGATAAGAAGTGATGAAAATCCAATCGGAGTGGAAGGCATGGGTGGCTCATTAATGTCTGCCTAGAATTCTCTCTCCCAATTTTGACTCTTAGCTCTACCCCCAGAGGCATCCACATTTTTTTTTTTTCAACATAACAGTATTCATTGTTTTTTGCACCACACCCAGTGCTCCATGCAATACATGCCCTCCTTAATACCCACCACCTGGCTCTCCCAACCTCCCACATTTTATATAGTTACAGCTTTCTTGTCCATCTGACCCCGCACAGATGCCCTCTGTTCCCCCTCTACTACATCCTCCACAATGCTCATAGGGCAATGTGGTGAAAGACAAAGCTGAAGGTGATTGTGTTGATTGATCTTCCTGATTCATTTCGCCTTTCAGCTTAACATAACAATTCCTGGGACAGAAGGAAACAGAAGCTCCTTTAAAGCCTTCCTCTACCTCTCTTTTTTTTCTTTTTTTTTTTTTTTAATATTTTATTTATTTATTCGACAGACAGAGATCACAAGCAGGCAGAGAGGCAGACAGAGAGAGAGGAAGGGAAGCAGGCTCCCTGCTGAGCAGAGAGCCCAATGTGGGGCTTGATCCCAGGACCATGACCTGAGCGGAAGGCAGAGGCTTAATCCACTGAGCCACCCAGGTGTCTCTCTACCTCTCTTTCTATACCTGCCTGTTACCCAGTTACTTTTCTCACTGTCAGTACTCCAAACCTCACCACTCACCATTTTCAAACAGTCCCTTCTTCTCTTTCCTCTCTTGTTCACTTGTGTGTGTAAACACATGAATACACACATGTGTCTGCACAGGGTTTTTAGGTCTTGCATTATTCCCAACAGTCCCCTTCTCTGTTCCTCAGCCCATGGTTACTTCTACCTTCCCCCAAATCCTTTTCCAGATAAATTCCCACTTACGCTTGAAACACACTTGGGAGTCTAACATGCACTAATGAATCTTTCCAAATTCTCCCATGGAAGATCACATTTTTCTTTGCCTTCTGTCCATCCCTAAGATTTTTTATCATCGACATACGTTAGTTTTCATTTCTAATATGTATAATTATCTTTCTCCCTTACTATACTGAAGACTCTGTTAGAAATCATTTAGTTGTAAGTTATATAATCCCCAACTAAAAACAGCCTAAACACTAAGAGTTATTTTCTCACATAAGAAATCCTAAAATACAGGCGCCTGGGTGGCTCTGTGGGTTGAGCCTCTACCTTCTGCTCAGGTCATGATCTCAGGGTCCTGGGATCGAGCCCCACATGGGGCTCTCTGCTCAGCAGGGAGCCTGCTTGCTCCCCTCTCTCTGGCCGCCTCTCTGCCTACCTGTGATCTCTCTCTCTCTCTCTCTCTGTCAAATGAAATCTTAAAAAAAAAAAAAGAAATCCTAAAATAGAGGAGTTCTTGAGTTGGTTAATTTCATAATCCAGGATGTCACCAGGATCCAATAATTTTCCATCTTTCTGCTTCTTGTTTTCAGAACACTCCTACATAATTAGGAGATGGCTACAGCATTTCTAATTTAATAACTTTCTGAATTATTCTTTTGGCTATAAACTTCCATACATCCACTACATATTTTATCAGTTGTAGATGGTAGAGTCCAATTAATAAAACAATTAAAAAATTATTAAATTAGTCCCCAAGAGAAATTATTAATTCAGGAGACCCCAATATATCATAAAGATATGCAAGTCTTCCAAGAACTCAAAGTATTCATATTCTTAATGGTTGTACCACAGCAGCAGAGAGGAAAATAATGTCTGCAGGTGATTAAATGTACAACTAAAATTCAAGCACTTGATAACAGCAGAATCCATTTATAGGTATCTAAACCAACACCAGGAAAACAACTCTACAGAGATGACAACAGGAAAAAAAAAAAAAAGACGTAATTAGTGAAACACAATAGTTACATAGTGCCACAATAAAGATGATTCCACAAACCAAAAAGAGTGGAATTTTGGAGTGACTGGCTGATTCAGTTGGTACAGCATGTGTATTTTGGAGTGTATTTGTATGTGTTGTATGTGTTTGTATGTATTTGTATGTGTATGTGTATTTTGGAGTGACTATGCTGATTCAGTTGGTACAGCATGTGACTCTTGATCTTAGGGTCCTGAGTTCAAACTCCATGTAGGGCATAAAGCTTATTTTGAAGAAGGAGGAGGAGGGGGTAGGTGGGGAATCGAATTTGTCCAAAAAAACCTGATATTTAGGTCCAGAAAATTAGTGTCTAAAAATAGGTTGGGTATAGCTGGTTTTCCTGGAGGAAAATGTGGTCAGTTAAAAATGGGGAGAGGAATGATCATACTTTATTAGAAAATCAGAAATGGAAGATGTTCATTCTTGGACATTTCTTTTAAAAAATACTCAGAAAATAACTTTAGCTATATGAACAAAGTATGTGGTATAAGACAAAGTAATTTGCTCCAAAGTAAAGGTCTTTTGTTGTTCCTTTGTGTCTATCGTACTAAGACTATTATGGGACTAAATGGGAACCATTCCCATTTTTATACATTAAAAATGTTAGACTTCAAAAAACAGTGGTTTCCAAAAGGGTCTGGAACCTTTATTACATGCTTGATGCAGTTCACAGATGGTTATTAACACAGGTGGAACTTATGAATTTCCTCAAAATATTATGAGACTTTAAATAATATTCTATAAAAACACCCTCTAGGATGTGAAACTCTTAAGTCATTTTTAAGAAGGTTAAGTATGTGACACTAAATCAAAACAACACGCCTTTCTGCTCATATTTCTTGCTTCTGAGAGTGGCTTCAAGAAACCTTGAAAATGAGGTCTCCATAATATTAGCTTCAAAGGTGTGCCTGAAAAAACCTTAAGCTCACTAACTTATTAGATAATCATTCATTCAGTAAGCAATCATTTATCACTTCCTGTATTGGTGCTAGGCACTGCAGTAAATGCTATTAATAGAGGGATGAATGAGGAAGGAAGAGGGATGTAAAAATGAACAAGCAAGATCTCTATCTTCACATACTTCATTCTCATGGTAGAGTACGAGGCAGATCTTTATCTAAGTGCTACCTATATATTTATTAAAATGGAAAAATGAAAAAAAAACCTGGAAATAAGGACATACATGAATCGATTATAGTGTATATCTACAAGGAAATGATACATAAAATAATTCAAATAAAATTTATACTGAATTTTAATGAGATGTTATTTCCACTCATACAATGTCAGCCAACTCTACCACTTTTTGTGAGCAACCTGATATCTCTGTAATTCATTTTACTCATATGAAAGATGAGGATACATTCTATATGATGGTGGATACATGCAGTTATACAATTGTCAAGATACATGGGATGCCTGGGTGGCTCAGTTGGTTAAGCAGATGCCTTTGGCTCAGGTCATGATCCCAGCATCCTGGGATCGAGTCCCACATCCGGCTCCTTGCTCCGTAGGGAGCCTGCTTCTCTGGCTGCCTCTGCCTGCCTTTCTGCCTGCTTGCGTGTACTCTCTCTTTCTCTGGCAAATAAATAAAATCTTTATAAAAAAAATACATAGAATTAACACCACCAAGAAATCTAATGTAAATGATGGGGTCTGGGCGATATAATGAGGTGTCTATGGAGGTTCATCAATTATAACAAATGTACCACGTTAGGGAGAGGTGTTAATAGCGGAGGAGGTTGTATTTGTGTTGGGAGGGCACACAAGGGTATATATGAACTCTCGGTATTTCTGCTAAATTTTGCTCTAACCTGAATCTGCTTTGAAAAATGAAGTCTATTTAAAGGGGGGGAAAAAGGATAATACTGGATTATAACCTAAAATCTAAAACAAATATTTATGAGTCCATTCTAATATCAATAAAATAAGAAGTGGGGGGAGGACAAATATTCCTTACAGAAGAATTCTAAGTAATATACACATAGGCATTCCCTCTGTAATAGGTGAAACTTAACTACCCCTCCCTTAAGTGTAGGATAAACTTAATGATTTATTTCCAAAGAATAAAGTATGGAAAATGACAAGTGCTAACTTTGTGGAGAAGTCTGGCAGGTACCATCTTTTTTTTTTTTTTTTAAGATTATTTATTTATTTAACAGAGAGAGATCATAAGTCTGCAGAGAGGCAGGCAGAGATAGAGTGGGAAGCAGGCTCCCCGCTGAGCAGAGAGCTCAAGGCAGGGCTCAATCCCAGGATCCTGAGATCATGATCTGAGCCAAGGGCAGAGACTTAACCCACTCTACCACCCAGGCACCCAAGGGACCTGGGAAAATGTTAATCAGGATTTCTTAAGTGCCCAGAAAAGCAGGCTGGCATGCATAGGACCCTCACCCTATTAATAATAATAGGAAATTTAATCCCTAATCCATGGAAGTAAAATGAATGCTGGTTTTACAAATGGTCAACATTGTAGGAAGAGGATAGGAAATGTTGCCTCTTGCGTCTTTACACAGTATTGTGGGAACTCTCTGTTATCTCCATCCTTTGATAGCAGGTGCCTCAGGTAGTGAGACAGGTTTATATATATATATGAGTGTGTGTGTGTGTGTGTGTGTATATATATATATATATATATATATATATATATATATTCCAGCAGGAATGATTCCTGAATGGATTAGAGTCCAGTGGTAAATTTGGTCATGGAGAATGAGCAGTGACAAAATTAAAAGCTGTCAAGGATTCAACGAGATCACATGCTATATTCTGGCATTTTAATAAAGCCTGGACAATAAACATAGATTATTCTGAAAAACTAAACACTGCTGTGTCTCAGATAACTTAAATATGGTAGCTTTATCATCATCTATGAAAAAACACTCATGAACATTCACAGTTTATATTTGTTTTAAAATAAAATTAGAATATTTTACATACAATATTGGAAATGAAACGCCCTGAACCCCAAGCTCACTTTTCTTTGACTCTGTCTAGCCTTAAGGGGTATAACTAGCAAGAGTGGTAGGTTGGATTAAGGCAAAGTTGTTCCCATCATGGATACTGAAATTCACGATATACACATGACTAATGATGGAGTATGAAAAAGAGCACGTGTTTAATATGGAAATTCATAGCATTGCTGTCACTAAAATGAGTATGTTTACTCTCTATGACAGAATGATTCTACGGGTGTGAAGAAGTTTTAAGAGAGATATAGCATCTCATGAACACATTGTAATTTGGGCAATGAGGAACTATTCTTTCTCTCAGATTCCTTCTTCATTAATTTATTAATTTGTTGCTTCATTCATCAAATATTTACAAATACCATTAGTTAAAGGTATTATGGTGAACTTTAGAGGAACTAAAATAATGAAGATATGCCCCAGGTCCTCAGGAATTTACTGTTGTGAATTAAACCATCAGGTCCTCAGGAATTTACTGTTGTGAATTAAACCATCAGGTCCTCAGGAATTTACTGTTGTGAATTAAACCATCAAACTCATGTTCATCTAGTGCTATCACTAAAATGTTTCCAGAAGCAACAAAGACCAATTTTTGCATATAATGGAAAGATGGACTCAACTGATATTTTGTTATCTACCTACTTATAAGAAGCTAACATTAATTGAATATTTCTGAGTGTGCTTTAAATGCATTATCTCATTCAGTCTTCCCTAACAACCCTACAAAGTATTATTTAATACAAAGTATTATTATTGTGTTGTATGCGATAACTTTCCTTTTTTTTTGAGAACAGATTCTTCAAGATATCAAAGCACTTGCCAAGGATTAAATCACTTAGGAAGTAACAGAGCAGACAACTGAATTCAGGTTTAACTGAATAGAAAATGTTTATGGGTTTTTTGTTTTTGTTTGTTTGTTTGTTTGTTTGTTTTTACCTTTTGGGCTCTCTATTCTAGTCTATTGGTCTACAGATCTGTTTTTATGCCACTACTATATTGTTCTGATTACTATAGCTTTGCAATGTAGTTGAAATCAATAAGTGTGATGCCATTGATTTTGGTCTTTCTCAGAATTGCTTTGGCTATTGGGAATCTTTTGTAGTTCCATACAAATTCTAGGTTTGTTATTTTCCATTTCTGTGAAAAATGCCACTGGCATTTTGACAGATTACACTGAATCTATAGATGGATTTTGATTGATAGTATGGATATTTTCACAATATTGTGTCTACAGAAAATGTTGAACCATTTCAAAAGTTATCTTATAAATTTATCTCAGTGGTGCAGATTCTATATGTAAAATCTGAATCGATAGTATGTGGCAGATCAAAATAGAAGGCTCACAGTGCCTTTCAGCAACTTTACTGAGGTTATTAGTTTTGACAGAGTCTCTAGAGTTTTTCATGTATAGGATGTCATCTACAAACAGAGACTTTCTTCTTTCTTTCCCAGGTGCTTTTTATTCTTTTTCTTGCTAATTGCTCTGCCTAGGACAACTAATTCAGAGGGAACCTCTTTGTTTTGTTTCTGATCTTGGTTTCTCATAGTTGAGTATGACATTAGCAGCTATGGACCTGTCAAATGTGGTCTTTATTATGTTGAAGTACCTACCCTCTATACCCAGTTTGTAGGGATTTTTTTTTTTTAATCATAAAGGGATATGGAATTTGTCAAATGCATTTTCTGCATCTATTCAGATGATCGTATGATTTTTAAATCATTTACTGATTTGTGAGTGTTTAATCATCCTTGCATTTCTGGGATAAATCCCACTTAATCATGGTGTATGATCCTATCAAGGCAGGATTGAATTCCATTTGCTAATATTTTGTAGAGGATTTTGCATCTATGTTCATTGAAGATATTGGCCTATAATTTTCTTTTCTTGTAGTGTCCTTGTTTGACTTTGGTACCAGGGAAATGCTGACCTAGTCTAGATTTGGAAGTATTCCATCTTCTCTTTTTTCTCTTTGATAAAATTGGTAGTAATTCCTCTTTAAATTGTTGACGGAATTCACCAATGATGCCATCTGGTCCTGAACTTTTGTTTGCTGGGAGGGTTTTGATTACTGATTTACTCTCCTTAGTAATGATTGGTCTGTTCAGATTTTATATTTCAGCATGATTCAGTCTTGGTACATTGCGTATTTCTAGCAATTTATCTATTTCTTCTAGGTTGTCCAACTTTTTGGTGCCTGATTGTTTGTACTAGTCTGTTATGATCCTTTTTATTTGTGTGGCATCAGTTGTAACACCATTTCTTTCAATTGAAATTTATTTGAGTCCTTTCTCTTTGTTTCTTGGTAAGTCTAACTGAAGTTTTGTCTATATTATCTTTTACAAAAAAAAAAAAATCAGCTCTTAATTTCTTCTGTCTTTTCTATCATCTTTTCAGTCTCTATTACATGTATTTGCTTATTATCTTTGTTATTTTTTTCTTTTCTGTTAACGTTGGGTTTAGTTTGATCTTTTGCTAGTTCTTTGCTAGGTATAAATTATGTTGTTTATTTGAGATCTTTCTTTTTCTTTATGCAGGTGTTATCACCCTAAATTTCATTTTATTTTATTTAAAGAGGTTATTTGTCAGAAAGAGAGAAAGAGAGTGAGTGCACACAGGCAGGGGGTGTGACAGGCAGAGGAAGAAGCAGGCTCCTCGCTCAGCAAGGAGCTAGATATGGAACTCAATCTCAGAACTCTGGGATCATGACCTGAGCTGAAGGCAGATGCTTAATCAACTGAGCCACCAGGCATCCCTCTAAATTTCCTTTTTAGAACTGTTTTTGTTGCATCCCATAAGTTTTGGTGTATCAGGTTTCCACTTTTATTTGTCTGAAAAAATATTTTTTTAAAATTTCTATTTTGATTTCTGTTTTGACTCATTGATAGTGCATGAATACATTGTTTAATTTTCATGTATTTGTGGATTATCCAGTTTTCTTATGATTTTTTTATTTCATACCTTTGAGGTTAGAAAGAATGCTTGTTATTATTTCAATCTTCTTAAATTTATTAAAACTTGTTTCGGGGGCTAATATATGATCTATTCTGGAGAATGTTCCGTGCGTGCTTGAGAGGTATATGTACCCTGCCATTAGATGGAATATTCTGTAAAATCTGTTAGGTCCATCTAATCTAACATATAGTTTGAGTCCAATATATCTTTCCTGTTTGGATGATCGATGCATTGTTGAAAGAGGGCTACTAAAGTCCCTTACTACCATTGTATTACATTGTGGTCTGTTCTCCCTTCAGATTTGTTAATATTCGTCTTATATATTGAGGTGCTCCTATTTTGGGTACATATTTATTAATTTTATAATCCCCTGATGGATTGGCCCCTTTGTTATTATATAATGGCTTTTTTGGTCTCTTTTCATAGTCCTTGGTTGAAAGTTTATTTTGTTTGATATAAGTATAGCTATCTCTGCTTTCTTGAGATTTCCATAAGGGTAGAATGTCTCTTCCCATCCCTTCACTTTCAGTCTACACGTGTCCTTAAAGGGGAAATGTGTCTGTTGTAGGCAGCATCTAGTTAGGTCTTGCTTTTATACCCATTTTCCTACTCTGTGTCTTTGAGTGGACAGTTTAGTATGTTTTAAAAGTAAATATTGATAAGTATAGATTTCCTATTGCCATTTTGTGAATTACGTTCTTGTTGTTTTGCTATTTATTCCTTTTTCCTTTCTTCTGTCTGCAAGGGGTTTGTCAGCAGAGCCACAGTTTCAGATGTAAAGTGCTGGTCAGGCTCTCGGAGTCTAAAGCCAGATACACATGACTTCAAAACCTCAGTGGCCAATGACCTAGTTTTGAGATTTAAGATGGGTCACTAACTTCTCTAATGCCTTAGTTCTCTCACTTATAACATCAGAATACTAGCAGTGCCACCTCAAAGTGTTTTTCTGGATTTTAACTGAGAAAACTTGTGTAAAGACCTCATCAGTAAGTCAGTTACAGAACAAGTACTCTATAAAATTTAAGTATTGTGATAACATAAGAAGCAGTGCATATTTAAATGTCCATTCCTTTTTGTAAGAATATCTCTAAGGTTCTAAGTAATGTGCATTTTGAGACGGTGATTTGGTGCAGAAGATTTGGCATAAAAAACCTGGGTTTGTGTTTCAGTACATTTTTAAGTAAAATAGTTCCAGTAATATCTGCTCTATTTATTGTGATAATCTGATAAATAGTAATCCTATAGTAATCACCATAAAGGACTATGCAAATTAAATCCATTACTATTATTATTATTGAGCAAGTAGAACTTATGCAATAGCCTACAAAGGAGAAAAGTTTGGTTTTTGAGTATACTTGATTTGAAAAACTTCCTAGGTTAGGTAGGTACAGACACTCAGAAAATATTCGTGCTTTCATAAAGAGGAGATCAAAGAGGACTAAACATGTCATAGGAAAGCCTAACACCAGCATTCTAGGAGATTCAAAAAGACTGTCTACAATTTCACAAAATCCTGAATATCAATGTGTTTCATATAGTGATGAAAAGCAAGGCTGCTATTTTTAATTTTCTTTGAAACATTTAAATCCAACTCAGTGCATTGAGGGTGGATCAGGATGACAATTCTCTGGTCTTTCATCAAATCTAGTGCAGAGAATAATTACTTTCAGCAAATATAAAGATCTTATGTTTCCTGTTGTTTTTGGAAGTCCTTTTGTGGAAATTCTTTTGATGAATGCACGTATTGTTTTCTTATTTCCAAACCCCATATAGAATTCTGTGATGGACACTTCCCCAGAGTTAGAACACACAATGATACTTCATTAGAACAAATAAGTCTGAAACTAATAATCTCTAGTTTGTCCTCATAACAACTTTTGAGGAACATAGTATTATCTCCATGTTGCTGGTAAGAAATTGGTTAAAAATCTGCCTTTGTTGCACAGCTGATTAGTAGCAGAGCACAAATTCAGATCCAGGCAGTTTGCCTATAGAATCTATGCTCTTAAACACTAGCTATACTATATGCCCAATATTGTGCTATAAATTTAGCATTTATACATTTTAGTTTATTAGGGTCATTGTTTTGTATTGTTAGCTCTGTTTCAAAAGGAATAATCACAGTCTCCAGTTTAATTTCTCAGTATCTCATATGTGCATTGAATAAATGGCAGAAGCCAGGATTTACAATCGATTTGTTGAATTCCAAATTCTGTGCTTTTAATACATGTTCATGGAACTGAGTATCTAACATTTAGTTGCAGAGTCCAACACAGGTTTCCAGGACAGTGATGATAAAGGGAGAGTCCAGCATATCAGAGCACCCAACTAAGGGAACTTGATGATGCTTAAAAAGGACCATGGGAAAGAAGCATAAGCCTGTAACTGAAAAGCATTATTAGCGTCTCTCTACATGTACATGATACTGTATAGGCAGAATGGATTAGCATTTAACCCTATCTTTTAGAAGTTGGTTTTAATACATTGGAAATAAGTGAATGTTAGGTGATTTTTATCCCTTACTACATATTAATGACAAATTTACATTTATTGGGATACAAATGAGTTGCTAATTTTATTTTGGACTTACTATTAATTTTAATTTATATCATCTTTGGCTATATTTTCTTTTCTAAATTCATTTTGCTATATTTTCTTTGCAATACCTCATTTTATTGGATCTCATGTTTCCTAACTTCATCTCTCTTGAGATATTTTTTTTCCCCCGAGAATTGGGGGAAAAAGTAGGGTACCAACAGGTGTGCTATGGAGGGAATTTAGAAATCGGAATTAGCACAAAGGATGGGTGTTCATCTTTTCTGATGGCTGGAAAAGATTCCATTGTATACATGTACAACATCTTCTTTATCCATTCATCTGTTGAAGGACATTGGGAAATAACTTGAGGGTTGAGGGGGTGATGGAGTAACAGAGTGATGGATACTAAAGAAGGCACATGTTATGATGAGCACTGGGTGTTACATGAAACTCATGAATCATTGAACTCTACATCAAAAACTAATGATGTACTATACAGTGGCTAACTGAACATAATAATAAAAAAAAAAAAAGAAAGAAATTGGAATTGGGGTATATGTGATAGGTATAGACAAGTTTTGCCAAGACATTTGTCTAGAGGGACAGGAAGCTTCTCCAGAGTCAGAAAGGGCCTAACTTTCCCTGACGAACTGAAGGCCATTGGGTAGCATCCCCTCTGAACTGTCCTTCATCTACATCAAAATTTATCCATAATTTCCTTCATCTTAACCAACTTTTCTTCCGAGTTGTTATGTCCCTTCCTGTTCTCTACATTCAACTCTTCACCTAGTGATCATATTCATATCCCTTGGAGTTTCTTCTAGAATTCTGACTACTTAATATAGGTCTCTAAATTTTGTCTTCATTATCTTTATTCCTTCTCCCTTTTTTCTTTCACCAAAAATGTACTCAATCTCCTTCCATTCTGTTAAGAGGCTCCCCCATCCATTTGTCCACTTTCCTCCTCTTCACAACTTATTTAAAAGAATCAACTCATTATCTCATACTTCCACATAAATCCCTCCAATATATTTTATCCTTTGCATTTTTCAAATCCATCCCCTCCTCTCCTTTCCCACCACCATGGGCTCACCGTCTCTCCCCAAGAAGATACTTTTAATCTCCTAAAAATTTTGTTTGCTTTTATCATCTTGTCCTCCTAATCATTCTCTCTGTATTGCCTCAGGTGTACGTTGCTTTATTGCACTTAGCAGATACTGTGTCTTTTACAAATGGAGGTTTCTGGCAACCCCACATCAAGCAAGTCTCTCAGTGCCACTTTTCTGACAGCGTCTTCAAGTCCCTGTATCACATTTGGTAATTCTCAAAATATTTCAAAACTTTTCGTAATTATTGTATTTGTAATGGTGATCTGTAGTCAGTGATTATGACTTGCTAAGAGCCCAGATAATGACTAGCATGAGTTTTTTTTTTTTTTTTTTTTTTTTTTTTAGATTTTTTATTTATTTATTTGACAGAGAGAGAAATCACAAGTAGGCAGAGAGGCAGGCAGAGAGAGAAGGGGAAGCAGGCTCGCCGCTGAGCAGAAAGCCCGATGCGGGGCTCCATCCCAGGAAGCTGAGATCATGACATGAGCAGAAGGCAGAGGCTTTAACCCACTGAGCCACCCAGGGTCCCCATGAAGTTTTTGTTTTTGATGGCTAGCATTTTTAGTAATATTTTTATGTGGGTGGAGTTATTCAGAATATTTTGATGTGAATACCTGTCAGAGTTTGCAGTTATTCAATATTTTTGCTTTCCAAAAAAAAAGCAAAGACCTTAAAATATTTTAATTCTGACCACCCTCTCACTATTTACAAGCTACTATGACAGTTTTAAGTCAGTAATGACCACTGATTTTTTTATTACATTAAAATCATTACAAGTACAGATTAATAGACTGACAGTTGTTTTAGCTCAGCCTATTGAAGATCTTATTCTACTACTTTCTAGCTTCCATCATTGCTGTTGAAAAGTCAGGTGTTGGCCTAATTGTAATTACATTCTGGGTAATTATTATTCCATTTTTTATAATGTGTCTGCTTACTTTTGAAGTTTTTTATCTTTTGATTATTTTTTGCAAGACAGCATTTTTTAAATTAAGGTATATACTTTTTAAAGACATAATGCTATTACATATTTAATGGACTACAGTATAGTGTGAATATAAATTTTATATACGCTGGGAAACAAATGTGTTTGGCTCACTTTATTGCAGTGGTCTAGAACCAAACCCATAGTATCTCCGAGGTATGTCTGTACTGAAATTGTCTTCCTAAAATTGTAATTTTTCAGGTTTCCTTTGCTTAAAAAGAAAAAAAAAAAAAACCTTTTGGTAGATTGTCAGTAGCTGCAAGATATAAGAATAATGAATGAATAATTCGTGGAGAGGAAAGGAAGCACTATTGATGTAAAATGATCAAAACAAGCTGATTGAATTCCTTATATGCTTTTCTACTGCAAGGATAATAAGGAAATATCCCTTGCAGAAAGAGTTTTTAGGATCAAGAATTATATTGAATCTAAAGAGAAAAGAAAAATTGGACAATGATTTCTTTTTTTTTTTTTTTTAAGATTTTATTTGTTTATTTGACAGACAGAGATCACAGAGCAGAGAGCCCTATGTGGGGCTCGATCCCAGGATGCGGAGATCATGACGTGAGCTGAAGGCAGAGGCTTTAACCCACTGAGCCACCCAGGCGCCCCTGGACAATAATTTCTAATGTCTAAAATAAAATGTCCCTTGCACTGATGATCAATGGAGGGGATGGGACACTGAGGTAAGTCTTACCTATGAATAGCCAAGTGGTAACTAGAAGGTAATCTAAAATGCCTTTGAAATAACTCAGTCTCTGTTACATTGGAGGCACCATGAAACTTATTGCTATTTGCTGGGTGTCTAAAAATGTTCATGAATATATAGGAAGGGAAAATGGAACCAGTCTTACGGTTCTCCTCCTGTGGGTCCCAACACCTTGTGTGGCAACACAGGGAGTGATAGGGACCAGGCAGCACAGCTTCATGAAGCCTCTGCTCACGATATGGCCTCCAGCACGGGGCCCCTGCAGTCCCTGCCACCAGGAAGCACTGGAGGGTGGGCTCTGCCAAAGGGGCAGTGAAGTAGAAGCCCAGGGGTAGATGAGCAGGGGAGCTTGTCATCTAAATCTACGCCTGCATAAGTGGAAAGGAAGCCAGAAAACGCAGCAGGAAATAATCTTCAGACAAAAGGGAAAAGAGGGGCAAAGGAAAAACAGGAGAAAATGTTTAACCCAGAAACTAAAGATAATTTACTGGCAGGAAATGGAGAAATTACAAACAAGGAAGGTCCAGCCTCTGATGAAGGAGAGGGAAAAAAAAAAAAACTGAGTCTGACTACAGCATAACCATGTCTTACGGATGGTGCCGGTCTCTCTTATACAATCCAGAGGAATATTTTTTATCAACTATTTTGTACATGTAAATCTTTTAGTAGCTCCAGAAACATTTTTAAGAAGGAGAGAATCCTGCCTCATCCCATTTTTTAAGTCTAATTTTTTTTTTTTTTTAAAGAGGCAAAACCATTTGCTGGTTGTTTATTTTTGATACAATCAGAAAATAGTGGGATATTGAATATGGGAGGTTTTGATTGTCTTGATTATCATTCCACAGATGGGGAAGTAGTTTTATATCCTATAATACACAGCACACTATATGGCAATTTGGAGCCACGTTCCTTTTTATTATGCCTTGAACATTTTAAATTACTTCTCTTCTCATCTTCCTTTTAGTAGAGCTATTTTCTAAGGAAAACCATTCCTTTGACCTTGGCTCTCCCTATCAGAATTTCATGTACTCTGTAGCATCTTTGTTGTGGTAGTTCAGTTTACCTCATAACTTTGATCATGTGCTGAGTATGTGGTGTAGATGGTTTTGTGAGTTAGGGGGATTTATGGCACAGCAGCTTATCAACATTTGAAAGTATTTGCACTTGATAGCCTCTTAAGAAAAACATTTGCCTCCAAATTTAAGCTGGAAAGTCACTGGAATAACTGCTTAGAAAAGAATTACAACCACATACCTTCTAAATATTTTGGTACATACATTAATCATGTACAAATTGAAACATCTGTGTATTGGTCCTCAAGACAATCATTAAAATCTTAATTATGAAAGAAAATAAAAATAAAATGGAACCTGCTAGCCATTCTTTTGTGACAAAGAAGATTTTCGGTAGTGAGGTTTTCTCTGAATATTAACATGATTTCCTAGACTTCCCTAAAATAACATTTTGACCAATAATATTTTGTTCCTATTTTAATTTTAGGATGATTGAATGAATTATGTCTTCCTGTTGTTAACAACTGTCTCTGGAAGAACTTTATAAAGATACTCAACTGGCCAACTTCCTTTTTAAGATTTTACTTATTTATTTGACAGAGATCTCAAGTAGAGAGAGATGCAGACAGTGGGGGGGGCGGGAAGCAGGCTCCCCACTGAGCAGAGAGCCTGATGTGGGGCTCAATTACAGGTCCCTGGGATCATGACCTGAGCCAAAGGTAGAGGCTTAACCCACTGAGCCACCAGGCACCCCTGAACTAGTCAATTTCTCTGAATAATATTCTTATTATATAAGTATCAAGGATCAAGAATAAATGAAAGCTAATGAGAATTTGGTTTCAGACTATTCCAAGATACAAACCTGCACACCAGTACTATAAAATATACCTCAAAGGTTCCTTGTGGGTTCAATTTTCATATTTACCAGATCAAATATGTATCTTATAATTTTATAATATAATTTTACAAGGGGGTGCCTGGGTGGCTCAGTCGTTAAGCGTCTTCCTTCTGCTCAGGTCATGATTCCAGGATCCTGGGATCGAGCCCCACATTAGGCGCCCTGCTCAACGAGAAGACTGCATCTCTCTCTCTCACTCCCCCTGCTTGTGTTCCCTCTCTCACTCTCTCTGTCAAATAAAATCTTAAAAAAATATATATATAATTTTATAAATATTATGTACATCTATATGATGTATATTCATAAAATAACATGTTTTTTATTTTAAACTGAATTTTTATTTTCTATATTTAAATTTTATTTGATTATTCATTATTTTATGTTAATTTCTAATTTAAATTTATTTTTAATTTTTAAATTAAATTAAATTTTATTTTAGTTATAATTTTATATATTATATTATATATTAAATTTATATTATATTTATGGATTTAAATTAAATTAAATTTTAATTTTAATATTCATTTATTATTTGTATTATTATTAATTATTTAATAAAATAAAAATATTTTAAATATTTTTAACAATTTAGCTTCATTGCCACATACATGCCATATCTGCTGCAAAATAATCAAAGAAACTCTTAAAACTTCCAAGGACCAAAAATGCAATCCAAACAAAATTCCTTAGTTGTAATATTACAGTTTATGAAAATTTTTAAGTGTATGTGTTCATGTTTATCCTTATAATAACCCTGGATATAAAGATACAAAACATATTATGTAGCCTGGAAGAATGCCAGTAGTTGGTAGACGTGAAAGCTGGTCAAAGAGTGAGCTAATGACAGACAACTGGTAGAAAACTAAATCTACCTAAAACCTCTGAGCTAGTTGAGAAATCTTCTTTTCTCTAGGGAAGTGGGGGAAAAGGGCAGGCTTAATTCTCAGACTCCTTTCCCATTCTTAGAGTAAGGATTTTAATAGTTCTCAACCTTGAATATAAATTAGAATAATCCGGGAGTTTTGAATAATCCCCCCAAACTAGCCTGCTCTTCAGGTGGATTGTATCAGAAATGTGAGTGTTGACACTCCGGTGTGAGTGAAACCTGCAGGGATTAAAAATGCAGCCTAGGTGCACTGCTTTGAGAGTTCCTGGAAATTGCATTGCAACAGATTTTTGGCAGAAGAAAGGGAAACACAAATCCACTTTGCTTTAAACAGCCGGGCACCAAGCAGAATGCAGTTTTCGCTTGGATGCCTTTAAGCTCCTGAATAGGGTCACTGTTGACTGCTGCCCTAGAATGACTTTGACATTTTTAACACACCAGAAAAAATAAAACAAAACATAAAAAACAAAAAAACAAATCATCCTTGTCCAATTAAGTAGATATCACAGTTGTGACCTTTACCAATGTAAACTAGAGCTAAATCCAAGACAGTGAGTTACATGGAAAGAAAAAGAGAAAAGATAGAAGATGGTCACCGCCTGGGGTAGGGATGAAATTCCGGATTTTCATCACACAATTTCTTCATTGTTTATCAGCATTATTTATCTGGATTGCTTTTCCTTTCTGTGTCTTTCAGTGTTCTTCTTTCCTTATGGCATTTACTATTGTGATCACTGACATTAAATGTACTGTGAGAACCCATCCATACTATTATGCTAAAAAACTATAGTTATATTCACTTGGATAGATACATTGTATACTCACATATCAACAATAAAACAGGCACACAGTTTTTGTTTTAATGTCATATTTTATACTAAAAAGTCTTCTTTAAATCTTCTCAATATGTTATCCCAGTTATAATATATAATACTTATTTCCTATTTTTATTGTTTCTCAGTGTCAGACACTAATACATACAGTGAATTCTGTATGTAGATTTTTTTAAATTAATTCTTCACATGAGCTCTGTAAGGTTGGTGCTGTTATTGTCTCTATCTTACATATACAGAGATTAGTCCCAGAGAAGTAATTTGATCCAGGTTTCAAAGTTAGAAAATTGCAGAGAATGGATTTTTACTTGATCAGTCTGACTTATGAATCTTAGTTTTCTCTTTGAAAAAACAATTTTCTGGGGTCCCAGGGTAGCTCACTGGGTTTAGCTTCTGCCTTTGGCTCAAGTCATGATCCCAGGGTCCTGGGATCAAGTCTTGCATGGGGCTCTGCTCAGCTGGGAGCCTGCTTCCTCCTCTCTCTCTGTCTCTCTGCCTACTTGTGATCTGTCAAATAAATGAATAAAATTAAAAAAAATAAAAATAAAAATAAACAGTTTGCCTTATATTTATGTTTATTATACAAAGTTTTTTGGATGTTGATGAAACGTACAGCCTAATTACATGGGCAGAAGTCCTGCTGTGCCCTCAAGGGTCTTGGCTAGAACACGTGGGCCAGAAACATAAGCCTTGGGATGCTTGGGTGGCTCAGTTGGTTAAGTGTCTGCTTTCGGCTCAGGTCATGATCCTAGGGTCCCGGGATGGAGTCCTGCGTGGGGCTCCCTGCTCACCAGGGAGGAGCAGACTCCTCTCCTCCCTCTCCCTCTGCCTGTTCCTCTTGTTTGAACTTTCTCTCTCAAATAAATAAGTGAAAAAAAAAAAAAAAAAAAGGAAAATGAGCCTTTTCTCCCTTTGAAGGTCTCTGCCAGATGTGGTAACTGGTGGGTTTGGGACCAGGAAGGAGATGACCCTGTGGTGGGGAGGTGAGAACAACCCAGCACCCCAGGAACCCCCCTGAGGCACAAGACCTTGGAGGCCTGGTGCTGGCAGCGCCACCTATTCATCCCTGCCCAGACCTATGGAGGGACCATGGTTGAGGGGAACCTGTCCTGTGGAGACATCAGCTCTGGAAAGGGAGGATCGAAAAAGGAGGAGGCTGGAAACTGTCTTTACTTACTGTGCCCCGGCCAGAGTCTGGCCTTTTTTGCATCTTCTTTAACTTTCCCAGAAACACTCATAGGTAAATATCATCACCCGAATGTAAAGTGAATCCTAGCTCTTAAGCAGCATATCATGTAGCTGTAAACACCAATGACATTACTATATTAATAATTCATATTTTTTACCTAAAAGTAGATCTCTGGGTAATAGGCCTCCTGTTCTTCTGCCTACATTTATATATTTTCTAAATTATATAAAGTCACATCTAATATTTTATAATAAAATGAATGTAATTAAGGAAAACAGTATAATGGATATATAAAATTGTTAGTTTTTTTCAGAACACACCATTAATTAAGCAGTTTTTACAACTAATTGCTTTGCCTTTTCTCAGCACTTACTGTTCATTTAGCTCTACCACACAAGCAGAAGACAAAAACCAATGAGTATGTTGATCACATATTGTTTGTATATCATGATGCTCAGTTAGCCTATCTTAAAGGTTTAACACACATATACACATGCCACACTCATACATACAGAGGGGTGTGCTATTCACTAACTTAAGGGGTTGGGAAGATCCTGATTTGTAGTGTTTGTCAGTTTCTATGGTATAAATACTACCAATTTCAATCTATCAAGGCGATATTATTGAATATGTATTGGAAAGAGAGATCAGTAGCACAGCATTTCATAATATTTCCAGAGCTTGGGGCCAAAAGACATATTATAAAATCCTCAAGAACAGAAATAATAGCATGATGTAGTAGTTTTGGTATTTACCACATTTGCTTTTAGTAAATTTTACTTGATTGTAAGTGTATGTAATTAATATTTAATAAGGGCTGTGTTTACCAGCCGACTCATACAAATTCTGAAAACTTAATACTCAGTTTTATTTTTTTTAAAGATTTATTTATTTAGTCTAGAGAGAAAGAGAGAGGCAAGCAGGGGGAGGGGCAGAGGGAGAGGAAGAGCATCTTAAGCAGACTCCCCACTGAGCTCAGAGCTCCACGTGGGGCTCGATCTCACAATCATGAGATCATGACCTGAGCTGAAGGCAGAGGCTTAAGAAACTAAGCCACCGAGGCGCCCCTGAGTCAGCTTTTTTTTTTTTTTTTTAAGATTTTATTTACTTATTTGACAGACAAGTAGGCAGAGAGGCAGGCAGAGACAGAGAGAGGAGGAAGCAGGCTCCCCGCTGAGCAGAGAGCCCCATGCGGGGCTCAATCCCAGGATCCTGAGACCACGACCCGAATCGAAGGCAGAGGTGTTAACTCACTGAGTCACCCAGGTGCCCCCAGTCAGCTTTTAAAAGCAGATACCAGTCATGGAGTATTCACCATTCTAAGTTTACACAATGACATGCATATTTGGTTGTTTCGTACTGGTAAAACAGCATGAAAAAGTCATGGTTCTCAGTCCAAATGTATAGCAAAGTGAGGATCTCAACAAAGCCAAGAGATACACTTTTACCATAAACATTCCATCAATTAGACTACACATAAAACCATACTGAATACCATACGGTGTTTCTCTTCTCCGGGGTCCTTTGAGGCCCTCATCTCTTTTCATGCTACACTGTCCTGTCACGTCTTTTAATCTACTTCCAACATTTAATCACTAGCCATGGTGATGATGCCAAATCCTTTTTATCTCCACTTTATCTCTGGGTGTCTTCCCTGAATTCCAGATTCAAATATTTAATCATCTCTGGGATATAGACACTTGACTGTATGAGAGACCCCTAACACTGAGCATGTTGAAAAACAAACCGATCTTGGTTCTCCTCTTGCCTTCTGCATCATAGTGAATAAATCAATCACTGAATATTCTTCTTTACTTCCTACCTTCATGCCTCCCACTTAACCCCACATCACCGCAGTGCTAAGCCCCCATGACATCTTGAACCCTGTTTCCATTTCTGTACCACAGATGGGATTACCATCATCTCCTACATGGTTCAGGGAAACAGACTGTCACTGGTTTGCTAGATTCCACTCTAGATAGGAAGTATTTTATGCAAATGCAAATCAGAGTTCCTGGCTCTTACCTTTGCTCTTTACCTTTCTGTTGGAATGAAATTTTCTACATAATAAATATATAATCTCATAACAAAGACATCATCTCATGTGCCCTTGGATCCAGGTCTCTTTAGTCTTTATCTTTAATCAAAGCTATTTGGAATATGAAATTCCAAATACAAAAAAAAAAAATTATTCTGATATACCATACAACCCTTGAATTTTTTCTCTTGTTCTCTTTTTACAGAGAATTCAGTCAGCGTCCAAAAGGTTGTGTGATTTCAAACTTGCATCCCCACTGATGAGCATGGTCCTGGCATACAGACGGAAAACATTTATTTGAATACTAAGCACTTAATGAGCACTCAATAATATATATTTTCTAACTTCTAAATAAGGAAAATATCCAAGAAGAGGGACAATGCTATGGATTGAGCATCTGTATCATCTAAAATTCCTATGTTAAAGCCCTAGCTCTCAGTATGATGCTATTAGGAGCTGGGCCTTCTGGTGGTCATTAGGTTTAGATTAAGTCATGACGATGGGGCCCTCATGGTGGGATTTGTGCTCTCCTATAAAAAATATAAAGACAGAGATCTCGGGCGCCTGGGTGGCTCAGTGGGTTAAGCCGCTGCCTTCGGCTCAGGTCATGATCTCAGGGTCCTGGGATCGAGTCCCACATCGGGCTCTCTGCTCAGCAGGGAGCCTGTTTCCTCCTCTCTCTCTCTGCCTGCCTCTCTGCCTACTTGTGATCTCTCTCTGTCAAATAAATAAATAAAATCTTTAAAAAAAAAAAAAAAAAAAAGACAGAGATCTCTTTCCAGTCACACATATCTAAAAAAGACCCAGTGAGCACTCAGCCAAAAGCTGTCTACCTTCCAGGAAGAGGGCCCTCATCAAGAACTAAATGTGGGAGCACCTTGACCGTGGGTTTCACAGCCTCCAAATTGGGAGAAATGTGTCTGTTGTTTAAGTGGCCTCGTCTATGGCATTCTGTTATAACAGCCCAAACTGACCAAAACAGAAATACTGCAAGTGTCATTTTAAATGAATTCTGCAGAAACATCATTCTGGGCAGCGAATCATGGGAGCAAACCAAGGAGCTAAGCACAGCCGTCTCCTTTAAGGAGAGAGGAGTATGTGGCCATCATTATACTCATGATATGAGCAGGAGCCATGAGGGATAAACACTGTGTTGTCAGAGCCCTAACCACAGAAAAAGAACTCGGAGGGTAAGAAAGAATTCACTCAAATTAGAAAGAAGCAACATAACAACATGGAGAATATGATGAAATAAGAGAGGCTGATGGGCCTGACTGCGGGTCCTCAGCAGAAACTTCAGCTATAGGACTTGAAGGTCATACAAAAAGCATCCTCCAGAATCAATAAAAACAGGTAGAGGTTCCCGGGGGCACCTGAGGGCTCAGTCAGTTCAGTGACTCTTGATTTCAGCTCAGGTCATGATCTCAGGGTCATGAGATCGAGCCCTGCACCCAGGCTCTGCACTCAGCAGGGGAGTCTGCTTGAGATTCTCTCTCTCTCTCTCCCTCTGTTCCTCCCCCTTCTCACACACTCTCTCTCTTCTTCAAATAAAGAAATAAATATTTTTTAAAAAGTAGAGGTTACCAATATATAAATTAAGTTCTTGTCAGTAGATTCTTATAATGTTGAACTCCCCACCTAAGGAAAACTGTGGCTATTAAAATCCACAGTAAAATATACACAAATGTGTGTGTTATATACATACGCACATATTTAATGTAATAATGTGTATATGTATGTATGTATGTATGCATGTATACACATATACATATACACATCTGAACAATGCAATGAAAATTTTGACTGCATTACCAAATCTGCTTTAGGAAAAACAGAATGACATTTTGGGGGTACTGAGCATGGTATGTGGGTGTCTTGTTTTTTTTCCAAATGTGAGTTGAAAATTGGTTATTTGTCTGTGTTTCAGGGATTTCAGGGAAAACCATTCAAGAGTTGAAGATTTAAGAAACCAAATGAAGGGGTGCCTGGGCGGCTCAGTCATTAAGTGTCTGCCTATGGCTCAGGTCATGATCCCAGGGTCCTGGGATCGAGCCCTGCATTGGGCTCCCTGCTCAGTGGGGATCCTGCTTCTCCCTCTCCTTTTTCCCCTACTTGTGTTCCCTCTCTCGCTATTGTCTCTCTCTCTCTCTCTCAAATAAATGAATAAATAAAATCTTAAAAAAACAAACAAGCAAATGAAAGTAGATGAAACCAATAGTAATCTAATGAAAACGGGGAGTTATCAGTTGTAATGTTCATGCCACAACAACACTTGGAAAGGGGCTTGAGGAAACTGAGGCACAGGGAGGGTAAGAGATGTGATCCCCTCACAGCAACGGGAAGGCCTATCATGTCACTGCAGCTGTAATTAGCCAACTCTGAAGGTGTACCCATTAAATGTCCTCATTTAAAAGTTCCTTTTTTCATGCACAGAGAAAAAAAGATTCCGTGATGGAAGGGTCTCTCTTACTCACACCTTACATCACATCACATTATCCAGGATTTTAAAAATGTTTTCTGAAGCGCCGGCATACAGCCGAAGCCCCAAGTATACATAAAATACAATTTCCACCACTAATGAAAAGATAAAGAATGCAGGCAAATCATAAACACTAGAGAAGCTTTTAATGCTAATCCATAAAATAGAATGCTCTATAGTACATCAACTTAGATTTATTGAACTTTATCTTAAACAATTGGATTTTTCTGTTATTGCTTTCTGAGAAATGAGCAATTTCTAAACCAGCCTCACCTAAATGCTTCCTACATTTTTCTCTGATAAGCCAAGGGAAATAATAAATATTTATTATTTATTTCAAGGACAGGACATACATTTATTCATAGTAAATCCGTTAAAGTAACAATCAGTAATCCCTCCACACATTCAGGGTCATCAAGAGCCCAGTTTTAATTGGGCCTAAACAAACATATTTTGAGTGGAGATAGGTGTCCTGTGTGCCCCTAGAATTACACAGTGCTTTGCCCAAAGTCATCAGACTTAATAAGGCTGAACCTTTGCTCCTCTCTTTGACCAAAACTAAGGAGGCAGGGTGTGGCTTCCTGGCGGGTGCGTGACACTGTGTGAGAAGTTTGGCATTTTACCAGTGACCGATGTCAATGGATTTCTTCATGACTTTTCCTAAACATAACAAATACATCATTATGCAAATTTCTTCCCTGCCTTTGGTTAAGCAAATAAACCCTTTAGACCTAGAGTTTCCAAAGAGGCAGGAGGAAAAAATAAAGGAGAAAAATACCGGCCTAAACATTTCTAGAGATCTTAAGTACAGAATAAAAAGAGAATAAGATCAAATGAAAAAATATATATTTTAAATGACTTTTGATAGGGAAACATGAGATTATACAGACTAAATCTGTGCAGTTTATACATTGATTAGTCATCAATAAAAACACATTTTTTTTTTCCTCTTGGTTTTGACTCTGAAAATAGTATTTCTCTAAACTGCCATTTATGCACAGATGCACAAATTTGTTTTATTCCAGTGTAAGGAATCAGAGTAAGCAGTAAGGAAGCCCCACAGTAGTGCATCACTGGGTAACTGCGTCAGTGCTTCTGGACCCACCATAGTTAGAGTTTGCAGCAGACGTGGAACTGGCATCTGGAACACTCACTTTAACAGCCAGTGGTCCTAAGGCAAGAGAGCCAGCACTTTCAAATATACTGCCTGAAGCTACACTTTCTCCAGTAACTATTTCAGAGTGCCAGGATTTATTTAAACGTAGAGACAGTAAATGGAAGGTTCTGATGACCTAAGTACAGAATGACAAAACTCCCCACTGCCCTGTCAAATGTAGAGAGGTGGTGGGAATTGAGGAAGTTTTGCTTGATTCACCTGGTCTCAGAATCTCTTAGGAAGCTTTTGTTTTATTTTTTATTTTTTTAAAAGATTTTATTTATTTATTTGACAGAGGTAACAAGTAGTCAGAGAGGCAGGCAGAAAGAGAGATGGAGGAGGAAGCAGGCTCCCCAAAGAGCGGAGAACCCGATGTAGGGATCGATCCCAGGACCCTGGGATCATGACCTGAGCCAAAAGCAGAGGCTTAACCCACTGAGCCTTCCAGGCACCCCTCTTAGGGAGCTTTTAAAAACTACTAATGACTTAGAGCCCAATCAGAAAGAATTTAATACGTTTGAGATGAGTCCCAAGGGTCAGGATTTTCTTAAAGTATCCTGAGAGAGTCACATATGCAGGAA
The DNA here is from genome assembly GCF_030435805.1 of Mustela lutreola. Classification (NCBI taxonomy): domain Eukaryota; kingdom Metazoa; phylum Chordata; class Mammalia; order Carnivora; family Mustelidae; genus Mustela; species Mustela lutreola. The sequence goes on along the minus strand of NC_081290.1, from coordinate 253,453,444 downwards.
ATGTTGAAAACCATGGCTTTAAAAGTTTTTAAAAAAGTATCCACTTTTGTAAGGATAGCTGTTATACCCTAGGAGAAAGTATTTTCCATATGAAACCTCTGGTATATACTGGTATGTAATATAAGATGCTTTCTTTAATTAATTATAAAACAAAGCTATCATTATTATTATTAAAATATGATTAGTAGCATAATAATATTAAATTATATGATAAGATTCTATTATTAAGTCATGATGATTATAAATTGAAATAGTACTATTAAAATGTTATTTTAAAATAATTTTAGATTATTTTATAATAATAATTATTATTCTTATAATTGGGTAATTCTGGTTAACACGCAGCTGGCTCTCTAAAACAAATTTTGTTGGGGCGCCTGGGTGGCTCAGTGGGTTAATCCTCTGCCTTCGGTCCTGGGATGGAGTCCCGCATTGGACTCTCTGTTCAACAGGGTGCCTGTTTCCCTCTCTCTCTGCCTGCCTCTCTGCTTACTTGTGATCTCTCTCTCTCCATCAAATAAATAAATAAAATCTTTTAAAAAAATTAAAAAAATAAAACAAACATTGTTGTCCAATGTTCTCTAAGTGACAACAGACACTTTACAAAGGGTTCGCGCTTTCCGTTTACTTCCTAATCTTTCAATGAATTTGGTATCTTACTCTGTCCACTCTGATGATCACGGAGAATGGAGTATAAAGACAGTGCTTCACTTGCTTCTACTTTCAAAGCATGACCGAAGTGTACCTGGAATTTTGAACTTGCATCAGGAATCACAGGGCTACCTGTCCCAGGTATAAGTGGCAGCTGAGTTGGACTTGGCCTCATTAGACTCAAAGGAGGAGGAGCCTGATTACGGAACACGGTGGACAGGCAGAGATGCACAGTCTCCTTCATTGCCTTCAGCTGTGAGTCCTACGGAAAAAGAGAGAGAACAACTTTTACATGTGGTTCCGATTGTTCTTTCTTTGATTTGATTCTCCCCATCCTTCCAGCCTGCACTCAGTTCCCCCACAAATACCTACCAGTTTTCAAATGTTAACTTCCTCACTTCTAAATTTCACTCTGACACACTCACTGTTTATGGCTCACTCAGTCTATTTTTAGGAGCTACTGTATCTCGTGATATATTTCAAACACCGAAATTCAGAGACATATGTTACTTGATGTGATTTCAGTTGTGATAGTTTGTTGGCAAGGACATGTCCTCTAGGGTCACTTTGTAGACAATGTCTGTAGAAACTTGCCATCTTTCTCTTGGTGTCCATCTCTTTTATGACAAACCATTCCCCTGGCAATGGAGGGTCCTGTGTTTCTCAGAACAGCCTGCAGCACTACTCAGTTTGCCCACAGATTGGAAAAAAATCAACCTTGTTTCTAATAAAACACTTATTTCCTGTGGGCCTTGTTAAGTGGTAGGAGCTAATCCAATATGGTTGTAAATTATATTTCTTATATTTGCATAGGATTTCACAATATTTCAAGCTCTTTCACATGCAGGAAATAATTTTATGCTAACATCTGTGGAACTGGCATCATTATTAGTATTTTACTCTGAAGAAAGGAAAGTTCAAGATTTTCAGACTGCTTTTTACCCCTGGTTTATAATCACAAGGCAGACTGAACTAATGTAGACAACAACCATCTGTAACTCCCATCTTAACACCACTGCTAAAATATTTTTATTTTTTAATTTGTTTTAAAGGGAGGGTTTTTCTTTTAAAGATTTTATTTATTTATTTTTGTTAGACAGAGAGAGAGAGAGAGAATGAGCATAGGCAGGGGGAGTGGCAGGCAGAGGGAGAAGCAGGCTCCCCATTGAGAAAGAAGCCCCATGTGGGACTCAGAGCCAAAGATACATGGTTAACTGACTAAGCCACACAGACATCCCTAAAAGTATTTTTAAATGCTGATAAAGTAAATAGTAATAATAATAATAATAATACAACTCTGAGTACAAATGACAGAGAGATCTCCAGTGCCAAAATGGAAAGACATATAAATTTTAGGAAAGCTTATGGTAACTCAGGGGTAATGAAGGGCATGGATGTAGACCCAAATAAGGAAATGTCACATAATCATCCATTTCAAGACATGAGATGTGGCCTTTGTGGCAACAGAGAGGAAGAGATCCAAGATCCCTGGAGAAGCTGGCACATGTGGAGTGTACCCTTTCAGGGTACCCATGGGTCATTGAAGCAGCAGAGTCTGTTGTCCTCCTTTTGAGGGGGTATTCTTCCAACCAATCCGCTATCTTTTATATTCTATGCCAGGAACACACCTTCATATAGCATCTGCTCCTATTTCCAGTCTCCTGAAGAATAGCGACTATGACTTGGATCCTTCCCAAGATCTACCTCTGAGCTTTCCACTCATATGTGATGTGATAAGATTTATCTTTAAGACGAGAGAGAATGTCTTTCTAGAGGAGCAGCAGTTTAAGAAATCTATTTGGTCCAGGCCAGAGATGAAAGAAACAAAACAAAACAAAAGCAGCAGGTAGAGTAGCAACTGGGATACGTAAGAAATAGAACCAACGTGTATTTCCTTCTCTTTAGTATTGTCCCAACAGGTTGTCTAAGATGACATAAACATCTGAGAAGAACTAGGCTGGAGGAATGTTGTTAAATGGGCAGGACAGGACCAAGCTGGGCCAAGCTGAATGATGACATTTTACTCAACATGGTCCCTTGGATCGGCTTGTCTGAGCTCCTGACTTTTTGTCCTTCCTGCACCCCATTAGGTTCAATCCTCTATGTGTGTCCTTTATAGAATCTGTCTCTAATTTTTAATTTATATGGATATATACACATGTGTAAGTTGTCTATTCTGTTCAGAACTGTGTATTTAGCACGTAACATGATCCCTGACAAGTTAGAAGGGACTCACCAGAAAGGTTTCTGAATCAATGACTTAAACACGTGGGTGAAAAAGCTGCTTCTACTTACTGGGAAGGACAGTGATAAGCTTTATCAATGACAAGAAATTAAATAATAGTTCAGATTTCTCTTCCTAGTGGTGCTTTCTTATAACCATGGTTAACGCTCCTCTCACCACGGAAGAGAACATTGTGGGCTGGGCCAGGAGTGAAAGATTGCAGGGGGCACTGAACAATTTAAATTTGTTTTCTGTCTCACATGTTATAGTGAGACAATGGATATAGAATTAATGCAACAGAGTCAGGCAAGTCTGGGCCCAGATTCAAAGTTAATGTGGCTTTGAAATGCAGCCTTTGAAATGAGACAATCACCTCAGATAATGCAGGAAGTTGTGATGGCTATTTTCTTCACTATATTTATATCTTGGCTCCTCTAAATACATGACGTGTGTAAAAGTTGTATCTATAACAGGCTCACAGTATATATATTGGCAAAAGGAACAAATTTCTGAGTAATGCCTGAACTTGGATGTGAAAATAAAGAAAGACCGGTAGCAAGTTAATAGCTTCGAACATGGGTTTTCAGGAAATGCTATTCCGGGAAGACACATTTTCCAGTGGAACAATACTTGAAGATGTGCATGTATGTGATATTTTAAATTATCTGAACTTGATCATCACGTTTGTTCCCAGGGGTCTCCTGACATGGTCAGGATCATCTCAGGTAACAGATTCAACATCACACAAACATAACTTCCAACTCCCTGACGTTTCACAGCTACGGGGTTAAGTCATCTTTGCTCTTCTGTTCCAACTGATTCCTGACCTCTTAGCTCCTGATTTTGTTTCTTTATTGGACCACAAGCATACGAATTGGCCTCCTGCCTTAGATTCTGCCTCCGTTCCTTGATTACACTGTAGACTTTTCCTGCCAGAGATCACAGATTGCTGAGCCACCTTGCCCTACTTTGTTCAGCTTTCTACCACGAAAACAGCTCTCTAGTTAGTCTCTCTGACTTAATACCACCTTTTACTGACACTACTTAGACTTGGCTTGACCCATTTCCATAAGCAGGACTCAGACGATGATTTTACATCATGACATCATTATATTTTCATTTATACTGCTGGCTGTAGTTGTAGCCTGTTTTGAAACTGCAAGTTACTGTTCACTTTGAGGTTCACCGTAACTAGATGTTACCTGATGAAATACAGTATAAACTGTAGAAGATATACTTTGTCCAAAGTATTACAACCTGGTCCATCCTAGGGTCATTCTTGTTTTTGCCCTGCTTTTCTCCTTCTTGCCCAAAACCACTTTTTTTCACTTGCTTTGCCACATAATAGCAAAATGCAAACATTTTTAGGAAGAACCTGAGTAGCTCAGCCTCTTTTTATTTGCAGCCCATCAAAGATTCCAAATGTATTTGCATCTTAGAGCCTTTACACTTGCTGTTTCCTGTCCTATGAACTCCTTCTCCAAATATCTGTTAGAAAACTTCCCGCTAAAATTTATCTCTCAGCTCATATCTTTTTAAAAAAATTTTAAATTCAATTTAATTAATGTATACTGTATTATTAGTTTCAGGGGTAGAATTTAGTGATTCATCAGTTGCATATAACACCCAGTGTCAGATCATATCTTACCTTCTTGGAAAGGCAGTCCCTCAAGGCCCTTTCACGGAACACTCCTTCCTTAAAGTCTCTGTCACTTTTCTCACTTTAAGTCCTAGGTAGTCTTGTTGTTGCAAATTACCTTATTGTTTCTATGTTCAGTGTTTTATCTATTTCCATTACGATGTCCTTTCTTTGAGGGCCAGTGCCTTTCTTGCAGCACCACCAGTTTCTAACTGTTTCAAACAAACAGTTTCAAACAAATGTTTGTTGAATGAATAAATAAAATAAACCCACCAGAGGACATAGGGTGGTGGTGTTTTACATGAGAAAATATGAAATATTTCTCATTTTATTCTGTATAATGTATAAGTAAAGTATTATTTCAGACATTAAAACACTAGTGCTTGGGGCACCTGAGTGGCTCAGTCAGTTAAGTGACCAACTCTTGGTTTTGGCTCAGGTCGTGGTCTCCTGCGTTGTGAGATTGAGCCCTGCATGGGGCTCTGTGCTCAGTGGGGAGTCTGCTTGAAGATTCTCTCTCTGTCCCTCCCCTCACTTGCTATGACTCTCAAATAAATAAATAAATGTTTAAAAGATAAATAAATTACTAATGTTTTTGCTATATAATACATAAAACTTATTAAAATTACTGTGTACATATATGATCTTAACATGTGGGAGATTTAGAAGGTAATTTTTCGTGTGTCTGTAGGTAAGTACTTATCTCAGAAAAATGTGCTTCTTTCCTGGGAACAAGATATAGCTTGCAAAGACAACTGTGCCCCTACTTTCTCATCTCCTGACAGATATAAGTTCATATGATATTTTGTCTCTCTCTGAATTCATTTCTATGAAGATGTGAGGTCATCAGAGAGATCTGGGTGAACACCGGCTGCTGGCTTTGGAAAGACCATGAAGGGCTATAAATCCAAAGGCTTTCCCCTTAACTTTTATATCTGCCATGAAATCAGCTCTATGAATCCTGTATGGTCATTTTTACATCTTTTTAAATATTTGTTAAAGATTTTATTTATTTATTTGACAGAGAGAGAAAGAAAACAAGAAGGGGGAGCAGCAGAGGGAGAGGGAGAAGCAGGCTCCCTGATGAGCAGAGAGCCTGATGTGGGGCTCCATCCCAAGACCCTGAGATCATGACCTGAGCTGAAGGTAGACGCTGTGCTGACTGAGCCAACCTGGCACCCTTATCCCTTATTTTGATAGTTTTTATTCCTGGTTTAGGTTGTCTCCAGGTCCCTTGTATGTAGGATAAATGGCAAATTCATTAATTCATGAAGTTAGATCTTAATTTATGTATTCAGTCAAGAGCTACCTACAATGCTCCTGTTATGTGTCAGACACGTATGGCAAAACAGGTTTTTGTTCTTTTGCTACTTAGTCCTGGGAATCTGTGCAGGCTGACTAACATTTGTCACCTTTTTTTTTTTTTTTAAGATTTTACTTCTTTACTTATTTTTTGAGAAAGAGAGCAAGCACACAGGAGCAGGGGGAGGAGCAGAGAGAGAGTAAGGGGGAGAAGATCTCAAGCAGACTCAGAGCAGAGCCGAATCGCACAACTTTGAGATCACGACCGAGCTGAGACCAAGAGTCAGATGCTTAACTGACTGACCCACCCAGGCACCCCTCACACGTACCATCTTTAATATGGATGTAAATAATGCATGCCTTCCTGGGCAAAATTTTGTGACAGTCAGATGTAACAGATTTTTTTTTTTTATTTTTAACATGAAATTTTGAGAGATAGATTTCTATACTATAAAGCTGTTTTTATATTCCAGTAGCTGAAGCTGCCTATAATTCATAAGATATTGCCAAATAAATAATTGATTGTTTGGAAAAACCAAGGTTGATTCTTAGATCGTGAGATTATTTTTGTTTATATTGTAATAGTAAACTGAAACTTCTTTCATTAAACATGTCACAAGAAACAAGTTAGAGTGTGAAGATGATTTCATAATATTTATGAGGTATTTGAGGTTATTTGAAGCCATGATATAACATTCTTAGGAGCTAGGCACCTGAAGAGAGTAAAAAAGTCTCATATAAAGATGATGGAGAGAGGTAGAAAGCAATTTCATTAAACTGTAGTTTTTATCCATTTTGAAGTGAGCTAGCATTTCTACCTGCCTTTATGACTACAGTTTATGAGCCTCATACATATGGTACAAGAGATTTGTTGAAACCGACCTCTAGTAATATGAAATGCTTTATAGTTTACTGTAGCAAAAGGAACGACAAGATCCTGAAGGTTAAAGAGAAAAATTGTTAACACTGACAGGCAGTCTCTACAATCTCATTCATTGATGTTAATAATCACTGTGCTTCCCGGGGGCTTTCCCTGTGCCAAGAGATCGTAGTACTTTATTTTTTTGGATGCACACAGTTTTCTCACCACTGTTATAAAGTAAGTTTTGTTAGTATTCCATTTTGCAGTAATGCACAAAGAGTTTGAGGACTTCGAACATGGTCATTCAGTGGAAGAGTGATCGAAGAAAGGCAGACTGATTCTGGAAACACTGCCACATAGAGCCTCTCATGCTAAATCCAGACTGTAGCACGGTGCGGGCTAGGCACACCTAAGTGGGGAGTGAATAGAGATGGAGTGGAGAAAAGCACAGAATGGGTAAGACAAAGGAGAAAAAAAACTATGCTAACCTGGAGTTCTGTGATTCAGACCAAATTATAATTTGCGCATTTAGTATTATGGGACTACACCAGTTTGTACAATCCACAAGTACATAACATACATTCATTCTCTGTGTTTCTGGAGCCTTCTGACTCCAAAAGCAATTATTTCATAATTTTGGGTGCCCAACAAAATGTGAGAGGTGTGGATCTCCAGACCATGTATCATACATGTTTTCGATTTCCAGAGATCCTACCACATGGTGATCACATGAAGGGCATTTTAAACCTAGTTAGCCATTTTGAACCTGACTAAGTGGATTATCTGAAGTCAGATGCGGGAAAAGATTAAATGCAAGGAAGAAAATTCCACAGTCAGAGTTGCTACAAACATCACAAGAGACTGGGCTGCCACGGGATCACATGAATCCCATTCTTTCTAGGATTTAAAGCATCTTGTAGAGATTGTGGTAGGGGTATTAGAGAAAGGACTAAGAAAAACAAAAACAAAATCAAAACAAAGAACAATGGTCTAGTGGAATTTTAGGATTTATATGTATCTCTGATTTTCTGATTCTCTCAACTCTATAAAGAGTCTTGTCCCTTTTTAAAAAGTAATATTATGTAGTATGAGTTGGATATAGTCAGAGAGTAACATAAATTAGTATAAACTTCTTTTTTATAAGTTAAAAAATCCTATAAAGCTGGAATCTTGGTAAGATGAATTATGCTTGGCCTACTAACAGGCTTCCTTAAAATTACCTTAAATAGTTGGAAAAATATAAAATAAGACAATCACAATGGAACAGAGTTCTTAAAACATCTAATTGTTCATTCAAAACATTTGTCCCAAAGATCTAAACCTTAAGAAAGAATATCATCAGAATTCATAAAATGACCTTACTAATTAGTTATTGCAACACTTTCTAGATATCCTGTTTGAGAAGTTATTTATGTTAGCTGTGAAGTGGTTTTGATCATATGTTGTAATGAAAATGCCTATGTGAGACCCAAGTCTCTGGGAAGTAGAATTTTAGCCTGGTCCTTCACAACTACAGTACACCAAGGAGATACCATAAGAACTCCAAAATGAATCAACCTGAAATATTCCATCTCCTCTTTCCTGTATCAAAACACCCAGGGGTGCCTGGGTGGCTCAGTGGGTTAAGCCTTCAGCTCGGGTCATGATCCCAGGGTCCTGGGATTGAGCCCTGAGTTGGGCTATCTGCTCACTGGGGAGCATGCTTCCCTCTCTCTCTCTGTCTGCTTCTCTGCCTACTTGAGATTTCTCTCTGTCAAATAAATAAATAAAATCTTTAAAAAAACAAACAAACCCATAGTTTAATCTGGTGGTTAGGAAGCAACTGCTTTTCTTTACACATCTGCTATATGTATACAGTAAAGTATTGCAAAGCAAGTCTATAATCATATTACTTGCTTATTTTTTTTTAAATAAAGTGGTTGCTATGTTGTGATCACAAAAATGGAAAGCTCTTAACAGCAGATAGCACACTTTCTTCATTTTCTAAAATAACATTTTGAAAAATAGAGGGCATATAGAGAAGAAAATAACAATTATAAAAAATATCAGGTAAATATCGATCTGAATTAAATGTTAAAAAGCATCATGTTTATTATATATTATATATTTGTTATATATGATATTTATTATACTTTTATAAAATACATGATAACATGCATATATATATTGGTAATATACACCCATATTACATATACCTGATGTATGTATACAATGTATATACTATATGAGGCATGTATCTAATGTACACAAAATATCTATGTGTGTGTATAAATTAAAGACTATCTGTGTCTATACAACTACTAGAAAATGAAACACATGGGAAATAGTAGAAGTAATTTTAAGCATTCTTAGTGTGATTTTACTCCATCTTTCCCCAAAGTCAATTGGGTCCTCAAATTTGATATATTTTTATACTTCATCTACTTATATTATATATAATCCAAAACAAATGTGATTTGTGTATTTGAACAATTGTTAAGAACCATATATATAAAATTCTGAATCTTTTATTCAAAAATATATATTATAGATGTATTAATAGTTATATAAATGTCTTCATATGTATTCATTAATATTAAATTTTGATTACTATTTGAAAATATGAGTATGGAACATACATGAAATATATATGCTAATTCTAATGGTAAGCATTTAAGTTATTTCAATTTGGTATTAACACAAACGTGTTGTATTTCACGTACTTATACATGTGTCCAAGCACATCGGGATGAGTGCAAATGCTATGATACACATGTTTAAAAACTGATTTAATAATTACACTACCACCACTAGTGTATTGGAATATGGGATCATTAGACTTTTTAATTTGTATCAATCTGATGATGTTGAGATGACGTCTCTTTGTTTTTATTTACATTTTCATTTTTCTTAATTAGGTATCTGTTGTTAATAAATTGCAATGAGGGACACCTGGGTGGCTCAGTTGGTTAAGCAGCTGCCTTCGGCTCAGGTCATGATCCCAGCGTCCTGGGATCGAGTCCCACATCGGGCTCCTTGCTCGGCGGGGAGCCTGCTTCTCCCTCTGCCTCTGCCTGCCATTCTGTCTGCCTGTGCTCGCTCTCTCCCCTCTCTCTCTCTGATAAATAAATAAAATCTTTAAAAATAATAATAATAATAATAAATTGCAATGAAATATAGCAGAATGAAGAAAGTGCATGTGTCTCAACTGTACTTTCAAAAATTTATATACAATTTTAAGGAACATTGCTGTATACATACTGATTTAGGATTATGCTGTCTGTCTCTTGCAATGATCTATAATTATCCATTTGAAAAATTTTAAGTCATTATCTCTACAAATATTGCTTCTGTTTGTTATTCCTTTTGGAACAGGTATAAATTTTAAAAATTGATATACATTTCTCATTATCTGTTTATTTTCTATTTATTTGTACTTTTTCTATGTTAGTCTAGGTAATTGATATTAATTTTCTGTACATTTTACTTGTCTTCAGTTCTATTATGTCCACTCACCCAATCTGCGACTGAGCAAAGTTAAAGTTTCAATTACATGCATCATTTTGTTCTAATTCTACAATGTCTACTTGATGTTTTTAATAGATTCCAAGTCCAGCGAAAAATATTATCCTTTTATCTCTTTGTCTATTTCTCTACTGACACACACACACACACTCATCTTCATGAAATCTTTGTTTCCTCATTCCAGTGTCTGAATCAGTTTCAGTTACGCTTTCCTCGGTTTCTTTTTGTACTCTGATCAGATTGTATTCCCTCTCCACACGTCTAGAAATACTTTTATTATATGTCAAACACTGTGTAGAAATGAACCAAAAAATCCCCAGAGGTTATCTTCCACATGAGAGGGTCTGTCTTTCCAGTGTTAGGCAGGATGATGGCTGCTAACACCAACCTAATGAAGAACTGATCTTAGCCAGGTGATGCATTGAAGGCTTATAAAATGCAGATTACTCCTGGATGGCCCTGTTCCTTTGGCACAGACTTTCCATGCTTCTGATTGAGAATAATGTGGTGTTTGTCTTCTCAAGTCTGAAATACTATGATTGATTTCTCAGATTCAGTTTCCTGTATTAATAAGTGCTAGATACATGTTCTCAGTATTACAGAAAATAACACTGGATATTTGATAAATGGGTGTGAGTAAACAAAGAGATTATTTTAAAGTCACTCTACCTTTTGTTCTGAGTGAACTAAAGAATAGAGAAATGTTTATTTCCTATTATTTCATAGAGGTGATTTAAAAATTAAAAAAAAAAAAGAATGAGAGGCATTAGGAAATTTTGCCACATTCTGTAACAATTAAGCAGAACAGTAATTCTAATTATATAATCAATTAATCCCTTTCTATCTCCCTTTCCATATGCCAATTGCCTATTCTCCATGTATGTCTCATATGAAGAACAGCCTAAGGCTGGCATCAGCAGGGGTTGTGGTTTATCCTGACCATGCACATTTGAAACACAATGAGACATTAATAAAACCAAAATGAAATAGAGGAGGTAAAAAGCATTGAAGAAAATCTTTTGGAATTAGTGGTGATGGTAGCACAACTTTGTGAATTTTAAAAATGTGACTTTTATACCATGTGAATTATACTTAAGGAAAGCTGTTATAAAGAGGGATTTATGTCATTCTCTCCTGCGTTATCTTTATATGAACAGAGCTGGTTAGGAGGGCTACCTCCTTCTTCACGGAGTCTCCCTCCAGAATTCTGATTTACGATTTCCAAAATTAAAAGTGTCAATGACTACTTCGATTTGTTTCCTAACTCATTTACCCAGAGTTAATACATGGCATCTTTGCTGGTGCTTTAAAACATGTTTATTCATGGTGTTAGAGAACAAATGTACCGGTAAGGTGGAAAATGAAAAGTCACGAACTCACAAGGCTGAACCTTGAGTCAATTTACTGTAGCAGCAAAAGAGAGGAAAGATTTGGGTTCCAAAGGGATTGTCAAACACTCATGAATTCTACACCCACCTTCCAGGTACAGCATCTGGAAATGCATCAATAAATCAAGTGAAGCAATGGGTCAACCCTAGCTTTGTGTGCTAAAACAGCAATTAGGATTCAGAGATGTTAACTTACCCGGTCAAGAGCCGCTTTCTCCAGCTCATTTTTGGCCACAGCTAATTTTTGTTCCAGGTCAGTAAGTTGTTGGGCCTATAAAATGAAAGAAAGACCAATCTTTTTAGTAAATTCTATAACATCTCTTTTCACTTTAAGCATCTTTCATTCATTGTAGAGAACAACAAAAACAACAACAAAAACTTAGTGAAATATATTTAGAATTCAAGTTAAAAATACTCCATGACCTTTGGTTAAGCTTCAGAAAATAGTGTGTTCTGCATTAATTAGTATGTAGTAAATTCTTCGGTGGACCAAAATATCTAGTTGCAAAGTTCCAGCTCCAGTCCCGGAATATAGTTTGACATAATAAATCAGTTATGTTTCTAGTTGTTCCATATTGAACTGTATTTCCCCAAAATTCCTATGTTGAAGCTCTAATCAACTCCCTCCCACTTTGTGGCTGTATTTGGAAACAGGGCCTTTAGGAAGGTAATTAAGGTAAAATGAGGTTGTAAATATAGGGCCCTCACCCCATACAATAGGCATCCTGATAAGAAGAAGAAATACCAGATCTCTCTCGCTCTGCATGCTCACACAGAGTAAAGGTCATATGAGGATCCAAGGAGATGAATGCCATCTGCAAACCAGGAAGACCCCCTCACAAGAAATCAAGTCTCCTAGCACCTTAATCTCAGACTTCTTGCCCTCAGAATGGTACGAAAATACATTCCTGCTGTTTAAGCCATCCAGTCTGTGGCTTACCCTATGGCAGTCTCTTGCTATGGCAGCCTCAGCAGACTAACATAATAGCATTCATTCTTTCTATTATTCAGTTTTAATCCAACACACATCTCTATCCCACCATATGCTAGTACCTTTGCAAATGCCGTAACTCTTCTGTTAAAAGAGCAAAGGTCTCAGATTTGGAAGATGTATTTTAAAATCCTGTATCCACCAGTTCCTATCTACATACTATAGCTATTCTTACAAGAAGATGCTTAGCAGCCTCACAAAGGACCCGGAGAAGAACCTGCCTCCCCTCATGGCTTAGAACCTCTCTATACCTCTGGACTTACCCTGTCTCCTACATTTAGCCAATGAAAAGAATCTCAAGCTGGAGGCACAGAGGATCTTTCTGATGTTCTTATTGGGGAAGGGGATTGAATTTGCCAGGAAAAGTTGACAGCAGAAGGTTTATCAATTAACTACCTAATTAGCTACCTAACCCATATACATAAAATACATCATAAATGTACTTAAAAATGTGTGTGTGTATATGCTTAAAAATAAAATTTTGAATTAAAAAAAGGTGAAGAAAGTAGCTTCCAATATGAAGGTACCTATAAGTAGTAGAAAACCAACAAGCTCTGAGCCCCAGGCCCCTTCCCTTCCTGCACTCGCCTTGGTCCTGTTTGTCTCTATCCTTCTTTCTATTCCCATTACCTGACCCCACAATGTGAGGATCTTGAGACCACAGACCTCAGTCTCATATTCTTGACCCGGGGCTCAGGCCACCCTGCCTATTCTACATCACTGCTGTCCTAGGGCCATCTACCTTTCTCAAACACTGAGCACTCAAGACTTACATGGCGACTGTCCTTGGCTACCACAGGCCCTGCCTAACCCAACGCCTCAATGGAAGGAAGGAAAAGAAGGTCTCTTTTATCTCTCCCTGTGTCCTCAGTGAAGGATAGAAGTTAGGGACAATAGAGAGGGGCAGTGGGTGGGTCTCAGTGGGACAGTGGTCAGCTTACACTCCCACTAGTTATGGGCCAGATCCTTAGAAACTAGGGGGAGGGAGTAAGCATGTCCGTGCCACTCAACATTTTAGTCACCATCTGGAAGGAATGCCCATGCTGCCTGGCGCAATCCCCCATGTCTTGCCCACTCCCTTGCCCCCGCCCCTCCCCCCAGCCCAGGTTCATATGCTATTTTCTATCTTAGGCTCTCTTTGGTAGGCAGACACTCTCCTCAAGATGCTGTAATCAGTCACCTGCAGTCCAGAAGGGTTTGCATAGGCACAGGACATCCTGCCTTAGCCTGTTTTCCTCCTTGTAAGGGTTTTTCAACCCAAATCCTGTGATTCATACTAGAAGATCTCCACTAAAAAAATGACACAGAATGTTCAGTAATATAGCAATCCAGGAAGCTTGTATTAGGGCAGATAGAATGGATTCCATCAGAAATAGCAAATATGCCTTTGAAAGCTATAATGCCAGCAATTCCCAGGATTTCAAGTATTTACCTCTTCTAGGAACTCACTGAACCTGGTAAAATCTAGCCAAGAGATTTTGGAGGACAGAAGGTTACAAGAAGAGTAAGGGAAAATAATCAAAGGAATTGCAGATACTAACACATATTATCAAATGTTGGTGCTAGTTTTGGAAGGATGAGCTACTGGGCTGACTTGTATATAGTAGTTATAAAATTACATAAAACAGTAAGAATTCTATGAGTATCAAATGATCAGAAGACATATAAAAGACTGAGGACTTTACCATATGGTAAATTTTATTTGTTTTAAGTCAAATGTATTTGTTTTCTCAATTTACCTCCTGCAAAATAAAGGATAGGGCTACTTATGAAGAGTTAGTCATGATTCTGAGGCGCTTTCATTCACATCCAATCACAGAACAAATATCTATGAAGTGACTGATTTTCTCAGGCCGGGAAACATCATCTGTGTACATAGATTCAAAATATACATGGAGAGGCAAGCACGTAAAGTGAAAATCACAGTAAGAAATTCTAACTGCTAAACACAAAATGTGTAGTTTAAAAAGTCAGAGTGCCTTCTTTAATAAAGGAAACAGCAAATAATTGTAACATTTAATTTTCATACATGTACATCTTCTCATTTGAGCTTTCTAGTCCAGAAGCTAAAGTCTATACCATAAATCTTATTTTACTTAAAAAAAGAAAGAAAGAAAGAAAGAAAGAAAGAACGAAAGAAAGAAAGAAAGAAAGAAAATGTTTCTTCTGAGCTTTAAGTTTTTACCGATCACAAAACATGGGAACCTGGGGTTTGGCTGCACCATCCAGGCTTACTTCTGGAGCTGTTCCTTACTGTTTTTCTCTGAAGTTCAACTTAAATTGAGCTGAATTATGAAGGATGACATTAATGCCACATATAACATATGTGTATAAGTATAAGTATATAAGTATATAAGTATAAAAGATATAAGTATCTTTTTTTTTCCTTCTGAGAAATGAATCTATGCCCTGGTGAATACTAACAAAAGTCTCGGCTATTTCATCTTCTGATAGAGCATAAGAAAAGGAAGTGCTACAGGGATATCAGCATAGTATCCAGCCACAGTGTTTTCTGGCATGGCTTTCTGGTTGGAAATGGATCCATCTAGAGCCAGATCAGGAAAGGATCAATACAGACTTTGAGTAGGGAATTCACAACAGAGCCTCCTCTTAATGTTCTGGCCATTGTGAAGTTATAAAAAAAAATTTGGAGGGGACTACTGTGACTCATTTACAGGGGACATAGGTTGGTGAAAGACTACAATAGCTGGGTTTTTCAGGGGCATGGATATAACGGCCCACATTACAGTAATCAGTAATGGCCCACATTACAGACATCAGCGAAGCAAGGTCAGAAATCTTTAGAAGTTTCTTAACAATGGTTGTGCTATTTTGTTATTAAGAAGATGGCAGTTGTTCTACAACCAATAAGACCATGCAGGTGTGTTCCAGAAAATAATGCAGAAATAATGGATAGTGAATACAAGAGAAGTTCTATTAAAGTGTGGCATGAGCATATTAGAAATTCTACATTTTAATTCCAGACTTTACCATTGTAAAATAGGTGCTATTACAAAATAATCTGTATTCTATGTTTTCTACACTAAAATATCTTGCGGTTGTAATATAAAAAATATTAGAACTTATATTTAGGCATTTTCTAGATCTCATCTATGTTATTTATGCTTATAATGTACATGACATGGTAGTAAAAGAATAATATGGTAACAATGATTACAATGATGATAATGGACCTAAAGTCTCTCTCTATATATTCATTCTGCATAACAACTCTGTCTGGCACATAGTATTGTTTCTATCCTTTTTAAATGAGAAACTGAGATAGAGATTTATGAAATACCTTGCTCAGAATCACACAGCTGGGCAATAACATATCTAGAATTCAAATCTAGGCAGCTTGTATCCACAGCTGGTCCTCCTCACCACTAAAGATATGAATGTATGTGTTCTATTTATAACTAAAAATTTACATATATTAAATGACATGTGCTCAAAATTTACTGATGACCTTTAGACTAAAAATGTTTGGAATCAACTCAGAACCTTGGAGAAATTTTGCATGCTTAAGACTTTTCTCCCAATGAGGATGATAAAGTCATAAAAGAAATGTTCTCAAGTCCTCAGTAGGATGTACTTGGTGGTTGGTGAAAAGGTAATAACAGGATTGAATTTTTTACCTATGATTCAATGTATATATTACCACATAAGAAACACATACTCCCTGCTCAGCAGCCCTAACCTAAAAGATGGGGATCATAGTCAAGAGAGACCACACAGACAACCCTACCATCATCACCACCATCTCTACATTCCACTTTACTGTAGAGTTAGAAGACAGAAAATCAATAATTCTTACTTGCATCTACTCAACCCTCAAAAAGTAGGAAGTTGCAGTGCCAAGATTATCTCTGGCCATCAGATTCTTGGATGTTGTGTCTGCTCGTTTCAACATTAATAATTTGGGAGTGACACTGAGAGACATGGGACTGAAGGACTAAAACATGTACAAGGACCAAATTTAGACCTCAAATTACACAGGAATATAACTTAGCATAACATCTGCTTAAAAGTGTTATTAAAGGTTTTAATTAACTAAAATTATGAAGTTCAATAAGCCTTTCCATTGGGAAATAAAAGCAAGCATATATAATTTTCTTCAAAATTTGAGTTTTTATTAGTCTCATATTACCATCATGTGTATATGTATATGCATGTAACACTCACGGCCATTTAAAGAAAATCTATCCTGAAATACTTTTTTCATTATGTCTTGGAAGTTGATTCCCTTTCTCTCCTCAAGAACATTGCCACTTTGGAGGAAAGCGGCTTACAGCCTTTCTCTGTCATACATTTTAGGAGAGGTTATCTCAACACTCAGTTCCAGGGATGGGGATGTAATTTCTTACAGCAATTCCTCTATCTCTACTCCATAGTCAAATGACTGTGATTGGGTTTAGGCATCTAATTAACATCAGGCCATAGACAAGAAGATATATATTGGTGGCTTCTGGAAGGAAAATTGTCTCTCTTCACCTGATTAATAGATGGTATGTTTTGTTCTTTCTCTTGGTAGTAGAGTATAAGGATGTTTACATCTCAGCGATAATAGCCTTATCTCCAGAATAAAAAAGAACATCATGAGGCGAAAACTCTACTAGAGAAGAAAGCAGAGCATAGAAAAGAGCAAATAAATATATTACAGGATCTGGTGACTTTGAAAACATTGCAATCAAACCACATCTGAAATAAAAGGAACTTTGCATTTTCACTACTCTGTTCATGAATTCATTGTTCATGAACTAAATTCTTGTTAAAAATTTATATTTTCCATTATTTGAAAAGAAAAGATTCCAGTCTTCTCCTTATTATAACTGGTATTGGTCTAGTCCTTCTCCATAAACAACCATGAGCTAATTAGGTCAGGCTGTGAACGATGAAATATGGAGAGCTCACTAGGTGGGACCTGTCACTGTACCAGCTTTCTGGCTGAGGGCCATTTCCCACCCAGCTACAAGGGCTGGGGACCCAGCAGCTCACCGCAGTTGCACTGAGCTGTGAAGGCAGAGATGGGAGTTGGGAGCAGATTCAATACCTGCAGTATAAAAGAGAAGGGGAGCGGAGAAAAAGAGAGATGAGCAAGAGCAGAGCTTCCAAAAGTCAGTTTGTGGGGATGTTCCTACAAATCCTTGGCTGAGAACTGGGCTGCACATAAATAAGACAATATATCACACAAGGCTAATCATGAAATAACTGTTAAATGGCTGAGAGCAGAAGAGAGACAACTGAGTTTGAGCACGGCAGAAGGATGTTAGCATTCCAGACACATTCATAAGCCTTATTAACACCACAGGCAACAAAGTAACAGCTTTTAGATTAATAGCCATGCACGAGAGTAGCGTAGCGGTTGGCAAATTATCATCACAAAGGCTAAATCTGGCTCGTTGCCTGTTTTTGTAAATAAAATTTTATTGGAACACAGCCACCTTTATTTATATATTGTCTAGTTACTTTTGTGTCACCATAGTGGAACTGGGTAGCGGCAAGAGGGACCACATTGCTTGCGAAGACTAAAGAACTTATGTGATCACTTGTAGAAAATGTTTGGTGAGTCCCGCTCTAATATGAAGTCTACTTTGGGCCGACCTTAAGAATGTCTACATCAAAATCTAGATAAGATTCTGGGAGGTTGATTTGGGGGCAGAGTTTTGGAGGTTTATCTCAGTCAAGTGAGAAGAACTTGGATATCTTCTTGGACTTTCACGTATCTACACTTAAAAAGTATAGAGCCAACTCTACAGTAAGGTGAATATGGGCATTTTAACTGCATCACTGGACAAAAATTAACAATCTTCAAAAGAATATAAAATCCAGAATCACTCTAGCATATGAACGGCAATGTCCAGCACAAAATAAAATCTTACTAGGTATTCAGAGAAATGAAATGTATCACTCAAAGTTAAACAAAAGAGTACATAATGGTAGCTGTAGACAAATCATCTTTAATGCCCAAACATTTCCTTATAGAGTTTTGTTCTTTACATTAGCCTTGAGAATCATGACAGCACTTTCTAATTGCCTTCCTGGTACTCTACTTAGCTTTTTGGATGTTAACTAATGAATCTTAGACTCTAACCCACACATCAAGAAATTGCAAAAATTCCTGAAAAATGTCTGTAAGTTTTATTCACTATGACTATCATAAAAATAAAGTCATTTTTGTCTTCATGAAAGATGGATATCAGATGACTCATTTTATACTACGCATTGGGTAGTTTCTGTGATCTATAGAAACCTGGATTGAATATGCTGCTTAGAAAAATGGTCTTGAAGTACCTAGTTTTTCTTTACTGTTATACTTCTTTACTACATGAAGTTAAAAACCTTTCCTTAGTTACTATGATTCTATTTTGTTTTTGTCTATCATAAATTTTCTAAGAGGAAGTGACTTGTAGGATTAATGATTCCAGATCATAATATAACATGAAATTATTAACTTGAGAGAGATTGAGAAGAAATGTAGGTTATCCGACCTGTACCTTTCTCAGGCAGGTATCATCAGCTCAATATACACTATCTTCTAAAATCCTGGATGAAAAGTGGTCCTTCAAACTACATAATTAGCTTGCTGCTAAATCTTAGAAATTAATACTAATTCAAATAATTGTGAGTATAAATAAATAAATACTTTGTGACTATAAATGAAGTAGTTACTGCTTCTGTGTTATTGTATTCATAGATATTTTTCATATTTATATACATTCTCTTATCTGATATCGATCTGTATTTTCATTTTATTCTCTCTCCTTGCTATTACATAATAATAAATACCATTTAATAATCACAAATACAATTTTTAATTTCCACAGGTGGCAGATACATGACCATTCCCGTATATTACCTCCCACATTTTATCATTTACTCTAAGAGGTATATAGTATACCATGTTTGACTAATGAGGAAAAAAGGATCAGAAAGAATAACATAGAAGTAGAATGAAGTTTTGGTACCAAACCTGCCTGTCTCCAGACATGTCACATTGGGCTACTTTTACTCTAATGATTTCAAAGCTAAATTGGACAACATAGGCCCTAGGTGTATCTACAAAGCCTCTTCAGTCATCGCTCAGTTTCAATATCTTTCCATCTCTCTGTCCTTCTTATTCCAAGAAACAATCCCCCCCCCCAATTCTTGCAGAAAGTTATTATTACTTTATAAAAATGTTTGCATTTGTATTCTAATTTTTTCATTATTATTATTCCACCAATGGATAAGTACTTTAATCCTGCTCACCACAGGCCTCTGGGATGGGAACATTCTGTATTACGCAAATAGTCAATTATCTCCTTTCTTGGAAAACTGCCCACTACAACCTCTCAAAAAGCTCCCATTCTTCTTTGATTTATTACAACTCTGTTTATATTTATTTACTTATCTATTTATTTTGCTATTTCTCTGCCTTATATTCTGGTTTTTCTTCCTCTTTTTTCTACCTAAAGTTGAGAATTTGTGGAAAACTGTGGTTTCTAGTACACCTATGCTCATCAAACAGTCCTATTCTTATACCCTTCCACAAATTTTTAAATTTCTTGAAAGGTCAAATTATCACATTCTTCAGATTCCTCAAAATCAGACTGCAGAGAATGAAAGTCATAATATTCTCTCTGTTTATATTATTGTCAATGGCATATCACATTGGTTTCCTGTTGCTGCTATAAACAAATCATCACAAGCTTAGTGGCTTAACACAAATGTATTCCCTTAAAGTTCTAGAGGTCAGAAATACAAAGTAAATCTCACTGGGTAACATCAAGGCAATGACAGGCCTGGTTTCTTCTGGAAGCTCTAGGGTAATATCTGCTCTTTGTCTCTCCTAGCTTCCAGATACTGCCTGGACTCCTTGGCTTGTGGTTGCTTTCACTGACATATTATCCTCTCTGACTAACCCTCCTGCCTCTTTTTTATAAAGACTTTTGTGATCCCATTGTTAGCAAAAAATACAGGAGGACTTGTCCAAGTCAAGATTCTTACCTTATGTACCTCTGCAAATGATCTACTGCCATGTAAGATAACATATTCACAGGCTCTGGGGATTAGGATGGAGATACCATCACAGGGTTATTAATTACCCCGTGTCTCAAACACATCATCTCAGCCCCACTCTCAAAACAAGCCTTCTTCCCATGCCCATTCAGTCACAAATGCCATTTGTTCCATCTCTACTGCTTTTATTAGAACTACCAAAGTGGGTCCTCACTTCTACTCTTTACTGATTGCTGCAACTGGTTTTTTGTGTTCTCTGCCTTTTGTCTCTACTTTTCTTGCCTTTCTCCAGGAAGTCACCCTGCATATTCCACCATGTTTATTTTTCATGAATCTTTCTTTTAACTTGTTTCTCCTTGATTCAAAAAAGAGAGAGAAAGAGAAACAACAACGAAACTGTAGTTTTTCCTTATTGTTTCAGGATAAATACAAACTCTTCCATATTCAGGTTGAAGCCTGTCATAGTTTATCCTACACTATCTTTAGGGGCAATTACTTTATTTATTTATTTATCTATTTATTATTATTATGTTTTATAAACATATAATGTATTTTTATCCCTAGGGGTACAGGTCTGTGAATCGCCAGGTTTACACACTTCACAGTACTCACCACAGCACATACCCTCCCCAATGTCCATAACCCCACCCCCCACTCCTGACCCCCCTCCCCCCAGCAACCCTAAGTTTGTTTTGTGAGATTAAGAGTCAGTTATAGCTTGTCTCCCTCCCGATCCCATCTTGTTTCATTTATTCTTCTCCTACCCCCCAAACCCGCCATGTTGCATCTCCACTTCCTCATATCAGGGAGATCATGTGATAGTTGTCTTTCTCCGATTGACTTATTTCACTAAACATGGTAATGGGGGGCAATTACTTTAATTGGACAAGACAATCTACCCCACCCAAGCCAGGCCAAAAATAGTATTGCTCACTACCTTTGGTAATGGGAGTAGTCTAGAATGTGTCCATCTTCTTCACTTAATTTGCCTTGAATAGGCTGACAAGCAGGAGTTCTTCAGAAATGTCTATGTGAAGTTGTACTACAAGTCCATGCTGCTAATTTGGAAGTTATGTATTTTCAGGTTATCTCAGATTCTAATGTCTTCATTTTATTTTTTTTATTTATGTATGTCATTATATGAAATTTCCTCATTATCTCTTTCTCCTTTTCCATTCTATTTACTGCAGGCATAATAAATCCCCAGCACCTTATACATTTGTATCCTTTCAAGTAGAGGACTTCCCATTTTTCCTCCTTCCCTCCCTCCCTCCTCCCTTTTCTCTTTCCTTCCCTCCCTCTTTCCCCTCAGTCCTTGCTTCCTTCCTTCATTTTCTCACATTTTCATTTATCAGATATTATTTTCAACATCCCAGTAGGAGGTCAGTCACAAATAAATACAACATGACATAAAGGCAATACCTTTATATTATGAAGCTTGGAGCCTAAGGGCTTCTTAAACACTTCTGTATTCACCACGAGAACTGTCAATGTGTCTTTTACATAGTAAGACAACAAAATTATATTGGTGCTCTCTTTGAAGTCGCAGGCACTTTAACTTTACTGGTAGAATTACAAGTGTTTTACTAGGCTCTCAGAAGAGACAAAGAGGTATTTTGACCTGAGAGCATTGTATAATATCTCAGTGGCCTTCTTTATACTTTACTTAACACCTTAAACACCTCAGGGTCTACCCATGTACCTGCTCTTTCTGCTTAGAATCATGGAAAGTTCCCTGCTGTCCTGTTTTCCCTGGTCAATTCCTATTCATCCTTTACACTGCGGTTGAAATGCTAATTCTCACAGAGATCTATTTCTGAGCTACAAATATAATTTTAGCATTCTTGTCATATTCTCTTGTGAAATGTTATATTTTTTCTTCCTATTACTTTTACCGGTTGTGATTTTTAAAATAGAAAGTGATTGGAAGGATATGGACACCAACCAATAAAATCTGAGTCTGCCTGGAATGCCAGAACAAGGTCTTGAGAGTTCTCTGCTTGACAGGTGTCAAGCAGTCAATCTGTCTGTGAACAGAAGCACCGTGGCAGCTCCTAAGCAGGCCTGCCATACCTCCTCAGCCCGGAAAGAGACATGAGGCCAAATCAATTTGGACAGTTTATTACTCATTCTGAAAACATAAGGAAGATCAGCATAGTGTTGTCACTCTATGTCTCTTAATATCACTGGATGACATCAAACCAGGGAGCCATATCAAAGGCAACATATGTGGTGGCTCTCTTTCTGCCATTGTGGATCCAGCTCCCAACTACAGCAG
The DNA here is from genome assembly GCF_030435805.1 of Mustela lutreola. Lineage (NCBI taxonomy): Eukaryota > Metazoa > Chordata > Mammalia > Carnivora > Mustelidae > Mustela > Mustela lutreola. Next base: position 253,430,604 of record NC_081290.1, on the reverse strand, counting down.
AGCTTACAGCTATACCCAAAGGAGGGGCCGAAGTGTAATATGGAAAGTCTCATGCTTTACTGACATTAGGAAGGCTGATAAGAAATTGCTACGTGGCCACCTCCTGAAAGATAAGAAGCAGATGAGAAACAGTCTTGTAACAGCTGCAAATGTGACTACCTGATGACCTATCCTTGTATGTTCTGTGGAAGACCACAGGACATTAACCCAATACTTGGGTTAAACTACATGTTAGCCTTGCCTAAGCCATCTAAGCAAAGATATGCATGGTTATCAGGGTGTTAGGGCTGAGCCATTGTGCTATAACAGGTGTTAGCCATTTATTGCTGAATGACAACTAAGTGCTGGGAGACACGGGTGAAGGAGGCAATGGCTATTTCACAGTTGGTACAGAAGTATTTCAATAGTTGGAACAATCTGCATGTCTATATTAATGTATACTAGTTGTTACAGTTGTATACAGTAATTGTTGTATACAGTTGTATACAGTTATTACAGTTGTCATCTACCCATTTATCTATCTGAATGTTAATGCCTCATTCCCTCACTAGGCAACAGGCTCATGACACAAATTGCTTCTGTTTTGCTAACCCTTGAATCAAAAATTCATAGATTCGTGATGGGTACCTAGCAGTTGCTTAATAAGTACTGGATGAACAAATGAACAAATGAGTAAATTTGATGCTGATGCCTTGGAATGTACTAAGAAAACAGGTATCTTAATCTTCCTCCTTAATTTGTTTTGTCCTCATTTGTGTCTGTTGAGCCCCAGTGATTACAAAAACTCTATACTTAGTTGAACATTTTGAAGAGTTTTGAGTCCTTACTTTTCCAGCCCAAAGAATGCTTTTCTGAGAGCCTTTTCAGTCCATCATGTAAATCTCCTTTCTGGCAGTTAATTGGCATGAAAGACAATGGCTGCACTTCCTTCTAACAGGCACAGGAAATGATGGTTTAACAACACTGACAAGAGTGCTGAAGGGATAGCAGATAAGAATTGGCATAAAATTTTGTAGGTGTCAGGATCAAGTCAGGGGTAAATATTTTGAATAGGTGTTTTTTTTTTTTTTTTTTCTATCAATCTGCCTAAAAGTCATGGTCTCCTCTATTTGTGCAAATCCTCCTGCACTCAAAGGCTGGATGTAGCCAATTGCTTCAATTTTCTTATTGCCGAAGTATAGCAGCTACTTTGGATGCTTATCCAAACATCCTTTCAAAATTTTCATTCCACTAAGTGAATTTTGTTGAAAGCAGCAGGTACTAAAGCATCTGCACACCAGCTTGTCAAATTCCCTACTACTGCCAATCTGTATTTTTTCCCTTTTATATTCATTTTAATGCATTTTAGCAGAGACTTTTAATACATTTCCATGTCCTATTTCCTACCAGACTTATTTTGTTCTTTTCACCTTTTTGTTGTTGTTGTTGTTGTTCTTTTTCAATTTAAAAGTGGAGCATTTGGCAATTAGAAAGTGAGCTAAACTCTAGGGAATACCTGAAGCCCTGGAAATGGGGCATTCCCGCAGAGATGGAACAAAGACCTTGCAACTTTGTCAGTATCTCACCTCCCATGGAATTGCATAGAAATGAACTACTTTTTTCAACACACTGTATTTTTTAACATATTAAATCATGCTTAGCATCTGCAAGTCAAGTTCTATACAATTTCCGCATATATTTAATTGTCAAGCATCCAGGCCAAACATCAGTATCTTTCTGGTTTTATTAGATGTACAAACAGAAGTTTATAGAGTTCTAGCAAGCTACAGATGATATGTAGAGGAAACAGATTCAAAGTTAATTCCTGATGACTCCAAAGCCTACCTTTATCTTTCTCAAATTCCTTATCTCTTAATTCTTGCTGAAGTATCACCCGCTTAATGAGCCCATTCTAGGCTCTTAACATTGTTGAGCTGCCTTACTTCCCACCTGGAATTTCCAATCCTCTATATTCTCTACTTTCTTTTTTTTTCTTTCTTTTAAAATAGCACTTAACTTTCTAATATACTGCATAAATTATGTTTTCTGATTATTGAGTATTGCCTTTCACACCTACTTAAAGGAAACTTGTTCATGGATGAATCATTTAAGAGCCCGGAAAGGTGTGTGACAGCATTAGTCTCTGCTTACCCCACACCCCCTCAAACTTGTTGATTGAATGGGTTATCTCTGCTTACCCCACACCCCCTCAAACTTGTTGATTGAATGGGTTATCTTTACATTAGAAACATTTTTAAATGTGATCAGGACACCCAGGTGGTGTTCAACAAAAGATAATGATAATGACTATGATAATAATCATTTGCACGAGTGTAATAACATATTAGTAATAATAATTTATATTATGATTAAAGGGAGATTTCTCATTTTTTAAAAATTTTTTAAAGATTTTATTTATTTGACAGAGATCACAAGTAGGCAGAGAAGCAGGCAGAGAGAGAGAGGAGGAAGCAGGTCCCTGCTAAGCAGTGAGCCCAATGCGGGCTCGATCCCAGGACCCTGGAATCATGACCTGAGCCGAAGGCAGAGGCTTTAACCCACTGAGCGACCAACGTACCCCGTTTTTTTTAATCAGGCTATTACTACATCCTTTAATATTTAGTCATCTCATTACCAGTTCTAATTCTGCCCTGGCTCACTTGCCAGTCAATTCAGGTTGATTCCACAAATAATTTTCAGTCATCTACCACGTACTAATCAATAGGCAAACAAATTGTAAGGATTACAAAGATACGTAAAATATAGATTGTCCTCCAAGAATGTACACTAGAGTAAAGGATATGATGCATGAACGAAAAACTATTTCCTATTTTAAATAGTGAATATGCTCCAAAAGATGGTATAAAGTTCTGGTTTAAATTTTGACTTACTTTTATTATTTTTAGAGTGGCAAGAAGAATGTAGGTTTTCTTTCCGTTCTATGGAAAACTAATTTCCAAATTGTACTACCAGATAGGAAAAGCTGATTGAAGATCCTCTGTTATCGAATAGCATACATTATATATATATATATTTTCATTATCTATTTTTTAATATTTAAATATATTTTACTTGAATTAAGTAGCATAATGAGTCAAGTCAGCAATAAGGATTAAATATAACTGGCTCCTGACCATAAATCTACATGAAGAGTCACGTGAACTTTGACTTTTTTTTTTCTCAAACAAATCTTTATCATTAAATGCTTCTAATATAGGGGTATTGAAACGAGTTCTGAAATATATCCTAAACCACATATGTTTGGACCATATCTTCTTTTTCCATTCATCTGCTAAAGGGCGTCTCAGCTCTTTCTACAGTTTGGCAACTGTGGCCATTGCTGCAATGAACATTGGGATACATATGGCCCTTCTTTTCACTACATTTGTTATCTTTGGGGTAAATACCCACTAGTGCAATTGCTGGGTCATAGGATAGCTCTATTATTTATTTATTTATTTATTTATTTATTTATTTATTTATTTTGAGGAATCTCCACACTGGAATATTACTCAGTCATCAGAAAGGATGAACACCAGCTTTTGCATCAACATGGATGAGACTGGAGAAAATTATGCTGGTGAAATAAGTCAAGCAGAGAAAGTCAATTACCATATGGCTTCACTTACTTGTGGAACATAAGGAATAACATGGAGGACATTAGGAGAAGGACAGGAAAAGTGAAGGGGAGGAAATTGGAGGGGGAGACAAATCATGAGAGACTGTGAACTCTGAGAAACAAACTGAGGGTTTTAGAGGGAGTGGGGAGATGGGTGAGCCTGGTGGTGGGTATTAAGGAGGGCACGTATTGCAGGGAGCACTGGGTGTTGTACATAAGCAATGAACCTTGGAGCACTGCATCAAAAGCTAATGATGCTTTGTATGGTGACTAACATAAACAGTAAAAAATAAAATAAAATAAAATATAAAAAAAGTACACTTATCATGATGAGCACTGAGTAACGTAGAGACTCGTTGAGTCACTATACTGTACACCTGAAACTAATATAACAATGTACATGAAATATACTGAAATTGAAAATAAAATAAAAGTAAGTAAATTAAAAAAAAATACATGTGTTTTCTCTTTCCTTTACCATTTGCCAGCTTTAAATTATTGACAAGGCATTTACTTTCTCAAATCTTCAGCTTTCTCATTTCTCAAATGGTAATAACAATACCAATGACAATTTACGGATTACTTATCATTTGCCAAGAACTGTGATGATCTTTAAGTATGTTATTTTTTAAATTTTGTAAAACTAAGCATTATCATTACACTTAGCAAAGAGGGCAAGAAAACCTTTGAGAGGCCACACTTGTAATGGCTCAAGGGTAGCTTCCCAGAATTTGATGATTAATACTCATATTTCTGATTCTAAAACTTTTATCTAGTTAAGATTATTTGTCTGACAGTGTACAATACAACATACATTTTTGTTTCCAATTATTACATTGCTTTGAATTCCATTATTTCCCAAAAGATGGTAATGCCATCGAACATGAAATATGCTCCCTCCATTTGATCAAGAACAAAAATGTTGAAATATGAACTAAAGTTTTCATGGGAAAAATATTTCATGAAACCCCTACAGACAATACAGAAAGAACACCAGAAATTTTGAAATAACTTTCTTAATTAATTAATTTTTCATGTGAAAAATGTGTCATAAAAACTTAAAGCTACAAATAACTTTGGGAAGATCATTAACCTAAACTTTTAGTGGAATTTCCTCTGTAAAACAGCACTAAAACGTTTAGCTACATCAAAGCGCTGTTCTAAGGCTTACCTGAAGTAATAAATGCAAAAATGTCGATGCACAACTGGTTTTTTGTTTTGATTTTTTTTTCAGGGGGTGTTTAGAAAAATTATCTAGAAGTTAAGAGCGGTCAGTTTGGTTTGAGCAAAAGAAAAAAGTCTTTGTAACCTAATTCACTAGTTCTATTGCTCTTCCAAAGACAACAACAAAAAACAGCTTAATTTCTGCTGGCCTTTGTCACATGTCACTAGTGGGTCTATCTTCACAGTTGGAGAGGGTATATGTCTTGTCATTGTAGCTGTCAAAATGGGGGTCAGATATTTATTTCGTCTATTTGCAGCTGTCACTTTGCTTTATCTACTTAGTTAGCCTCCATGGGCCCTAGTGTGTTCCTGTGTCAATGATCATCATCTGAGTTACTCACACCTGTATAATTAATGAATGAATAAATCTCTTCCTCTCAATAACACATTTTTGTATTGAACATGGTAAAATTACATTTCCCCTCCACCCCTGGGAAATTTGATAAATTAAATATTGCAAGGAAGTATTATAAAGTTTACTGCTCCTCATCCCTATGTGTTCCCTATTCCCTCATTCATTCGTCCATTGATGGATGAATTCATGTTCCCATTCATCAGTTAGCTACAAGTAAACTCATTTATCCATTATTCATCCTTCCACGCACTCTCTATCCTATTATCCGTGCACTTCTCCATTTGCCTCCTTACACACCCATCTGCTTCTCCATCTCTCCATCCATCCAACTCTCTGTTCATCTCTTTACTCATTAGGCATCCACCCATTGACATACTCAATCCAGTAACGTATTCACACAGCCCAGAGCATTTAAAATAGAAATAAAAGGGGTGGTGGTGGTGGTTACGTTAAGCTTATGTCAGATAAAAGAGGAGGAGAAACTTGATTTCATTCAGTTAGAGAATTCAAAAGTTCCAAATTATTTCCAAAGATTCAGATCATTTCTCACCTGTACATCTCTACACATTTAAATCATGCATCCTTAGATCAATTCTCTGCATATGAAAAAAACCACTCTCCAACCCAAATGAGCTGAGGCAGGATCATACCTGGCTTAGCATGGGCTTTGGTGTTTCGAAGTATGTGCACAAAAATTTGATGCAAATCTAGCAAAAGAACCACCTCCTCAGTGGAAGCACTCAGTGAGGTTTTTAACTGAATGTCATGACCCCTGGTATGCTTCACTAGAACATGCACATCCTACGTGTGCTTAATGATAGTATAAAAAGACACAGACAGGGTTACCTCAACATTAATACACTCAAAATGCTTCCTATGGGAATGGAGCAAATGCGGGGGGGTGGCAAGACTGATGTTGTCTAATAGTACAAATATGCAACAAGTGCTAAATAAACCATAGAGATCCAACAAACAATGCAATGAAGGCAGACAATGGTATTGTACTGCGAACTTGCTGAGAGATTAAAACTTAATTATCCTTACCACTGAAAAGAAAGGAATAATTATGTAATGTGATAGAGGTACTAAACAGCACTACAGCCACAATCATGCTACAATATATAAATATACCACATTAACATATTGTACACCTTAAAATTACACAACGTTCTGTGTTAAATATATCCAATTTTAAAAATCACCACAAAAAATGTTTTATAAATGCAGCTGTTTAAATTAAACAGGTACAACCACCAGTGTTCGTGAAGAGAAAATAATATATTCTGGAACTGCTTTAGCTAATGTTTGTCGGTAGGAAAGAAACAAGTTCTCTTTCTTATTCTCTCTCTCTCTCTCTCTCTTTTTCTCTCCCTCTCTCTCTCCCTCTCCTTCTCCCTCTTCCTTTCCCCCAGTTCTAATCTGGTATGCACTTAAATACATGAATAAGAATGAAACACACACATATGTATATATGTAATATATGCACACACTATATATACACACATTTTTGCCAAATAACCTTATTATGAGAAAACTGTGTGTATAGTTTCAAGAGGAAACTTTGTCTTCACTCAAGAGCCAGCAACATGGAAGAAATACCTCTGGATCTTAGCTCTATTGTTTCTCACTCAGGGAGGGTTTCCTCCAAGTTTCTAAAAACCTATAAATTATTTTTTTCCCCTCGTAATTAGCAGGGTTAAGATCTGTTTCCTAGTGTCTTTATTCACAGTCTTTCTAAAAACCAACAAAAAAACAAAAACAAAAACAAACTCTTTTTGGAAGATGTATTTATTTTTGAGAGAGATTATAAGCAGGGAAAGAGGCAGAGGGGGAGGGAGAGAGAGAGACAGAGACTCCCAAGCAGACTCCATACTGAGCACAAAGACCAACGCGGGGCTTAACCCTGAGACAATAATCAGAGTTAACTGACTAAGTCACCCAGGTGCCCCCAATACAAACAAACTTCTAACCTGTGAATGGTATGCTTTAGGTCGTTTAGGGCCCAGGGTATGCTCTTTAGAAGCAGCTATGGAGCCAACCCTGTCCTGCTGTCAGGACTTTGCATATGAAGACATTGTTTGTATTGTAACTAGTCTAATACATGCTCACACACTGTTCCTCTCCCTAACTCTGGATTCAAGGAGTGGCCTTGCGTGAGTGAGGGCAGAGGTTCAGGGCCCAGATCTGGCTGCTGCTCATCACCATCCCACCCTCTCATCTAGGAATAAACCCGACATGAGATGTCTACCCTTCCGATAGCAAGGCTATTTTTCAACTGGTTCAGACATAACAGTGAAAAGTGTCATTTTAATTGTATCTTTAGAGAAACCCCCAAGTGATATCTGCATGGGTATATATATCTATCCACATCTCTATATGCAGACAGATACACATATTCCAAGAGAAATACACATGAAATAGCAGTGCTTCCATAAGGTGATATTGCCGAATTAAGCAGCTGAAACACTTCCTGCATCATCTCAGCTCATTTTCCATCTGGAATCACTATGTAAATTTAGAGTACTTCAGTTTACCAACATTTACTGAGAAGCCAGACTCCTGCATTCTCCTTTTCCTTACCCTTCACCTACCATATCCAGTTCATAGCTAAATTGTGTATACATCGCCTTTCAAATATCTTTCAACTCTGCTCACTTTTCTGCATTTACACTTGGGTAACGCTGTCCAAGTCACTACCATTTTCATGCAGACTGCTGCAATGACCTCATGCACAACAAAGAGTTCAAATAGCAGGACTGAAACCAACTGGGGCCTTTGCTTGTACCTGGGAACTTGGATCTTGACGAGGTTCCCACCATTCACTTAGAAGACGGGCTTCACTGTTGCCAAACCCTTTCTGCAAACAACATGGATTCTGCTGTGAACCTCCTTTCCTGCAGGGAGTTTCGAATGATGGCACAGGCTAGACAGACACAGCTTACATGTCCAGTTCCTAGTAAAACCCTGGACTCCCAGGCTCAGGCAAACTAACCTCTCCAGTAAAGAATATGTCACAGGGTACCATCAGAAGTGGTGATAAAGGAATAAAGCACATCTGTGAGATTTCACTGAGCAAGGAGTCTTGGTTTCTAGTGCTTTGTACCCTCTGGATTTTGCCCCATGACCTTTTTCTCTTTGCCGATTTTGCTTCATATCTTTTTGCTGTAACACGATCATAGCCAAGAGGAACTAAATGCCCAGTCACATGGGTCCTCCTGGCAAAGCATGCAAGCTGACACACCTTCTACCCACTTTGTCTTCCTCTCAGTTGCCCTCCCTCCAAAACCAAAGCATGGCTATGTGCCCTTTAAATGTGTTGATGAAAACTTGTCAGTATCATCCATTACGACAGAACTAGTGTTGACGGGCTTGTTTCTGTCCAATGCCAGAGAGTGTTGACAGTCATACGGTCTCTATTACGACTTAACTTTGTCCCGACAGCACAAAAATGGCAAGGACAGTGCACAATCGAATGTGTATAGCTGTGTTCCAATATTCCAATACCAGGGTTTTTTGTGGTTTTTTTGGACATCGTAATAGAATTTCATACAATTTTCACACATCTTGATATAGTCACACATCCTGAAATTTCTGTTCATTTAAAAAACATCATTTAAAGATGCAAAACCCATTTCTAGCACACAGGTAATGGATTCTAGCACAAAAACGGGTAATGGATTAGAATCGGATATAGTTTGCTGACCAGTCTTCTGAAATAAAAGCCAAACTTCTGAACACACCCTACAAGCCCTACATCATCTGACTACTGCCTGCCCTTCTAACTATAGTCTTCAATGCACCCTCCTCCATGATGGGTGTTGCAGGCCCAGCACGTTCCCAGATTCTGACATGTGGCTCAGTCTACCAATGGCTGCTTGATAAGCATAGCCCTGTGCTTTGAAGTCTGACCCACTGATCCTCTCTACCTAATTAAATAGCGTTTGCTTTTTTGTTTCATCTCAGCCATCCCTTACTCCTCACAACTCCAAGTACATCTGTGGTCATTATTAACTCCTTGAAGATTAGGTGCAAGTTCATCTCAGTACTTCTCTCTCTTTTAATCTACTCACGTAAGTCTGCTGTTTCATCTACTAAGTCATATATGATCCGTGAGAGCAGGCATGGCATCTGTTATTGCATACCTTCCTATTTCCGATTGCTTGTACTGTATTTGGCACACAGTTTTCCCTCAATATTCACATGTTGGATTAACCTGTAAGTATTTTCTCTGTGTCTGGTGCTGGCCTAGAGACTAGAGCTACTAAGGAAATAAAATGTAGTCGAGAAGTTTACTGACACTAGTGATGTGAAACAAACAAATAATTTAAATATCATATAGTAACCACAAAATAGAGGTATGGGGTGCTCAGGGAACATAGAGGAGTGTCCCCAGGAGAGTGGAAATGCTGGAGACAGTGCTAATGAGGATGGATCTTAGTAGTTTTTTGAAGACTAAGTTAAGGGCTGATGAAATAAATGGCTAGGGAAGAACTTGAGGAATTAGAATGAGGAAAAGAAGATGGCCCCATACTTTAACCTGGGGAACTGGGAAAGGTTTCTGGGAGGAGACTAACATCTGAGCTCAAATTTTAACATTGAGAAAGAATTGGGCAAGATTTCCAGAATAGAAACTCCAGGACAGTAAAGCAAGAAAATAGGGTTCCTGCCCTCTAAGGTCTCACTATGGCTATGGTTTCACCCTGTCAGGGACAAGCAAACAGTGTTTCTCATTCCCCCGAAGACTGTGGTGGAAACTATTTTAAACATGACAAGCTGGGGCCTGTTTACCTCCCAACCCCCAATCCCATCATAAGGCAGATTCTACCCAGGGAGGAGCAAGCTAAGAAGACCAGATGCCACCATCCCCAGCCCGCTGACTTGTAGCTGGGGCACCACTCAGGAAGAAATAGGCAGTTGTCTTCTGTACCAGTCATCCAGCCCAGGTGTAGTGACACACAGGTTCTGCCCAAGGAGAGAGCAGGCCTTGAGGGTGATGAGCTCTGTCAATGTGCCCAAAAAGCACAGACTTTGGGAACAGAAGTAAATGAATTTCATGCCTAAAGGCATTGTAGAAAACAATGAAGCTACTGGTACGGAGGTTTATAAGAGGAATTGGTAGCCTCATGATACACCTAAGATAAAGAAAAATAACAGAGCAGCCACTTTTACAAAGAAAACCAGGAAAAACAGTCTGGAAGAGCCCTCCTGCACTCAGATGCAAACCTGAGTGTCAAAAAATTACATGCATGTGCTAGGCTATATGCAATTAGGAGCAACTAAGCTGGGATAAGACAGTGTTAGTGTTCCCCAGGCCACACACAGATACATCAGCAAAGGTCTGGAGCCTCACTGGCACAATGGCTTCAGGCATGAACTCTTGAGCAAATATTAGTCAAATAATCTACAACTCTGACCCCGAGACAACTCCTAGGAAGTGACATTTATGAATAAATAATTCATCCCTGATGATCTGGAAGACTGGAAGACTGTGTCCAGGCAAAAATTGTGCCCTCTCTGAAGCAAGTGGAGAGGAAACTTCTAAGGTAGTAGGTCCAGGATTAACATGAGACAAACTGTAAATTCTCTGGAGTATGGGACCTTTGTGTGCACAGGTCTGACAATAAAAGGTGCATATTTTCAACCAGAAAGTCCCTTATGCTATTACAGTAGTGGCCCCTGGGTCATCAATCTGAAACATGAAAACAAGGGAAAAACTCTAAGCAGAAATGTCAAAGGCTGCACAATGAGTGAAAGGCAGGCTTTATAGATTTAGTTTAGCAAAATCACTATACAAAGAAGTAAATGACCAAGGAAATGGCAATAATTGCAAGCCTCAGGAGAGGGAGGAAATCAGTAGGGAGGTTCAGTACAATATATTATTCAAAATGTCCAGTTTTCCACAATAAAACTATGAGACATGCCACAATAAGAATTTAAGACTCATCTTATATTGCAGGTACAAACAGTCATTAGAAATGACCTGTGGGTCCGCCCAGATGGTGGACACAGTGGACAAAGAACTGAAAGGAGCTACTATAAATATGCTCAAAGAACTAAAGAAAACAATGCTTAAATAATCAAATGAAGGAATGAAGACAATGTCTCATCAAAGAGAGAATAGGAGTAAAAAGATTTGAATTATTGAAAAGAACAAAAGGGAAATTTGGAGTTGAACATAAAATAATAACAACAACAAAATTATCAATTTGCTGAACACTATACTTGTGTGGAGGAATAAGGAATCAGCAAAAGTGATGGCAGACTGACAGAAGTTATACAGTTGAAAAACAGAGAGAAGAATAAATAAAAATGAACAGAACCTCAAGAACATTTGGGACACTGTTAAGCACACTGACATATGTATAAATGAACTACCAGAAAGAGAGGACAGAAGTAAAGGAGGAAAAAAAAAATATCTGAAGAAATAATAGCTGAAAATTTCCCAAATTTGAAGAAAAAAAAATGAACACATCCAACAAGCTCAACAAACGCCACACACTATAAACTCAAAAAGATCCAGGGGGTCCTGGGTGGCTCAGGGAAGCATCTAACTTCTGCTCAGATCAGGATCTGCTCAGTGAGGAGTCTGCTTGTGCCTCTGCCCCTCTCCTGGCCCTTCCACCTGCTCATACTCTCTTTCTCTCAAATAAATAAATAAAATCTTCAACAACAACAACAACAACAAACCTCAGAGAGTCAGGCTCAGATTTGTCACTGTGAAGTGACATGAACATGTTGAAAGCATCAAGAGAACAGCTCATCCTGTGTAAGAGACCACCCTATTAAGACTAATGAGACTTCTCCTAAGAAAGGCCAGAAGGCAATTCGAGGACACATTCAAAAGAGTAAAGGAAAAAAATTCACTCCATCTATCTTTCAAAAATGGATGCAAAATCAACAGTCCTAGGTGAACAAAACAGAGACTTTATTACAGCACTTCTGCCTCACAAGAAACATGGAAGGAAGGTTTCTAGACTGAAATAAGCGATGACGTAAAGTAATTTGACTACACATGGGGGAAAAAAAACATACTTAAGTAATTTTAAAAACATATTTTCATCTCTTTTCTTCTTTTAACTAATTATAAACAACTGCAGAAGACTATGCATGCATGTATATTTTCACATAAATGTATATTTGTATAAATATATATAATATATATTTACATATTTACATTTTACATATATATATTTATAAACTTCTGTCTTATTTTTCCCATAACACATAGAGATATAATCTATTTGATAATAATAATAGTAAACAGGAATGGAAACAGGTGAATTGGAGTAAGAAATTGACACCTTTTGATAACTTGAATTTATGGGAAGAAATAAAGAAAGTATAGCAAAAATCATAAATAAGACTAATAAAACTCATCCTAAAATTAGATAATTTCTTCCAAACTTCTTTAAAAGATGAAATATAACACATATGGCCATGATATGAATAAAAATAATAGAAAATAAAACGGTGTGTGTGGAGGGAATAGAACTAAAAAGGTATAAAATTTACATCCCTCGCCAGAAATAAGTTACTATGAATCTAAAGTAGATACTGATAATTTGGCATATGTCATAAGCCCTAGAAGAAGTAGTAAAAGCAGAACTCCAAAAAAGATAGTTAAATAATTAAAATGAATTAAAATGTTACATTAGAAAACAATGAATTATACAAAATAAGGCAATAAAATAGCAATAGCACCAGATTTACAAAGTCATCATGAGATACATAGAAAACAAAAGATGAAACACTTAAATCCAACTATATAAATAATAACATTAAAGGTGAATAGATTAAACAATACAATCAGAATGCACAGATTGTCAGACTGGGTCAAAAGCAAGAACCAAATCTATTTTGCCTCAGCATTATTCATAATATCCAAAAAGCAAAAGGAACCTAATGTCTGTAATTTGATGAACAGATAGGCTGTAACACGAATGAGCCTTGAAAACATTATGCTAAGTGAAAGAAGCCAGTCACAAAATACCAAGCATTATGCTTCTATTTATATAAAATGTTTAAAATGTGAAACACAGAGAGACAAAAATGAGACTAGCAGTTGCTAAGGGTTTAAGGGACAAGGAGAAGAGGCAATGACTGCTAATAGACATGGGCATCTTTTTGCAGTGATGAAAATGTTCTAAAATTGGATTCTGGTGATGGTTGCAGAAGTCTGTGAATATAATAAAACCACTGAATTTTACACTGTAAATGGGTGAATTTATTTTATATGGAGTATACCTCAACTAATACTATTTTTAAAATTATGAAGAATTAGCCAAGTGAAGAAAGTCTGGAAAGACACATCAGGCAAAGAAAACAAAGAAGAAAAACAGAAGTAAGAAGTGAAAAGCTACAAGAAATGCATGACTTCTCCGGTTCAGTGTTTGATGTTGATAGAGACTGCCAGACTGCAGAGGTGGGGGGGGGAGGGAGGATGAGCCTTGCAAGCCATACCAAGGAGGCTGCACTTAATCCTGTAAGAACTGGACAGATAATGATGGATTTCTAAGTGGAATTATGGCCAACTTTAAAATTTGAGCAGACAAGCCTTCTTTTGACAGCAGGAAGATAGCTGGGAGGAGGAAGAGATGGTCAGGGAGCTCTGCCAGTGATCCAGGAGAGGTGGAGAGAGTCTGAACTTACACAAAGAATGGGAGGATGTAGAGAAATATTTAGAAGGAAATTGCTCAATTACTTTTCTGTGTGGCTATAAATAAATGTGCACTTATGTTGGAAACATCTCTCTGCCTCTTATTGGAAACATCTCTCTGCCTCTTATTGTAGGCTTCTGAGTTCCAGAATTAGACAGGCAAGATCACCTGCTTCATTCCTTTCAGGTTTTCTGATTATGAAAACAGCAGGGAGGAGTGGAGGAAGGTGCGGGAAGGATGCATTGTGACATCCAATTATATTGCTAATCTCTGGAACTGGCAAATAGGAGTCTATTCAGGGAAATGTGCTTCTTGCCAGTGGCATCTGGCAATTAATGTTGAAATGTGGTTTCCAGCCTGCAAAGAACTTAGGATTTCACTGCAGAGTTTCAAGAGAAGAACTGGCACTCGCTGCTTTCCACAGTGGTGTACTCAAAATCAAAACCTTGCATCAACGTAAATATGAGCATATCATGTGCATTAAAAGTGAATTTGCCCATATTGATCTTCAATTCAACTCAGCAAAGCTAAGAAATAATAACGTTTAAAGCCCTTATCCTGGAACACAAGACACTATAAAATCTGACGTGGGCACATCTTTGAGCTTTGACTCCCGGTCTCAGTTTCCGCCCAGGTCACCATTAGCTCCGACCACTATCTGCCAAATGCGAACTCCGCAAACCTTCTCAGTTCTCAGGTCTCTGTTCATGCTGCTGCATCTGCCCTCAAAGAAACTTCCCCAGTTTTTTTTTTTTGTTGTTGTTGTTGTTGTTTTCTCCTATTTGTTTATTTATTTATTTACCTGAATAACTACTTTTTCCAAACTCAGGTGACACCTCAACTTCTCTTCAAAATGTTTCTTCAATGTTCTGGCTACAATGCTATACCTTCAACCATTCCCGTAAGAGACATTAGGTTTTCCAAATTTCCAACTCTCTATACCAATTCTTACCCACTTCTTTTACTTTTTTCATTCTTTCACTTCATTGAATTTTATAAATTGAATTTTATAAAAACAGGATATTTGGGTGCCTGGGTCCTGTAATAAAAGTGCCTTAATCTCTCAGTCACAATTACCTCATCTAAAATCTGTGGTTAATAATAGCAGGACTGACCTTAAAACTGGTTCACAGCATGTCTGCATTGAAATTAATTAGGAAGATTCAAAAAAATACTTGTGCCTTTGTCCCATCTCCATTTTATTTAATTGGTCTAGGATGTCAGCTGGGTTTCTGAAACGTGGAAAAAAACAAAAACAAAAAACTCCACCTAATATTACTGTGCAGACAAATTTGGAAATCACTGCTTTAAGGAGTTGTGAGGATTATATGGGATCTTGTGTCTGTGAGTTAGCACACATTACCTGGTCAATACTACACATTTAAAATAATAGTTGCTGTGATTATTTGTGGATTTTTAAAAATTTTATTCATTTATCTTAGAAAGAGAGAGCAAGTGAGCAGGGGGAGAAGCAGAGGGAGAGGAAGAAAGAATCTCATCAAATGTAGATGCCACACTGAGTGTAGAGCCTGATGTGGGACTGGATCTCATGACCCTGAAACCATGACCTGAGCCAAAACCAAAAGTCCAGTGCTTAACGAATGGAGCCACCCAGGTACTCCTGGATTTTTTAAATGGAAAGACCATATCTCACTTACTTATTTTTTTGACTATGGCACATATGTGAAATACGTAATACAGGGATGGTGGCACTCAGCATATTTTTTATTAAATAAAATAAGTAAGTCAATATTAGAATGTCCCTCTGAACAAGATCTTTCAGTCTTATAGGAAAAAGGGACAGAAATACAGAGAACTCCAGAAAAATGTAGTAGGGAGCAATTGAGTTCCGAGCACTATGGTGGTAGAGAGGAGAATGGAGCAAGCATACTCGTCCTAATTGAAACAAGGAGCTAATGAAACAGATGAAGGAGGAAGAAGAGGAGGAAAATAATAGGACCTCCCATTTATAAAGCACTGGAGTATCTTCTAGGCATTGCACAAAGCTATAAAGTTCCTCAATTTTACACATGAAGTTAAAACTCAGAAATTGAAAAATTTATTCCAAATCACTCTTGTTGGTAGGAAAGCCAGCATTTTTTGAGTTCTTTACATTCTAGATTCAGATACTTAACTGCTGTGCTGAACTGTAAGAACAAAGAATCACCACACACTTCTGATCAAAAGAGTTTTATATGGATTTCTTAGGTAAGGGTCCATGAATTGAATGGCATAAGAATCAGTGCCCTACTCAGGGTGTTTCTATACCCATCAGTTGGTCAATTATCAGATCAGTTATTACTCTGCTAAAAAATTATGTTGAACCCAAAGCAACTGAACGTCAATAAAGAGAAAAACTTTCTTAATCCATGAACTCATACCTTATACATGACTCAGTCTGAGATGGATCTTAGATCTAGTTATAAGGGCCACAAAATAGAAAACATCTAAAGGAAAACACAGAGGCAAACCTTTATGACCTTGGGTTCAGCTAATATTTTTTAGCTCTAATAGCAGAGAAATGTAACTGACTTCATCAAAAATAAAATATTTTTTCTCTTTGAAAGTCACAGTTAAGAAAATGAAAAGCTAATCCACATACTGGGAGATGACATTTGCAAAATATGTATTTCATAAAGACCTTATACCTAAAATACACGAAGAACCATTGTAACTCAATTATTAGAAAACAATCCAATACAAAACAATTTTTTTCAAAAAAAAAAAAAGCAAAACATTTGAACATTCAACAAAGAAGACATATAAATGTAAAAGAACCAGAGAAAAAGTATTTACCATCATTAATCTTAGGGAAAAGCAAATTATAACCATATGTCCTACACTATGCATGTACTAGAAAGGGTAAAATTGAAAAGACTGACCAAACCAAATTTTGGCAGGAAGAACACATAGCTCTCTTATACCTGTTATTCTATATTGCTTAGAATGCAATGGTACATCCAATTTAGAAATGATTTGGCAATTTCTTATAAAAGTAAATATACCATATGACCAAACTATTTTGCTCCAAGGTTTGCCCCTGAAAAATGAAAATAAATGTCCATACAAAGACCTCTACGTGAAGGTTCATAGCAGCATTATTCATAACAGTCCCAAACTAGAAACATCCAAAATATTAGTTTGCTAGTAAATGGAGAAAAAAAAAGTGGTTTATCCATCTTTGGAAATAGATGAAGTAAAATTAAAAAGAAGCAAATGACTGACAGATATAACATGAATAAATTCAAAAGTATTATGCTGAGTGTTTCTATTTTATAAAATGCTAAAAAAGAAAAAAAGGCACATAAATAGCTTTGGAATGAGTAGTGGGTGAGAGGACGGGTTGCAAAGGGGCCAAGACAACTTTTTTTGAGATTTCAGCAATGTTGTATGTCTTGATTGTGTAGACAGTTATATTGTGTGTGTGCATATGGGTGTGCGCGTAAGTCAAAATTCGATAAAATATACAGTTAAAACATTGAATCTAATTTAATGCAAGGTATACCTCAACAGAACTGATTTGAAAAGAATTCATAGAAAGAAAAGTAGGGAGGAAGGATTCCCCCTCATTCTGGTGGGTGTAAAGAGTACGTGAGAGGTTAGACCACGAAAACTGTAAATGATGATACTTTTGAAGTCAGGCATTACCCAAAGTCTACACTATTGTGAAATAGACATATAATCCCTGTAGGAAGTGTTTTATTTAAATTATTTTCTGCTATAGCAACTGCATTTAAAACTGTCTGGCACAGAGAAGTTGTTTGAGGAACATCTATTTAATGCATTAATTTCTGCTTTACCCTAGAAGATTTGCTCTGATTTACAGACTAGCTTTTCTCTTTCATACCTGTGCAATTAGAGTTTGTGATTAATATTCCTCTTTCTCAAGAAAGAGACTAAAGAGATGAAACTTCAAAATAAGAAATGATACTATAATTTATTGTATAAAACGATGACTACATTTTTGAAAAATTATAATTAGTATTAAAGAAAGAAAAACCCAACTGCGATATGAAGGAAACCCTGGTAGGATTATGAAATGTAATGCACTGATAGCCAACACCTCAGGCACCATAGCACCTTCATATACGGACGTCGGAAAGAAACTGACTTTCCACATATCCCTTGAGGTAATGAGAGGATTCAGGATGCTGTGCCCAATGTGATAGCCTGTGGATTCCATTTATGTCCCTCCTATCTAAATACAGCAATACATCTCAATCCTCTCTCAGCCTTGCCTGTGAGCAACATGAAAAAAGGGGGAAGAGTTTATCATTCTGTTTCTGTCAGCATATGTTCAAAGAACAAACCAGAAGGCAAGATGAAGGCAACCGGGTTTTGCTGAGTGCCTACCAGGCTGCCAATTCACACACTCTATCAGTGCATGCACCATTTCTATAGTGTAGTGACGATTTCCATGCTGCAGCTGGGAAAAGAGCTAGGGGAGATTATGTAACTCACTGAACAGCGGGAAGAGCACGTATTTTAACAAGCTTCTGCTAGAACCCATTATTACTATTGAAATAGTAAAATTTCACTTCCTGTTTTTGAACAACAATCACTAGTATTTGTGTAACTCATATATACCAGACATTATTACAAATGGATAATTTACTTGTATATACTCGTTAGAGTCTCAAAATAACTGCATGATACAGGAGCTAAAATTAAAACCATTTTATGGATGAGAAATAAAGAGATATATGCTTCTTTATCTTATTCAAATCCATACTGAAATTGATAGAATTGATAGTAGGCCTGGGTCCGCTCTCTGCTTTTTTTTTTTTTTTTTAAGATTTTATTTATTTATTTGACAGACAGAGATCACAAGTAGGCAGAGAGGCAGGCAGAGAGATAGGGGGAAGCAGCCCCCCTCCTCCCCCCGAACAGAGAGCCCAATGTGGGACTCCATCCCAGGACCCTGGGATCCCGACCTGAGCCGAAGGCAAAGGCTTTAACCCACTGAGCCACCCAGGCACCCCCCACTCTCTGCTTTTAATTGCTGCACCACCCTGCCTTTTCCAAGGGTTGGACATAAAGACAGTGAACTCAGTTGTGAATAAAACACAGGCTCAATGAATGTCTAAAATAGGGGAGACCAATCCAAGTGCTCTCATTTTTTACCTTATTACTCAGAATATTTGAATCTACTCCTTTCACAGACTGGTAGATAACTTTAAATGAGAAAAATTGCATACCCCATTAAGTAGCAATGCAGTTTCCATTCTCATTAAATTGCTTATTAAAAAGAAATATGAAAGTATTAAACTGTGGGTTTTTTTGTGTTTGTTTTTGACCTATTTTCTGAGCATAATGCTTCTATATCATCAGCGTCCTTTCCTCTCTTCTTTTTTCCTATATTCACTTTAAAGTCAAAAGACATTTAAGCTGGTTAAGTAGTAAAAGGAAAACACACACACACACAGAACTAGAACTAGAACCTGTGTGCCCGCTGACCAATCAGAAGCACGTACACTGTTATCAAGTTGTGGCGGGCATATGCTTGCTAGCGGCAGTCACAAGACGCACCCAGGCCCCATCCAGGGGAGAAGAAGAGCGAGTCCAAGAGGGAAGCTAGTTGTCATATACAAGCCGGGAGAACTTGAAACTTTCCCCACCAACAAAGAAAATCAATGTTTACAAAATTATTACACTTTTCTGTAATAATGACTAACGTCACCATTTATGCTCCTCATGATTTGGCGCCATTCTGTCTTCCCAGTCTCTCTTCTCTTGCCTCTCTCCATGTGTACCATGCATTTCAAAGGACCTATGATGATTTATTTAATACTAACACATGTTCAAGAAGACTGCATTTCTCACTTACACATTCAACTCCTTCTTGTTTTCTTCATTTATACACATGTTTACTGAGTACTCACCAAGCATAGGCTTGGTATGGTGTTTTCAAGGTCTAATCCTTTGTCATTCTTCCAGGAAATTTATCCCAACCTAGTAGTAATAGGTTTCCTGACCTTTGACTCTCCCTCGTTGACTCCCTCCTCCCAAGAACAATAAATAAACAACAAATCAACAATAAATCAACAATAAATAAATGACTTTGACGGAAGAGATTATACAGTTGAGGAAAAAACAAGAAGTGTGTATGTTGGTGACTTTAAATTTTGCTTATAAAATACCGTATTGTATTACAATTAATTGTAAACTAGCCCATCACCCTTGTTAGACCGAGGGCAGGACAGCCTTCATCCAAGTCTGATTTCCCCATGTCTGCTACAAAATGTCAGCTGTGATGACTGAGAAAAAAAGGGTGGGGGTTGTTAAATAATCAATACAAACATCCTCTTTCGGAGCGCGGTGTACTAAAGAAATACTAGTACATTAAGGGAAAAGGATGAAGGGAAATTCTAATTACCTGATTTCAAATGCTGCTTCTTTCTACTACCTCAATGTTTGTAGAATTTTAAAATTAAGAAGAAAAACGGAGGTGCCTGTGATGATAATAAATTTATAATAAAATGTGTATAAAGTATTTTGTAAAATTCATTTCCATACATAATCTCATGTGATCCTGTTGAAGTGCATGTATTAACCTTGTCCATAATTTACTGAAAGAGGAACTGATACCCGGTAAGGCCAAGTGACTACTTAAGCTCAGTTTCCAGGTAAGTGAAAGAGCCAGTAAAGAACCCAGATGCCCTGACTGAAATCATATATATATATATATTTTTTTTAACTATCTCAAAGTATATTTACAGAGAAAGAAGAAATAGACAAAATTTTCAGTAGATGATGCTTAGCTGATACAGACAGTAGTCAAAGTCTTCTGTGAAAGTGTTTGTCTTTCTCTTGGACCGTGTAATGTGCTCCCACATCCCATAGCAGGGGCTTCTTAATGGTGCTGTGTGTTTTGCCTGACTTGTCACAAGCAGCACTGATTACGAAAAAAGATTTTACCCAAAACACGTTCATAGAGTTTCTATACATCATTGAATATAACCCACATGGATATTTTTAGTCTCGGGGAATATTCTTATCTCCATTTTAAAGATGGAGTAGCAATGGTTGGGGGCCAGGATGGTAGGATATGCCAGTTGCGACGGAAGAGATTATACATTGAGAAAAAACTGAGAAGTGTATGTTGGTGACTGTAAATTTTGGCTTCTGGCTAAGTAGGGTGGGTTCAGAGCACTGAGTGATTTTCATTGCTACTCCAATAATACACCCCACTCACCTTCCCTGTTTATTTTACTATTAGCGATACATTGAATTCAATGCTAGCGACAAATGTTCCTAGGACTGAAAAACAATTACATCATAAACTTAAATTCTCCTTTTGAAGGAGTCTTACAAGAGTGGGCACAGGGACTGGAAAGTGCAAATAGAGACAAAGAATCAGGAAGGAACCAAACCAAGAGGACTATGGGGGAAAGCACATTACTTTATAGATACAAGCTTGGCATCTCTGTGGGAATCAGACAGCATATTAAAAAAAAAAAAAAAAAAAAAAAAAAAAAAACTGAGCCGCCTGGGTGGCTCAGTTGGTTGGACGACTGCCTTCGGCTCAGGTCATGATCCTGGATTCCTGGGATCGAGTCCCGCATCAGGCTCCCAGCTCCATGGGGAGTCTGCTTCTCTCTCTGACCTTCTCCTCGCTCATGCTCTCTCTCACTGTCTCTCTCTCAAATAAATAAATAAAATATTAAAAAAAAAACTACATATTTTTTATTTGAGTGCAGTAAACATATAGTGTCAATTTAAAAATTAAAAAAAAAAATAAAATGAATTCATTAAAAAACCCAAATCTCTGATCAATCTTAAAAAAAATAACTATAACTGGAAGTGAAAAAGGAATTCTCCAACAGTTAGAATTTCATAAGAAGGAAAAAATTCTGCCTTTGAATGTTGAGAACCTTAACCACTAAACAGTTAGAATGAGAGGCAATGCTTTCAGGAAGATGTGCCACTATTCATGCAAGGAACTGGAATGGAAGGTTTTACAGGACTTGCAATGTGAAGGCTCTTCTATGGGTAAAGACTTAGGTCCTAAGTTGATCTGACTTGTTTTTTCTTTTTCTTTCTTCTTTTTTTTTTTTTTTTAAGATTTTATTTATTTATTTGACAGACAGAGATCACAAGTAGGCAGGGGAGGCAGGCAGAGAGAGAGGAGGAAGCAGGCTCCCCACTGAGGAGAGAGCCTGATGCTGGGCTCAATCTCAGGATCCTGGGATCATGACCTGAGCCAAAGGCAGAGGCTTCAACACACTGAGCCACCCAGGCACGCCTATCTGACTTGTTTCTAAAATGGGGTTTGTTACGGCTAAATGACAGCGGTAGAGGCTAAGATATCTGGAATCTCTCTTGAAGTGAAATGAGAGAAAGACAATTATCATATGATCTCAGTCATATGTGGAATTTAAGAAACAGGACAGGACAACAGGGGAAGGGAGAGAAAAATAAAACAAGACAGAATCAGATAGGGAGACAAACCATAAGAGACTCTTAATCAAAAGAAAGAAAGTGGGGGTTGCTGGAGGGCAGTGGTGGATGGGATAACTGGGTGACGGGCATTAAGGAGGGCACATGTTGCAGTGAGCACTGGGTGTTACATACAACTGATGAATCGCAGAACTCTGACACTAATAATATACTATATGTTAATTAATTCAACTTAAATTAAAAAAATAAAAAAAATTGTTACCTATATGTTTAAAAAAAAAATGAGCTAGACCAGGGCCAACGAGTGAAGTGGTAGCATTTTTGGAGTGAAAGACTTCAGTGGGTACTACTTAGGCATTTTTCTCATGCCTTCGGAAGCTGTACATTCCTGATATTTTTTTAAGATTTTATTTATTTATTTAACAGACAGAGATCACAAGTAGGCAGAGAGGCAGGCAGAGAGAGGGGGGGATGCAGGTTCCCTCCTGAGCAGGAGCCCAAAGCGGGGCTCGATCCCAGGACCTTGGAATCATGATCTGTGCCGAAGGCAAAGGCTTTAACCCACTGGGCCACCCAGGTGCCCTGTACATTCCTTATTATAAACTATGGAATTGATGGAGAACTCTCCTTTTTAAAATTCCTCTAAATTGTGTCTGTTGCAGCAGCTTTCTATGCAATTACCTTCAGAGGTAATTGGCTTCTTCTTTGTTATTATGAGTAGGTTAACAAACATCCTAGTAACGGAGTAACAGCAATTAAAGGACATTAGATAAATAAAGTCACAAATATACTTCCGAAATGTCTCCTGCCATGACAAAGGGGGGCATCTAAATGTGTCGCCAAAAGTATTCTTTCGAAGAATAACAACTTGCTCTTGTTCTCTGAAATTACATTTGGCACTGCCATGAAGATAAAGGATATGGAAAACAAGGCATTTTTTTTTAAATGCACAATGAGTGAAATTACTGTATGTATTCTTCACTGTTCTTTTTATTTTATATTACAAATAATAGAGAGGGTGGGTGGTTCAGTGGGTTAAGCCTCTGCCTTCGGCTCAGGTCATGATCTCAGGGTTCTGGGATCGAGCTCCGCATTGGGCTCTCTGCTCAGTGGGGAGCCTACTTCCCTCCCCCTTTCTGCTTGCCACTCTGCATACTTTGTGATCCCCCTCTCTCTTGTCAAATAAATAAATAAAATATTTAAAAAATGAAATAAAATTAAATTAAAAAGTATGTATTGAGAACAGAGATAACACGGTGATTGTTGTATTTTTTAAAGATGAAAAGATATTTGAGGATGTTTTATATCCCCGAGCCATACTTCTGTGGGGTACTCAAATTTGACTACAAAAAGCCATAATTTGTGATCTATAAATTAGAACCTAAGATGACCTCTGATCAGCAAATGTATTAAATTTTCAATGTGCTCAGAAGAAATAGAAGATACCTCACAATGAAATATAATAAATGTTTATATTTAAACAAACTGAAAATGAAACCACTTAGGACCTAAAGAAATCAGTGCTTGAGCTGGCACATGCCCTTGAGTCTGAAATGGTGGTACGCTGAGCAAGTCCCAGGAGAGTGATTTTCCCCAAAGGTCTCATGATGGTGCCCCTGCTCTACATATGCTCCAAGCAAGGGAATGTGCAGCCAGCTGCAACTAATAAAGAAAAGATTGGGGACGCTCTGTCAGTGGGGAGTAGGGGGACCTTGTTAGGCCAAGATGCACATGCAACATGATAAATAGGAAAAAAATAGGGAAGGGAAGTCAGTCCAAGGATCACTCCACTCTCAGAACAAGGGAAAAATGTTCTAGATCTGATCTAAAGTTCACTTCTTCATTTTGATTTTCCACACAAGGATTCCCACTTGTGCCTTGTTCTCTAACATTCCTTAGCGTAAAGACCACTTCTCTTTGAAATATATGTAGCTATTCTTATTTCCTGGGACAGTAAGACAATGGTGTGGAAATCCTGCAGAGTAGCTCTGTAGCAACTGGAGACTGGCTGTAAGCCAAATATTTAGAGCTTATTTGGGAACAGCAAACAGCTTTACCTTTGAGTATGGCCTTGAGGATCTGTGACTGGCCTTTAGGATCTGCTTCACGTCTCGGAAGGAGAATGATTTTTGAAGCCAGATCCAAGCTCAGTGGGAAAAAGCACCAAGACACATTAGCAAGTCGTGGAATAGACACAAGGTGTGGGCCAGGGCTACACAAAGATATACACATTTTAAAATGTATTCACAAGTGCCCTTAAAATATTTTGTCTTCCTAAGTGATAGGGCGTAACATTTTTTTCAAATCCTGAGCTCATGGTAAAACTGGGTTAAAATGGTAACATTTAAAACCATTATCTAAAGTTATAAACACTCTCTTAAAATCGTTTCTAACATACATAAGCATCAGCCTGGCAGAGACTACCTCTCAGTTTTCCAATAAGTAAATAGATTGAGAGAGAGAGAGAGAGAAACTTGGAACCAACATGGTTTATGCCCAGTAACAGCTCAGAACGGTAGAAGGTAAGAGCCAGTATGTAAAGCAATGGTTCTTAAACTGTTAAATTTTGGGTGTTTATAGAACATTTGAGAATCTGATAATTTACACAACCTTCATTCTGAGAGTAATGCCTTATGAAAACCCATAAAAATTATGAGCAAATTCTGAGGAGCCAATACCTTTCTGAAAGGCATCCATTGACTTCAAATCCCTCACTAAAGCATGAAGGCATCTTACTCAAATGGAAAGAACTTTGCTTAGTGCCTGACAGACAACACATGCTCCATCGATAATCTTGAACAAATGCGCGGACATGAAGTCGGGGAACTCAGACTCAAGCTGTGTCATCATAGATATATCACTTTAAAACTCTGAGCTTCTTTTCTTAAAAAGTCTTGCATTTTTGGTGATTTTCATCAAAATTGGATTTTGGAGAATCTCAATATTTTTGGAGAAAATTTAATGTTTACTGAATTTCAATTTGTTACAATATCCATCCGTGTCCTTTTATAACCTGCATGTCTACTCCACTATCAGATAAATAATGACAAAAATAAATGAGGCTTGTTGGCTTTCATGTGTTAAGCATAGACCCAACAAGGCTGAAAAGTTGTTTTGACTGGGAGAAGGTCAATTTTCTCTTGTGTCCTACCCACAGAACATACCCTATTCTATAGTTTTAAAAACACGTGTGGTGGATCACAAGAAGATGGGGAGTCAGAAAGGAAACCTTTGTTCCAAGCAACTGCCAATTCTAAACTAAAAGCAGCATAGTTTTGTGCTGAAAAATGCTTATGTTTTTAAGGAAATGCATTGAGTTTTAGATGCCAACATATGTTATGCATTGTTTTGTTTTGTTTTGTTTTTGTCATCAAGTTATATTTCCAGCTATACAGGTTTGCATTTAGATCTGTGCATGCATTAGAAAAGATTTCTTGAGAGTATAATCTATAAATAACCCTAAGAAACAAAATACAATATAACTGGGATAAATGTAATATGGTGGAACAAAGACTGAGTTAGAATAAAAACTCTGCCACTTGGTAGTTTTGTGATTTCAGACAAGCCTTTGTTTTTCTGATGCATGATAATGTGACATTATTACTTGCCCCGACTGACTCACAGAATTATCTTGAGTCATAAGTGAATGTGTTTTGAAAACCTTAAAGTTTGTCAAATCAAGTAAGAAAGTAAAATCAGCAACCCTTCTCACCTTTTCTCTAGGATGCCTACATGTTAGGGCCAAAGCTCACTTAACTGGAGATAATTTGACACTTGTCACAAATGATTGGCACCAAAAATGTTTTGCTCATTAAAAAATGGTTTAACACATAAATGAGATAAATGTAAGATAATGAGAAGCAGATGCAAAAAATTACCTTAGGGTTTAAAAATTACAGGGCAACTGCTTACAGAAGATTCAAATCATCAAAAAAAAAATATGACATTTGTTGGTATTCATACAAGGAAACTCATGTGGCAATGTTCCTGCTTTCAGGAGCAAATGAAAGCCTGGATATCAAGTTGAGCATGTCTGGTTTCTAGAGAAAATACCAAAGAGAACATATGCCCTGTTGATGTCTGAGTTTCGGAGAGAATGTGTATATCTGGTCTGTCACCAAATATGTTGGAAAAAATATCAGACTGATCCCCGCATCGGGCTCTCTGCTCAGTGGGGAGCCTGCTTCCCTCTCTCTCTCTGCCTGCCTCTCTGTCTACTTGTGATCTCTGCCTGTCAAATAAACAAATAAAATCTTAAAAAAAAAAGAAAAAAGAAGAAAAAAAAACCATATACTTGACATGATACTCCAAGTCAGCTCAATTTTAAATGAATGAATGAGTGAATCTACTATGATAGTTTCAATCTGTCAACAAGCTTTTTAAATAAATAGCTTGGTGGTGTTCATTGTCAAACTTCTGAAGGTCTCAATTCCCTCACTGTTAGCTGGAGTCCCACAGCTTCTCCTCTCGGTCTCATAGGGGTTGAGATGAGGTTTCATAATGTTTGTAACAACACTGGGTACGATACAAAATATTTCAGTAGACAGAAGGCATAGTGATTCTCAACCTGTTTCCTATTATTGTGAAGTAAAATGAAAGGCCATCTTGTCTCCTTCCGTGGTGAAAAATCATAATGTGAACTTAAGTTTGTAAATCTAAGTGAACAGCTAAAATCTTAGCAACTTTTACTAGTCAACACTTGTGATCTTTAAAAGTTACAATAGACAAGATGCACACACACGCATACACATACACCCACACAGACACAGACACACACATATATACAGGCAATGGAATATCACACAGCCATAAAAAGAATGAGATCAGCAAAATGGGGGTCCCAACACTTTCTCTCCCACAAAAACAATAAATAAACAACTACAAACAGATGAGAATAGCTCAGGGAAAGCTATGAATTACAATGAAGCAGCAGCCAAAACACTGTGGAAATAAAAAAAAAAAGCTGAGGATGGTCACAGAGCAAACCATAGAAAGCATGTTAATTATGTCACCCCATCCCCCAGTCCAGGGTAGCTCACAGAGAAGTTTCGCTCCACAAGAAAATGGAGAACAGAAGAACCCCAGCTAGCCTCACCACTGTGGAGGTTTGCAGAGCCTTTGTTACCAAGGATTTGCACAATTTTCTCCAATGCTGACCCCAGCTGACGGAGCCTTTCAGAGTTCCTGCCGCTGCATCTCCTCCCCAGGGCTGGAGCTATTGTTGCAATGAGACCTACCCCTAGGGCCTCCACATTCCACTTTCTGGGACTGGGATGCCTCCATGCTTTACCATAAAGGTAACTGCCTTCCAAGCTATAGGTCCTGGCTCCGACCTGTCATTGTCGAGGACCACAGGTCACAGGTCATGGTTCTAGCCTGTCAGTGCCAGGACAGTGCTGCTGCTCTGAAAACCACTTTAAATATATATGATTGCATTTGTCAATAAAGTAAAAAAAAAAAATCTAAACTCAAAAATGTGTCCTAGATATTAAGAACATCACAATTTCTCAATAATTTCAGTGAATTACTTTATAGCTTTATATATATATATGTTCAATAAAAATTATATCTCAAGTTGGAAATAACACATTTTTCATCACAGTATAAGTTAAAATCACAACACACACATATCCAAATAGACAGCTGCACAAATATTTATAAGGTTAAATTTGAGACACTTGGCATATACATATGAAAAATTATTCATTTAGATTTTTACAAAGAAATTATTATAGGATGCTTTACATTTAAAATTATAAGAAAAAGCAGAATATATAATCTACATTAACATATATATAGTAATCAAAAGGCAGATTATGCCTAATATAAAAAGAATTAAAGGGAAATACAAAATTATATTTCAAAGCAGTGTGTGTCCAGTGATGGGATTTTAAGTGGATTTTTAAGTTATTTTCTTTTTAAGATTTTATTTATTTATCTGCGAGAGAGAAAGAGTGAGAGAGGGTGGGAGGGGGAGGAGTAGAGGGAGAGGGACAAACAGACTCTGACTGAGCACCGAGCCCCATGAGGGGCTCAGCCCCAAGACCTAAGGTCATGACCTGAGCCAAAATCAAGAGTCAGACACTTAACCAACTGAGACCCAGGTACCCTGGATTATTTTTACGTTTTTAAAAAATATTTTTCTATAGTAATAATACTTCTAGAATTAAACAAGCACATCTATTAAAGTAAAATAGAGCCGCAAAATAGAGAGTGGATATCCTCTCCAAAAGGAATCAGGGAGGATAAAAAGTAACACGAGTCTTGGGTAACTAACAGCAGGGCCTCACTTCTTTAGTCGAGAATGTTTACTACTGCTGGCAGCCTTCCCAATCAAAAGCCAGCTCTCAAACATTAATAAGGATACTGAATTTATCAACATGTCTGGCAAATGTCAGCATATACCATTATTTTTAAAAAATAACTGAAGTGCTTCAGCAGCACACCTTCCTCCTTCAAAGTCTATCTTTACTACAAACTATCAAATCTATTCAAAATTGAACACACTTTCAGGGAAACTACTTGAAACAGAATCCTCTAGTACTCATCTCAGAGTTCAGCAAAATATTACCAAAGACATTCTGAGGGTTCATTTTTAAAGGTGCATGAGTGAATTTCCATAGTCACATGCCCCTTGGGGCAAAGTACGTGACTTTCTACCACATACCACTACGATGCATCTATTTGTGTATGCACGTATGCATATGCAAGTACCCGTGTATATGTATTCATTATTCATTCAATATATGTTTTCATAAAATCTAAAAATGTACGCTGTTGACAGAGTCATAGGCAAATCAGATGAGTGAATACTATCAAGATGAGTGAATAATTACATCATAGCAGAAAGCATTTTCACAATGGAAGCTGTATAATACTAAGGCCTCACCTCTTTTGCACGGATACATGACCAAGTTGGGGAAACACCTTAAAAAATTCTCCTCCTTTACAAAAATTATGACACTGAAACACAAGTGTCTTTTCCTTTTCTTCTCTGATTTTGTAT
The DNA here is from genome assembly GCF_030435805.1 of Mustela lutreola. Taxonomy (NCBI): domain Eukaryota; kingdom Metazoa; phylum Chordata; class Mammalia; order Carnivora; family Mustelidae; genus Mustela; species Mustela lutreola. The sequence continues at coordinate 253,401,364 of NC_081290.1, read as the reverse complement.
GAAGTTAGACAAAGACAGCCTACAAATCTTTAACCCCTATCATGTACAGTGGGGAACCAAAACTTAATAAGTTGAGGATCATGATATGGAAAGGTAGGAAAACCAAAAAACTTGGTCTTTTGACGTTGTTTAGCTACTGAATAAGCTAAAAAATTGTCATGTTTATAGACACCTTCTTACCTTATTTAATAAAAATCTTGCTGTTAAATAGCTTTTTGGGAAGTGCATATGCTAAAGGCATCCTAATTTATGCACCTTCATGATCTACTCATACACAATTCACCTGATTTCATATATAAATGCTCCTTTCAAAGTGGCATGAAATAACAAGGCTTACAAATAATGCCTCATTTTCAAGTCATAAACAGTTTCAGCAAATCTTGATTTGGGTAATTTCTGAAAGTTGATAAATTACTAATGTATATTCAACAACTGGCATATTACGAAGAAGTAAATCAATGAAAATTATTAGAGCTCCTCGTTCTCTTCTCCCAAATTTTCCTTCACTAACTCTTCAATTTGGGAAATGAAATTCAAAAGATTTAAAAAGGCTCATATGATCTATCTTCATATAAATTTCTCAGCCTACGACCTAAAACTTACCAGCTCTAGGGAGCTCAGATTTGGTTTATTACATTCTTGGTATTATTAAGTTAAACTATTTCATAGAGAACTAGAAATTTCTCTACAAATGAAAATGCACACACACACACAGACAGACACAGGCATGGCCCTCCTTCTCCAATTTCAGTGATTTATGATTGATGACTGCAAAGAGCTAAGGCCAACCTGAATATAAAAGTTAAGATAACCTGTGCTCGAGTCTCAGTATGAAAGATTAAAGGTAGACAGACAAATGCTTTGGGTTTTGCACTTTTATCTACTTATCAGATACAATGAACAGAGTGTTGAGAGGCAGGGATCCATCAGCATTAACAAGAAATAATTCACAGTTTTCTTGGTGTGCTGGAGAATATCTTCTTGTAAATAAGGTAAACGAAATATCAAGAAGCATATTTATGGAGAAGTAAATAGCAAGATAACTTCTAGATTCATATATCACATGGAATGAATATTTAATACATACTGATCAATGTAATAGGAACACCTTCCCCTGACTCTGAGCCAAAAGTAAAGGGGCTGAAGAAGAGAAATGTGTCATTTCTTATTGTTTTCATTGGAAAAATTTCAGGGTTTTCCAACCATTACATAAAATAAGGAATTATCCATCTTTAATTTAAACCTTGCGCTTGTAAACTGAACTGACCATTGTAATGAAAACATTTAAAAAAAATACACACAATGTAACTCATATTTATTATTTATTAGGCAAATAATCACTCCTACTCCTAAGAACCTAATATTCCATCACTTTACTGCATTTGGAAATGCACATGGACCAAATGCACAACAATTAAAGACACCTACCTCTTACCTCCCCCTGCTCAAGGGAGATAAAAGAAAGTATCAAAGTTTCATCTTGCTGCTAATAACAAACTACCATGAACTAAGTGGTTTAAAAAACAAACAAAAACCCACTTCGATTCTCTTACAGTTCTGAAAGTCTAAAGTCTGAAATAAATATTATGGGACTAAGATCAAGGGGTTGGTCGGGCTGGTTCTTTCTGCAGGTTACATTGTCATTCCTCCTCCAGCTTCTGTGATCACAGAATCTTATTTAGGCCTTTCTGTCTCACTTTTTTTTTTTTTTTCCAAGAATTTATTTATTTAACAGAGAGATCACAAGTAGGCAGAGAGGCAGGCAGAGGGAGAGAGGAAGCAGGCTCCCTGCCGAGCAGAGAGCCTGATGCGGGGCTCGATCCCAGGACCCTGAAACCACGACCTGAGCCGAAGGCAGAGGCTTAACCCACTGAGCCACCCAAGCGCCCCATTCTGTCTCACTCTTATATGGACTTGTATATGACATTTAGGTTTCACCTGGATATTTTGGAATACCCTTCCTATCTGAAGATCCTTAACTTAATCACATCTGTAAAGTCTCCTTTGCCATAAGGTGTAAGATTCACAGGTTCCAGGAATTAGCAAGTGGTTATCTTTGGGAGGCCATAGTTATTCCACAGTTTGTGGTAAATGTCTACCTCTACATAGATCTTGACTTGATAGTCTTGTAAAGAAAAATCTCAATAACTAAAATCAATCAACAATTATACTCTTAGTAATAAAGAGATTTATGCAGGGATCTCTGGAGGTCAAGAATGTGGATCACCAGTGGATCTCATCTCTGGAAATTCACTCAATCTATGCCGTAATGTAAATAGTCTGAAAGATCACACTCCTCAGTATTGAATTCAAGTACCTGAAGGTTACAAGGGGACTTTAAACACTTTGGAATGATACCTGCCTTTGGTTAAGAATGTACCCAGGAATATCTGCATTTGTCTCCATTAATTAAAAAGGCAAGAAAATGAAAGCATCTTCAATGTGGTCAAATACAGCTGTAATCCTTACAAGAGTTCAGAAATGAAATTTAAGGTAAACGATACTATAGTTTATGCACTGGGAGGGTGGTAGGGGAAGGGAAAAAGATGCTCACCTTAAATAATAAATCCTTCTTCCCATAACGAAGCTCCTTTAGCTGGGCTTGGATTTTTTTTGACTGCAAGAACATAAACGTAGATTAGTGCCTTAGTTTCATCTATATTTTCGAACTTGAATATTAAAATTATTTTAAACTATATAGGAATGAATCTTGCGGTCAAGCAAAAGCTTAATCTCTGCTTTAGAAGCTGGACATCTAGTTGGTCTAGGCAGCAGGACAAAGCCAAAGCCTGTGCAAAGGAACCATATTATTAATTTTTTTGTAGAAATTTTACTTTTTAACCTTTAACTTTTTAATTTGAGTATAGCTAACATAATAGGAATCAGACTGTTTAAAAGGCAATATTTAAAGAAAATAGTTTATTGCTTCTCTCCCAGCATCCCCACCCCCCCACACAAAGAATACACACACACACACACACACACACACACACACACAGAAAATTTTAGTCACCAGAGCATGTCCAACAATCCAATTTTAGGTGCTAAATATACCTATGTATATGTATGCCTCAGTTTTCAAATTGCTTATTTGCAATTACTTCTTTTTTAAGATTAAGATTATTCTTTCTTATCAATTTCCTGATTCAATAGATCACAGAATGCAGTTGGTTCATGATAGGGATGTCTGTAAAAACTGTTCCTAATATTAGAGCTCTTGAGAATAAAAACTTTCACTTGGAACCCCCCCCCACAACACATACATACATACCCCGCCTCCTGAATTTATATTTCTATTTCAGATCCAAGAGCATGGAATGGTCTTCCATCTTTTTGTGTCTTCTTCAGTTTCTTTCATGAGTGTTCTGTAGTTCCTCAAGTACAGATCCTTTACCTCTTTGGTTAGGTTTATTCCCAGGTATCTTATGGTTCTTGGTGCTATAGTAAATGGAATCGATTCTCTCATTTCCCTTTCTATATTTTCATTGTTAGTATATAAGAAAGCCACTGATTTCTGCACATTGACTTTGTATCCTGCCACGTTGCTGAATTGCTGTATGAGTTCTAGTAGTTTGGGGGTGGAGTCTTTTGGGTTTTCCATATAAAGAATCATGTCATCTGCGAAGAGAGAGAGTTTGACTTCTTCATTGCCAATTTGGATACCTTTTATTTCTCTTTGTTGTCTGATTGCTGTTGCTAGGACTTCTAATACTATGTTGAACAAGATTGGTGAGACTGGGCATCCTTGTCTTGTTCCTGATCTCAACGGGAAGGCTGCAAGCTTTTTCCCATTGAGGATGATATTTGCTGTGGATCTTTCATAGATAGATTTGATGAAGTTCAGGAATGTTCCCTCTATCCCTATACTTTGAAGCGTTTTAATCAGGAACGGATGCTGGATTTTGTCAAATGCTTTTTCTGCATCAATTGAGAGGACCATGTGGTTCTTCTCTCTTCTCATATTAATTTGTTGTATCACATTGATTGATTTGTGAATGTTGAACCATCCTTGTAGCCCAGGAATGAATCCCACCTAATCATGGTGGATAATCTTTTTAATGTGCTGTTGGATCCTGTTGGCTAGGATCTTGTTGAGAATCTTAGCATCCATATTCATTAGTGATATTGGTCTAAAATTCTCCTTTTTGGTAAGGTCTTTGCCTGGTTTGGGGATCAGGGTAATGCTGGCTTCATAGAAAGAGTCAGGAAGTTTTCCTTCTGCTTCAATTTTTTGAAACAGCTTCAGGAGAATAGGTGTTATTTCTTCTTTGAAAGTTTGGTAGAATTCCCCAGGGAATCCGTCAGGTCCTGGGCTCTTGTTTTTTTGGGAGGTTTTTGATCACTGCTTCAATCTCGTTATTAGATATCGGTCTATACAGGTTGTCGATTTCTTCCTGGTTCAATTTTGGTAGTTTATAGTTTTCCAGGAATGCATCCATTTCATCTAGGTTGCTAAGCTTATTGGCATATAACTGTTGATAATAACTTCTGATGATTGTTTCTACTTCCTTGGTGTTAGTTGTGATCTCTCCCTTTTCATTCATAATTTTATGAATTTGGGCTTTCTCTCTTTTCTTTTGGATTAGTGTGGCCAATTCAGGATTCTACATTTATTACAACTCTGTTCTCCTGGCACAAAATTCTCCAAGTAACCCCAAATCATGATATTTCAGACATAGATCTCTCTCTCTCTCTTTCTCATTACATTAATTTCATCTCCAAGACATTTGCTGGTTTTCATGACTATCCTTTATTTTGTACTATTGATTTCAGGAAAGAATCATTTCTGTTATCTTCTCCAACTTCAAATGCACAGTTGTTTGGCATTGTCTCCCTGCTGTTTCAATCTGTTGCCCAGGGCTCATTTATAGGCAGGACAGTTCCTTAGGTAAACAGACTTTATTTACTTAGTTTTCCAAATGAATGTTGACCAATATCAATGGGGAATGAGAGATTACCACTACATATGGTGTGCCTGATTTGCCCAAGTTCATTTCTACTCTTTTGAATAATTAATGCTCTATTTTTTTAAAGCATCAGAAAGGTCTAATTTTAACCATTTTGGGTGTTAACTTTAATGCAGATTTATGCTGAATGCACAGAATATAATTGAAACTTCTATTCATAACTTGAATTAATTATTAAAACATCAATTTTTGTGTTATGCAGTGATTCATTTGGGAACTAGAATAAAAGGCTACACATCTTTGTTCTGCACTAAGTGAGCAAGAACAGTTAGATTTCCTGAGCTTAGTTAGGGTTATTTAGAAATATTTCTTTTTTTTTAGAAATTTTCATCACAGTCACTCTTCACTTCTCTGCATTGTATATTCCAGCCATCTTCTAATGTTCAGTGAGCGAAAAAGCAACATCCTATCTAAAGATCATATGAGAGTATACAAATTAAGAATAAATGCATTTTGAGTTGAGTGCATTTTGTAATGCACATTGATCTAAAACCCTACTGACATTTTGTTTTCTTTTAGCTTCCTAGAGCATCATTTTGGAAAATTTAAAATCGTCAGAGGGGGTAATCTTCAAACCATTAAGTTATTACTATATTGAGGTCTTAGTAGTCTTTAAAATTAATGATATTATTTTTTTTAAGATTTTATTAATGATATTAAATGTAATTTTACATGTTGGTGCCTGTGAGTCATGAAGTTTTTGTGTCTATGGTAAAATTAAGTTTGTGATAATGATGATGATGATTTTAAGTATAATAAAAAGATGGAGAAGGTAAAGACAAAAATGGTGGCCACGATAGAACATATTATTTTATTTTTCATTTAATTTTATTTTTATAAGATTTTATTTATTTATTTATTTATTTATTTATTTGACAGAGAGAGAGAGAGGGGCAGCCACAGGCAGAGGGAGAGGAAGAAGCAGGCTCCACATTAAGCAGGGAGCCTGATGCGGGGCTCAATCCCAGGACTCTGGGATCATGACCTGAGCTGAAGGCAGACGCTTAACCACTGAGCCACCCAGCTGCCCAAGATAGAACATTTTAGTTAGTCCCTAAGGTTTTTCATTTCTGCAGTTCACGGGCAAGTAGCATTTCCTTCATGAAATAATAGTGAAGATGATCATAGTGGTATTTGTACTAGACTCTATTGTTTTAATATTCTGCCTTGGCAAACGAAAACACTGGCAATCCATTAGGGGTCAATGAGATCTGGATATTTATTTTTCTATGAATAGTTTAGGGTCATTGAATTATAAGACAGCTCCCTTTTAGCTCCTAAACTGACAGAGGATATTACTATTTTGTTTTGGTGGTAATAGTGGTGTTAAAACAAATAATTACATTTATTACCATATCTTGGGAAGTGTTTTTGTGACAGGGAAAAAAAAAAAAATATATATATATATATATATATATATGCTTCCATTATTGCCCAGGATGTTAAACTCTAAATTTTTTCCATAAATAAATAAAGAGATAGGTCAAGTGAATAAACTGATTTCAACATTATGCAGTATTAATATATGAAGCATCTAGGAATTCATAAATTAAAATGTAGATATAATATATCTTTTAAGGAATTGAGACGAATTTAAAGAAATGAATCATTCATGAACTAGGGGACTAAAAAATATAGATCAACCCAGATTGTTGTTATTGCTTATTTATTCACTTGTTTGTTTGTTTCTAAACAGCACAGGCAATTCTGCCTGGGGGGGGCCATCTCTCTTTCCTGAGTGCTGTGGGGACTCTGGGAACATGGCAACCCACCTCAGAATACAGCTTCAGTCCACATAGTATTTATTCAAAAATTGGTTCCACTTGCTTACCCTCTTGTAAGTAACATCCAGAAACTGCACACTACCCATGTCATATTTCTAGAAACCTAGCAAATCAAACATCATAAGTGTCTATGCCTATTCAGATAGAAAAGCATAATGATAGAAAGACCACACAGGTTCATATCCATAGGCTATTCGGTTTGATTATTCATTTATGACGCATCGGCCTTTAGTTTCCATGTATTGAAAATTTCTATTCATCCCATGCACAATATTACAGCGAAGGCATTATAAACAGGATATTATATTTCCCGTTAGACTCTAACTTCAGTGTTGAATGGCAAAGACTTCTACATGTCCATAAGGAATTATTCTCAGCTTGTTTACTTAAAAAAAATCCCAAGATCTGGATAGGTGCATGACCACCAACCTAATGACCTTTTCCAGACTCCATTCAGCGTGGCTAGGCATGTGACTGACGTCTGGCAAAAAGGATGCAATGAGACATGTGTCACTACTTCCTAGCTGGACTTATTAAAAGCAATGTTTGTGAGTCACCACGTAATCTTCCTTGGTCTTTCTGCTGGAAGGTGATAATAACAGGGGACGGTCCTTGGAACAGAGGGTGGCTCCACAATTAGATGATAGCAGTATTTCACCAGCTCTGTGCCTTTCTTGTAACTACTGTGGGAAAGGGGTTAAACTTGTAAGTTGCGAGAGCCACTGTTCTTGTTCTGTCTATACCATTCCTCCCCAGATATCAGATCTATGAGGACTATGGGGACTCTTGTGCCTGCTCTTTATCATTCACAGGTTTTTCCATTAATAAACCCCTTGCACAAAGAGCCTCATCTTCAGTGTGCTTGTTGGAGGATCCAGCTAACATAGTGACTGTGGTTGCCTCTCCTCCGGGTATAAAGAACCACTTACTATGACACTCTCTCCACTATCACATTACTTACTATCACAAAGAATTACGTGAGCTACATTAATCTATAGCATTAAATAGGGGAACATAAAGCAAAGAAGGATTGGGAGATCAGAAGTATAGGAAATTGATTTTAGTAAAATCTGGATTCACCAGAATGACTCCCCCACTCCCCACTAAGAAAAGCATGAAACAATTTTCCTGCCTAGCAAGTAGAACCAATGACTGTATTTGTTTTTTAAAGTTTATGGTTGGCTCCAGAATCCTCATTCTGAAATTTCACTGTCATTGCAAAACTTTGTAGACACCAGATAGATGGTTCAAAAAATTAAAATTTCATGGACCTCCAGGTCTATTAAGAAAATCCTGATAATCCAGTTAAGGAAGGAATCCATAAAACCACTTTAGGGAAGCAACACTTAACTGGCTTAATTTCTTTCTTTTTTTTTTTTTTTTTTTTTTTTTGGTTATGCAATTTTAAGACACCCCCAAATACCTGAAAGTTTAAAATCTGTTTTCATTTTCCTATTCCAGTGCTTTCATTTATGTTAGTGATGGCCAAAGTCTCCAGGCTTCTGGTGTAAGGAAGAAAAATCTGGCACTAATATTTTGGTACTCTCTACTCCACTGAAGCCAGAAAATGTACTCACCTCCTCTGCATGGATGCCACACAGCTTGCTTCCTGACAAGAGTTTGTTCTTCAAGCTTTTGTTCTGGTGGAAGAAACACAGTATATTGCTAAGACATTAAAAACCTTTAACAATTTCTTAAATATGTCAGGTGCATTTCTCTGTTTTGTTCACCGATAAGTCCCCTTCAGGAGAGGACACATAATGGATTTGTACAAAGTGAGCAGAATCTGTCAACGTAAAATAATGTTTCATTCAATTAACATTTTGATACCTTCACATTAACACACTCATTCTAAAAGATGGAACTTTATTTGGCTTCACATTTAATGCTGTTTTATTAGATCTGCGTATTTTATGTTCTAAAATAATTTTCATTTCTAATCTGCAATTGATGCTGGTTTTTGAAAGCACTCCTCTAAAGAGAAGGCAGTGTTTTAGTATTATTATGTTCAATTAGCCAACATATAGTACATCATTGATTTTTGACGTAGTGTTCAATGGCTTATTAGGATGCTGGTTGCCTTGGATCCTAGTACAATGCAGTCACAGACCCAGGAGGCTCTACATTCCCTCCAAAGACTATAGTTTTTGAATCCTCTGACATTCTGGAGGCCTGTGACTTAGACTCAAAAGTCTTCTTGATGATCAGAAGCCATTTCTTTTCTGCTGGGCTGGAGTCTGGACAGATAACGATAATCCTTTGAATTCACCATAATTGACCTTGATTCATAGATGAGTGTTTGTTACTCCTGACACAGAAGCCCTGTGTTCTTAGCCATCTGAATCCAAACCCTTTACAGCTATTCAATTGTATCTGCCTCATTATGCTCAGGCTTTCCTGTCTTTGTCCTGGTAACGCAGGTCCTTCTAGACAGGCGGGCTAAAGGAGAACAGAAAACTTGGTGAAACCCACAGGATTCAGACTTTGTACTGTCTCTGCAGGAGCAAACCATGTAGTGGTAAAGTACATCTCACGCATAATGACTCTAAAGACAGTCAATCTGATGAGCACTGCAAGCAAACTGAACACACTTTATGCAGAATGAATGAGTAACCGAATGAATGAATACATCAAATCTGAGAGTTCTTCACTTACAATTCCCACCTTTTGAACATCATTTCCTATTTTATTTTCCTGTCATGCAGAGAGGGGATACAGCTGTCTCAGTTTGAAAGAAACCTTTGACTAATTTTTCTTCTTTAGCAAAGACTTGAAATTCTAAAAAGCTCATTTCTTAGAATTTTAGTACTATGAAATGATTTATACAAATGAGGAGTTATCTTGATTCTACTCGAGTAATTTTTTTTGCAAATATTCATATTCATCATACAACAAAACACGAGATTAGAGTTTTTATCTTATATTGAAAAAATTGTAACCTATAACAAGGGGATGAATACTGATGTTCTAACTCTGCAGTGTTGTTCAGATTGTATGTTAAAAAATACCCTAGTTTCCTTCTAGTTGTGTCTATTTATGATATTTTGACATATGTAATCTTAATTTTTTTTCTCATAAATGGTCTGTTTCTCTCTTTCCGATTCCTCCTACCATCTTTGTATACAGAAATACTTCATTATCTCTAGAGATTTAATATTCATTTAGAGTTTTCATCTTTTTTTTTTTTTTTTCAGAGACAGAGGGAGACAGCATGTGTGCATGTGAGTGGAGGGGGGAGTGGGGCAGAAGGAGAGAGAAACTCTCAAGCAGGCTCCACTGCCCAGCGTGAAACCTGATGCAGGGCTTGATCTCACAACCCTGAGATCATGACCTGAACTGAAATCAAAAGTTGGACACTGAAACCACTTGAGTCACTCAGGTGCCCCAGATTTTCCATCTTTTTGAGGGTTATCATCTTTTGGTGGAAAGCCATGGAATTTAAAATAAGGTCTATAGTTTGTTTAATAGTATTATATTAATGTTATTTTTCTGCTTCAATAATTGTATTATCACTCTGTATGATATTATATGAGAGTTTGGGGGCAAAGATACATGAGAACATTCTATACTAATTTGGCATACCCTTTTCTATGTCACAATTTCAAAAAAGTTAAATTATCTGTGGATGCTAGGTAGCTCAGTTAGTTGGGTGTCCAACTCTTGATTTTTGGCTCAAGTCACCATCTCAGGGTCCTGAGATCGAGCCCCATGTCAGTCTCCATGCTCAGTGTGGAGTCTCCTTGGGATTGCCTCTCTCCCTTTCTCTCCCAAGAATCCCTCAAGCTGAGTGAAGATGTGATCCTGAGGAATGACAGCAACATGTCTCCAATCAGTGGTGTTCCTCTTCTCAGGGGACAAAACCACAACCAGAAGTATCCTTTGCTTTTTCTGCTACCAATTGCAGCTTGAATTGGTCTGTGCTTATGAATCAGTACCCAGAGTCCTAGGAGAGGACCCCTTCCATTCAGTCTGGCAGACTGTGGCATTTCCCCTCCTCAGCCAGTTCCAGCTTTCCAGAGCCTGACTAGCCATCCTCACACCTACTCCACTGGGTACATGGTTCTAGAGCCTCAGCCTAATGAGAAATATAAATCCTTCCTAAGTCTCCTCCAGCATGACAGATACCTAGCCCATCCTCAGGAACCAGCTGTGTAGGACTGCAATTCTGCCCAGCCAGGCAGAAGCATGGGATTGTTCTTCAACCTGCCTCCCAGATCAGCCCACACATTAAAAAAATGTATTCCACCCTCCCCATTCCCCCCAGATTGCAGACATGCCAGTATCAGCCTTGCAAGTTAAAGAAAAAAAAAAAAAAAGCCAGTCTCCAGAGGGAAGAAATCCGTTCTTTTATTAAACTTCACTTTGAAGAAGAGAATTTATTTTTTCAAATCTGCTCATGATTTGCCTTCCACAGCAACCGCCCCCCCACCCCCGACTTCTATAAACAATGTAACCATCCCTTTAGTTCTTTCACTGTTAGTGACATCTGGGAAATACTAGCTTTCTTTTCAGCACAAAACCACTGGGGCCATCCACGTAGATACTCACAGTATCTTAAGACAAATTGGAGGTAAAAGACAAGGCTTGGTCTATGATATGGCGGTAAGACCTCCCTGCAAATCATTCCAGATAAAATGATACATTTCTCCAATATCATTCATCTCTCTAATCCAGTAGACAGCTTTGTGTTCAGTCTGAGTATGGCCCTTAGAGCATGAGAACTCAGGAAGTCCCTGCTGCCAATGTTCCCCGTCCACACACACCCTACTTGCCTCTGGGTGGAAGAGGGTGGAAATTAAATGACTGAATATTAAAAAATAATAGTAAAATAAATAAAAATTTTAAAAAATTAAGATAAATAACATTGGACCAAGACAGGAGAAGTGTATTGGACAGAAGATTTACACACCAACACTAACTATCCACATATGAGTAACTTGATTAGAAATGATATTGTAGTTAATATTATATTTAAAATTTAGTGTATGTGGCCTATACTATTTAAATTTTGCACCTTCACTTAAAGCTTTTTTCCTTTTTTTTCTTTCCTCCTTCTTTCCCTTCCTTTTTTTCTTTTTTTTTTCCCCAATTCTGTTCAATTCTAACATGATAGGTAAAGCAATGGATAGAACATTATTTCACTGGAAATGTTTATGATGGACTTGGACAACGCTCTTGGAACTGCACAGGGAAGACTGCCTCTCCCAACATGGGTAGCCTGGTGACCACCCCCAAGTGAGCAGTGATTCCATTATGTGTCCACCGTCTGTGCGGACAGTTGGTAATTCTGGGCAACTGTGTATACTATGTAAAGCAATATGTTTCCATTAAGCTAAATGCCATTTCTAAAGCTTAAGAATTAGAGGATTAAATACTGAAACATACTCAGAACTGGGGATAATAATTATAATCACCCGCATGGGGGCCAGTTGTAGAACACAAGGGAGACTTGTCAGGCCCATACTGAGATTGTTCTCAGATGGCATGTTCTTCAGAAACATATGATGACACGGTGCACTGAGGAGAGAATACTGACTCCCAGACAACTCCCTCATTTAAGATTTCTACTTATGGTTAGTGAGCACACTTCTCTAATTCCAGAAGGAATTGTGGCTGGATAACACTTAGGCACTAAGAACACAGTTTTGTTTTTGTTTTTGTATTTTGTTTTTTACAGTTTTGTAAGCAGACTTACAAAATGAAATGACATCTACCCTCTAAACAATGGATCTCATCCCTATCAAACCTAATGATGCTTTTACAAGACCTAAAACAATTTATACATATAATTATACACAAGATGCCAGGATCCAATTATGATTATGCCTCACTTGAGGGAATATGAAGAAAAGTAGATTAAGAGAGTCATCAAATGTTTAAATGTCTGTTCTTCCTGTCTGTCACACTTCTGCTATCCCTTACTTTAATAACAGTACTCTGATTTTTCTTATGAGAAAATATTTTTCTATGCTAATTCCATGTGGCTGGTGTTGACTCCAACTTCCCCAACCCTATCTAGGAAAAGGAAAATACTCAAGTCCAGCCAATCAGTCTTGGTCCAGATTTAGTAAAATAACATAAACTCTGCTGATGAAAAGTTAATATGAATCTTTTCTTTTCAAGAATTGTAAGGAAAAGGTGCTGAGAGTCATCATTCAGTCGGAATCCCTCTGAGACGAAATCACAAGGGAAAATAACACCTGGGTGTGGAGAGAGAAATGCTGAAACCTGGTGATCGTGCTGGCCCTTCTTCCTTGCTTCATACTTTCCTGAAGCTCGTATACTCCTGGGTGTTTCAATTATACGCTTCCAGCACCAGCCCTTCGGCTCTCTTGACACCATACATAAATCTTTTTGTCCACCCTATCTTACATACTTGTGTAATTCTATCACATCCTTAGGATTCAGAGTAGCAAAGAACATCTAAATAACCATGCTTATATCTAATGCATAATGCCATAACATATCAGGATGCAGGCCATTTATTTTGCTTTTTCTAAATGGGAGGCAGACCTTGCTTCCTGACTATTTAGGGAATGCTTCCCAACTGATGCTGTACAAATCTTGGATAGCATGGAACAAATATCCCTATGGCCTTCTTGGGAACCCAGCTTAAACATGTCAGCCCTGCCTAAAAATGCCATTTAATATATCTCATTGTCTATAGGATAAATCTCAAACTCATATCTGATAGCAACATAATATCTTTCTTAATAAATAGATCCGCTTAATCTAGTTCTAGTTTTTACCTGAAAACTTAAAATATCACATTTTCGGGAGCATTTACATGGTAGGCCAAACCCGCCAAATGTTCTAGGTTACAAAACAGAAAGATTTAAGTCCAGTATATCTCTATAATCTTTCTATATGTCAATATAAAGATTCCAAAATTGCTGGGTCTAGATTTTACATTGTGTTTTCAAATGAAATTAGGCACTAAGAGGTATTATTGTTTGCAAATAATAAAAACCAACAATAGCCAAATCAAGCAAAACATGAATTTATTGTGAGTATCTCCAGCAGAATAAAGTCTGGGTATAAGGCTCAAAAAGGAGACAGGAACTGAGTATGACAAGGTTATCTATGACTGTAAGACAGAATAAAGTTATTGTAACAACTATAAACCACTATACTTATTTACAAGGTGGAATGATGAGGTCTCAATGAATTTTCATGGTAAAAGTCATTATCTGGGGCCACTTAGGATTGTCAAATACAATAAATTATGTATATGCAATTATAATATTATTTTCTAGATTAAAAATATACATAAAACACTGCTCCCAGGAAAGTCAAAAACATGTGTTGATATCTCCAAAGTGCAATTAAATGTAAACCAAAAGTAAAAACACCTGCAGTGGTATTCAGACTAAAACCAGAGATGGCTGGGTCTAACTGTGGAAAGTAGCTCCTATTTTAGAATTTCCTAAAACTGTTCAGAAACCACTATATATGACTTCTTGAGACCCACATTTGTTTCAGTTTAAATGTGTTTTTAAAATGCCTAGAGAATGGACATGCTCTTTCAAATAAATCATTTCGTAATTGGAAATCTGATATTGCATATTAAGGACAACAATAAGTTTAGGTGTAATATGTAACATAAATACTTTGCTTCTAAAATATTAGCAGATTTTACCTTTTATAAATTTTCTAAGAGTCCTTATTGAGGACATCTCTGGAAAGGGATGGGATAATGGACTGAAATTTAAATCATGAGTGTTTTTTTATTAGTTCTTAGATATACTTTTTTTTTTTCTTAACTTCTTACTGTTTCTGAAATCAGGATGTGGTCTACAATATTATGCATCTTTCATTTAGTATTTACTGTTCACCCACCTTAGGAAAGTTAACTCACTTTACAATAGATACTCCTTAAAATTTATAAACTGTTATTCGGCAATTTTTGTTTCAAAATAAGAGGTAAAGAGGAATGAAGGGAAGAACTTTTCCTCTCCCATTTAGAAAAGCTTACCTATAGAGAAAGTAGGGAAAGTAAGAAATGTGTATTTGGACTTTTTATTTGTTCTAAGCCACAGAGAAGACAAAAGTATACTTTCAAAATAGAGAGAGATAAAACCATCTATGAAATAGCTTCAAACTGATAATGGAGAAATAGGCCAAAGGCCTATTTATATCATAATATAAATACAGATCTTTAGCAACTGCAATATCTTTTGTAGAAAAGGCAAAGCTGTTCTCTTGAATTATGCAAAAATATAATGTAGGTATCAAGAGAGACATTTACATGAAACTAAATAATTTCATTAATACTTTTTTTCTGAATCACCCTGTTTAAATATAATGCTATATTTCACCTATATGTAGACTAATTGCTACTTTAATAATTTGTATTTTTATGGAAAGATTTAAAATTGAGAAGTGATTGAAATGATCATTCTATAAACATTTAAAGAAAACCACCCGACAACCTTGCTATTATCCAAGTGATGGCAGATACCCCACTTGAGGGTTGTTGGCCTTGCCAAAGTCAATTCTAAATTGGTTGTAGGTGTAACAGAAATTTTACAAGTACTGATATATTTCCTCATTGAGATTAACTCAGGAAGAGGATGGAATATTGAAATTGGCTCTAATTCATTAGAAAATGTGAGGGTGCTTCGTGAGAGTTTTATTCTTAGCTTAGCACCAAACTAGTTCTAATATCTACTATAAGTCATTTAACCCCTAGACATACGTGTCAACATACATTGAAATACTGGAGAATATCTAGGTCATCTCTTAGATTTCTTGCATCTTAAGGACTGTTGTCCTACTATTGAGGAAGGACATGAGGGATATGAGCTGATGACTTTCTCTGGTATCAAGTAAGAGATAATTGCATGACCTTCCAATTACTGAGTAAATTAATTAGATATTCTGCATGCTGCTTAGCTACATCTCAGACCCACAAGATCACTTTTCAAATAGTATGGATATAGTACAGCACAGTTCTAGGGTTCTTAGGCAGAATAACTATACTTGAAGTCCACTTTTTATAAGCTCTATAATTTTGGATGCATCTTGCAACCTCTGCTATGTTTTCGCATCCATACAATTAGGCAACTATCCTAACCAGCTAAATGGGGTATTTGCATTAAATGAGATGATATAAACAAAACACTTATGATAGTGACACATAGTGAGCACTCCAAAAATATTACATCATATTATTTCAATAAAACTCACTTCTTTTATAGATAAAGAGGGAAAGCTTTTTTTAATGATTACAACAGCACTCCAGAAGTTTCAGGATTTCAGCATTACAAATAAAATATATAAAACATAAATATCTATAATAATAAAATATAAATATATATCAATATATGTGTTGTAGAAGATGGCAGATAAATTTCTAGCTAATGAACTCTAGTTTATCAATAAGTAAAAGTTTGTTGTGGAAGCCATTGCACTCAATGGTATTTCTTTCTACATCTGATTTGTTTTATTAAATAGACAATTCTCTTGCAGATGGAACCTGCTTCTATTATCATTAATAACTTCCTTCCCTTATCAGAGAGCTCTCATTCTGATGGGTTAAAATTTGTTGCTAAATATATGAAATGCCATTCACTCCAGAAGAAACTTTCTGAAAAAAGCATTAATAATCTTGTCAACATTTATAAAAACCTTTTATATACTAGGAATGGGGCTCAAACAATCCCTCTTTTCAAGGAGTTTGCAATTTATGAAGGAGGCTGAAAGTAGCACTCAGAGGCTCTGGAGAGGCAGCTACTCAGGTGTGACATTGAGCTCTTAGCTGTGTTAAAGGAGTCTGCTAAGTAACAGGAAGAAGCAAGAGAGAGGAGAGAGTCTGTGCCTTAGAACTACAAGATGCTCAATGGCATTGTGCATAAGGTAGCTCTGGAGAGTAGAAAGATGAGACTGAAGAGGTGCATTGTGGTTAGGTCTAAAGGGCCCTGCATGCCACTGAAGCTGTAGAAATGAATGTGCAGCATGGAAGTCATGTGATCAGATTTACTTTTTGAAAAATAAAATAGGAAAAATTAATTTTGGATTTCAAGTTCAGTAACATTTATCTAAAGTTTGCCTCCGTTAGGTTTTATCAGCAGTTATAGTGTAGGCAGTATTCTATGGGGAGGATAAAAATGTCATAGAACTCAGTAACAACAACAAAATCTGATTAAAACATGGCAGAGGAACTGAATAGACATTTTTCCAAAGAAGACAAACAAATGGTTAACAGGTACATGAAAAGGTGTTCGACATCACTAGCTATTAGAAGAACAAAAGCAAAACCACAGTGTCACACCACTCCTGTTAGAATGGTTATCATCAAAAAGATAAGAAGAGAAAACAAGCATTCGTTGGCAAGGATGTAGAGGAAAAAGAACCCCGGGGCACTGTCAGGGGGGATATAAATTTGTACAGCCATGGTGGAAAACAGTATGGAAGTACCTCAAGACATTAAAAACAGAATTATGCTACGATCCAGCAATCCTACTTCTGGGTATTTAGCCAAAGGAAATGAAAACAGGATATTGAAAAGATGTCTGCGTTTCCATGTCTATTGTTCATTATTCACAATATGCAAGACATAGAAACAACATAAATGTCTGTTAGTGAATGTATGGATAAAGAAGATGTGATACACACACACACACGCATGCACGCACCCGGAATGCTATTCACCCATGAGAAAGAAGAAAATCCTACCATTTGCGACAACATAGGTGGACACTGAAGGCATTATGCTATGTGAGATAAGTCAGAGAAAGACAAACACTCTTATGGTATCTCTTACATGTGGAATCTGAAAAAGCTAAAGTTACAGAATCAGAGAATAGAATACCGGTTACCAAGACCTGGTGGCTGGGAGAAATGGGGAGATGTTGGTTAAAGGGTACAAATTTCCAGTTAGAAGATGAGTAAGTTCTAGGATCTAATGCACAACATTGTGACTATAGTTAGTAATACTATATCGTATCCTTGAAAGTTGCTAAAGAAAAATCTTAAATGTTCTAGCCACCAAAGAAATGGTAATTATATGATAAGATGGAGGTATTGGCTAAAGCTATGTTAGTAATTACACTGCAATTCATAAATATATCACATCAACATGGAATACAGGTTGAACTTAGACAATGTTATATGTCAATTGCACCTCGATAAATCTGCAAAAAATAATTGGGTGCTGAGAATATGTATGTTTAAACTATCATTTGTTGAATGCTTACTTTGTGTGAGCTATTATATAAAGTACTTTATATAAGTTATTTCATTGAATCCTCACAGCAGCCCTATAAGTGAAAATTCTTAATTATCTCCATTTAATTAATTGATTAATTCTCTTTGAGAGAGAGCAAGACAGAGAGAAAGCATGGTCAGGAGCAGGATGGAGGACTGGTGGGGAGAGGCAGAGGGAGGAGAAGAGAGAGAATCTTAAGCAGGCTCCATGCTCAGTGCACAGCCCACCTCTGGAGCTCCATCTCACAACCCTGAGATTATGACATGAACCAAAATTGAATCAGACATTAAACTGCCTGAGCCACACAGATGCCCCTAATTATCCCCATTTTAGAAAGGACAAAGGTGGGATTAGTCCAGGTCTAACACTCGCCAAAAACCATGTTCTTCTCCAGCATGCTGTATAGTTTTTACAAATTCTCTTTTGCATATAGGAAAAGAAAGAAGGGTAGGGGGAGGGGAGGCAGGCAGGCAGGAAGGAAGATAGAGAAAATAAGTCTTGGATTTCTAAGAACCAAAATGAACATAAACATGGATGGACATTTTCTTTGAATTTTTAATTCCAGATACATGCATTTTTACCAATCAATCCAACCCTAAAAGGTAATATGATAAAACATGGTTTATAAAATAACTTTACCCCTAGAGCAGTAGGGCAAAGTAAATTTGTTGTGAAATCATTAAGAAAGATCAGTTAATTCACTTGTAATTACTTCTGAGAATATCCTCAGCTCTGCCCAGTTAAGACTTGAGAACACCTGCCACCCTCTCCTTGCAATCCTGCTGGGAATTCCCAGCCCAATAAAGTCATTCCATCCGAAGAACACAGTTGAGTAACTCTAACAGCTGAAAGGAGATCTCCCTTTTTCTTGTCTTTAATTGGTGGGAGAACTGAATTCTTTTCCCCAGAGTTTTACCAACATTTCCTCAGGCTCAGGATTAAAAAAAAAAAAAAAATGTTAGAACATATTTTCATTGAAATAAAAATGGTATGACTGCATAAGACATTATCAACACTGTGTTATTTAAAGCCAATGCCATTAACTTTAAAAATTGTTTTGTGCAGTCTTTTGCTAATCAGTCACCATTGGACAAATGATGACTAAAGGTCATTAATGATTGCTTATAAGAATAAATTTGGACCTAGTTTATTATTTATGATTTAATTGAAGCTTGCCAAATATTGACTGCTGTCAGCAAGTCCTTTTTAACATAGTATCAGTGAGGCTCTAATGTTGTAGTTCAAGCCAGACAATAAAGTTTAACTTATAAATTTCAAAGGAAGATGATTTATTTAATACTTTGGGGTTTCTTTTTCCCTCCCAAGATTCCTGAAAAATAACCACCAGGTATATAGCAAGAAAAAAAGGCATATCATTCACTTTTGTGCTCCAAGCTTATGTAAGTTAGCCCTGTTGATGTTTTTTTATGTTGAACTGACTTTTTTTTTTAAACAATACCATAAATTTGACTCTACTAATAAGGGATGTGTCTTGTTGCAAAAGATCTCGTTTTCTTCAATGCCCACAGCCTAAATTTGATCTATAATTCCATATGTGTACGTATCCATAAACAATGAATGCACTTTTAGAAAATGTGTGCTAACTTTGTGTAATGATCTCGTTGCTGCTAAATCCATGGGACAATCCATGGGACAATTCTCGTTTTTCTTGTGTCATCACCAGCATTTGACAGTCGATCATTCCCTCTGCTTGAAATAGTTGGATTTGTTTTCCACCTTTTTAAATGAAATGCCTCACTTTTTCTTTTTCTTTTTTTTCCTCTTCCTTTCTAAAAGTCTCCCTCAGTGGCCTTTTGCCAATCCCTACTGCTTCTCTGACATCTCAACTTTGGAGTAACTCATGGCTGAGTTCTTCGACATTTTCTCTCTTTGTCCTCATTACCTCGGTAATCTCATTCATGATCATAGCTTTAAACACAGTCTTCGGCAAGGCTTACCAAATTTTTATTTCCTGACTTGACTCCTCTTTTCAATTCCCACTGCTACCTTGTCCATCACAAATCTCAGGTATCCAAAATTAGTGCCATCTTTTTACCCATCCTCCTTTACTTATAGTCTTCCCCTTCTCAGTTAAGGGCAATGTCATTTTTCTGACTGTTCACTCTAAGAATCTTGGAGCCTTCTTGGCTCTTCCCATTCTGTCACAATGTATGTAAGTTACTCAATACATATAGTTGTCTTCAGTATAAAATATTTGTTCATACTTAGGGCACCTGGCTGGTTCAGTGGGTTAAAGCCTCTGCCTTTGGCTCAGGTCATGATCCCAGGGTCCTGGGATCGAGCCCCACATCAGGCTCTCTGTTCTGTGGAGAGTCTGCTTCCTCCTCTCTCTCTGCCTGCCTCTCTGTCTATTTATGATCTCTGTCAAATAAATAAATAAAAATCTTTATATATATATACATATATATATATGTATAAGTCTGAACATATATATATATGTATATATATATATGTTCAGACTTAAATGTTGCATCTGCATCACTCTCTTTATTATGTTTTTTAAAGAACTCCTATTAGACATATATTTCAGACTGTCGATTTTTATCCGTGTCTCTTAACCACATACACTCTTACATTCTCTCTCTCACACACATTCACTCACACCTTTTTATGCGTATGAAATTCTAAGTTAAATCCTCAAATTATGCTGAGGCATACTTTGTCCTGACAAGTTTTCCCCCCAGAGTAGCTTTATTTTATTTTAAATTATTTCAGTGCCTATAAATACATAATTTTTCTTTTCAATCTTTGGAGGTTTCAAAGTGACTGAGGTTTTTTTTTATGTAATTTTTTTTCCAATGTCAGATATAATTTTTTTTATAGAGTATGAACATGATAAAGTTTGTACTGGATATTAAACTCAAAACCTGTAGTTATGTCAGAGAGAAATATATAATGGATGGATTTCATTTGTTTATATTCTGATAATCCTCAAATTACATGTTTCTTTCATATCCATAGCAGAGTCAGAATAATCATTAGTGCTGGACCCAATTTGGGATCTGGCTAACCAACGAACACACAAACAAAAACAGCTGTCATATTTCGTAAATAAGAACATGTTTGGCTAGAAAGGTTTTAATTGAAAGGTTTTTGTCTAAAACCATTAAGTAATTTTATATGGAACAGTCTACAATGCATGAAAAGCATAATTCTCCCATGGGCTCCAGCATGTTATAGGTTAAGAGCTATATTAAGCTCTTCTCTCTACCAAAACGAAGTTTAAATTGTGGCTTCTGAAATAAGGAAAGAAAACAAAAAGGTATTTCCATATAGAAAGCACAAGTGCATTAATATTGGTACATCAGGGGAAATACTGAAGGTGGGAAGTTTTCCTTTCTTTCAAACATTAGGTAGCCCTGTCTATTTCATAGGTATATGCAAAAATAAAATAGAATTTCTACTCTGAGAGTCCATAGCCATAGCTGGGCCTAATCTGCACTGACTCAAATGCTGATTCTTAGGGAACAGTATGATTAATATCATTCCCTGCATTAGAGTTCTACACTTATTTGTTACATTGTAATCTGGATTCTATCTGGCTTAATGAATAGCGCAAACTGAGCTCCACTAAGATCTTAGCACTGGTTAGATTGTTTCTGCTGGATATCTGCACAAACCACGGTTGAACCTGGCTAACACTGCTGGAAATCATTGATGATAACTGTTTAGTAATTCCTATTAACCTGAAGAAGTTCAGATGTATCAACAGAAATTCTTGAAGAAAGTTTGATGTTTAAATCACAATGTGCTTTTCTTAGGTTCAAATACATCTGCTGCCACCATTTTCTTAAGTACTGATTTGCTCAGTCTTATCTGAAAGTGTGCTCATAAACCTTAAATAGCAAGTATTTCACCAGTATCCTTTCCTAGTTATTTAAAACTTAATAATCCTGCTACAGCAATTGCACTCCAAGTGATTGGGCATGCTGTGAGAAGAGTGACTGGTGGTGCTGTATACTTTCTCCATTGAAAGGAAATTATGTCACCATGAATTTTTTGCATGTGAATGAGTATTTTGATCTCGGAGGAAACATCTGTGTTTAGAGTGCCTTCTGAATGCTATGAAGGAGGCAGCTGCTCATATAATGATGCTGAAGGACTTCATGGCAAAGTTGTCTCTCTCCATTTCAGGTTTGGCCTCTAACGGTGTCAGAAATTTCACAATTAACGCAGGAACTCTGGTTTTGATTTCATTCATTTGGTCATTTATTCATTTGTTCTTCAAATATTAAATAAGTGTCCCTGTAAACCACGTATGGTGGGTACAGAAAGGTATTAACATATAATATTCAACACTTCACATTATGTGTCCTTAGGGAACTGAAAATTAAAACAGCAATAAGTTACCACGACACTTCTATTTGGAAGACAAAAATTCAAAACATTGACAACAGCAAATGCTTTTAAGGATATGGAACAACATGAACGCTCATTTACAGCTGGTGAGATGACAAAATGGTCAGCTACTTTGGAAGACAGTTTGGCAGTTTCTTACAAAACTACATATGCTCTTACCATATGATCCAACAATAATGGCCTTTGGTATTTGCTCAAAGGAGTTCAAAATGTATATCCACATTAAAACCTGTGCAAGGAGGCTTATAGTAGTTTTATTCGTAAATGCCAAACTTGGAAGTGACTAGATGTTCTTCAGTAGGTGAATGAATGAACAGATCATGCTATATCCAGAAAATGGAGTATTAGTCAGCACTAAAATAATAATAATAATAATAATAAGCTATCAGGCTATGAAAAAACAAAAGTCAACTTAAATGCACATCACCAAGTATAAGGAGTCAATCTGAAAAGGCTATATACTATAAGATTCCAACTATACAATATTCTGAAAAAGAAAATTATGGAAACAACATAAAGTTCACTATTTGCTAGGGGCCCAAACGAAGGAGATGAATAGGTTGAAGACAAAGGATTTTTAGGACAGTGAAACTAATCTCTATGAGACCATAATGATAGATACATTTGTCAAAATCTATAAAAATACAACACCATAAGTGAACTCTAATGTAAGCTATGGCCTTTGGGTGATAACGATGGTCAATGTAGTAGGTTCGTCAATTTCAACAACTGTACCACTTTTATGTAAGATGTTGATAGTGGAGGAGACTATGGATCTAAGAGGGCCTAGGGTGTATGGGAACTGTGTACTTTCCACTCAATTTCCCAAAATGTGTACTTTCCAATCAATAATACCAAAACTACTCTAAAATATAAAATTATTAAAATAAACTAACAAACAAACCTGTTTGAAACTATTAAAAACAAAACAATATCTGACTTTATAATCTGCAAAATACTAGACTGGAGTAATTGGTATATTTAGCATTTAAAACAAGTATACTGGATTACCTGTGTAAAATATGCATTTTTTAAAAAGAATAAATCACTATGATTGCATAAAGAGATAAATATTAATAAAAAATATTTAAAAAACAGCTTTATAACAAAACTAACTTAACTTTGATGAATGGCTTTATGTCACAGAGAGCTCTTTGAAAGGTCCTAAACTCCACATGCAGAAAAATGAAATTGTACCATTTCCTTACACCACACACGAAAATAGACTCAAAATGGATGAAGGACCTCAATTGTGAGAAAGGAATCCATCAAAATCCTTGAGGAGAACACAAGCAGCAACCTCTTTGACCTCAGCCACAGCAACATCTTCCTAGGAACATGGCCAAAGGCAAGGGAAACTATTGGGACTTCATCGAGATAAAAAGCTTTTGCACAGCAAAGGAAACAGTTAACAAAACCAAAAGACAACTGACAGAACGGGAGAAGATATTTGCAAACGACATATCAGATAAAGGGCTAGTGTCCAAAATCTATAAAGAACTTAGCAAACTCAACACCCAAAGAACAAATAATCCAATCAAGAAATGGGCAGAAGACATGAACAGACATTTCTGCAAAGAAGACATCCAGATGGCCAACAGACACATGAAAAAGTGCTCTACATCACTTGGCATCAGGGAAATACAAATCAAAACCACAATGAGATACCACCTCACACCAGTCAGAATGGCTAAAATCAACAAGTCAGGAAATGACAGATGCTGGCGAGGATACAGAGAAAGGGGAACACTCCTACACTGTTGGTGGGAATGCAAGCTGGTGCAACCACTTTGGAAAACAGCATGGAGGTTCCTCAAAATGTTGAAAATAGAACTACCCTATGACCCAGCCATTGCACTACTGAGTGTTTACCCTAAAGATACAAACGTAGTGATCCGAAAGGGTACGTGCACCCGAATGTTTATAGCAGCAATGTCCACAATAGCCAAACTATGGAAAGAACCTAGATGTCCATCAACAGATGAATGGATAAAGAAGAAGTGGTATATATATACAATGGAATACTATGCAGCCATCAAAAGAAATGAAATCTTGCCATTTGTGTCGACGTGGATGGAATTAGAGGGTATCATGATTAGTGAAATAAGTCAATTGGAGAAAGACAACTATCATATGATCTCCCTGATATAAGGAAGTGGAGATGCAACATGGGGGGTTGGGGGGTAGGAGAAGAATGAATGAAACAAGATGGGATTGGGAGGGAAAGAAACCATAAGTGACTCTTAATCTCACAAAACAAACTGAGGGTTGCTGGGGGAATGGGGATTGGGAGAGAGTGGGATGGGGTTATGGACATTGGGGAGGGTATGTGCTATGGTCTGTGCTGTGAAGTGTGTAAACCTGGCAATTCACAGACCTGTACCCCTGGGGATAAAAACACATTATATGTTTATAAAAAAATAAAAAACTAAAAAAAATTTAAAAAAAGAAAGGTCCTAAAGTAGCAGTTTAATAGTTAAGAACTTGAGATCTATTGAAATGACGGACTGTAAAACAGAGATCACAAATTAAGCCATAAATATCTTTTCTATTGTTTGCTAATGTAACTAAAAAGTAACAAGCACATTAAGAAGAGATTATTAATAATTCTTCAACTTGACACATTTTCACATATATACTCATTTTAAATAAGTAAATTGTAATTAATTTTATCTTCCTCAGTCTTTACAAACTTTTCCTAAAAACTAGTAACAGAAGTTCCAACATGTTTACAGGAGCACTTTGCTTCACTGTAGATATCACTCATGTCAGAAAACAACTTTTCCACTTTATATTTACATTGGGATTTTAACTGATTATTTCTATTTTATGACTCAAAGTTTTGACTCCTGCTTCTAACACAGTGGTCCCACCAAAACAGAATATGTATGTTGGATAGATATTATTTACCTTTATCTGAATATTTGAAGCATTTGGTTTTAAAACCAAATTACTTTCAACTTTTTCTACTTGCTCCTCATTTTTCTCCCACATAGTCAAATGCCTCAGTTTTAGCCTTGAAGAACTCACACAAAAGCACACTATCAGTTCCCTTTACTCAAGACTCCTCCATCCTGGGGCGCCTGGGTGGCTCAGTGGGTTAAAGCCTCTGCTTTCGGCTCAGGTCATGATCCCAAAGTCTTGGGATTGAGCCCCGCATCGGGCTCTCTGCTCAGCAGGGAGCCTGCTTCCTCCTCTCTCTCTCTGCCTCTCTGCCTACTTGTGATCTATGTCTGTCAAATAAATAAATAAAATCTTTAAAAAAAAAAAAAAGACTCCTCCATCCTGTCCACAGAGATATAAGATCTATTATTATTTTTTTACATAAACTTACATTTTTTACATAAACTTACATTACATAAACTTCTCTTGCAAAGACACATGTTCTAACCCAATTTTTTTGTTAATACTCAGCCCCTTCTTTTCATTATTGCTAAATATCTTTATCCAAGAATAACTTTTATTTCTCTTAAACTATCACCAAAATATCTGTTAATTGAACAGCAAATGTGACTGAACTTTAAATGCATTAACACGTTGAAATGGATTAACTCATTAAAGACTTGATATATCAGAATGGAAGTAATGAGTATGCCAAATATTAAACCCATGTTGCAGTAAAATTACAAAACTTAGATTAGGTGAATCTTCTAAGCTTAGATGGTAAACAAGAAACAAAGCCAAGTTTCGAATCCAGGTTTTGACCTCCAGCACCTCTCCTGTGTCCACAGCTCAAGGCTATAAAAGCCGAATCTCTGCCTCCCACCCCAAAGTGCGTAACAACTCAGCTTAGGAAAAGGTCCCCCCCGTGAAGCATTGATTGCCATGCTGTACTAAGCACTTTTCACAACACAGATATATCTGAAAGGACATATTGCTGCCTAGGATGGTACCCCAGTACGGAAGAAGGAAGGCAGGGAAACTTCTTTTCACAGACAAAGACAAAAACAGAACAAAACAAAACAAAACAAAACCCGGAAGCAGCTAAGAAATGTCCAGCACTGGACAAAATCTCAGAGTTACGATAATACACAAGATGTAGGCTTCACCTTCTAACCCTGATGTGTGCAGAGAATGAGGAGAACCTTACATCCTTCATATTGACACAGTAATGAGTCGTTTACATACCAGACTTTACCAGGAACTTCTGATAAGCCAGTGGGTCTCAAAATATGTTTTCTGGACCATCAACACAAGCATCACCTGGGTACTGACTAGGAATAGAAATTCATAGTCCCCAAACTGTCCTTAACTTACCAAATCAAAGCTCTGAGGGAGGAATCTGGTTATTCTGCTGCTCGCTTCAGTCTGAGAAGCACTGCTGAACATAAACAATTTGTAATAATTTGCCCCAGATTTATATAGATAAGTCTAACGGATATCCCATGCCTGGTTTTCTGCTCACAGGTAAATAAAATCTGTCTAGCTCACATCACTTTACAAAGGTTTTAAGTGACCTTCTCCCATTCCTTCACACCCACCACTGCACCCTGAGTGATTTTAAATACTACAGCTTACCTGACTAACACGTGGCTATGTTCATAGGCTACTCCGATATCATTGCTAAGCAGCCCTCTCCACTGTGGTCAAAGCACACTCATAAATCTTTCTGGCTGCAGTTCTGTAATGGGGCTATTTTTCATGATGATGGCAATATGATTCAAGAAGCCTTTAACATAAACCTTGCACTGTACACGCCTCATGAATAATAAATCAGTCATCTGAATAACCTTACTAAAACCCACTTCCACAGGCATTCCCTTGGTATGGGGCAAGTGCCTTGGAACTCAACACTGCTCATTTGACTGGCACTTATGGTTCCTCCCCAGCTCATCAGGGTTCTGATGCCAAAAGCACATTCAGCTCATGTTTTCCACTCAAGGTTTTTTGGCCTGGAGCTCGCCTGAGTCCCTCTTAAAGCTTAGAGTTGGAGGTAGATTTTTTTTTTTTTCTAAGTTACTCTACAATCTTAGCATAGCATCATCTTAATCACAGAGTCAATGGCTTTCCATCATAGCTAATGATTTATAAATTACTCATTAATAATAAAAATAAATATAAAACTGTTCACTTACAAAGTTGCAGGCATTTCATCATATATCTTACATGTATATTTCTCTCTTGTGGTCCCTCTACTAGCTTTATGGTGCTAGAATGCCCATTTTGTCAGTGAGAGGCTGTGCATGTCACATTATACCATTACACTGTCCTAATCCTGGGTGTGTATTTGATACTTTTTAAAAAATTTAAATTCAATTAGCCAATGTATAGTACATCATTAATTTTTGACATAATGTTCAGTGTATTTGATATTTTTATCAAGTAGAACAAAGTGGGGCTAGCTCTGTGTGAAAGAGATTTGGAATAGGAGAATCTTAAATAAGATAGAAGTTTCTCTCTTTCTCTGACATTTCTGAGATAAGTCAAAGTGTTGTGACTCTATTCTTTGAAGGTATTAAGAACCAGACTCCTTCTCACTGGGTGTGTTTTCTCCTCCCTGGTGTTGCCCTTGCCTGTTTGGTCCTCAGCTCTATATCTATATTCCGCCATCAAAAAAGGGGGAAAGAAAAAGAGGAGGGTAAGTGGATTTTACTTTATGGAAACAATCTGAAAGGTAGACACCTCTCTTCTGTTTTTAGAACAATGGACAGAAATTAGGGACATGGCCCCAGCAAGCTGCAAAGGAAGCTGGGAAATATTTATCTGGGTATTGATTTGTGTAAATGAAAGTGGACTATTGTTTCAGAACAGAGAGAACAGCTATTGCTGGAGAACTGTTGATCTTTGCCACTTTTTCCTGGTTAGCTAGCAGACACATGAGAAGCACTCTTTTTAGCTGAAAGCATTCGTCCACCTACTGCCTGCTCCATACTCTACGATTCTGCAGAAACTATCAATTATGAGTTTTGATCCTTATTCCCAAGGCACTTGTGACAGATTTGGTGAGAAAGTAAGCACCAGAGGTGAAAGGTTTATTTCAGATTTCTCACATTGAAGTCCTCAAATTACCTTCAGAATGACCTGGTTCTTCTCCAGACTTGGTGAATCAGAATCTGGTAAAATGGCCCAGGAACCTACATTTTAACATTACTCCCAAAAGAGTCTTTTGCACATTAAATTTTAAAACAACTGCAGAGTGAGAGGAAGAAATGGCTAGATTTTCATTTTTTGTGGGGGGGGGGGTCTCTCTGTCTTATCTTATGCCCTTCCATTGCTAATGTTCTTCTGCAATATCTGCAGGTTGGTCTGTCTATACCTATTAATCCCTGGCAGGTGTTAGAGCTGAATTGTTCCAGAAGAAAACAGTTAAACTTTCACAATTATTCTCTTACACAAAATAGTTAAATTTCACAGTTATTCTCTTACATAAGCTTCTCACCAACCCTTTAAAATAGCTAGCAAGATGTGCCTACTTAACAAATTAGTAAACTTACCTGCCATTCATGAGAGGTCAAGAGACTTGTCCAATGCTACACAGCTCTTAAGAGGTACAGGGGTTAAGCTCTTACCAGAACACAGGCCCTGTGTTAGTCTTCACCTGCTTGCAAGTGTCTCCCAAATAATAAGGTTGAGAGCATGACCCCAAATAGGACCCCAAGGTGGCTGCAGCTTTGCCACCTCTGACCCATGAGGATGTTTATTTTGATACATTTGCCCCAGTGCCTGCAATTTATTCTAGCTAGAAGGACTACTTAGCAATTTTTAATGTTGAAAATACTATCTAAGGTCAAGGGTTTTCCTGTGGGAGGAGGGTGGAAAGGAACACTAATTGGCCAAAGCATGAATTTAGGCTCTTCACACAGTATGGATACAGCAATTCACACCCTGAAGACCAAAGATTTGGTCACTCCATCATTTTGATTTATCTTAATGCTGGGCTTAGAGTGTACACATGATCAAGGTCCCGCATGTACTTTATATTCTTCTAATCATGCTCAACAGTGTAAAACATATGCATTCCTTGAAGGAGTTACGAATAGATGCAGGATTTTAAAATCACTCGTGCCGTTTTACTTTCAAAAATTTGGAAAGACCTGCAGCTCATATGCATCTTGTGCCCACATTTGATTCTTCTTGTGCTGTGCCTGCTGTGAGCTGTGCTTCTAGACCAGCGCTGGGGTTCTAAAGCGTCAGGGTCTGTGAATGAACTGTCACCACATCTGTCCTAACCATCTGCTCATGCAGTGTGCACCTGCGCTTGCTGATTAGACAAGAACAAGGGAGAGCGTCTTCTAATACTATTCTCCTTAGGGTCCACACTGAGATTTTTTTCACTTTTTTATTTGATAGAGCATTAGAGAGAGGGGGAAGAAAAAAGCATGAAACACAAGTCAGCAGATATATTCTACTCCCGGGGCTCCCACTCACACCCCTCACCATGGACATACCTGCACTGTGGCACTTCTAAACCTTGGTTTCTCCATCTGTAATTATGTCTACCTTTTCACTATGCTATTGTGAGAATAAAAGGAAACAACGAATGTAAAAGTGCCTTGTGAATATAAAATATGCAATTCTGCGTATGCCGTATGTTTTTATGTCATTGAGACTGAAGCATAAACTAAAGCTCATGGAGTGTAGGATTCTCCTAAAATATGGTGTTTGCCAGTTGATTGAAACAAAAAAATCTGTATGTTTTCTACAGCTTCCATATGCTTAAATTATTTTCCATTTTGGTGAGTATAAAATCTGGATCAAAACATGCAGGAAAAGAGGATTTGGGAGGAATTGACAGGTCATGAACATTTTAAATATGTTTTTTAATCTTCCAAAATGTTTTAGTCTCTTCCAATGGTGTGTAGGAGACACACAACCGTCTGCTACAGCCAGGGCAGGGAACAGAACGCTTAGATTAGGCACTACAGCAGAGACTGCAGCAAATACTGCATGAAATCACTCCAGATGGATATAAGTGCCCCTAATTAGTAGCAAACACTGTGCAAAGCATAGTAGAAGGAACAAGCCTCCTTCAGAATGCAGCTGAATTAGGCTAGCACTGGTACGTAAGGTGAACTTTCAGTGATCATAAATAAACACCAAAAAGCCTGTAAATGATAGCTACCATAAGACATTGGCACCCCAGTGCAGATGTAGAGAAAGATAGTGTCTAAACATGTGAAAAGGAATCAGAACAACCTGGACATTTATAATAACAGGGGGGAAAAGTTATAACAGGGGGAAAAGGGGACCTGGGATAAGAAGAGGGGTGGAGAGGAGGAGCACGTGGAAGGGGAAGAGAGACAGGAAGAGAGATCCATAGAAGACCAATATCCGGTGTAATTCATGGGATGATTTCTATTCCTTCCTTAGTAAGGTAGGATTAGGAATGAAAAGATCATTGTAAATAGATCCATGTATCATTACAGTTTGGGAAGATCACTTCCTAAAGCTATCGCATATTGTACATAAGGCTCACCCTGAAATGTAGGTCATTTTTATTCTCAAAAAAAAAAAAAAGTTCACATTCAAAAAAAGTTCGGAGTTAAATAATTTCTTCAAATGCTATTAAACAACTTTTAACATGGGTTTAATTCTAAGGAATACTAGCTCTATGAAACAGTAACAGTGACAACATCACAAACAATTCTGTGCTTAAATAAATTAGAGGAGCATTGTTCTTTGATACAGGGTGTCTCTGAAATTGACATGAAGAGAGCCTAATGACTCTGCAGGGCAGACTAGAGGTCATGGTACTTCTAGTGGAGCTAAGGCCCCCTTGAAAAGTTTTTCTGGCAATTAAAATCAAAACAGAAGTGCCCTGAGGGGATAAATTTAGGCTGACAGCACAACTTATAGAATGGATGATTTCTGGAATCAGGTATACAAGATGACTGGTTGATGGTGGCAGATTGATAGGGGTGATGACAAAGTTTCAAGAGACTAATCATAGCCAAATAAAAAGGAACATTATATTAGTAGTTTAAGGTTATTAATCAATCATTTTCATAAAAGAAATTATAGTGGTTGACAACCTCATTAGTAATCAACATAATTCAAATTTATAAGAAATAACACTTTTATGTATTAAATTTATTCTTAAAAAATTTAAAGAGAATATGAAGCACTTAGAGAAAGGTGAAACTAGAATGAAAGGGCATTTTAAAATACTACTATAAAGAAAATAAATGGGTATAACCCCCTTGGGAAATAATTTGACAATATATTTGAATATCTTAAGATTCTTATTACATTGTAATTCAGTGTTATCATTTCTTACGAATGAGTCTAAAAATAATATAAGAAAAAAAACAGGCAAGAAGTCATTCATTATTCAGTATTTTATAATAATAATAAAACGTGGAAAGCAGCATAAATATTTTCCAGAAGAGATGGCTAACTGAATAACCAGACATTCAACCCATGGCTAATTTGTCTCCTCATTGTTTCTCTTACATGTAGATTGCAATCTGAGACGCCAGGAGAGAACAACAGCTGCTGGATTTCTTACCAAGAAAATGATCAAGATAATGATTCCAATGAAATGAATCTTTGTTTTCAATAAAAGACATTAGCCAAGAGAAGCCCCTTAAGACTTTGTATAATTGCTAGCCTGTGACAGATTAAAACAGACCAAATTTCTTGGGTAATTTTTTGAGCTAGCAGCATCAAAAGCACTCAGAATTTAGGATACTTTGGTGGCGGGGATTTATTGACGGTTTCTTCACTCAAGTCTCGACTCCAAAACCAGGAACTATACTTGGAGAGACAGGTTACTTGCAACTAACAGAAACAATGCTTGCTATGTTACAAGAAGTGTGTGTGTGTGTGTGTACATATGCACATTGCCTATGTCTGTCTATCTATCTATCTATCTATCTATCTACTATCTATCTATGTTGTGCTGTCAGCCTGAATTTACCCCCTCTGGGCAATACTTCAGTCTTGACTTTAATTGTCAGAAAGGCTTTTCAAGGGAGCGGGAGCTACACTAGGAGTACTAGGAAGTATAGCCTGCCCCTGAACACTCTTCAGGCTCTCTTTACATCTTATGTATATGAAGGAACTGCTGTACTCAAAGATTTTGGTAGGTATAGGATGGCTGGAAAACCAGTATTAGAAAATAGGTAGGACACTTAGCAGAAAGACAATACCAAGATTGCACTGCAGCTACTATTAATGGGCCCTCCCAAACATCCCTTAACCATTCAGAATTCTGGCAGAAAATGCATGGTTAAAGTTAGGTAGTATGATTGTGCAAGAAGACCACAATAGGGTCTGGTCTCCCTTAGCTCCTGTTAACAGATGGCCATGGAAGGAGGCACTAAGACTGCAACCAAAGGAGAATATCCCCAGATGGGAGAATAAAATGCTAAGAGCAAAGAGTATTGGTTGGAGGTTCTAAAGTCAGAAATTGACATTTGCTACCATCACCTCCAGAGCCATTTTGTACTCACCAGGGGCAATCACAAACACCACGAAATATACTATTCACAAAATCGTGTTCTTTATAACAGCAAGCTCGTTTCTTCTTTTTAGGGGTTCCCAGGTCACTCGCATCTGAGATTACCATCTACTAGATCATGCTTACAGGACTTGCCAGTTAATTCCATTTAGGCTCTCTTTCTATCAGGGCTCACCTGCTTGTACTGTACTTAACACTCTATGCCGTTTGGATTATTATCTCTGGCTTCTGCTGAGCTGCCTCACCAGCACGATAGTAACTGAGTCTAGGACGCTACTATCTCTTGAGAGGAGACACAGTTCTCCCCTCCTTCTTCTCGAATTGGCTAGTGAATTCTCAATGTGATTTTTCTACTTTTATGTAGGATATCCAAAGCCGCCTCCTCTCACTGACGTCTGCTAACAATTCTGAAAATATCTGTGCAGAAAATTTCCCTAAAGAGATAAGATGTCTGGAATACCCAGATAGATAGATTGTGCCTCAATGTGCCTTAAAATTCTCCCCAATTCCAGGAACATTCACAGAGATGCTGCTGTATACCAGACTTTCTGATTACAGCTGGGATGTGAATGAGGCCTGCCACCTGCCTTCAAGGCACAATGCCTTGAGAAACACAGACACAGATTGAACAAGCTTTACTATGGATATGGTAAATGCTAGTTATTGATATCAGCTAGGTCTTATGGAATCCAGAGGAGGGTGAATTGGCATTTCTGAGGGGCTGGGAAAGTGTCTCAAAGATTAATATTTACATTTTACATAGAAAGTTGCAGTGGCGCTCTCTCTCTCTCTCTCTCTCTCTCTCTCTCTCTCACACACACACACACACACACACACACACACACACACACAAGCATACATAATCCAATTATAAGCTAATTGATGTCTAACCTTGCTTGAGCAAGCAGGAAGGCTGGACCTTTAGCTCAGGCTAGTGCTGAAGCTGTAACTAAGCATGGGCTAGAGAGAACCAGAAGGAAATTTAGAAAAATGTGCAGCCTGGATAGCAGTGGCTGAGGGAATAAAAAGTTATCTGAAATGTGCAGTTTGATTAGGGAAAAAGAATGTGAAGAGGGGAAACACTTTGGGGAACAGTAGAAAGAAGGAATAGCCTTTTAGGATGATGGACAGTCTGCCTGAAAGATTTTTAAAAATTAAAATCTAAAGAGTCCAAATCATTTATTTCTTCTTTCCTTGTTCCTTTAAATGTCCCTGATGTGCCCATCTGGCACAGGCTGTGGGGGATAGCAGGTGCAATGTGGCTCAATACTTTGTCCCTGGGATTCTCCAAAGCCACCTTCTGCTGCCACCAGCTCTCATTTTCCTCTTGGATGACTCTTTAATAGGTTCCCCTCATTCACACTATGTGTCTTCACAATACTTTTCTAACAATTCTCTTGGGCCTGTGGAATGATGTCTATTATTTCTAGATTTCTTTTTAACCGTTCTTTATATTTTTTTTAATAAATTGTCATAAACATTTTTAAATTTTAAAAATCATTTTTTACTAAATTTTTGCTATAGGCAAATTGACCAGGCCAGGGGTTTGTACATACACTTTTATTTTATTTTTATTAAAATTTCTCCATAAATATTTAAGGTAGATTAATTTAAGCAGATGATTCTACTTTAGAAATGGGAAGAAATGTTTAAGTATTAAGAAAAACAAAAAAAGTACAAAAGCAGTGGTTAATAGATCTATCCTAAGATTCCTCTGCTACTGAACTCTTGGGCATTTTGACAATCTCATTTCCAAATTAATCTGTGTATTGCTCAAGTGCTTGGATTATACTTCTGCCATTTCCTCAATAGTCTACACTCCTGCACTGATTGAAATTCTACACAACCTGGGGACACTTGGGTGGCTCAGATGTTTGGGTGTCTGCCTTCAGCTCAGGCCCTGGTCTCAGGGTTCTGGGATGGAGCCCTGTGTTGGGCTCCCAGCTCAGTGGGCAGTCTGAGTCTGCATCTCCCTCTGCCTCTGCCTTTCCTGCTGGTGCTCTCTCTCTCTCTGTCAAATGAATAAATAGACCATTAAAAAAAAAATTCTACAGAAGCTAACAAAAACATCACCATTTCTATGGATTTCCAAAGACCTCCAAAAACTTTGCCATTTTTATCATGTGACCTATTACGCTGACAGACACATCTTGCTTCCCATCTGCAATGTTATGTCTGTAAAGCGAGGAAGAAGCTTCCTTTTGCTCCAGTCCCATCTGCATGTAGCACAGTGCTTTGCACTCAATATTTGATAAGCATTTTCTATCACATCTCCTCTTTCAAACAGACTTTACAGGGAAAAAATGTGGCTTACATATGATACTAAATGAATCATTAAATTTGGCAGATGTCACTTTGCTTCTAAAAAGAAACTCTTGAACAGTTTCCCTTTAGAACATCTTATTCCGGGCTGGTTGTCATGGCCAACAGAATAATAAGATAGCTACTATGGACTTCAACAAGAAATATGTCTACTTCCCTTCCTTGATGGGGCAGTTATACAGAGAATTAGCCCCCACGAAAATGCATAACATCCTGTGAAACAGATATCGTGAGGAGGGCTTTCCTGAGAGTCTTATGGGGATCTTGGGGGAAAAAAGAAGATGAAGGGATGTTTATACTTAAGGTAGGTTAAATTATTCTGGAAATGAGAAAGAAAGGGTAAGTGTTAAAAACAGTCATTTACTAAGCACTTTTCAAATTCTGGGAATTTTGCTAAGCATCTAATACCAGTTTTCAGATGACATTACCTTACAGGGGCTAACCCAAATTTCTGAGGTCACAAAAGTATGTGACAAAGCTGCAGTTCAGACTCAACTTGTTCTGACCACAAAGACCTTGCTTTTTACCACCATTCTATAATCTAACCTTAGCATTCTGTGTCATCACATCTACTGGCCTAAGAACGGGACACCTTTAAGGAATAGGTAGGTGTGGACTAAGAGGAAATCATTCAAAAAAAGTGCCGTATTCAAATTCTTGTCCCACCGGTATCCAGCTTGGTAGTCTCACTAAATGTATCATTCTCCGAACATCCAACTTCCAAAATTCAGCGAACATCTGTTGTTCCCTTATCCCACATCCAGCTCTCTTTCTTGTGGAAACAGCCCTAATTTTGGACCGAGGTCCACATCTTTGTGACAGTCCTTCTCCCTATCTTGAGAAGTGGTACTTGTGAACCAGCATAAGCCAGTTCACTGGCCTCACAGCTCTGGTTAGAATGATAGGTCAGGAGCAAAAGGCTTCCCTGAGCGTGAATCTCCAGGCTTGTACTCAGCATGGTGATTGCTCTTTTCCACTAATATTGAATGTGGAGACACTGATTGCCCACATTGCTGGTGAACAGCCAGTCTAAGAATGGAGTCACCACACAAAAAGCTGAGCCCAGAAAAGGAGAGAGAGAAACCAGTCCCAGCAAGACCACGGAGCCCTGTAGGTCTAGCAGACAAATCAGTTATCTGAAGTTGACTATCACAGCCTTACTTTATTTTTCTTTTTGGATCTTAATTTTCTGTCACAACCAAAAACAATGTAAATATGTAAGTATATACATGTACATAATCTCTTGGAGCTCAAAATTCTGTCATTTCCTTGTTATGAAAATTTTTACAGCATACCTGCTTTTGGTTATACATATCTCCATGTGAAAAATCCACATTCTTCATGAATATATAATAAAGTTGACTTTGTAGGTACTTCAAACACGTATACCAGGCTGAGCGCAATGCCCAGCACATGGTAAGTGCATTATGGTAGTACATTTACCGTGATTATGGAATGAACATTTGAAAAATCATTGATTCTCTTTCTTAATTACAATATACAGGAATACAAGTTAGAAAATTAGTGAGTCTTTCCTGACTTCAGCTCCCTCTAAATTACCTATTACATAGTAACATTTTTTAACTAAAATAAATTCTCATTTTTTTAAACATTCTTCCTTTCTCTCTCTCTTTTTAAAGATTTTATTTATTTATTTGAGAGAGAGAGAGAGAGATAGACAGAGACAGAGAGAGAGAAAGAACACTCACAAGCAGGAGGAGCAGCAGGGAGAGGGAGAAGCAGGCTCCCTGAGGAACAGGGAGCCTGACCTGGGTCTCCATCCCACGACCCTGGGATCATGACCTGAGCCAAAGGCAGATGCTTAGCTGACTGAGCCACCCAGGTGCTCCTGTTTTTTCATTCAGATAAGAATCCTGTTAATAATTACAGCTGTTGCTCAATTTTCTTAAAATAGTCTTAGACAACTTAGACGCATGATCACTCTGGCATCATGTAAAAGTAACCTTCAAGAGTCCTCATCTACTGTGTGTAAATGAGACTAGTAATGCCTACTTCCTAGGGTTGAATGAGGAATGAACATATTCTTTAAACATTCTGAGATATAATTTACATTCCATAAAGTTCAAGCATTTAAAGGGCACAATTCAGTGGTTTTTAGTATAGTAGCAGAGCTGAATAAATCCTCCCATTATCGAATTCTAGAATATTTTTTCACCCCTCAAAAAATTCCTGTATTCATTAGCAGTCTTTTCCCATTCCCTTTTGTTCTCCAATCCCTGAAAATTTCTAATCTACTTTCTGTCTGTATGGATTGGCCTATTACGGAGACTGCATATGAAAGGAGATGTATAATTATGTAATCTTTTGTGAAATGCTCCTTTCATTTGGCATCATATTTTCAATATTCATCCATGTTTTAATATGTATCGAACTTCATTCCTTTCTATTATCAAATAATATCTTACAGATATGTCACATTTTGTTTACCTATTCATTGGCTGATGGGTGTTTGACTTGCTTCGACTTCCAGGGATTACAAAAAATGATATCATGAATATTCATAATTCATGTACAAGTTTTGATATAGATAGGGGTTTTCATTTCTCTTGAGTATATATTTAGGAATGGAATTGTTGGACCATATGGTCATTCTATGTTTAACATTTTGAGAAATGACCAAACTGTTTTCCAAATCAGCTATATAATTTTACCTTCCCACTAGCCATTCCCCAACATCCTTAAACACATGACACTTTTATGTGTCAACCTGACTGAGCTAAGGGATTCCAGACAGATAATAAAACATTATTTGTGCGTGTGTGTGTGTGTGCATGTGAGTGCCTCTAGAAGAGATTTGCACCTGAGTCAGTAGACTTTTAAAAAAAAAAAAAGTCTCTAGAAGAGATTTGCACCTGAGTCTAGTGCCTCTAGAAGAGATTTGCAAATTGACCTCAACAGTGTGAGTGGACATCACCCAGTCTGCTGAAGGATGAGGAAGGAGTTCACTTTCTGTGCTTGAGCTATGACAGCTTTTAATGCCTTTGGACCTCGGTGCTCCTGCTTCTCAGGAGTTCAGGTTCATGGTGGGATTTGTGCGATACATGCCATTGCTCCTACATCTGCTGTCACCTTTAATTCTCCAGCCTTTGCACTCAGATTTACACCATCCATTGGTGTAAACACCATCCCCTGGTGCCCAAGCCATGGAATTTGAACTCAATTACACCACTGACTTTCCTTATTCTCCAGACTGCACCCCTCAAAAAATTCAGATCCTGGGACTTCTAGGCCTCCAAAATCACATCAGTCCATCCCTATAATAAATATCTATAGAGATATTTATATATTTCTAAATAGGTAGGTAGACAGAGAGATAGGAGTCGGTTTATGTCATTTTATATATTCTTAGTTCTGTTTCTCTGGAGAACCCTACCTAATACATAATACACTTTGTATTATTTTTTAAATTTTAGCCATGATTATAATTCTGAGTGGTCTCTCAAACATTTTCCAGCTTCATTGAGATATAATTCATAAGTAATGCTGTGTAAGTTTAAGGTGATTTGATAAAGGTATGTATTGTTATACAATTACCACAGTAAGTTAAGACTTCCACCACCTCACGTAACTGCCTTTTTTCTGAGTGAGTACGGTGAAAGATTTAAGATCTCTCTTAGCAACTTTCATGTATATAGTACAGTATGCTTAACTAGAGTCACCATGCTGTGTATTAGATCCCCAGAATTTATTCACCTTATAGATGGAAGTCTGTATCCTTTGACCAGCATCTACTCATTTCCCTCTCCCCTCAGGCCCTGGCAACTGCCATTGTACTACAAGTATAGCTTTTCAGTTTCCTCAATTAAGTGACATCTCCTTAGTTTTGTCATATTTTATTTGCTTTTTTGTTTAAGATTTTTTTAAAAAACAAATTTCTTTGATTTCTTCTTTGATCCACTGATTGCTTAGGAGTATGTGGCTTAATTTCTACATATCTGTGAAATTTTCAGTTTTTCTCCTGTCATTTGATCTCTAGTTACACACCACTGTGGTTACAAAAAATTCTTGATAGGATTTCAACCTTCTTAAATATGTCAAGACTTGTTTGTGAGCTAATATATGAGCTATTCTAGAGAATGTTCTATGTGCACTTGTGTTTCTGTGGCTGTTGGATGGAATGCTCTGTAAATGTCTGTTAGGTCCATCTCATCTGAAATGTAATTCAAATCCAATGTTTCCTTATTGATTTTCTGTCTGGATAATCTAGCCTTTGTTGAAAGTGGGGTATTAAAGTTCCTCACTAATATTGTACTGTTGTCTACTTATCCCTTCAGGAGTATTTGCCTAATATATTTATTGTTGTGTTCCCTAAAATTTTTCATTACTGTCTTCACACTTGAAGAAGCGGGCACTTCCTCTTTTGTCTACTCACAGGTTTATGGAGAAATACCTTCTGTCAAAGTGCTAGGGATTCTGAAATTTTGTCAGACTTCTTCTACAAGTATGTCCCATACTTCCTGCTCCCTGTTGTGTCAGAATTCTTAAGTTTGTATGTCTTCTCTTCATCCTGCAGGGCCTGGCCAAGTGTTGGCAGCCTCCCTTTTGCTTTCTTGAGGTGAGTGTAAATGTTCAACTTTGTGGTTTCTCCCAGGCCCCCAGAGTCAGGCTGATCTTTGTGGGGCATTCCCAGTGGCTTGTTTGTCCCCGGTGACTCCCATCTCCTGATGGAGTGTGTGATGCAGCTAGTATATCTAAATCCTCTGACACCCTACAGAGATCTATCATGCCCTCTCTCATCTGTCTCCCACACCTGTCACACAGCACATCTCAGTACAATGAGTGGCGCTAGGAAAAAGGAAGCCTTTTTAGCAGTGTCTTGTACAGCTGTGGAAGCCTAGCACTCACGGACACCTTTCACTTTCCCACGTGGGAGAAATCATGGCCTGAGAAGATCTCTCTTGCCATTGAGCTAAGAAGCTTGGCAGAAGGGTGATGCAGATAAAGGAATCTGGTTCTACTATCATCTTCAGCATATCCAACCTCTAATGTTGTTTTCTCAATAGTGTTCTAGAACTTTGATGGCCTCCTGAAGTTCCACAAGGATCTCTTGTCCATGGGTAACTGTCTAAATCTGTGTTCGTTTTGGAGAAGTTGGTAGAAAACTCTTATTCCACCATGAGGATGACATCATTCTCCTCCTCCATATGGTTTGGAGTTGCATTTACCTAATGCAAATTTTAAATGTGGTTACTGGTTCTTTGCTTACTTTCTTTGAGGAAAATGAATATCTTTTGCTTATTTTTAACGGAGTTATTTATATTTCCATTATTGAGGCAAAAGAGTTCTTTATATATTCCGTATTCAAGTCCTGTATGAGTTGAAATAGCCTTCCCATTCTGCAGGTTATTTTTTCACTTTCTCTGTTTCGTCATTTGGAGCAAAAAGTTTTCAGTTTCAAGGAAGTCCAATTCATCTACTTATCTTTGTTCCCTTATGCTTCTGTGCTGTATCTAAGGAACCACAGTCTAAACCATGGTCATTAATACTCATGTTTTATTTAACTTCTTTTCATTTTAGCTCTTACATTCACATTATGATCCATTTGACATACTTTTTTATGTGATCTAGCCAGGAAGAATGGGGTAATTCTTTTCAGTATAAAAAGAATGCCAGCTTGAATTACATGAATAATGATGAGCAATAATAATAAGTCGGAATACCAACTTCCCATATGCCTACTGTGGGACGTCCCTCAAGTTTCGTTCACATCTATCACAAACAGTATATTTAACAACTGTCTGCCTATGACCTCACAAATCTCAGAACATGGAGAATCATTAAAATCTACACAATTTATTTGTTTTCAAAATCACTTCCTTGTATAATATAATTAATGTCTTATTTTAATCATTATATCTTTACCTCAAGTGACCCTCCTTCCCAATTTTTCCATATAAAGCCCACCTATTGTTCTACCTACAAAATGTTTTAAATGCCTACTCTGTGCCAAAGCTCTGTGTCGGCTGAATGGGTGAGAAGTAGGGTGTTGAATGAGGAGAGGGGAGACAAGGGTGACAAGGTGTTCAAGAAAAGTAATAATGTGCAATCAAAAGCAGTAACCTCGGGGCACCAGGTGGTTCAGTGGGTTAAGCCTCTGCCTTCAGCCCAGGTCATGGGATAGAGCCCCGCATCAGGTTCTCTTCTCAGCAGGAAGCCTGCTTCCCCCCCTCTCTGCCTGCCTCTCTGCCTACTTGTGATCTGTCAAACAAATAAAATCTTAAAAAAAAAAAAAAAAAAGCAGTAACCTCTATGATAAAAGTGTATTCATAGGTAGAAAACTGATTTAGGACAAAGAGTAATTCATTCTGTTTAACTTAATTTCTCCCTCTTCCAATGTTAATTTAGGCCTTCGTGAACTTTGTTTTATTTGAATTATAAGGGCATATGTGGATATTGATGTACTCTGCTATGTACTTCTGAAGATAATTAGCTGGAAAGAAGGAAGCAGTGAGACAACAGCAGAAGCAAAGAAATTAGTACGAAGTGTGGGGTGATAACAGGTGTCTGCACAGCACAGCACCAGGACACCTGGGGCTCATTTTTATTAACTGTATTCCTGGCCAACTTGTGAGCTCAGAGTGAAGGGAGATACAATATACCTCCATAGACTAATAACGAGCCACAGAGCTGTGACTGATGTGTCCTATCTCCCAAGAACACTGCATTCCAAAATGGAAGTGAAATAAGTCAAAGAATGAAGCCCCAAATATGGAAGGTACAGACATGAGGCTTAGATGATTTTGTTTATTCTTTACCTTTTTTGTTGCTATTGTTTGCTTGCCCACTCCCCTCAAACAGTCCAGCTCAGCAGAATTCAAACTAAGCCTTACCTTGCTTTGCATAGGAACATCCTTCCATCCCAAGGATTACACTGTTCACTGAGTTCTTAACATTTGAAAGGCAAGGACGTAGCAGTATTTGCTACCTTTATATGGATCATTAAAGTTCTTTGCAGTTGGCAACAGCTTTTTTATTTTTGCAAACGTTCCATTTGAGACAGCCAACACAGACAGAGATACAGAACAATGTGACATTATTTTACATTCCATTTTCTCTAGGTGTAAGGATAGCAACTTCTCAGAAACTTTCTCCCCCAGTGAGAAAGGACAACTTTGTCTTAGTAGTTACTTGAGTTGCCTTAGAAACCATTGTGCTGTCTGAAAAGAAGAGTTTTGTCTTCAGAGAGAGCATCTCATAATACAGTGAGTTTATAATTTTTCATGAAAAAGAAGGCAGGAAAATAATTGTGTTTTCCATTCTGGGGAGGGAATAAGGCTTGGGTAACACAGAAAAGACAGAAAAGGATGCTTCTCTAAAGACAGTCTCCCAAAAGTGTAGTCAACAATTATCACTGAAGAAGAGATCCTTAGAGGGTTTACTGAAGCCAATTTAGATACAGAGTATATAAAGCTTGTGCTTCTTTCCGGGAGCAATTCTAGACTTCGCATGTCAGAGACATCCTGGTAAATGTGATGAAAATTATTGGTTGTCTCTCCAGAAAGAAGCATATGCTTATTTGCACATAAGAATCCGAACATCATTTTAGGCATCAGGAAAGAGTACCTGAATCCCATGAATAAATCCTGGATTCAAAATACTTGACTTTTGCAGCCCCTGGAGAGCCCAGTTGGTTAAGCAGCTGACTCTTGGTTTTGGCTCAGGTCATGATCTCGGGATTGTGAGATCCAGCCCCACAGTGGGGACGAATAGGGGCAGACTGTCTCTCCCTCTGCACCAGCCCCCGCCCTGTGCACACTTGCACACACATGTGTGTGTGCTCTCTAAAATAAATAAATCTCCAAAATGCTTGATCTAGGATATGCACCAAAGGAAGGCAATCCTAAGATTACTGGGTTTGCATAAGGTTATATGAAGACCTGACAAATATCATAGGGTTTAAGCTTAAAAAATAGATGATTTACAGTGAGTGGGGCGACAACGAAGGCGGGGAAGGATACTGTGGTATACTAAATGACTTCAAATTATAAAAGGACTATTTCATAGAATTTGCATGGGTTCATGCCTGCATGCAGCTCGAGATGGTAAAATAATCACAGGTCACATTTATCAAGTGCTCACACTGTGACAGGTAACATCCTAAGTGTTTACATATATTAACTTTTTTTTTTTTTTTTTAACATTCACAACAGTTCTGAAAGGTCGTGTCATGAGATTCAAAAAGAAAAATAACTTGTTCAAGAATTTGCTCTAGAAAGGAACAGTGCCATGATGTCAAATCAGAGAACTGGCTTAGAGAGATCATAGTATCACCCTCTACTGCTTTACAACCTCGCTAGTAAAACGTGTGCTGGGAAAATTTTTTGCTTAATATAGAGAAATGTTTGATTATAATTAGGCCATCTTACCATAATTTTCTTTTCAAGCACTGTCATGCTTTTCACGTTACTATTATGCGAAAATTGTTAAACGAAGAATTCACTCATTACTGAAGTTCTCAATACCTATGTAAGATTAAGGAAATTTGTTCTAAAAAATTTTGATAAAACATACTTCTCAAATCAAATGGGCTTCTTGTTTCTCTTTGACAAGAATTCTATCAGTTCAGTTTTTTTTCATGGCTATGTCAACTCACTGTAGTTTTTTTAGTCATCGTTTTGGTAATTTTATCTACATGTTTGCATGTTAAAATATATTATCATACAATTCTTTTCAAAGTATTCTCCTTTTATACTCTAACTATCTTGTGGCGTTGGTACTTACATTCTTTTCATTTATAATATTGTTTGTTTTAGTCATTTTCTTGACCTACAGCTTCAGAATCTATTTCATTAGGTTTTTTTAATTATCAGTGTTTGTTTTCCTTTTCTTTCTCGTCAATTCCTTTTTGTCTCTTATTTCTTTGCTTGGATTTAATTTATTTTCCTTTTCTATTTTTTAAGTTGCTCGCTTGTCTCACTAATATTTCAGCTAATTTTTTCAATATAAGAATTTAAATGTACCTCTCCCTTGGGCTATTTTCCTAGTTACATTATGCCAATATGAATGTCAATGCATTTTTTCA
Source organism: Mustela lutreola (assembly GCF_030435805.1). Taxonomy (NCBI): domain Eukaryota; kingdom Metazoa; phylum Chordata; class Mammalia; order Carnivora; family Mustelidae; genus Mustela; species Mustela lutreola. The sequence continues at coordinate 253,357,257 of NC_081290.1, read as the reverse complement.
ATATGCTTCAGTTTAAAATTTTTTTAAAATTTCACTCTTATTTCTTCTCTGACCAGCAAGTTATTTATAAGGGTGTATTTTTTTTTAAGAGTTTATTTATTTATTTGACAGAGAGAGATCACAAGTAGACAAGAGAGGCAGGCGGAGAGAGAGGAGGAAGCAGGCTCTTTGCCAAGCAGAGAGCCTAAAGCGGGACTGGATCCCAGGACCCTGAGATCAGGACCAGAGAGGAAGGAAGCTGCTTAACCCACTGAGCCACCCAGGTGCCCTACAAGTGTGTATTTTATTTTTTTTATTTATTTTTTTATTTTTTTTTAAAGATTTTATTTATTTATTTGATACAGAGAGAGAAATCACAAGTAGGCAGAGAGAAAGGCAGAGAAAGAGGGGAAGCAGGCTCCCCGCTGAGCAGAGACCCTGATGTGGGGCTCAATTCCAGGACCCTGAGTTCATGACCTGAGCCAAAGGCAGAGGCTTAACCCATTGAGCCACCCAGGTGCCCCATACAACTGTGTATTTTTAAACAAAAATATATTTCTGTTATTGATTTGAAGCTTAAGAGTCAGAGACGATGGCCAGCAGGTTATCAGTTTTATTTTGCAGCTGAAATCAGAGTGCATTCTCTAATTATTGGGTGAAGAGGTCAACAGTTGCTTATTGAATTGACCTGGTTGACTATGTTTTTAAAATAGTGTACATCTTGAGGTACCTGGGTGGTTGAGTCAGTTAAGCATCTGACTCTTGATTTTGGCTCAGGTCATGATCTCAGGGTCATTAGATTGAGCCCCATGGCAGGCTCTGTGCTGAGTGTGGAGCCTGCTTAAGATTCTCTCTCTCCTTCATCTTCTGCCCCTCCCCCTGCTCAGGCTCTCTAAATAAATAAATAAAAATAAATAAATAAGTAAATAAGTAAAATTAAATAATAATAATAAAATAAAATAGTTTATATCTTTACTGCTTTTCCTCTGACTGACCTTTCAGATACCTACCTACATTTGTTATATCTCAAACTCTAATAGCCATTATGCTTCATAATTTATAAATCTATCTTACTGATTCATATATGTTGAGAATCATCACATCATCCTAGGAACATCATCCTAGGAACTGAATATTCCCATATTAAATAAAGATTTTCTCTGTTAATAATTTTTGTCTTAAATGTAATTTTGTCTGACATTAATATATTTACTACAACTTTATTTTATTTTAGTAAGTGTTGTTCTGGTATGGATATTTTCTTCTTTTTACATTTAATATTTTTGAGTACTCATAGCATATATTTGTACTTTTATATATAATTGACAATATTCTAGATGTTTTAAATGGATGTTTTAGCCCTATTCACATTTGTTGTGATGATGTATTTGGGTTTACTAATACTGTGCTAATATTTACTTTATGGGCTGCAAAGTCTTAGGGGAGATGTTATTATTACCACTGTTGTCATTACATGTTTTTTTGACTCAGAGTGTAGATTCAGAAGGTTTCCCTTAGCTGCTCTTTTTACTCACCCTTAGCCTGCACTTTCACTGTGGGTGGAGTCTCTGTAGGTATTCCAGCTTTATTCAAGAGTATTAAGTTTAGCTGTTGGGTCCAAGGCCAAGGACAGCTATGTGCTAGTTAACCTTGTATGTGGCTTTTGCCCTGAAGATACTTTTGACCTCAAGTTCATTTAGTAGTTTTGTCTCAATTGTTTATTTGCCCTTGGGAATTGATTTTTCCTCTGGAGAATCTGAAAACTATCTCGAAGAATATGTGTGTTATAGTTTAAGAAGATCTGAATATATTGAACAAAAGGATTTTACTGAATGTAACCTGTCTTGTGGTGAAGTAGAATTCTATCAGCAACTGCTTCACTTTTCTTCGAATTCTTTTTACAGACTACATCTGCCCCATACAAAACCCTTCCCAATCCAAAGCCATTACTTGACTGCATACTACATTGTTCTCAAAGGAATTAGGAACACACAATGGCATATTAATTCCAATGACAAAATTTGCAATAGATAACCTGCGTAATCGTATTTGTTGTCAACATGCATTGCTGACAAATATTGAGCCTTTTGGTTAGTGTTGACCTACCATTTTGGTGAGGAAATTTGTGGCTCTTAGACAGAATGATGCTAATAACTCAATTTAGGAAAAAGACAAGAAATAACACTTGAGCTGGTCCTTGGATATATATTTCTCTGTGGTCATTTACCTGTCATTTATTTAATACATTTGTAGACTTGAGAGAATCAACCTTTTGGTCTCAACTTCATACATTTGAATCACTTGTGGATCTTTAAAAACATACAATTCTTAAACTCCATCTCCAAATATTCTGAATAAATTTTTAAAGAGTAGATAGGGTCCAGAAATAGGATGTTTAAGGGAAAGACCTGAGTGTAGGTCACTTTTACAAGTTTCACCGTTGATTCTATCATCATGTAGGATTAAAAAACAGTGATTTAAGCAATTCATTTAGGGCTTTCTCATCTGCAAAAGAGGACTGTGGACTTAGGTGATTGGTAAAATAACTTCCTCCTATTGTGTAATTTTTCTCCAATTCATAGATCTTTATAATTTGAACAAAGCTCTGAATAAAAGATAATTTGGTCTCAGAGAACCACTGTGTCTCTTTCAAACCTTTTGTAAATGAGGCTATGCCCCTTTCTGGTGTGTTTCTGTTTCAGAGCATACCGACATTTATCCTGAAACTGGAATAAATCTTACTCTGTTTTAAGCATAAGAGTGGGAAGTATACAAATTATAAGAAAGAAGGGTTGAGGAGAAAAAAGGATGAAGGATATATTTTTTTAAATTACATTAACAGTATACAGATCCAGAGCTCTTAGACTTCACTATTTAAATACATGCAGAGAAAAAAAAAATCACTCCTTTTTCGCCCACACATATTCAAGATGTTACATGAAGTTAAATATTTGTCATCTTCATTAATGGTATTACTAAAGAGGAATGGTGAATCATTTTTCTTTCTTTGTGACAAAATATGACAAGATCTAGATGCCATGATCTTTGAAGTGAGTAATTAATACAGAGGTTTAAGGCATGGGTCATGTCCAGAAATGTTTTAATTACATTACCAGGCTTTGTCATCAGTATCAAGAAGGAGTGAAGCCTTATCTCCATTTATAGTCTACCTAACTCCCTAACATTTTGATTCCCTCCTCTGGATCATGAAAGATCATATAAGAACAAATGGAGACAGCAATAATTTGACTGTCATACAAATGTACCTCTGAAGTGTATAATGTCTTCAATTTTATGTTGGTTTCATGGGAATTCATGTTCTTTGAAAGGATTTGTTTAACAGTAGGACACCTAAGAGTAGATAAGTCATCAGGCTGTCTTCAGGAACATTTGCAATGATCACTTAGCAGTGACAAAGGATTCCATAAAAATAAAAGCATAAGGATTTTTCTCATCATCAATATTGAATTGTATTATAGTACTAAATTCAGCAGCACATGCAATTTGGGATATTAATGATTCATAACTTGACTTCATTATATTTAGCACCATTTTTCATAGTATCTCAGTCTCTGTAGCATAGAAGATTTAACTTCTCTAAAAATAGATGGTTTCTTAACACAAAGTGATAAAAAATAGAACAAAGATATTTAGTTTATTCACATGGGCCTTATTATAGAAAATAGTATACCATCACTAAAACCCGATTTGTGATCAAAATTTGAGTTTGCAATAAAGCAGATTTTTTCAACCCTAGGGATACAGAAATACACAAAATGGAGTTCCCAGAGGATCATTTCTAGACCAGCTGGAGTCAACACTTTAATAAAATATTTAGAAGAATATATACACAAAAAAAATGAAGGTTGACTATAAACAGAACTCAGGTATGACAATTTTGGAAAATACTCATTAGAATACAATCTATAAACCTGATTTCCTTATATATAATATTAGAATGGTAATTGTAATTAGATCATATGACTGCCATAAGGTAGAATGAGATATCAAGTATAAAGCATTTAGAACGATGCCTGAGACATAAATGCTAACAGCAGTGGTGGTGATTAAGGATGTGAGAGGAAAGTGCTCCTCAATTTGAGATCCAAGTATGGGCTTGATGGAAATTTATAACTGCAAGTAATCCTTTTTTGCATACATACATATTTTTCAAGGTGAGGGTCCAAATCTTTCCTCATTCTCTAAGTGTCAGTGGTCTCAAAACAAAACCCTGATGTGTTATCTCATGATGGTATATGAAATTTAAAGTGGAAAATAAATATTCATTTAAGATGCTTAATTTAATAACCTGGTATGTGTTGTGATGAGCCCTGGGTGTTTTATGCAACTAATGAACCGTTGAACATTACATCAAAAACTAATGATGGCTAATATATTGCCTAACTTTACATAATAAAAATTAAAAAATAAAAGATGACTAAGAACCAAAAAAAAAAAAAAAAAAAGAAAGAAAAGGAAAAAGAAAACTACTTCTTTATAAAACCTATGAATCATTATATAAATCAAAATTATCAACCACAAAAGTGAACTGAAATGCTCATAGCTTCCTTCCTAGGAACAAAAGCCAGATGCTCTACTACTACTTTCCAACACCTGGCATAAGAGGTCTTAGTAAGAAAGGCATTCATAACCAAAATGCAGACAGAACACAGCTTGGGAAAGAGCCTTACATTAAGAATCAGAGGCCTTGAACTGTCTCTCAGCTAAGCTACAATCTTGGGCAAGTGACTTAATTTATCAGAGTCTCAATTTGTCTTAAAAACAAGAATAAAATTAACTGAGCCACATCTCTCTCACAATGTTCTAAGAATACAATACATGAGAATATATGTGAACATTTTTCTAAAACTATTAAATAATGCAAAATAGGGATTGTTGTTATGAATAGTAAGAGCAAAATATATCCATTTTTCCATACTACGGCCAGTACAATATAGTAATTCTTTGAATTATGGGTATCAGATAGATATAGTTTTATCTTGGTCTACTACATACCAGCAATGCAATCTTAGGAAAATTACTTAAACTTTCTTTTAAGCCTTTGTTAGATCACATGTTCAGTGGGGGCAATGATAATAGATAATAAAGAGGGTTGTGTTATGTAAGAGGATTGGTGCTGTGCCTGAGGCATACATGTTCAAAAAATATGTATTACCCAGTATTATCTTTATTGCCCTCATAGAGAAATATCATGCAACTGTATCTAGTATAGCTTCTTCATCTGGAAGAGATTAGGTTACTACTCACAAAGGTATTGTGAATATCAAACACAAGCACTGATAAAGAGAGAACACAATATAAATATAAGAAATGTTAGAGAGGATTACCATATTTTGAGCACATACGACTAGAAATTCCAAGCAGAGCCTTCAAAACTTCAAATCATTTAACTTCAAAACAACCCATAAGCTATATCCATTTAAAAGATAAAGACACTGAGATGATGATAATGCAAGCAATTTGGCAAATCTGGAGTATAAAATTTTCTCTCTGTCCTCAAGACCTGAATCCATTCACTATAAGATAAACCACCATATGTCTCAAGTTACATGAATTTCCTGTTTGAGACAGTACTTTCCCACAAGTCATTTTAAAAATGTAGAGCAGTAGTCATCCCGACACATTTTATCCATAGCCCTGATCATTATCTTACAACATCCCACTTTTGTCCTCATTTCATGTCTTTTGTTAAAAACGGCCTTCTTTAAACAGCTTCTCAGGTCTCAGACAATCCATAAATACCAGTTGGAAGGTGGATATTCTATTCTATATGTGCAGAAGCCTTAGCCAACACCCTATTCATTCCGAGGAACCTCCTCTTGCCTAAGTAAACCTAAAATCTATGTATTTTTTTCTACCTCTATGTTTAAAAACCTTGTATGCTCAGACATTAATCTCTCACTTAATATAGCATAGTAAGTCAATTAACTAGAAATTTGTATGTTTGTGGCTGCAGAGAAAAGCCAGAAATGATAAAGATGGTATTTAATTACAAGAGATCTTCTATTCTATATAAAGAATGTCAGGGGAGAGAGAAAGAAGGATAGGACATAGAGGCAAATTGGGTGAGGTGGACATTGAAGGATTTAAATTGTACCCACCATTCTTGTTCTGTTCAAAAACTTTCAATAGTTGGCATTTTTGTTACTGTTGATGCTGTCATCATCATCATAGTTAATTTTGTATTGAAAGACACTGAAGGTAATAAAGATCCCAAGTAGAGTTAAAGAAAAGTGGATTTTTTAAAAGCATTTGAGAGTTAGTTGCCAACGTGATGATGCCCACAGATATTTTAGTATTCATTTTCTAATGAAGATTTTCTCAAAAAAAAAAAAATCCTTAATACAAGAATAAAAAGAAAAACCAGCACTGATGCATTGCTATATCTAACCTTAGCCTCCACTCAACTTTTTCCATTTTTCCCCAATAATATCCTTTATTATAAATACTTCAAGTCTAGAAATTTATTTTACATTGGGTTTTCAGGTTTCTTCAGTCTCCTTTAATCATCTTAAGCCTTTTCTTGTGGCTTTCATGACCTTGATATTTTAGAAGATTAGAAACTAGTTATTTTGTGGTATGTCCCTTATCTTGGGTTTGTCTGATATTTCCTTTTGATAAGATTAAAGACAAGCAACTTCGGGAGAAATATCACAGAGATAATTCTGTGTTTTTCCCATTGTGTCCCATCAAATGGCACATGAAATTGATTTGCCCTTTTACTGGTGATATTAGCTTTGATTCCAGGCTTCTCTGCTATAAAATTACTTTTTTTTTTTTGTAATTAGTAGGTGTTTTGGGGAGAATAATTTCAGGACTCTGCAAGCATCCTAATCCTCAAGCTTCCCATCATCCATCCATCCTTCCGCTCTCCCTCCCCACCCACTTCCCTTCCTTCCTTCCTTCTTTCCTTCCTTGGTATGAAAAATGTAGCCTAGTTTTCCATATAAATACTTCAAGCTCATTGTAGAAAATTGAAACAATACGTAACAGAATAAAATAAAAATACTAGAAATTTTTCCACTATGATGTAAACACCATGAACGGGTAGGTAAACATCCTTTTACAGACAGAATAATTTTAGCAGTCTCTCTGGGTTGGAAGCTTGGTCTTCCAGATCCTTTCCTTTCTTTCCCTTCCCCTCCTCTCTCCCATTTTTCCTCGTTTCCATATCAGTATGTTTTCACAGTTCCCTCTTATTTTAATGGATTCTAATCTATTACTATCATTATTTATTTTGTTGCTAGGTTGGTCCCAGATTTGGTGATTGACGTATTCAGATTTGACTTATTCAGAAAGGCCTCTGTGTCCTTTTTAATGCCCCAGTCATTATTTTTTTTTTTAAAGATTTTATTTATTTATCAGAGAGAGAGGGGGAGAGAGCGAGCACAGGCAGACAGAATGGCAGGCAGAGGCAGAGGGAGAAGCAGGCTCCCTGCTGAGCAAGGAGCCCGATGTGGGACTCGATCCCAGGAAGCTGGGATCATGACCTGAGACAAAGGCAGCTGCTTAACCAACTGAGCCACCCAGGCGTCCCCCCAGTCATTATTTTAACACTGTTTTATTTTCTGGCATAAGGAGATGTTCTAGATTTATCTTGTGCTTCCCTCTCCCCAGCACTACAACTATTTCTCCAAAGAGTCTTAGTTGTTTTTTTTTTTTTTTTTTTTTAAGATCTTATTTATTTATTTGACAGAGAGAAAGATAACAAGTAGGTAGACAGGCAGGCAGAGAGAGAGGGGGAAGCAGGCTTCCTGCTGAGCAGAGACCCTAGATGTGGGGCTTGATCCCAGGATCCTGAGATCATGACCCAAGCTGAAGGCAGAGGCTTAACCCACTGAGCCACCCAGGTGCCCCGAGTCTTAGTTCTTTATACTGGAAAATAGTACTCAGAAAATGAGACCTGGGTTTTAGGTGGGCTCATAGCTACTAGCGTATCTCTGATCCCAGGTCCTTTTGGTGGCAGAGCTAGAGGACATATGGATGTATGTACATATTTATATACATTATATATGACATCTTTACAAACATGTACATTTTATACATATGCATCTCCACATGGTCCTACTCCAATGATGATCTAACACTACAGGTTTTCTTCTTTCCCATCTTTGTAATTTCCTTCTCAGACAGTAAGAAATCTGCCTCCCTTAAGCTTACATATTTAATTATTTGAGTAGTACCTATGTATATAACAAATCTCCTATTATTACTGTCACCTATCTACAGGGAAATTCTCATTCCACACAAGTTCTAACTCCCTGTGCTTGCTCCCCTTCTAAGCAACCATCCTCTTTCCTTGGCTCAGGTCCCAATCCCTTATCTGCTACTTTGGGATCACCCACTTCAACCTCTTGGGTCTCTATCAAGTTTGATATAATTTCACTTCACTAATTAGGAAATCAGATTTTTGAATACTACATTTTCAAACTATTTCATGTTTCTTCAAGTACTATATAGAATAAACAAGCTTTAAGGTTTGATAATTATGGATAATATTAACAGTAGTGGTCACTTATGAGTGTTTACTCTATGCTTGGCAATGGGGTACACCCCTGCTATTCATTTTCTTACCTAATCTTCATCAGTGCTTAAATCGGATATTGTTGTTGTTAACATCATCATTGTCTATATGTTTCTGAGAAAATTCAGGCCATGTAACTTATGCGTGATCACTATAGCCCTAGTCCTTTGAAAGTTGAATATCTAGAATTTGAACCTGACTGCAAAGGGCACATTAGAAACCACTGCAATACTGAGTTTCACATGGCATCCGTCTTCTTATCTGGAAGGCAAGATGACCGAATTAAGCTTTCTTTTTATCTTTCTTCAGAATTTCAGCGTGAAATTGGTATGAGTAACTTTTTTCTTTAAATAACTTCTTTATTGATGACTATATAAGTATTTTTGACAGAAGTAAGCAAATTAGTAAGCTTCATAATAGGTTAACATTCAATTAGAAGCTTAATAAACCTCAAGAATATAAACATTGGCAACAAATATGCAGAAATGCATTCTATATTAAGGAATTTGGGATTCTGATGTTGCTAATGCCAAATGTCATAAGAGTGATAATATTTCTGGGGCCTTTCTGTGCTAGGACTATGAAATATCAGGGGCAACAAGGTTTCATGTATAATGAAATGGGCATTAAGAAGCTTGGATCCTGATCTAACTCTGCAATTTTTTTTTTAAGATTTTATTTATTTATTTGACAGACAGAGAGAGAACCCAAGCAGGAGGAGCAGCAGGCAGAGGGAGAGGGAGAGGCAGGCTCCCCACTGAGCAGCAAGCCTTCGGATGTGGGGTTTGATCTCAGGAACGACTTGAGCCAAAGGCAGACGCTTAACCTGCTGAACCACCCAGGTGCCCCATAGCTCTGCATATTTTTGACTCTTACCATATGCAAGCCACTTTTACTCTCTAAGCTTTAATTTCCTTATCTGAAAACTGAACGTTTTGAATTAGACTATAAAAGCATATTGTAGCTTTAAAAGTCCAACATTTAATAAAATTCAAAATTTTACTGAGCATTAAAGCAGTGGCACTTTAAAGAATCATAAATATGTACGTTATTAGTGCAATTTATTTTCTCCTTTCTTATGAAACAGTCACCCGGACGATTTCCTATGTGTTTCCCTCAGAAGGAAAATGAGGTAGATAGACCTACAATAGCGATCTCCGTCCGACTGGGATTGGTGGAAGTGCTCAGCTGGGTCATGGGTCTCTAAATTTAATTTTCTCTGAAGGTATTAGATGCCTGTATGAGAGGTGCAGTGAGCTTACATTCGTTCTTCTATTTGCACAATGAATTCAAGTGTGGGGAAGCTTTCAAAAAATTCTGGCATCTGAGCTCCATCACCTACAAATTCTTACTCAGTGGGTCTGGAGTAAAGCTCGGAAATGATCTTCTTTTTTTCCCACCCTCTCTTTCTTCAAATAAAAGTGTCCCCAAATGATTCTGATTGACATCCAAGTTTGAGTACCTCTGCGTGAGAGTGAAAGAGATCTCTGCTTGTGGCTAACTAGGGAACCAAATTACAAGTCTCAACCTTTGTAGAAGCCTTTCAGTGATGCATAGCCTTAAGGGTGAAAATGTACAAACTGTTTTCTCAACAGTCTAAATAACAATTACTTGAAAACTGTTTTGCTCAGCAAAATTTTATAATACTGATTTTTTTTAACCAATTTCCATTGGTTTGGTGAATATTACCTTTCAGAACACCCTCTTGTTCTACCATTACTGAGTTTTCCTCATTTCTCCAATTTGTCAATTTGATACAAACGAGAGAGAGATTAGTTTATAACAAAGGGTTCAGTTATTGTCACTCCAAGACACCTTTATGAGGCTTTTCTTTTTTTCTATTCTAAATAGCTATATATATATTTCTAGGTTTTTTCCCTATGTCATCACTTTCATTTCTCTCTTGGGAATGATGACTGTAACCAGAAGATTGCAGCACATTGCTACAAGATAGCACTCAGGGATTGACCCCTAGTTCAACTGCCCCCCCCTTTTAATTGTCAAGGTCACTGAAGTCCAAGGAGATGAAGTGATTAGTCCAAAAACCACCCAAGGAGTTTGTCAAACTAAAACTGGGATTGGAATCCAGTTCTCTGGCTTCCAAGCTGAGTTTTCTTTCCATAAAACCGTGGTCATTACATAAGATACTAAAGTAAACAACTCACTCTATTTTATTTATTTATACTTAACAGAAATATATGGTAATACTTATATCTGATTGAATGTGGTATTCTTTAAACTCTGATAATATTATTGTAAACATTTTCAAAATTTCTCTTTTAGAAATTATAGGAGGGCACTTTATAAGACATAAACATATTCTAATTTCATTACTTTCTAATTATAAACAGAATTTTATTTAAACCAAACTATTTTTAAATCTTTAGTTGACATGGATTCTAGTGACCTTGCATGATTTGCCATTTTTTGTATATCTTCAAAGTTATGTTCTACTCTTTCTGAATGAAAAATTAATGAATCCTTAACACTATATGATAGAAAACTAAGTTATCATATATAGTATTCTATTTCTTATTTTCAAAACAACTTTTTTGAAATGGAAAACACCTACTTAGAAAAACAAGAGCTGTTATATTTATTATAATATCTGTTTCATTACCTTAAACACACATTAATTCCTTATGAACAGACAAAATAACTTATTTATTATTTCATTTTTCTTTTGGTTGAGGGCCAAGGCTATTAAAGAAGATAATATAATCATTTAATAAGTCTATGCCAAGTCAACTGATAACATCAAAATTTTCTAGTGTAGAATTTCCTCTAATACTTGTTTTTTTTTCTTTATTTTTCAAAGTCCATTTCCTCAATAGTGGTTTCATTACCCCACAGACAGATTTGATTTCTCTTTTAATCTACTACACATAGCAAGTACTCTGATGCATTGCATTGAATTCTATTCAAGTGACAACTCTAAGGGTATGGACACATTCATATTTTACATGTGACTTTAGTTATTAATTCTTTTTTTAAAGATTTCTTTGAGATAGAAAGAGAGTGCACAAGTGGGGGGAGGGGACAGAATCTGTAGCAAACTCCACACTGAGTGTGGAGCCCAACACAGGGCTTGATGTGGGGTTCCCAGGATCTGGGATCATGACCGGAGCCGAAATCAAGAGTTGGCCATTTAACTGACTGAGCCACCCAGAGGCCCCACATTTATTAATTCTATACATATTTATCTTATATCTAATATATGCCTTGTACTATTGTAAGCACTAGAGATGTATCAGTAAATACGCTGACATACTCCTCACTGAGACAACCATCTACTGGACATTTCTCAATCCCTTCCCAGAATCCTGAATGCCAGAATGCACACAATACACACACTATTACCCTAGATATTTATGCATTATACACACTTCTTTAGTAGACAGTAAAAAAGGGGAAAGAAATGGTCTTACTTTGTTTTTTTTCCAGCATTTTAAAGGACTTTCTTTTCTCACAACTAATTTATTTTCTTTGTTTAAAAGATAATAGGTGCACACAGTAGAAATACATTCTTATATTCCCTAAAAGACATGCTACAATTTCATAGTAAAGATATCTTTGCTTGTCTCCTATTCCTAAACTTTTCTTTATGTCTAATCTTAAAAGATAGTCAGTTACCAACATTATAAGTCTCGAATAGTTAAGATTATCCAATGTTTATTGCCTAAATTTTCTTTTTTTTAAAAGGATATGTACTATACTATTCATCCAATATTTCAAAGATTTCTGAAAAGCACCTTGTTCTGATTTTCTAAAGTGAGTTTCTGAAATTTTCCCAAAATTCCTTCTTTAGAAATATTAGTTTTATTTAATATCCTAATTATTCCCAAGAACTATGCCTATAGAAGCAACCCCATACAGAACACATGAATTCAAAGCACTTTTCTGCATCAAATCTCCTAGATAAGAGTTTACAGAATTGCTCTACCTTTGAGTTCAAGAACTCAAACCATGAACTGGATATTGTGCCACAATGGCACAAGACACATGAATAGATGTTTTGATCCTTAGGAGTTTCTATGGCTAGAGATGATAAAATGATACCAATATAACATGGTAAGTGCTAGATGGTCAGCCTTTGGTTTCCTCAATTTGAGAGACAGAACAACAGTTGTGAGCACAGGTCTGGAAAAAGACCCCTTGAGTTTGACTCCCAGCTTTGCCACTTACAAATAGCAAGACTCTAGAGAGGTCACAAAGCTCCAGTTTACTCATCTCTAAAATGGGGATAAATATAGTACCTACATTTTAGAGTTCTGCATATTGAGCAATTTAGTGTTTTTAAACCCCTTATAACAATATCTAACATATAATTAGCTCCTATTAATATCAGCTACTTCCAGTCATTATTTTCTGTGTGTCTTCTATGTGTTTTTCACTATGCCCAGTCCTATAGATAGCCAGAGCTATGGCCCTCAGTCAAGTTGTTATCATAAGCAAATAAATGGTCAATTATAATCTAGCGTGAGCAGTTTTATGTTGGGAGAATTACAGGGACAGTGAAAACAGAAAAGAGAACTTAACTAAAAATATGAGGAAGGAAAATGTGGCTTGAAAATGATAGAAATTGATGATAAAATGAACTTAAGCTAAAACCTGAAGGCTATCAAAGTGTTTTTTTTTTTTAAGATTATTTATTTATTTATTTGACAGAGAGAGATCACAAGTAGGCAGAGAGGTGGGCAGAGAGAGAAAGAGGAGGAAACAGGCTCCCTGCTGAGCAGAGAGCCCGATGCGGGACTCGATCCCAGGACCCTGAGATCATGACCTGAGCCGAAGACAGTGGCTTAACCCACTGAGCCACCCAGGCGCCCTCAAAGTGTTTTAAATGAGAAAAAACATGAACATTTATGGTAAAGAAGTTACTTCTGTGACAGAACCAAATACAGAGTTTACCCTCTTTTTTGTTTTTTCCTCTCAACATTCACATTTGAATTAAGTAACTTCAATAATCACTGACCAAATTAGATTTTTCCCCTATTGGTTTTGTTAATTATTTTACAGAGTCTTTAAATTTATTTATTTACACATTACTCCTACCTTATCATCTATGAGAGATCTAATTTCCTCTCCTATGAGAGGAAATACTACAATGAAAAACACTTCAAATATTACACAAGTTTCATCTATCCACAAGTAGGTCTCCAGGAATTTTGTATCAGCTGTTAACTCTGGGCTGGTAAATCACACTCACCTAGGACATCGGGAAATTCTCTTCCTGAAGGTGGCCCTCCAATATAGCAACATATTACATGCTATATAAAATTCCAGGTAATCAGTTCCCTCCCTAGAAACAAGACAATAGCCAAATTCTTTTCATTTCTTTCTTTCTTTCTTTCTTTCTTTTTTCTTCTTCTTCTTCTTTTTTTTTTTTAACCAACTTTTCTCCTGATACATATGTATTCATTCCAGTATCTACCTGCTCCAGGAGTGACCTTGTCACAGCATCAATTAATGCCAAGGCTCCCCTTCACTTCTCTTTGTGCAACTAGATGAACTTTAAAAGACTAACTTTCAAAAAGGAGAGCTGTGCTTCCGCCTACCTGCTATTTTTAAGATATTTTCTTCCTTACGCTGGAGTTTTCCATTTACCTCTCTTCCAGCCTTTGGGACAACTCTTCATTTTGGGATGACCACTGCCTACTCACACATCTCTATTTTTGCTAAGGTCCCAATAAGCATTCTCTGCCCTTCCCCTTCCACTTTCTTACTTGAATTCCCTCTTTCTTTTGTTATTCCTTCATTTAATTTTTATTTACTCTCTGAAGCAGGTTACTCAGGTGTTATCCGCCTCCCTCTGCTTCTCTCTGCACAAGGAATAAAGAAGTTGGCAGTAGAGCTCTTTCTTCTCTCTCAGCAGTCAGCCAGCTCTTCCTAAAGGATACTAACAGGGCTTCATTGTGCTAGAGGCTCCTTTTCTAAAGGACACAGGAGGACATACCCACATCCTTATTCTCTCCCTTTGATTAGCTGTGGGAACCTAGAGCTAATCTTTGTCTGTCCTCCTACCTACAGGATCTCAGAGTTCCATTTCCCTCCTACTTGTTGCTTTGTATAAATCTTACAGAAAACACCACACATAGCAAACTCAAGAGAAGATGAAAGTGAATTGACTCCTTTATGGTTCTCGTGACCCTGATTCCTACCAACTGTTTTATCCAGCCCAGCATGAAGGTCGCTCAATAGCTGTTTCCCCTCCACCTCTGGCTCAGGGAAACGAGATATTGGGCTGACACTAAGAAATCCCAGTTTTGAATTCTGCTTTTTCATTCGTCCAGATTATGACACATTCAGAAGCTGATAAAAGTACATCAATCTACTAAGCAAGACAGCTAATATCAGGAGACACATTTTTCTGCTACAGGGATGGTTGTTGTGAAAAGTATCTGCAGAACAGATCAATAGCTGGGATATCGATTTCTTTTCCAATTACTAATTCGGAATTGTATCACATTTTCCCATTCTAAATCTCTCTCAGTGGTGAATTTTTATATGTTCAATGAGGTAATAAGCATACTAAACATTTATAAGGCAATTTAAAAATTATCTTAAGTTACCTGAAGCAGACTCTAGGCTGTTTATGGCCTTGAGCATTAAAAACAAATCATTCATTCCATAATGTTTATGCATTTTGATCCAGATGCCCTATCACTCTGAGAGGTTAAAGGCAAATGTGACCTGGTAGCAAAGCAGAAGTGAAAAAGTCGTTATCAATTTGGGCCTTGTACTCAAGTTTTATCCTTTTGCCTTCTTCATATTAAGTCAGGAGGACATCACTCCTCTATCACCCTAGCTTTTCCTTCTTCAACTCTTTTCAACTTTCTTTTCTTTCTTCTTTTTTCGTTTTTAACTCTTCTAAAATTTGTGGAACTTGGGTATTAAATCCTGTAAACTGCAGATCTATAGCACACTTCCAATTTTGTTTAATTTGGTTCAGTCTCATGTATGGATTGCTGTGGAAACTCCCTGATGTTTCAAGTGTGGGCATCCACTTCCATCCTTGACTCATTGTATCTCACATTGATGGGTTATCCACAAGGCCAAGGTTTGGGTTTTTTAAGGTAGTCACTAAGGATCGTCCATAGGCCAGTCCCCTCAAACATAAATTAATAACTTAATATAGATAAGATACAGATTATTTGTTATAAATGCAGAGCCCTAGATCCTATCCTTAGAGATAGTGTTAATACCATTAAAAGTCCTTGCATGGTCTGGTTCTCACCTACCATTTCAGTCTCAACTTGTGCTATGGCCCCACTCCCTTCCTCATCTAGCTATGTTGTTCTGCTATCATTTCTTTTGTCTGACATGCTCCCCTCTGTCTTAAGACCTTTGAATGTGCTATTCACCAAGAACAACACGTTATATTACTTATTTCTGATCTGATTCCACTGTCAGAATGTAAGAACCATGAAGGCAAGAATTCTGCCTTCATCACTGTTGGTAATAAATAAATAATATACAAGGTGATGTTTTTTAACTTTTCCCAGTGACCTTCTAGTTTATCTACAAGTAAGTTTTTAAAAAAATATTTAACTTCTCTTGGACTTCAAGAAGAGAGAAGTCTACCCTGCTCCTCTCATTATAACGTGTGAGTTTTGACTCACTCTGCTTTGACAACTATAGTTCCTAGCAAATTCATACTTACTGGTGCTTAAGTAATACAGATCCAAGGTGCCTGACTTGAATATGCTATACTTATAAATTAATTACCCAATATTCTACATCATTGGTTTGAGAAAGTAATGAAAGTCACCTATGTATTTCTTTTGCATAATTATATTCTTATTAGGGATTTTTATCAGTCTTCTAATTGAAAAACCAATGCTGTTGTAATTTTTATTAGAATTCCATGTAATTTTGATATCCTTTTATGCCATGATATTTTTTTTTTAAAGATTTATTTATTTATTTGACAGAGATTACAAGTAGGCAGAGAGGCAGGCAGAGAGAGAGAGAGGAGGAAGCAGGCTCCCTGCTGAGCAGAGAGCCCGATGCGGGATTCGATCCCAGGACCCTGAGATCATGACCTGAGCCGAAGGCAGCGGCTTAACCCACTGAGCCACCCAGGCGCCCCTGCCATGATATTTTTAATTTGCTGAGTTGCATATTATGGACCATCCAATTAAGCAAAAATATCACCAGCCTGTGTGTCCTAGGAGTGGGGATATTTCAGTTTTCAGCGGTTTTATCTAAAGTAAGACTATCTCCCTTTGACTTAAATCTTACATTAAACAAGATCACCTGCTCGGGAAAGATTTTTCTCTTACTGCATTAAAATATTGTGCACTGTTCAATTATTTAGGAATTATGTTTATTCACTGCAGAGATATCTTCAGGGAAACTCCAGACCCTTTCGTTTATTTGAGGTCAAGTAGGTGTTTAGAGTAAGATGTGAATACTGCAGTGGCAAATTGATTTATCTTGTCCTATTATTAAAGTTTCTGCCAAGACACCAGCCATATGTTGAAGATGGTGTTAACACTGGAAGAGGACTGAAAATGGCGGGGGGTTGGGGAATAAAGTTTAATACTCTCCCAGGATAAAAGTTTTCTAGTGTGCTGTGAATTTGCAACTCTGAGGAAGGCTCTATATATATCACAGTGTGTGTCTTCTGTATGACTTTTGACTGTAGAGGGATAGCATAATTTCCCAACTTACTGACAGTCAATTTGGTTTTCTTCTTCCTTTAAGTCATCCCCCAGTCTCAAAGGGACATAACTAATATAACCACATTCAGTATCTATAAGAATATAATTATAGAGCATCAGGCTTAACACAAGCCAAGATGAGATAAGACAGATAAAAAAAAAATTCTAAATCACTCCCTAAGCCAACTGTTACTGTGATTTTTAAAATGTAATTCATTTATAGTGAATCTATAAACTAGTTTTCTAACAAATAATGAAAGTGGAATTTGCTCCAAAGTGTGTAGGAATCTTCTGTAATATTGATACCATTGAAGAGTGAGAGAAATTGGGGCCTAGCCTGCAGGGCTACTATGGTATAAGCAGAAAAAGAAACATTATTACTTTTTAAAATTCATGAGGATGGAATCAACCCTCACATAAAAAAATATAGTTTTTTCTTAAATATTGTTCATTATTTGAGAAAATAAGACTCTACTTTTTATCTTCAGATCCTACTTATGCTTTAGTGGAATCATTTTGATGGCTGAAATTTCAGTACCAAGGACAGTGCCAAGCCTCCTAGAAGGGGGAACTGTGCACAGACAATAAACACCAGACAGGATGCAGTTTTCTGACTGATGGAGTGAGAAAACAGACAGAGGGAAATGGATTACAGTACAAAGTGATTTCACTATCAATTTGGGGAAATTGATGGAAATATCAGGGAGATCTTGAGGAACCTATAACAATACAAAAGGTCTCTTTAAGCTATTGCCCTTAATGAAATAAGGATGTAGAGGGAATATAAACTTTTCTCATACCTTGATTTATTTAAGAGAAGTATTTAATAGAAACATTTCAGTATAATTTTTTAAAAATTAGAATCCACATTAGAATACATGAAAAAAATATATGATATTTTAGACTATTCCAGATAAAACAGTCTTCCTTGAACTCTGTGTGTTTGTGTGTGTAGCTTTACACATGATTCCACATGTATGTGCTTGTGCATCTTTCAAGTATCAAATTTAACACTGTTTCACTAATAAAACTGACATGAAATATAAAGCCCATATTTTCATTAATCAAAATATATATATATATAACAAGCAAAATTTTCATTTTGGCATGAAAATGTAGAACACTGTATAATTTCCTTCATTAGTATTATAATAATCAAAAAGATGTATTGTTCATTTTGGCACTCTGTATGAATACATAATAATATTTTTGAAAGTACAAACCTCATATATTGGGATATCATAAAAAGCATTTTCTAAAATTTCTAAGAATCAGATAATTATATGAAAAAAATATTTTTTAAAGATTTTACTTATTTATTTGACAGACAGAGATCACAAATAGGCAGAGAGGCAGGCTAAGCAGAGAGCCTGATGCCGGAGCTCGATCCCAGGATCCTGGGATCATGACCTGAGCTGAAGGCAGAGGTTTTAACCCACTGAGCCACCCAGGTGCCCCTATAAAAATATATTTAGAGCTTTTGAAGCAGAAAGATATAGGAGTTTTTAATTTATTTAATTTTCATCATATTATAAGGCTTTAGGGTTGGAAGTAGACTCTACAACTACCTAAATGAATTCACATGATCAGTGTGTTTTGTGATATTTTTTTTAGCACACTATCTTTTAAGAGAAAATAACCATAATTTCAATCTTCTGAGCTCTCTTGCAGGGTACTTTCTCAAATGTTACACATCTTCTCTATCACAGTAAATGGTACCATTTATTTGCTCAGCCCCCAAACTTAGTAGAAATCATTGATTCATATCTATACATAAACATCTCCCTGTACCTTCAGTAGTGACTATCAAGTCTTTCTCTAGAATATGGTCAGTTCTCCCCATCTTTACTTTTGCTAACATAGCCCAAGTTACTGTCCTTCTCACTGGAATATTACATATGTCACCAAGTTGGACCAATTGCTTCTGCAACTTACCCATTATAAATTCTTCACATATGGATATAATCATTCTGTTAATGCATATCTGATTATACCGTAAGACTGTTTAAAATTCTCTAGTATTTCATTTTATACTTGATATAAGTCAAAATGTTTTGTTTTGGTTTTGTTTTGTTTTTTTTTTTTTCCCCTATGGCCTGTAAGGTCCTATATGATGAAATCTTTTCCACCTCTCTGATTGTCCATATCTGTTTCCCAGGCAGGTAACCTTCACTGAAGTTAACCCGAATTGCGGAGTTTCAAAAATGTCCTCTGTTGGGGCACCTGGATGGCTCAGAGGGTTAAGTCTCTGCCTTCAGCCTGGGTCGTGATCTCGGGGTCCTGGGATCGAGCCTCACATCGGACTCTCCGCTCAGTGGGAGACTGCTTCCCCCTCTCTCTCTACCTGCTGCTCTGCCTACTTGCGATCTCTCTGTCAAATAAATAAATAAAAATCTTTTTTAAAATTTTAAATAAATAAATAAATAAATAAATGAATAAATCCCTCTGTCGTAGAATAGATTATGGGATCTGAAAAAGAGGTTGGCAAAGGTGACCTCCACGATTTTCTTATCCTATGCCTTTCACAACATCAGACACGCTCATCTCAGTATTATTCCCTGGTGTTGGATTAGGACACATTGCCCATCCAACTGTTTGAACTATCTCTAGATTGTTCTTGACTCCATCTTTTCCCACATTACCTTATTCAATCAGTCACCCAAAGTCATCTTGGAAATGATTTTTAAATCCCCATAATTTTTACTGATCTCAGTGCCAATTCCTTAGATTTCATTTTTAGTCAAGTCTGGTTCCTTGTTTCATTTCTGCCTAATACACTCCCCTACATGGGCATGAGATTACCCTTCCTAGAATAAATCTAAATGAGGTACATCCTCATGTTAAACTCTGCAGTGGCTTTACATCACCTCTGGTTCTGAACTACCTTTTTGTTCTCATCTCTTATTCCTTGCCTGGGACTCCTTGAACCTGCCCCCTTCTGCCAACATACACACACACAAATACACCCTATGTGTTATTGAACCTAACATGTATTTCCATTAATCCATGGTGTTTGACATGCTATTTTCTGAAATTTCCTTTCAGGCTCTGCCTGACAAACCCCTGTGCCCATGCCCAGACATAGTTCTAATACCACCTCCCAGATGAAACTTTCTCTAAAGTCCACAGGTCAAGTGTTCTCTTACCACTGTGTGCATTCACTTATTACAATAGTTTCCAGGCATTAATAGGTTTCTCTTCTTTGTCTTCCTAGGCTGAAAGCTCCTGGAGGGAATGAACTGTTATTTTCCTTGCATTTATCAAATACTCAACAAATGTCAAATGAGGTAATTTGTTTTTAGTTCCAATCTGACTCTCGGATACAATGACTGCTTCACACAGTCTTCCTGTCCACTCAATAAAATGTATGTATAATTTTAATTTAGCACTCAGTGAAGGAAGTGAGGAATTGCCATCTTCATTTTCTGTACCTTATATCTTTTGCTCATATTTTGTTTCAGGGTAAAAAAAGAAGAGCTTCTTTGTGAAAAGATTGCTATAGAAACATCTAAATTAAAAAAAAAAAAACCTGTACAACTTTTTTATATATTATTGCTTACTGAATAAGTAACTATTTTCTTGGAAGTCATTGTGAAGGGGAAATAAAAAAGCATGTCTCTAATGAATGTGAAAAGGAAAAATCTAGCTTCCAGGCAGGTGATATGAATTTGATTAACAGATAGAATCACACACTATACCATGAATGCTTTAAGGTCTATAAGATGTAAAATGTGAAAAGTAACTCAAAATGGTGAATTGACAAAGCACTCTAGATAAAATGCAAACAAAAAAATTCCATAAAAACTCCAAAACAGAAAAGTTTTGAACTTCAGGTATTATTATAAATAGATATTCCCATAAGAGTTCCTGGGGATATATGCCAATAGATGCATAAGTGACTGAACTGTCATACCATTCCAGGTATATCGTGTTTGGATATTGAAGGCACAATCCACATTAGGAGTACTTTTCCTGAGACAAAAATTGAATCCTATCACTTTCCCACTTTCCTCCTCAAGGTCATCCTATCAAATAAAATAAATATATTTATATATTTATGCCCCACCTCCCACCTCTAGGATACCACTTATTAAAGCCAAAATGATCAAGCTCTATTACAAAGCTGTAATCATCTCGATAGTATGGTATGGGCACAAAAATAAACACAAAGATCAAGGAAACAGAATAGAAAAACCAGGGATAGAACCTCAACTCTTATGATCAACCAATCTTTTGACAAAGCAGGAAAGAATATCTAATGAGGGGGAAAAAGTCTCTTCAACAAATGGTGTTGGGAAAATTAGACAGTCCCATGCAACAGAATGAAACTAGACCATTTCCTTACACCATACACAAAAATAGACTCAAAATGGAGACCTAAATGTGAGACAGGAATCCATGAAAATTCTAGAGGACAACACAGGCAGCAACCTCTTTGACCTCAGCTGCAGAAACTTCTTGCTTGATACATTTCCAAAGGCAAGGGAAACAAAGGCAGAAATGGGACTCCATCAAGATAAAAAGCTTTTCACAGAAAAGGAAACAGTCGACAAAACCAAAAGACAACCGGTAAAATGGGAGAAGATATTCGCAAATGTCTTATTAGATAAAGGGCTAGTACCCCAAATCTATAAAGAAATATCAAACTCAACACCTAATAGAAATAATCTAATCAAGAAATAATTGAACATAATGATAAAAAACTATGAATGAAAAAGAAAAAAATAATTAAAGCAGCATTATTATTAAAAAAGAAAAGAAATGGGGAGAACAGGAACAGACATTTCTCCAAAGACGTATGAAAGGACAACAGATATATGAAAAGATGCTCCACATCACTCAGCATCAGGGAAATACAAATCAAAACCACAATGAGATACTACCTCACACCAGTCAGAATGGCTAAAATTAACAAGTCAGGAAATGATAGATGTTGGCAAGGATGCAGAGAAAGTGGAACCTTCCTACTCTGTTAGTGGAAATACAAGTTGGAGCAGCTACTTCAGAAAACAGTATGGAGGTTCCTCAAAAAGTTGAAAATAGAGGTACCCTATGACCTAGCAATTGCACTAGTACATATTTAGCCCAAAGATACAAATGTAGTGATACGAAGGGGCACCTGCACCCCGATGTTTATAGCAGAAATTTCTACAATAGCTAAACTATGGGAAGAGTCCAAATGTCCATTGACAGATGAATGGATAAAGATGATGTGGCATATATATATATATATATATATATATATATATATATATATATGCTACTCAGTCATCAAAAAAAGGCATGTTGCCATTTGCAACAACATGGATGGAACTAGAGGGTACTATGCTAAGTGAAATAAGTCAATCAGAGAAAGACAACTATATGATCTCACTCAAATGTGGAATTTAAGAAACAAAACAGAGTGTTATAGAGGAAGAGAGGAAAAAATAAAAGAACACAAAATCAGAGAGGGAGACAAAGCATAAAAGACTCTTAATCATAGGAAACAATAAGTGTTGCTGGAGGAGGGGGGCGAGGAGGGAGTAACCGGGTGATGGATATTATGATGTAATGAGCACTGGGTGTTATATAAAACTGATGAATCACTGACCTCTACCTCTAAAATCAGTAACACATTATATGCTAATTGAATTTAAATTAAAAAATAAAAAATATTAGGTAAGTAATTAATAAATGCCAAAAGTATACGTGATACACACACACACACACACACACACACACACCCTACTTGGAAATCCCTCAGGTGGTACAGAAGGCCTTTCGAAAGCTGCATCCTATCACTTGCCTGGTCGTTTCCAGGCACTCTATACCTCACTCTCTCTGCTCCAGTTTTTATTACCCAAACATACTATGCTAGCCCACTTTTCTTTCACTTCCTGTTATCCACCTCACCTTTTCTACCCAGAAATAAACAAATCTTATCTCAGAGTCACTTCCCTCAAGAAGCCTTTGATATTCCCAGAGACCCAGGTTTTGCCTGTCGTTGATGTCCATTGTACTTTTTAACAAAATGTTATTAAATGTAATATTATTTCACATTTCACATTTCACAATATTATTTCATATATATTTTTTATTAATATTTTATTTTTTATAAACATATATTTTTATCCCCAGGGGTACAGGTCTGTGAATCACCAGGTTTACACACTTCACAGCACTCACCAAAGCACATGCCCTCCCCAATGTCCATAATCCCACCCCCTTCTCCCAAACCCCCTCCCCCCAGCAACCCTCAGTTTGTTTTGTGAGATTAAGAGTCACTTATGGTTTGTCTCCCTCCCAATCCCATCTTGTTTCATTTATTCTTCTCCTACCCACTTAAGCCCCCATGTTGCATCACCACTTCCTCATATCAGGGAGATCATATGATAGTTGTCTTTCTCTGCTTGACTTATTTCACTAAGCATGATACGCTCTAGTTCCATCCATGTTGTCGCAAATGGCAAGATTTCATTTCTTTTGATGGCTGCATAGTATTCCATTGTGTATATATACCACATCTTCTTGATCCATTCATCTGTTGATGGACATCTAGGTTCTTTCCATAGTTTGGCTATTGTGGACATTGCTGCTATAAATATTCGGGTGCACGTGCCTCTTTGGATCACTACATTTGTATCTTTAGGGTAAATACCCAAGAGTGCAATTGCTGGGTCATAGGGCAGTTCTATTTTCAACATTTTGAGGAAGCTCCATGCCGTTTTCCAGAGTGGCTGCACCAGCTTGCATTCCCACCAACAGTGTAGGAGGGTTCCCCTTTCTCCACATCCTCGCCAGCATCTGTCATTTCCTGACTTGTTGATTTTAGCCATTCTGACTGGTGTGAGGTGATATCACATTGTGGTTTTGATTTGTATTTCCCTGATGCCGAGTGATATGGAGCACTTTTTCATGTGTCTGTTGGCCTTCTGGATGTCTTCTTTGCAGAAATGTCTGTTCATGTCCTCTGCCCATTTCTTGATTGGATTATTTGTTCTTTGGGTGTTGAGTTTGCTAAGTTCTTTATAGATTCTGGACACTAGTCCTTTATCTGATATGTCGTTTGCAAATATCTTCTCCCATTCTGTCAGTTGTCTTTTGATTTTGTTAACTGTTTCCTTTGCTGTGCAAAAGCTTTTGATCTTGATGAAATCCCAATAGTTCATTTTTTCCCTTGCTTCCCTTGCCTTTTGCATTGTTCCTAGGAAGATGTTGCTGCGGCAGAGGTCGAAGAGGTTGCTGCCTGTGTTCTCCTCAAGGATTTTGATGGATTCCTTTCGCACATTGAGGTCCTTCATCCATTTTGAGTCTATTTTTGTGTGTGGTATAAGGAAATGGTCCAATTTCATTTTTCTGCATGTGGCTGTCCAATTTTCCCAGCACCATTTATTGAAGAGGCTGTCTTTTTTCCATTGCACATTCTTTCCTGCTTTGTCGAAGATTAGTTGGCCATAGAGTTGAGGGTCTATTTCTGGGCTCTCTATTCTGTTCCATTGATCTATGTGTCTGTTTTTGTGCCAGTACCATGCTGTCTTGATGATGACAACTTTGTAATAGAGCTTGAAGTCCGGAATTGTGATGCCACCAACGTTGGCTTTCTTTTTCAATATCCCTTTGGCTATTCGAGGTCTTTTCTGGTTCCATATAAATTTTAGCATTATTTGTTCCATTTCTTTGAAAAAGATGGATGTTACTTTGATAGGAATTGCATTAAATGTGTAGATTGCTTTAGGTAGCATAGACATTTTCACAATATTTATTCTTCCAATCCAGGAGCATGGAACATTTTTCCATTTCTTTGTGTCTTCCTCAATTTCTTTCATGAGTACTTTATAGTTTTCTGAGTATAGATTCTGTGTCTCTTTGGTTAGGTTTATTCCTAGGTATCTTATGGTTTTGGATGCAATTGTAAATGGGATTGACTCCTTAATTTCTCTTTCTTCTGTCTTGCTATTGGTGTAGAGAAATGCAACTGATTTCTTTGCACTGATTTTATATCACCTTGATCCCAAAACCAGACAAGGATCCCACCAAAAAAGAGAGCTATAGACCAATATCCTTGATGAACACAGATGCGAAAATACTCAACAAAATACTAGCCAATAGGATTCAACAGTACATTAAAAAGATTATTCACCACGACCAAGTGGGATTTATTCCAGGGCTGCAAGGTTGGTTCAACATCCGCAAATCAGTCAATGTGATACAACACATCAATAAAAGAAAGAACAAGAACCATATGATACTCTCAATAGATGCTGAAAAAGCATTTGACAAAGTATAGCATCCCTTCCTAATCAAAACTCTTCAAAGTGTAGGGATAGAGGGCACATACCTCAATATCATCAAAGCCATCTATGAAAAACCCACCGCAAATATCATTCTCAATGGAGAAAAACTGAAAGCTTTTCCACTAAGGTCAGGAACACGGCAGGGATGTCCATTATCACCACTGCTATTCGACATAGTACTGGAGGTCCTGGCCTCAGCAATCAGACAACAAAAGGAAATTAAAGGCATCCAAATCAGCAAAGAAGAAGTCAAATTATCACTCTTCGCAGATGATATGATACTATATGTGGAAAACCCAAAAGACTCCACTCCAAAACTGCTAGAACTTATACCGGAATTCAGTAAAGTGTCAGGTTATTTCATATATTTTAATGTATGCATTTTCAATGTATTACAAAGATACGGAGCTCGTACCAGGAGCACTGGAGCTAAAATAATTAAAAGAACGTATATGGCTTCTAAACTCTAAGGTTTACAGACAGTTGGAGAAGATGAATACTATATAAGCAATAATGATGACATATATACTTGAGTAGTAATGGAGTTATGAGCATATATTACAGAATTCAAGCCAAGTACAGGGTCAAGGAAGGCTTCTCTGTGAAAGTGATGTGTAAACTGAAACCATTATCATAAGGATAAATACAAGTAATGTTTATTGTCTAACACAGAGCATTATATGGGGACAGCTAACAATAAATATTTTTTGAGTGAACAAAACAAATGACAAAGTAAAACTTCTCAATTTCCTATGTAATTTCTGCAAACTTTGAACATCTTTTTGAATAAATTGAATGTTCAAAGGCCCAGGTTTTATCTCTTAGTTAAAGGTAAAAATGTATTTTTAGCATGAATAATTTAGAGTAAAATCCTACAACAACTGTGGCCCCACGTATGTTCCACCTCCTACCTTCAGGCTACTACTTACTAAAGCCAGAGGTGTATTTAATAGGTTGAGTTTTTAGGACTATGCCAGTTCCTAAAAACCCATTTTTTCTTTGTTTTTAGCTATGGTATAGACAAAATATGTCTGATTTTTTCAACATGGCTAAAAATTTAATCATTCTTCATAAGAAAATTGTTTTGTCTGAATTTTCCTAAAGATGCAATCACTTTCGCAGTCTGCCTTCCTGCTACAAAGAACCTGATCATCACCCCCCTGCAAGACACATCACCCATCTTGGCATCCATCTGCAGAGATTTTTTGAAAATTTCCCCACTGACAGCCAATTCTCTTTTGTCAATCTATTTAGAGGAATGGAGCTAAAGCTGTTTTAAAGAACCAAGCTGCTGCCACTCAAAGGGCTTGGGGAATTTTTTAGATTAGTGCCTTAATCATATATTTATTTGAACATAATGTGGCCCATGCCTGCCATTTTTCTAAAGCACTAATTCAGTAAGCATATGTAATCTGCCAGTAGGGACAAAAAACACACTAGTAAATCTTATTATCCACACATTTGCAAAAATGAGTTGGAAGATGTGTCCATAATACATGACAATATTACATAGTGTGTGACAGGCCTTTACTTGGAAAAGGAAAAATAAGTAGTACAAGGGATTGTGATGCACTTGTTAATTCCATTTCCTGAAGAGTGATTTTTTTAAATTGTATTTCACTGCATAGTTGGACAAAACTGCTATGTCTTATCTTCACTGAGGACAGAGATCTGCATCTTGTGCTCCACACTGGAGAGTGTACCAATCTCGCTTACTTCATGACTATTTCAGCAGAGTAAATTCTCACAATACTCTCAGTAATCTAGGGGAACTGACTTAATTCTTCAAAATTTTGTGTTCCCGATCTTCATAGTTTCATCGTAAAGTATGTGGGCTTTGCAGACAGAACGGTCTTTTTTGAAATTAGGTTTTTGGGGCCCCATAGTGTAATGGTCAGCACTCTGGACTCTGAAATTAGGGTTTTGGGTTCCAACTCTGCATTTATAAATTCTATAATTTTTCATTGGGCTATTTAACCAAAGAATGCTCTGCATTTATAAATTAGGCATATTATATGCCTTTATATGATATCCCTAGTTAGGTATAAGTGGCAGAGTTGGAATCTGAAATCTAAATTTTTAAGATTCTTCTCTCTTCTTAATTATTACATTTTGGGGTATCTGTAGATTTTTCTTTAAAGTGTTTGTTTAAATTCTAGTTGGTTAACATACACTTTACTACTAGTTTCTGGTGTACAATATAGTGATTCAACACTTCCATACAACAGCCAGTGCTCATCAAACAAGGGTCACCTACTGAGCCCATTCCCCAACCCATCTTCCTTTTACTAGTCATCTTTATCTATAGTTAAAAGTCTGTTTCTTAGATAATCATATCAAAAAATGGGCAAAAAATATGAACAGACACTTCTCCAATGAAGACATACAAATGGCTATCAGACACATGAAAAAATGTTCATCATCACTAGCCATCAGGGAGATTCAAATTAAAACCACATTGAGATACCACCTTACCAGTTAGAATGGCCAAAATTAGCAAGACAGGAAATAACATGTGTTGGAGATGAGGTGGAGAAAGGGGAACTCTCTTACACTGTTGGTGGGAATGCAAGTTGGTGCAGCCACTTTGGAGAACAATGTGAAGATTCCTTAAGAAATTAAAAATAGAGCATCTCTATGACCCTGCAATTGCACTACTGGGTATTTACCCCAAAGATACAGATGTAGTGAAAAGGAGGGCCATCTGTACCCCAATGTTTATAGCAGCAATGGACACGGTCACCAAACTGTGGAAAGAACCAAGATCCCCATCAATGGACGAATAGATAAGGAAGATGTGGTCCATATACACTATGGAGTACTATGCCTCCATCAGAAAGGACAAATACCCAACTTTTGTAACAACATGGATGGGACTGGAAGAGATTATGCTGAGTGAAATAAGTCAAGCAGAGAGAGTCAATTATCATATGGTTTCACTTATTTGTGGAGCATAACAAATAACATGGAGGACATGGGGAGATGGAGAGAAGGGAGTTGGAGTAAATTGGAAGGGGAGGTGAACATGAGAGACTATGGACTCTGAAAAACAACCTGAGGGTCTTGAAGAAGCAGGGGGTGGGAGGTTGGGGAACAAGGTGGTGGGTATTAGGGAGGGCATGTATTGCATGGAGCACTGGGTGTGGTGCAAAAACAATGAATACTGTTATGCTTAAAAGAAATTTAAAAAAATACTGGAAAAAATAAGTCTGTTTCTTGGTTTTCCTCTTTATCTCTTTTCCCCTGTTTGCTCATTGATTTTGTTTCTTAAATTCTACATATGTGTGAAATTCAGATGGTATTTGTCTTTCTCTGACTTACTTAACTTAGCATAATACTTTCTGGATCAAGTTTGTTATTATCAATAATATTCATATATTGCTCACAACAAAAATACATAGAATTGCAATATTATTATTCTTACTTTATAGATGATAAAAATGATCATTAGAGGACTGTTGTTACTTACCTGGTTTATGAATGATGGAATGTGAAACCAAATGTCTGACTTATAGGTCATAAC
This sequence comes from Mustela lutreola, assembly GCF_030435805.1. Lineage (NCBI taxonomy): Eukaryota > Metazoa > Chordata > Mammalia > Carnivora > Mustelidae > Mustela > Mustela lutreola. The sequence continues at coordinate 253,328,268 of NC_081290.1, read as the reverse complement.
CACTGTGCTATATTTTTCTCATTGATTTTCCAAAATTCACATTTCTAAATTTAATCTGAGGTCAGGGATTATGTCTAAAGCAAGTAATAGGATTTTAAACATCAGTTGATTCTTTCTTAGTTTGAGCTGCAATATTAAGACAAATGTTATCAAATACTTAAAAAAAAATGTTTTAAACTTACCATCCTGGAAGAAAACAAAAACTTACTATAAAAAATGTATCATTTACATATCCTGTATGTCTCCTGTTACTTGCAAAGGGGAGATAGCAATAGTACCTTGCTTCAGCAATTGTCATGAAGATTAAGGGAGATAACTAATGTTTGTAAACACTTAACACAGTGCTTACCAAATTAATGAATCATGCTACAAACTTGATTTCATAGCATCAACTACAAAAAAAATCAATCTTTGGGGCAAGATTTTTGCCACATTGTCATATATTTTTTGGAAATATTTTAGTTTCATATGCATTAATGTATAAATATATTTATAATTTATAGTGTAAAATGAGATCAAGACAATTTTCCAGTGTAAAAAAACAGAAATACTCTAGGGAGCCTAGGTAGCTCATTCGTTGAGCATCTGCCTTCGGCTCAGGTCATGATCCCAGGGTCCTGGGATCGATCCCGCATTGGGCTCCCTGCTCTGTGGGAAGCCTGCTTCTCCCTCTCCCATTCTCCCTGCTTGTGTTCACATTCTCGCTGTGTCTCTCTGTCAAATAAATAAATAGAATCTTTTTAAAAAAATGGAAATACTCTGAGTGCCACTAAATTTTACTTGAGTTCTTGTCCTGGTTTAGCATGACTAGGTTTTTTCACATCTTCTTCTAGAGAGCTTGAAAGCACTCATTTCCACTTAATCCCACCATTCATGGACTCTAAACTTTTACCTTATCTAATACCACCTTCAGAGAAATAAGAAATATTAAAGATTAAAAAAAAAAGATTTTACAGCTAACATGGTCTAGTCACCATATTTGTCATGATTTCATTTATAAAAGAGAAAAGAAGAGATAAGAGAGATGCACCAATACAAAGCAACCTCATTCCCAAGTGGCTCATAATCCATTATAGTGAATTTAGGTATTAAAATTTAAGTACATCTGGACCTCATCCTGTGGCTCTAACCGTTACTCATACGGGATGGAAACTTAGCATCCCCATCCTGTTTTCATAAAGGACATTTTAACAAACTATATTAATAATATACAGAGCATCACCTACTTTAAAATGCATGATATGATAAAGAAACATATTAGCCATTTGGGAGGGTGTGTCATTGAACTAAGTGGAGGCTGAGAGGTCTGAATCATGAAAACAAACACATCTGTCCTTACTTTAAAGGAAATGTTGCTGTTTTAAACGCTAAAGGCTGATCAAAAAGAAGCAAGAATCTTCTAGAGGCAGTCTTCCCTCAGTTCTCCCCTCTATGTCCCTAATGACTTGGAGAGTTACATTAATGAATCAAATGAAGGGGGTGGGATTATGGACATTGGGGAGGGTATGTGATTTGGTGAGTGCTGTGAAGTGTGTAAACCTGGTGATTCACAGACCTGGGGATAAAAATATATGTATATAAAAAATATATGTTTATAAAAAAAAAAAAAAAAAAAAAAAAAAAAACCTCAGGGGGCAAACAAAAAAAAAAAAATAAAATAAAATTTTAATTTAAAAAAAAAAAAAAAAAAAAAAAAAAAACTTATTATTGATGTATTTTTAAAACTTTTCACTAAAGGCAAGCATTAATGTATTAGGAGATCTAATTCACTGTTTTTCAAAATGCCTAAAGCTAAACTCCTGATTAAAACCTTTGAATACCATCTGAGATAATTTTTTTCAATTTATTTTAACATGCATCAAAGTCAGTATAGAAAATATCTTTACTAACAGTAAAAACAATACTGAATGAGATAGCTAAAATAGATGGGTGATTGATTTGTAGTTCTTTTACTTAAATCTGCAATAATTGAGCATGTTGTCATTAAATTACAGACATAATAATATGAATCCATTGATATGCCAAGTATAAGGAAATCTATGTGGGGAGGTGCTAATTATGGAGAACTGAACATATTTCCACTTTAAATTTAAAACTACGTTTTAAGTAACAAAGATTCTGTCTCCTAATCCCAAGCTAAGAAATCCATATTGGTTCAGGAAATGCAGTTTACAAATAATCATCAATTTGCTCTCGTATTGATAATTCAATAACATTGAGAAATTCCTAGCATACTAGAATCAATTCTCTTGAGCATGCTGAACTGCAATTATTACAAGCCATCTGGGACTTTGTGTTGACAAGCCATTTGAGCTTTGTGGGTCAATGAAGAAATCAGTTGAAAGTCTAGTTCTTTCTCCAGAGGTAAACCCAAAGGAAAAAAATCTGTTCTCTATAGAAAATTCATTTCAGAACACAGGAAAAGGGAATATTCAAATGTATCAGAAAGAAGTCCAGTTCTCCCATGAAGCCTTTGAGGACCACATACATATATATATATATCAACCAGGAATAATGAGGACTCTTTTCTTATGTCTCTGGGCTTTTTATGGTAGAAACCATTTGATCTCTCTTGTCACTCAACCCTTCAATACATATTTATGAAGTGCTTCTTATGTGTCATGATCTATACCAATGAATAAGGTTAGAGATATAAATGTTTGCACCGTCCAGTGAACAGGGCAGATACATAAACAATTTCAGTCATTAGTCAGTATTATTATCTGTGAGAGAAGATTAGGGAAAAAGAGGGAGTACTGTTTTCCTGAAGGTAGGGGGATTCATACGGAAAAGAAATAAGCAAATTTTGACTCACACAATGAGTACATTGGGATTGGACAAATGTTATAATAGTAACTAAAATTACCAATTGCCTGTGATGTGTTAGGCACTGCGTTAAGTGCTTTACAAAGATTGAATTATGTCACTTAATCCTCGTGACAATCCATGAGGTAGACACTAGTATTATCTCAGCTTTGTAGGTACAAACTGAGGCACAAGAGTAGTTCAGAATTTTGCCCAAGGGCATGTAGTGGGACGTTAGCTTTGAATATCAGACAAAGCCTTTTCTCCTGTCTACTATACTCTGTGACCCTCCTGCCTCCCTGAGAAGCGGTCTTTCAAGTAATAAATGTTCAAAATCCACACGTGAAAAACAGCACTGAGTACCTTGGTGTGTCTGGAGTAACAGTTCTATTTGGGGAGTGGTGGGCACAGGACTGAATGGAAGAAACAGATTCGGAGCACAAAGGATGGTATTACAAAGCCATGCAAATGGAGGCTGGGATAGAGAGACAAAAGAAAGGATAAGCTGCCATTAACTGTGTTGGACAAGTCTGTGAGCATGACAAGTCTGTCCTAGAAGGAATTAGGAAGTCAACTGATTAAATGCTACATTTGAGGGTCCTATTAGACTTTGAAGGTTAATTAGTGTCTTAATTAACAATCAATCAGGGAAACAAACTCAGTCAAGTGGTACGGAATATGGAGTTTACTTGAGGCATTAAACCTTTCACGATTATGGAAGTTGGCAAAGTAATCTATGGAAGGCTACTACTCTTGGACCTGACGGTGAGCCTAAAATCACAAGACGATACTGGGGCTGGCAATCAGTGAGAAAGCCGGAAAGGAAACTGGATCATCAAGGAAAAAGCAGAGTTTTCAAGAATAAACCAAAATCTACAAAATCCGACGGGAACACATGTGGACCAACTGAGACTCGTGTCCATTCCTCAGTGTCTCTAACTTGCACAATGAGTGTGACTTTTAGAAGAAGGTGGTAGTGTTTGACACAGAGGTCCTGATTTAGGACCCAGAGAAGCCGAAAGAGGAGGCTCCGTGAGAGCCATAGGAGCGACATCCACCCACAAGCAGAGACACCAGTCAGTCACAGGAAGCATTTGCTGCAGCGGTAGGTGCCATCCTTCGTGGACCTTCAGAGCGGAACGGTTGTGGCTTTTCTACGACCTTCCTACTGCTTGCCCTTCACTTTCTTCCGGATTTCATTTTTTTTCTTGGGGCCTTCCCAAACCACCGCCTTGAATTGCAATCCCACTCTCTTACACAAAATCCTCATTCCTGCTTTATTTTGGCCCAAAGATTTTTTTATGATACATATTTTTCTCTCACCCAGTAGAATGTAAGTTGTGTGAGAGCAGGCACATTGGCTCTTCTGTTAAATAGTGTTTGCCAGTTATGCCACACGATAAGCATTAAATTTTATTTGCTGAATGAAGAAATACTAGTTTACAATTATATAAAACGGCCTAAAACCTTACAAATTATATTAATCATGTCCCATGTCATTCTGTCCAGAAAGAATGGCTCCCATCTTGATGTAGGTCCTTGAAAACAGCTCTATTTCATCTACAAGGCTGAATCCTATAAAATTGCTAATTTTTGATTCCTTTTAACCCACAAGAATGGCATTTTTATTTGGCCCAAGTAATAGGCTAAATACAGCACAGAAAAAAATGCATAGCAATCAGGATAAGTGTATAAATAAAACTGATCTGTGTTTTGTGTTTGTGTGTATGCATGTTTGCATGTTGACTAAATTTCTCCTTTGACTCCTTGAGGTTTGTAAATACAGTTCCAAATTCCGAAATCTACAGACTAAATGGATGCTGGGAACTTCATAAAAAGAACAAAGTCACCCACAAAAAAGGGCTGTCAACTACCCAGGATCCAACTACATGCAAACTTAACTGTTCCTCTGAACTTCTATGCAGCTTAAGTGCTCGCACTCACTACTTCAGTGGGGAAAACTGTTTCTCTCGTCTCAACTATGCTTCTGCAGCATCATGAGAAGATAGTCATCTAATAGCTATTCTTCCCAATTGTAAAAGTGCAAAAGAAAAATTCAATATAACCTACTGAATATTTTAAAATAGTGAAGCAATCACAGACCTGTACCCTTGGGGCTAATAATACATTATATGTTTATTAAAAAAAAAACACAATGAATCAAATCTTTATTTATATCCTTATTTATACCCTTATATAATTTAATTATTTTATTTACCTAGATATATTTTTTTAAGATTTTATTTATTTATTTGACAGAGAGAGATCACAAGTGGGCAGAGAGGCAGGCAGGGAGAGAGAGAGGGAAGCAGGCTCTCCTCAGAGCAGAGAGCCCGAGGTAGGGCTCGATCCCAGCATCCTGGGATCATGACCTGAGCTGAAGGCAAAGGCTTTAACCCACTGAGCCACCCAGGCACCCCTACCTATATGTTATTTATTTATTTTATTAGTTTATTTATCTTTAATTTAGTTTTATATAGTTGTCCTCTGAGCAAATCCAGCTACTTCACTGTGGGAAACACACGTGTGTGTACACAGATACATATGGACAAAAGAAAAAAAATCTGCATTTTGTCCCTTCCCACAGAGAATAAGGAAAAAAATTATTTATGTTATCATTTTTAAAAAGCCAGTTTTCATGTGTTTCTCCTCCTTTATTCATTCCCTATTTACTCCCGCTGCCCTTTTTAAAAAAGATTTTATTCATTTATTTGACACAGAGAGATATCTCAAGCAGGCAGAGAGGCAGGCAAGCAGGCCCCTGCTGAGCAGAGAGCCTGATGCTGATATAGGGCTCCACCCTAAGACCTTGAGATCATGACCTGGGCTGAAGTCAGAGGCTTAACCAATTGGGCCACCCAGGCGCCCCATTTCCCTATCTACCTTAAGAATGGACTTTTTATTCTTCTCAAATTTGAGGTGGCATGTTAAGATGAGATGTTGAAATGGGAGTAGGAACAAGTCCTGAGAGAATGCAGAGTTAAACAAGGAAATTAATTCATGATTCCCTGTGATATTTTGGTGTACGACTAGTTTGCTTCCTCAGCAATTCTGCAAGGTCAGACAATTCTTGTCCAGCTCTACATTTGAATGACTTGAGGTCAATAAAATTATCCAAGCATTTATGCATTTTATTTAGTTTATGTATTTTATTTATTTATTTGCATTTTGCATTAGGGCAAAAATAATTTGAAACAGCTTTAGAATTACACATTTAATAATTAAGAGCATTCACATCAGGACACAGCTCTCTTTGGTATCTAACTTTCTAACTTGTCAGCTAAATTATGCCATGCCTTCTTAATATGAAAACTTGTTAATAATCAGGTAAGATACCAAGGATTTGTATTTTCTCTTCTCAAAAGGACTGGATTTCTTCATTTGCTAAAATGGAATATAATGACTACAAATCATTTTTAAAGATTCTCATCTTCAATTTAAGCCATAGTAATTCTAAATTGCTATAATATCCCTAGGAAGACTTCATAAAGAAAATTCTCTCTCTACTAAGATCATCTTTTAATACTCCAGCCCCCTGCAGTTGGCTCAGTAGGCATTTTATAATTCAGAATGCCAGGGTTTTATTTGTTTGTTTCTTTAATTTTACTGATGGAAATGTCTGGTTAGACTTGTTTTGCCCTTCATATATTTTTTAAACATACACATGTGTCTCCAAAAACCTTGCAGGGTAGGGTAAAAGCTCTTTTTTTTTTTTTTTTTCTGGACAAAATTTTAAAAGCTCTTTTATTAAAGAAATAAAAAAAAAAAAAAAGGAAATAAGAGCCTGCATCAAAATATTGCTTTTTGTGTAAATCTTTCTCAGCCTATTTTTCATGTGGGAAGTTACTTGTTCAACTACAGGGAGACTCCTTACATACAAAACATAACACTGAACATTAACTGAGCAAGTTTATGCTCTTGTGTGTTATAGTCTTCCGAAAAGTTGCCTATCTTATAGCTGTTATCACTTTAGATAATTGATCACCTTATACTGAAATACACACATGGAATTTAAACTGAAAATCTTTTTTTAAATTTTTACAGTTGACAGCAGGGACTTGTTACATTTGACTGTTAGGTACATCAGGGGTTAAGGACTGTAGATATTCAACTTCATGTTGGGCCGTGCGCATGGTGGAGGGCAATTTATATAGTAAATACAATTAAATTTTACATTAGTACATAAACCAGACAGGTTTATTTCTGCAATGTGCACTATGAGAGTAATTCTATATAAGAACTTTAATGAAACCAAGGTATTAGATTTTTTGCATCCTAAATCTTATCTATAACAGAGAATGTGACATCAGGCTTTGGAGTCAGAAGTTGGGTTTGAAACCCAAATCTACAGATTGGCAGAAAAAAGAATTAAATTTTCTAAGCCTTATTTTATCAGATAATATCTCTAAGAAAGGTTATGTGAGTATTGGAATTTGCCGACCTTCAGAACCAAGTACACTGCAAATCTAGTCAAAACCTTAAATAAATACAAGATAACATGTTAGTGACCTTCACAGAGACATGAACTAAACATTATTAGAATTTATAGTGTCTAAACCCAAAATATTACTTGAAGTAGTTGTGCTCACGGATATGACGATAGTACCTATATCGTTGCCATCTGTTTCCATGGTTAACTTATTAATTTAAAATTGAATCTGATCATATAAGTGAAAGTGCTTTATAAAGCCTGAAAGAGTTCAAAATATCCATTATTGTTCTAATTTCTATTGCTATTAATCATAACTTCTGTTTCACAACGAATCCACCAATTTGATAATGCAAAGTGTGAACCTCCTGTAATTTCACAATTATATAGGACTTGGATTCTATTTCAGGAAAGTACTTTTATTTTTTCTTCTGACCTCATCTCTACTGTGCAAGAAAAACAGTGCAAACATTGGGCTACGTCATTTCTTGTCAATGTCAATCGGATTGATATCACAATGGGCTATAATCCGAGAATGATCTGATGTGAAGTATCAGATCTGTACTTTGTGATCTGTACTCGGAGGAATAGTAAGTCGGTCTGTTTCCATTCGAATATGTTTAGTAGAATTATTCACTAAATGGGTCTTTTATTTTATTCTTGTTATTTTGTTGTTAAGCCAACCTCCATCCTTCAAGGAACTGATACGCAATTTCATAGAGGACTGAATAAGAAGCTTATCTTATCATAGAGACCCTACTGAGGAGAGTACTAAGGGTTTTTTTTTTTTAATAGTTTGGGATGTCTTTTATATTCTAAATCTTGTTTTGGAAAACAGAGCTAATGGGATAAAACCTATGAGGCAAATTGATAAAAATAGCTTGAGAACATTATCAACAGAGTTATAAATAACTGAAAACCACATATTTTGGGTCCACGTTGTTTATCTCTTTTCACATATAATGGAAATTTTGTTTTTAATGAATACATTACTGTTGATATGGTCTTAATGTTTCCTCATTTGTAAAAGGAAGTGTACTATGTGGGATTTACTGATCAAATCCAATTATTTCCTCATATGTAAAAGGAAGCGATTGGATTTGATCAGCAAATCCCACATAGTACACTAATTCCATACAATGTTCCAGTAATTTAAGGGTTGAAGGTCTAAATATTTAGTTTGAGAAAATCTGCACTATTTTGGCAATGTGATAACAAATAAGCTCTGGGTGCAGTGAAAGCTCTGTGTTGCTTTCGGATCTCTCGATGATGAAGAGATATTTCTTTCTCATAAGTCCTTCCAACTCATCTTGCGTACTTACAGAAAAAGCTCCCTTATAAACCCGTTCATGATGTCACTTATTGAGACTCTACCATATGCTCTGCTTCTTACATACTTTAAGGATTTATAAAAACAATTTTAGGTAGGTATTATTGAACCCATTTTGCAGGTGAGGAAAGAGGCTCAGAGAAGTAATTTTCCAAGCTTGGGACATTTATTAAATGGTGCAAACAGATATTTCCCTAAATCCTAGACTCTTTTCGTTAGTTCATACCCCTTCTTATATTTAAAAAACAACAAACAGAATTAAGAGAATTTTGCATATATCCCATGCTAAGCTATGAGTACCTGATTCCTTGTAAATCCCTTCTAAAAAAATATCTAAAATAGTATTTTCTCAGTCTCTTTTGTGAAGCAGTATGTAGCAGTACAAAGAATTGTCCCAGAAAATCTCATTTTCTATAGTGCTGTTACCATGGACAACATGTTAAACCTCATTATATAATCATTATAATAGCAGCAACTACAATAATAATAATAATAATGTCATGGATTCCACAATATTGTTGTAATGGTCTATATAAATTAACATATTAAAATGCTTGATACATTCTTCCCAAAACATAACACATCTCTAAAATCTGCAACTATTATTATGAACGAACATGACATAAGATTTGAATAAAAGGTGTCTTTAGTGGAGTATCTAAGAGCCTCTAAAAATGCATTTAGAATTTGGGTTGTGGAGGTAGGCAGCTCTATTCCAAACAGGGAAATAATATTCCCTTGCCAGCCATGACTTTTAAAAATTACCTCTGCCTTCAGAAATTCTTTTATATTAGCACCTCCTTGATGTGAAAGGTTGGATGTTGATTCCGCAGGAGCAACATTCCCTCGTTATACGTGAACCCTCAGAAAAGAATTGTTTTAATAAGAGCCCTTTTAGGAATTTATATTTTGGAGCCAAGTACAATTTAAAGAGAAAAAAAAAAAAACAGGTTTCATGAGGTAACATGAAACAGAAGAGGATTTGGAAGCTTAAATCTATTCTGCAGTTTTATAAGTCTTTTCAGTCTGGTGCTAAGTGCAGGTAGAATTCACAATAGCTTTTAGTTATTTGATACTAAAAATAGATCACCATAAAATAGGTTCCAAAGGGGGGGGGGGATGCTATTTTCAATTACAGGAATTACAGAATTACAGGAAAAGCAAATTGAGGAAAGAATTTTATCCTCATCATTTAGAAACTTTCAACCTGGGCTTATATTAGTATTTGCATGATTTTCCCAATCTGTCTAAAAGAGAGTTCCAGAGAACCAGTCCTGTTAGGTGCTGTTCAGTCTCTCAGCGGGAACAGTGAGTTGGTGAAGAGCGAGCATACGATCTTGAAAGCAAAACCTCCTCAACTTTTCCCAGTTGAACAGTAGACAAGAGACCGTCACATAGGAGGTTGACCTTGGGTTCACTACAGCTGCAAACATGCTTATCCAGGGAACCCAGTAACTCCTGCCTGAACTGCTATCCTACATATCTTCCATTCGGCAATTCCGAAAGCATCATAATGTCACATGTCCCCAGATGGTTTTGTTGCCTCCGTCGGGTTGCAAGTTAGTGTTAGGCATCAGCACAGCATAACATAATGCAATACATAACTGAATATTGTTGATAAGGCAGGAGGAGGGTACCACAGAGATTTTTCACAAGAACTTCCCAGTGAAGACTTGCCAAGAATGTTTTAGCAGCGGTTAGGCTCTGAGTGCCATTACCTCCAAGGGTTCAGGTGTACATATGGGGAGTGGGGAGGAGAAGGGAGGTGTAATGTCCTCTGCTTCTTAGCATTGAACCCTGAAAAGGATGGGGCTGGGTGGAGAGCACTGTGTGGGAAGGAGGATATAGTAAAAAGGAGGAATTAAAGTTAAATTAAAAAGATCAAATCTGGACTCCTGCTCTCTTTTATTTCCAATGATATCTAGGATTGTTTAGTTAATTAGCTAGACTAATTAAGTACCTCTATTAAAATTTTCATTTACTGAAGCAATCAATCAGCAAGTCATGCTCAATGTCTAAACTTAAGGGAACATTAAATTTGCTTAATTCTTTTTGATTGAAAAATAATAATGCCTATTACTTTTGTATCTGAATGGTAATTCTCACTGCCAGAAGATGAAATGATTTTCTCCCTATTTTATTTAATATCTACACTATTACTAGGAGATAGCTATTATTATTTATTCCATTTTATGAACAGAGATAATTCCTATTCAGATAAGCTTTAAGAAGCTGAGGTTCAAAATGCATGGTAAGCTGACTATAGCCACAAAGTTCATATTTAGCAAAGCTAACTACTTTTGCCAGACTCAAGACCTATGAGCCAAATCCTCTCCAGGAAAACGATGTCAAGTCAGAGGCCCGATTTGAACTTCATAGCTTGTATAAGTTTTTTTTTTTTTTTTTTCCTTATGTACCCCTCCGTTTCGTCTCTCTATAAAAGTAAAGATAGTTTCTAATTCATACAAATATTGTGACAATTGAGTAAGCCCATGTATATAAAGCACTTAGAATTGTGCCTGGATATTGAAAAGGCTTGGCTAAGGTTACTTATTTTTAGAACAATGATGACCACAATGAGGATGATACAGGAAAAGCAGAAGGAGAAAAAGATCACAATAACGCACAGTCCTTGCAAAGATGCAACTGATTTTTTTCCAGTGGCTGAAATTTACACTGTTGTAATAAAACTCAGCTTGTAAGTTGCCTGTCTGCCTGTAACTCCTTATCCCTCAGAAGCACACAGAGAAACACAGGGAGGAAGCTCACCCAGACAAAGTAAGCCCAGCCTGGGCACTTCTTACTCTAGTGGGACTGCTTTGGCCATCCTGCCCACTATGAAAGCAGTACATTTATGGGAAATGCATTTAAAATCCACTCCAGAAGCCAGAGATGCAACTTTCTCTTGCACTCTACTCTCTGTAAGTTCCAGAAAATTCTTTCTCCTGTCCTAATGGGAAGCAGGGGAAAGAGAATGCTCAGCAGACAGGATGGAAAGACCCAGGTCCTAGAGTGTAGAAACGGAGTCTGGAGGGAAAATCTGCATTTTCTATCTCCTCTCTAGACTGAATGCCCATTGTGCATTGTGATTTGGTGTTGCCCATCAGGCAGATGGAAACTTAGGAGACTCCTTTCCTGTGGTGGTAAAAGTTGATTGCAAATTTCCCATATCAAAGTAACATAAAATCTAAGATGCTATGGCTACAAAGAAAGAGGTTTATTATACTTTAACTTTTTAACTTTTTTTTTAACTTTTCAAATATAAAATAAACATAAAAAATGTGTTTCACAAAGCATCAAAGTCCCCAAAATGATTAAAAATCAAGAATAAAAGAGAGAGAGAGAGATTTTTAATAACAGAAAGCAAAGTAAAGTGAAAACAAAATTCCTTCTATTATTATAGGTTATCATATTTGGAGAACTGGTTCTACTTTCAAAGTTCTCTTTCCCTTGTATTTTTCTCAATGCCTTGTCAGGCCCTCACTATTTTCTCTCATAAATAATGAGAAAACATAAAACATCTCAAAACATAGAACATCTCAAAAAATAAATGGAAAAAAGTACAGTTTGGCAAACTGTACTAAATGTTTACCTATGGCTCTTATTAGTGTCTTATCAACAGTTTTCTAAGACAAACTTGTCAATTTCTAAATTTCTAAATTAAATCAGTTATTTTGGAGGTTTTCTTGGATGAATCCTAAAAGTTTTCATCTTACTAATATGAATTTAAGATGCCAATGATGATATTTTTCCCTTAAATTATCACGGATGAGTAGACAGAAAGCATCTTTATTGCGAAATGGCAGATTTGTTGGTAGAAGAAAGAGCTTTTGGATTTGAGTTTCAGTTGCTTTCTCACCTTGAATAAGATTCTTGAGGTCCAGTTTCCTCATGTGTAATACGGGAAGGAAAGTACATTCCTTGAAAAAAATTGCTTTTAGGATTCCATGAGACGATTTACATAAAAGCAACTTTCTACGCTGGTTACCAAATTTTAGGCATTAAAGATTATCATCATTATTCTCCTCACTGACATCATCATCATCAACTGTGGCTTTCAAAATTTCTACCTCTCTTAGACTAACAGATATCCATTCTGAGTTAAATCAGACTCTTAACTGTGGGATGCCATATTTTTTTTTTTTTTTGATAAACAAAAGGACCACTTTATTAATAAAGACTTAACATACGCAACATTTCTGCATGGGAAAGGGATTTACAATTATGAAGTCCCTCCTATGTGACAGATACTGGTGGCAGTGCCATGTGTGTTTAGGGGATGCCTGCCGTCCAAACATCCCCATGTCAGTACTACCTCCTCACAATAAACATATAATTTAAATTTAAAACACCATGCTCACTCTACAAACATAGTATTTTGAAAATATGCACAGTTTCATCTACAAATTTGATCCATTTGATCTCATATGTCTAAAAATTTTAGTGCTGCCTTTACTAGACCTTGACTCACAGCATTCAGTAGAATACTCACACATCCCATCAAGCAACTATTTTATAGAAGTTAAAATGATGCTTCTCAATAACAGACTTGCCAAGAGCTATTAAAATATTAGCCAAAAGGGTGAGAGAATGCGAATGACAGATACAACCAAAACTGGAGATATGTACATTCTTGGTTGTAAAATTATGGTCATGATATAGCTAGAAGATTAATGACACTTAAGTTGTGTGGGGGTGAGCTGCAACTAGAAGTACCCAGAAGTGAGTATTAGGACATGGGCCACGAGAAAGTCATTTCAAACAAAGATGAAAATTCAGAATTTTGCATTATTTTATACCATAATATGATAATGGCAAAGACTAACAGTTATTCAATTCTTAAGTGTTTATACATATGAATTAATTTAACTCCCCAACTATCCATTCAGTGGGATCATTGATTTTTCATGTTATTCAAGAGGATTTGGGGTGGAAAGTGGTTGAATTACTTGGCTAATGTCACTTCGACAGATACTCCAACTTGAAGCCTGAAACCCTATCTACCACGTTCTGTTGTCTCCAAACCTACCCCTGCTTCTTACCCATGAGGATGGTTTGCTGTAGAGGATAAAACATGAATATGTAAATACTTTGCAGTACTCTGGAGAAGGATTTATTTCATTGATCTCTGTATCTGCATAATCCATTCAACTAAGCTATGCTAGAAATGTACTTCAAAACAAGCACAATCTGTGTACTATCTAAATTATGTCGTGTGAAGCAATATTTCACTTAAAAAGCTATTATAGAAATCTGCATTTATATCATTTAAAGAAGTTCAGCCCAATTTGTCCATAAGAAAACTTAAACTCAACCAGAGCTCACCGGAAGACTGATCATAAGTCAGTCCGGTAAATTTCTGGCATTCCATTCAGGTGTATCTTCTGGACCTCTTTTTTCTATCTCTTTTACTCTTCTTTTCTACACCTTGTTATTACACACACATGCACACAATGGTTATAATTTAAAAACCAAGCAACAGTTGTAGTTGATATCACTTTTTATAACCAACCTATTGCAATTACAAAAGTGAAATACATGTTGTTTGTGGTTTATGATGAAACGTCATACCTATTTCGCACAACGGGTACAAATGGAAAGAGTAGCAGAGAAGACAGCTAGGACATGATAGCCATGGAAAATTCTAATCAAGTTATTTAAAAAAGACAATCCCAGGTGATATGAGGAGAGCACAGCTTGTTTTGCATGTCCCATTTGCTTAAGGTCTTGAAAGCACCAGTTTTTTTTTTTTTTTCCTGAAAAATTCAACAATTCATTCACCACACTGTGCTTCAAATGAGCTCTTCCTGGATCTAAAATTCAAAGTTGTACTCAGAAGGCAAAACTGTGACACATCTGAGAAAACTCAAAATACTTTTACGTAATGTCTCAAGGCAACGCCTGGTCTGTGGAGGAAAGAGAATCTCTTGAGAACTTCAAGCACAGCATGGTAAGGTGTTTGGTTCCTAAGCCCTCAGGGCCACAGGACAAGGTCAGTCACTGAACATCCGCGCCCTCTGTAGCCGACCAGAATCATTGCAGGCACGTGCACAAGCCCGAGAAGTGGTGTGCTGTTCCTTCCAGGTGCCTGGAGATGAGCCATTGGCAGTGAGTCATAGAATCTCAGTGTGGTCTAGCGCCCTGTGCTTCTGCTAGCTATCCAATCCCTCTTAAGATTTAGTCCAAAATATGTAAGAACACTGTAAAAATAGAGAACTGTAGAACCCTGAAATACTGACACACCTACGATACAGATCCTCCTGAGAGCTCAGGTTCCAGTTAGAATATCCTGTTTTGTTGGGCGAGTCCTAATTCCAATAAATTACTGGAGCCTCTATTCCTTAATCAGTAAAATGAGTTTGGTCCATTCACCTTCACATAGATATTAGGAGAATTATGCGCAATGAAACTCATTAAGATGCTCTGCAAGATGTATTCTCTTCACAGTTGTTAATTGTTATTGCTATTATCATTTTATTCATGTCTCTTATGTTTTTTTAATGCTGTAGATATCAGATACAGTTACTGAATAATTAGCAAACTTTTAGAACTCAAAAATAAATATTATATCACTGGCCTTCTACCAATTAGTCCCAAGAGAAGATGGAGTACAAAGCAAACAAACAAAAGAAAAAGAAAAAACCCTGAAGATTTGAAATCATACTTACAGCAGAAATGATGACAAACAGTACAAAATACATAAATTCCTTCACAGAACTACGTTTCACCACTAAATTATGTGTTCAATCTATATGAACACCCTATTAGTGATCAAGAAATAGAAATAATTATGAGCGGTCTCAGTAAAGCAGGACCCCTTTGAAAAGTGATGGGCTAGGAGGTTAAGGAACTAAGTTTGAACTCTACTTACTGGGGGAGTTTTAAAAATTTAACTTCCTCAGTTAAACACAAAGAAACCATCAAAGGTGGAATTCCTAGCCAAAATATTCCCAAATCTGTTCAAACTCTGAGGTCCTGTAATCTTGAAATTAACTTCTTGGTTAAGAAGGTGACTATGACTGCCACATATTCCTGTATTTTATTGATAGTACGGTATTTTATAGCCTTTATCTCTAAGTGTACTTTCCCTAAATTACTTGTTTGCCTCTTGAAAAAATCTTAGGAGAAAGATAACTCAGAGAATATTACTTGTACTTTATAGATGAAAAAGCAAAACACAATTGAGACAACAAAATGGCACACTTTATTTATCTAAATTATAGTGCACTAAATTGATTTTTTTTTAATCCATAACTACTTTATACAACCATGGCTCCTATTTCATTCTAAAGTGCTAGGTATCAAAACATGGGGAGTATTTAGCTCAAGTGATTAGGGCACAATGACTAGGAGCCTGAGTTTGGGATTTTAATTTTCATCAGCTTTGCTAGTCTCTTGAATCCACTTCCATGAGCCCAGTCTCAGCCATTCTGAAAACGCACACGCTCACTACTGGGCACCATCAGCGTTGGGAGAAAGAACAAATACCAATTTGTACACACTCATCTAAGGTAAAAAATCTAAGGTAAAAAACAAAACAAAACAAACAAACAAACAAAAACACCCCCACTAAACTAGGAACTCCATGTCTGCACTTAAAGAGTATATTAGAGTACGTGGAGTAAATAGACTATCACAGGAGAATATGCGGAGTATATCAGTGTGCAATCGACCTCGTGGGCTCAGGAAACACTACCCTCAAATATGGCACTTTGGCACACTGAATATTTTAGGCTGAAGAAGTTTCAGCAAACAGCAGAAGCAGGAAGGTCACACTAATCTTCCTCTCACCATTCCTAAAGATTTTTTAAAATTTATTTATTTGACAGACAGAGATCACAAGTAGGCAGAGAGGCAGGCAGAGAAGGGGAGGGGAGGCAGGCTTCCTGCTGAGCAGAGAGCCAACTCCTGGGATCATGCCCTGAGCCAAAGGAAGAGGCTTTGACCCACTGAGCCACCCAGGCGCCCCTCCTACCCTTCTTATCAGAAACAGATACGAAACCCTCCTATGGGAGGTACCTCCCTATACCTGGAGGAAAGGTATATCCTTATATCTGAAGACAAGGGAATGCCAAGAAGAATCGTAACAACCATGACTTGCCAAGTTTCCCTGAGTTTACTATGGGTACCTCATATTCCTTAGTCTGTCATATTGATATACAATTGCCCACAGTTCATCAGACCTAGTATAAAAATACACAGGTCTATTGCTTTGGGTTTTCATTTCCTAATAAAGTTTTCCATGTCACATAAAACTTATTAAATAATCATGTGTTTGTTTGTTTGTTTGTTTGTTTTTCTTATTAGCCTTTCTTTGTCAGTTTAATTTTCAGACAGGGATACCAGGAGAGTTGAGGAAAACTTTTTCCTCTCCTACGAACCCTTCAACTTTTCTCTTCTGTTAGGCCATGGTTTAATAGGACTTCCTTCTCAAATTCTCTAAGTAGCTAATGGGATCTGACAAGGCTAACAAGGCCAGGCTCTGTAATTAAATTCTTAACCCGCTACTTAGAATCAAATGGGGAATTTGACATTTAAAAGGTATTATCTTTATTTATCCGTTACTTGAAATGACAAACATAATGACAGGGTTGAAGAAAACATATGTTCTACTTTCTTTTCAAATCAGTAAAAGAGAAAGAGTATTTTTTTTTATTTTTTATTAATACATGAGGATCAGAACATAAAGGAAAAAGGAGACATGCATATAACTCTCTCATGACTATGTTGGCAGACATGGATAGAGCTGGAGAGGGAGCAGCAAACCAAGAAACAACAAACTTAACTACAGAGAACCAGAAGGGAGGTGGGCGGGGGATGGGTGAACTAGGGATGGGGATTAAGAGTACACTTAACCAGGATGAGCACGAAGTGACATACAAATTGTTGAATCACTATGTTGTACACCTGAAGCCGATGTTACAATGTACGTTTACTCACTGGAATTTAAATAAAAACTTTTAAAAGAGAGAGAGAGAGAGAGAGAGAAAATCTGTCAAGGCAATGGACATTGGGGAGGGTATGTGCTATGGTGAGTGCTGTGACGTGTGTGAACCTGTACCCCTGGGGCTAATAATACATTATATGTTTATAAAAAAATTAAAAAATTAAAAAAAAAATCTGTCAAGGCAGCTAGTAAACAAAACAGAACAAAACCAAAACAGGTTAGAACAGCTGCTGTTGCCTCGGAGTTGTTGAACAGGCAGTCCAAGGATAAATAAAATCGAGGAAACAACTTAGGAGTAATGAGTGATGTCTTAAAGGCACTGAAACTGACCAAAACAGCCTTAACATATCCCTCAGCTTGACTTAATTTTAGACAGGCCTCTTCCTAACTCTGGGTCCTGACCTCCCTTTTTTTAGAGCATTTATTTGAGTAAACTTATCATTGTAATTCCTTCCCTGCCCTTTTGAGATGTAAATCTTTAAAAAGTGTCTTGCAGAAAAAAAGGAGGAAAAAAAAAAAGTGTCTTACCAGTTTTCCATCCCAGGAATATCTTCTAGGATGCACAGGGTGCTATCTGAAAGGCAACCATCAAAGAAGATGGCACTCCTATGTTCAGGTCTGTGTGGGAAGGTAGGAGCCTAACTTTTAGGGGCAATGATTAGCAAATGCAGGTGGCCTAATCACAGAGAAAACATTTGCAAACGCAAGAACAATTCCATGTGCACTAGGCATCCCACTGATTCATCTCCCCCCCACTTCCTTTAGTACTTCTCCAGCTCACCCGTGGAGAGTAACTACCTTCCTGCCATTCTGTCAACAGAGTTGAATTCAGACTTTGCTCAGCTTCACTCCCCTATTGTAATAGCCTTGGCTAACATGTCCAATGCCTATTTCACTTTGTCTGGTGCAATTTTTGCATGTCAATATTTGGTCAGGGTTTTCTTTGTGCTTTTACAACTAAAAATCAGGAGGATACATACAAATCTTTTCACTGCAGCCCATCTGTGAGTAGAGGACGTCCACAGCAAGCAGCAGGTAGCCGTATTAACAGAATGTATTTACACATGAAGGAAGCGCTTGGAGAGTACAGATTCAGCCCTACAGGATGACCCAGGATCATTCAGAAATTAATCACAACAGGAAATCCTAAATCAAATAAAAATACAATTGATTTCACCTCTACAACGTAAAATGGTTCCAGAGCTCAGAGCTGAGCTTTGAAAACTAGGAAAGGCCGAAATATCAATAATTAGCACATCGGCAATGATATAGGTTGGGGGAGAGGAGAATCTGAATTGTCCAGTGTAGGACTGCCATCAGCATGGGATACTGAATGCTTTGCTGTGCATCAAAATATTGTAAGGATGTCAACTCCCAGTTAAGTTGCTTAGCGAAAACTCAGACTAAGATCAAACAAGAATTCAGCAGTAAGGTAATGGAAGACAACTGAATCCCAGAAAGTAGACCAGCCTTCCAGGAAGCAATAGGTCAAGATTTGTTTTCGAAAATGGGGGAGAGGGGTGCCTAGGTGGCTCAGTGGGTTAAGCCTTTGCCTTCGGCTCAGGCCATGATCCCAGAGCCTTGGATTGAGCCCCACGTAGGGCTCTTAGCTCAACAGGGAGCCTGTTTCTGTCTCTGTGTCTGCCTCCCTCTCTGCCTACTTGTGATCTCTCTCTCTCTCTGTCAAATAAATAAAATCTTAAAAAAAAAATGGGGGAGAGAAATAAAAAATGCAAGTTGCCAAATTTGCTTCGAGAGAAACCTCCTGGGGTGCCTTGGTGGCTCAGGTGGTTAAGCGACTGCCTTCGGCTCAGGTCATGATCCCAGGGTCCTGGGATCGAGCTCCGCATCAGGCTCCCAGCCCGGTGAAGAGCCTGCTTCTCCCTCTCCCTTCCGCTCTGCCTACTTGTGCTCTCTATATCTCTGTCAAATAAATAAATAAAATCTTAAAAAAAAAAAAAAAAAAGAAGAAGAAGAAGAAAGAAAGAAAGGAAAGAAAAGAAAAAAGAAAAGCCTCCTGTCTCACCTGAACTGCATCTTCAGCTGTGGCCTGCATCACCCCCAGGGACACCCACTGAGCCCATACAGGTAGAAGCAGGGTATGGGCTGAGGAGGAATGACAGTAGTGCTTTGCATGTGGACAAGATGGGGGGCGGGTATGGGCATAAGGAAAATGCCGGAATTTGGTAAAAGGGAACTATCACTAAATAGAGTATCTGGATCTTCAAGCCAACTAAGCCTTGGTTCAAAGCCAATCATTGCTTTTTCCTGTTTGGGTGAATTAGACATGCTTATTTCATTGAGGTTCATTACATTTTCCATGAAGCCAGAGATGACAGCATTTGCCTGACTGGGTTGCTATAAAGATTGAGAGAAGTAATACATGTAAAAAGCCTACTAACACAGTACCTCACATAGAGTAGGTGCCCAACAAATGGTACTAGAGGTGCTTATGTTACATTATAGCCTTGCATCAAGTTTCACTCTTTGAAAACAGCAGTGTAAGAAAGATAGGTTACAGGAGCTAAATAAACTTTTCTCTACATAGAAACAATGTCTGGAATATTTTAAAATAAAGGCTTCTATTTCAAAGCTCTCCAACGTTAAAATGGAAGGAAAGAAAGAAAAAGCAAGGAAGCAAGTAAGCAAGCTGCCTTCTGTTTGAAAAAAAAAGAGCTCAAAAAGAAAGGGACCTGAGCATTAGGAGAAAATCCTTGACATACTCTTATCACATCAAAATTCTTACCATATCTAAGATTCGGCTCCCTTACCTTTACTGCTTTCACAGTTTGAAATTTGGATCACAAAAGGAGTGTGTCTGATAATTTCAAGACTGTCTGAATACTAGAATATTAGTCAGAAAAGACAGAGATGTTGATTCATAAATAGATCCCCCCCTCCTGAAAAAGAAATAACTAGTAAGTTCAGATAACCAGTAGGCTAATTTAACTTTTTGATGGCCAATAAAACAGTTTGCTAGTAATTATATTAATTCTATTACCTTGTGAGATCCTGGGAGATAATGGTTATTTATCAGTTGTGCTGTGGTCAGTAGTGGCATGAAGGCGAAGCTCTGGACACTTAGTGAATACACATGTCCTGTTGCTCTACTGAGCACTCTATTACTACCATGATAGAGAGATAACAAAAATAAAACGTAAGAGCTGCTTAACATGCAATTTGTGATCTTCAGGGGAAAAAAAAAAAAAAAAGCTTTTAAAAAACCTGAAACAGAAGTTGTACTGATTAAAAGACAAAAAACTATTCAAAATAAAAGAAAAAAGCATTTATCAATTGTACTTAGAATAATAAATAAGTGAGGGATAAGCAGATTATAATAAAGATTCTGACACTGATCTACAAGCAGTTTTTCTCATGTCATGACAAATAGTGCTAAAATATACTTATTTACCAGTTATTCCTGTTAATTTTTGCACGTATCACAAAGAAACCACAGTAGAGACCCACTGAAAATGACACTGCACCCCATCCAAAGGTGTAGTTTTAAAGCTAAATGCAGGGTGTCTGGGTGGCTCAGTGGGTTAAGCCTCTGCCTTCAGCTCAGGTCATGGTCTCAGGGGGCTAGGATGGAGTCTTACATCGGGCTCTCTGCTCAGCAGGAGTCTGCATCTCCTTCTCTCTCTCCCTCTGTATTCTCCCCCACACCCCACCCCGCTCTGTCTCTCTCAAATAAATAAAATCTATTTTTAAAAAATAAAAATGTAAATTTATAATGAAACTGACTTCTGAAAATATGGTGGTCAGAAACTTAGAACAGATTTATCTGATTTGAATTAAACTTTCTTATTTGGTTAATATTGACAATACTGTAAAATGGTAGATATAGCATAAAATCACTATTTCTTTTTATCTGTAGGGATTTGAGAAAAAGGGAGGCATCAAAGATGACCATAGATTGTTTCTCTCAATAGCTCCACATATAAGGAAGATAGTAGGACACATAGCTTTTGGATTTCTTAAGTTTGAAATGTCATTTAAGCTTAATAATTGGTATGTTTATTAAACATTTAGATATAAATACCTGGAATTCAAAGGAGTGGTCCAAGCAGAAAATATGAATATAAGAAGTATATATCCTCAATGCTACTCACAAACTTGACATAAAAAATAGAGAATAGGTGGAAGAGAGGTTTAGGGGGTGTCTGGGTGGTTCAGTTCGTTAAGGATAGAACACTTGACTTCAGCTCAGCTCATGATTTCAGGGTCCTGAGATTGAGTCATGCCTCAGGCTCTGTGCTTGATATGAAGCCTGCTTAAGATTCTCCACTCCAACCCCCATCCGGCCCACTCACACACACGTGCATGCTCTCTCACTCTCTCTAAGAAAGAAGGAAAGAAAAAAAGAAGAAAGAAAGAAAAAGAAAAAAGTTTTGAAGACTCAGGTTTGATATACTCCAACAAGGAAATATCTAAAAAGGTAAGAAACAGTTATCAAAGGGGAATGAGTAGGAATGGTCAATGAGAAAGGAAAAGATCCCAGAGATGTGGAGTCATGAAATTCAAGTAAAGCAAATATTTTAGGAATGTGGGAGTGATCAAGTATTGCAAATACAGCTGGTATAACTTAATATGAGAACTACGAACTAATATTCTAATTTAGCAGTATGGTGTTTACTATTGACCTTGAAAGGAAAGAGCTGCCTTTACAGAGGTGCAGTGAAATGTGAATTTGTGTGAATGAAAATATATTTAAAAGCACAGGCAGTCTTTCAGAGAGTTTTGCCATTAAAAAGAGCAGAGAGGGACGCCTGGGTGGCTCAGTTGGTTGGACAACTGCCTTCGGCTCAGGTCATGATCCTGGAGTCCCGGGATCGAATCCCACATCGGGCTCCCAGGTCCATGGGGAGTCTGCTTCTCTCTCTGACCTTCTCCTCGTTCATGCTCTCTCTCACTGTCTCTCTCTCAAGTAAATAAATAAAATCTTTAAAAAAAAAAAAAAGAGCAGAGAAATATGGCAGCAACTGTAAGGCAATGAAGGGTTGAGTCATGACATTTCAAAGATGGGTGATACAACAGCATAATATTTATGAAATAGAGAAACTGATGATACATAAGAGAAGGGACAATTATCAGATATTCTTGAGTATGAGTAGAGTATAGAGCCAATGCACAAGTGTAAGTACTGACTTAAGTATATGGGTAATCCACCCAGTGTAAGTATAAGCATAAAGTCAAAGTAAATGGGTAATAGTGTAGATAGACTGCTAGATGTGCTAAAAGCATGCAACAGCATTCTTAAAATGTATTAATTAAGTTTCCTTCAGAAAAGGCTGGGCAATCAAAATAAAATCATTTTATGTAGGTTTGAGGGACTATTTGCCAAGATGTAGGAAGTGTGAAGGACAACCAGAAGAGGTAGTGCAGTAGTGTGAAGCTATAAATACTTTGGGGATATAAAGTGTGGAGACATAAATTCTAGAGAAGAATGTTTAACTCGGCAGATAGACCTTAACAGAAGTCATGAACTTGTTGAAAATCCTAACAGCTCTAGCTGACCATGTATTAAGAACACACAAATATATTGAACTCTCTACCCAGCTTCCTTCCATCTGCTGCCAGGAATTCCCAGGCCCAATGGGAAGCCAAAAGATGAAAGAACAAACTGATATAGTCCATAGAGTACAGATTTATGGGACACAGAGAAGTGTAGTAAAAGCTGTAAAGTACAGGTAGAAGGGTAAATGAACAATGTTCAACATAGATCGCTTCTATTTTCTTAATGAAAGATGAAGCAGAGTATGATTAGTTTTATGTGTCAACCTAGCTGACCTGCAATGCCCACATATTTGGTCTAACATTATTTTGGATATTTTTGTGAATGTGTTTTTGAATGAGATTTACATTTAAATTGGTGGACTCTGAGTAAAGCCTGTTGCCCTCTGTAATTTGAGAGGGTCTCATCCAATCAGTTGAAGAAGAATAGGACAAAAGATCAACCAACAAGAAAGAAGGAATTCTGCAGCAGACAGCCCTGAGACCCAAACTGCAACACTGGCTCTTCTCTGGGTCTTTAGCCTGTTAATCCATCTTGCAATTTTTTCATTTACCAGCCTCTATAAGCATGTGAGCCATTTCCTTAAAATAAGTCTCTCTCTCAATAGATGGATATATTTTGATATAAATGATATATATCTCTCTCACACACACACATACACACAAACACACACACACACACACACACACACACACACACACACACACACTTCCTCTTGGTTCTGTTTTTCTGGAGAAACCCAACTAACATATAGGGATATCAACTAATACAATGGGTTGAGCAGGAGGAGTTTAAAGATTGAGGAGAGAGAAGGAAGTATAAAGTAGGCATCATATTGGGAGAATTGATAGACTGAGTGATGTACAAGAACGCAGGACTGCTCACCAGTAAGGGGCCACTGCCACTTAAGAGTACTGATCATAAGTTCTGGGGTGCCTGAGTGTCTCAGTGGGTTAAAGCCTCTGCCCCAGGAGTATATACCCGTGAATAGCCAGGTTTATACACTTCACAGCACTCACCATAGCACATACCTTCCCCAATGTCCATAACCCAACCACCCTCTGCCTACTCCCCAACCCCCAGCAACCCTCAGTTTGTTTTGTTTTGTCTCCCTCCCAATTCCATCTTTTCATTTTTTCCTTCCCTACCCCCCAACCGCTCACTTCGTCTCTCAACTTCCTCATGTCAGGGAGATCATATGATAATTGTCTTTCTCTGATTGACTTATTTCACTAAGCATAATACCCTCTAGTTCCATCCATGTCATCACAAATGGCAAGATTTCATTTCTTTTGATGGCTGCATAGTATTCCATTGTATATATACACCACATCTTCTTTATCCATTCATCTGTTGATGGACACCTAGGTTCTTTTCATAGTTTGGCTATTGTGGACATTGCTGTTATAAGTTTTAACAATATACAGTCTTACATGTGATAAAAATAACATGTTTTCATAGTAAGAGAGAGAAAGTTCGAGATCTAAGCTTCATACACATGTATGCATATATATATATATTGTAATCTATAAATATTTATTTGGTAAAATACACATATGTAACATAGTACATATTATAGGGGTAGATATATTTCTGAACATTCAGAATTGAAGACGGAAAATAAAATTGGGATGGAGCTAGATACTCCAAACATAAATTTAATTTCTTCTTTTCATCTTTTTACGTACACTTTTTGCATGCTGTGGTGTTCTAAATGGTTGTGATAACATAATAAAACTTCCAGAACTCTCTGCCCAGTCTTAGTGATCTTGATTTTGAGGTTCCCATTTAATTGTTAGAAATAGCATTTAGGGGGTGCTGGGGTGTCCCAGTCATTGGGCATCTGCCTTCGGCTCAGGTCATGAACCTAGTGTTCTGGGATCAAGCCCCACATCAGGTCCCTATTCCAAGAGAAGCCTGCTTCTCCCTCTCCTGCTTCCCCTGCTTGTATTCCCTCTCTCACTATCTCTCTCTCTTTCCTGTCAAATGAATTAATAAAATTCAAAAAAAAAAAGAAAGAAATAGCTTTTAGTAAGGAGAATTCATGAATAAATCCAGGACGTTCCACTCAGGTGGTGTCCTAGTCAGCAGCTCTTGCAGTGATCAAGGCTTTGCACACCAGCAGGGATCAGCAGGAACACGCTTTCAGGAATGCTGATTGTGTTGACAGCCCAAGTATATCACAGTCAAGCGTGTTGCATAGAAAAACTAGTTTTGTTAGCTGTATGGACCAATGTTGGTGATAAACCTGACTTCCCAACTGCTTTTAATATACTGCAAAGAAAATAAATGTGAGAGAAAGAAGAATCTTGTGGAGAAAGCAAATGTGAGAGGAAGACTCTTAAAAGAAGGATCCTCAAAGATCCACTTTAAGTCTCTTAAAGTGGACGTTAGAAAGAGAGTCATGAAAAAACTGTGAGTAACCCAAAACAAATCAATTACAAATGTTAACTGAGTGCTTTCCACACTGTTCAATCACTGGTCACACTCATATTTTTAATAGACGTAAATAAAAACTACTTGACAACAATATGAAATTTTATCTATTTTACTATTAATTCCCAGTGATAATAATAATTATGGTGACAGCTAACATTGATGAGATGCTGACAATAAGCCAGTGACTGATCTCACTTTCCATATATTTAACTTTTCACAGTAAGTCTGTGAGATAGATAGTCTGTTTATCTCTCTTTTATAGTTGAAGGAAGAAAGAAGCCTGCCAAAACTGCTGAATTTACAACAAATATATGTTTAACTATTTTTTTTTTTACTTCATTTGTGGAGTCATGGAAAAACTGATACATGTTGAGCTTGAGGCTCTGGAAGATACAGAACCACCAGAGGAGCTTAGTTTTATAAGAACTTAATTGGCTGAAGTTTCAGAAGGATGCTTAATTATAGATGTGGAAAGAAGGTCTTTTAAAAATCATTACAAGGGATCAAGGAGCACAGGTCAGAGCTTGTGTAACTTGAGTCAACAGGAACATTTAATTAACCCATTTATTCTTCAATTAAGTTTATTAATGGGGACTGGATTAGATTAAAAAAAAATAAAACTCTCAATCCTTGTATATTTCAGTGGCAATCATTACTTTCCAAGTGTACAAATCCTACTAAAGAATGTACAGATAGCATCATTCTACTTACTGATACAGACTTTTTTTTTAAGATTTTATTTATTTATTTGACAGAGAGAGATGACAAGCAGGCAGAGAGGCAGGCAGAGAGAGAGGAGGAAGCAGGCTCCCTGCTGAGCAGAGAGCCCAATGTGGGGATCGATCCCAGGACCCTGAGATCATGACCTGAGCCGAAGGCAGAGGCTTAACCCACTGAGCCACTCAGGCGCCCCTGATACAGACTTTTAAAAAAAAGATTTTATTTATTTATTCGATACGAAGAGAGAGGGAGATACTGAGAGAGAGAGAGAGCACGAGCAGGGAGCAGAGGGCAAAGCAGGCTCCCAATGGAGCAGGGAGCCTGGTGCAGGCTCCATCCCAGGACCCTGGGATCATGACCAGAGCCAAAGGCAGAGACTTACCCAACTGAGCCACCAAGGTGCCCCTACTGTAGAGTTTTCTTTTCTTTCTTTCTTCTTCTTCTTCTTTTTTTTTTTTTTTAGATATGTATTTATTTATTTGACAGAGAGAGATCACAAGCAGGCAGAGAGAGAGGAGGAAGCAGGCTCCCTGCCGAGCAGAGAGCAGGATGCGGGGCTTGATCCCAGAACCCTGGGATCATGACCTGAGCTGAAGGCAGAGACTTTAACCCATTGAGCCACCCAGGCACCCCTACTGTAGAGTTTTCTTAATGAAAATTCGTTCATGACCACAATATCTCAAAGAAAATGTAGGTGAATATATAATCCATTCCAGGATAGAATCATTAAATTAATTATTATGTAAATAGATCATTAGATAATTAGATTGGTAGATAATTTTTTTAGGAGAGGGACGGGTGTTATAAATAAGCAATTATTAATCTGATGTTAACCAAAATTGTTTAGGACCATGAGAAAATCTGTATGAATACCAACTGGAAAGGAAAGCACAAGATATCTCATTTTCAGAGGGATCAGGATTATATTTGGTAGATAGGCTCACATATTGTAACTGTTCTTTCCATGATGCAAAAAAAAAAAAAAAAAAAATTATTTTCTTTGTTCATTTTTTTTCTGTATCAAACATGCATGCATGCAATTATAGTTGGAAAATAAAGTCACCCTTTAGAATGTCTTATATAGGAGTGCTTGGGTGGCTCATTCAGTTAAGCATCCAACTCTTGGTTTCAGCTCGGGTCATGAACTCAGGGTCCTGAGATTGAGCCCCACCTTGGGCTCCGCTGCCAGCAAGGGGCTGCTTGAGAGTCTCTCCCTCTCCCTCTGCCCCTCCTCCCACTCACGCTCATCTCTCCTGTTCTTAAAAAAAAAAAAAAAAAAAAACTTAACATATCTTATATATAAATATATATTAGATATATTTTAAATATATACATATTTAAATTCACATAAATAATTAAACTTAAAATCATGAAATCATAACATGTTATTTATTTTTAGGTTGTCCTAAGATACACATCGCAATCTCTTCACACCCCTAAGGGTTTTGTAAGGGCTTGGATAAAAAATACAATTATTTACCAAATGCCAATGGGGGACAAATGATCCTATCAAGCGAACACAGTGGTGTGCTCAGTACCACCACCTGCCTTGACTCTACCTAAAGGGCTAAAACAATTAAAGTACAGAAGCACAAACTCAAATAGCTGCATTTGGAGAATAGTGGCCAGAAGTTACAGTTTCTGTGAGTTCTAACTAGTGCCAACCAGTAACAAAGCAACTGTATAAAAAATCAGCCGTTTTTTTTTTTTTTTTTCAGGCTTAGAGCTTTTCACCTGTAAAAGGAGTCTGGTGGGCAAAATTTTGCCTGAGATATCCTCTGGCTTCAGTGGTGTATCAAAGATTACTTATGTAGAATCCTAGCAATGTTTTCATGTCAGTCATAATAATTTGTTTATCTTAACTGAGTTTTTCTTCTTCACTCCGATCATATTATAATAACATGTTAGGACTGAACTGACCACCAAGATCACCTTGAAAAGCTCATTAAACTTCCTAATGAAATGTCAGACACTTCTACAGATACATCGTTAATACTTCCAAGTAAATAACAATGTCTTCACAGGTCACAGACTACTTAAATTACTCAGTGAAACATTTCCAAGCAAGGCCCACACTTTAATAATACACATGCTGACACTTACAATCAAAGCTGGCATGTCTTTTTAACACATCATTAACCATAAATCCACATATTCAAACATTTATTCAAGCCTCACAGAGTTAACTCTTTTTTCCTTTCTCCCTTCTTTCCTGCTCTGAGCAATTCAGCGGGTAGCAGTCTTCTAAGTGCCACATGGACAAAAACTAGCCAGCAATGTGAGGAAAGCCACTATAGAGAGATGCGTGCTACCTGGGATCGGAACAGATCAGGAAGTCAATCAATTTACATGGGAGGGGTCGAAAAGGCATCAAAGGTACCTTTCTTCTCTTTTCTTTTCTTTTCTTTTCTTAAATTTAAATTTAATTAATTAACATATAATGTATTATTTGTTTCAGAGGTACAGGTCTGTGATTCATGAGTCTTATATATTACCCAGGACTCTTTACAAAACATACCCTCCCCAATGTCCATCACCCAGTTACCCCTTCCCTCCACCCCTCTCTCCTCCAACAACCCTCAGTTTGTTTCCTAAGATTAAAAGTTTCTTACGGTTTATTTCCCTCTCTGGTTTCATCTTTTCCTCTCTTCCCCTATGACCCTCTGTTTTGTTTCTTAAATTTCACATATCAGTGAGATCATATGATAATTGTCTTTCTCTGACTGACTTATTTCACTTAGCTAGTGAAATAGATAGTTCACTAGTTCCAGCCACATCATTGCGAATGATAAGATTTCATTTTTGATGGCTGCATAATAATCCATTGTATATCACATCCTCTTAATCCATTCATCTGTTGATAGAGATTTAGGCTTTTCCCATAGTTTGGCTATTGTGGACACTGCAGCTATAAACATTGGGGTGCAGGTGCCCTTTTGGATCATGACTTTATCTTTGGGGTAAATACCCAGTAGTGCAATTGCTAGGTCATTGGGTAGCTCTATTTTCAACTTTCTGAGGAACCTCCATACTGTTTTTCAGAGTGGATGCACCAGTTGGCATTCCTCAAAGAAGATTTGACCTGAATGGTGTGTCTGATTGTGGGGAGGAAAGTACTTGTGAGGCATGGAACCTACAGACATTTGTAATGGGTTCTATACATTCACAAAGTCGCAAAAATGGCATTTGGATCAAGTTTACTCAGTTTCCCAAAAGGCTGATCTCAAGTGATCTATCTAATATCTAAATACTTTTATGTAAATACACATATATGTATTTATGTATTTATTTATATGCACTCATGAATAACACATACATGTAGCAGAAATGATCATATATTGGAAGACAAGAGTGACAAAAAACTGAGGTTTTGTGCAGATTCTACCTTCCTACAGTGAGGAGCATATAGTGCAACAAGAATTATTTCTACATGGTTCCCAATTCACTATTGTCTTATTCAGGTGGAGGACTAGGGACACTCTCTGAATTAATAGGAATTTCATAAATCCATAGTGTTTGACCCCATGCCTTCAGAAAAAGAGCTTTCTTGTGATAAAACTCACAGAATGGAGATTCTGATCCTTTATTGTCAGACAGTGCACTCAGTTTGCTTTTGAAAAGAAACAGATTATTTCCCATTTTGTGGTATAATCAATGAGCAACTTCCAAAGGAAAGATGAAGAGGATGTTTATTAAAGGTCTAACTGAACCAACACTCACTACTCAGTAAACACACTGATGCAAATGTATCCTTAGAATTTATTATAGTCACCATTTTTTCCCAAGGAAATCTTCAAAGAGAATTAGTTAATAAGTAAGATGTTTTGGTAGCTATTTTCAATATTAATGATGATGAAATGATAAGGATTCTTATAAACTTATGAGACAAATAAAAAGAAAAAAAAAGTGTAATTCGAACAAGAGAGATTTTCTACCCAACTAAGAGAACTTAACAATCTTTAAAAAAAAATTGCCTGTGACACTGCTGAAAAAGAAAGTTCTGTGTCAGTTCTGTTTTATTGATTCACAAGACATTGAATATGAAGTGATTTGCTAACAGTCTCATGTTCTGTGTCTCAGGGTGCATTTAATAGTGCAACATAAGGGAAGCCTCAGCCTAAGGCACAGGCTTAAACCCACTGAGCCACCCAGGCACCCCTACAATAAATAACTTATGTATTAAGTTATTAATACTGTATTAAGTTATTAACACATAATTGCTATTGTTACTATTAAGTAACTTACAGATACTACAATAATGAGTACAATATAACTTATGTGTTCTGAAATATAAAGTCTGAAATGTATGAATTTTGAGAGATTGTCTACAAAAACTAGTTTGAGATCCACAGCTTTAAAAACAAAACTTCCAAGCAAACTGCCTTTCAGTGACCAAATATCCAACTATCCAAATATCCAACCCAAGAAAGGGCAGAGAGTCTGATACAGGGCTCGATACCAGGACCCTGAGACCATGACCTAAGTCGATGGCAGAGGGTTAACCCACTGAGACACCCAGGGGCTCCAAGAAAGGACTTTTTTTTTTCTTTTTTAAATGGTAAAATAACTCAAAATGAATCACTAGTATAGCATTTTGATAGGAAACCTTATTCCTCAAACCTGAAAAAAATTAAAACCTTATTTGGAAATACATAACAGCTGATAATTGAATTTTAAATTCCTTTTTGTTTACTCTTAAAATCAAAACTTCTTTTTTAAAGTTATATCTAGGCAGTTCATGTATTAGGTCAGCGTTAATTACAAGAAAAATTATAAAGTTCTGTTAGTCTTGTTTGGAAAAAAAGGGTAAGTGTAATTTCACTGGAAACCCAGAAAGCTGGGTTCAACAGAGGCATAATCTCATCTAGAAAATAAGAAATCCACGGGAATATGAGAGGTGTAGCATCCAACATTACAGAAACAGGTTTATGAAGAATACAAAAAGAGGTTTATTTTCTCACAGCTGTGGCAAGAATAGTGAGCTTAGAAACTGCATACCTGCATAAGATACATAGAAAGATTGAAAGAGACAGTTATTTAGGTGGTTAGTTTCACATCTATTTCAAAGTCAACAGCCATGGAGGTGGAAAAACTGTGGCTAGAGTGAGAAAAGCATCTTAAAAGGAAAAGGAGAAAATGGAGTGCCGAGTGCCTTCTCTACCCTCCTCTAGCTCTATGAAATTAAACGACTTGAACAGCCTCGAGGATTTACTTTTCCTTATCTCTTTCTTCCATTTCAGAATATGTTCTGCTTGACTTCTGGATTGTGCAAAGTGAAATCATGTATATAAAAGGACGTGCTTGCCCCAAGAAGTGCAATTACACGTGTAAAATGCTAGACACAGGGGTGGCTTGATGACAGCGGTGGTTTCTCCTTCTTTGGTGAGATATTTTTATTGTTAAAATACATAAAGCTGGCAATAAAATAGTCAACAAATACTTACAGAATATCAGCTACGTGACAGGCACTAAGTTCCTAAATAGTTGTACGAGAGGTGACAAAGGAGGAGGAGCAAGGAAATTTTAAAGCAAGGCAGTCATGCCTGCTTATTTCTTAACATTCTTAGGTTATGATTTATGTTATGACTTAACAGTCTTATTTCTTAACATTCCAGATGCCTTCTCTTCTCTGAGTATAAAATTATTTAAGTCCTTATTATAATATCACAATGTCCACTGATTGCTTTGGCGATCTCACATTTCATTCTAAAGGTGCATCTAAACCGAGTGCTTCGGTACTCTTTCTTGCTCATAGTGCATAGCAGATCATTTAATCAACTGTCCTGCTCTTCCTTGGCCAGTAACAATACCCAAGGCCCAAGGTAGACTAAGGAGTATTCTCTCTACAGCTGCCCTTAGACCATACTTGTAGTGCTACAAATGACTACTCTTTGAGATCTCCCTTCTCCCCCCTTTAGAGTTACAAAGTGACCACATTCCCTGACATTTTTGAGAACTCTTCATCTAAACAACAGAATCCCTTCTGTCTACATGGAAGAAATGCAGATGGCCACACCTCAGGTCACAAGCACTCCAAATGATCGTGAGTAGCCAGCCAGCACCTGCCCACTGAGCAGCAGTTGAGAACCTCTTGTTAAGAGACTTTCTATTCAGAGGGTTGCCTATGAATGGCTGTATTGGCGTCACTTGGGAAATTGCTAGAAATGCAGAATACAGGCCCTGCTCTTAATCAGAACCTGCATTTTTTTTTTTAAGATTTTATTTATTTGACAGAGAGAGACCACAAGAAGGCAGAGAGGCAAGTAGAGAGAGAGAGAAACAGAGGGGAGGAAGAAGCAGGCTGCCGGTTCCTCGCCTAACACAGAGCCCGATGTGGAACTCGATCCCAGGACCCTGAGATCATGACCTGAGCTGAAGGCAGAGCCTTAACCCACCAAGCCACCCAGGCAGCCCCAGAACCTGCATTTTTATAAGATGCCTGAGTGTTCTCAAATATATTGAAGTTTCAGGAACATGGTAGAAGACAGCTAGCTTAAAAAAACAAAACAAAACAAAAAAACACAACTGTTTTGGGTAAGGAAGAGATTATAAGTCAATAAGAAATTCCAAATTTAAATAGAGCATAATGTATGATTTTGGAAGGTTCTTAATGTATAGAAATGTTCCTATGAAATAGCCACTCTCTCATAATTCCTTGATACAAATTTTAGATTATTGATATGTACCATGATATGTTAAGAAATCTATTTTTTAGAGAAAATGGAAAATGATAATAGAAAATGGAAGTTTCTCTTGCCTGGGGCTACAAACATTTTTGGAACACAGGCCTCAGTGAATGATGGACAACAACGCTCCATCCAGTGTTGTTTTCTGCAACATTCAGACATAAGGACCCATTGTCAGCAAAAGGACCCATTACTGTTTTGAATGTCAAGTATGGTAGGTCTAGTCAATTCCAACAAGGTTGATATTTTTATTTCAGCGCAGAGTTCAAAAAGTTTCTTTGCACTAATGATTCACTAAGTCTCACTAAGATTCCCTGAGGTTGAAACCTACTATTTTCACTATATCAAGGTGAATAAACCATTCACAGAAGTGGTGAGGAGGGAAAAAACGCAAGCAAAACAAAACAAACAAAAAAAACAAAAACAAGAACAACAACAACAACAAAAACAAATGGGAAGGGGCAAAAGAAGAAGTATTTCAGTTGATGGTTGAAATTACTGGAAAGTCTGTTACTTTCCTGAGGTTACTGTAAGAAATTACCCCAAACTAGATGGCTTCAAACAAGAGAAATTCATTGTCTAACAATTCCGGAAGTCACAAGTCAGACGTCAGCAGGGCTGACAAGATATGGAAGCAACCCAAAAGTCCATCCGTATTTGAATAGATAAAGGAAATGGGGTATATCTACAATAGACTCTTACTCAGCCATTAAAAAAGAATGAAATCTTGCCATTTGTAACAACATGGATGCACCTACAGGGTATAATGCTAAGTGAAATAAGTCGATAGAGAAACACAAATGCCATGTGATTTCAATCATATGTGCAATTTTAGAAACAAAGCAAAAAAACAAAAGAGACGAAAAACAAAAGAAAAACAAATAACCCAGACTCTTAAATACAGGGAAAAAACTAGTAGTCGCCAGAAGACTGGTGGCAGGCGGTGGGGGATGAAGTACATTATGGGGATTAAGAGTTAATTGTTGAGCACTGAGAAATGTTATAAAGTTGCTGAATTATTATACTGTATGCCTGAAAGTAAGAGGACACTGTAATTATACTTGCATTTAAAACTGAAATTAGCGAAATAAGTCAAGAAGAGAAAGACAACTATCATATGATCTCCCTGATATGAGGAAGTGGTGATGCAACATGGAGGCTTA
This sequence comes from Mustela lutreola, assembly GCF_030435805.1. Taxonomy (NCBI): domain Eukaryota; kingdom Metazoa; phylum Chordata; class Mammalia; order Carnivora; family Mustelidae; genus Mustela; species Mustela lutreola. The sequence goes on along the minus strand of NC_081290.1, from coordinate 253,294,234 downwards.
AGTGGGTAGAAGAAGAATAAATGAAACAAGATGGGATTGGGAGGGAGACAAACCATAAGTGACTCTTAATCTCACGAAACAAACTGAGGGTTGCCGGGGGGAGGGGGTTTGGGAGAAGAGGGTGGGATTATGGACATTGGGGAGGGTATGTGCTTTGGTGAGTGCTGTGAAGTGTGTAAACCTGGTGATTCACAGACCTGTACCCCTGGGGATAAAAATATATGTTTATAAAAAATAAAAAATTAAAAAAAAAAAACTGAAATTAAAAAAATGAAAGATACCACCTCCCTCCCAACAACAAAGTCAACGGGCCAAAATTATGGTGTCTGTCGAGTTGAGCTCCTTCCAGAGGAGAGAGTGTGTTCCTTGCCTCTTCCAGTCTCTCATGGCTGCTGGCCTTCATTGACTGATGGCTGCATCTTTCCAGTCTTCAAAGCCAGCATATTCAGATCTCTCACTAGTTTGTCCTCACACAACCACCTCTCTACATGTATGTCAAGTAAGGACACATGTGAATACATTTAGAATAAATTATGATAAGCTCACCATCTTAAGATCCATAACTTAACCACACGTGCAAAGACTCTTCTTTATAAGGTAACATGTACGGTTTTCAGGGATTAGGACCTACTATCTTTGGGCCATGTTTCCGCCTACTACCTGTATTTTCCACATAAAAACTGATTAAAGACTATATCATATGTTTGGTTTGTGAACAGCCATATATTAATAGGTAACATTTTTAGGAAGAACAGGGAGGGGCACAATGCTAGCTGTTCTCATACTATTATTTTATTTGACCCTCATAACAACTTGAGGTAGGGGTAATATGGTGTGTTTAGTTAAATAATTAGAACACAATATCACAAATCGTGTTTAAGATGTGATTTGAAGCTGGTATATTTTTTCTGTCTCTATTTCAACTTGGCAACTTTCTTATTATCCATGACACCTACATTTGCGCTTCTAAGCATTCATGTTTTCTATATGTCTGAAGGGGAGAATAATTTGTAATTGCCTAAGCAATTGTCTCAAAATATTTCTAACACTCTGTGAATTTGCACACTCACTAGAAATAAACTCTAACATAATGTTTTTAATCAACTTTTTAAAAAAATGATATTTTCCCACCTCAAATATAGATTGAAAGAAGAAAGCTTTAAATCATAGAGACTCTTAATCTCAGGAAACAAGAGGGCTGCTGGAGGGATGGAGGGATGGCTGGATGATGGACATTGGGGAGGGTATGTGCTATGGTGAGTGCTATGGATTGTGTAAGGCTAAAGATTCAGACCTGTACCCCTGAAACAAATAATACATTATATGTTAATAAAAAATAAAAATGATAAAAATAAAAATAATCTTGGTAGATCACCAGATAACTATGCATGTTGTACTTCTTTATGACATGTATTAGAGCCCAGCCTAGTCTGACATTCAACTTTTTAAAAACACTCCTAGAATATTGAGAAGCTCTAAGCAAACCCAAAGACAGTTTATAGTCCCTTAGGTATTTGTTTGAAATATTAATAGCCATCCTCTTGGAATTTATCTTGACTTTAATAGTTAAACATTGTTAACTCCGAGCTTTGTGTTGTTTCTACAGAATAAGAACTTACAAACTTAGAATCCTGAAGCTGGAATTTAAGGAACTGTGGGAATCACTTGATCCAAATCCCTTACTTTAACCAATAACCCTCAAGAAAGTCGTGACTTCTTCAAAGCAACACAGTTGAGTTTGAGATGCTGGTGGAAACTTCACTCAGTAACAAGCCCAAGAGAAGTATTTTTCTTATTGCTTCCTTCCTCCCTTCTCCCCTCCCTTCCTCTATTTTTTTCCTTGGTGATTTCTAACTTTCATGCTTTTGTTCTCTCTTTTGGTGCAGCGTGTCGGTAATCAAAGTACGATACCTTGCGTTGCAGCCCCACACATAAAAGACAAGGGAGCAAGTTTGAGTGATTTCTAATCAATATGAGGTTTTCTGATTCTGTATGATTTTCAAAGTCATCACAAGTTTGACTTAAGGGATACTTCTCATAATTTCAGAGACTTTCATTCCTACGAATTATGGACAGTGACCCATCCTATATAATTTATATAAATAGAAGCTACATAAGCAATATTAATTATTCACTCAACAAATAACCTATCAAATTCTTATTATGTTTCATCAAATATACAGAGGATCTAATGTTAAACAAAGATAATGTTCCTGTTCTTATATCGTTTTTTTAAAAATCATTCTTTTTTTTTATAGATTTTATTTATTTATTTGACAGAGAGAGATCACAGGTAGGTAGAGAGGCTGGCAGAGAGAGAGAGAGAGAGGGAAGCAGGCTCCCCGCCGAGCAGAGAGCCCAATGTGGGACTCGATCCCAGGACCCTGAGATCATGACCTGAGCCGAAGGCAGCGGCTTAACCCACTGAGCCACCCAGGCGCCCCCTGTTCTTATATCTTATATTAAAAAACAAACATGCATTTATTAATAATACAGTACTGTGGAGCACTGGGTGTGGTGCATAAACAATGAATTTTGGAACACTGAAAAAATAAAATTAAAAAAAATACTGTACTGTGCACATAAAATTTGTTAAAAAGATAGGTTACATGAAGTGTGTGTGTGTGTGTGTGTGTGTGTGTGTGTGTGTGTGTTACAGACTTTATTTTTCAGAGCAGTTTTAATTTCACACCAAAACTAGAGGAAGGTTCCACTTGTACATAGTCTCTCCCCACCAGAGTGGCACCTTTGTTACAACTGCAGAACCTACACTGATACATCATTATGACTCAAAGTTGATAATTTACATTAGGGTTCACTCTTGTGTTATAAATTTTATGGGTGGAAAAATGTGTAACAAAATGTATCCGTAACAGTATCATGCAGAGCATTCTATGCTTAGTGATCTTCTGTGCTCTGCCTGTTCATCTCTGTTCTCCTCTCTAACTCCTGGTCTAATAGCCACTGGTCTTTTCACTGTATCCATAATTTTGCCTTTTCCAAAATGCCATACAGTTGGAATCATATAGCATGTATCCTGTTCAGACTGGCTTCTTTCATTTAGTAATATGTGCTTACATTTCCTTTGTGTCTTTTCACAGCTTGAAAGTTCATGTAGTGCTGAGTAATATTCCACTGTCTGGATTATGTCAGTATATGAATAGATCAATCTGTCAAAGGAAGGTTGTGTCCAGGTTTTGGTGTTTTGAATAAACCTACTATAAACATCCATGTATAAGTTTTTATGTTGATGTAAATTTTCAATTCTTTTGATAAATATCAGGGAAGTGATAGTTGGATCATATATATGTAGGAGTATGTTTGATTTTGTGAGAAACTGCCAAACTGTCTTCTAAAATGGCTACCATTTTGCATTCCCAACACATCAAGTGTTTTTACAAAAAAAAAAAAAAAAAAAGAAAGAAAGAAAGTAGAGAATGATCATGAACAAGTAAATCAATGAATTATGTAATATAATTCAAGAAATGTTAGCTGTTATAAAGAAAACAAAAATCAAGAGGAGGGGTCAGAGATTTTTCTATTACTCATGGATTTTAGAACAAAGCTATATATTGTCTTAAATTGTAGCTTTATACTTTTGATTCAGATGCAATACAAATAAATTTGTTATTTTGCTGTTAAAACAATGGTCTATTTTGGACACACCATTATTTTTTAAAATGAAGCTATATAATGATGATCTCAGAAAATAGTCATTTACCATACCACTTTTCCCCCAAGGAATAATTCTTATAATTAGTTTTTACATATCCAAATTATTAAGAGAATAAAGAACCTGATCCCATTGTGTTCAGAGTTTAAAATTTAAGTGAGTTTTTCTGATTTTTTAAAAGTTCTCAGAGGCATAGCTATCCCATGTAGTAATTCTGAAGATAAGACTAACACAAAACTTACAATCTCATGTCATATGCATTTCCATTATGTATTAACTGGGATATTATGTGTATATTAATAATTTTTAAGTCATTACTTAGATTTATTTCTTCTCCTTGTCAATCATTCCATCTTCTCCAATTTCTTTTCTTTTTTGTTTTTTTTTTTTTAAGATTTTATTTATTTATCTGACAGACAGAGATCACAAGTAGGCAGAGAGAGAGGAGGAAGCAGGCTCCCTGCTGAGCAGAGAGACCCATGCGGGGCTCGATCCCAGGTCCCCAGGATCATGACCTGAGCCGAAGGCAGAGGCCTTAACCCACCGAGCCACCCAGGCACCCCTTCTCCAATTTCTTTAAATGGATTCCCCTCACACATTTCCTTTTCTCACACCTCTGACTAGTTGTAGCTTCCTCGCCCTTGGATATCCCAGTCTATGTCCTTGAGTAAAGACTACTTAACATGTTAAGTTGTCATAGAAGGGATAAACCCCATTTCAAGTTTGGACATAAAGGCTGGGTAGGCACAGAGGTTCCAGGAATGATGTTGGATCCTTGATGCACAAAGGATGTGATAATGGAGAGAAGGTGGGGCAGAGTAGCAAATACAACATAATAATGTATCTCTGGCAATTAAAAACAAAGCAGTTCCTACCGTTTCCTTCCAGGCACAGAGATAGAGATGATCATTTACCTGGTGTTATAGGACTAATGTTTCCCTAGTGCCATTTTTACTGAAAATTTGAATGTAGCAAGTAAATATAAAATGAGAAGAGTGAAGATACTTAATATGTTTGGAATGAGGGTGGAATTATTTGCAAGGGAGCATTGCTAACAAAAATATGGTGATGCAAATATATCGTGCATGACTTGGGACCTGAAATGAATAAAATTACTTACAGGCTCTGATCTGAGGGATAGTAAGAAAATGAATGAGGATAACAGGGAGTGATAGGTGTATTCAGTGGCTTTCTGGATACATTGTATGAGTCTAATATCTACTCACTCTTTTGCAATGAACTTTTCTTCCCTGTAGAAAATCCATCTGTTTTCAATAGGGCAGAAATGTGACTCATTCACAGCCAAATAAAGCACCCCTTCCCTTGGCCATGGTGAGTGTCCCAGGCACGTGAGTAATTCAGAATCTTCTCTGGAATTTTTCTGCTGGTACAGACTGAAAGGACTGTCTCATTTGGCTATTGTTTCTAAACTGGTAGGATGTTAATCACATGGTTCTTGGCCTTCTCATCTGCCATATGGAGAGAGTTATTTTGAGAGATGGAATGAGACTATCCAAAAATTAGAGAAGTAGAGTAATATCTGACTTTGGTGTTTTTATTTAAGAGAAATACAGAGTTGTATGCTTAGAACCATTTTGTAAGCAAATACTTATTGGTGCATAGCATTACTTACTGATGAACTAATTTTACTTCAGAACCCAGTGATAGCAATTATAATGATAATTATAATTGATAATTTCCACATGTGAAGTTTCCAAATGTGAAGAGCTAAATATGTGCTAAATGTCTTACATGCATTGTTTCTTCATTTACAAAATTAATATTCTGAGGTATATAAAAAACATAATGTTTATTTATAAAAAATGAAATTAAGAAATCAAACTTTCTGCCTTACTTGAAGCATGACAGAGAACATCAGCTATTCCCCTATCAGAAAACAGAAACAGTGACCCAGTTCCTTCCACAGGCACAAGTCACACAATTTCAACTGAGAAACATTTCTAAAATTGCATACAATTTTAGATATAGGCATATAGCCAACATTCTGATGCAGCAAATTAGAACTTGGCAGAATTAATTGATTTTAACAGTAAATAAAATAAAATTTAGGGTAGATTGTAATCTCCCATAAGGCAGTACTTTTGGCTTACCTCTGAAATGCTGAGTAAGAATTATATGTCCTTGCAAAGCAGAAAGATCACTGATGTACTTGTATCTGAGGAAATTTTCAGATTTATTTTTCCGTGTATTATGCTTTGGCTTTATTAGATTGGCTGCCCCAATGTCTTCCTGTGACACATACCTACAGTATTGATCTGGATGCTAAAAACACATATGTGATTTGCAAGTAAGCTGGCCTGAAATTTGACTCAGCTACAAGCATAAATTAACTGCTTTCTTCACGCCAATAAATAGCTAATAATATTTGTTTTTAAAAATATTTATTTATTTATTAGAGAGAAAGCATGCATGTGCAGAGGAAGGGAGAGAGGGAGAAGCTAGCTTCCCGCTGAGCAGGGAACCTGATGCGGGGCTCAAAACCAAGACCCTGGGATCTGAGCTGAAGGCAGACACTTAATGACTGAGCCAACAAGAGCCCCAATATCAAGCTTTTTTTTTTTTTTTTAATGTTTACTTTCTTGATCGTGAATAGCTATAAATTTGAATCCTTTCCTTTCTCTCAAAAGTCACCTCCCCAATAAAGCATTCAATGAGGGTATTGCCCTCATCTGCACCCTTACAGTATTGTATTGAAAAAATTATTATTTCGGGGCACCTGGGTGGCTCAGTGCGTTCAGTCTCTGCCTTCAGCTCAGGTCATGATCCCAGGGTCCTGGGATCGAGTCCCACATCGGGCTCTCTGCTCAGCAGGGAGCCTGCCTCCCCCTCTCCCTCTGCCTGCCTCTCTGCCTACTTGTGATCTCTCTCTGTCAAATAAATAAATAAAATCTTTAGAAAAAAATATTATTTCAATCTGTTTATTATGATTATTCATGTAATTTTCATAATTGTTGTGTCTTATATGCAAAAATGATATTACTAATTTTTTTTTAAGATCTTATTTATTTATTTTGAGAGAGAGGTGGGGAGAGAGAAAGCATGAGTGGGAAGGGGCAAAGGATGAGAGAGAATCTCAAGCTCAAGCAGCCTCCAAGCTGAGCACAGAGCCTGAGGACGGTGGGACCATGACCGGAGCCAAAATCAAGAGTCAGACACTTAGCTGACTGAGCCTCCCAGGTGCCTCTTAAATTCTGTTCTGTATGCTCCTTGTTGAACAAATATTATTTTGTATGACTTACATTGGTAATATTTATATCCTTTAAAAATCCAGCACAATGTTGGGACAATGTTAGGAATTAAGATATTTATTCCAGAAATGAATATATAAATAAATCTCATATGTGCTTCTAAATAAGCAATATTAGAGTACTTCCATTGACAGATCTTTATGTAATAAAATGTTAGCTCTTTCCCTGTCAAAAAATGCCCAAGACTCGCACCTAATAAAATGTTCCCTCCTTGCCCTGTTTCTTTTTTCTTTTCTTCTTCTTTTTTTTTTTTTTTTTTTTTTTTTAATGCCTAAGAAATTTACCTAAGCCATTGATGGTGGATTGGTTTGAAAAGTATCAAATTCATTTCACCTAGAACCTCAGAATGTGACCTTATTTGGAAATAGGATCTTTGCACATATAATTAAGTAAAAACCAAGTTATAGGGGCACCTGGGTGGCTCAGTGGCTTAAAGCCTCTGCCTTTGGCTCAGGTCATGATCTCAGGGTCCTGGGATGGAGCCCCGCATGGGTCTCTCTGCTCAGCAGGGAGCCTGCTTCCTCCTCTCTCTCTGCCTGTTTCTCTGCCTACTTGTGGTCTCTGTCTGTCAAATAAATAAATAAAATCTTTAAAAAACAAAACAAAACAAAACACACAAGTTATACTGGACTAGGGTGGGTCCTAAATTCAGTAACTGGTGTCTGTACAAGAAGAGGAGAGAATGCACATCATCGAGAAGACCATATGAAGACAAGAAGGTGAGATTCTTGAGAAGCCAAAGAATGTCAAGGATCGCCTGGAGGCACTGTAAACTAGAAAGAGGCAAGGCAGGATTATTCCTTATAATCTTCAAAAGGAACACTGCTCTGCTGGCACTTTGATCTTAGACTTCTGGCCTTAAGAAGCGTGAAAGAGTAAACTTTTGTTGTTTTAAGCCAGCCAGTAGGTGGTCCTTTATTATGGGAGCCCTAGGACTTAATGTAGATGGGAAAACTTTACCGACTGGGTACACAAGGAGCCACAGAACTAAGCACTTAAAAAAGGCAAACCAGCAGGATTCAAGTGAAAGACTCTAATGGAATTACTTAAAAACAACTCAGGCATGTCCTGGACTCAGAATATATTGGACTCAAACTTCACACCTATCCATCTGCAGACAGCCATGAGGGCCCGCTTTCAGAATGATGACCCTGAAGGATGCTGTCACATTATGAAATAACCCATCAGCTTCACTTGAATGTGTTTACTGAGGCAGGAAGATGGAATAATATATTTTACAGAGATTTACAGTCATAGAGTTGAACCAAAATGGGTTTTCTTCTTAAAATTTACTAGAGATTTCTCTAGAGCAGTAGTTACTGACCTTTACTATTTTTGTCTCAGCCACAAACTCCCTCTGAGAATCGAAACCCTCTCCTCTGAAAAATACACATATGTACTATACTTTTTTTGTTACCTTATAATTTCAGGGTGGTCAGAGAATCTCTGATACCAATCTTTCCATTTTATGGGTTCTCTAAGCATCTCTACTGTAAAGAATAGCAAATTAGGGAAAGCAACTTCAATTTCCAAAATTGTTTACTCAACTCATTTAACTTTCTGGTGCTAAGAACAGACCAAAGTGTGATCTTAACTTATTCTCACTGCACAGAGTCCTGGCCCTATGTTCCTTTTGTATGCCAAAAATGTGAATTACGGTATTTTAGAAATGGTAGGATTCTAACTTCAAAAGTCAGCATCTAACTGAGGAAATAATCCAGAGAAAAGCAAAGTTAAAGTCACATTATAAGGATAGGTAAGATGCCATTTATACACAAAAGATATTGTCACATACACACATGCATAACTGAATAGTCTGTCATTGGTACTTACAGTAAGTATTCAGAACCCTTGTGATGGTCTGCCATTTACTAAAGCTGGTTATCATGGACTTTAAACCTTTATTAAGAAAAGTTGTTAAGGGCGCCTGGGTGGCTCAGTGGGTTAAGCCGCTGCCTTCGGCTCAGGTCATGATCTCAGGGTCCTGGGATCGAGTCCCGCATCGGGCTCTCTGCTCAGCGGGGAGCCTGCTTCTCTCTCTCTCTCTCTGCCTGCCTCTCTATCTACTTGTGATTTCTCTCTGTCAAATAAATAAATAAAATCTTAAAAAAAAAAAAAAAAGTTGTTAATACACAGGCTACCAAATTTTGGAAAGCTGCTTCCACAATGTGAATGTTATCCATAGTGTTAAACCTGTATCTCTGAGGAAAAACTAAAGCAAACAAATTAGAAATAAAACAAACAAATCCCCTCTATTTTTAAAGTTCATTATAGCTCCAGGGATAACATAACTTAGTCTTTGCTAATCAGATATGATTTCTACGATATCTATGTAGATACAGAAATTAGTTACATGAGAAAACAGGACAGATGTTATCCATTGTCTAATGCTCAAGGGATAGGGTTGTATGATACCAGAGCCTGCAGGGATGGGGGCATCAAGCTGGCTGGCAGCTTCCTGCTGATGGCAGAGGTAGCCTTTGCCTTAAGACAACCAGCTCTGGGGTGTATTGTGATTATTCCTGAAGCTCAGTCTACAAGCTCTCTCTCCAGTTCTCCTAACAACTTTCTGTGATCTCTATATGACCTAATAAATCCTTTTCTTCTCATCAGAGAATTCTTTTTGTCACAGCTGAGAACAGCAACTGATACACTGCATCTAAAAACACATGTTCTATTCCTCATAATCCTGGAAATGTCAATGGCTCCTTGGAATTACTGGGAAATCTACAGACTGGTCAGTGACTTGACCTGTGACAAGAGTTTTCTGCCAGCACTTATAACAAGAACAATAAAACCAAACATAAAAAGAGATCAAGTCAGTTATTAGTAAAAGCTAGAGGAGTTGCATTAGTATTTCAGAGTCAGGTTAAACTATACAAGCCATGCAATAAGTAGATGAGCAAAAGAATCGAGAGACTAAAAAGAAAAAAAAAAAAAATGGAGCTAATGGTGAGAGGGAACGCCTGCCACTGATACAGAGTAGCGTTGACGAATTTCTGATCTCTATCCCTGGGCAGAGGGAGGCCTACTTTTATGTTATTCATCTTGTTGTTGTTGTTATTATTATTATTATTAGTGTGATTATTTATTTTATCCTTACTCTGGACCATCCTGAATGAGTCTCGGGAAAATAATCAATCATCAGAATCTATCTTACAAAAAACATCATAAAAATTAGTTGTGGGGAGGATGGGCATTTTCAGCCTACTTCCCTCCTACCCTTTTGTTTTTTTCACTCTCTTCCTTCCCATTTATCTCCATAATCTGATGACAGACTATGTTTTCACAACAATCTAAATTAAGTATTACCAACTATGTATTCCTTTAAAAAGTTCTGGACATTATCAAAATCACACATTTTATTAGGGAGATTTGACTAATCAAAGACAGTTGTCACAATGTCTAATTTGTCTAATATTTCACCACCTATCTACTATCCTATGCATACCTTGAGCATTTTTTATGTCTAAGAAAATTATAGATAAACTTATTTTATTCTAGGGGGTAAAATGAATAATTTTAAAGAAAATTAGAAGAGAGGAGAGAGGGTGTTTGAGAAGTACAAAGTCAAAGAGACTTTAAGCTTTGGAGTCCATGAGATTGGTTATATCACATGATAATGAAGTTATCATATATATATAAGTAAGAAAAAGGAGGCTGAGTTTTTTTGTTTCTTTGTTTTATTTTTTGGTGCAAATTTTTAATTTGTTCCAGCCACATAATAACCAAATATAAAATAAGCAATTGAATGCCAAAAATGGATATGAGATATCAAAACCAGATAATCAAAAAATCATGAACAAACATGTAGGAAACACATGTAGTCCAGGACCAGATGCTTCACAGATGAATACTACTATATATATATATATATATTTTTTTTTAATCTGTCTAAAATAAATTTATTTAAAGGAATTAAATCTCCAAGAAATATACTTCCCACCAAACGACAATACAACCACCACACAGTGGGATGACAAGCATTGACCAGCGAAATCCAGCAGATATTTATGAAAGCAATGACCCAGATGTTAAACAAAGTTTTCTAGGTAAGAGAATAAGAGGAGCTTCTTCCCTACTCATTTTATGAGGTCTGTATCACATATTTTTTTTTAAGAGAGTCAATACCTATTCTTCTTAAGCTATTAGATAAAACAGAAGAGGAAGGGAAACTTCCAAATTCACTCTACAAGGCCAACATTACTGTCAAAATCAGATAAAGACACTACCAAAAAAAAAAAAAAAGCTATAAGCCAATATCTCTGAAGAACACAGATATAAAAATCCTCAACGAAATATTAGCAAACAGGGACACCTGGGTGGCTCAGTTCATTAAGGAATCTGCCTCCAGCTCAGGCCATGGTCCTAGGATTCTGGGATTGAGTCTCACATTGGGTTCCTTGCTCTGTGGGAAGCCTGCTTCTCCCTCTGCCTGCTGCACCCCCTGCTTGTGCGCTCTCTCTGTCTCTGACAAACAAATAAATAAAATCTTTTAAAAATATTAGCAAACACAATTCAAAAACTCATTAAAATCTCATTTACCACAATAGAGTGGAATTTATTCCAGGAATGCAAGAGCGGTTCATTACTCACAAATCAGTCAATGTAGTATGTTCCATTAACAAGAGGAAGGATAAAAGCTATATGTTCATCTCAACAGACACAGAAAAATCATTTGACAAAGTATAATATAAATTCATGCTAAAAATCCTCAGCAAAGCACATTTAGCAGGAAAATAACTCAACATAATAAAGGCCATAATGAAAAACCCACACCTAGTATTATACTCGAAGGTGGAAAACTGACATCTCTTCCTCTAAGATCAGAAACAAGCAATGATGTCCATTCTCACTACTTTTATTCAACATAGTACCTGAAGTCCTAGCTGCAGCAATCAGACAAGAAAAAGAAGTAAAAAGGCATCCAAACTGGTAAGGAAAAACCCAAACTATCACTATTTGCAGAATAACACAATATTACATATAGAAAACCCTAAAGACTCTATACAAAAAAAATTTCTAAAACTGTTAAGTGAATTCAGTAAGGTCACAGGATATAAAATCTAAGTACAGAAGTCTGTTGTGTTTCCATACACCAATAATGAAGCAGAAGAAAGAAATTAAGAAAACAATCTCACTTATAATTTCATCAAAAAGAATAAAATATCTAGGATTAATTTAACCAAGAAGGTGAAAGACCTATACTCAGTACACTATAAGACATTGATGAAAGAAACTGAAATGATACAAAAGAATGCAAAGACTTACCATGTTCATGGATTGCAAGAATTAATATTGTTAAAATGCCCATAATACCTAAAGCAATGTACAGGTTTAATGTAATCCCTATCAAAATACCAATAGCTTTTTTCACAAAGCTTGAACAAATAACCTAAAATAGTGCGACCACAAAAAAACTTTATAGTCAAAACAATCTTGAGAAAGAACAGGGATGGAAGTATTAAAGTTCCATATTTTAAGATATACTACAAAACTATAATAAACAAAACAGGATGGTATCAGCACAAAAACAATAAAATAAATAAATCACATTTAAATCAATACATAGATCAATGGAACAGAATAAAGGGTCCAGAAATAAACCCATTTTTATATGGTTGATTAATCTATGACAAAGGAGTCAAGAATATACAATGAGGAAAATACAGTTTTTTCAATAGATAGTGTTGGGAAAACTGGACAGCTACATGCAAAAGAATAAAACTGGACCACTTTCTTAAACCATACACAAAAATAAATTAAAAACAAGAAAAAAAACATAGGTAGTAATCTCTTAGACATCAACCCTAGCAACATGTTTATGGGTATGTCTCCTCTGGCAAGGAAACCAATCCAGAAGTAAACTACTGGGACTACATCGAAATAAAAAGCTTTTACACAGCAAAGGAAACCATCAAGAAAACAAAAAGGTAACCTACTGAATGGAAGAAGATATTTCCAAATGATATATCCAATGAGGGATTAATATGCAAAATACACAAAGAACTTATAGAACTCAAAACCAAAAAGATAAACCATTTGATTAAAAAATATTGGCAGATAATTTGAATACAAATGATACATAAAAAGATGCTCAACATCACTAATCATCAGAAAAATGCAAAACAAAACTACAATGAGATACCACCTCATATCTGTCAGAATGGCTAGTATCAAAAAGACAAGAAATAACAAGTATTGGTGAGGATGTGGAGAAAGGAGAAATTACAGGCACTTTTGGTGGAAATATAAATTGCTACAGCCACTGAAGAAAAAAGTATGAAAGTTCCAAAACTAGAACTACCATGTGACCGAATAATTACACTGTGGATTATTTACCCAAAGAAAATGAAAACACTAATTTGAAAAGATATATGCACTTCTATGTTTATTGTACCATTATCTACAATAGCCAAGATGTGGAAGCAACCTAAGTGTCCATTGATAGATGAATGGATAAAGAAGATGTGGTATACATATATAATAGAATATTACTCAGCCATGAAAAGGAATGAGACCTTACCATTTGTGACAGCATGGATGGACCTAGAGCATGTTGTGCTAAGTGAAATAAGTCATAGAAATCAAATACTATATGATTTTCCATTTATGGAGAATCTAAAAACACATAAGTAAACAAATGAACAAACAAACAAAAACAGACTCTAAAATACAGAAAACAAACTGGTGGTTGCCAGAGGGGAGGTGCGTGGGGTTAAGGATGAAGTAGATGAAACAAGTAAGAGGTACAAACTTCCAGTTCCAAAATAAATTAAGTCATGGAGATAAAACATATAGCATAGGGAATGTAATCAATAATATTGTTAACAGTTGTGTGGTGACGGATGATGACCAATTATTACACTGAACACTGAGGAACGTAGAGAACTGTAGAATCACGGTGTCACACGCTGAAACTAATGTAATGTTGCACATCAGTTACACTTCTATAATGAAAATAAATAATTTAAGGTAGCCATACTAGACTTCCTACAAAGCAAAATAAAATAAAACAGAGACAGATTAGGATACGTCGGTGCCGGAGCGGCTTGTAGCGCATGCGCGGTGATGCTTCTGGGCTCCGCCATGCCTGCTCGTTGCCTCGGCTGCCGCTGCCTCAAGCCATCGCCGCCCCGGGTGGCGACGGTGCGGAGCTGCTCCGGATGGGCCCTTGGCGGGGCGGGGGGGTGCCCGGGCGCCACACGACTTTTTCGGTGCCGGAAAGTAAACACGCCATTAAGATGGCGGCTGGATGCAAGCCAGTAGGCGGAACTTAGGATTTTGTATCTATGTGGCTGCGAGTGATTGGTTGTGCAACCTTGGTGTATATAGACATGCATGGGCGGGGGAGAGGGAGATCCCAACAGCTACGCAGAAATAAAGCTTGCTTCGCTGAGGTCTCCTGGTCGTTCTTGCTGGCGAGAGCGACAGGATACTACTAGAAAGCTGGTGATATATCTATTATAAAATCAAATTTTACGTTGTAGGAAATCTAACATTGTACAAAATTATACACTGAAAACACAGGATATACAGGAAGACAATCACTGGGAAAGACCCCTTGCCATGGAACTTTGTAATCATAGCATTAAGAACATAATGATGATATCAATAAAAACATAGCCATAATATGATATTTCTCATTTTTTCCCAAATACCATAGTCAATCATTTGCAGCCTTACAGTTAAGATTTAGTATTTCATCCTCTGAGATGAAGATCCTAAAGGGAATTTCTTCTAATAAAGCACTTTATCACAAAAATTAAAACCTAAGGCATACTTTTCATTAATCTCTTTTTTTTAATGCAGGCGGAAAGTCCTAACAGAATCTTCTATACTTACAGCTCAGTCAGATATCTTGGTGCACTGAAAAGCTATTTTTTAAAAATGTTTTGAAGGCACCTAACTGCCACTATCAACACTAAAGGGAGGTTCTTTTGTATATTTTCCTATTCCCTTGGATTTGTAAAGAGTTCTCTAAAATGTAATAAGGTTTCCCCCTGACTGCTTCAAACCTTAACATGTTAGGAAAAAATTACACATAAACCAAAACAATTTTAAGAAAACTTTACTGGCATCATTCCACCATTAATTCCTACTGTGGTGATTCTGTTCCAAGACATACACTGTGGGGGAATAGATTTGACTTGCATGTTCCATGGAAGAGAAAATAAGCAGAAAAGCGGAGGGCTGTAACTCAAAGCATTCTGCCCCACACTGCATTTGCTTTTTAAAAGGTCAGAGTATTTTTCCCACTCCAAGGGACAGCTGAAATCTTGAGTCGCTCTCCTCTACCTATCCCTCCCATCCCTGCTTTCTCCAACTCTAAAACAAAACAAAACAATACCACTCAGAAGAATAACCCATTAGAAGAAAATTAAACTGCAAGAGAATCATCAGAAAGCTGTTTAAAATCCCTTTCCATTCTTTGCACATGCACATCTGATAGACCATTTTAATGTCATAATCAGAGTCCTGATGATGAATGTTTGATACCAAAACATTTGTAAAGTCTATTTTTTAAACTTGATATCAAAGTGGAAATCATTTAAGGAATAATGTGAATAATGAGGTTTATCTATTATTTAAGTGTCTCAAAAAGTAAAAAGAAGGTATGGACAAATGAAGGAATGAGAGAAGGAAAAAGAAAGTAGGAAACTCTAAAGTGATTGACTTGGGATTCAAAATAAACATAATTAGTGAGACTGGTCAAGAAAAATGTATCATTAATTAGTCATGGTTTCATAGTCCTAATTAACTGCATTCAAGAAAAAAGGTGGAAAGAGAAATGTGGCAGAGGAATTATAGAAAATAAAGTAGTCGTATAATAAGACAAAGACAATACATATTTTGTAGGGTTCTTTGAATTTAAAGGTTCTAATGAAAGCTGTTCCAGCTTATTTCTGTTCAACTCTACATTACTTTAAGATAATCCTAAATAAATTTTTCATTCCAGTTTGGCTCTTCCTAGCATGAGGTCAATTTCTAGCTAGGCTTCTTCTTCTTCGGCTCCTGTAATGTCATTGGGTAGACAGATGAATTTATGAAATGAAAAATATTTTTTAATATTAGCACAAGCAAAGTATAATTAAACAGGAAAATGAACTAGAGAGGTATGAACTAATAACACTATCAAATATATAAAAGTGGGATTATCTACTCTTTGAAATTCTCAACATTGTAATTCCTTTCCATTGGTACATAACTGAAGGCGAAATTGGCATATGATCAATATTCCAAAAGCTGTTGCTAGTCTATAAGTGGGTTTGCATCTATGCTTTGATTTATATTTAGAATTTGCCTGAAAAATATCTTACCTCATTCTGGAGATCTCGGATCATTTTGCTCTTTCTTTCCATGTCAGTCTTTAAAAAATTAATCTGAAAATGAATGGAATATTATTTAAGCACATTTCAAATTCATTCCTATGGCTTTTATCGATTTATTTTCATGGTTTTTGAAGCAGAATACAATGATTATCTCTTTATCAACAAATATTGCAGAAGAGCAAAGGATTAAAATTTTCATTAACCAAACTTTCATAATTTCATAATTTCATACACATATGCATTAATTTTAAAAAGGCTTTTCTCAAAGACAAAAATATTGTTTTATAAATTAAGAAACCATGCATATTATAACTGTGATTCTCTTATCTACTTAACCTCAATTAAAAAAATGTGTTTAAAAAAAAAAAAAGGCCAAACAGCAACAACAAAAAGCTAGATTCTAGGGTTGGGCCTAGAAATCTCCATTCATAAAACACTCTGCAGGTAATTTTGACCTATAGCAGGCTGGAAAGCAATGGCCTAGTGAAATTCCTGGTCATTAAGGCACAGAATGTTCTAATGCTGTACCAAAGAAACCATGTTTCCTTCTGAATTTGATATTGTTGGAATCTGTAATCTTGGTCAGTTGTTCAAACTATGCTTATACAAACATTACACCTTTGCTGTCTGAATATATCTGCCTAAGTATTTTGAAAAAAAAATTCAATATAGCATAGTTGTTAAAATCTGAAAGTTTATAGTCAGTGAGAGTTCACTCTGATAAAAAGTACTTTTATGATAGTGGATAAAATATTTAATTTCTCCAATTTTTAATTTCCTCTTAGTCACATTTTTTTAAGTAAAAGGAAACAGATAAAATCAGTTTTACTAAAATGTTTAATTCAATATACTCAAAATATTATTAATTTGACATGTAATGGATTAATGATACAATTGACATTTTTTTTTAAATGTATCATTAAAATCCACTGTGTGTTTTACACTAATAGCCTATCCCAATTTAGCCTAGCCATTTTATAATGCGCAATAGCCTTATGTAGCTAGTGTTTATATATACTGGACAACACAAGCTCGGAGGATCCCTGGAATGATACAAACAAGACTGGGGATGTGGGTTATCTCTGGAGATACACTGAATCAGAGGAAAACGAGTTTAGGAGTAAAATAAATTTCACCATATATATACGGATTAAAAAAAAAATAGTTCTGAAACATTTCAAACATAAACAAAAGACCAAAAAGCAATATGTTAAAACACCTCTGAGCCCAAACCTAAGAATAAAGAAATGTAAATGTTTTGTCCAATTTTCTTCAGACCTTGTGAAAAAAAAGTTACACCTACTATTAAAGCCCCACCTAATTTTTCTTCCTTCACTCTCCAGAAATTATTGTGTATAAGTCCTGTGCATGTTTTCCTACATTTTGCTTTCTGTGTATTATGTAAATCCTCGTTAACAAACATTAACATCCCCTCTTTTCTGGCTTATATAGAGGTCCTTAAACAATTCCTTCAAATGGTAATGGAATTCTAAACCAATTCTGGATGGTCAAACTACATGTAAAACAAGCAGAAGCCTGAGAACTACCACGACCATTGTTTTGGTCATCATAATTTTCAAGTTAAAATTTAACTCTGAAGATAATGACAGCAACCTGAAAACATAAGTCACACTCTGTCCCACTAAGAAGATAGTTCTATTTGGCTGAAAATGCAAAGGAATGTAGGATGTGGTGGTGTTCAGAATTAGATAGGTATGCAGCCCAGTAGGGTCTGCCCCAACAGACAGCTTTGGCACCCATTTCTATTGCTGTGTACAGCCTCAGTCTACGGATAACCAATCTTGGGGCCGGACCAGCCTTTGTGATTCTTAATATAATTGCAAGATACCTTCAGCAATATTACAGCAGGAAACTTTGAAAATTAAAAAAAAAGAAAGGTTTATGACTTACAAGTCCTGGAAATTACATGTCACACCTGGGGCCACACAGTGAGGCCATGGATAGAAAAAGCCAGGGAGAGTGAAGGCCTGAGGTTCTGCTTTTATTGGGGTGGAGGGTAGGGGCCTGCCTAGGGTTTCCTGGGATCGCTTTTTTCTTTTTTTAAACTTTTTTTTTTCCCCAAAGATTCTATTCATTCATTTGAAAGACAGAGATCACAAGTAGGCAGAGAGGCAGACAGAGAGAGAAGAGGAAGCAGGCTCCCCGCTGAGCAGAGAGCAGGATGCAGGGCTCTATCCCAGGACACCTGGATCATGACCTGAGCCAAAGGCAGAGGCTTTAACCCACTGAGCCACCCAGGTGCCCCCTGGGATCACTTTTTAATTGGTGAATTTAAAACATAAGAACACAAGAGGAGAAAAAACCAGCAGCCTAAATGGTCAATTACAGAAATCAACCAAGATCTCCAAAGGAGCCTGAGCTACTTTGGAGCGTAGACCTTGGGAGAGCAGCACCTGGCCTGGACTCCCCTAGTCTTGGGGCTGGCACTGTGTGTATTTCAGAAGGCCGTCCTACAAGCGAACACCTGCAAGTCACAGCTTACGTCAGCACTTGCATTACGAGAAAGAAAAGCCAGCTGTCAGAGCTTATACCACATCTACCTAGGCATGTGAGAAATTTTGGTACGTTACAGATTTGCCTTTAAGTCATGAAAGACAAAGCCACCTTGCTTATATTAATGACCTGTTCTTCCACGGACCTGCTATTTTTCCCAAATCATCACATTTTTATATTATTCAATATATATGATACATAATTAACAATTTTCAAATTATTGTATTAGTTTTTATATCCAAACACAATAGAAGGGGTTCTCACACATTACTTCAAAACAACCTTTAAAAGTAGCTAGAGGGGCACCTGGATGGGTTAAAACCTCTGCCTTCAGCTCAGGGTCCTGGGATGGAGCCCTATATCAGGCTCTCTGCTCAGCAGGGAGCCTACTACCCCACCCCCCTGCCTCTCTGTATACTTGTGATCTCTGGCTGTCAAATAAATAAATAAAAGCTTAAAAAAAAAAAAAAAAGGTAGCTAGAGCATGCTTTTCTTTTTTCTTTTTTTTTTTTTTTTTTTTTAAAGTAAACTCTACACTCAACATGGGGCTGAAACTGCTGACCCTGAGATTGAGTTGTCTGCTCTACCAACCGAGCCAGACACCCCAAAAACTAACTTTAATTAAAGAGTAAAATAAAAACTGGGGTCCCTGGATGGCTATGTCAGTATAGCAGGAGAGTCTTGATCTCAGGGTTGGGAGTTTGAGCCCCACTCTGGACAGAGTTCACTTAAAAATTAAAAAAAAAAAAATCTAATTTATCTAATATGAGAATCGCTACCCCAAGATACGTCTCCAAAGGCAAAGGAAACAAAAGCGAAAATAAACTTTTGGGACTTCATCAAAATAAAAAGCTTCTGCACAGCAAAGGAAACAGTCAAAAACAAAGAGGCAACCCATGGAATGGGAGAAGATATTTGCAAATGACAGTATAGACAAAAGGTTGATATCCAGGATCTATAAAGAATTCTTCAAACTCAACACACCCAAAACAGACAGGCATATCAAAATATGGGCAGAAGATATGAACAGACACTTCTCCAATGAAGACATACAAATGGCTATCAGACACATGAAAAAATGTTCATCATCACTAGCCATCAGGGAGATTCAAATTAAAACCACATTGAGATATCACCTTACACCAATTAGAATGGCCAAAATTAACAAGACAGGAAACAACATGTGTTGGAGGGGATATGGAGAAAGGGGAACCCTCTTACACTGTTGGTGGGAATGCAAGTTGGTGCAGCCTCTTTGGAGAACAGTGTGGAGATTCCTCAAGAAATTAAAAATAGAACTTCCCTATGACCCTACCATTGCACTACTGGGTATTTACCCCAAAGATACAGATGTAGTGAAAAGAAGGGCCATCTGTACCCCAATGTTTATAGCAGCAATGGCCACGGTCACCAAACTGAGGAAAGAACCAAGATGCCCTTCAACGGACGAATGGATAAGACAGATGTGGTCCATATATACTATGGAGTATTATGCCTCCATCAGAAAGGATGAATACCCAACTTTTGTAGCAACATGGACGGGACTGGAAGAGATTATGCTAAGTGAAATCAGTCAAGCAAAGAGAGTCAATTATCACATGATTTCACTTATTTGTGGAGTATAACGAATAGCATGGAGGACATGGGGAGTTAGAGAGGAGAAGGGAGTTGGGGGAAGTTGGAAGGGGAGGTGAACCATGAAAGACTATGGACTCTAAAAAACAATCTGAGGGGTTTGAATTGACAGGTGGGTGGAGGTTGGGGTACCAGGTGGTCAGTATTATAGAGGGCACGGATTGCATGGAGCACTGGGTGTGGTGAAAAAATAATGAATACTGTTATGCCGAAAATAAATAAAAAATAAATTAAAAAAATAAAAATAAATAAACATAAAAAAATAAGGATGATAATGAAAACCTATTGCAACGTTAAGAACATAATTACTTAAACGTGAAACGATAGAAAATCTTGAGAACGCAGTGCTCAAATATTCAAGAGCTAAAATACATTCAGAATATTCAAAAAATATTAGCATTTTGAAATGGTTAGTCTAGAATCCCAACAGGTTTTTAACAACCCTGGCAAAATAGGCATCCCTAGTAGATATGAATTTAATACTCAGAAACAGAAAATAATTTGAACAAAGAAGTAAGAACATAGCAATTCTTTCGTCTTAATGAGAGTCAAAGCTAGAAGTTAATTTTTGCCTTTAGACTAATTATGTCTTACTTAGGGCATGTTAAGCCATAAAAATTAATAAGAGTAGTGAAATGTATCCAATGAGCATTAATATCTTTAATTACTCTGGTTACAGAGAATGAGAGCTCATTCTTCCTTGCTGTCTGTTAGGAGTTTTCATGAGGAACACAGGTTTGAAAGATATGCTATTCCATTATTTGCTTAGGGAAAATAGAAAATGTTCACATATTCATAAAAAGTATTTTCCCACAGAATTAGATCATGACAGCTTTATTGCTTCTTCAATTTAATTTTTCTTAAGTTTATCTTCTTTTATATTTTTGTGATTTAAGTTTATTTTTTTAGGTTTCATAACTTTTATTATAAACTTAACAAATGATATATTTGTAACATTTTTTGCATAAAATATACAATCTGTTATTTTTATGGAAAAAGGCATAGTAATTAGTTATGTAATCAAGGGTAGCCCATAAGATTATCAGCTCTTAAATCTAAAATAGCACAATGTTTGCAGAATTAAATCCAGTTTTTCCCCTCTATTTGAGAGTGAACAATTACAATTATCTTTATCTCTCCTTCTTACCCAACCTTCAATTACATCAACAGTCTAACAGAGAAAATAATAATTACTCACCAAAAATAAATGTTAAAAAATACAAATTAGTGGGGCACCTGGGTGGTTCAGTGAGTTAAGTCTCTGCCTTCAGCTCAGGCCATGATCTCAGGGTCCTGGGACGAAGCCCCACATCGGGCAGGGGGAAGGATTGGTCTCCTCAGCAGGGACCCTGCTTTCCCCTCTCTCTCTGCCTCTCTGCCTACTTGTGATCTCTCTCTCTTGTTAAATAAATAAATAAAATCTTTAAAAACATTAGTTTAATTCTTAGTTAACCTAGAATTTCCAAATAGGGAGAACAAGCACAAAACTTTCTGTTTGAGTCTACCAAAATTTGGAAGAAGTAATTCCCAGTACTATGAAATCTCTCTTCTAGATCCCACCAAATGCACAAAACAAACAAATAAACAAAACATTGTTTTAATAAGTATAACTCAATCCCATATTTGTTGAGGTTGCAGTCATCTCTTTATCTCCTTCTACACTCATATTAGTCATTCAGCTGGAAACACTGAACAAGTACTCTTGGTGACATGCTTTTCAAAAACAAACTAGCCAACCCAAGACCCTGAACCTCAGCCCACCCCTCTGAACTGGCATGTTCTCACAGAACAAGCCATTACACACCTGCCCTAACCATCCCAGAGTCAGATACCAGACAACTAGGGGCATTCCCTATGCCCCAGAGCCCGCTGAGATCATTCACTTGGACTCCTCCTAAGCTGCTTCCCCTTCCTCACACATCTTCCCCACAGAAACCACAGTTTCTTACCTCCCTCTGCCTCATGACCTACCCGAGTACTTCCCTGGACATTCACCTGTCACAAGTCATGCCACCCCCCTGAGAACTGTGAGAAATAAACTGAATTCTCAATGGTGGTCATTTCCTGATTGGACTAACTGTACCTTAAATTTTCCATTTATATATTATATTTTAAAACACACTCAGGTCCTAGAAACAAGATAAAAGGTCCAGTCCCCATAAATGGTATGTAAGATGGTTCTGGAGAATAAAGTCGAAATGCAGTGAGAAAATCTGGAGAGAAGTTTGATTCTCAAGCTTTGGGGTGTATCAGAATCACCTGTGGAGTTGATTAAACAGGCAGTGTATGGCCCCACCATGGAGGGATTCCTGTTCTGTAGATGAGTGGTGGGGATACAGTGAAGAAAATCCAGTCACCAGATCATAAAAATACTTGGTCGGCATTCATTCCAAGAAAATATTTTTGTTGTATTTGATTGTTAGGGGTCTTCTAATTACCAGCCCTCATTTATTGATGAAAACAGAGGTCATGAGTGGGACAAAAGTGCTGGTATCAGCCCCACACCAATGGATCCTGAATTACGGCATATAATGACCTTGCCTGTTCAATCAACTCCATAAGTGATTTTGACACACCCCAAGGCTTGAGATTCAAACTTCTCTCCAAATTTTCTCACTACATTTCTACTTTATTTTCCAGAACCATCTTATATACCATTTATGGGGAGTGGACCTTTTATCTTGTTTCTAGGAACTGAGTCTATTTTAAAAATGATTTCCCAGCCCCAGAGCAAAGGACAGGAGAAAGAAACATACTTACAGTAGCTTGTTGTTTTTCTGCTTTCTCGGTTGTCTCTTTAAGTTGATTTTGCAGGACCTCCTGGAGAGACTTCATTTGTTCTCTAGGAGAAAACAGAGAGCAAAAGAGAGACATAATTCTGTTATTTCTTCTGTACATTATGAAAGGAGGCTTTGCTGTCGACATACATTTAGGAAACAGATAACAAGAATTGTATGTAGGGACACACTTAAGCATGCAGGATTTATTTGAGGATTCTAAGAATAAAGTTTTCTGTTCCATGCAAATACTAAAAGCAAGCTGTATTTAAAGGAAATTGCCTTGCTATTGTGTCTAGTAAGAATCCCACTGTGTGAATCATCTGTGAGCTGCATAATGTGTTAAATCAAATCAACGTAATAATTAGAGTTGAAAAGCTAATTTTAGTGACAGCATGCCAGGGTACGAACATGCTGCTTAGAAAAAAAGTTGCCATGGACTTGCTGATAGGATAAAATTACAACTCCCCTTGGATGCTCCTAATTGATTAATTCTAAGGCAGTGTACTTTAGACATCCTTTATAAGGCCTGAGACTTTTTATAAAAATGAAAAGAAAAGACACTTATTTTGAACTTGAGGGCTGCCTCATTTACTGTGGTTAATAAGAGAAATACATGTCTGCATGTATATACACATTATCTCTCAAGCTCAGTAATGCACACGGATCTTGTCTCACTTGTTAAAAATATAAACATTTCCATAATTTAGCATTCCTCTCAAGGGTTGAAGATGATAAATCATACTATCTTTGTGTGCCCCCATTTTATCATCTAAGCTACCACTTCCAAAAGTTTTGATACCAGATGAGGGTTTAGTTTGTAAGTGTGTGTGTGTGTGTGTGTGTGTGTGTGTGTGTGTGCATGTGCACACACGTGTTTTATTCTGGCTATAAGAATAAACTTTAAAGCAACAACAGCCAAACAGAAAGATTTCCTAGCCTAACCAGCAGAACTCAAATTCATTTAACATTCCCAACCTAGTGCCAAAACACTACCTCTACAACCTTTGTGTGCAACCATACTACAGAGACTAGGGAAAGGAGTGCACCCTTTTAGGCCCAATTTCTTCATCTATAAAATGGGTATACTAATAGAGCTATCTGATAAGTTTGTAATGAGGTTTAGATGACATAATGTAGGCAAAATACTTAGTACAATGCCTGGAAAATAATCACTTAATAAACATGAGATCTCTGGCATAACCACCAGGATCACTGCAGGTCCTAAGTTCATTCTTTGGCCACCACATCCTACACAACCGCAAGCTGTTCTTTCATCCACTGGGATTTAATGATGCTCCCAGATTTCTTACTCTAAAAACCCTTAGGTCCCAGATATTTCAGAATATCAGTAAGAGTCTATATGATTGCTAAAATCAATTTGAACTTTGTCAAGGCAAAATATAATTGGAACAAGTTATAAAATAATTATAGTCACTTTGGTTTGTAGATGATTTATGTTTGCGTACGTGAAGCTCATAGCATGCTTTTGCTTACAGCATACTTAAGTCTCAGCTTCCATTCTTTCCTCAAATCTGTATCATTTATCAAGATTGTTTCATATATAGACATTTAAAATTAGACTTCCATTATTCTTTCTCCTATCTTCCACACAAAAATTTGTGGCATAATATAGTGTAGTCATGTCTACATATGTTGTAGGCTTACAATGCATCAGACACTGTTAGACTGTTCACACCAAACTATGACGTACTACTACAGAGAGAAGACTGTTACAGAGAAAGGTGGTGAAATTGTGTTCTAAAGCCTATGTGTTCAAACTCTAGAGTCATTACTCTACCTTTAACAGAGAGAGGGAAAGAGGAGGGAAAGAAAAAAGGGAGGGAAGGATGGAAGGATCTACACAGTATCCCTAACACTCAGATCTTCAACAAGCACTGAATGAGAACACAAAATACTGTATTTCTAACTGATACGAAAATTATAGTAATATTTTAAAATGATAATAATTTCATGATTATTTTTGAATTTTAAAATTATCATTTTAAATGATAGATATTTTTAAATTAAACTATAAAATAGTATATATTAAAATATAAAATAGTATATATTTTTATTAAAAACGTGTGTGTGTGTGTGTGTATCAGAAATTCCCACATACATCAAGGAAAGCTAAGAGAATGATAAAGATGGTTTTTTGAAACTTCTAAATGTCTTTATATACACTTTGCCTTATAGCTTATTGTTGCACATTCTCATGGCTCTCATGAGAGCAATCAGTCTCTGCCTCACAGTCTTGCTAAATTATAATCCTATGAGAGAGGACTTCTGACTCGCTCCATAGGCCCCCTCCACCAACAGGGATTTACCTCAACTATTCCAACTACTCTAGGGTCTTATTTGGGATACCGAGATGAGTCTTTAATTCTAAGGAACTCTTTGAACACCATCCTGATCAAAATACCAATGGCATTTTTCAAAGTGCTGGAACAAACAATCCTAAAATTTATATGGAACCAGAAAAGACACCGAATTGCCAAGGAAATGTTGAAAAAGAAAAACAAGGAACGGCATCACGTTGCCTAATTTCAAGGTACATTAAAAAGCTGTGATGGCCAAGACAGCATGCTACCGCCAGAAAAAAAGACATAGACTAGTGTAACAGAATAGAGAGCCCATATATGTACCCTCAATTCTGTGGTCAACTTATCTTCAACAAAGCAGGAAAAAAATATCCAATGGAAAAAAAGACAGTCTCTTCAATAAATGGTGCTGGAAAAATTAGCTACATATGGAACAATGAAACATGACCATTCTCTTACACCATACACAAAGAAAAATTCTAAATGGATGAAAGACATCAACATGAAATAGGAATCCATAAAAATCCTAGAGGAGAACATAGGCAGTAACCTTTTCGACACTGGCCACAGCAACTTCTTTCAAAACATGTCTTCAAAGGTAAGGGGAACAAAAGCAAAAATGAACTTCTGGAACTTCATCAAGATAAAAGCTTCTGCACAACAAAGGAAACAGTCAACAAAACAAAAGTAGAGACAACCCACAGAATGGGAGAAGATGTTCACAAATGACACTATGAACAAAGGGCTGATATCCAAGATCTATAAAGAACTTCTTAAACTTAACACCTGAAAAACAAATAATCAAGTCAAAAAATGGGCAGAAGACATGAACAGACACTTCTCCAAAGAAGACATACAAAAGGCTAACAGACATATGCAAAACTGCAAAATGTTCAACATCATTAGCTATCTGGGAAGTTAAAATCAAAACCACATTGAAATACCAACTTACACCAGTTAGAATGGCAAAAACTGACAAGAAACAACAAATATTGGAGAGTTTGTAGAGAATGGGGAACCCTCTTACACTGTTGGTGGGAATGCAGTTGGTATAGACACTTTGGAAAACAGTATGGAGATTTCTCAAAAAATTAAAAATAGAGTTACCCTATGACCCAGCAATTACACTACTGGGCATTTACCCCGAAGACACAGATGTAGTGAAAAGAAGGGCCATATATACCCTAACATTCATAGCAGCAATGTCCACAGTTGCCAAATTGTGGAAGGAGCCCAGATGCCCTTCAACAGATGAATGGATAAAGAGGATGTGGTCCATATATACAATGGAACATTACTCAGCCATCAGAAAGGATGAATACCCACCATTTGCATCAACATGGGTGGAATTAGAGGAGATTCTGCTAAGTGAAAGAAGTCAAACAGAGAAAGACAATTGTCATATGGTTTCTTTTAATGGTGGAGCATAAGGAATAGCATGGAGGACATTAGGAGAAGGAAGGGGGAATTGAAGGGGGATAAAGCAGAGGGGGAGATGAATCATGACAGACTATGGACTCCGGTAATCAAACTGAGGGTTTCAGAGGGGAGGGGGGTGGGGGATGGGTTATCTCAGTGATGGGAATTAAGGAGGGCATGTATTACATGGAACACTGGGTGTTAAAAGCTACAATGAATCATAGAACACTACATCAAAATCTAATGAGGTATATAATTTTAAAAATTATTAAAAAATTATAAGAAAAAAGAACTGATGATGGCTCCAGTGACACCTGTGATAGGTTGCTCAGCATGTTGAGCACATTTCTGCACAGAACTTTACTACAAGGGATTTGGCTTCATACATCTTCATATCAAATTATAAATATAAAAAACACACTCACCCAAATACACTACAGGAAGGCATTTTTTTTTTCAAGTGGTTACCAACTTGTAAAAACATCTCAGATGGAGCACTATCCCGCCTATTCTTTTCTGTTTTCAGAGAACACGATATTTTACAATCCTTTGGTACACAGAGTCTAAAATTGCCTTCTAGGAATCTCTACCCACCAACCACAACAGTGAATAAAATGTCTTATCACTTTTTTTCCTAAGACAGTTTTCAGACACCTTAGGTTACCCTCCTACCCACCCCGCCAAGTCTCCATTTCATGGGTACACACTCTTGCTCTTTGTATGGTATGTTTTAGATCTGGTCTTCTGCTATGAATATTATCTAGGCTGTCAAAATATTTCTGAAAATATAACACTCAAGAGTCAATACAACATTTGTGCTCACTCTCTCCCTCCCATACAGATGTGCACACAAAAATTTGCACACACATTCCTTTCTCTGTCTCAACAGAAAGGCATTCTTTGCTCTCTCTGCATGGTTGTATATGGCCCACCCCATAACCTCTGAGTTTACTTACTTAAGTCTAGTTCCAGCTACACAGGGAGACTGATTAGATGCCTCTTGATTACAATTCCAAAAGGGAAATTCCAATTGATTTGGTTTTGTTTTGGTGATCACCTCCGACCTATTAACTGTGATTGATGTTGGGAGTCACATTAAAGAAGCATGACTTCTTGAGACCACTTCTGCAGATAAGTGTTAGGTGGCAAGCAGCCCAGAGGAAGCAGAGTTAGGAAGAGCAGGACATTCAGACAGAATGGCATTTACAACACAATGTGCTGTTCAGACTCAGATAATACTTCTAAATTTGCCATCAGTCAGTATTTTTTAATATTCCAAAATAATACTTTTTTTCTTTGATGGTTTATTAGTATCTCTTCTTTTCAAAACGAGATACACAGCCTGCTTCACCTTCAGAGAACCATGATTTTTATATATCTCTTTCTAAGTAATCAATAAAAATTAATATATCTAATGTCATAGCCTTCTGAGACATTACCTATTGTTAGAATTTACTGAGTTTTCTATTCTGATTTCGTGTACATTATACAAGTTACACATTTTAAACAAGTTTTCAAATTTGGGATAAAACCCTGAAATTGATCTTCTGCTATGAAGATTATCTAGGCTGCTTTGTGATCAGATAACTAACATGAAAAGGTGTGCCTACTGGGTGAGACCAGTCGAGTAAATTCCACCTAACACAACTCTCTTCAACTCATTTAGGCCCTTTGAGCAACCGTTTCCTATCTATTAAACAGTGATAATCATAACTGTTTATAAGACAACAGTGAGGGTGAAATGGGAAAATATATATAAAGCATCTGGCAGAGTCTCTAAATGTGTAACAAATAGTAGCTTGTTTCTACTTAAAGTATCTTTTTCCTTTGAGAGGCAATTTCAATCATATAGCTTTTCATACTGCATAGAAATCTATCTCACAATATACTTTCTTTAAAAAAACACAATCCAACACTAATAAGATTATATTAATTCTACTTGTATTGTTAATAAGATTACCCCATTTTTCACCACCCCCACCATTACCACCATGATCAAGTTTTGATACTATTACACAGGGCCCACTGAAATCAGTGTTATTGCATCTGTCTGTTGACCGACAGACTTGCTGGGGTCTATCTTACTCGGATAAAGGGGAAAATTCTACAGACATGTAAACATTCTGTGATCTGCAGACAAGCAACATAGCGTTATGATCACTAGCAAACTTGCTAGAAATGCACAATTTCCAGCCCCACCATAGATTTACTGTATACAAACCTGCATTTCAATAAGATTCTGAGCCCTTCAAGAGTCAGTAAGAAGAGAAGTGAATTAATGCATTTTGAATGACCCAATTTTTGTGAAATTTCTGAGTGGAGTTTGACACTCTGGGGGAAAAAAAAAAACTGAGAAAATGAAAGGAAATCACAGTCTTACCTTTGTCTCTGACCTATTTCCAGAAGCTTCTCAACATCAGTTTTGGAAGATCTCTCATCATTTTTCAAAGACTGATAAGAAAAGTGGGAAAAGAAAATCTTATTCAAGTGATAAATTGGGGCTCACTTTACTTTTGTCTCTATGGCACAGGTGTGACTGCTCTTCCATCCTGAAACAAGAAGGTGCAAATGAGGCACGGTGATCATCAGGGCTCTAAGGGTGCCCAGAGGAATTTATGACGCCAAGCACAGGTGCTACCCAGTGGTGAAAGGGAATAAACTGAGCCTCAGCCCTTAGAGGTTCGGTGGAGGGGAAAACGTTCTCCAATACCTAGGTCTCTTTACAAGTGAGTATAAAACACATCTTCTGCTCTTCAACTTGAAGTTTCATTGTGTTCTCTGCAAGCATGTCAAGCCAGCTCTGGCATCGTTTCTACAAATTCACATGGACATAAAAGACCTTTCTGAATCTGCTAAGTGATGACATAATTCACGATCAAAGAAGCCCAAAAGCATGTACCTGTTTGGTCTTGTCTATTTAGAATACACAGAAAAACTAGGGATATATAAAATTGTAACTGCTCTGACAAGATAGGGCGTATAAAGGGGGAAAAATAAAGTATCATCTCAGTCATTAGTGTTTATTTACTCTGGCAAATTCAACATCCACAGACCATGACTTCAAGTAGAAAAGCACACTGAGCTCTTCTCATTACAGAATCCCTCCCATTAAGTCTTCCCTAAGAACTTTCTTATTTGTACTCAATAAACTATTTAACAGGGTAACCTATCTTTCTTGATATTAGACTTGAAACTAAGGAGGAGTGATATTGTTTGCAGGAAAAGCAGCTGTGGCAGGCAGAAAATTGACAATCTTAGGAATGGCAAATACTTTGTTTACTTAATATCTATTTAACAAATACCTATCATGAATTATGCAAAGTCCTGTGCAGAGGCACAGTGTCTGCCTTCACAAATTTTATCGGCTAATGCTAAAATCAGGTAACTTTCATACAGTGGAATCAGCATTCTTATTGGGATGTGATGGGCTAAATCACATGAGAGAAAATTCTTTCTGGGCACCTGGGTGGCTCAGTCAGTTAAGCACCTGCCTTCGGCTCAGATCATGATCCTGGGGTCCTGAGATCAAGCCCCACATCTATAGCCTAGAACAGGTCAAGGAATCTTCTCTTTGACTTCATTAGGTGAAGATCAGGGATGAGAGTTTTGAAGTGTCTACTTTAGACAGTTACTGGAAAGCTCAAAGGACAAAACAGATGTGGAAAAACAGTTGATGAAAAATACATTAAAACATGCTTATTCATTTATTGACCATCTGTTATATTTTGGGCATTCTGAAGGAAACTATGATCAAGCATATGACTGTCTTCAAGAAATTTAAAACCAAAGAACAAATAAATGAAAAAGAACATGAGATGCAGAAATGGAAAATGCAGGTACAGACAGGAGTCAGCAAGATATATCTCAGTAGGAGAGCCAGCGTGTTCTTAATTATCATTTACCCAGAAATGCCAAGGGAAGTGGATTATACTTGGAAAATATTCTTAGTTCCTATGAAGATGTTAAAGGTCGAGACACCTACTAACTGATCAACATAATACTTATTGGTTGACCTGCATTACCATCCATTACCATCCGTCCTGGGGCTATGGTTACAGAGAAAAGACTACAAGACTTTCAAAGCTCCTATTTTCATGAAGCCCCACTAGAGGAAAGGTATAGAATGGGCTCTGTAGTATTCACTGTGAGTTTAAAAATCTAGAATCAGTATTTATCAGATATATGACCAGGCACTTCCTTGGCCTATTTGAGACTTGTTTCCTCATTTGATGAGTAAAATTTTGTGAAGAGGTTGCTAAGAGGATTTTATAAGATAAAAAATGAAAAATACCTTGTACACTGGCTGACAGGAAATGGAAAAAAGAAAGGCATTTTAAAAATTGCAAGTACATTCAGTGGTACAATTGTTACCCTTTTAAGAAACATGATTCTATGAAATTATACATTCTTATCAAGCAATTTTTCAAAATGTGATTGGGTGTCTTAACTTAGGCTACCAGTGAGACACTGTGTCCTGGTCACGCACAGGCATCTCACCATATGCATGATAGAGTTTCAAAGTGCCAGGTGTTTCCTGAGTCTGAGAAGGTGCAGGTGTACTGAACATTTTTTGCAGCCTCATAAAATTGGTGAGTTTCTACATAATGATAAGGTGCAACTCTGGTATCAGCTTCCTACAGAAATTTCACTTAGTTCCCTTTTCATCCAAGTCAGGGCTTCCCTAATGTTCTATATATTCTTACATCGCAGCACTGTCCTTACCCTGCTGCCTGCCTCTGTACTCTAATGGAATATGGGTGGTTTTTCTGCTCTTATTTTTATGTCCTCAAGTTGCAACATAACTTCTAGAACAAGAGCTTGGGCACTGTGCTCCTGTACCTGCGCTGTCACCTAATTCTCTCTGTGTCCCCTAGAGCTGCTTAACCTTTCTCTAGGTCTTGTTTTCTTACCTACAGGATGAAACTACTAGTAACCAGAGCAGTCTTTATGTAAAAAATAAAGATTGTACAAAGAATACCTAACACAAGGCCTTGACCATGTTCAATAAGCTTTTACGGCTATGGACACCATCATCATCATTATCATCACCTTCAAGGAAAAGAAAGCTAAGGACAGCACTGACTCCACATGGTTTAGAAACATGGTTTTGTGCAGTAACTAATACATAAGCCCTGAAGCCAGATTTTCTGTATTTAAACTGGTTTCTTTTGTGATGTTCAAAAATAACTTATCTAAGCATAATCCCTCATGTATAATAAGAAAAAAAAATCACAGCAATAGTACCTATCTTACAGATAGATACATTATGAAAATTAAAATTATGTCCTCAAAAAATTCACTGTTCACTCAGATATCAAAATATCAGATATTTCAGAAAATTCATCTTATCATACATAGACCTAGTTTTTGGTTGAGATTTCATGGAGTATTAATACATTTTCATAGACGACTCTTGGACTTTCTAAGATGTTTTCCCATTTTAGCAATGGGGATTATTAAAGATTCTTGAGAATTATCCTTTGTGGAATTAAAAGTTCTCTTCTAGAGATCATTCCCATTTTCAACACAGGGGTCAAATTGATCTTAGAAGCTATGAGAGACTGATGGCCTTGCCAAGCACATACTTTTCTCCTTTCTGAATTTGCAAACCACAGATTCCCAGACTGCATTTCAAATGACATTTCTTTTCAAAGCCCGTATGATAATAAATAACTCCCTTGGTCAAACCCCAAAACATATTCAAAACTGGTTAAAACATGCAGGAGTCTTTAATGCTAATTCACCGAGACAAACCAGGTGACTTCTCAGCCTTTGCTGCCCGGAAAATTAGTTTTCATCTCACCTGAAGGTTGACTTTAATTCCATCAAGTTCTCTTGATGTCTTTGTCAGCTGATGGAGGATGTTGGTTCGCTCCTTAAAGACTTCTTTCAGCTGCTTTTCTAGCTCTTCATAGTCCTGTCTAACACAGAAAAAAATCGCATGAGAGCCCCCCAAAAAGTTTCATTGGTCTTCAGCCTCTTTAAACTCTATCACAGGCGCTTGCATTTCAAACAAAATTTAGATCATTAAAACCTTAATTACTAGGATGTTTTGTTTTCCCTCTTCCACCTAAAAGGAAAAAAAATTGAAAACAAAACAGTCTTACAACAAAGGTTTTATTTTGCATTAAGGGTTCTCTAAACCACAGAAAACATCCTGAACAATACTGTCTTTGACAGCTTGAAGATGGTTCATTAGGTACCTCTCGGAAACAGTTATTTTCCATGACATCACCGCACTTCTTCCTAAGGTCTTTGACATCTTACAACATGAGATATGACCTGAACCAATGTATTTCAAATATTTAGACAGGTTCTGACTGTGGGGAGACATACTTGTGGGTAGAGTCAGGGCAGAATGTGGGGGTCTTGCTTCATCTCTGTAGGTAGGGAGGAAACCCAGAGAAAAGACAGCTCTTCCCAAACATGTCTAAGAATCTCTATTGCTATTAAAGAGGTAATGGGGAAACAACAAAGTATCTATGAAATCAGTAAATAAATACAGTAATTAGAGTAAAATTTGAACAGATTGTTAACGAGTTTCAGGAAGGAAAGACATTTAACTCCATATCATCTGTACATATTTTTTTCTTACCTTTCTCCTATGGTCTTTGTAAGACCAGTACTGTAATTCTCATTTTGTAAACATAAAATAATTGAGCTCAGAAGGATCAAGTTACTGCTCTAAGATCCTATTCAAGGAATAGATGGGCAAATAGTGTGTGTTTGTGTATATTTATGTATGTTATGACAAGTGTGTGTGTGTTTAGGGAAAATGTAGACAAGGAAAATGATCGTTTTACTTGCATTTCTTTCCTTAGGGATCATCTGACTATGCCTTCTACCCATTCATATTTTGGGTTAGTTTTTGTAACAGCTTGCTGGGGCTGCTGTCACAAAGTAGTACAGAATGGGTGGCTCAAACAATAGAAATTTTTTTGTCTCACAATTCTAGAGGCTAGAAATTCAAAATCAAACTGTTGGTAGAGTTGTTTCCTTATGAGGCCTGTGAGGGAAAATTCTGGCCCAGGCCTTGCTTGTTTGGCTTGCAGATCATATCTTTCCCCTACATGTCTTTACATGGTCTTCTGTGTGTAACTCTGTGACTAATCTTCCCTTTTTATAAGGACTCCACTCATATTAGTTTAGAGCCCATTCTGGTGACCTATTTAAACATGGTAGCTTCTATCGACACCCATCCCCAGATGAGGTTATATCTAAGGTACTGAGGGGTGGGGAGAACTTCAACGTATGAATTTTGGGGGATACAACTCAACCCAAAACAGTTATTTCATCTATTGATTTAAAGAAGCTCCTGTCCAGTAAGGTTTTTAACTGTCATTATAGCGAAGATATTTTCCATATCTGTTATAGATTATTACATTTACTAACTCCCCAATTTCTTTTTAAATATACATGGGGATAAGTCTTTTCCTTTATGGTGTCTGTACTGCTCTTACACCAATAGATCTTCTACATGCCAATACTGTTCTTTAAAAGTGGTTGTGAAGATATATTGGGTAATTGTTGCTAAACTACAAAATTTATTTTGGAATATATTGTATTTATGTATTTTTCATGTATGTATAATGAAAAGATGGCAATATAATTTAGATAAGCATAGCCAATTGTATTAGCACAGTTGTGACAATCCTTTCTCCACTGATTTTGAAATGAGGTTTTCTGATGTACCAAATTCCTTTTTACTGTATGTTTTGGAACTTCTATTAGGATGTATTGATGAATTGGTTGCAACACTAAATCATGGATTAATTATTAAAGCCGTGTGCTACAATTTGTTACTTCCTATATTTTCCCCTTATTGTTTTTATTCATAGTTTTATTGATACCTTTTCTGTATCTGTGTATTTTCAGTGAATTTTAGAATCAGTTTGTCCATTTCAAAAAACTCCTATAGGGAATTTAATTGAAACTGCATTCATATTATAGTTATATTTAAGGAAATACATAACAAAAGGGTAGCTTTCAATCCAAAGACAGATGGTTTCATATATTATTTTAGGACTTTTATATGATTCAGCAATGCTTTAAAGTTACTTCAAAGTAACTTTTGCTCATTTCATGTTAGACTTATTGCTGTTAATGTGGTGGATTTTTCCACTCCACTGCCTCCATGAATGTTGCTGGCTTCTTTTAAAACTTTGATTAAGTTGATCTTGATTCCAGGTATCTTATGAAAGAAAAGTAGTACTAAACAAAGTAACTATAACAAGGAGTTGCTAGTTGATTTGTTTGTTTTTTTTCAAGTGGACGGCAATATTTTCTTTCAATAATACCATCTCTATGGCAATATTTTCTTTCAATAATACCATCTCTTATTCTCATAACTCTTATTTCTTTCCTTTTTGCTAATTATACTGGCTAAGACCTTCTAAACAATGCCAGGTAGAGAAAATGATAGTAGACCACCTAATTTGTTTGTGACTTTACGATAGCTATATTAATTATGTTTCATCAGCGAGTAAATGTATGTGAATACTTGCTGTAATTTTCAGCTGATACTACTGTTTTCAGGTCATTCTTTTTAAATAAGAATTCTGCTGAGTTGTAGCACTTATGCAGAAAAGAACTACACAATCCCCAGGACACATTTCATGAACTCTCACAAAGTGAACATAGAATAAATTTTAAAAATGAACCATGCACCCTAGATGATAATTCTTTGACTTCACCCATTTATTACATTCGCTCTCTTCCCCAAATATAACCGATATTTTTATTTCTACTACTTCATAATCACTTGCCTATGTCTGAAATTTATGCAAATGTTAAATGCCTGTTATTTGATTTGTTTTATACAACATGGAGTTTGTGAAACTCGTCCATATTATGTGGAGAAATAGTGTGTTAGTTTTTATCACTGCATAGTAAAGTAATAAGTAATTATATTGCAATGCATCTATTCTAATATCAACAGATACCTTTTTCCCCAAGTTTTGACTGTTATATGAATATTTCATAGGCCTTTCATTTAACATACAAATACATGTATGCCAAGTACATAATTAAGAAAGGAATTGCTTCATTATAGAAAATACATTTTCAGCTTCAGTAAATACTGCCAGAGAATTTTCCAAATCAGCTATATCACAGAAGAGGTGAAGAATTTCAATTGCCTCAAAGTCTTATAAACTGTGGTATTGTCATTATTTTTAAATTTCCAGTCACTCTACTTGTTGTACAATAGTACTGCATTTTTAGCTGTAATTTATATTTTACTGGTGATCCAAAGTGAGTACCTTACAAAAAATGATATTTAAATATGATTTTTTTAAAAAAAGACTTTATTTGAAAGAGAATGAGTGAGAGAGCACACGAGCAGGGAGAGGAATCAAGGGAAAGAGAGAAGCAAACTCCCCACTGAGCAGGGGAGTCAACCTGAAGCTCAAACCCAGGATCCTGGGATCACATCTTGAGCCAAAGGCAGATGCCTGGCTGACTCAGCCACCCAGGCGCCTTAAATATTATTTTTTATAAAATGCCTGCTCATGCCTTTTGCTTTTTGCGCATTGGTTTGCCCATTGCTTATTATTTATTTGTAGGTGATATTCATATAGTTCATAGATGAGCTCTTTGATGGTTAAGTGTATTGAAGTGTATCGAAAACATAATTACCTCTCCTGCTGTTGGAATTTTCAATCTCTTAATGGTGTCTTTTGATGAATACACATTGATAATATAAGTATAGATCAAAGTATTCATCTTTTATATTCAGAGCTGTTCACTGGAGTTGTACCACTTAATTTTGTAATTGTATGAAAGATATTTTTATCTGATTATAAATATTATGTCTTACAAACATTTAAAATGATATGTTGCTAGCATATTAAAACATGGATCTTTGTATGATTTTGCATTCAGCAAATTATCAACTATAAAAATTATTTGTGGAGCATTTTGTATTTTCTTACAAGTATAATCATATTGTCTGCAAAGGTATTTTTTATTTTTTCAATCCTTAAGTCTTTTATTTAAATTCTTTATCTTACTTTGCTATCAAGGACCGAGGATTGTTCTACAATGTTCAGTAAAATGTGTAATAAACACATCCTTTGTTTATTCCAAATTGCAGGGATATAGACACATTTTTCTTATTCCAGACTGCAGGAGGAAAAACTTTTAAGACCACAAATATGGTATTTCCGATAGGCTTTTTTAGTTAACTTTTCAATTTTTTAAAATCAGATATAAAAAAATGCTTTATTTTATTTTTGGTTTCTAAATCTGTTCGGTTTTAATCATGAGTGGGATCTGAATGCTGTCCAATATTTTAGTTTTTTGTTTTCTTTTTTTTTCATTGTGGTGTATGTTATTTGCTTACAGCTCTTCTGTTCCTCCCACCCTTAGCCACGTTACACATGTAGGCAGGAGAGAACCCTCCACACCATTCATTTGGTCATGTGACTCTTCAACAGAATGTTAATGGACAGGACACGTTGAAGACTATAAATGTTGTCTGTCTAATTTGGCTTAGTTTCTCATTCTCCTGTTAATGGCCCCATGAAGAAATTCCCCCAGATAACTCCTGCAACTTCAGGCTTCTTCAGAAAGAAAACATATACAGCAAACCTGAATTTGATTCATACTCTGAAGCAGACACACCCTAGGGATGCTTCAACATGAGTTGAAAACTAAATTTGATCGTAAGCCATCAATCAGACTTTCAGAGTAATTTGTAATGTAGCAGTGTCGCAGGAAAAACTGGTCTCACAAATGTATCCACTGAGATGATCACATACATTTTTTCTTTTACACTATTGATGTGCTGGATTATACGGATTCATTTCACATATGACTAATGACTACATTAAATCAAACTGTCATTACTGAAATCAATCATTTTGTTGGTTATATACAATTCTGTTAGATTCAGTTGGTTACTATTTTGTTTAGGATTTTTACATTTATTGTCATGGGAGAAATTTAGTTATAAAGTCCTTTGTCCTCAAATCCATATAAAACTTCGTATCTAGATTATGTTTAGCTCATAAAAAATTAGGACATGTGCCTTCTTTTCCTATTATCTGAAAGAATTTGTGTGAGACTGGCAGTATTTCTCACCTGAATGAGTAGAATTGACATGTAAACCATCTGGTTTGCAGTTTCTTTTGTGAGAAGGTCTTTATTTACAGATTTAACACTTTAAGCGATATGGACTGTTCAGATATCCTTAACTGTCCCTATGTCAATATTAGTAATACTCATTATTTTTAGAAATTTGTCCATTTCATTGTCATTCATTTATTCCATGATTCTTAATGTCAAAAATTTGGCCTAAGCTCATCTAGGCATGGCTCCTTCAGGCTGGGCTTGCTTTTGCTTCTGTGATCATTTCCTGGTCAAATAAATGGCTCTGTTTCTGTGGTTGACTCACTATCAGTTGTGAGTGAAGATAGTGTCTCATGGGTCCCTCATCACCAAGAAAGTTAGCCTGTGCTTATTCATATTCCAACTGGTTAGGGTGCTAAGAAAATCAGCAAAAATAAAGGAGTATTTTCAGATTTAGGCTTCGGAGTAGTATGACATCCCATCTGCCATACTGCCTCTGTCACAAAGCAAGTCACAAGTTCAGGACACATTCAAGAGGCAGAGAAATGCACTTCATTTCATGAGAAAATGTTTAAAATCATATTGTAAATGAGTGTACAAGAATGGTGGTGCTCATATTTCTAAATAATTTACTGCATAGTCTCTGTTGTTAACTTCTTAGTACTTCATTTCTCAGAGATTAGTCCTTTGAGTACTTGCCACCTTGCACTCTAGTAATTCTCCAGTGCCTTCAAAGGGATTTGACATTTTGTTCAGTTTTCCCATTGGTGTCAATGTTGACAATAAATATGTTCAATTTCATATGTTCGGGGGCCATTATTTAGCTAATTATTTTCTTTAGTTCTCAAAGACAATCAGCTGTTTGATTCAATCTCATCTCTTCTCTAACTCTGAATATTTGAACACTTTTACTTGTAACTACTGTCCTAGCTCAAGTCCTCATTATCTATTTATAGCACTATATATTAATTGATTTCTTTTCTCAATCCATTTAATGAGCTGCTCTCAAATCAGGTTTTCTGAACTTACAGTTCTATTGGCATCAACTTAACACTTAAAATATTGGTGCTCTTTGGTTTTGTCAAGGTCAAGGCCATCTTCCCTCTGGCTTGAAATGACCTTTATTCTCCTTCCATTTTCTCTGCTCAGTTTCCGTATCTTTCCTCTTACATGTGCCATATTTAATTATCAATCAAAGAATATTTCTCGAAAATCTTTAAATGTAGTTTTGTCTATTTTCATTTGCATGAATTAACTGAAACTGAAATTAAAATGAAGTTAAAGATTCTCACATCAACCTGGAGTGCCTTCACCTACTCTTGTCAATCTAGATAGAAAAATCACCTCATCTCCCTTTCTCCAGGGAGCTATATAGTTCCTTTCTTTTCAGAATTTGGATGTCATATATTTTATCCACTCCTTCATTTTGAAATTAATTATCAGATAGTATTTTTAATAAACAATTACACACTAGTCTGTATAGAATAATGAATGCTTAGAACTATGTATCTCTTCCTTTTTCTACTAATATTTACTTAATTTAATGATGATCCTAGGTCAGGCCAGCGGGAGCTTCTACAAACTGGTTTCTGTGTCCTGAGACTTGTCCTCACCATCCTTCAAATCCTTCCTTACAATTTTTGCTCCTTTGCTATCCTGTCAGAATGAATATTTCTCACTTTATTCTTTTTTTTTTTTTAAGATTTTATTTATTCATTTGACAGACAGAGAATACAAGTAGACAGAGAGGCAGGCAGGGAGAGAGGAAGGGAAGCAGGCTCCCTGCTGATCAGAGACCCAAATGCAGGGCTCAATCCCAGGACCCCGGGATCATAACCTGAGCTGAAGGCAGAGGCTTAACCCACTGAGCACCCAGGCACCCCTCTCACTTTATTCTAAATGCAAAAATTATAAAAATAAAGCTTATCTTGGAATAATGTTTTAATGTTTCCAATTTACTTTGTTTTTAAGCTTTTGTTTTAAATGAAAAAGTCTTCCAGAGTGTTTCCAGTGTCTTCAGATTTAAGCCTCATAAAATTCAAAGATCTGGAGTAGTGTCATAAGATCTTAAGGTTTGCTTTCCCACAGAAATATAACAAAAATAATAATTGCAGAAATGCAAACTTCTGTTCAACAGATTTGCAGTGTTTCTACCTACATTTAAAGAATCACTTATTATGGCAGCCATAACCATAGTTCCCTGTCATTTATTCTTTTTTTTTTAAGATTTTATTTATTTATTTATTTGACACACACAGAGAGAGAGAGAGAGACAGCGAGAGCAAGAACAGAAGCAGGGGGAGTTGGAGAAGGAGAGGGGAAAGCTGGCTTCCCGCTGAGCAGGGAGTCTGATGTGGGGCTTGATCCCAGAACCCTGGGATCATGACCTAAGCCAAAGGATGCTTAAATAACTGACCCTCCAAGGTACCCCCTGTCATTTATGCTTAAAAAAAAAAACACCATCCAGTATTTATTATATACAAGTATATATCAGACACGGGCAGATGTTTTACATAGATGATTAATTCTCATAATTTCCCAGAAATGTAAGTGATATTACATTCCTTTCACAAGCAAGAAAGCACAGGTTCAGAATAATTTCTCCAAGGTCACAGTAAATGACTGGTTTTCAACCCTGGATACCTTTGATGACAAAATATCACATTATATGGTCTCTATAAAAATTATGGACCCTGTAAGTGTTTTCTTGGTTCCTCCTACAGGTAAGAATCTTTGAGAAAAACAAAACAAAACAAAAATTAGCAATACATTATCCCTAATCCAATAGCATGTAATATACAGGAACGAAGAACCCACATCATGATGAGGATAGCATATGACAAAATGTGACAGGAGTAAGGCATTAGGAGAGATCAACTTCAGGTTAAACAATTATTAAAAATTTCATGGAAAAAAATATTTGTGTTGGGCCTTGAATGACACATAGGATTATTAAATGCAACAGAGGGAAAGGTATCCTAAGCAGAGAGAATGACATAGGTAATGACAATGTATAAGGGAAGTGCTGAGTGTATTTACATTATAAACCAGCAAACAACATCATCTAAAGTGCATATAGGGTACTCACTGAACCACTGGTAAAACCTGAAGAAATTGGTAAAATTCAAATATCAAAACTCTTAAACACCATGCTCAGGAGTTTTAAATACTTTCTATAGGTGATTTATTTCTCTGTGAAATGCCAAGAAATATGTATTTAGGAATATATATAGTCAGATTAATAACTCAAAAGTATATCAAAAGGAAGAAAGATTTAAATTATTCTCCCTGCAGTTGTCAAAGCTGTTCCAAAGTGTATATTGTTATATTTCATACGCAAGCAGATTGAATAAAAATGACTTTGACTTGGCTTGGCCATGGGGCGTTGCAGCAAGGGAAACACTTACAATGTCTGCCCTCAGGAAATTCAGAAGAACTCTGAAACTCCTCTGAATTTTGACAGAAAGGTCATGGACTGTTTTGTTAAAAGACCTTTGTATTACCTAAAGGCACTCGTTCCCTTTTCCTTTTATCAGACTCAACAGTCCATGTGACCACCAGGATGTTTGCAAGGTAATTTTCTTTCAAGGTCTACCAGTATGAACGAAGGGAAGCCAAAGCTGACTATAGATGTGTGGCAGAATTCATTCTGTGCCCCTGTGTAAAAGACAGCTAGAAAAGCATCCTTTGGGAGAAAGAGGGTCTCACATATAAATACAGTCAAAACCTGAAGTATCACAAGCCTTTTGGCTAGAGTATTTTAAACTAAAAAAATAAACAAACACAAACAAACAAACAAAAAACCCCCACAACTCCCAACAATCCTACACTTGAGAATGTATTCATAAAAATAAAAGTCCTGGGCCTTGCAAACATAAATTTAAAGGGGCATTAATCATAAATATCTGGAAACAAAATAAGAGTTCTGGATAAATCATGTTATGTACACTGACAAGGACTCTCCCTGATCAAACTTTAGTCAAGTTCCTCAGCATCTGCCAGGACCATAGCACCAAGTTGTGGCAGGAATCTTGCTAATCAGTTTAGCCAGAATTCCCACCTCCAGTATCTGGGCATCTTGGATACTAATATCTGACATTTTCAGTCTGCTTTCAGTAAGAATCCTGGGTTGACCAGAACCCTCCCATATTCCTAATGTTTCTTCTTCATCATTTTCCATCCATTGACCTCACCCCACTCCTTAGCTGGAAATCCCTTTTTGTCCATGCTGTATGTAAAGTTAAGCTCAGTTCTATACAGAGATCTCTTTTTCCTCAATTGCAATAGTCCCTGAGTAAAAATCTGTTTTTTGTTTGTTTGTTTGTTTTTGTCTTTGTTTTTTTTTTAATTGCTTCAACTACTGTCTGGCTCTGATTTTCTTTGACAACATGATACACTATATTATTTTAAGGTTAAGTTACATGTCAATTAGAGCCGTGAGTTATGTTTAAGTAATAAGAGGAAAAATTAAAAGTGTGATGCATTTATATAACAGTAGTAACAATGAATCATGCTCTGTGAATGTACAAATATGTGTTTGTGTCTGAATGTGCCTATATAGATAGGATC
Source organism: Mustela lutreola (assembly GCF_030435805.1). Lineage (NCBI taxonomy): Eukaryota > Metazoa > Chordata > Mammalia > Carnivora > Mustelidae > Mustela > Mustela lutreola. The sequence continues at coordinate 253,251,652 of NC_081290.1, read as the reverse complement.
ATGTTAGTAAGCATACAAATTTGAAATCAAAAAGGTTAAGAATTGGCAGAGGAGGGTTGCAGGGAGAGGAAATTTATGAAAGGAAGGTCTGAGCAAACAAAGAAAAGAAGAAGATAGACTTTGTTGTTTTTATATAAAATTATGCATGTGTGTGCATGTGCATAAAGACCTCAGGATTTGACGAATTTATGCCAACAACATTTATTAAGTTCGGCAGTGAAGACAGGGTGGGATACATTCTTAATGAATGACTGAGGTAGTAAAAATCCTTTGTGATTAAAGAAATCCATATCAGAGAAAGGATGACTAGACTACCTTCAAAAAGTAGTAAATAATTTCAGAAGGGTTTGCAATAGTATTGGCATGGAATATGAGATCATTAATCACGGAGAAAAATAGTCCTGCCAATACACAATCAAAGTGTTAAGCTTTTATTAACTTCATGTATCTGTACAGAAATACATTTCACCAGGAGTAGAGGAATCCACAACTTTGCATTCTGTTTGATGCATGAAATGAATCTTGTCCTTGGCGTCACTGACAGATAGGAGTTATATTGATTTTGCAAGCTTCTTATGCTGAGTGGTTTCAGATCCTTCCATTCTGCAAATTGTATGTAGTCAGATTCTAAAGCAAGGGGGAAGAGAGCTATAAGGCCTGCATGGTATCTGTGATTCTACAGAGGGAAAAGTCCAAAGGCATCTTTAGAATAATAAAATCACCACCTTCCATTTATATTAATCTCTTCCTTTCAGGACTTCACAGAGTTTAGGAAACCTCACCCCACTGATTTTCACTTTCACTCTAGAAGACACTGGCAGAGACCTATTAAAATGTTAAATGGTTCTGATCACAGCAAATGATAATCACAGGGGGCAAAAGGAAACACTCACCAGAGGTGTGAATTTCTATTACTTTCCAAGGGGGAAACATCTAACAGGAGAAATGGATCCTGGCTCATGTTTACTCAATTTCTCATGTTCCGAGGATCTGATAAAAACTGGCACCCGGGAGAGGCAGACACTATGGCTGCTATCACTCCACAAGCTCCTCTCCTTAGACTCAGGACTCATGGAAAGAACTAGATTCTCCCTGAAGTTCCAAGCTCCTCCCTTCTCTCCTCTTTTGAGCCCCACAGATATAAATACGGTAACATTTGCAGAAATAATGAAGGGGCAGTGGAAGGCTGTGCACACTGCTTTCAGTAATCAGCTCTGCCAAATATTTATGATTCAGTGGGTGGGACCCATAAGCAAAAGAGGCTGATACCTAGAAAGAGTTTTCCTAATCATTACTGAACATTTTGAAGGACTATCCCGCAATCGTACCTTGAGATAAAACATACTAGATAAAACATACTTTTGTACTAAATATGAATAGGAGCACACTAACTACAAAACGTAGATACAATTGCAAAAAACAAACAAACAAACAAAAAAAGAAGTACACTTACCTCTCTCTGCAGTTTCATCTCCCTTCTATTACTCTATATTCTAGTTAAAATACATTTTGTTCTATTTCCTGGATATTCTGTACTCTTTCATAACTCTGCATATTATTGTCTTCTCCAAGAATGACGTTTAGACTCATTCTAAGCAAATAAATTCTTTTTACCCTTCCAGAATGTGCTTAATATGGTTGGCTGCCTAACCACTAATCCTTTCCTCCTCTCTCTTACTGGCATAATCTGCCCACATCAGAGGTTGCAAATACCACCTCTATAATTTCTCAGTTTCCAGCCACATCATATGATTGATTTAGACAATAAGAGATAAGAAGTCACCTAGGTCTTCAGGAATTGTTTTTCCCATTACAAATAGAGGTTTTTTAAAAGGGAAAAATATTAAAAAGGGAAATATTTGGTTGCCTTGACAATCTTGTGCTTCTCCTTCCCCGTTCCCTAAATGATTGGGAACACAAGACATTATTTAGGGAACATAAGACGTTTAGGGAATCATTTAGGGAACATGAGACATAATTTCCAAAGACAGAAGAGAAGCCAGCTTGCTGAAGATTGATAATCTGAAGTATAAAAAAAAAAAAATGTTGGCACTTAATGACATAATTAGGCTGTAAGGCTGTCTCTAAAGGTTCCAACGTGCAGATTTTTTGTTACACGCTGCTCTTAAATGCTTTTATTTCTAAGTCTCCATCAGGTTTTTGAGTGAGAATATCTGAATCTATCCAAATTATTTGTATGTGTTGTGAGTTCCAGACTATCAGCATTGTCTAGGAACTCAGTGGAAGTGCAAATTATTAAATCCCACTCAAGAGTTTCCGAATCAGAATCTCTTGCAGCGAGGTAGAAACCAGAAATCCGTTTTAACAAGCTTTCCAGGTGATTTTCACAGGCCTTAAGGAGGAGGAGCATTCCAGACTGCTAAAAATTAATATAACTTCTCAACAATTGCTTTAAGTGAATCTTGTGCACCCTTTTATTAATTTAATTGCCTAGGGTTTCCCGATGGACCTGATTTGTAATCAGCTTTGTATTAGGCCGCTAATGTTCTCAAAAATGGTATGCATGAAGGGATAATATAAGGTAGAGGTGGTTTTATTGTTTTGTTTTTGTTTGTATTTTTTTAATAAAGGTGATGATCACCTGAATACTTGTCCTGTTTTCTCACCTCTTTCTATCCTTGTCATTTTGTACCTGCTCAACTTCTCACCCTTCTTTCCTCCTCCCAGTATGGCTAGCTTCCTAGGGTACTCATCTGGTCACCCCGCTTCTTAAAGAAATGCTCTTCTGCTATAGAGGCCTCTGAAAAATCGGACTCCTTTTTAACAACACTCTGCTAACACAAATACTAACGTACGACATTGTATGGTGACAGATGGTAGCTACCCTTGGGGTGAGTCTAGCATAATATATACAGTTGTCCAGTCTCTCTATGCTACACCTGATGCTAATGTAACATTGTGTGTCAACTACAATTTACAAAAAAAATACTAACATGCTATAGAATTTATTTTATTACTATGCTCTCAGTTTCTATGATTTTTGAATTCTCACTCTGAAGTGTTCTTGCCTTCTTCAAGTCTCTGTACAAACGTCAACCCCTTGTAAAACATCCTGGATGACCACCCAACTCAGGTAAAACTAATTTTTTGTTATTATTTCCTATTTACACACATCATGATATGTATCTTCACTATATTACTGATCACATTACAGCATAATGATCTGTATAGAGTTAGTTTCTGATTATGAGTACAATGCACAATTATTTTAGAGAATGTATAATCTACATAAAATGTGAAAAAGTATCAATAAATATATTTGATTTTATAATTCAAATATAAGCCCAATTTATCAAATCTTTAATTATATTTCAATAATAAATTGTTAAAGGTAGTAGATTCTCATACCTTACATATAAAACAGAAAAATTCAAAACTATAATACTGTTTTTTTTTTTTTAACCCGGCAGTTAATAATTAGAATACTCATTAAAAATACAGATTCCGGGGCGCCTGGGTGGCTCAGTGGGTTGAGCTTCTGCCTTCAGCTCAGGTCATGATCCCAGGGTCCTGGGATGGAGCCCCGCATTGGCTCTCTGCTCAGCAGGGGGCCTGCCTCCACCTCTTTCTCTGCCTGCCTCTCTGCCTACTTGTGATCTCTGTCAAATAAATAAATAAAATCTTTAAAAAAATAAAGATTCTTGGGCCCCACTACAGACAAACTGTATGTGAATTTCTAAGGGAAAGGTGTTAACAGCTAAGTTTCTGATCACTTTGATCACTTCATAAGAGACAGTCTAAAAGCAGAATTATTTTATCAAATAGTATAAACTTAAATGACTCCGATTATAATTGCCAAAGACTTCCCATAAAATTTCACTAATGGGTATACTTACCATCTTGGCATGAAAATGTCTACTATAGGTTGTGAGACTTTCACCAAAGACCAAGAATTGTTATTCTTCTTATAGATACGGGCAGAGGATTAGTTTCCTAAAACTGTCATAAGAAATTACCACAAAACGAGAGGTTGAAAAATTTATTCTAGGACAGTTGTGGAGGCTGGAAGCCTGAAATCAAGGAGTACGCAGAAGCCTCAAGAGAACAATTCTTCCTTTCCTTTTCCAGATTCTGGTGACCTCACTGCTCCTTCCATGGGGCCTGTATGATTCTAATCGGTGCCTTCATCCTTACATGACCTTCTCTGCTGTGTGTCTGAGTCACAAATCTCCCTGGACTTTTCTCTTTTAAGGACACCTGTCATCGGATTTAGGACCAACCCTATATCAACTATTTAGATCTGATCTTTAACTTAAATCTGTAAAAAGCCTTTTGTTTTCCAAATACATTCACATTCACAGGTTCTGAAGGTTAAGACATGACGTTTATCTTTCCAGTGCCACCATTCAAACTATTACAGATGGAGATACATGAAAGATTTTAAAATTACAAGTGATTCATAAAAAATAGCATCTCTTCTTTTAACCTGGACTTTCGGTTACTTATGTAATTTAGATCTCTCCTATGGCACCGTGTGTGCGTGTGTTTCCCAAATAAAGCAACCATTCATGAGCTTTGACTATTTTTGACTTTCTGGACTAACTTTGACTATTGGTAATTCAGTGTTTTATCATTAGTTGTCATTAGAAGAAAATCAATTTTATTACTCTGATGCCTTAACTACATATTAAATTATATATTTAAGTCTTCCCTCCTGTTTTCTCTTATTCAAGTATGTACAATGTTTCTGCACATTCCTGTTAAAAATGGGCTAGAAGCTGGATGTGGAAATTTAAAATAAACCATTTGTAAGTAGAGATACTCTATTACTGTCTCATGTGGTGTATTTAAAACATCCATATGACAAATGATCAGTGGAAGACCAGGACAGGCTCTGTATTTGGGTGGGTCTGTAGGAGTGTGTTTTGCCTCTGCTCTGCACTCCCTGTGCTGGTGTCATCCCCAGCCCACAAACACTTTACCAACAGAGTCTACCAACAGAAGGCGGTTTGAGCCCAAACCAAGCTGCCTGCTATTCAAGGCCAAGTCTGCAATAGCGGTAGTCAAAGGACATCTGTGGGCCATGAGGAACAAAAAAAGATGTGAAATGGGAGACATAAGGGAATTTAATCAATCTGAAAAACAGATATGAATCATAATACTCAGAAAAACTTTCAATTGCTCATCCAACACCACCTGACAACCAATAAGCTCTTCTGTGTTTTCTATCTGGTATTTTTAGGAATGGTGGCCCTGTATGGTGCATTTGAAACAGGGTCTTGTCCAAAATACTACATAAACCTACACACAGATGGCATGTACACGTGCGCACACATACACAATGCCCTGGCTTTATAGACCGTTGTTTTTTTGTTTGTTGGTTTGTTTGTTTGTTTTAAGAATTTTTTTTGTTTGTTTATTTGACAGACAGAGATTACAAGTAGGCAGAGAGGCAGGCAGAGAGAGAGAGGAGCAAGCAGGCTCCCTGCTGAGCAGAGAGCCCGATGCGGGACTCGATCCCAGGACTCTGGGATCATGACCTGAGCCGAAGGCAGCGGCTTAACCCACTGAGCCACCCAGGCGCCCTGTTTTAAGAATTTATTTGAGAGAGAGAGAGAGAGAGCGAGCAAGTTCAAGTTGGGGGTGGGTGGCTAGTGGCAGAGAGAGAGGGAGAAACAGGTTTCCTGCTGAGCAGAGAGTCAGATGGGTTTGATCTCAGGACCCTGAGATCATGACTTGAGCCGAAGGCAGATGCTTAACTGACTGAGCCACCCAAATGCCCCTATAGACGGGTTTTAATGAAACCTCTGCCGCATATTAGTTCTGTGAATTGGGCCACTTCATTCATACCTTAGGGCCTTATTTTCATATTTGAAAAGTGGATATATTTATAACCTTTCTTGAAGGACCATTGAGAAAATTTTTGTAAAAGATAGCAGATGAGGGAAGAAAATGAATAAGTGACTTCAATTGTTTTCCCTTCCTTCTTTCTCTCTCATTTTCCTTTTTTAGCAAAATACTTTTAATTATTTAGATCTGTAAAGATGGCCCCAGAACACAGTGTTAAACAGACAAGTGGTTTTTTTTGTGGAGGGGAGGAGGGTTACAAAGCGAATTTATAGATATGGAATCTATGAATAATGAGGTTCAATTATAGATACAAATGACTTCCCATGAGGAACCAAGGGCTGACTGAGGATGAATGTATTGTCTATAGTCAACAGCTAGTGGGTGATGGATTTGAAATATTCAAGCTGAGTTTAACTCCAGAGTCTGGCTATTAAACACCTAGTACTAATTATTCATATCAGTCAAAGATCAGTATAGCAGTAGTCCATATATTCTTGAGAATGTTCCATATGCACTTGAGAAGAATTTTTATTCTGCTGTTTTAGGATGGAATGCACTGAATGTATCCTTTAAGTCCATCTGATCCAGTGTGTCATTCAAAGCTATTGTTCCCTTGTTTATTTTGTTTAAATGATCTGTCCATTGATATAAGTAGGATGTTAAAGTTCCTACTTTTATGATATTATTATCAATTAGTTCCTTTAGGTTTGCTATTAATTGTTTTACACATTTGGGTGCTCCCATGTTGAGTGCATAAATATTTACAATTGTTGGGGCATCTGGGTGGCTCAGTGGGCTAAACCTCTGCCTTTAGCTTGGGTCATGATCTCAGGGTCCTGGGATTGAGCCCCGCATTGGGCTCTCTGCTTAGTGGGGAGTCTGCTTCCCCCTTCTCTCTCTCTGTCTCTCTGCCTGTGATCTCTCTCTCTCTCTTTGTCAAATAAATAAATAAAATCTTTAAAAAAAAATATTTACAATTGTTATATCTTCTTGTGCGACTGCCCGCTTTATGATTATATAATGCCTTTCTCTGTCTCTTGTTAGAGTATCTAAATAAGTCTAGTTTTTCCAATATAAGCATTGCTACTCCAGCTTTCTTTTGGCATTCCATTTGTGTGATAAATGTTTCTCCATCCCCTTACTTTTAATCTGCAGCTATCTTTAGGTCTAAAATGAGTCAGCATGTAAAAAAAAGTTGGATTAAAAAAAAAAAAATCCAAAAAGGGAAAGGAGAGGTAGCCTGAAGGAGTCAGTATGGGGGAGAGGGGAAGTGAAGAGGGGATGATAAGTAGAAAGGTAGAAGGAGAGAAATTACTCAGAAAATGGTGGGAACCAGGAAGTAAGGAAAAGAAACTTCATACACAGAAAATACTTCACAACAGGTCAAGACAGAGACTTTCAAAAATAAGGCTGGCTTATAAAGTATTCAATGTTGCACTGTTTTCTGAGTTTTGCCTGGTGCTCACTCTGTCATCACCCACAATTTTCAGGATCCATCTCGTGTTGTATTTTGGGAAGTACTAAAAGAAAGTGGGGCTGCCCCCTACTCTGCCCTCTTCTCGTGACTACGCCCAAGGGATTCAAGAACTGAGAGAGAGCAACACAAAATGAGAGAGAGGAGAACGGCGGCAAGCAGTGTTTAGTGGAAGCAAGGAATCTTCGCAAACTTTCAGAACAGATGGGGGACCTCAGAGCCCCAGTGTTACTAAAGGGAGAGGCAATGCATTTTCCTCTTCCCACGGATGGAAAGGAGACTCAAAACTTCTTTTTAATACATAGCAGAGAATAGATCCTGAGTCTTGGCAACTCCCACAGAGCCCGCCTTTCTGTAATAACAAAGTAAGTAACATGCTCTCAACATTCATTAAATGTTACTTTAGCAAGTTTCCTACCTCTTGCCCCCACCCCAGTACGGCCAACATCGTAGAAAAAGTAGCCATTATCATTTTCATAAGATTATAAAACAGGACATTGGCTTCCAGGCAATTTTCTGTGCCTTAGGACTATTCTTCCCTGCATCTGTAGAAAGTGTCAAGTACCAGTCATCACACAGTGCACAGTGAAACTTGCTCGGTTGCCCCAGGAGGTAGTCTCACCCTGGGGGTAACAAAGCCCCGTTGAAGCTTTCGTTCAGCACTTTCTAAAAAGGCAATCAGCAGCTTTAGCCCGATTTTTTTCACCCAGCATTACAAGCGCATATTTTGCAGTTTAAACTGCTGGAATTTCTGAGTAGCTGGTTTGTTATATTTTCATAGTTTGCAAAATGCCATTTTCATTTGAAATTATGGGCATGCCCATTTCAGATTATGAATCAATGTTCACACAGATTAAATTAATAACCCAGCTTGGAAATGTAAAATGTCGCTTTTCAGTGGTCCGAGCTGTAGGGGATGCTTGTTAATCAAGGTGAGCAACGTCAGTGGCATCCTTCCAACTATGGGAGGTCAATTGCAATTTGTAATTGCAACTGTTCAACTTCTTCCCCCAACTTGCTATTCTCAAGCTTGGGTAATTCACATGTCATCTTGTTGTCACCAAGCTGCTACTCTAGTTTTCAACTGGAACAGCTATTTACCAATAAATATACACAGGAAATTCCAATTTCAATGGATACTGAAACCAAATCCTGAAATCCCTCAGTCTTAGATCTTAGAATGCATTACTAGTTCTGTAACTTCATAACTTGTCTGTTAGTTTCACATCCAGATTGGTTTTATCTTCTGCCAAATGATAAACAAGGTTGGGGGAAAAATTAAGAGGAAACGTGACTTTGAAATGCCCTGCTACACACCTTCTTTTTTATTTCCTTCTCTTCTCTTTCTACATCCCTTCCTCCTTCATTTTCTTTTTTTCTTTTAAGAGGAAAGAACAACCTACTCTAAACACAAAAATCTAGAACAAAAAAAGTTGTAGGAAGGTTAAGGTTTTAAAATCTTTCCTTTTCTTAGTATTAGAGATCACTGACTGATTTTATATTTTATTTTTAAGAAGAAATGAAAGAAGAAAACAGAAATGCCCTGGATATACAGTGAGAACTTTTAAGGTTTATAGATCAAAGAAATATAAAAATATAGGTATGTCTAGGTGAGTCCAATGTGAATGGGTAGACAGACACAGCCAGACAGACATGACCGCTCATTCTAAAAACGTGTAAGCTCAAGGCTCATAATTTGATAATCAAATCATGTGGGGACTAAATCTTCTGCCTAAAGGTTTTCTTTCAAGGTTAAAATACCTGTAGAGATTCTGTGACTACAGATAATTCATATATGCATTACATGTATTCCTTCACTGTCACTTTCAATATGATTTTTTCTTAGGAAGTTTAGAGAATTAGATGATCCTCTGCTCATTCAATAGAAAAGTAAATGGGCTAAAATTTTGCATTGAAATAATAATATTCCCTTTACAAATGTAGTTGTTTCAAATATTAGCATATGTGTAAATTTGAATATTAGTATGCAACGATATTTATAAGAACACAGAACTCTCCCATATATACTCATTCAAGTCGCTGACATTCATGACTCTAATGAAAGCAAGAGAAATTCAAACTAATTAATGTCCTGACAAAACAAACAAACTTAAAACATGGTAGTCATTCATAAACTTGAATCTTATTCCATGATATTTATAATCTTATTGTTTTACATAGTGTGTATAAGAACATTTCAAAACAATATATGAAAATAAGAATTCAGATTGTTTTTAATACATGAGAGAAAACCTAGAATCTAGACGAGAAATACTATTATAATTTGTAGAAAAGATAAAACTGATCAATATTATGTTGGCCTTGCTCAGTTTTCATTGCAAGCAAGGGACAGTAAGAAGTATTTAAAGACCATTTGTGACCAGCCTCAAAGCATTCTAAGATGTAAGGGTTTTCTCTCCACTCATGGAAAGCAAATCACTTGAAGGAGGCAGAGGAGACCTATTTTGAGTAAATCACACAAACAGTATCTTCAGTTGAAATCACACTGGAAACTGCTGGTGGATGGAATGAGGAGCTAGGCAAGAACTCCACCCGTCCTGAGGGACAGGAAAACTGTGAGTGTGAGTGTGTTGTGATTGGGTTAGACAGATATTTAATTTTTTTATTTATTTCTATTTCTATTTATTTCTATTTTATTTATTTCTATTCCAATTAAATTTTATATTTATATTGGTTCCAAAATATCAACTAACTTAGAAAATCAACACATTCTCCCTTTTTCTCTGTAACTCAAGTTACTAAAGCATACCTTACATATCTATATCTCTATAACTGAGCCCAAGGAAATTAGCTTTACAGAGATATAAAAATATTTGGTGAATGAACCTTCATTCAAGCCTAAAAACACCGCTACTATGTCTATTTTAGTAGCATTTTTAATCATTGTTCTAAATGAAGCCTTCTGAAATCAGAATATTCAGACTTGAATTTTGTGCCCCTACCCCTTCCCCCCCAAAAGAAAACCCATGTCATTTTCTTTCTGACTTCTGTATCCCACTGCTACATCTCTTATCAGAACCTTCAGGAATAAGAGTCTGCCAAACAATCTACAATATGTGCGTGGTTTTTGAAGATGTACTTAGTAACCATTGGTGGCCTTGCCTGGTTACTCTCAAACACATGGGATTAACAGAAGCCTATGAACTGGTTATATATAACAGCTAGCTACATGCAGTCTCCATGTCCTTAGTTCCCATTCAGTCTTTCTTTTATTTTTTTTAAGATTTTATTTATTTATTTGACAGAGAGAGACACAAAGAGAGAGGGAACACCTCTCTTTTTGTGGAGAGGAGAGGGGGAAGCAGGCTTCCCGCTGAGCAGGAAGCCTTATGTGGGCCTTGATCCCAGGAACCTGGGATCATGACCTGAGCCGAAGGCAGCTGCTTAACAACTGAGCTACCCAGGCACCCCAATTATGATAATTTCTATTAAATTCTGGAACTGTTTCTATGTAATTTCACAAATTATTAGACATCACCAATATACCTAACTTTGTTTTAAGTTCTGGAGTTAATGGCAGTTTTTAAAATTAACCAAACAAAATCCCTGCTTTCTTTTTTTTTTTTTTTCTTTTCAAAATCCCTTTCTTTCATTTTAATGAGGGAAGACATTTTATAAACAACTGCATAAACTACAAAATATGTTAGCTGTTGCTAGAAAGAGAAATGAAGCAGAAAAGCATAGGTGGTAACTGAGGAAGCACTGAAAAGGTAAAGAAAATGGCCATATAGGGCACCTGGGTGACTCCATTGGTTAAGTGTCTGCCTTTGGCTCCAGTCATGATCCCAGGGTCCTGAAATCAAGCCTGCATCTGCCTCCCTGCTCATCAGAGAGCCTGCTTCTCCCTCTCCCTCTGTTGCTTCCCCTGCTGGTGTTCCCTCTCTGTCAAATAAATAAATAAAATCTTAAAAAAGAAAAAGAAAAAATAAAATGACTGTACCACAGGTTCCTGGAACAAGTGATGAATTATTGAACACTACATCTGAAATTAATGATATACAATATGTTGGCTGAATTTAACAGCTTCCTGAAGAAGAGCTTTTTAGGGAGTGGGAATGGCAAGCACAAGTTCAAGAGGTACAATTGTGAATGACAGGTTCTTTCTCCCTCACTGACAGTTCCCACCATCCTTGTGTCATTGACTTGCATTCCAACAAAACTCTACGTTGTAGTTTCTCAGTGTCCCAAATTCTGACACTCTCTTTTCAACTATATTCTCTCTTTCAGTGACATCATCCATGCCATAGTTTTAGGTATCATCTATCTTTTGATAATTCCCAAATATATATCTCTAGAAGCTCTTTATCTATATATCCATCTGCCCTCGCATTTCCATCTGTTCCTTAGACCTATCCTAGATAAAACTCTTGTTTTCCCCATGTTTCCCCCAGCACAGTTAATCATAAAACACTTCAAATTCTCAACCAGAACACAGTTAGTTATATTCTATGTTCTATTTGTCAACCTTTAGTAGTCAATCCATCAGTAATCTCTGTAGGTTTTAATTCTAAAATGCATTTTAAATATTCATGCATTTTTTTACCTTACTTGCCTATACTCTAATTCATCTAAGAAATGGCCAGAACCTGACAATTCTTCTGCTTATGTAGATGATTCCCCTTCAATAAATTTTTCACAAGTAGCCAAAATAATATTTTTTCAAAATACAAGTGAAAATTTTGTCCCCTGATTGATGTTCTTAATTGACATCATAATCCACTTGGAAATCCAAAATCCTTTTCGTGATCTAAACAAACTTTAATCATCTCATATTTCATTCATACACTTCTCCTAGCTCACAAAACTCTAGCCACCCTAATTCTAAAAATCAAGGTTACTCAGCTCTTTCCACATCACAAGGCCTTTGCAGTGCTGTTTATATGTTTACAGGTTGTTTTCTTCACCTAGGCATATCTAGTTTTTTCCTATACTTTAGATAACATTTTTAAGTTGTCTTATATTTACTTTCATATCTTTTCATCACAAGATTCTATTAATGTTTATAAAAATTCTTACTATCTAGGACTTCTGGGGAAGATGACAGAGTACAACAACCCTAAACCCACCTTATCCTCGAACTAGATAACACACATCAATGTAAGTAATCCTAAAAATAACCCGACAACTGGAAGAACAAACTTCACAACTAAATGTAGAGAAGAGGCCACATTGAGGACAGTAGGAAGGGCAGAGACTGAATGAGGAGTTAAGCCCCATGGGTCTGGCTGCTGGCGGGAAAGAGCTCCAGGTGTGCAGACCGGTGAGAAACCTGATCACACCAGGGAGCCTGCACAGGGAAGAAGAATCTGCCTTTGAAAACTGGAAAGGCTGAATTTCCTGATTTGTTACAACCAGATGAACCTTAGGCTTCACCCCCCTCCAGCCAGTCTTGCCTCAGTCCCAGTTCTGTGGGACCGCACCCCAAGAAGACCAGAGCAAACCTTGCCAACACTACATCTCCCAACCTCCCAGGGATGGCACACACACTTTGTTAAAGCTGCAGCCCCACCTGCCCATGTGTCTTGTTGAGCAGCCAGTTGGCCCCAGTCTCCACAGCAGCTGTGTGTCCTCTGTGGAAGAAGACCAGCACCATCTTGTTAAAAGTGTGTGCCCCACCCGCTACTTCTGAGAGTGAGAGACCTGGTTGACTTCCTAACACAGAGAAAAAGAGACGGAGAGTTAGGCAAAATGAGGAAACATAGGAATATGTCCCAAGTGATAGAACAGGACAAAATCACAGTAAGAGACCTAAATCACAAAGGAATATGTCCCAACTGAAAGACCAGGACAAAATCATAGCAAGATACCTAAGTTAAATGGAGATAAGCAAAATACCTGATAGAGAATTTAAAGAACATAAAGTACTCATTGGACTTGAGAAGAGGGTGGAAGACTTCAGTGAGATCCTTAACACAGAGATAAAAAAGAACCAATCAGACATGAAGAACACAATAATTGAAATTTCAAATATACTTAATGGAATAAATAGCAGGCCAGAGGAAGCAGAGAAATGAATTAATGACCTGGAACACAGAGTAATGGAAAGTAATCAAGCTGAGTAAATGAGAGGGAAAAAAAAGTATGCAAATTAGGAACAGTCTTAGGGAGCTCAGTGATTCCATCAAGTATAACAACATTTGTATTACAGGGATCCCTGAAGAGAGAGAGAAAGGACAGAAAATTTATCTGGAGAAAAAAATAGCTGAAAACTTCCTGAAGCTAAGGAAGAAAACAGATACCCAGATTCAGAAGGAATAGAGATACTCCCCAAAAAATCAAGCTAAGGAGGTCCAAACCAAGACATACAGTAATTAAAATAGCAAAAAAAAAAAAAAAAAGGGCGTCTGGGTGGCTCAGTAGGTTAAAGCCTCTGCCTTCAGCTCAAGTCATGATCCCAGGGTCCTGGGATCGAGCCCCACATTGGGCTCTCTGCTTGGCAGGGAGCCTGCTTCCTCCTCTCTCTCTGCCTGCCTCTCTGCCTGCTTGTGATCTGTCAAATAAATAAATAAAATATTTTTAAAAAAATTTAAAGACTATACCAAGAGACAAAGAAGGATACTATATATTAATAAAGGAGACAATCCAATACGAGGATATCACTTCTGGTATCTTTCTATGTGAGAATGTATAACTCTTTCACATTAATTTAAATCTTGTACAGTATTTCCTGGGTTGCCTGGGTGGCTCAGTCAGTTAAGCACCTGCCTTCGGCTTAGGTCATGATCTCAGTGTCCTGGGATCAAGCCCTCCCTTCAGCTCAGTTGAGAGTCTGCTTGTCCTTCTCCCTCTACCACCCCCCCCCTCTCAAATAAATAAATAAAATAATTTAAAAAAATTTTGTATAATGTTTCCTGGAATGAAGATAACTATGGCTTATACTGATGGATCTTTAGGATATCTCTAGATTTTTTTTTTAATTACTAAGCAATGCTAAAACAGGGAGCATTTTTGTGTGCATAATGCTTCTATTTAATAAATATATGTTAAAATGGGTTCTATACACTAGGGATAGATCATTGGAAAATAATAAAAAGACTGACACTGTGGAGGGAAATGGTAGGAAAGGACATACAGTGATGAGTAGGATAGCCAAGGTAAGCCTCTTTGAGACTGGAAGACGTGAGCAAAGGCCAAAGCAGGTAAAGTTAGCTGAACAGATATATGGGGAAAGAACATTCCAGATGGAGAAATTAGAACAGAATCTTCAAGTTGGAACCAACCTAACGTGGTAGAGAAATATCAAAGACAGCCACAGAGCTGGAACAGTGAGGAATGGGCAGCTAGGAGGAGAAAAGATCAGAGTCCAAAGAATTCAGGGCTCTTAGGGTATTATAAAACCATGGCCATTTACTGGAGGTGAAACCTGCAAACATTGCAGAAAAATTGAAGAAAAATAAAAATAAGTAAAATTTCTCATCATATGGTATGACAACTTTAGGCTGGGCCAAGTTGACCTCTCTAAAATTTGCATCGTTATGCAAGTCTACCAGTAATTCTACCAGTAATATCTCTTCTCCCTCATCCTAAATATATTCAGGCTATTAATAATCTCTTTATTTTTTCTCCTAACCTGATTGCTGTACATTGCATTTTTCCTCATAACTAGGGAGGGTGGACATGATATTACATATATTGGCCATCATATTATCTTCTCAACCTGAATCACTTATTTTATATTGATAATATTCAACTCTTTAAATACATTATATACAATCCCCCCATATATAATAGAATACAGTGATTTTTGTCCTTTGTCCTTGCTTTTCTTGGATAAACTCTCAGTCCTATTAAAGTCCAATTAGCTTATACACAATACCACAGAAAGTTTTTGTTCAAAGGAATAATAAATGAAATATGTAGTTCCTTTGTATGAAAAGCAAAGACATTTGCTTTCTACTTTAAAAATGTTTTATTATGCAACTCTCCTTTGTATGAAAATAAGATGCGGTGTTTTTTACTTCTTATAGACTTATACTTTAATTTCTTTCCACGTTCAGCAGTAATCATCTATTTTATTTAAGGCAAAATACACATGAAAGAGTGACTCAAGCCCATGTACTGTATATCAGCTCTCTTTAAGTTTCCATAGTTAAAATATTCTATCTTATCAAAATTGAAGATTTATTGCTTAAATAGTCCTGGGTGGGGGAGTCAACTGCCTTTATGATCCATTATGTTAAAATTCACAAAAAATATTGTCATTTTGGTGATGTAATGGTGCAATAAATCACCCAATGCTGTAAAAAAAAAAAATGTTTTTTTTTTCTTTTTAACAAAAGATATTGATCATAAGGGTGCAGGGTTTTAGAAGAATGAATGAAATTAGAGAGTAAAATAAAACTATAAAAATCAAACAACATATAAGACTATTAATTCCTCTTTTTAAGACTATTAATACTTAATCAGTTCTTCCTGTGGCACCCAGCTTACCTGTAAAAATAAAATTTTGTTCATTTTTAGTGAGGAACATATAATCTAGCCTCATTTTCTAAAAACCTGGAGAAACATAAAAAATAACTGTCACTCAAAAGTGAGTTAATTTAAAAAAAAAAAAAGAAGAGCAGCTCTGAAAGTCAAAAAGACTCCCATATGTAGCTATTTGCAAAGTGATTTTAACCTTAAGTATATTTTCCTTGTTTTATGGATTAGAAAGTAATGGTTTAATATTCTCCTAAATGAGATAGGTATACTTAGCATAAATTAAGTCAACTTCACCTATATGATAATGTATTAGTGTAAGAAAAAAATCAAACTGTTAAAAATATTTCTTTTTGGTAAAATGCAATCAAATGACACAATGCATGCTTGGTAAAAATTATTTTTTTCAGCTAGGTACATTTACAGTGATGAAATTGAGCTAAATGTGAAATAATGACATTAAATGCATTTTAGAGACTCAAGGTGACAAGTTGTCTTCAACTAGTTTTGTATATATACATAATATATATAATACATATATAAATATATAATACATATGTAGAAATAAATATATTTTAATTTGTATATTTTAATATATATGTTAATTTATTTGTTAATTTATATATGTATATATAGCATTACAAATAACACTGGTTATATAAGATATCTTATATATATTATATTTATATAGATACTGAAAACTTGGAATTGAAAAAGTTAATTTTATGCTAGAAAGAACCTCTTATTTCTAGTATGACCTTTCCTACTTTTCTTGTTTGTGGTTTTATTGTCTGCTTGTGATTTTTTCCTTTGCCAGCCCTTAGGATCTTGGTACAGCTGGGACAGCAGAATCCTCTGGGGCCATCTTTCAGCACTTTATGCTTCTGCTTCATCTCAAGTCATAAGAAACTTTGATTTAAAAAGTTCCATTTGGCTTCCCACAGGGTGCCACTGGTACAGTCAACATTGAACAATATTCCAGGCCAGACATAACCCAGCTGGATAATTTTTTAAAGGTAGGTAAATTCCCAAATAACAAATTATTAAGTCCACTTCCACCAGTCCCATCTTTCTAATACAATGACCATCTTTGCTTTTTTTCTTATCATTTTCAAAATATTCTTCTCATGGGGCGCCTGGGTGTCTCAGTGGGTTGGGTTACTGCCTTCGGCTCGAGTCATGGTATCGGGGTCCTGGGATTGAGCCCCGCGTCAGGCTCTTTGCTCAGTAGAGAGCCTGCTTCCCCTCTCTCTCTGCCTGCCTCTCTGCCTACTTGTGATCTCTCTCTGTCAAATAAATAAATAAAATCTTTCTTCTCATAACAACACTTCTCATTCCATGTCAATCCTGAAACCTCCCCAGTTCTAGGTCTCATATGTCTGAAAAAGAAACCTACTTTACTTTCCTAACCATGGCCTGTAGGAGTAAATACATATTTGTGGGGTGTCTGGGTGGCTCAGTTGTTTAAGTGCTCAACTCCTGATTTCAGCTCAGCTCATGATCTCAGGGTCCTGAGATCGAACCCTGCATCTCTCTCCCTGCTCAGCAGGGAGTCTTCTTGAGATTCTCTCCCTCTCTCTCTGTCCCTCCCCCAACTCATACATGCAAGCTTCCTTTCTCTTACTCTCTCTCAAATAAATTTATCTTCAAAAAAATGCAAATTTGTGAGTCCTGAAACAGGATTTCCATAAAAAAAAAATAAGGGAAAATCTGAACATTAATTTGAACAAAAAAAGAAACTAATAAAAGGCACACATTTTAAAATTTTACAAAGCAGATAATATTTTGTTAATATATTGTCTGACATGCTTTTTCTACAATTAATATTATCTAATAGATGATTATGCACAGAATTTTTTTAAGACAACACTTGTTTCTTTAGGTTATTTCTCTGCATTGTTGGTAATTTCCTTGCCATTTTTTGGGAGCACATTTTAGAATAAGATGCTATACAACACATTCTAAAACATCAGACTGAGCCGAATATGTGGCAGCACACACTGATGTGTTTATTTCACTGTTACAGAAATTCTGATAAGTTCTATTTCCTAAAAGCCCCATCAAAACGATTATCATAAATATGATATACATGATAGTGTTTATAAATTTTGAGTGCTATATCTTTTTTTTTTCTTGTTTGAGCAGAAGAGAATCTCTGTGTTGACTAGGTATCAATGAGAACTGAATCCCCTTTCTACAATTTTCACTCTCAGAAAATTGAAATTCCATTTACCATTATCTGGTTCTTTGTATTTCAAACTTTGTTTTTCTTTTACTACTGAGATATTTCAGCTGCTGAGGATTTAGAACATGTGCAATTCTTGACTAGGTCACTGACCTTCTAACTGCATATCAAGACACTCGTAGGTGGGCACAGTTAGTGATAGGAGAATCACCATTCCACACCTCAGATCATATATTGTAACATAATTGACTTCAAACCACATACATTTATTTCATTGTATCCATACTGAACATAGCCTCAACTTCCCCTTTTAATGAATCACCAAAGTTCTATTACAACAATAATACTATATACAGAAAAAAGAAACTTTGAAGAATATCAGAGTGGAAAGAAGTCACAGTCTTAACCAAATGGAGTTAAATGTTTTTACTTTTGCAAATGTTATATACCCAAGACCATATGAACATATTACTGGGAACCTTCCCAAGACCTTGAAAGTAGTTTGTGCAATGGAAAATCCAGAGCTTAACTTTCATTGGGTATATGGGAAATCAGCCTGAAAGAGCTTTGTTTAAAAAGAGCCTTTAAAAAGTCTCAAAATCCAGAAACAAAATTAAAAAAAAAAAGAATGAATGCCATTATGCAAAAACTAGTCATCCAATGTCTTCTTACCTTGAAGACCCAGAACAAAGTCCTGCAGAACAGCAGTGATTTTAATAAATAAATAAATAATCTGGCTTTTGAAAAAAGAGAAAAAAACTGACGTTCAAATTAATATTAATAAGTAATATGATTATTTCAATATGACCATGACCAAAATTAAACATAGGTATTATAGTGACAAAAATCCTTGATCCCAGATTTATGAAAAGTGCTATCTCTTCCCATCTGTCTCTTGTTTCAGGCCAATGTCTTAGCATTCTTGGAAAGAGTAGGGAAATAATTAACATAATTAACACATTTTCCAGACCTTCTCAGATGTTTTCTAAAGATCCTTGTTGCATTTATTTTTTAACGTTTCTAAAATTCTGAGAGGTAAATTATTAAAGGAGTTGAAAAGCAAGAATGTGGCTAAGTAAGGTACAAAGAGAGACAGGAAAAAAAATAAGATAAGAATGGAACCATTATGAAGAGAATGAATACAAAAACAAAATAAAACAAAACAAAACAAACAAACAAAAAAACACCAAAAACCAAAAAACCAATTTTGAGTCAGGAGTATAACCTCATTCTGAGGAGTTGAAGAGAAAAACATATCTATAGATGTAACAAAAAATATATATATATATATCTATAGATAATCTAAAATATCTATATATGGGGGAAATGATATCAGGAGTCCTGTTTACTATAGTGAGAAAAGGCAAGAAAAAAAGGGGTGGGATATCTACATCTTTCAGCTGGAATACACAATAAATCTGGAAGCAACACAGCAGAGCTGTCTTTGGGTTATGATGGCCAACAAGCAGAGCAGGGTACCTACGAGGTATGATGACACAGAAGAGAAGAAAACCATATAATACAACTGGCAATGATTCTCTTGTGTTGCTACAGATTTCTTAATAAATAAGCACAGCAGGGAATCAAATACCAGGCATATGTAGTGACCTACAATGGTGTTGGAAGTCAAGAGGGGAAAGTTGGACATTAAGTGGTAGGGGAGTTGGGAACAGGATTTTAAGAGATTCATCCAAAGAAAATAAAGGAACAAAGGTTTCCATCATCACCTGGGAATTGAGCAATACCTGATTTTAAGACACATAAATGACAGGTATCCAGTTATCAAAAGCAGGTAAGATATGAAAACAAAAATCTTGATGTCGAGTTGGTATCTTTAGATCTGTGGAACAAGCACAGACTAACAGAATGTCAGCCTTGACCTTCTCATTGGAGCACCTGCTGCTCCCAAAACACACTTCCTGAGAGTAAATCTGCACTCACATTGGGTGGGCAGCAATAAGCAAGTAGGAAGCTTAATTTCTCTGTATTTGTCTTCCTTATTAGTAAAACGAGGACTATTATGTTATCTATTTTGTTGTGAGTATTGAATGGCATTATGTATATAGAGCATTACGATAGTATGTAAAACTTTATAAACAATCACTGTTTGCTTTCACTGTTGTCCTTTTTATCATTATATACTTAATTTGAGTAAAAAGGTACCATCTGTACCTGAAGGGTGGATAGCCCCTGAGAAAAATGACATTGACTGGTAAAGAAAAAGATTTAGATTTCAGGTGGAACCAGGCTCTAGGAAGAAACAAGTTTCCAGCCAAGCAAACTAAATGGATACCATGTCCTGAGTGAGAACCAGCTAAGAGTGAACACATTCACAAGAATGTTTAAAAAGACCAAGCCCTGGGGAGGGAGAGCAGAAACTAGAACGTTTATTTATTGTTGGTGGGGGTATAATTTTGTCCACCCATACTGGAAAATGGTTTGTCAATGTCTACCAAAGCTAAATATAGAAGTATCCAATACCTCACTAATTCTTGTCACAAGAGAATATCCAGAAGAAAGTAATGCATACATCTACAAGCAGACATACACAACATCATCTGTAAGAGCTTTATTTATAATAGACAAAACCTGGAAACAACCAAAATGTGCATCAACAGGAGAACGGATACATAAATTGTAGCATAGTCATACAGTGGAAAACTATTTAACAATAAAAAGAGAACAAACTAAGCAATATGGATGACTCTCACAGAAGTTAAATAAAGCAAAATAAAAGAACTCAGATGCAAAAGAGCCTTCCTGTAAGATTCAGCTTACAGAAGTTCACTAGCAGGCAAAACTAACCTCTGGTGAAAGAATCAGAATGTTTATTCCTTGAGAAGAGTAGGCGGATATTTGAAGAAGGACCTTGGGGGAGCTGTCCAGGGTGCTAGAGTTCTATAGCTTCATTTCTGCTGTGGTTCATTGACTGTAAAAACTAATCTGTATTAAATACATGCATCCTTCATGGTATAGAAGTTAAATCTCAATTTTAAAAAATTGCAAGAAATAAAGATGAGACTTGAGTAAGGCCTCCGTTTGAGAAGGATGACGATGCCTGTTGGTTATTTCATGATTTCTCTGTTGGTGCTGACCTAACCGATTCAAGTACATTAACCTTTCATATCAGCCGTAAGGGGAAGACATTCAGATTTCACTGAGTCTGGGAAAGGATTTATGACTCCCACATGAATGAATAATTATGCCTGAACATGAGTAGGAGACAGCCTATGCTGCCAGGACATACAGTGAGGCAATTCAAAACCTTAATCTGTCATGTAGGGGTGCCACATAGGGGTGCAAAGCATGCAAATAAGTTCTTCTGTCTTTGGTGACAGTTTAAGGCAATAATTAAAGATACTGGACCCCCAGTCAAACTCTACTAGGTCAAAGCTGCTTCTTAGCAGCTCTGTGAACTAGGCAAGCTATACAACCTGTCTGAGTTTCAGTCTGTTCATGTAAAATGCACTAATAAAGATACCTATCTCACAGGTTTATTTTGAGGATGAAATGGGTTCATATAGAGAAAGTATTTAGGAGATGACCTGGCATATAGTAAAGTCTATGTAATGTTACATTGTACATTGTTTCTCAAGAGTGACTACTGCAATAATTTCAATACTTTAATTAGACAATAATTTCTCTACTTTAAAAATTCAGAGAGTAATAAAATTTCACTAATACATGTTTAGGTGACTGACACAGGTTCTCTAGACATTGATCTCACCCAAGAAAGACATTAAAAAGTGAACTACAATACTGTATCCATGTCACAGAAGGACATATTAGAAACCCACAACAAGGACAGAAATTATCTCTACATAAACATCATCCATTAAATGAACTAAATTTAGCACCTGGATAACTCCACAGTGAAATGCTTTTATTTTCCTTTCCTAATTTTATCCTAGAAACAGGAAAACTTCGTCATTGTCCAGTTTATTAAGCACAAGCCATCTGGTCCCTTTGGCGTTACCGGTGGTAGTTAAATTCATGCTGGAACATTTGAAACCTCAATTTCCATGTTAACTTCACAGGCAACTCTGGGGAGGGCAGGGGAAAGAACATATTATGTTGAAAGGCTCCAGTTATGAGATGAAGAGGTTGAGACTCATTTAACCAGGATTCACGTAAAAGCTAAGTGTTGGAAGTTGTTATGCTTGTAAGCCCTTCACAATGCCTACTGCCAACAGAGCTATACATACGTGGGAAACTAAACTCCTAGGAAGAGGCTGATGTCCTGTCTCAAAGGACAGATGTAAGGCTAATTATGTGGACTGCGTAGAACAGATTCAATGGTCCGGCAGATGCAGATGTGTTTTAGATGGTCATATCTAGATTTTTAGAACAGGATGCAGTGGGGAAGCTGATTTGGGAATAAAAAAACATATTTGCTGGGATACTTAACTCTATCACTAGAGGACATGTGGGAGGTGCCCCCTCCTGTACCTTATAACTGGGACAAAAGTATCCCAAAGAAGCGTTTGGGTTATTCCTGTCGGAGCACTGTCTAGTGAGCAACTACTCCAGACACTAAACATCACCACAGTTAAACATTTGTGAAAATGATTTAGAGACGAAATTAAAAGTTGCAACAGGAAACTTTAAATGATAAAGTAAGGAATTAGCCAAAACTTTGTTTTGCAGAGTTCACTTTTTTCCTTTCCAAATTCTACTTAAACCATGACAACAAATGTTTTATAGGGTATCCTTTTATAGTACTTTCTGGCATACTGAAAACAGAAGTTTAAGGTAGAGATTTCCAATTTCAGTAATCAAAACATATTTGATTTGCCTAGGCTTTCAACAGTGAAGAAGAAAATAATTTCTTAAATTTGACAACAGGACATATACAAAACATGAGTGTGACAATCAAGCATGATACTCCCCAATTCTAATTCAACTAAATATGGAGTAGTAGAATATTTGCTTTAATTTCTCCTTCAGAAATATTTTAGAGTAGCTCAAGGAAGCATGTTAGGTAGCCCAGACTCCCAATTCATTTATTTATGCAATAATTTATTCATTCATTATCTACCATACATGCCAGGAATCACCATGTGGTAGAACTGCCAGCACATCGGCAAACAAACCACAGTCCCAACCCTGAAAATCTCTTTGTCTATCATACCTCACGGGGACAACTGTAGGATACTATAGGAGTAGAGTAGGGAGATACCTAAAACAGACAATAATTACAGAGCATTCTAGAAGGAGGATAATGTTTGATATCAGAAACTGTGTGGGAAAGCAGAAAATGGATACCTTGTCATAGCTAGAGGGCATAGCATGTGAGAAGAGGGAAGAATATGTGGTACCTGCCTGGATGGGCTAACATTGTGATGTGTTGGTAATGAGGGCATGTGTCAGGGAGAGGTAGGACTTGAGAAGAGAGGATAGGTAGGCAGGTGCTAGAACACGATAAGCTAAGGATTTTGTCTCCAGCACCAGTAATGCTAGGTACCCATACGTCATGACCCTATGATTCATCTGAGTATTAGTGTCCTCAGTGCAAAACACTTTTCAAAAGAAAATGAAAGAATTTTCTCCATGATAGCCTAGGTAAGAAAGCTGGGTTAGGATAAAGTTAGCTAAGGTTCAAGTAAGGATGGGTTGTCAGAAATGTGTCAAGAAGGCTGAATTCTAAGAAAAAAGCACCCAAAAATGCATTCCCTTGTATCTAATTTACCTTAGGGAATCATAGGAAAACAAATAACTAATAATATACATTGTGTACAGTGTCACGATACTATATATCACCTTCTAGTAACTCATAAAATCTCCAAGACATATAACCCTTTGTTGAGAGTGGTATTTTAAGGGAGCAAAGTGAATAAAGAAAAATAAATAGCTATAGTGTGTGAATGGAAAGTTAGGAAAAAAGGAAATTCTGAACAAGGTATTATAACAAAAACATAAGCATTCAAGACCCCTAGAAATATTAATGAGGGTAGGCTACAGCTGAGCTCTCCACATTTGTGAAATGGGAGCTTGAGTCAAGTTTTAAAAGCTCCTAGATAAGATTAAGTCCAAATACTGGAAGACTCGGGGTAGTGGGTATCTGATATTTGAGCTCCACCACAATAAACTGCATCACCATAAGGAGCTTAACTGTGTCTCTGAGACACAGAACCAGAGAGAGATTAATACTTCAGGAGCCTGTGCACAATTTTGTTTGGGGAGAGGTAATCATGACCATGAATCATCATCATCATCATCATCACCATCATCAAGAAGATATTAAATAAGAGGAGTATCCAAAAGGCTGGTTGAGCGGCACCTTAATGAGTCAATAAAAAAAAATTAAAATTAAAATCTTGCTTCCATCTCAAATGGAAATTAGGTTTTCTAAAACTGAATAGGTAATTTCTTCCTTTCATTGACAGGAAAAGGAAGAAAATAAGCACAGGTACATTTCTTTACAATGGAGGGGAAGGGAATATGGAGGCAACACTCAAAATGCACTTCCATAGGGACACTACCACTGTTTGACAAGGATGTCTCTATTCCCACTGTATCCTTACAGTCTTCCCAGAGGGAAGAAAAATGTAAACTAACATTTTCATTTTGGATTTACTGAAGTATTTACTTTAAGCAATGATCCAGACAATCAAATAGCTCTCTCACGTAGAAAACATTTTGATAAGTAGGGCAAACACACATGCAAAAAAAAAACAAAAAAACAAAAAAACCTCACTAAATATATCATATAGTTTGACAGAGGAATGTGGGAAATAGGAAGTTAAAGGTAATTCATCTCTTGTTTATCATGAAATTTTGTCATGAAGAAGAAAAACACATTTGCAAAACGAAGGAAAGGTGGCTCTAACAGAGTAGAGAATGATAGAATGCACCTTCAGTTGAAGAAATTGGGGAAGGCTGCATTGGGGTGACTTTTAAGAATGACTATTATGTAGGTTACCTCTGAAACTAGGATGTGTGTGCAAATAGTTATCTGAGTGGTCCCCCGAAAGTCTGACTAAGGAGTTAGAAAGTTAGATGGGAATGGAAGGACACTAGTAAAAGTTGACTTAAAAAAACAGTCTGACACTGTAAGCAACTGGGAATGAATACAGCTGGAAATGTACACCTGTATTTTACCAATACAGGTGAAAACACACCTCCACTTGTTTTCTGACTGGGGAAAGAAAACCAGTTAGGATGACTAATTTTCTGTGTCAGCTTGACTGGGCAACAGGATAACAGATTTGGTTGAACATTGTTATGGACAAAGCTCCTTGACATTGGTCTTGGCAATAGATTTCTGGATATAACATTGAAAGCATAAGCAGCAAAAGCAGACACAGACAAATGTGAGTGATTACATCAAAATAAAAAGCTTTTGTAAAGCAAAGAATCCACAAACAACAATATGAGAAGACGATCTACAGAATGGGAGGAAATATCTGTGAACTGCATATCTGAAACAGGGTTAATATCCAAAATATATGTGGAACTACTACAACTTCATAGCAAAGAAAAAAAAAAAAACGAGAAAAAGGACAAAATGCCTAAATGGGCATTTATCCAAAAAAGGTTTTTTTTGTTTTTTGGGTTTTTTTTTTTTTTTTGCATTTATTACAACTTGGATGACGCTGGAGGACATTATGCTCAGCAAAATAACCAGACACATAATGACAAAGACAGTATCATTTCACTCATATGCTGTAATCTAAAAAATTTGAACTCCCAGAGCCAGGAAATAGAATGTTGGTTACCAGGTTCTGGAGGATGAGGAAAATGAAAGATGTTGGTCAAAGGGTATAACTTATCAATTACAGATGAGTTCTGGGGGTTTAATGTACAGCTTGGTAATTATAGTTGATAATACTGTCTTGCATAATTGAAATTTGCTTGGAGAGTGATCTTAAGTGTTATCACCACACACACACAACAGTAGCTATATATGAGGTGATGGATGTATTAACAAACTTGACTGTGGTAATTATTTCACAATGTTTACATACATTCAATCATCATGTTGTACAATCTAAATATAAACAATTTTGTCAATCATACCTCGTTAAAGCTGGTAACGAGTTTAAAAATAAAATAGTAAAACAAAACATTATTCTAGGTGTGTCTGTGAGGATGTTTTTCATGAGATTAACATCTGAATCCCTAGACCTAGTAAAGCAAATTCACATCCCCAAAGTGTATGGACATCACCCAACTCATTGAAGGCCTGAACAGAACAAAAAGGCAGGGTAAGAGAACTCCCTCTCTACATGTCTTTGAGCTCAGACACTGGACTTCTGCTTTCAGGCTTACACCATTGGCTCTCCTGGTACTCGGGCTTTTGGACTTGGACTGGAACTATACTCTTGACTCCCCTCGGTCTCCAGATTGCGGACTATAGATCTGGGGACTTCTCAGACTTCATAATCATGTGAACCAATTCCTTATAATGAAATATATATATATATATATATATATATATCATATGTGATAAATCATATAGATAATAAATTATATATATATGTATATATAATTTATATATATATTTTTATATATATATATAAATATATATATATATTTATATATATATTGTGTATATATATATATATATATATATATATCCTATTGTTTCTCTGGATAGCCTAGATTAGTTTAATCTACCAGAATACCTTTTCTTCTAACTCCCATCTGAGTGGCTGAGGGCTGTTTCTGTGGCCTCAATTCCCTAACAATTTGATGTGTACTAGAATCACAAGTGCCCCGGCCACCAATAAAACTTTGCAACAACCATGAACATTGGACAAAGCCTTAAAAAACTGGAAGGAGAATTTTCCATGACAGAGCAAACAGTATAAGCAAATGCACATAGATGGGAAAGTTCAGAGGAAAATCAGGAACATATACAAAGCAGTTTGGAAGTTTAAAAGGAGTGAAGAGAAGTCTGATGGAACAGGATTGGAAGAGGATAACCTTACGGATCTAGATTAACAAGTTCATTTTTCTCCCTGCAGAAAAATTACAAGCAAAAGTATTTTTGAGCAGTAAAGTGATATAAACAAGACTAACCTTTGGAAAGATTGGTGGGCAATCAGGTGGAGAATGTAATAAAAGGGAAAAGAATATTGATTGAGAAAGAAGCCAGTTAGAAGGGTCTTGAAAACAACCTGGAGTGAGGTTCTGAGAATTTGATTTGGGCAAGATGAAATAGAAATTGAGAGGAGAAGAAGAAAGCAGAGCTGTTACAGAGGCAGACTCCCTAAAGTTTGGTTAGTATTTCAATGTAGACCATAAGGAAAAAGAAAAAACAAAAACAAAAACAAAAACACAAGTTTGTTTCCTGCACTCCCCCCACCGCCAAGATCAAGAACTTGGGACAGAATCCTGCATGTTAAATGGTGGTCATGATAAAGGGATAATGAGTCCTCTTTTGGATCTTCTGTGTGCATGAACTTGACATGAACCTGGGTTGACCATGTTAGATCTGTTAAAAGAAGGGAGCTGGTTAGGTCAAGGACAGTGAAGAATACAAGAGGCACTGCTGGAGGGTAGGCTGTGTGAGGCTCCATTGAGGAGAAAGAAGGAAGGTGCTTATGAGAACAGAGAAAACAAATGTCACCAGTTAAAGGCAAGGGACCATATTAGGCAGTGCTGAGAGATGAGGCAGTATTTCTTGGAAATACACTGACCATCTACAAGGAGATGCTAACAGGAGTCTGACAAGGGTGATGAACATATCCATTCTTTGTATACCTGGGCACCACTGGGACTTAAAAACAGTAGATGATCAATTCATATTATTTGACTGGTGATGGGAGAGCAGGGGGAAAAAATAAAAAAAGAGGAAAGGCAAGAAAAGACAAAAGAGAGAGAAAATAAAATGCAAGGAGAATATAGTATCCCAATAAATTCTCCCCTCCAGGCACACAAAAGGAAGGCACAGAGCTGCTAATACCCTTCTTGCAAGAGAGGAGCAGGCTCATTATTTTTACACTTTCTAAAGTTACTTCCTGCTCTGTGCTACTTCTGTAGGAGCACCAGACTTGCTTAGATGGCAAACATGTCAGAAGGCTTTTAAATCTTTTTAAAAGATTGCCTGGGGCTTCTCCTTCACAGAGCAGAATTGAACAGTGCCCTGAATGTGCTTCCTCAGTAGGATGCAGATCTGCTCTTACCTAGACTTCTGAGTGTCTGGCCCTTCTTTAACCACTTTATCTCCTACAAGAGGAAATTCATAGTGGACTGAAAGAAGATCCCAAGGTCAGACAGGAAGTGAGATGATAGAGGAAAGGTCCTCATCTCATTCTCTGTTTTCTGTCTCGCCTTGCTGGACTCAATTCTTATTTGTGCTTCGAGATTATTAACTGGAAAAGTTTTGTTCTACAAACAATGATCACAGATCTCAATACAATCATAGTGAGTGACTAAGAACGTTACATACCCATTCTCGAATAATATTCACAAAATTCGTGTAAAAGACGTTACTGTCTTTATTTCTCAGGTAAGAGAATTAAGGTTCAGAATCTAAATGCAGTTGAAACTCTTAATTCCAGGAAACACTCTAAAGGTTGCAGGTGGGGAGGTGGGTAGGATGATGAGGTAACTGGGTGATGGGCATTAGGGAGGGCACTTGATGGAATGAACACTCGCTGTTATATGCAACTGATGAATCACTGAACTCTACTTCTGACACTAATAATACACTACGTGTTAAGTAAATTGAATTAAAAAAAAAACTTTGAAAAATAGTAATAAATACATTTAGTTGACTTGTCCCAGGCCACAAAACTAATAATAATAGCATAATGTGGGTATGAACCCCTGTTGCCTGACTCCAAAATCCATCTTCTTTCCAAGACCTGGAAATGCTTCTCAAACTTTGTGGACTACCGTAACACCAACTGTCAGGCAGAAATGAGGGAGTTGGACTTGATGAACACTCTGAATAAGCCTGTGGTTTCCTTAATTGTTCCTAAAGATCATTTTTCGTAGATTTTGTGATCTTGGGAGACTTCTCGCACATTTATTCATAGAGAGGTTCTAAGGCATTTTACTTGCTTGAAAACCAGAAAGACTTAACAGGTTAATAAGTATGTGAATTAGGAACTAACTAAGAAGAGGCATTTCTTGGGAGCTTCTTGACTGTTAAAGGGATTTTCACTCTGTTACAGTCCCTATAACTTCTATTTATAATGTCCTTCAATTTATTACTTCATCTATGGAAAACTATAGTAGGAACGCAATAGATATTAGATTCTCAGTATATCTCATTGGTGAATTATTTAGCCTGTCTTGTCTAAATGTAGTCTTATATAAATATATCTTGGACTTATTCATGTATTTCATCATCAGATAGAGGTGATCTACATAGAAGAATAAGCCTCATTTTTAACACATCTTGAATTAATAGACTAGATATGTGTAATGTTTATATTGATATAATATAAAAATATTCATAGACTGTTTAAAGTTATTTGAACTGCACACTACTTGCATTAGTTTACCAAGTACTACAAAGTTAATTTGACGTGATTTGATGCTGTTTTTCTATGATTAAATTACATTCTTGAAATAAAAAGACATTACCCTAAGTTAATAGTTACTTCGGTTAAAATGCAAACTATATAAATGCATGTTGAAACATTTGTAATTTTCTCTGGCCAGAAAAAAGAATTGTGTACCACTGCAAATCAATTCCATTGATTTCCCTTATCTACATCACAGTTTAAAAAGTTCATCTTAGGGGCGTCTGTGTGGCTCAGTGGGTTAAGCCTCTGCCTTTAGCTCAGGTCATGATCTCAGGGTTCTGGGATGGAGCCTGGCATCAGGTTCTCTACTCAGGAGGGAGCCTGCTTTCCCCCGCCCCCAATGCCTGCCTCTCTGCCTACTTGTGATCTCTGTCTGTCAAAGAAATAAATAAAATCTTGGGGGGGGGGGAAGCCCATCTTAGGTAAGCAAAGACAGTTTTGAGTTAAGGACAAGAGGTCATATTTCTAAGATATTCCACATTCACTAGCTTTTACTGCAAATGTAGTAAAGACTACATGAATAATGCATTATATGTTAAAAAGGAGGAAAAATGCAAATTTAATAAGGTTCAATCTATGTTTATATCTTTGTATCCAAATTAAGGAAGGTATGTCATGACTATGAAAGACAGCAATTATGGAAAAGCCAAGCATATGCTCTCACTTAATGTCATCCCAGCTCTTAGCTATTCAAGAGAATACGAAAGAAGATTCATAAAGCTTTTCAAGTTTTCTTCTTTTGGTTCCATAACCAGTATTTACACAATTCACTTTTCAGAAGGCAGGCTGGGATGCCAGACAAAGAGAACTGTTGAAACCTGTGCTACACCATTTCACTACATTTGGCGGGGCGGGGGGCGGGGGGGGGCATGTCAGATTTCTAAACTTCCAGAGCAAAGAACTACATTAAAGACTGGGAGTACTTAAAGGATTATTTCGGAGGTGACTTAACCACATCATCCCCGTCACACATCAGTAGGTATTAGAGGCGATCAGCTTTACTGATTTAGGGGGCTTGTTTATTAGAGAATCTTGATTGCCTAAAAATCCTTGATAATCTGACAATTTACTGAAAACATGTCAGACTAATTGCACTGTACTTTCCGACATTCATCTCAACTCATTTTTAGTGCAAGTAATTTTAAAACGTTATTAGTGTAGATCCTTGAATTTGCATAATTTGCAAGTTATTTTTCTTTTCCTTTTTACACCAGTGTTTCCAAATTAGATGGTAATTTCCAGCATGTGTAATCACATATACTTCACATAGCATGAAGAATCATGGAAAACACTCATCAATTCATTAGTCCAGTGAGTGCATATTATGTGTATATAATAGTAGATAAGGCAGTCACGATTTCTATAGCTAGGAGTTTATAGTCTACTCAAGGAGACTATTAAACTAGTGATCATAATCTTAGTAGACAAGAGTTATAATAAATAATCACAGGTCACCACATGGACACATTGCAGAACCACATTATGTGTCCCCTCCGTATCCTATGACTGTCCAAAAAAGTCAAGGACAATTCCAAAGGTTGCACCATTAAAAAAAAAAAAAAAAAAAAAAAAAAAAAAATTCCAAAGGTTGCACCATTAAAAAAAAAAAAAAAAAAAAGACTGGGAAACTGACATGAATCCTACCATACCTATTAAAAATGAAAAGTCATTTAAACTAGGAAGATCTTTTCAAAAAATATCTAAAACAGAAACAATTAAAAAAAAAAGTGTATCTCCATGAGAGAAAACATCACTAGGGCTTCATTCAACAATTCATACCTAGCTTACTGCCTGTCATGTAGTAAGGGTGAGTCACTATTTCTGAAATAATAAATGGATAAAATAACTAGTGATTCATACTGAAATTTCTCTATTTCTGCATCTCAATGCTATGATGTTTTATAAAATGTCACTTGTCTGCATTATTATGGTTGCTTCAAGTCACCATGTTTTGAATACATAATGCGATACTAAATTTTTTAGTACCTTGAGGAGGAAGTTATAATATATGAGTAAACAGGTTTACAGAGGTTAAAAAACTTGCTGAAGATCACATAGGCAATAAAGGTCAAATCTGAGAGACAGACTCATCTGTCTGACTCATCTCATTTGACATGACCCACTCTCTTCCCATGACATAAGTTCCATCAACTCGGGCAATAACTGAATTCTTTCTACCCATATGTTATTTTATGACCCAGGGAAAATAAACCTGCTTAGCAGCAGCTGTCTCCATATAAGCTTACTGAAAATGTTACTATGATCAGAAGTTAGAAATGAAAAATACCTCTCACAACTCATTTCCTAGCTAGAGGACATAACACTTAGTCTAAATGCCAAGGATTGTTCCCTTGCAGAGCAGGCTGGATGCCTGGATGCAGCACTATATCTTATTTTGCAGAAAATAACCTTTCAAGGAAGAATAAATGCTTCTCAATGATGATATGAACTCTCTTACAAATAAATTCACCCCTCATTTGTCAAGCTTAAATTAACACTGGGAGATATACGGTGCTTTCCAGAGGGACTGAAAGTCCTGCCTTTGAGACAACTTTGTTCCCTTCTGATACATTTTAAAGTTAATAAGCATATATTAAAATAAGAATCTACCTAAAGATCTGCATTATGTTAGACACCTCAGATGATTTTCCTTAAAAGGAAATAATGCCTAAGACTTGGAACTTACTATTGAGTAACAGAGTAGTAGTTCAGGATACATAACATAAGACACAATCAGAGTGTTTAATAAAATATTTGATTTTAGGATATGTACAAGAAATGCACTGGGACTCCAGTAAAAGGAGAAAGAAAGGCAAAGCTATAAATCAGACGTGGACATTCTTCTGTGATTTGGGATCCACCCTTGCACAGCAGGAAAAGTTTTAGACTGAAATTCCTAAGACTTGGTTCACAGTCATTCAGCTATACAAACTTATATATTCACCTTTTTATTCATTACTTCATGGATAGTATAAGAATTTATGAATACTTACTATGGACCATGCATTATCCTAGGCACTGGATGTATTTTAGTGAAAAAAAAATATGTATGCTCCATGCCTTTAGGAAGTTAACAGTGGTCCAATAAACAAATGAAAAACAATAATCTAAGTATCCATCTACTAATCCCTCCAATAATCTAACTACTATCCATCTACTAATCCCTCCAATCCCTTCCAGCCTCCTTCATTCCCTTTTTAAATAGATGGATAGATAAACACACAGAAGTATATACATATGTATATGTTTATAAAATGTACCTGTTTTAATTCATATTTTAAATCTGTGGTAAATAAACAGAAACAACAGAAAATAAGTAAGAAACAACAAGAACAAGAATATAAATATATCTACCTAGAGAATGGTCAGGAAAGATGTCGCTGAAAACTAACAGGAAGAGTCTTGAAGAATGTGAGAATTCCTGGTGTGCTGCAGAATTCCAGAGAGAAGGAAGAGCATGTGTGAAGGCGCTGAGATGAAAGCAATCTTGGGTTGTTCAAGAACATTAAAGGGTCTACTGTTCCTGGAAACAGGAAGAAGGTAGCCCAAGGTGAGTTAAATCTAAGGTCAGACAAAGACAGAATCAAAATGGATTTATGAGACCTAGAAAAGTATTGGTGCATTATTCTAAGTGCAAAAAGAAGTGATTTTAGAGAGTAATTTATGATTTCAAAGATTTTGATGGTTTGTAAGTGAAGAATAGAGTGGAGGGAGTTCATCATGGAAGTAAGAAGGAGGATCTTGCTGTAATGCCAGGCAGCTGAAACGGAAAGTTAAAATAAGTGACAGTGACAACAGGCAAAAATGAGTACGTTAAAATACACTTAGAGGGAGAAAAGTAGAACAATATATCCAATCAATCTGTTGCTTGTATTCTCATGAAAACTTTCAAGTCTGCTATTTGCTATACTCTCTTAGAGTTATAACTTTAAAAAAAAAAAAACTATAAGGGAATTTATTAAAGAAAATGAGAGGGGCGCCTGGGTGGCTCAGTGGGTTGAGGCCTCTGCCTTCGGCTCAGGTCATGATCCCAGGGTCCTGAGATCGAGCCCCGCATCGAGCTCTCTGCTCATCAGGGAGCCTGCTTTCTCCTCTCTCTGCCTGCCTCTCCGCCTACTTGTGATCTCTGCCTGTCAAATAAATAAATAAAATCTTAAAAAAAAAATGAGAAAATCAGATATCACCAGAAAAGGGTTAGTGTTACTCTTCTGCATCAAATAAAATCAGTCTGATCCTAACTAGATTAGCTAGTTTTATTCAGTTTCCTCACCTGTTGATGAGAGTTGATAAATATCATTTTTGAATTTGCTATGTTCCAATCCTTGCACTGCTACATTTTAATGATAGTGTAAATAGCTTTTATTAAAAGTATCTGGATTACATTCTAATGCTTTGAGATTTGAGGAAAAAATTTGCAAAAAAAGAAACCTGAAAAAATTCATGAGAATATTCTCAATAGATTGCCTGGATAGTATTTATCTGATTTTTCAGAAACTGCATCATAAAATTATTTTGGATTCACAGGAAAAAAAATGAGTTTGTAAAAAGTACCTGTCTCTCCAAAAACTATTTCATGATCCAATACTTGATTGATTTCTAATTTATAATCATGCCAAATAAAAGTAATATCTGTCCTTAGCATTTTTTAATTTCATTATGATATGAGAAATATTTAAAAATTGGGAATTTGTAGGAGATATTAATAAAAATAATTTTTAAAAGGCCAGTTATTCCTTAGTAGTATTTTTTTCTTAAATTATTGTTGGCATACAATGTTATTAATTTCAAGTGTATAACATTGTGCTTCCACAACTCTATACACAATTCCTACCATGATAAGTGAAGTTATCATCTGTGACCAAAGCTATGATAATATTATTGACTATATTCCTATGTTGTACTTTTCATCCCCACATCTTACTTATTTTATAACTGGAAGTTTGTACCTCTAACTCTCTTTCACCTATTTCACTGATCCCCCAACCCCTACCCTCTGGTAACCACTAGTTTGCTGTATTTATAACTTTTTTTTTTTTTTTTTTTTTGTCCTGCTTGGTTTTTTCTAGACTTCACATATAAGTTATATCATACATTAATCATCTTTCTCTGACTTATTTCTCTTAGCATAATATGTTCTAGGTCCATCCATATTGTTGCCAATGGAAATATTTCATTCTTTTTTATGGCTGGGTAATAGTCCATCATATTATACCACCATCTTCTTTCTCCATTCATCTATCCAGGATCACCTGGGTTGCTTCCATATCTTGGAATGTTGCAGTGAACAAAGAGGTACATATATTTTTATGAATTAGTGTTTTTGTCTTCTTCAGGTAAATGCCCAGTAATGGGACTACTAGATAATATGGCACTTCACCTTTTACTTTATTGAGGAATCCCCATACTATTTTCTTTAGTGGCTGCATAATTTGCATTCCCACCAACAGTACATAAGGGTTCTCTTTTCTCTTCATCTTCACTAGCATTTGTTATGTCTTATCTCTTTGATATTAGACATTCTGACTGGTGTAAGATGATCTCTCACTGTGGTTTTGATTTGAATTTTCCTTATGATTAGTAATATTGGGCAACTTCTCACATGTTTATTGGCTATCTGTATGTCTTCTTTGGAAAAATGTCTATTGAGGTCCCTTGCCCAAATTAAAAGGTTTTTTCTTATTGTAGCCATGAATAGTTACCACATCTTAACAATAATTAATTTAGTAATAATACAGCATTTTTTGTTTGTTTGTATTGAGAGAGTGAGAAAGAGAGAGCAAAAGAGGGGAGAAGGTCAGAGAGAGAATCAGACTCCCCACTGAGCAGGGAGCTAGTGCGGGACTCAATCCCATGACTCCGAGGATCATGGCCTGAGCCAAAGGCAGTCCAGTTGCTTAACCAACTGAGCCACCCAGGTGCCCTAATACAGCAGTTTTTATTCAAAAGCTCATGTGTTAGATGTTGGGGACAGGGATGATATTCCATTTTCAATCACGGTCATTCTATTTTGAAAATCCTCTATGGTGAACCAATTTTTTTGCTGAATAACTCAGCATCTGTAACACTTTATGCATAATGTTAAAATTCTATAACAAATGGACAAAAATTTGACCCTAATGGAAACTACTTCATAATTTATAACAATAATCCCAAATCATTTATAGTCCCTAGAACTGCCATATAAATTCTCAGGAAAATTAAGATATTTTCTTTTCTTTCTTTTTTAAAGATTTTTTCTTTTTCTTCTTCTTCTTCTTTTTTTTTTTTTTTTTTTTTTTTTTTTTTTTTGAGAGAGAGAGAGTACATGAGCAGGGGAAAAGAGAAGGAAGAGGGGGAGGCAGAGAATCCCAAGAGAGACTCCAGAGTCAGCACAGAGACAGATTTAAGACTTGATCTCATGACCTTGAGATCATGACCTGCACCAAGACCACTCATAAGATGCTTAACTGACTGAGAAACACAGGTTCCCCAAATTAAGATATTTTCTATTCCCTTAATGGCAGTCATCGTTTGAAAGCCTCACAGTACATAGTTCAGAAATGACAAACATGTTTCCTTGGTAAGTCTGTTAGAAAAAAACAGGATCTATATTTCACATAGGCACTGGTCCAGTATAAAATTATTGTTCAGATAACCCAATCCCACTTTAAAGGCTTTATTGATTTACCTTGTACCTGAACAACAACCTAATTTTCTTAAAGTGATTACAGGATTTAGAAAAAAAAAAAAATCAAGGTCATGTCTACAACGAAGATGGGACTGTACCACAGTTTCTAACCTTAAGGAAGAGGCAGGTTTCAAAAACTTGGCTCATTTCCTAGAAGCCAGCTAAAAACTCCACTCAGGCCACAATATATATGATATATGAACAATATTTCTAGGTAAAACCTGAGTTTAGATTTTTAAGCTAAAATCACAATATTCTATTCTCCTTGCTGCCTGAGAAAGATGAAAGACTCTAAAACATCTGAAATCCCTCTTAATTGTTCCATCTTTGTGGCAGTGGCAGAAAGGTAAACCCCACTGAATCTTGCATATGAAATTTTTAAATGGTACAAGGAGAAGGCAGGAAAGAAAATTAGAAGAGGGAGAAATAGAGATGGACATAGGAAATCTAACTCTGATGATAATACTTTTTTTCCATATATGTCTAAGGAAAGCACATATACATGTGAACTCATTTAAATATGCACTTAAATAAAACAACAGAAGGGATGTAAATGTCACTTTGCACATGTTAAGTTAGTAAAAGAAAAATAATTATGATTAGTTTTTATTTACTTAGCATTTTACCATTGAAATGAGGACCAGGAACACAAAAATAATGCACATTTATATAAATATCATCTGCAAAAAAGAAGGCTGTTGGATTGTGTGTGTGTGTGTGTGTGTGTGTAAGGGAGATTTTCAAGGAAACAACATCACTTTAGAAGCACTTTGTGGGGCGCCTGGGTGGCTCAGTGGGTTAAGCCGCTGCCTTCGGCTCAGGTCATGATCTCAGGGTCCTGGGATCGAGTCCCGCATCGGGCTCTCTGCTCGGCAGGGAGCCTGCTTCCCTCCCTCTCTCTCTCTGCCTGCCTCTCCATCTACTTGTGATTTCTCTCTGTCAAATAAATAAATAAAAAATCTTTAAAAAAAAAAAAAAAAAAAAGAAGCACTTTGTAAGACCACATGGCAGCTACCACCTGCAATCCATTCTTCAAGCATAGCCAGAAACAAACAAACAAAAAAAATAGACATTTATTTATTATATCTGAGGAAATTATAAATTGCAAAGCATATCCCACAATATTTAGAACTCTCAAAACTGGGTTCTTTTTCATCGTTTCATTTTGTTTTTGTTCTGTTGTTGCTGGTATCCTCCTGATGATGCCCAGTGAAACTGACAAAATGAGAAGGGCTGGGACACCTGTTTATGGGAACAACAAAAAAGAAGCAGATGAGGTTGCTGTATCTCATTCTGCAACCACAGCACAGGGAGGTAAGTATTTAAAGGAGGAAGGAACTCTTTATAGCTGATGAAAGGAAATAAAAGAAAAACCAGAGTCTGAACACATGGCAAATCCTTGGGACTGAGAGAAAGCCAAGTAGGTTCCAAGAGGACCATAGTCAACAGTACCAAGTGTGCCTAATAATCCCCACTCTACTGTTACTGTGAGGCTAAAAAAATATGTAGAATAAATATCCAGAACATAACACACATGAAATTAATAAAAAATGGTAATCCTCATTCTTTAACAGATTATTTTTTAAACTGTGCCTATATATAAAGTAGTTTTTATTGAGTGGAAGGTGATTGGCAATGTCAGATATTTCAGCATTCAAAAGAAAGATGGAAGCATGCAACAATCAGAAATTTAATGGCCATGTAAATGAGGGACCTCAGTACCAATGGAGTCTTTGAAGCCAAACTAAAGTCCATTAAGGAGTTGGTATGAATACTAGAATTGTAAATAAATTCTCAAACTGTAAAACACCAAGAAGAAAAAATAAGGAAAAAATATCTTGGAACAGAGACCTTGGCAAGAATTTCTTGGATAGGACACTAGCAGCTCAGGCTACAGAAGCAAAAACAGAAAAATAGGACTACATCATGCATATCACTGAAATGCAAATTGAAAACACACATACCTGTTAGGATGACTAGAAGCAAAGAAATAATAATAATAATAATAATAATAATAACAGATACTGGTGAGGGAGAAAGGGAGCCCTTTGGTGGGAATGTAAACTGGTACAGCCATTATGAAAAACAGCATAGATCCCCTCTAAAAATTATGCATGAAACCACTATATGATCCAGCAATCCCACTTCATGTGTATATCCAGAATTGAAATCAGGATCTTGAGATATCTGCACTCTCATGTTCACTGCAGCATTATTTATATTAGCAAAGACATGGATGATCTAATTGTCCAAAGACAGATGAAGAAAATGTGGTATGTGCATAAAATAGAATATTACTAAGCTTAAAAAAAATCATGACATTTGTACCACATGCAGGAACTCGGGAGGCATTATACTAAGTGAAATAAGCCAGAAATAGAACAAATACCAAAGAATCACACTTATTGTATAAAAATAAATTCATATAAGCAAAGAATAGAAGGTGGTCGCCAGAAGCTAGGAGAAGGGGAAATCGGGAGGTATTGGTCAAAGGGTACAAAGTTGCAATTATTATGCAAGACAAATAAATCCTAGAAATCTACTGCTAAGGCAATGATGCTCAACTAGAGGCAATTTTACCTTCCATGGAACATTATGTCTAGAGATGCTTTAGTTGATATAACTGAAGGTCTATATGTCACAT
Organism: Mustela lutreola; assembly: GCF_030435805.1. Taxonomy (NCBI): domain Eukaryota; kingdom Metazoa; phylum Chordata; class Mammalia; order Carnivora; family Mustelidae; genus Mustela; species Mustela lutreola. The sequence goes on along the minus strand of NC_081290.1, from coordinate 253,212,949 downwards.
CTGCTCAACATCCTAAAATGCACTGGACAGGATCTCATGACAGAGGATTATCTGGCAAAAATGTCAATATTACTAAGTTTGGAAACCCTAGGCCAAAAGGTTCAAAAGAACATTTACTAATTTTAGGTTTACAAAAAATGAGGTGTTCACTTAAATAAAATGTATAGGGGACACAGTCTAGCTAAAGAAACAAGATCTCTAAGAAGATAGACTAATGGTGGGGTAGAGACTGAACACGGTATAGTTTCATTGCCACGCTGCTCTTTGTAGAGACGAAAACAGAATATAGACACAGAGAGCAAAGATGTAGTTTTTTTTTTTTTTAAATGGCACCTAGTAGGTTTCAATATGATCATCCAATATGATCATTTCAATATGGTCACTTTCTCTCAGAAAGAAAGATTCAGACAGATAGTCTTCATATAAGGCTACTGCTCAAAGTTTTAATGAAAGAGGTAATTGATAGGTTTTAAAATTGAAAGGAACTGTTTGTATTGGATATGCCATCTATAAAATAAGCCTCCAGGATATTGTTTGGTAAGAATTTTTCCCATTATTAAGTGATAACTGATGAAGTGGTAAATCAGAAGTTTTGGAGAGAGAGAAGTCTGAGACTTAATCATATCCCCTTTAATTACTTCCTATATAATGTTGGAAAACTAATTTAATCTTAAGGGACCTTATCCCAAACAGCTCTTTTAAAGCTATTGACTTAATTAAATTAAATATAATAAATTAAATATAATAGGATATGCTAAAGTATAGAGTAACCATATAACAACTATAATTTTTCTTGCCATAAGATAAAAATTAATGAATTCATTGTGGCTCCCCCAAAATAATAAATCAGACAAACAAAAATGATATTTTTAACCCTATTTTCATTTAATATTTTACTGTGCTCTGGGAGACTAATTTTTGCCACTCTGATAAATGTGCAACTACTTCTAAAGGGACTAAAGGCTTAAGTAGAATATTTGCCTCAGTAAGCAAGAAAAAGTTGGGCTCACTGCACAGTTCAGAATATATAATAATGCAATTCTTTGTCAGCACTGTGTAAGTGGGTTCAATATTTTTATAGATTTTGCGTAATATTTAATAAATCACACACCATGAGAGACAACTCTCAATAAAAATGCAACTGTTCCAGAATATATTTTGCTGAAATCCCATTCCCTTACAACATTAGCTGTCAGTCTATTAATAAGTTCCATGTGCCAAATAAAGTGTCCTCCTTTTCCTGCTAAGAGCAAGTAAAAAGGAAAGGAAAAATAAATGCCTCTCACTATTGCTTTGAAAGCTAAATAAACTTCCTCCTCACTTACTAAGCCTATTGACTATATCAGTTAGCTTTGGGTCTTACAATCATTAGTAATTGCTAATGTTCTGGAAAATTTAGTACACATATATCAACTACTTTAGGGTGATATTCAGAAAATGAGACTCTTCTTAGATTCCCTGCATAAAAATACTAACTGTTAAGTGTGTCCATTGTCATTATCCTACATTGAAAATGACATCCAAGAAAAAAACATTAGGGTCTTGTGCACTGAATATCTTAAATTTATTTTGAAAGTGTGTGTGTTTGTGTGTGTGTGTGTGTGTGTGTGTGTGATGATTAGATGAAAGACCACCTTCTTTGGTCAAGAAAGAAAAGTCCTTAGGAATTTAACATCTAGTGTTTTGTTATATCTGAATAGCAATGATTTCAAAATCAAAATTTCATATGCAGATATGTTCATAGCAGTGTTATTTATAAGAATAGATGTGAGCAGTGACCTAATTCATCAATAAAACCACAACTATGAGAATTAACAGTGTTGTTCAGAGAATATCCACAGACCAAAGAGAAAAATCTTAGATATAATGTATAAAGAAAAATATACTAAACCCACTATTAATATATTAAATAATAAACAGATAAGATCTGGGGGAAGAAAATATTAAAAATCTGCAGAGATAAAAAAGGGGACTTGAATAGACTCAAACATATATTATTTTCCTGGAATAGAAAATTCACAGTAGTAAATATGTCAGTTATTTCAACTACTCTAAATTAATACTCACTGAATACACATTAATTACCATATAGATAGGGTTTTATAAAATATTTTTTAATTACTCAAGAATTCTTTAAGATAAAAATAGAAAAAAAAGCCTTGGACTTTTTTGAGAAGAATAATGAGGGAGAACTAGCTTTAGTGAAAAATGGAAATTCGTTATGAAAATACATTAATTCAGATTGGAACTGGCTTAATTACAAGAGAGACAGCAGCTACACAGAAGCCAGTGTACTCAAAATTATTACAGGAAGCAGGAAGCTGGATTATTCAATCACAGGTTCAGGTGACAAATACTTAGCCATTTTGAGAAAAATATAAATACTAATTTCACAGAAACCAAAATGAATATCTGATTGGTTAATTTTCTTAAATGAAATGAAATGAAAATCTAAACCCACTGGTAACATTTCTTTAAGTAACTTTTTAAGTGAAGGGGTTTTCTATAAATTAAGTTAAAACCCCCAAAATCAACACAGGCTTACAAATCGGTCAATACATGTATAAAATATCTAGCCTGAAATAAATATATATATGCATGCGTGGGGGCGTGCTTTCAGATAACAATAAAACTAGGAAGAATTTTAAGGTGACAATTTGATAGGTGGTCTACTGGAAGGGTAGGCTTTGATAGGATAAGTGAGACCGAGTCTACTGGGCCTGGATTCCTATGCTGATATGACTGATCTTAAATAGATAATTATTTGAAGCTTCTGCTCATACATAAAATAGGGAAGATAACATCACAGAGTTCACTTATGATGTCCATAACATTATTGAGACCATAATCATCTTCACATAATAAAATATTGCTATTTTTAAGAAATATATACTTAAGGTTAATAGCAATGAACCACAGAGCAACGAAGCTCTGTGACTTGTATGGTACCAGCGACTATGGTGCCACCCGAGTGGCAAACCCCACCGGTGGTTTGAATCCGAGCCTCGTGTTGCCTGTGTAAATACTGTATTTTTAGCCACAAAGATGAAAATGCAAGATTACATCAAGTAACTTCTCTAAGGAACATTAACTAGATTACATTTTACTCTTTCAAATTAAATTTATACCATCGTTTAAACTACATTTCCTGGAAATAAGTTGCTGTAACTGATGTGGGAAACAAGGGCAAAAGACTAGTTATTATATTTTCTTACTACCATGGGCCTGGATGACTCAGTCAGTTCAATGTCTGCCTTCCAGCTTGGGTCATGATCCCAGGCTCCCAGGATCCCACCCTGCATCAGGCTCTTTGCTCAGTGGGGAGCTGGCTTCTCCCTCTGCCCTGCCCCTTCTACTTGGGCTGGATGGAGCTCTCTCAGAAATAAATAGATAGATGGATGGGTAGATAGAGAGATAAATATTTAATATATAAATAATAAAAATTATAAAAATATAAATAAAATTTATAAATTTATAGATTTATTTATTCATTGATTTCCTTACTACCTAGAGCCCATTGACAAATCCTTACAACAGGCAGAGTCACATTCCTCTAAGGGCTCAGCTGCCTCGATATTAATACTTTGTTAAGGGCAAAAGGCAATCGTGGCCCAACCCAGGATTCTGTAACCCAACTTTAACATATAAAAATTCCTTTGGAAACGTCCTTTATCTTTGCCCCCCAAGATACATGTTGACAATCATCCCGCAAGCATATGACACACTGATAATACATCTCAAGTTTTATTAGACAGTAATGAATGACCTTTTTTCTAACAATAGCTAGCCCCCTTGAGATCCTGGGAACCTTGATTTCAAAATTCCCTAGAGACTCAAATGCTATCCCTACCCCCCCCTTTCAACTTCAGAGTATATAATGGGCCATTCCTCATGACCCCAGTGCAGCTCTTTCTGCCCACAGGTCCTGTCCCTGAGCTTTAATAGGATCACCTATTTGCATCAAAGAAGTCTCAATGGGTGTCAGCTTCAAAACCTAAGGTCTTTCCTACATCATAATACACTTTAGTTTCTTAAAAATTATTTCAGAATACAACCAGTAAATATACAACTGATTTCTGTTCTCTAAATGATTAGTAGCCTACCATTAGACATTTAAAGTGAAAAGTTCATGGCCAAAAGATAGGAGATCTCATCAGTAAGTAGAGTTCACAAGTGAAATTCTTTTTTTCTTCCCTTTTTTTTTAAGACAAGATTTTTCAAGAGTAATGACTTAAGCCAAAAGAATATATACATTTCTTAAAGTCTAGGAAGAGATCAAGTGCCTCTGTCATACAGCACTAACAAAACACAATTCCTCAAATACTGAACACGACCCTCTTACCAATAAAGCCAATGAGGTGTAGCTCTTGGCAGTTACCACAAAATGTGCCTGCTTAAAATAAACCAAAACATCCTACCGTCCCACTCGCAAACCTAAACACATTTACATATCTGAGGGAGGCCATTTTTAGAACAGACTAAAAAAAAAAAAAAAAAAAAAGAAAGAAAAAGATTCATTGACAGTTTCCTCTAACAATTTAAAACAATGATAGCATGAATTGTAACCCCCAAGGGTTACCTCTATAAAAATGCACAGCTCATTTAAAAAGTAAATCATTAATGCCCACCAGGAAAGCAGTCACTGAGTCCAGACAGAATTAATTTTTTATTCCAGGGATAAGACAGAAAAGTACTAGGTGTTACATATAAGTATACTTGAGTACCACTGAAGGCAACTGGGCACAAGAACAGTAAATGGCTAATTTGGAAGAGGGTTATAATTGAGGCATAAGTGGAACAAACTGCCTTTTTTTTTTTTTCTTCCTTTTTTGCTTCTGGATAAACCTGCACACAAGCATCATTTGACCTAACCCCCTCAATCTACTGATGAGAAAGCTGAAGTTAAAAGGGACTCTTTTCAAGGTCACAAAGCAGCAACCTTCAGAGCTGGGTTTCAAACAAACATCTCCTGATTTCCCTCTTTAGGGCTGTACCTTGCTTTCTGCCAGTAGCAGGTCAATGAGATTCTAGTTCACTAGGTACTTAAACTCAATCTTTCTGCTTAAAGGGAAAAGAGTCTAATGAAAACCTCAAGTATGACTACATTTTCTGAGCATACTGAAACTTATGGCTGGAAAATGGGACACAAAAGACTCTTGACTATCCAGGAAAATATACTCAAGTTCTAATGGTGAGAACTTATACTTTTAAACTTTGCCTCCCCATTCCTCTCGTCTACATTTTTTCTGCTTTCTTTCTCACAAGAAAAGCTGGGTATCTGCCTTAAGCTGTTTATCATACAATACTAGAGAGCAGAGGATCTGCAGGATAATAGACATATGTGGTTTTTCTGCCTCACCTCTATCTTCCCTCCTAGAAAAACTGTGTAATTTTATTTATTTAGGGGAATCCCTCTTGTATGACTTTCTGTCATATGGAAAGCTGACCAGTCAGAGGATTCCACACCTTTGGTTATGGTAATTTATTCAGTGATGGGTGCATGGACTCAATCTTTCAGAGCATATTCCACAGCTATTCGAGAAGTGCTGGGAAAAGGGGGTATTCTCTTGCTGTAGATGTTGCTAATTTGCAGAGATTGGTTTCTGAACCTTCCAGCATGTCGTTTTTCCTCACATGGAGAGAGACAACTTGAGAATAAACTACAAGGGGAAAGACTAAAGAAACACCCACCAAATCCTGAGGACATTCTTTTTTGAGTTCCTCCATCAGCCTTGTCTGAGGCCAGGAAGATTTACTCTGGACTCTTCAGTGAAACCGAATATATTCCCTCTTTTTGGTGACATGTTGGGAGTTGAGTTTCTATCACTTTCAAGCAAAAAATTCCAGACAAGTACCAGCAGTGAAACTAATGATGACAAAGGTGAGGAAACCACAGTGGTTTTCCAAACCAATTAGATTAAACTTGCATATCAACTCTTTGAAGGCAGGACGTATCCATCCCCTCCAGTTCTCAATACAGTGCTAGTCGTTCTGACATCAATACTAGTTATTGTCAGTTTTGTTGCTTTCCAGTTCTCATTTCTATAAAGGTTAATTAATAAACCCATAGAGAAAAGTATTAATCTCATGATTTTTCTTCATTCTTTGGGCTTTTGCACTAGAAAGTTTACTACCCTGAAAGGAGTCAGAACATTTGAGTTTCAGGATACATGAATTGCTAAGAAGCCAATTCTTCTCTGCCAATGCAAATAACAGCTTTCTTAAGGCCATTGCTGAATCCCTAGAGCTGTCTCTTTAGATGGTGCATTTCATATTTTTGGCTAAGCCTATTTATTGCTTACTATATTTGCTCAGGTCTTTGGATTATTAGGAGTTAAGTGTTCTTAGAAATCTGGACAGCAAGTTAAAAACCTTAGGTATGAAAATCATCTCTTTGAATATATAAACTATGTGTCCTTCCCACTGTGACCGCTATTCTACAGAGTGCAGAGTCTAATTCCTTTAACATAGTATGCATTAAAATTGCATGTTTATATTTATATATTCAAGAACATATAATTTGAAGAGCTGAACTACTTTATATTCTGAATATGCAGATGAATAATTATAAGATCCTCATGGTCAAAATTAATAATGTCATTTAACATGTATATAGCATTTTGTAATTATTAAAGAATACTTCTGTTTGTTATCTCATTTTATCCTCACCAAAAAAAAAAAAAAAAAAAAAGTGCAGTAAAAGTGATGATAAGGCTGAAAAGGTCAAGTGACTTGTAGGAAGCCATAGAGTAAGTGAAAAATGGGAGTGCAGACTAGAAAAAAACAGTTCATGCATATTTTCCAACATTCTTTCCTCCTTTCCCCAATTTTTCAATAGGATACCAGTTTTTGTTTAGTTTAGCTTTTTAACTAAAACAATCCTTCAGCATCTCTATAATAGTAATAACATTAAAAAAGAGTCTTGACTTCCAAACTTTGAGGACAAGAACTTTTCTCAATGAGTCATTCTGTGGGTACTGCCCTTCCCATGATTCTAATCAATCTGTCCCTGAGGGAAACCACTCTTCTTAGTCAGGCGAAAAGATTCAATAATATAATTTCCTCTTAATTTCACAGGTTTTCAATACAGTGCTGGAAAATTAAATCATGTCAGAATGGCATGTGCATGCATTTTAAGTTCCCATTCGAACAGTAATATTTGGGCTATGCTCAGTGGAGGTCTCCTCTAATCCTCTCTTTCCTTCTTCTCCAAGGCTGAAGAGGCTTCTTTAGAAACTTTCACCTCTGATATAAAGGTTTTGGTATCATTTTCTCTGCCAACTCGACCTGTATGTCCAGGTGTTTGTCATGACATTCTTCCTTCTAAAAACCAGTGAGTATGGGCTGCACAGAAAGGAGTTAGCAGCAGGCAGACAGTAGTGGACCATCACTATTAGAGGAACAATCTTCTCTTCCCTGCAGTACTTTATCTCATCTGTAAGTCTCAGCTTTTAATGGAACCCATTGATTTGTTCTTGCCCTCTTAAATCCATGCCCCACAAACCCCCCAGATCCATCAAAACCTCATTTTTCAAACCGTTTCCATGGACACTTCACATACACTGTGAATGCCATTAATAGAATTCATCTAGGGAATACATTTTTCCATTTCCCAAATGTTTGGTGAATGATCAGACTGCCTACATCAGTAAAATTACACTTAGAAATCTATATTTAAAAAATTTTTAAAAATTTTAAAACATCCTGAAACACAGAGAAAAATTATTCTAAAGATGATCAACCTCTGGAAAACAGCATGGAGTTTCCTTAAAAAGTTGAAAATAAGAGCTACCCTATGATGCAGCAATTACACTACTGGGTATTTACCCTAAAGATACAATGTAGTGATCCGAAGGGGCATGTGCACCCGAATGTTGACAGAAGCAATGTCCACAATAGTCGAACTATGGAAGGAAACTAGATGTCTATCAACAGATGAATGGATAAAGAAGAGGTGGTATATATATATACAATGGAATACTATGCAGCCATCAAAAAAGAAATGAAATCTTGCCTTTGCGCCAACGTGAATGGAACTAGAGGGTATTATGCTTAGCAAAATAAGTCAATTGGAGAAAGACAACTATCACATGATCTCCCTGATATGAGGAAGTGGAGATGCAACATGGGGGTTTTGGGGGGTAGGAAAAGAATAAATGAAACAAGGTGGGATCGGGAGGGAGACAAATCATAAGAGACTCTTAATCTCACAAAACAAACCGAAGGGGGCCAGGAGGAGGGGGTTAGGGAGAGGTGGGGTTATGGACATTGGGGAGGGTATGTGCTATGGTAAGTGCTGTGAAGTGTGTAAACCTGGTGATTCACAGACCTGTACCTCTGGGGCTAATAATACACTATATGTTAATTTAAAAAAAAAAAAGATGATCATCATATTATCTGTAATAATAAAAAAAATTATGAAAAGGAAGTAACATCCAATAGGATTATAAGTTTAGACATTAAGCAGATATTTATATAGCACTTTTACTATGGGAAAAATTATAATACTAATGGAAAAATACTTATGAAACCTAATAACCAATATTCTAAATAGTGTACATATGAAAAAGACTACATGGAATACATCAAAAAGTTAAAAGTAATTACGTTTGCAGTATAAGATTAATGTTTTATTTTAGAACATTTTATTTTTCCTAATTCTTTTTCAAATAATTTAGTTTTTTTTTTAATGAATATCTCTTTTGTTTAAAGTCTTAACTGTTCCTCACAACTGTATCTTTTTTTTTTTTTTTAAGGTTTTATTTATTTGACAGAGAGAGAGAGATCACAAGTAGGCAGAGAGGCAGGCAGAGAGAGAGCGGGAAGCAGGCTCCCTGCTGAGCAGAGAGCCCGATGTGGGGCTGGATCCCAGGACCCTGAGATCATGACCTAAGCCAAGGGCAGAGGCTTAACCCACTGAGCCACCCAGGCACCCCCTCACAACTGTGTCTTGATTTGGTTGTAGGATTTTAGATCAAAAGTTCTTTTTGGTTTTTGCTCTAGATATATTACACCATTTTTTCTGCCAAGGTTCTGCCATTTTGATGAATGATTATAATCCAATTCTTTTCTGAAAACAAACTTTGTTGTTTATTCTTCCCAGAAATTTTTAAGATTTTGTAAATTTTTTTTCTCAAATGTTACATTATCTACAAACAAGTCTTATAATCATTGTCTTATTTACTGGTGTATGAACTCCTATGAAGTTTTGGATTTTTCATCATTTATAAATTTTTAAAAATAATTTTGTTCCTTTGACTATTTGATTTCCCCTACTATCTCAGTTTTTCTCTAGAAGACTTTATGGAACTGTACTGGGATCTCATTTTCCTTTTCTGATTGTTAGAAATTTTAATTTGTATATCCTATTTTATAAATCTATATTCCAGCTTAACTCCTTCTGCTACTCAGGAATTTTAAAAAATTATATTTTCATTTTAAAATCAAGATGTGCAAGTGTATGTCTTTCAAATATCTCTTTAGGTGTATTTTTTAAAAAGGATTATATAAGAAGTGTCCATGATCTACAATTGGTCATTTCTCATGGCAAACTCTTTTATGTATGGGTGCATCCATCGTCCCTTGTCTAAAGCTAAGCACAGTACTTATTTTTAAGTATCATTTGTAATAAACAAATAAATAAAGTATCATTTGTGCCTTGACTTTTTTAGTTTTGTTTGATTTAATTTTGATTTTAGTGCTCCTCATCTATTGATTGATTGTTTTATTCTTTTTTTCCAGAACTTTTTGGTAACCAATGATTTGATGCTTACTGTAGCTCTAAAATTTGCTCTTGGGTATCTGTGGACATTGCTCCAAATCACTATAATTTGCATCAGCTGATAGTGAGAAAAGTGCCCAGATTACTGAGGATAGTGGAGAAAGAGGTATTCTCTGGATTAGTTTTCTCCTGGGAACTGGGTATCTCCTCTTCCCTTTCTGGTACATGTCTATTTTAGACAAACACCTCTTTTTTCCCAGCATTATTATTACTTTTTTGTTTCTTAGTAATTTTTTTAAAAGTCAAAAGAAAAATATAATAAATCTCTAAGAGCCCTTTACTTCAGTTCACAAATGGTTAAATTTCACCATAAATGTTTATTAACCCCAACACAGGGTTCAAACTCATGACCCCAAGATCAAGAGTCATACGCTTTACTGACTGAGCCTGTACCAGCCAGGTGTCCCAAATTTTACCATATTTGTAAAAGCATTATTTTCAAAATTCAAGAACCAAAAAATGAATCTTAGGAAAATGTCAACCTCTGTCTCATCAACATAAGAAATTGAGGCTCATGGATATGTATAAAAGCATGGATTTTCAACACAAAAACAATTGAGCCACTAGGTTTTCTAACAACACTCAAATCCAGCGCACTGAAAAGCACAGCTGTGTTGACAAGAAAATAAGAGGGGAACACACTAGTACATGCTGACTTAGCAGCTCTCCCTATGCAAGGTAACATCTAATCCCAGTACCTATCTGTAGCCCATTGAGCAGAACCCACAGATTCTAACAAGAATGATAACTGTTTCAAAAAGGCACCAGGTGTTGAATGTGTTTCTAAGTTGGCACAATCCTCAAAGTTTCATTCAACTTCACGTGCCAACAATGGATTTATCTTCCAATTAGCAATCACATCTCAATGAAGCGAAGTAGTTCAAGCTGCAATTCTCTTATGAATTAATATTTTATTATTGCCTGAAGATCAGGGAGAGCCCCAAAACAAGGGGAAAAAAACATATATTGTGTTTTTAGATTAGTAAAAAACATTTTAAAAAATGTAAAAAGAATGCTGTGAAATATTTCTCTTTTATAACATATCCATCTACCTCTAACTTGGCTAAAATCAAGTTGCCTCTAAAGGTAATTTTCTCCTCTGAAAGGTATGGCTTCAATGTTGATGATAGAGTAAAATTACTGAGCAGGGTGTGACTGTCCTTCATGTAGAAAATGTACTTCCTTCATATACAAGAATATAGAGATCGAAATGTCTGGATTTCTGATAAACCATCTCTCCCATCTCCCAAACATATGGATCAATTTGTAATTCCAGTGTTTATTTAAGCAGAATTATTTTATGTCTTCCATCAGAAGATGCCCAAATGTTTTTTGAAAGCAGTCTAATTAAAAAGAATAGGGTTTAGAAATATTACTGAACTGTTCCTCTAGTTGCATTCACTAACATTAAAAAAAATATTAACTGAAAAGACTCACCTGCTTAATTGAATGTTTCTGTATAATTGAAGATTACAGTGAATTTTAATGAAGATTATAGTGAATTTTCTGTTTCAGTATAGGTAGTCTGTACAAAGTCTTTCTGAAAAGACTCAGTGTGTATTCTTACTTAGAGAGAAACTTTAAGATACAACTAACCTACAATCCAGCAATTGCACGAGGTATTTATCAAAAGGATACAAAAATACGGATTAGAAGGGGTACATGCTTCCCAATATTTATAGCAGAATTATCAACAATAGCCAAACTATGGAAAGAGCCCAAATGTCCATCAGCTGATGAAGAGATAAAGAGGATGTAGTGTGTGTGTGTGTGCGTGCACGTGTGTGTATGCACATACATACAATGGAATATTACTCAGCCATCAAAAAGAATGGAGTCTTGCTATTTGCAATGACATGGATGAGCTAGAGTTATTATGCTAAGCAAAATCAGTCAGAGAAAGACAATTACCATATGATTTTACTCATATGTGGACTTTAAGAAACAAAATAGATGACATATGGGAGAGGAAAAAAGAGAGAAAGGGAAACAAATCATAAGAGATTCTTAACAATAGAGAACAGAGGGCTGATGGAGGAAGGGAGGTGGGGAATGGGCTAAATGGGTAATGTATATTAAAGCTTGTACTTGTTACGATGAGCACTAGATGTTGTATGTAAATAATGAGTTAGTGAATTCTTATCCTGAAACCAATACTGTACTGTATGTTAAGTAACTAGAATTTAAATAAAACTTGAAAAAAAAAAGAAAAAAAAACTTTATAAGTAGGATTTTTCACCTGAGTCCACCCTTTCCCCAAGCAATCCACATAAAATTAAAGGTACCAGTCAACTTGAAGATAAATTTTACCTTTATTTTTCTAAGCTGTAGCTAAAATTAAGAATTTCTTTCCATTATGAATTCCAGCAACAAATCATAGTATTAGCAGTTCCTGTGACTTTGTACCAAGTATAAAAACACATTTTCACATCACATCTTGTGAAAGATAACCTAGGTATGTAGCTTATGCTCCTTAGTACATTAAAAACCACAGACTTTACCAGACCCATTGCCCATATAGATCCTCTTATGTGACTTGTTGTCTATTGCTTTATAGCAAAGATGGCATGACAGGTTCAGACTATCTAAGCCAAGTGTCCAGGCATAGTTTAACTGGGTCCTATGCTCAGGGTCTGACAGGTGGATATCCAGCCAGGTTTGTGATCTCATCTGTGGTTCAGAGTTTTGTTTCAAACTCACATGACTGTCTGCAAAATTCATTTTCCTACAGTTTTAGAATACATGGTGGCTTGCTTCTTCAAAGCTAGCAAGAATGCTGCTCACTTGCCCCCAGTCTCCTTATACTTTTTTTCAAAGGGTTCACTTGATTAGGCCAAGCGGAATCAGGTTAATCTTCCTTTTGCTTTCTCGAAGTAAATGGATTGTGAATCTAAGATTGTGGATCTGCAAACTCTCTTCATCTTTGCCATTTAACCTAACATAATCACAGAAATAGCCTTCATCATATTCAGACATTCTACTCATACCCAAGGAGAGCGAGCAGGGTTGTACAAAAGGAAACAGGAATCGTGGGATCATCCTAGAATCCTTCCTACCATATTAGGCACATGCAGTATAAAATCACCAATACTTTTCATAATATTTTAATATTATAACTATTCAATAAATTGCCCTATTTTTTAGCCTATGCATTTTATTTTATATATTTAAAAACATTATTCTGAGAACTGTTCCATAGGCTTTACTGCTGTCAAAATGATTTATAGAAAAAAAAAGAATAAAAATTCTAGTTCTAAAAGCATACCATTTATTCAATTGCTCAGTGCAAAATTTAAAATTCATCTTGCTTTCACTAATAATCTGTATTTAATATATCAGCTTGTCCTGTCAGCTTTCTCTTGAAAACATCGCAAATTTAATCACTTCCATCACCATCCTACCACTCCCTCCAATTATACCTCCATTACCTCTCATTTTAACTATTTCAATAGCCTTCTAAATAGCCTTTTTGCTTTTGTTTTTTTTTTTCACATATCATTATCTTTTTGAAGAATGTTAATTGAATCAGCTCCTACATCTGCCTAGAAGATGCCACTAGTTTACCTTTACACCAAGAAAAAAATATTATTTATTATGTCTGTGGAGCAAAGACTTTGGCAAGATAATGTGCCATACTCTGCTCCCAGCTCTGGAAGATTCCATGTTCTAATCCCCAGAACCTGTGGAAAATAACACGGCAGTATGGACTACCCAGATACAGGTAAAGTTACGGACATTAAGAGAGGGAGATTAGCCTGGATTATACAGTTGGGTTCAATCTAATTACATGAGCCCTTATAGAAAGAAAACGTTCTCTGGCCACAAGCAGAAGAAAAATGAATGGAAAAACAGAAGGGAGATAGGAGAGATTCAAAGTGTGAGAAGAATAGCTTTGAAGTTGGAGAAAAGGATCTTCCAGCACAGGAAGTAAGATGGCCTCTACAATGACAACGAGTTGACATGGGGGGGTGGGCATTGAACACAACACAATCCTCTAAGAGCATGAAACTCAATTATTCAACAGCTGGAACGAGCTTGGAAGCAGATTCTTCATCAGAGCCTCCAGAAAGGAATAAAGCCCTGCCAAGATCTTGAATTTAGGCTGGTGACACATGTGTCAGACAGACCTACAGAGCTGTCAGATAATAAATTTGTTTTAACTCACTAAATATCCTGTAATTTGTTACAGAAGCAATAGGAAACAAATTCAATGTCCGTATTGGCCCAGGTAAGCAGGCCATCACTAAGTTGATTATGTACTCTTTCTTTCCATATTAAAACATGGGCCATCCTGGTTGAGCCTCCAAATTTGTGGCAGTTTATTGCAAAGAAATAACAAATTAATACAATGAAAATATTTTCTTTAATACTAGCTAGTAGCCAATCAGTAGTTAAAATGTATTTTCCTAGCAAGTGAGAACACACCTGATCAGTATTAGGAGGCTGATATCAGTAGATGTACCGTCTTCATTTTAAGTTTTATCTGTTTTGATTTGAAGACTAATAGAAACATTTAAACAATTATAGATATCAAGTTCTTAGATACATGTCTTGATTTCTTAAAGAAATAAACAAGGTCTTTGAAGCCCAACAGAACTTTGTTCAAATCTTGCTTATTTTGCATAGTGGGCAAATCATTTAAGATTCCAGAGTGCCAGATCTCTACTCTGTAAAACAGGACAATCTTTAACAAAAGAAGTAGTTAGAGGAAAATAGAGTAATTATACTAAAAGCTCACTTAGCACAGTGCACAATGTATAGGAGACACTCAAAAAGTGTTGGTTTTCTAAACTGTTCCCACAATTTGATAAGAAACATAGCAACTGATTCTTTTAAAAGTTGCAGGGGTAAATATCACTCATAAACAAATTCCAATGGGCAGAGGGATTGGTTACTATGTTCTAAACATTGACTCTATTCTAGGCTTTCCAACCACACTTATGTTTCTTCTTGAGATTTCCTACATGGCATAGAAACTCAGCATGTATCGCTCCAATCTGCATAAATTTCTCTATGATCTCGAAAGTACAACAGTTGACGTAATATTTTATCAATATTTTTCATCCTTTTACATTTTATAAGAACCTCTTGCATACCTACAGTCTAAAGAGATGATAATCTCTAGGCCCTTAATGTTTAATTCCACCTGGCAACCTTTCACTTGCGGCTCACTTCCCAGGTCCTAATCTAAAATATTCCCTGCCCCTCTAATTATTCAAAAACACTTTATAAAACAGAAAAGTTGCAAAACGAACAAACAGAAAAACTGCAATGTTAATATCATTATAAATATCATGTTAATATCATATATGAATATGAAGTACATAGGTAGCTGATTCCCATGACCCTTTTCCGTTTTTTAAGGTGCTTAAAGTAATGAAATTATGCATAATTATAATTTCAAATTGTTTGACAAATGACCAACTTTTGTTTTAACTCCTGACAAAAGTACCTGTTGGCACAATGGAGCTCAAAGTCTTCAGTGTACCAGTGTGAAATTGAAACAGACGTCAACATGAAATCTTCTTTTCCATAGTTCATGGCCATCTCAAAACAAAACAGCTGATTTGTGAATGAATCACATGCATTTCTTTCATATTTTCTTGCAGCATGCTTGTCTTCCTTTCCAGTTGCCAAATATGAACTCTCTGGCTTCCAATCGTGGGCCCACCTCTCTATACATGACCTTCTTCTTCACTGTACCTAGCTCAGACTCAATAGTACCACTAATATTGTATCCATAAACTTGCTAAAATCATTTCAATGTTTTTATTCAAACTCACCTTAAAATAGCTAAATACCAATGATCAGTAAATACATTAGTGCCCAATATTGTACCTTTCCTTGTAAACATCAATTCAGTAAGTTATCCATTCTCTCTTCTATATTATAATCCTTCTTAAAGTACAAACTTGTCACAAAATATATGTCATTAAAAATATTTTAGGAAAATAAGCAAGGAAATAAACCTTTTAGTCTCTTGGTACCATCTGGGTATTGTCCAATAATTCTGGTTCATTTTGGGTTTTGTTTGTTTGTTTGTTTTAAGATTTTATTTATTTATTTGACAGACCGAGATCACAAGTAGGCAGAGAAGCAGGCAGAGAGAGAGAGGAAGCAGAATCCCCGCAGGTTCCCCACTGGGCAGAGATCCCGATGTGGGGCTCGATCCCAGAATCCTGGTATGGAGACCTGAGCCGAAGGCAGAAGCTTTAACCCACTGAGCCACCCAGGCACCCTATTCTGGTTCATTTTGTAACAAAATTCCTTTAAAGAGTTATCCACACTCCAATACCTTTTTTCCCCCTGCTCTCTTCTAGACTCCCATCATTTGTTCTTTCATCCTCAGGGATCTTTTGTAATAACTTACTTTTTTTTAAGTTGTTAGTGACTTTTAGATTACTGAAACCGGTGGTCCATTCTCGATTCACATCTTACTTTGACCTATGGGCAAAATCTTATGCATTTTCTCCAGCTTTATTAAGGAATGACTGCCCAGTATAATTGTATATATTAAAGTGTGAAATGTGATGATTTGAAATTACTTTTTGTTTGAAGTAATTGAGAAGTAATACTGGGCTCAAGATAACTGAATCATCCATTCCCCACATAGTTACCTGTGTATGTGTGTTTGTGGTTAGAACAGTTAATATCTACCGCAGCAAATTGCAAGTATACAATCCTGTATTACCCTCTTCTCAAAACTCTCTTCACTTGGCTTCCAGAACCCGATCACCTTGTTTCTCCTCCTGCGTCCAAGTATATGACATTCTAAGCTCTCCTCTCCCTGTATTTCCTTCTTATATACCCAGCTCCCAAAATAAAGGTCATGAGCAGTGCCCAGGTATTAGTTAGAGGAATTCCCTCCTCTGTTTACTCTCATTCTCCAGATAAGGTCAGCTACTCTGTGGCTATAAATGCTGCAGGTATGCTCAAGATGCCCAAATTAATATAGGCAGAGCATCTTCCTTCAATTCAGACTTAGGCAGCAAAGTAACGAATGCCATCTTCATTTGGATGTGTAACAGGCAATATCCTGC
This sequence comes from Mustela lutreola, assembly GCF_030435805.1. Classification (NCBI taxonomy): domain Eukaryota; kingdom Metazoa; phylum Chordata; class Mammalia; order Carnivora; family Mustelidae; genus Mustela; species Mustela lutreola. Next base: position 253,196,128 of record NC_081290.1, on the reverse strand, counting down.
TTCCCCAAACTTCCCCAAACTTCCCCCAAAACTGGCTTCTCCTTCAATATTCCCCTTCTCATTTCCCCTTTAATTTACTCAGGTCAAATAAATAAATAAATAAACAAACAAAGTTATAGTTTCCCTTGACAAATCCCTCTTGCTTTCAATATCCAAATAATCCTCTGAAAAAAAAAAAATAAAAGCCATTAAAAAATATATCCGGAACCTAGTAACATATATCTACTGTTAACACCGTGGTCCAAACTACCATTATCGTTTCTTGCCTATTCTCTCTCTCTCTCTTTTTTTTTTTTTTTTAAGCAACTTGAGTTTTATTTTATTTCATTGTTGTTGTTGTTGTAGTGTCCAACAATTCATTAGTTGTGTATAACACCCAGTGCTCATTCCAACACGTGCTCTCCTTAATACCCAACACCCAGTCACCCCATTATAACCCCCTCCCTTCTGTAACCCTCAGTTTGTTTCCCAGAGTCCAGACTCTCTCACAGTTTGTCTCCCTCTCTGATTTTTTCCCCATTCAGTTTTCCCTTCCTTCTGGAAAACAGTATGGAGGTTTCTCAAGATGTTAAAAATAGAGCTACCCTATGATCTAGAGATTGCACTACTGGGTATTTACTCCAAAGACATAGATGTAGGGAAAAGGGGCACATGCCCCCCAGTGTTTTTACCTATTGTATTATTAGAGCCTCCTAACTGGATCCATGTTTCTTCTCGTGCCTCACGTAGAGTCTGTGCTCAGAACAGCAGCCAGACTGGTCATTGAATCTCGGTCACATCCCATTTCTTCTCTGATCAAAATTCCTTATTTGTCTCCATAGCCTCAAATAATCTGCTCTCCACTACCACCCTTTTCTGATTTAGAGCCTTAATTCCAATTTGCTACAATTCTAAATATTCCACAAGAAGACATATATTGCTATTATAGAAAAAGTTTCAAAAAATGTTCTAAATGTTAACACACACACACATCCTAGAGAGAGGTTTTTTAATTTTGTTTTTGTTTGTTTGTTTGTTTGTTTTAAGGAATTAGCTCCTACTATTGTAGAGGCATGGAAAGTCCAAAATCTATGGGGTAGGGAAGCGTTGGGAGTGGCGCCTACAGAATATCTTATTGCTTGGGAGGCCAGCCTATGTTGAGTCAGACTTCCAACACACAGGATGTGGCTTCACATTATGGAGAGTAAATTGCTTTATTCAACCACCACTGATCAAAACATTCATTTCAACTAAGACATACCTTCAAAGAAACAACTATCATCATGTTTGACCAAACATCCAGATAACATGGCCTAGCCAAATTGACCCATAAAATTAACCACTATAAACACTATGCAACCTTAGATAAATTAATTCAAATTTGTAATTTTCAGCTTCTACATTTTCAAAATGAGAACAATACAATGTATTTTACCAATGTATTTATGTAGACTTAAATACACAGCTTACGCAAATTGGCCCAGTAACAGAGCAAGTAAACAGCAAACATCGCCTGACCTCTCCCTTCCTTCCCAGTCAGTGGGAAAAAACCTATTAAACTGAATGCAACTAGCAAATATTCTTTTGGTTTTAATGTGTGTGTGTGTGTGTGTGTCCACATGTGTTTTAAGTACTTGGCTGCTAAATGTTCAGCCCTGTGCCAGGCACTTTATCAAATGGGACAGAAGACCTAATTCCCGCTCTCAACGAGCTAATGAGCTCCTGCAGAGTGAACTAATATGCTGCTAATAGAAAACAGGGGAAAATAATGTATCAACAGATGCCAGGTTCAAAATAATAGCTTATTACTTCCGAATATGGTTGACGGTCCAGTTGATTAGTATATCCGCGGACTAATGCTGTTGAAGCATAGTTTACAAGATAAATGAAACAAAACCAAGTTGGGCTTCTAAACTTTGACCTGTAAAGCATAAAGGGCCGGAAAGATATTCAGAGGAGGGAGAAAAGGACAAAGGTCTGGGGAAGGAAGTGGCTGGGATGTATGACCAGAGGCAGGAAAGGACTCACAGGCCCAGAGTTGCCTCTGGACTCTGCGCTGAGCACTTCACAAGTTATTTCTGCTTTTCTAAGAAATGAGGAATTGAGACTGACAGAAGTTAAGAAATTTGCCCAAGGAACAATGTGAAGAAGTCCATGGACGGTTTACGATGCCTGTTAATCCAAATGTATTCAGACCTCCCACTGATAAAAGCACAAACCCTCCCTGTAACGGGTAAACACACATTTCGCTGGCTCTAAATCCTGCATTTTTCTCTGGGAATTCCAGTGCTTCACAAGGCACCTTCAAGTAGTTCTTAAGTCCCTCAGAGGTAATGTGGTGAGTATTCACTCATCATTTGGGGATGCACTGCCTCTGGCCTCATAATTCTGGCTTCTGCTACTGTGGGCTTCTGCCTCTTGCATTTTTAAGCCATACGAGATCTCCCACCTACTAGTTCTAGGGTGACTTCTTAGAATCTTTTAAAATGTGTGACACAGTTACAATGGTCCTTTTTATCTTGTTCATTACAACTGCGTGTGCGTAGGTGTGTGATGTGCTGGGGTGGTGCTCACGTGTCCCGCCCCCACATATAGGAAGTGTGTGTAGATGCTCTGAGAGTTATAGGGACGTCGCCAGTTTATGGGTGTGTGTGTGTGTGTGTGTGTGTAATGTAGTAAGACTCTGGATGATAAATTTCAGGTGATTTAAATAAAATAACCATATAAACATCTTAGTTCACCTGATAGTTTCGACTCACACTTCCATTTCATGAAGAGACTGAGAGGAAATATGTGTGTGCAGCACGTATTTTCATGTGCAGACGTTACCACATCTATCCAGCTAATTCGTTTTGAGAAAAGGGCCGTGACCCTGATGGAAATTTGTTTGCAGAGGTGAAACCAGCACAATTTGGGAAGTAATGAAAGATTGTGAATGGATGAATTTCACACTGTTTGCCAGAAAGGCCTTAATAGCCCTCAACAGATACAGGACGGTCAGCAGAAGGAAGAAAGCAGAAAAACGCAATCTCAGGACTTGCTGTAAAGATTAATTTATCTCTGGTCCCCAAGAAGATAAAACCACAGGAAGAGCACAGAGGTGATTTTTAAGAATCTGTTTAACTCTGTAGGTTCCTGATAATGAACTGAACTCAGGAGGACACAGAGTGGTTCAGGTTGCCAGCAACCTAGGAAATAATAATCCTATTATCCTAAAGCAGGACATACCACCCGGGATTTGCGATTACATGCTGAAACAGACTATGGGGAAGGCTCTTTGCCTCGGATAGAAATGATCTTTTATCTAAACTGTAGTCCTCCCATCAGACCACCAGACACGAAACTCCCAATTGAGGGGAAGAGGCACGTGATTACTCCTGAAAGTGCATTACCAAAATAGAACAGAGATGGAAATTACCTAAATCCAAAATATCACGGTGACCCTTTGACTGCTTAAGAAGTCTAGACTACTTTCTAATCAGTGCTTCAGTGACAATAAGTTTATGAAAAACAGGTTATCACTGAAGATTCGAATTAGGGGTTTGCACATAAGAACACTTGAAATTGGAAATTTAATACTCACATGGACTCCATTAGGCCAAAACCTTTCTCACTCCCCATTCAGGAGGCTTACCCAGAACCAAGAAATATTCCAAGTGAGGTGTAACTGTGCTTAGTACTTATGGTACTTAGTAATTACAGAAATTACCCTCACCAAGAAAAATTGTCTCTTAGAGAATAGGTAAGAAAGACAGCTAATGCCAAAGTTGTTCCTCCTGAGCTCTTTGGGATCCCTGGAAAAATATCACCTACTTAGCCAAGGCAACGTTTATGTTTGTGGGACACGGATTACACAGTTTGGCCATCCACTAGAGTCTCTAGTTCTTGGCAGGGAATAAGGTCCAAAGAATGGAAATTTATTTTCTTTGTTTTGAAGAGCTCTATAAAGGGGAAGAATATGTGAAAATATTATATTATGCCTGCTCTTTCCTCAATTTAAACAGATTTGGTTATGTTAAGGGAGATGAGTGACAGGATGGAAAGCACTTTCTCTAAAATCCCCTTATTGGAAAGAGAAAACTCTAATAATGACTGCAAACAAATTCCTCATTAGATTTGTTGGAAAATATTTGGGCTAATTCATTACCATAAACAAATTATGGGTTATTTCTTGCCCACCTGACTTTGTAGAGTTAGGTAATTTAATAACAGTCATTTAATTTAATTTATTCATGCGGCCTTAATAGTTTTAATTTCTTGTATCTGCACTACTCCCAGCCTCATTACTCAATTAGGATTCCTAACCTCCACTGTAGACTCCCACTTTTATATTGACTTATTGGCTATGGTGCACTCACTCCCAAGAGCCTGCAGTTCCACTTGCTCCTTATCTTCTGGAAGTAATCTCCCATCTCTAATTGACCATCGATGCTCATAAAAATCAGAATTTAAGTGTTATCTAGTGTCTGTATTAACTTCACTCTTAAAGATTATTCACATAGATTGTTGGATGGGTGGTAAGGAAGAAAACCACTGGTTACACACACCACAGCAGCTGAAAATTTTTACAAGTAATCCTTTGAATATATAATATATATTAGAAAGAAAGAAAAAAGGTATGGGGAGTAGATTTCAGACTGGGGAAGCTGTAATCTCAAAATGAACAATGTCTGGTAGAGCTACCCATTCATAGATTAGCCATGGGTGGATGATATTAAAGGATAACATAAAGAGGAGACAATTTGTGACCAGAGTGAATAAAAGGTATGTAACACTTGTAACTACTGGGCTGCATGCTAGATAAACACACAAATATATGTTCAGTCCTCAGAAATTTAAAAGGCGGGGAGGTGTCTTGGCTTAAAAGATAAGGAAAGGCCAGGTTTGGGAATACTGAATTAAAGACAACATATGGATTTAAACAGCAAAATTATTTTAGTGTTACGGTGAACATTAGTCTGGCACTTAGATCAAATTTAGATTATAGAATTAAAAGCCATTCTGGCACTTAGATCAAATTTAGATTATAGAATTAAAAGCCATACTAGAGATGATAAGGAAGCCATGGGAATGGTGCAGAGGGAGGCTGCCATGGAGAAGAAACGGATTCTCGGGGGGAAAAGTGGCTTGCAGAGCAGGTGGAGAAAGGAAGTTCAAAGGTAACAACAATGATGGAAATGAAGACAGATGGTTTTGTAAGATCATTAGTTTCCTCCAGATACCCTGCCTCATTAAAATGATGGTGGTGCACAGAAGCTTTTTATTGTAATGAAGTCCCAACAATTTATTTTTCCTTTGTTTCGCTTGTCTCAGGACACCGATCTAGAAAACCTGCTATGGGTGATGTCAAAGAGCTTAGTGCCTGTGTCCTCCTCTAACATTTTTATGGTTTCCCAGTTTTCCCAACACTGTTCATTGAAGAAACTGTCTTTTTCCCAGTGGATATTTTTCCTGTTTTGTCAAAGATTAATTGACCTTATAGTTGTCGGTTCACTTCTGGTTTTCTACTCTGTTCTATTGAACTTTGTGTCTATTTTTGTGCTGGTACCATACTGTTTTGATCACTACAGGTTTGTGATAAGACTTGAAGTCTGGAACTGTGATGCCTCCAGCTTTGCTTTTCTTTTTCAAGGTTGCTTTGGCTTGTGCTTTCATACACATTTTAAGACTGTTTTTTCTTGATCTGTTGGCATTTTGATAAGGGATTGCATTAAGTGTATAGGTTGCTTTGGGTAGTACAGGCATTTTAACAACATTTGTTCTTCCAATCCATGAGTATGGAATGTCTTTCCATTACTTTGTGTCATCTTCAATTTTTTTCATCAGTGTTTTATAGTTTTCAGAGTACAGTTCTTTCACCTCTTTGGTTAGGTTTATTCCCAAATACCTATTGAGAAAATCAAAAGTTTCTGCATAATAAAGGAACAAATCAACAAAACTAAAAGGCAACGTAGGGAATGTGATATCTTCAAATGACATGCCTGATAAGGGTTAGTATCCAAAATATATAAAGAACTTATAAAACTCAACATGCCAAAAACAAACAATCCAATTTAAAAATGGGCAGAAGTCATGAATAGACATTTCTCCAAAGAGGACATACAGAAGGCTAACGGACCCATGAAACGATGCTCAACATCACTCATCATCAGGAACATGCATACCAACTCTACAATGAGCTATCACCTCATGCCTGTCAGAATGGCTGAAATCAACAACACAAAAAATAAGAGGTATTGGTGAGAATGTGGAGACTTCCCACTACTGGTGGGAATACAAACTGGTGCAGCCACTGTGGAAAACAGTATAGAGTTCCTCAAAAAGCTATAAAGAGTACTACCCTATAGCCTAGCAATTGCACTACTAGTTATTTACCCAAAGAATACAAAAATACTGATTCAAAGGGATCTGCATACTCTTATGTTTATAACAGCATTATATCAATTAACCAAATTATGGAAGCAGGCCAGGTGCCCATCAATATATGAATGGATAGAAAAGATCTGCTATCTCTAGTGGAATATTATTCAGTCATGAAAAAGGATGAGAGCCTGCCATTTACAATGGTCAGAGCCATTACAATGGATGGAGCTAGGAAGTACTATGCAATGTGAAATAAGCTAGTCAGAGAAAGACAAATACCATATGATTTCACTCATATGCAGAATTTAAGAAACAAAACAAACTAGTAAAGGGAAAAAGAGAAAAACCAAGAAACACACTCTTAACTAAAAAGAACAAACTGATGGCTACCAGATTTGGGAGGGTGGGTTAAACAGGTGATGGGGATTAAGGAGGGCACTTGTAATGAGCACAGGGTGTTGTATGGAAGTGAACCACTATCAGGTATACCTAAAAAGAGTATTACACTTTATGTTCACTAACTGGAATTTAAATAAAAACTTAAAAAAAATGAAAACATGAAAAATTTTAAAAAAGTAAATAAAATGACTGGTAGTGGGTATGAAGGGTACTATCACTCTTGAATACCTCAAGAGGGAAAATGTGATATTAATAGATATAGCTCTTTGATATTTTCACTAAAATAAAGAGAAAAATATTTGAAACAGTTAAAGAAATTATAAAAAGGACAGCAAAGTACCTCAAATATGAGACAACCATGAGGTACAATAAACAAAAAAGGAGATTAATAATTTGAGAAATTTAGATAATAGTATAAGCCATATACCCGACATGTTGATTTTTGTTTGTGTTAGTGATCTGCAATTACATTTCATTTTATTTCATCAAGTTGAAAATCATCTCCTTTTTTCATGACAGAAAATAATTCCCAGAACCTCCCTGGGGTGGGCATGTATCGGTTAGGAATACATTCTTTGGTAAAACAATGCTATTAGTATTTTGAACTTTTATTCAACTGGAATTTTCTTTTCTTTTTTCTCTTCTTTTCTTCCTTTCTTTTTGCTTCTGTTTTTGTTCATTTAATTACGGGCTACATGCTGAGTTCTAATCATTTTCTCTAAAATAAAAAAACGCCCTCAGTGACTGAAGGCAGAAAGATAAAGCAAGGTGCTGAAATTAAGTAGGGGCTAAATTAAGTAAAAAATGTAAGGGATGGAGGAGAATTTCTCAGACTGCTGAGACAACTGCAAATCTCATTGCTTGAGGATGATCTTTTGTATGTGAAAAACAAAGTCACAATGAGCACAGGGGTTGGCTGGGATGAAACAAGATGGAGAGTAACTCCCCAAGTGGCATTTTCCCCACCAAGAATTGCTATTTTGAGGCAAAAAAGAAGCTCACATGTTTATGTACACAAAAATCTCATCTGCAGAATAAGGAACCCTTTCTACCAGAGCTGAATTAAAACCTCAAAGGTCTCAAGTAATTAAAAGTTAATGATGCTTTTCCCCATATGCAATTCAATGTAAAACAATAAATATTAAATTAGAGAATGAGCGTATGGAAGTCTAACAAAGCACAGGGTTTTCCTATGATGATTACCCTGGAATCTGCAGAAGGAGTACATCTGATGCTCATTCCTCCCATTCTTTCTGCTAACATAGGCACCACAGTCCTAGGAGTACAACCTCCCACTAAATGCTTGCTTTTCCAGCTACCTTGCACCATGGAGGAACCATCAGACACAGATATGGCCAATAAGACATCAGCAAAAGTCTTTAGAGCGGTGTAGGAAGTCATTTGCTTTCCTAGTGGAAGAGGAACAGAAATGATTGGTATCCTACACAGTGAAGCCCTCTTGTTTCCTTGAACATGGATGTGGTGATTTCAGCTGAAGCAGTCATCTGTCAGCCATGAGATTATGAATTGGAAGAGCAGGAATCCAAATCCTGATATGACGAGACAAAGACCGAAATCCCTGATGGCATCACTGAGCTTTGCCAGTAATAATACACCTCCTGACTGCTTGTTTTGATGAGGGAATTAAACCCAATATGTTAAGACCTTAGTGATTGGGCTTTCTGTCACATAAGATTAAGTAACACTAATATATCTTTTTTTTTAATTTTTTAGTTACTTTTCAGTGTACTAGAATCCATTGTTTATGCACAATACAGTGCTCTATGCAATATGTGCCCTCCACAATACACACCACCAAACAGCAATATAATGAACTGCTGTAAGTATTTGACTTTTTTTTTTTTTTTTGGAAAATCAAATGTCAAATATCCAGTTCTGCTTTCTCATTTTTAAATCACACTCTAGTTCCCGTGAGCTCGATGAACGCAAATGCAGAATGCGGTCTTCAATGACCTCTTAAGGAAGCCAGGCTAAGTCCTTAAAGCTGGATCGATATCATCCCTTCAGCATCACTGTGAAGCTGGGGCTTTTACAATTCACATTTTACAGAGGAAGAACCAGAGGCCCAAGGCCACACAACTCATGAGTGACAGAGTTAGGTTTGAAGCCCTCTGTCTTCCCACAGAAAGCTTGCTTTTAATCACTGTTCAGTATAGCCTCCAACTCCTAAAATGAATGAGCCATTTGATTATACAAGGTTTAATGGACCAAGTTAATGTGATTTTATGTACACTTTATTATTTTTTTTGAAAAAGAAAAAATGACTCTAAGTGTACACACACACAATGTATGTCTTCAAAGTAAGTGTTCTTGCTTACTTTTTGTGGTTGTCTATATAATTACTACTATTCCCTCAAGAAATAAACTATAACAGCCTAACAAAGTGTCAAGCATTAGCAGCACTGTTAATGTCAAACATTAACAGCTATTGAAAATAGTCGAGTAATACGTAGATCTTTATTTTCATGAAAGCTATTCTAAGGAAAAAAAATTCTCACAGTCTGTTAATAGATCAAACTCACAGATATTCTGCTAATTAAATAAACTGGACACAGTATGCTTCTCTTTCATTTAGAAGCTGGAATTTTCAGAAATCTTTGAACAAGGATGGCTGCTATAAAATGCTCTTCTTGAATTAAAGGCTTCCCTGTTGGGATGCCATAATTCCACTGCCTTGTTTTCACAAGAAACTCCTAACAACTTTCATTTTAAAGGAACATGACTGACTACAGTCCTACATGTTCAACAGCCTACAATTATGCAAATAACTAATCTGATGGGAAGGGGGCCTTTAAACAAGTGAAATAATTGGCTTGTAACATATTTGAGAAAAGTACCTCATAGATATTTTTTTCACCAGTGGAAAGGGAGGTGGAGATTGTTGAATATCTGACTGTACCATTGTCTGTGCCCTCTCTTTGAAAACGTGTTTCCTTTCTCTCTCAGATTTGTAACAGGCAGAAATAGTCTGATGGTAACCTAAGAATGCCAATCTCCAAAAGACACAATGCCAGCAGGTTACACAGTAGCTAATATTATATAACTCAGAAAAACAAAAAAATACTAGCAAGGGAAGATAACAAAATGGACATTCGAATCGGGGGTGTTTGAAGTGATTTCCATAGTCACTGAGTCTTCAGTCCAGTGAAAACAAATATATGCTGTATTTTTAGAGTAGTTTTTTTTTTTTTTTTAAATCATCTTAAATGCTTTGCCAACAACTATGGATTTCACTTTTGTGGTTTTATTTGTATTTGGTTCTAGCAAAATTTTACTGAGGTGACAAAAACCAAATAATAGGAAGGACCCAAACCAAACTAATAAAAAAGAATGATCGAGAAATTTATATGCTGACACAGTCAAGAGATCCACCTGCTTTTGTTCTGATTTAGTTTCCTGTGATCTAGCACATGTTGATTTGGCTGACTTGAACCCTGGCATATTGATGTTGCGTGTCTCTCCCTGCTTGAGTCTTCCCTTTGACTGCTCTTTCATTTGCTTTGTGCTCTGCATGTAGGGTTAAAAAAATGTGCATCAAACAAATGACCCACTGCAAATCAACTTGTTATCATTTTAGCCATACATTCTAGCTGTATCCATATGGTTTGGGTAGCTGAGCAAAAAAGGAGGTGGGCATCCTACTCGATGCAGCAGGAACAGGAGGACAACAGCAGATGAGAATTCACCCTTCACTGCACAATTGTAAACAGCATCTGAGTGGGCTGTACCTAAGTTTCTAGGAAAAGCAGACTGGGAAGAACTCAGCCTCATGCTGTTCAGCCCTTATCTGAAAGTTGCACTTGGTAGTGTGTAAGCAGTCACAGATGCCAGCAACTGACATTACAGAAACACAAAAAAGAGCCAAATCTTCCTTCCATCCAAACAATAGGAGTGTTGGCTGCAAAGTACCCGTGTCTAGGGTTTTGCACACTTTCAAAGGAACATATCCGGGAGTGAAGTAATTTTGCCTGAATACTCAGTCCTGGGATAGGAGTTACCAAATCTATGGAAGTGATTTCTAGTCATCGAGGATAAATGTGTATATTACCTGTATATTTGGAAATAGTGCCATATGGAAGAGAAAATATAATTTGCTCTATGAGATCCTACAGTTTAGGTCGATGAGGTACCAATTGTATAATTAATAATAACTGTATAACTGTCCTCCATTTAAATAGGAGAATTAAAGAATGAAGGACAATTACAATGTGAATATAGTAAGAACACTCTTATTAATTACAATGTACGAGCATAGAGAACATAGAGTTTCTGCCACTGGGAAGTAGCTACCAAGGAACCCCAGCAAAAATAGTGTACAGGATGACCTATCTTTGATATGTCTGTTCCGACAATTACTAACCTGTGTGTTAATTACGAGTTAAGGATAATACAACTGATCTACCTGCTCCTGCATGCCTTATAAAACAGGTGCCCAGAAGTTGTTCAGGATCATTCGACCCACATTGTTATTGTTCACTGGTTCTCAAGGCCCATGAGCAAGTCCCATGGAGTTGGCACAAGATGGGAAGAAATTTTAAGGGAGAACTAAAATCTGCGCTCTGCGTTGGCCAGAAAATTAATACTTCCCTAGTAGTAGATACATGGGACAAGATCGTTGCTTTGTAGCCTAGTGGAAATAACTGGTTCCTAATGAAGGTTCTCCCAATATCTCACAGAGCACTTATTTTCCTTTCTTCAGTACAAATCACTTATCAGATCGTCTTGTTTTTTACTTTTGGATTACTTCTAAATTCTTCCATATCCCTAATTTCTTTTCCATCTATATTTTTAATTCCAATAATTTAGGCTGCCATCAGATTTTGTCTAGACTGTAACTGTTCTTAAGTCTACCTTCCCACTGTGCGAGTAAGGTATTTCAATTCAAATATGGGCATATTATCCTCTCCCCTAAAATTACATAATGGTTCCTTACTTTCCATAAAAGTGGTTTCTAAACATTTATAGAGGTGGAACCATATATTGAAATAAAATTGGGTATAAGAAATTTTAGTGGATTCAAAGAAAATTTGAGTACGTGAAGCACAGGGGACTTTTTTTTTTTTTTTTTGGTTAGTGAAACTATTCTGTATGATAATGATATTATAATTGTGGACACATGATACTATAAATTTGTTAAAACCCATAGAATTTACATGCAAAGAGTTAACATTAATGTACAAAACTTTTTAAAAAACTCAAGAAATACCATGGCAGAATGTGAAATGTATAAAAATAATCTAACTGTACTACTATAGTATAATTATGTCAGGTAATGGTATGTGCTTATTAAATAAAAGTCATATATCTTAAAATGTTAACTTTTACTTTTTATAAAGCTAATGAATAATCTATTTGAGAACCATCTGATTTTAGTAAGACTTTGAAACTGGCTATTCTAGACAATAATTGCAATTGTATACACATTTCTTATTCAGTGTCAAGAAAACTCTGATTTTCAAAGATAAATCATTGTGAATAATAATATTTATGGTATCTGTAAGCTAGAAGTAGCAACATGGCCCCCAATTACACTGATCTTCAAGTTTAAAAGTATATGTCTTTATGTGTTAGTGTTGAACCACTAAACATGCCCTACTCACTTTCTTTAAAAAATTACATCTTAAGGGAGATGATGAATGGTTCTTCAACCAGTTTAGTATTCCTCCTTTTTATATGTGAGCATACCTTTTCAAATGCATTTAAAACCCATTGAGATGTCCGGCAACAGCATTAAAAAATCTCAGAAACCGCATATATATATATTTTTTTCAGAATTATAAAAGTGACTTACTTGCTGAGGCCATATGCTCTTTCAATTCCTTTAATAAATTGTCTACTAAGCAAGGTGGTGGCTGTGCAAGTATGAATCTTCAAATTGAGTCATTTAGATTGTTAAAAGTATCAGCATTTCCTGCAACCTGAGAAATCATGGAACCAATTGAGTAATAGATTTAATTGGGAAAAAGAGTGATTTTCTTTTGTCTCATTGGCAAAATCTGAATCACCACCTTGTCTCAGAAGAGGCAATGCACGTCAAATATTAAAAGGGACCTTCTGTCAATTGTGTTGCATTTCATAAAAAAAAGTAAATATAGAAAGTCAGAAATTTAAAAGCTTTAAAAGTTCATAATTTGCTATTGTGTAACATTTTATTAATGGCATCTTCATATCTACTAATGCTTATCTCCACACCATCCCGTGACTGCTTAAGTATTTTTCAATAACAGTTTTAGTAAGACCTGGCATTCCTACAATTTTCTAACACTGCTTTTACAACACTGATACAAATTACACCTTAAATGCAAATATTTATCATTTGGATATATGTTGTATTTTCATGGACAGATCTAAAGCATGTGAACTTATTCAGATTTTTTCAATCTCAGTGTTAGATATGTTAGATGTACAACTTAATCCAATTAAGTCTCTGGTCATACCCTCCCTAGAAGGGAGCTTCCCTATATAAAAGAGCAAATGCCCCAAAACAGCCACCATCTCTTGTACTGCATAATACTGTATATTTACTTGTTTATATGTCATTAGTGAGTAAGGTGCCTTTCACTTTTCCCTCAATGTCATTAAACTTGCTACAGCCATTTGACTTCTCTTCTCTTAGATCATTCACTTTGCAACACTTGACCCTGCATATCCTTTCTCAACCTCTTTAAGATGTAAAACTTCTACAAACTAGAGAAGACTTTCTAGGACCTGGGAGTCCTTTGAAATGCAATCATCAAGGGAGACAATGAACCAACACCTAACCTCCATTACCTGTGGGAGGGTAGCAGCCTAACTGCAATAAAGCAGTAATTATCAAACACATTGAATAACTTTTTGTTAAGACATTTAGCATATGATTTAGGAAAACCAGTATTCCCTTAAACAAAGGATTCACAGAGCTTCCACTGCATTAGTCCTCCCCCTGGTTGTATTGAGGTTACAAAAGAAAGGACACACAGATGGTAATGGAGAGAGGAAGGCAAGAGATTTCAGTTAAAATGGAACTGCAGCAACTGAGAATGCACGCGTATCCCAGTACAGGCAACTAACAGAGTGTCCAGAACTACCCATGGTAAACAACGCAAAAAAAAAAAAAAAAATTGAGGCGGCGGGTGCCTGGGTGGCTCAGTGGGTTAAGCCACTGACTTCGGCTCAGGTCATGATCCCAGAGTCCTGGGATCCAGCCCTGCATCAGGCTCTCTGCTCAGCAGGGAGCCTGCCTCCCCCCTCTCTCTCTGCCTGCCTCTCTGCCTACTTGTGTTCTCTTTCTGTCAAATAAATAAATAAATTCTTTAAAAAAAAAAATTGAGGCGGGAATAAGATGTAACTCAAGGAAGTTTATAATTTATTATAAAATGTCACTGTGAATATTTAATGAAATTAATTTAATATGACAGATCATAAAGATGAGAAGATAAAAAAGGCGGGGAAAAAGGTGAATACGGAGATTGCAGAATTAAGAAAACAGATAAGCAAAATGATTCTATCTTAGTAAACAAATTAGAATTAACAATTAATGACGTGATTGAGAGTGAAGTTCCTGCTATAGGGGGAATGTCTGTCATTGTGAAGAAATGAAAAAAGACAGAAGCAGTGCAGAGAGGATAAGCATTTAGTGCTTTCTGATAAGGGTTAAAAATCTTCCTTTTCCCCCCTCCGGTTTGGTGAGATTTTTAAAATTCTCTGTGTTGATTTTTATTTTTTTTTAAATGTTCTTTTTTTTTTTTTCTGAGAAAATCATCTATGTGGCATAAAATTAAATTTTAAAAAATCTCTTCATATTTGCTAGTATTTAATTGGTTATCCTTGATTTTTGGCCCATTTTCATTATTTTTGGTTTTTTTTTTTTTTTTTTTTTTTTTGAGTCTCACTTTCCCTGTCATTCTTCAGAGTCACCAAGCATTGGGAGGCTCACAAAAACTGCCTGCACCTCAGGCCCTGTATTTCAGGGGGCTCCTGAGGGCACTGAGATCCACTTTTTGTCAAGCTGTCTGTGTACCTCAGATGCCCTCCCTAGAGCCAGTGTTGATCTGTCCCAAGTTTCACAGTGTCTGACAGTCTCTCTTCCCTCCATTTCCCACTAATGATTAACTCTTTTTATCCTTTTGTTTCCTTTCATTTGTTTTAGAGAAGACAGAAAAATGTCTGTATTCTGACATCTTTAACCAAACTAGCATTAGTTTTACTTAAATTAATAAGGGAAAATTACTTTGTAAACAAACGTATTAAATATGACATACTAGACACTGTCTAGTTTGGTGACTATATATATACACAGTAAATGTATATATGCATATGTATGTATATTCATATATACATATATAGATATATGCATATGTACACACACACACATTAAAGATTGTGTTTATTTATGTGACAGAGAGTGCAAGAGCAGGCACAGTAGCAGGGAGAGGGAGAAGCAGGCTGCCCACTGAGCAAGGAGCCCAATGCAGGGCTGGATCCCAAGCCCCTGGCGTCCTGACCTGAGCTGAAGGCAGTTGCTTAACGCACTGAGCCACCCAGGCATCCTGACAAAATATATTTTAATGTAGATTGAAATGTATCTGTTATGGCATACAAACATACACATATTTTCTGATCTGATGTTAGAGATCTTATATATTACACAAGAAAATAAACGTAAAACAAGTTTTTTTTATGTCAGATTATCCAATAGAAAAATGAGGTAAGTGGGGCACGTGGGTGGTTCAGTCTTAAGCATCTGCATTCAGCTCAGGTGGATCCAGTCCCGCACCACACTCGGTGCTTGGCGGGAAGCCTGCTTCTCCCTCTCCCACTCCCCCTGCTTGTGTTCCCTCTCTAGCTGTCTCTCTCTGTCAAATAATAAATAAACTCCTAAGGGGGAAGAAAAAAAAAAAAAAAAAGATGACATAAGTGTTTGCAGTAGGGTTTGGGTAATATTTCTTAAGAAAATACATATGGGGTCATTCTTTTTATTAATAGAAATAAAAAGTCAAAATGATAGAATTTTTAATTCAGTGTTTTGATAATTTTTGAAGTAACAAGAATAACCGTGTTATGTTTAAAGAGCCCATGGTAAGTAACAGAGGTCAAATAAGAGACGCATATGGTGGGGCGCCTGGGTGGCTCAGTGGTTTGGGCTGCTGCCTTCGGCTCGGGTCATGATCTCAGGGTCCTGGGATCGAGCCCCGCATCGGGCTCTCTGCTCCGCAGGAAGCCTGCTTCCCTCTCTCTCTCTCTCTGCCTGCTTCTCAGCCTACTTGTGATCTCTGTCTGTCAAATAAATGAATAAAATCTTAAAAAAAAAAAAAAAAAAAAAAAAAAAAAAAAAAAGAGACGCATATGGAGACTGAATTACAAGTGTGTGCATCTCATTTGTAGTGTGTATGGCTCATCCTTACTAGATTCAGACTAATTTTGGCTGTCCAAAATCAAAATATGATCTAATTCCATTTTTTTTTTAATGAGGTAAGAACAAAGGTAATGAACTATTTAATTCTGTGAACAGAAGCCCCTCCCATTTCTCATTTGCAAACTCAGATGCCTGCCGGGGCCAGGAGGGCAGGTAAAGCCAAGGCGTGAACGTGAGCGTAAAGAGCTGGGGTAGCAAGTGGGGGAACATCGCTCTACTAGCTTATTTTTCACAGAGAAGCAACATTTAATTTAAAAAAGCAATTATGCAAAACAGTAAGAAAACTGAGAGATACTACTGCGTCCCAATAGGAAGGAAATAATAAGAAACAGGAACTTGAGAAAATAGAAAGCAAATGCTTCATCTAAAACATATTCCTGACATTTGGCATATGTTCTGATACAGAAGTGTTAGCCACTACATTAAGTTTAAAAGTCACATGGAGCAATTCTGAGACTGCCAAACACAGCACGTGCAGATCACGGATGTCCAGATCGTGACCTCTACCAGAATGTTGGTTTCTCACTCTTATGGTTTGACATAGAACTTTCAGGATTTCTGCATCACATTTTCCTAAATGACCTTGTTTTTATTGCCACGTTTTATTTTATCCATTTTTTGGCTTCATTTTCTTAAGATGTTCTGTTTTTTTTTTTTTTTAATTAACTTGTAAAAAATCATTTACAGATAACATGAAGCACAAAAAATTAGTTTGCTCAAGATAATGCTTCTAGTAAGTTTTGAGTCTTGTTCTATAAAATCCCAGTTGTCTCTCTCAAGTCTGTGCTCTTCATTTCTTTGATTTAAAAGTGAAACTAGTGTAGACATTATTGCCTTTTAATATACAGACACAAATTTTATCAGTTAAATTTTTTACAAATTTTTTTTTCAAGATTCGAAAGATGTCAGAAGTGTTGGTTCTAACATAAACAGCTGTTAATTATTGTATATGTCATTTACAAAAAAAGTTAACAGTTCATTTTAGGAGAAAACATAAAACCCACATTGTTACCATGTGACTATATAAATAACCAGCAGTCACATTTTGGACATTTATTAATTCATTTTGAGGTAGAAAACATGACATTTAAGTATGTGAAATAGATAAATATTTACAATATAAATTTTTCTATTTAAAACTCAACAAAGGTAAATTGGTATTGTAAATATATTTTGATCTAAATTATATTTTGGAATGTTTTATCTGCATAAGGATTCCTTTGCAATGATGTACACAAATACAATTTAGAAATATATAGTCAATACATATTTTCCCCACTATTTTTTTCCTCTGAATTATCTTATGCTTTTGAGATTCTGATTAATTAATGTTTTTAATGGAGTGGCCATGTCATTGAGATGGAAACCTGACCTTTCAGGAAGTTATTTTTAAATTTCTGAATGGTGTAACTTGTGTATCCTTTGCTAAGAATAAAATGACATCCAAAGTCAACCTTAATATATTTGAGTTTGGCTCAGAGGTAACCTATATATACTACTTTGTTTAAATGTTTAAAAGAATTGTGGGGGCTCTATTTTATTGTTTTGGATAGAATTTTTTTTATGTGTCCTCTACTCCTGAATGCCTTTGAATATAAGCACAAAGCAAATATAAATAAATTTATAAAAATGTTACATAAATATAAAGATAATTTCATAGGTGGCTAGTGTGAAAGAGACAAGAGAGTCAACTAGGGTGGAGAAAGGCATTCATATCAAAACAACCTAATGTTTGACTTCTGTTGCTCATATTTTTTTTTTTTCTGGACCCTATCATTCTTCAAGTTTCCATCTTTCCTTTCTAAACAAGAGCGCCATAATCTTTAACTCATTTAACATCTACTGGTTCTAGCGCTTATCAGTTGTTAATATACCACTCTGTTGAAAGAGTTTAAAATTGTTTTCTCTTGGGGCACCTGTGTAGCTCAGTCAGTTAAGCATCTGCCTTTGGCTCAGGTCATCATCTCAGTGTCCTGGGACCAAGCCCCACATTGAGCCACATGATTGGCTCCCTGCTCAGCGGGGAGTCTACTTCTCCCGGTGTACCTCTTTCATGCATTCTCTCTCTCTCAAATAAATTTTTAATTTTTTTTTCAAAGGGGGTGCCTGGGTGGCTTAGTCAGTTAAACATCCTTTGATTCACGTCATGATCAAGCTGCACATCAGGTTCCCCGCTCAGTGGGGAGCCTGCTTCTCCCTGCTCCCCCTGCCACCCCCTGCTGGTGCTCTTTCTCACGCTCTCGCTCTCTCAAATAAATAAAATGTAAAAAAATAAAACAAAATCTGTTCTCTCAAAAAAGACCAGATGGTCCTAATAGCCCCACAGTGTCTGAAAGTAACTGTATCTTAGTATTTCAAGCTAAGTCATCAGCTTGGTTTATGTTCTACATGATTTTTGCATTTCCTTATATATTGGAGAGACTCTGTGCGATTAAGTTAGTTCACTAATTGTTTACTTCTCCACATATGCTAGGTAGGATTTGTGAGATACTGGAGTGCTCCTGTTTTTGATGTGTGGATCTTGCTTGTTGGAGATGATATCAGGGTTGCCCTGTCGAGTAGACAGAGACTTTCAAATACTGATTGGTAGAGACCATAGATTCACACAAGGATTCTGGGATCCCTCCATGAGACTCCTGCACACATACAACAATAAGGATGCTTATCCTACCTATACCAATAATGGGATAACTGCAATGATATGGGGGAGGCTAGTCAAGAATTAGTCATCTTTTCTCCTTCATGACACTGAAATTATTTTTCTAGAAGATGTTTTATCCAGATTTGTTTTGAATTATTTGTATAAAAAATAATTCTTGAATAAGAAAATGACAAGCTCTTTCATAGCATTACCAAATGCCTAATCTTCCCTATGTCCATCTCCATACCTGAATATATGGATAATTATTCTTTATTTTTTATAAATTTATTTATAATTTATTTACAATTATTTTATTTTACATGATAGCCTCTTGATACCCAAATGAGTTATTTTAAATTTGTCTGACAATTCAATAGTCAAATATCTTATAGTGAATAGGTAGGCATTGCCATATACTCATATGTTAACAAACTTTTCTCACTTTATTCAGTAAACTAATATAAAATACCAAGACCTATAAATGCCTCACTTCCATAACAACCAACACAGCCTATATGTATCACATTTCCATTCTGCATCACTTCCAATGTCAGAAATAGTCGACAGTAGCTGGCTAAATGCTTGTTGGGTCAGGTTTAGGAATTGATACATCATATACTTATGTCCTCTTTCCTATACTAATTTGTATTCTCAGCTGAGAAGATAAATTTGTCATGGAAAGCTTTGCATTCTCTCAAGAATTTAGTACATTGTTTTGTTTATAGGTAATATTATATTTATTTATATCATAATCTGTTAAGTCCTTTATTTAGCATATTGCTTTATGTGTATGTGTACATCGTATGTGTAGATCACATATGCATAAGTGAATACATATTTATGTGCATATATGTATGTACAATCACACTCGTATTCTTGTCTTCTATATGTCAGACCAAACTGGCGTAAGGTTCCATTTAATAATTTAATAAGTAAACAGTTGCAACTATTTTTAGGGAAAAAAAAAAAGGAAGCCCTTCAAAGACCATGATTCCAGTCAAAATCTTAAATGTGTTAGTGGGTCTCTGTCAAATAACAGAAAAGAAACCAATTCTCATTTCCATGGAAATCCATGACCTTATTAAACAAGTTTCTTCAGTGCTTGGAACAAAGCAGAAAAGCATAAATAACCAAAGGCTGCCACCCTTCTAGAGGATAAACAGGCCACAAGCATACGCAAGGCATGTTTCCCAAGTGTGTGTGCACACATGCATGTGTGTGGCAATTTTAAAAGAATTACTAAAAACATGCAAAGAGTGCACCAAATATCTTTGCTCCTTATTCCAGAGTATATTTTATAATTTCTTCAACATAGACGAACCATCACCAGTGCACCATAATGGCAAAGACTGAAAATCCCCAGACAGTAAATAGTTCAGGGTCTAATTTCTTTGACTACCTTTAATTATCTTTAGCTTATTTGGCATATATAATCATAATAAAATTCAGTTAAACACCCACACACATTTTGGGGGAAGGAGCTGTGGTCTCCCGCATTATATTTAGCGAGAAGTGAGCCATCTGGCATGCTCTGCATATCAATAAGGAATACCCCCGGTCTGCCAGCCACGAGGCCTCACGGGTGATATTAACACTGTAAGGCTACCTCAGCTCAGGGTCTGCCTCTCCCCTGTGCAGGCTCAAACATCGGAATGACCAGTCCTTCAAAAAGGTTGTATTTTGCAAGGAAGATCCAAGTGAAGCTATCTTTCTGAGCTGATGTTTAAAACAGGACACTTGTTAATCTACCTACTACAAGAGAACCCCTTGGCTTTCCTGTCTGCCTCCACATGGTAAAGCAAATTGCCAGGACAAGGTTCTTGATCAGCATGGGATCAGAGCAAGATTAAGTCAGATCAGTCACATACCTGACTATATATATATTTTTTTTCTTTGTTTGTTTTTTTAATGGATTTAAATCCTCACTCTCGCCTTACTGATACACTTGCCACCCCGAGGAGACAGGCTAATACTAAAGAGAGAGCTGTGTCTTTCTCAAGAGCCTGAATGAGTACTGCCAACTAGGAAGTGAAGACATTCTTTTTTTCAAGGCTGGAAAACCCCCTCTCCACAGACATATTTTTCTGACAGTCATCTGATGATGGTCAAAACCCACTGGCCTAGGAGCTAGTTAACATGCATGTGCCTCTGTCCACTCTCAGATATCAAATATGGATTTAAGGGCACCTGAGTGGCTCAGTGGGTTGAAGCCTCTGCCTTCAGCTCAGGTCATGATCCCAGGGTCCTGGGATCATGACCCCGCATCAGGCTCTCTGCTCAGCAGGGAGCCTGCTTCCCTTCCTCTCTCTCTGCCTGCCTCTCTGCCTACTTGTGATCTCTGTTAAATAAATAATTTTTAAAAATATGGATTTAAAATTTCAGTTCTCAGATAGTAACATCTCACATATTTTCCTGTACTATGGGAGCATTTCTCTGTAGTACCTGTGTGCTCATAGCTGTATTAAAAGGGGATCATTTACTTATGTCTTTCCTTAACCAAAAGTGTAAATGTATGAACTTTTCCACTTTAATTAGTTAAATAAAGACTAAAGGCATCCCCAATCAGACTTGGGTGATGTAAGCATGCTTTGGGGATCCTTCCACACAAAATGATAATAAGGATGATATATTATATCTAGCCATATAAAATTTTAGTATGGAAGTAAAATAAAACGCTTACTGTTATGTTTAAGTTATAGAACTAAAAAAAAAAACTTATTTTAATATCTATGCAATAGAGAATAATGTATCACCTATGTGGACAGGTAAATCAATTCTTGCTTCAATAAAGCAGTAAAAATTAAAATGCCTTTGTATATCTCAGAGCTTATTGTTGTTGTTTTGTAAAGAACCAGACAGTAAGTAGTTTAGGTTTTGGGAGCCATATGATCTCTGACACAACTATTCAACTACTAAGGCTCTTCTCTTAACTACTTATTTCCCTACTTCCCATACACTCAAAGGCCAGTGGATTGAAAACATTGGCATTCCCCCAACCTATTTTCCCTCTGCTGCTCACTACGTCTCCATCCCACGTACAAATATGTTCTTTGAGTCTTACGCTACCCCACTAATCTATTCTGTATAACTCTTCATCAATACCATTTGTGGGTCTAGTGCTGGAGTTGGTCTATTTTAGTCTATTTAGTGAAATTAGCCAGAGATAATATATGAACAAGTTAATGTAACTGTATCCCAATACAAATTTATGTACAGAAATAAGCAGTGAACCACATTTGGCCT
Organism: Mustela lutreola; assembly: GCF_030435805.1. NCBI lineage: Eukaryota > Metazoa > Chordata > Mammalia > Carnivora > Mustelidae > Mustela > Mustela lutreola. The sequence goes on along the minus strand of NC_081290.1, from coordinate 253,174,088 downwards.
GTGGGCTGGAATCAGCAGATCCCTAACATAAAGAAACCCAGGACAGGTCATTCCATATGACACATAAAATATCATGGTACTTCCTGCGGTCTTTTGTCACATACCATCCCAGACTTTGAACCAAAGCGTGATTTCTCTAGCCATGATAAAGTGAAGCAAGTACTCGATTTCATAATGTCTATTAATTTAATGTTGATCAGAGTTCAGGAACAAGATGCTATCTTCTCTCTATTGATTTTAATAGTCATTTCGATATTGACTAGCACCATCATTATGTTAGCCAGTATGGTCAATTTGCAATTGTCTTTTCTTTACAAATAATTGGCTAAAGTTCAGTAAAGGTTAGATGGAAATTATCAAACAAGCTGTGTCATTTACAAAGTCTTTGTGATTCATTGATTGAGGTCCCCCACCTCACCCTTATAACTGGCTGAAATGTTACCTTCTCATTGATGAAAGTCTACCAGGAGACAAGGGAATGGGACCTATTGATGGAATGTCTAAAGGCAAAAAGGCAATTGCAATTCATGGTGCAATTACACTTGGGGATGTATTTTAAGACTCCACAGTTGAGAAGAAGTTTAATTTGTCTGTCCCTAATTGTAAGTCAGTGTTTTAAAGCCTGCTGATTACTGGAGGATGCTGCAATGACAGTTTCCAAATTTATTTGCAGATGACAGAATGGCAAATTAGAGAATACAGGCTTTTCTCTGATATACTGTCTGTATATACATATATATGTATAATTAATATATATTATATATGGTTTATATACATTATATATAGTTTATATATTATATAATGTATATATATTATATAGTTTATATATTATATAACATATATCAATATATATGATATGCTTATAATTCATAAATAATAAATACAAAAATATATTAACATAATAATCTCTATATATTATATAATATATAATATATTACATATACATATGATTTATTATATTTATATTAAGTGTAAATCACTTTCCTGTCTAACTGTTCACAGTGGGGGATGATAATACAGATAGCTGCTATTTGTTAAGAATCATTAGCAGCCATTCCTCTGTTCAACATTCCATAGATATTACCTCATTTAAAAGGACAATAACCATATGAGGTTAGCACTTTATGGCAGAAGAAGTTGAGACTGAAGACTTTGTAAATTATTCAAAGTTATAAAATCTAGAATGTGGAGGCCTTTGAATTCTCAAGCTCTTCTCTTAACTACTTATTTCCCTACTTCCCATACACTCAAAGTCCAGTGGATTGAAAACACTGGAATTCCCCCAACATATTTTCCCTCTTCTGCTCACTACATATCCATCCCATGTACAAATATGTTCGAGTCTCACAACACCCCACTAATCTACTCTGTATAACTCTTCATCAGTAGCATTTGTGGGTCTGGTGCTGGAGTTGGTCTATTTTAATATCTATGGGGAAAACTACAAGTTATTTCTCAACCTAATATTTCTTAATCATTTCTCCAAGGACTTCAACCTTTACATTAACAAATGGAGGATGAATTTGAACTTTGTCATATCCCTCAACTGTTCTACCTATGAGATCTGAATCTCAGCATCACACGTTTGCCACGGCTCCCTCTCTCCCCTCCCTTTCCTCATTCATGTTACTCTTCTATTCCTTGATATTGACGCTCCCTGGTGGCCTAATGATTAGGATTCGGCGCTCTCTCCTATTCCTTGATATCTTCATCTTACCACACTCTGTTAGCCTACTTATCTATTTCATTTCTCAAATACAGCCTAATAATAATTATAATGATAATGATGATGAGGATGATGTTTTTGAAAAACTATATACCAGGCACTGCACAACACACTTTATATTATTATCTCTGAGACTCAGAGAAGTGAAGTAAACCATCCTTGATGACACAGCTAATCACATCATTTGAATGAGAGAGTGGGTCCGCCCTTCCTATTTCAAGGTCCACACAATTTTTTTGGGGGGGTGGGGGGTAACTACAAAGATTGTAATTGCTACAATTTAGCTTCACATAATCCGTAAATTTAATAAAATATCAGCATTACAGAGAGCTGTCTTCTTTCCTTATGGTTTCCAGGGAAACCATTCCTGGAAAGTTCAACCCCTGAAATTATGACTTTATACACATTTCTTTCCTTTACCTTCAGTTTAATAATATCTTAAAGAAAGGGCATGAAAAGTATCTTCAACTTGCTCCCTTTGACTCAGCATTTCACTCCATTATAATGTTATCATTGGTTTATTTCTCTATCTCTGCCTCTGAAATACAAGTTTGAGACAAAGAAAACTATTATTTTTATCCCCAGTGCCAAGTACACAGTAGATACTCAACTGCATATTACTACTAGTTAATAAATACAAGAATATTCAATGAATGAATGCTGACCAGGCTTCAAATCTGAGAGTCTGGGGTGCCTGGGTGGCTCAGTGGGTTAAAGCCTCTGCCTTTGGCTCAGGTCATGATCTCAGGGTCCTGGGATCGAGCCCCACATTGGGATCTCTGCTCGGCAGGGAGCCTGCTTCCCCTTGCCTCTCTGCCTACTTGTGATCTCTCTCTGTCAAGATAAATAAATAAAATTTTAGGAAAAATACCCTGAGATTCTGGCACTGACATCTGTATTGGCATTCTACTATTTAGGTAAAGGTTAAAAAAAATATCATTTTACTTATATGATTCTCAGTTTTCTCTGTAAATTAAAAAATAATATTCAGTCAGTATTCCTAAAATTAAGTATATTTAAGAGGCATATATAAGATGAAGTCAAACCATAAATATGAACACACTATATAAACTCGAAATAGTTATAAAGTAACAGCACTTAATATTAGACAAATTTCTCTCTCCTCAAGCATCATATAGAAGCAACAGGATCTTACACTGTTGGTAGAAATGCAAGGTGGTGCAGCCACTCTAGAAAACAGTATGGAGCTTCTTCAAAAAAAGATGAAAATAGATGAAAAATAAAATAGATAGAAAATAGACCCAGCAATTTCACTACTAGGTATTTAACCCAAAGTTACAAATATAGTGATCTGAAGGGCACCTGCACCCCAATATTTGTAGCAGCAATGTCCACAATAGTCAAACTATGGAAAGAGCTCAGATGTCCATCAACAGAAGAATGGAAAAATAAGATGTGGTATATATGCATACACCACATGGAATACTGCTCAACCATCCAAAAAAACCAAAACCAAAACAAAACAAAACAAAAAACCCAAAACTTGCCATTTGCAACAATGTAGATAGAATGAGAAAGTATTATGCTAAGCAAAGTGAGTCAATTAGAGAAAGACACATCATACACTCTCACTCATACATGGAATTTAAGAAACAAAACAGAGGATGATAAAGGAAGGGAAGGAAAAATAAAACATGATGAAATCAGAGATGAAGACAAACCCTAAGACCCTCTTAATCAAAGGAAATAAATTGAGGGTTGCTAGAAGGGGATGGTGGAAGGATGGACATTAAGGAGGGCACAGATGTGTTGAGCACTGGATATTATATAAAACTGATGAATCACTGAACTCTGCCTCTGAAACTAATAATATACTATGTTAATTAATTAATTAACCAACAACTATTAATTAATTAATAGTTAATTAATATTAATTAATTAATAGTTGTTGGTTGATTAATTGAAATTTTAAAGCTGTATTATAGGTAAAAAAAAAAAGCAACAGCGCATTGATGAATATAAAACAACAGATATTCAATTGATTATTATTGAGTAGTTAGCATTAGGCAGTATTCTATGAGATAAGAACATAGCCATGGCCACGCAGATATATTTCCAGCTCATACAGGATGCATCTTCGAGAGGATACAGAGTATATCCTTTGAGCTCCTTTCTTTAAAGACTACCATGTTCATTCTGTTTCTGTATGAATCTGTGTCATATCAAAACAAATGGAAAAAATAAAATTCAAAAAAACCTCGTTTTTCTATTAGTAGTTGAAGTTATGGCAGATTCTTCTTTCAGTAATCCTAATTTCATCATCTTAAGCCACTTTTGGCTTAGTTAGATTTATGAAACCTTTTGGAAGTCTTTTCTTTATTTTGAGTTTTTATGGTTATAACCCATACCGAGAACCAGGTAGAATTTTGAACTAAGAAAGAAATAGTTTTTGTTCTATTTTTTTGTTTTTGTTTTTATTGTTGCTGTTTTCATTTTTGTTCAGAAATGCCTACTTAGGGGCGCCTGGTTGGCTCAGTGGGTTAAGCTGCTGCCTTCGGCTCAGGTCACGATCTCGGGGTCCTGGGATCGAGTCCTGCATCGGGCTCTCTGCTCAGCAGGGAGCCTGCTTGCTCCTCTCTCTCTCTGCCTGCCTCTCTGCCTACTTGTGATCTGTCTCTGTCAAATAAATAAAAAATTCTTAAAAAAAAAAAAAAAAAGAAATGCCTACTTAAATGTCTCACTCAGCAAATCCAGGGTGGAGTTTGCCCATTCTTTCCTCCATTGTATTGGAACAGAATGGAAAATGATCAAATGTAGCCTACTTGCGTCACTGGCACTCTTTGCAAAAAGTTTTTCTTCTAAATTGAAATGCTGATTTTAGAATATATATATATATATATATATATATATACACATACATATTTATGAAATAAAGAAGAAAGTTCACATAAGAATTATTTTAGGCAAAAAAGAAAAAAGTATTCTTCTAGGACCAAGTTAGCAACTGTACAAAGTGAAAGGGTAAGGTGGAAGGGTTAATAATGATTTCTCACAAACTTTGCCATGAAAATATAAATATTTCCTAATTTTGTCATCAAACCAAACCTAGAAATGGGATTACTATTCCTTGTTTGTGTTGCTCAACTTGTAAACTGAGACTCAGCAAGATAAAATAAATTTCCCAAGTTTACCCTATGGGTAAGCAGTTTAGTCAGGATTTAAACTGACAGGTCCTTGAGCTAAGTCCCTGCTGTTTAACAACCTGCAAATCTACCTTGCTAAAGTGTATGAGGACTGTGTGTAAGGCTCCCAAAGAATTATATTTAAAAAGGACAAGAGAAATAAAAAAAAAATACAGAAAGAGATTGCAAGTCACACCAGATTGAATTTGCACTTGTTTTCCTTTTGCAAACATAAAGATGATTAAGGCAAGTTAAGAAGAATTGTGTAGAGAATGTTCTAGTAAGAGGAAGAGAAAGCAGATAGCAGAGCACTTTATTTGTAACCCTTTTGTAAGAATAATGAAAATGACATAACGTTTGAAGGATCCAAATATTTAAGGAAAAATATGATATGGACACAGAAAAGAGCAAAAGCAAGTGAAAATAGAATCATAAACTTTCACTAATAAGAATCCTGTGTTTTTAGCTAATTACAGAGAATTAAAAACTTCAGTGGTACTTCAATTTGACTGGTAGCTCCACTATGGACGTCTGTGGCTAGGACTCACAAGGAAAGAACTGTTCAATGGAAAGAAGTCTGAGATTAATGGGACCATCTCAGTGACCATCTCAGGACCATCTCAGAAGTCTGAGATTAATGGGACCATCTCAGTCATAAATACCCAGTGCTTATAGAGTCTTACTGAGAAGAAGAGATTTACCTGTTCCTACAAATGCAATGTGATATCATTACAAGGTAAGGATTTAAAGTCAAAGAGACTTCAGTTCAAATCCAGAAGATGTTGTTAATCTTGAGGTTAGTGTCTTTCCTAAATCTCTATTCTCGTATCTTTTAAAAACAGTAATTAACCAAGAAAATAATTTAGAAGTCTAGCACAGAGCTTGTTATAAGTTAAAGTTCAATATAATAAATTTATGAATGCATTTATTCATGCAAACATGTAATAAACTCTTCAGAACATAGTTCCTACCCTAAAGAAGATGAAATTTAGAGGGAGAGATGTAAGTAACTCAGTTATTACATTCTATAAGGGGATTAGTGAATGGTGCTATGAGAACACACAGGAGTACTACTCAGATCTGTCTGAAGCATCAATAAGGATAAAGCTGGATTAAGGATCAATACAAATTAGTGAAAAAGAAAAACAGTGCCAGCCAAAGAACACATCCTGTGTCAAAGCATATTGTGGCATCCCAGTACAGTCTATCTCCAGATACAAATATCAAAGCTGAGAGATGTGAAAGTCTCCGGCAAAACAAAAGCCAACTTGGGAAGTTCAACCCACTTCTACCCTTCCCTGAACAAGACCAACCAAGCAAGTATAAGCATAAAAAATCTAATCCAATATCTCATCCTCTGTCTTCAAAAAAGTGTTAAGAAAGCATGGACATCAGGGGCGCCTGGGTGGCTCAGGGGGTTAAAGCCATTGCCTTTGGCTCAGGTCATGATCCCATGGTCCTGGGACTGATCCCTGCATCAGGCTCTCTGCTCAGCAGGGAGCCTGCTCCCCCCAGCCCCTGCCTGCCTCTCTGCCTACTTGTGATCTCCCTCTGTCAAATAAATAAATAAAATATTAAAAAAAAAAAAAGAAAGAAAGAAAGCATGGACATCAAAAATAGAGCAACAATCAATCAGATGCATAGGTTCTTTAGCACTGGAGCAGGATCACGGATATTCCTGCTCATACATGTGTTAACCTTTGGAGAGTCCTAAGTGTAAGAGCTCCAGGGAAGAAGTCAAGGTGAACAGAGGAGCTGGACATTTAGAAAGCTATTTCCTGGTGTGGGCATTTTTCACTGTTTAGCAGGAAGCGTGGCCATCTTTTATGTACTCACTGAAAACCAGATCTATATTTAGGTTAAAACTCTGGTAAATCAAATCATGACAAATTGACTTTTTCCTTTATTTAATCTGTAGTTATTTAATATCACCACTCCCATTATGAGTTTGTGTGTGTGTGTGTGTGTGTGTGTATGCATTGCCCATAGAACTTCTATCCACAAATGCATCAAATGTTCAAACAATGTACATTGTATGATAAAATAAACTGTCCAAGAGTTTGGTTGGGACACCTGGAAGGCTCAGCTGGTTAAATATCGAACTCTGGATTTCGCTCAGGTCATGATCTCAGGGTTGGGAGATTAAGAGATACGCCCCCCACCCCATCAGGCTCTACTTTCAGTGGGCGGCTCCCTGTTTAGTGGGGAGTTTGCTTCTCCCCCTCTCTCTGCCCCTCCCCTCAACTTGTGTGCACATGCACTTTCTCTCTCTCTCATATTTTCTCAAATAAATAAACATCCTCCCCCAAAGAAAAACAGAAAACATTCTCTCTCTCCTTCTACCCCTCCCTCCCCTTAAAAAAAGAGTTTAATGATTCTGGTATGATATTCTGGTATCATATCTGGCACCATGCCATCTAAAATGCACCACTCTTAAGAGACAATAGTACACTTGAAAATTTTGACATTTCCAAAACACTTTCACATTATTCAATTCACACAACTACACGGAAGGGTAGGCTGTGCAGGAATTCAATAAGCTACAAATTATTTTCAAGTGAGTTTCTTCTGTTGTAATATCACCACTGAGCACAAAAGGACAGGTATTATCATCATCCCACTTAAAATAGGAGAAAATTGAGAAGTAGGGAGATATAACAACACCTTGCCAAAACTAATATGATATCCACTGTTCCTGTACTAAAAATGCATATAAGTTTATTTTAACCTAAAATTTTAAAATGAAACTGTTGTAAGTTGAGTTAAAAAGGGACAAGAATTCTCATTTCAATTTTTACGGTGAAAATCTAGAAAGTACTATTTCCTAATGTTTGTAAAACAAACAAATGACAGAAGCAAATTATTATCCTAAAAGTTGACTGTTTTCTGTAGAATTACAGATAATTAGATTTTGGCTTCTGAATCACTAACTAAAATGTGTCTATTTAATTAAGCCTGAAACAAGAATCTACAAAGTACTCCTGGCATTAAAGAAAATAATTTCAAACCTTCCAAATGAGAAATAGACAAGAATAGAAATAGAAACTATGCTTACTTTAGCAAATACAGCTCCCAAATACTCATACTATTTGTAAAAATTACTAATTATTTTGAAAATACCAAACCACAATTTTTATACTTTTTTTTTCACAAATGCGATATAAAAATTCCAACATTTTACACAATCTGATGAAATGTCAGCAAACATAAATCACTTATTTTTTAGAAAAATATTCAAGTGCCTTTCACATGCAAGCCAGTGGGCCAGGTGCTCTGAAGATAAGAAAACCTTGGTCTTGTTCTTCAAGGAGCTAATATAGAAGATGAAGCATGTATATATAAAAGAAACTTTATGCAAAATGCTAAGTGATTACAGTTATAAGAAAAGTGTCCTATGAATAGCAAAGATAAGAAATTTCCAGCAATGTCATGAGACTTCCTAACTGAAGCATGATGGCAAGTTTCATGCAGAAATTTTCATTCTGTAGAAGGAAATGTTGCATAAATTGCCCAAGGATATTCAGGAAGCAGTGGATGATTATAAGTACATCCACCTCTGAAAAAGATGAGGTAGATGTACTTGTCCCTATTTCTCCCAGTAAGTACAACTAAAATCCCTACTAATTATGTATAAAACAAACATAAAAAGGACTCTCAAAGGAGGAGAGAAGAAAGTAGCCTGGCTAGTGAACCTGGGACCCAAAGAAGTTAAATGTTGGTGACTTCCTTGGTTTTCTCAAATGCTGATGAGCTCCTTGGTCTTCTTTTTGTCTTATGTCTTATGTATCTCAGACATGGAACCAAGGACTTACAACTCGAAACACCAACGTTTCAGGCCAAATAAAAGTTTCAACAAAAGTTTGTTCCTCTCTAACCAAAAAAATGTAAAAAGAGACAGTCTGCAAACACAAACATAAAACCAGGCAACAAGCGTCCTATTCCAGTCAAGGACAGCAGAAACAAACTCTTCCACTCCAAATCATGCCAGCCGAGGTTTAGTGAGTAGACCAACCTCCATCTCCACCAAGTTATAATGAAGTAGCCCAACACTGCAACATGGTGGCATCAGAGAAGGACCTGTATTCCCAGCGGGGAGTGACAGTCTCTCCTCAAACATCAGTGGAGACTTGTGGAGAGCTTGGACTTACACCCCACCAGCAGTAATGAGATGCTCTGCTGACTCCCATTTGTAATGCAGTCACATGTGGCCCAGCAGAGAGAGTCAAGGTGTTCATCACCACCTGGAGATAAAAAGGCCACACATACCTTATCCCTTAAGTGATTTTAGAGCACGCTGCATAGATAGTGAAACCTCCCATTTCTGTTCAGCAGTAATGAGAAGTCCCTCTCCCTTAAAGGGGCGAAGGAGGTCTAGTGGGGAACTGGTACATCTACTACTGCCTGGCAGTAATCAGGCATTGTCCTCTGACTTTGCCAGATTAGCTTCAGAGGACACCAGCTAAAGTAGCCTAAATAAGACCCAAAGTCTCATAACATAATACTCAATACATCCATGTTCAGGTTTCAATTAAAAAAAGAAAAAATCATGGATCACAATAAGAACCATGAGAATTCTCAACTTGAATAAAAAAGATAATAAAAACCTAAATTAAGACACCAGAGATGTTAGAATTACCTGACAATGATTTTTTAAAAGCCATTAGTAAAATGCCTCCGTGAGTAATTATGAACACACTTAAATGAAAATAGAAAATATCAACAAGGAAATATAAAAATAATAATATATATTACAGAGAAGAACTAAATGTAGTTTGTTTTTTGTTTTGTTTTGTTTTGTTTAAGATTTTATTTGTTTGAGAGAGACCACAAGCAGGTCTGGAGCAGAGGGAGATAGAGAGGTACAAGCAGATGGCCTGCTGAGTTGGGACCCCCAAGGTGGGACCCCCCAAGGTGGGGGTTGATCTCAGGACCCCGAGACCATGATCTGAGCCAAAATCAGATGCTTAACCAACTGAGCCACTTAGCTGCCCCCTAAATGTAGTTTCTATAACTAACAGAGAGGAAACAGATTAAAAAATATCAGGAACTTAGTTGTCTTTGAAACCAAAAAATATAAAATATAATAAATAAAATAAATAAATAAATAAATAATAATAAATAATAAAAATAATAATAAATAATAAATAATAATAATAAATAAAAATAATAAATAAATAAAATAAAAAATATCAGGAACTTAGTTGTCTTTGAAACCAAAACAAAACTGAGCATCCAATTAATAGAATTACTAAAGGGGAAATCTGCAAGTATATAGAAGAACTCAGCACCATTATCTGACAGGATCCAATCAACATTCATGCTATACTCTAATAACAATAGCAGAATGGCCCCCCCCTTTTTTTTTCAAGTACTCATGGAACTTATACCAAGATATACCATATTATTGCCTTAAAGCAAACCTCAGCCATTTTAAAAGAACAGAAATCACACACACACAAATCATACACACAATAGAAATCACACATACAAATCTTTGACCACAAGGAACCAAACCATAAATGAATAGGTAAATCTCTAAACACTTAGAAACTAAGCAACACACTTGTAAATAACACGATGAAGACACAAGCAAAATTATGAAATGAATTGATTTGACTAAAAATTAACTTACTACATTCCAAAGTACTAAATGTCACAGCTAAGGCAGTGCCAAGAGGAAATTTTACAGCACTAAATGCTTACATAATGAAAGAAGAAAAGTATCTAAGTAATAACCCAAGCTCCTACCAGAAGAATCTATAAAAAGAAGAGTAAAATAAACCCATATCAGATAGAAGGAAAGACATCAGGAAGAACAGGAATCCATTATATTAAAAACAAAAAATAAGGGGCCCCTTGGGTGGCTCAATTGGCTAAGCATCAGTATTAAAAGTTATTTAATGCAATCCAACATACTAGCAGACTAAAGAAGAAACATCACATGATTGTGTCAATTTACGCAGAAAAATTCTTTGACAAAATCTGATTCCCATTCATGGTAAAACTCTCAGAGAATTGGAAATAGAAGAGAATCTCCTCAACCTCATAATGAGCGACCTATTAAAAAAACGACAAACTACAACTATCATAACAATTAATGGTGAAAGACTGAATCCTTTCCCTTTAAGATTGGAAATAAGGCACAGATACCAGTTGTCACTATTCTTATTTAACATAATAATAGATATTCTAACTGTATAATAAGGCAAAAAAAGGAAATTAAAAAAAAATATAGATAAGGGAGAAATAAAATGGCCCCTATTTGCATTTAACATTATTTTTTACATAGAAAATTCCAATAAATAAATAAATACATTTTTTATTTTAAAAAAAAAAAAAAGAGCAAACAAATAAAGTCCTGGAACTAAAAAGTAAATTCAAAGGCTGAAGTATACTGTTGGGCTGGCAGAAAGGGCTACTTAAGATGGCGGAAGTTCCCGCCACAAAACCTGACAGGAGAACAGAGGCCCAAGCAGGAATCTGAGACCTTCCCGCCCTGGGCTCCCATGGACCAATGGGACCCTGACAAGCAGGAATCTGAGACCCCCGCCCCGGGCTCCAGTGGACCAATGGGACCCCTACAAGCAGGCGAAATATCCAAAGAAGGGAAACTTGCCAAAAGACCCCTGAGCTCCCCTCGAGACCCCTTAAAAGCCCCCTCCTCCCTGCCTTGGGTGCGACTTCCACCACTCTGCTTTCCACAGTCGCGGAACCTTGCCCGAGGGTGTGCACCTCCTCCCGGCACAACTTTCCTGGCTCCCCTTCTCCTGAGCCTAAAACTTCGCTGGAGAGTGTTTTTAATAAATTTTGCCTTGCACCCACTTTGCCTGGTGTTGTGTTTATCTCGCCTGAAAAAAACTTTACATATACAAAAATTAATTATGATTCTATGTGCTAGTATTGAACACACTGACACTAGAATTAAAAATACAATGCAACTGGGGCACCTGAGCACAGCAGTTAAGCACAGAGTCTTGGTTTCAGCTCAGGTCCCAATCTTAGGGTCATGAGATCAAGCCCTGCCTCTGGCTCCATGCTCAGTGCAAAATCTGCTTATGGCTCTCTTTCCCTTTTCCTTTTCCCCTTCCCTCTCTCAAATAAATTAAAAAATCTTTAAAAAGTATTTTTTTAAAGAGTTTTACAATACCATTTACAAATGGGAAAAATGAATATTTAGGTATAAATATACCAAATAACATGTAAGACTTCTATGCTCAAAATTTTAAAATGTTGATGAAAAATAAGACTAAAGAGACTTATTCATGGATTGGAAAACAACATAATAGAGAGGGCAATTGTCTTCAAATCAGTATACAGACTTAACACAATTATTACCAAAATCCTAGCAAAATGTTTTATAGATCTAGACATGCATATGGGAAAACCAAGTAGGTGGAATAGATAAAACACTTTTGAAAAGAATAAAGTGAGAAGAATCAGTCTAGTCAGTTTCAAGACATTATATATCTACTGTGGAGTGTGGGGTTACTGATGTAGGGATGGAAATACAGATCATGGGAACAGTCTAAAGAACTCAAAAATATACCCAAGCAAATATGTTTAACTGAATTTAGACACAAGTGCAAAAGAATTTCAGTAGTGGAAAGGCAGCCTTTCCAACAAGTGAATGCTGGAGCAAGTAGATATCTACAGATAAGACATGAACAAAAACAAAACAAAACAAAAACCCTTAACTTTAAATTCCTTACTTTATTCACAATTCAACTCACAAGGGATTATGGACTGAGCTATGAAATGTAACAAAACTTTGGGAAAAGCAAAAAAGCACTGAAGAAAATCCCAGGGGAAATCATCCGGATCTAGGTCTAGACAGACTTGAAACGAAAACTGAGATCAATAAGAGAAAAATTAAGTGCTATTTCATAAACATTTAAAATTTACCTTTGGTTAAGATGCTGTGAGAGTCTTACTGGGGGAGTCTTACTGGGAGTCTTATACTGGGAGAAAATATCTGCAAACCATGTATATCACAGAAGACTAATATCTAGAATATACTGTATGAAGAACTCTGAAAAACTCCACAATAAAAAAAAAAAAAAATCTAACTACAAAAGCACAGAAAATCTAAAGGGACATATTTCACCAATGAGGATCTACAGATAGCAAATAAATACTTGAAAAAAAATGTTCAACATCTTAAACCATTAGGGAAATGCAAATTAAAATCACAATGAGAAATCCCCACACCTCTTCAGAGTGGATACTTTTTTTTTTTTTTTAACAAAATTTAACAACACAGAAGAAAGGATGTGGAGAAACTAGGTCACTGATACTTTGGTGGTGAAAAGATGAAAGAGTACAGCTGCTCTGCAAAACCCATTTGGCAGTTCCCTTGAAAACTAAACCCACTATTACCATACAACTCACCAACTGCATTCCTGGGCATATATCCCAAAGAAATGATAACTTCTGTTCACATAAAGACTTGTTCACAAATGTTCATAGCATCTGTATTGGTAATAGTACTGAGACTGGAAAAAACACAGATATCCCTCAACAGATGAATGGTTAAACAAACTGTGGTACAATCAAATTCCTAGCCACAAAAGGGATGCAAGCAATAGTTTGAATGAGTCGGCAAAGAATTGTTCTGACGGGTGGGCGAACCAAACTCCAAAGTTTATATACTCTGTCATTCCATTAATCAAATAATTTAGAGATGGAGAAGAGATTGGAATATTGCCAGGAAGGAAGGACTGGGGTGGGTGGGTGGTAAGTGAAGACCGCAAAAGAGATCAACAAGAGGATGTACCATTCTGTATCTTGATGTTCCCCATGTTTGTGTCCTGGCCGTGGAATTGTACAATAGTTATGTGACGTGTTACCATTGGATAAACTTGGTCGAGGTACATAGGGGCCCTCTTGACTACATCTCCATATAGATCTACAGTTACCTCAAAGTAAAAAAGTTTAATAAATCTGTAACATTTATTTTGAAGCCAATAATGAAGTTAAGTGTAATTCCAAAATCCAACTGTTAAGGTCTTCTGTTAATGACAAGCTTTAAGCTTTAACTACTGAACCTGGAAGAGGATTTGAGAATCCATTCATTATTTCATTGCATATTCAATACATAGTTCTTGAGTGATACTTTAATATGCTTGGCACGGTTCTGTATTCTCATGACAAAACCATGCAGAGGGCAGATAAAGTCTGTGATGCCAAGAAATTACACTGAAACTGGATATGGACATTATTTTTTTAAAAAGTAATCAAATCAACGAGGTGATTTTAAATAATAGTAAGAGGAACAAAGAAAGTCAACATTGAATGATGATGTGATAGTACCGGATGGAGACAGTTAAAACAGACTACTTTTAGGTGAGTCATCAGATAGTGTTCCTCTGAAACCCAAAGGACTGAACCATATGAAGTTGAAGGAAAAGGGTTTTTCCAGAAAAGGCCAAATGTAACCAAAAGACCTTAATCAGGAACAATATTCATGCGTTTGAGGAATAGAAAGATCATTGGTTTTAAAGTTACCCTTTTAGTAGTTTTTCAACAGATTAGAGAAAGAAAGGGGGAGAGAACAAGGGGTGTGTGTTTTAGTATCCATTCCAGGCCAAATTCTAAATCATGACCTCTACCTCATGCTGAAGTCGCCCCTTTACTACAGGTGTATCTGAAATTTTATTTATTCTCGGAATCCAAAGTTCGGAGGAACACTACTGAGAATGCAAACAGAATTGCTATCCAAGTAGCTGGTACAATGTTGAAAGAGAATAAGGTCTCCAGGTAGGCCTCTGGAAAGAGAGAGATGGCTGCTGACCAAGACCTCTTCTGTTAATAAGCATAATGTGGTCCTAACGTAGAAATGGCATTCATACTTGCTCCTGTGAATTCTTCAGAAAAGATGCTTCAGTTGCTTATTTGTTAAGCACTACAAATATTAAGATTACTAATTTTCCTTAATTAACTAGGAAGCCAAGATAAAGTTAAAGAACTTAAAAACAAGTAGATTTCTACTGGAGAAAGGGACAGGTGCATCTCACTGAAGAAATTAAGGAAAAAAGCCCAGTGTACAGGTTTTCTATCCTTAACAGAATATATCACAAAATGTCATGATAATCTTTTTATACAGAGTAAATTAAATATAACTAATTACATAAAGAAAAATGGATTCAGTGTTGAAGGATATTCTTATACAATTGGAATGTTTCTATCTAGAAGAATAGAAATGAATCAAATATTCACTTATCTATAGATGTATTGCTGACCATCAATTATCTTTGAAAGGAGAGTGAAGCTAGCCTCATTCACAAAATTGCAGCAGTGTGTGAGCAAAGTTGAGATCTATATATATGGCCTGGCCCACGGCTATTTTTATATCTTTTATCTCGTATGATTATCTTAATATTCCCACCACCTGAAATGCTTGCTATTTCTGAGATAATGCCATCTTCCTATGAGGAGCAGACATATAAGTAAGAGTTATGTGTCTGTGTATTCACTTTATTTGTGAAATAGTGATGAATGTGTTAGCTCTCTCTTTCTACCTGTGAGGAATAAAGAGCTAATTCTTACATAACACTTAGCAACAAGCATGACAAATGATGAGTGCTCAATACATACTAGATATAATAGTGATGACTGATGATGAAGAAAAACATTTTCATACATTTTCTATATATATTATTTTCTAGTAACAGCCTGCATTTCTACCATAGTTCTCTATTTGGCAAACTCTGACTCACCTTTTCTTTGCTAAAATCTAACAATATTGACTGAGCATACCCATCTCTCTTAATGCAAGTCACATGACTACACTAATGTTTACATTTCCATTAGTGTACAAAACATACATATTTGTATGTATAAATAATGGATGTAAAAGAGTACTTACCTCACTGGATTTTATGAAGATAAAATGGGTTAGATGTGTAAATTCCTTTGTATAGGGGGTTAAGTAAGTGTTAATTTTCATGATTATTTCCCTCTCTTAAACTTTCTTAGGAGTAAATATTGGTGTCTTTTTATCCCCAATAGTTACCACAACTTTGGCACATAGTAAGGGTTGAAGATTTCTGAATGAAGGATTCAAATGTTTTAATTTCACCAGATTTAGAAATATAAGACAAATAAAAGTCAAATATGTCAATTCATATAGCAAAAAAAAAAAAAAAAAAAGGAGGGGGGGCGCCTGGGTGGCTCAGTGGGTTAAAGCCTCTGCCTTCGGGCTCAGGTCATGATCCCAGGTCCTGGGATCGAGCCCTGCGTCGGGCTCTCTGCTCAACGGGGAGCCTGCTTCCTCCTCTCTCTCTGCCTGCTTCTCTGCCTACTTGTGATCTCTGTCTGTCAAATAAATAAATAAAATCTTTAAAAAAAAAAGTTGTCATATAAGGGATATTAACAAAATCCAAGACATTAAAGTCATCACATAGATATAACTTCAATGTATCTACATCAGGGGGGAAAAAAACATGAATCCTAAATCTCAGTATTATTATCAGAAGTCCTTTTTTCTTTTTTTTTTTTTTTTAAAGATTTATTTATTTATTTGACAGAGAGAGATCACAAGCAGGCAGAGAGGCAGGCAGAGAGAGAGAGGAGGAAGCAGGCTCCCTGCTGAGCAGAGAGCCAGATGCGGGACTCGATCCCAGGACCCTGAGATCATGACCTGAGCCGAAGGCAGCGGCTTAACCCACTGAGCCACCCAGGTGCCCCAGAAGTCCTTTTTTCTATTGTGCTGTTTTTTGGCTACTCCAAAAACTTCAGTTCCTGAATGCCATGAATATGGAAGTGTAGCTCCTAAGTGGAACTAACTTCTAGAATATAATTAGAATCAGTGAATTTTCTGTGAAAATGTCCTTGAATATGCTTTTAAGCTATCATAAACAAATTCTTCCATGTAGGTCAAGGATGCCTGGATAGATTGCTTCATTACTTTATTCTTCAACTCATTCAACAAATATTTATTTATTCTCAATGTTAACTGAACACAGTTTCTTTATATACAACAAAGCATGACAGGTATAAAGGCCATTTGCAATTTTACTTTATTTTGGATTATCATTAAAAACATTGTTTCCTAAAGTTGACATTCTCAAATATTTGAGATTAAAAACAACAACAACAACTAATTACCTGGTAATATACTCATTCAAACGGCATGTTTTTATAAGATACTTTTATAACTCTAAGTATCGTACTCCTTCCCCACAGGATTTTAAAGCTATTGGGGAGCAGATAATAATCACAATAAACACTTAATTACAAATCGTGGTCATAACATGAAGAAATACAGAGTGATATGAGGGAATAGAAAGGCAAGAACTAATTTAGATTTGTACGTTTGGAAAGGATTCTTCAGGAAATTATACTTAAATTGAGATCCCCAGGTCAAATAATAGTTAATAATGAGACAGGCCCAGAGAAGGGATGTTCATTCAGAAAGACTGAAGAAATGCAGTATGGCTGGGAAATGAGTGAGTGCAGAGGTGATCAGTGACAGAGTAAAGATCCTGAAGGACTGAGTAACAAGATCATGAAGGAACTTAGAGGCCACAGTGGGCACTTTGGCACTTCTCTTCTGAGCACTTGAAGTCAAAGAGAAGATTAAACAGGGAAGCCGTTTGTTTGTATGTCTCCCTCTGTGGTAAGTCCTGGAGCTCAAAAGATGTGTCTTCATCTTCATTCAGTGGGATATACCATTTTTGTTAAAAAAAAAAAAAATAGTAATTTTGGAGACAGAACTGAGCCCAAGCCCAGGCTCCATCATTTATGAATTATGTGATTTTGAATAAGGGTCTCAGAATCTTCATGTATGAAATAGGGTTACAGAATTGGGCAGAACTCTCTACATAGTAAACAACAGCTACAAAATTTTTAATGGAAATGGAATACTGTACCCCAGAGTAGGTCTTATCTCTAATAAGCTTTTTTTTTTTTTTTTTAAGATTTTATTTCTTTATTTGACAGACAGAAATCACAAGTAGGCAGAGAGGCAGGCAGAGAGAGAGGCAGAGAGAGAGGAAGGGAAACAGGCTTCCAGCCAAGCAGAGAGCCTGATTCCGGGCTCGATCCCAGGACCCTGAGATCATGACCTGAGCCGAAGGCAGAGGCTTAACCCACTGAGCCACCCAGGCGCCCCTCCAACAAGCTTTTTAAAGATAGATACTGACAAGATATATATATATATATATATATATATATATATATATATATATATATATATTTTTTTTTTTTTTTTTTTTTTTTTTAATTTAAGTACAAGTGAGTATGTGTCTATATCCTACGGACTCCTTCCCCAGCCCACAATCCCTTACATGCTTCTGTCTGGTCTGTGTTCCATTTTATCTGCTTTCCAGTTTAATAATTTATTCCAGCTTTATTTATCAAAGTTCCCAATCTTCACCAGAAAGCTAAATAGTCAGCCTTCTAAGATGCCCTGAAGTTCCTGGAAGTTGACTGCTAACCACCTTAACTTGCTCCTGGTACAGCACATTTTTGATGGCCTCTCACTCACCTTAGAGCAACAACACATCAGGATCTGAGCTCTCTAAAAACCAGAAGCTAATCAATACCTCTTTGTGCAATATGTCACCTTGAGCAGAGACACAAAATTCAATCAGTTCTAGTCACACTCTGCTGTCTTGTAAAGGCTCAACCTGAATTCCTCATGTGTCACCTTCCCAGTAACAGATGACAGTGTTACAGACAGAGGATTCTGCGCAGACCAATGGGCTCTACCCAGTTTAAAGCACCATCACTCATGTTGGCCAAGCGGAGTTCCCAGTGTTAAGGTCAGCATGTCCCTCTTAAGAATGCGAAGACACCAGGCTGGATATGTGAAGCCAGTTGCAGCATCTTGAATGATCCCAGGGGTTTTATCTGTCTTACACAAAGGTAGTACACAAAGAGCTTTATAGATATTGTCTTCATAGGAAGGAGATAAGACTTCTCTCAACATACACCTGATGCTCAAGAGACCTGACCACCACACGTTGGATTAACTGCTTTTATTTTTAGTTTTTATGAATTATTTTAGAATTCAAATTTCTATAAAGCATCAAAGTGAATTCTAACTCACCACATAGCAACCGCTCTAATTAAACAAGAGAATTGTGGTATCCATACCTGCTGATGTATGACCTTTCCAAGCACTTCTGTTATACAATAAATTTGTTATATATTTCCACTAAGATCTAAAGATGTCATTTAAAGAAAGCGACTTACCATGCATGACTGAACTAGCAACATCTGTAAAACACAGTAAATATCTACTCCCCAGGCCCTGACTCTGTCAGCGAAGATAATTAAGGGATTGATAAATCTTTACTGAAGTCATGGTATAGTTACTGTGACACTTTCAGAGGAGGCAGGATTCTGACCTTATAATTGAAGAATCCAAGGAGGAACTTTGCTCAGAGCAGCAACAGTGTTTCATGAAAAGGGCAAATGTCATTTTATTAGTGCTCAGTTTTAGGAATAAATCAATGTGTGCATATGGTATGACTCTCATCAAGGATGACAAGGGTGTGGAAAGGGAAGGAAACCAGAACTGATGCAACACCAATTAGATTTTAGAATTTCTGTTAGGTATCAAATAGATTATTTTACTTAAAACTCATAGTATTAGCGAGAGGGAAAAATGTCATTATTTACATTTTGCAGAGGCAGGTAATAAAGGTTAAGTAAATTACCCAAGTATCTACAGCCAGTTTGAGATGAAGGTGAAATTCAAGTTCTACTTGACTGAAAATCCCACAAATTACATTTTCTAAAAATCAATCATATGGATCCCTGGAGCTTCTAAAAAGGTAAGCTTAGGCCTACAAAATGCCATAGTCTTTTATTTTTTCTCTGCAATAATTTTTAGCATTTTCATTCTTTTTGGTTGTTGACTGGGCCAGAAACAGAATTTTAGGGAAGAATCCCTCAAAGTGTAGGACACGTTAGTCTTTTGTAGAACATACAAGGCAAGTGATGAACATAGGATCCACAGTGTATTTACAAGACTGGTTAGACAAACAGAATTGCAGGAGATGTCGGATAAATATTCCTACTTCCTAAAACCACACACACACACACACACACACACACACACACACTCTCACATTCATCCAAACAGTGTCTTAATTTCTACTAAAACCTATCCTTCACAGTTAATTAAGTCATTGCTAATCATTGTGTATTTGCAAATACCTCTACAAATGGGTCATATAAACCTGTTCAAGCAGTAGATTTTTTGTTTTAACGGCTACACCTTTGCTGTAGTATCCCAAGAGGATCAATACCCGGGAGACTAAAATAGTCAACAGAAACAGAATGGGTCAAGGAAACACACAATGCTTACATGAACCCACAGGAGAATACATTTTGATAAAAACTGTATTGTCTTTATAGTTTATAAAAATTTGTACTTTGCCAATCTAGATGCCAAGATGTTACTGTGCTGTTTGGGTTAAGAAATAAGCAACCCCTTAAGGTCTTAGACCTTCCACCATTTATAGACCATTATGTTGCCCAACTCATTAATCAGCTTGAGACCAGAGGAGAGAACTATGAATTTTAGAATAGAAAAGCAAATGGAAAGGGGCCAGCATCTTATTCCTTCTACTTACTGGGTAAATTTAGGTTATTAGTCTATTTTGAGCCTCTATATTTCCTTTCCTATAAAATTGGGAACCAGAGGATCTCTTAACGTTGTCTCTCATTAATCTCTTGGTTAAATTGTCTCCCGCAGTGGTTAGACCCAATGGTTAGCTTTGGCTACCTGCCAGCGTATTGTTCTACTGGTTTTCATTCTTCCCTGGGGGCATAAACTGTGTATCCACTTAAATCTGGGTCCCTTGGAGAGGTAAACTTTTGATTCCAGTTTGTGAGTTCTGTTGTGACTTTAGGAGCCATTCCCCCCACCTTTTCTGGCAAATTTCTATCTGGTTTACAAGCTTAGTTTGTGGCTCTCAAAGGTGTTCCATCCTCTACACTCTAAATTGTTGTTCTTACAGACTGCAGATTTGGCAAACACTCTGCCTCTGCGACCGAGCTAGGATAAGGGCCCCACTGCTCTCAGGGTGATATACCTTCTTCGCAAGCAGGCACTGGGCTGGGGCAGTACCTTTCTTTCTTTCTTTCTTTTTCTTTTTTAAAGCTTACTTATCTTGGAAATTCTACCCTCGTAGGTGGGTAGGACAAGGATGACTTGGGCCCCAGTCTTCTAAGCCTGCTACACTTGGGGTAGATTTTCCACCCTACAAGTTGGGGCTAGGGGAGGCAAAGAGCCCTGGAACTCTCATGCTGTTGCCTGGGTTAGAGAGTTTGCTGCAATGTGGAGCCAGTCGCCTTCCCCTCCAGAGTGTGTACTGTAGTTCTTGAATATGACGGGGGCTGGGGGGAGAAGAGGTCTGTTGTATCTGTTTCTGTCTGCACCCACCCCTAGTGGCACGTCTGTCACACTGCGCTCAGAGATCGTGGCTCAAATACCAAAGGCTCTCAAGAATACCTCAATAAATGGTTATTTTCTGTATGCTCTTATAACAATTTCCAGAAATTAACAACAAAAAAGAAATTCATCATTTTTACCAGTTGCTTCCCTAGGGAGTGGATTTGTAGGGCTCCTCACACTACCATTCCTGATATTCTCCTCTATCTCCTATGGAAGACTTCTCACTATGGCAGCAAATACCACAAAATATCTGACCAAACAGACCCCTATACATATATGGAAAAGCACGATTCCAAAGCAGTGTTTTACCACTTTAAAAAAAAAATTGCTATTTACATACCTAATTATCTGTAAGATAACTGTATCTTATTGAAAGGCTTCTTTGGATGTAAGTCTATAGGCTTTTTTGTTTTGTTTTGTTTTGTTTTAGTTTGAATCATAAAATTATAAAGCTGTTTTTACATAGGATTAAAAAAGAAAAGCCCAAATTAAGTGTGTGTGTGTGTGTGTGTGTTTGTGTGTGTGTGTGTGTATGTGTTGTGAAAGGTGAAATAAAATGGAGTTACTTATGTCAAGAAGTTTGATAATGGAGCTGGGAGGCCATTACAAAGGTAGTCATATGCAAGTCTTCATGGGGTGGGACCATAAGCTTTTGAACCAAGGCAAATTACAAATAATCCAAGGACACTGTACAAACCCTTGCAACTTGCTGTGGTAACAGACTTCTGATTAGTCTTAGCAACCAATTATGTTTAACCAAGATGAATTTTTTTGCACCAGCACCAATCAAAATTCTTCATAAATAACACATATAAGTATTCCCTTTTGGTCTTTGGAAACCTCTGGCTTTTGAGATCTTATCACTTACAACAATATGGATAGACCCTAGAGGGTATTATGCTAAGTGAAATAATTTTAGACTGTGAAAGATAAATACCACATGATTTGGCTTTTGTGTGGAATCAAAAAAAAAAAAAAAAAAAAAGAAAGAAAGAAAGAAAGAAAAAAAAAAGGAACAAGGAAACAAATAAACCAAAAAACACACTCTTCAATACAGAGAACAAACTGGTGGTTGGTTAGAGCAAAGGTGGCTAGGGGCATGGGTGAAACACAAAGGGGTTGATTCAGAGGTATAAACTTCCAGTTGTGAAACAAGTCACAGAGATGTAACAGCACAGGAAATACAGTCAATAATACTGAAATAATGCTGTATGGTGGCAAATGGTGACTATACTGAGTAATGTTTAGAATTGCTGAATCATATGGTATGCACTTGAAACTAGCATTTATTATTGAAATTAATATTGTATGTTAATTATACTTCAATTAAAAAAAGGCCATGAGAAGTTAAAATATATTTTTGATATATATATTTATATTCATATTTATATATGCATATACATATTTATATGATATCTATATTACATAATATATGTCAGCCCTCTTGGAACAGAAAAAGGACTTTAGAAAAAAAAAAACTAAGAAAATCTTAGCAAAATATGGGCTTTAGTCGATAAAAACTAAACAAAAGAAACCTGATGGCTTTGTTTCCTAGTGCTATCCAAATCAGTGCTCCCAAACTTGCCATCCTAAAAGCCCAAATAAATGCTTTTATTTTATTTCAGTTCTGCCTCTTTTCTCAGTGGACATTTCGTATGTGTCAGCACGTTTATTTATTGAGAATTCTCACTTCAGGTACTTTCCCCCTGGTTAAAATGTACAATCCCAACTTCTGAAACTGCTCCTTAGAAAATCTGTTTGTGGGGCGCCTCGGTGGCTCATGGGTTAAGCCTCTGCCTTTGGCTCAGGTCATGGTCCCAGGGTCCTGGGATCTAGCCCCACATCGGGCTCTCTGCTCAGCAGAGAGCTTCCCCACCGCTCTCTCTGCCTGCCTCTCTGCTTACTTGTGATCTCTGTCTGTTAAATAAATTAAAAAAAAAAAAAAAGAAAATCTGTGCCATAATTTGTAAAAATCTTAGGTCTCCTCACATCTTATATCTCTTTGAACATATTCACAAAATTTTAGTGAATGCAATGTTCTTTGTTCTTTTGTTCTTTGCTGCATTTTGTTTCTTTGTTCTTCTGTTGCATTTTGATTTTACCAGAATCAGAGTCAACTCAAAATAATTTGCTAAACTGTTTAAGCATTGCAGAAATTATGAGTTTTATGAAAAACTACTTATAATTTCTACACCATATAATTCCATAGTGTCTGAGGATATTCTGTGTTTATATTGTGGAACTGTACTCCCATCATGCTAAACTGGCAATTAATGCTGTCAATTCAGCAAGTAGGGACAGAGGGGATAGGAGCTGTCAATCTTTTGATTTGCTATTTTGTGCCCTAGCAAAGTGATGACACCAGAAATTAAAATAGAGATGATAGAAATAAGTTGATAGATGAATATATAGATACATCCCAAGCAATTAGACAAATATATACTCACTACAACTCTGAGGAAGCTAATATCCCTTCAAGGGAATACCCACCCTCCATATTTTTCTTTTTTCCCCCAAGCTTTAAATTTTAGTCAGTTAATAACATGTATTATTAGTTTCAGGTCTAGAATTGATTCATCACTTACATATAACACCCAGTACTCAGCATAAGTGCCCTCCTTAAACCCATTCCCCATTTAACCCATCACCCCACCGACCTCCCCTGCAGCAGCCCTAAGTTTATTTTGTATGTGTTAAGTGTCTTTTTTCTGGTTTGCCTCTTCTTTTCACCACTCCTCCCAGGTTCATCTGTGTTGTCTGTTAAATTCCACATATGAGTGAAATCATATGGTATTTGTCTTTCTCTGAATACTGACTTATTTTGCTTAGCACAATACTGTCTAGCTCCATCCACATCATTGCAAATGGCAAGATTTCATTTGCAATTTATATGATATTATATATCATATAATATATATGATATATATTATGATATATATCATAAAGAGAATGAAATATATCATAAAGAGAATGAAATATATATATAATGACTGAGATATATATTTATATATCTCAGGCAATGGGCATTAGGGCTCTTCCCATAATCTGACTATTGTGGATAATGTTGCTATAAATATCTGGGTACATGTATCCCTTTCAATTAGTCCTTTTGTATCCTTTGGGTAAATACCTAACTAGGAGTGCAGTGGCTGGGTCCTAGGGTCACTCTATCTTTAACTTCCTGAGGAATCTCCATACTGTTTTCCTGAGTGGCTACACCAGTTTGCATTCCCATCAACAGTATAAAAGGGTTCCCCTTTCCCTACATGCTTGCCATCACCTGTTCTCTGTGTGGTTAATTTTAGCCATTCTGACAGGTGTGAGGTGCTATCTCAATGTAGTTTGCATTTGTATTTCCCTGATGTTGAGTGATGTTGAGCATCTTTTCATGTGTCTGTTAGCCACATGTACGTCTTCTTTGGAAAAATGTCTTTTCAGTATTCTTTCCATTTCCTAATCGAATTATTTGGGTTTTTTGGATGTTGATTATTCTGGATACTAACCCTTTATCAGATATTCATTTGGAATGGATAAATTCCTAGAAACACATAAACAACCAAAACCAAAAAGGAAGATACAGAAAACTTGAGAAGACTGATAACAAACAAAGAAATTGAATCAATAATCAGCAATCTCCCAACAAACAAAAATCCAGGACCAGAGAGCTTCACAGGGGAATTCTGCCATTCTAACATTTAAAGAACACTTAAATTCTACCTAACATTTAAAGAGTTAACACCTATTCTTTTCAAATTATTAAAAAAAAAAAATAGAAATGGAAGGAAAACTTCCAAACTCATTCTACGAAGCCAGCATTACCCTGATTCCAAAACCAGACAAAGACTCCACTAAAAAAGAGAACTATAGGCCCATATACTTGATGAACATGGATCCAAGATTTCTAAATGAAAAATTTAGCAAATCAAATCCAACAGTACATTAAAAGAATTATTCACCACTATCAAGTGGGATTTATTCCTGGGTTGCAAGAGCGGTTCAATATTCACAATTCCATATTCTAATTCTTTTTTTTTTTTTTAAGATTTTATTTATTTATTTATTTGACAGACAAAGATCACAAGTAGGCAGAGAGGCAGGCAGAGAGAGAGAGAAGGAAGCAGGCTCCCTGCTGCGGGACTCAATCCCAGGACCCTGAGATCATGACCTGAGCCGAAGGCAGCGGCTTAACCAACTGAGCCACCCAGGTGCCCCCATATTCTAATTCTTAAAAGATATTTCAAAACATAAGGACAGAGGATATTAGGATACCATCTTTACTGTTTTACAGAAATTCATTGAGGGGAGCCTGGGTGGCTCAGTAAGTTAACGCCTCTGCCTTTGGCTCAGGTCATGGTAAAGGTCCTAGGATCGAGCCCCGCATTGGGCTCTCTGCTCAGCAGGGAGCCTGCTTCCCTTCCTCTCTCTCTGCCTGCCTCTCTGCCTGCTTGTGATCTCTGTCTATCAAAATAAATAAGTAAGATGAAACTTTAAAGGATTTTTTAAAGAGCTAGGATGCAAGGCATTACAATACCCCAAATAATACATCCTCAAAAGTTTGGTCTGATCAAGTCAATGTTTTCGGACATAATTATGGTTCTTTGTTTTATTTAATCTCTTGAGCTAAATTAGAAATGGCATTTGCTTATACAAAGAAGTTTCTTACTATAAAATGGTTCAGATTAATATCCACATCACAATACTCTAAGATTCACCACGGTCCTGTCATGTTAATGCCACTCTATAGGAAACATAATTTCAAAGTCTTTATTATTAGTCAGAACTCAGTGGGGAAGCTTTAGAAAGGAGAGGCCTCATTTCTGCTTCATACCAATGTTAAATTTACAGGCTGGTCTTTGGGGTGCTTAATAATAAATATCTCTAGTTCTCTTTTGACAGATCTCTCCACCTTGATCAAGATGAAATTTCAGTTAATTAACCAAGCCCCCACCAGGAAAAAGATAACAGCCTCCTTAAATGTTAGACATAGCCCACAGCCAAACTGGAGATTGCCTCTACCAAATCATAGTGGGCACTTGGAGATGTTATCTAAAGTTTAGTATATGGACTTCTTAAAGAAAAGCATCAAATAAATGAACATTCAAGACCAGTAATCTGAGAAGTACGCTAGGTCATTACTTGTTTACATTAATTTTATTACTTTGAGAAAATTAAAAACCTACGCATTTAAATATGTTGTTAAGGTCAAGCAAATGATAAATGGCTGGGCTAAAATTGGCACTCAGTTAGGTCAGTGTCACAGACGATGCTGTTAACCTGTGTTGGCCCTCTATGTCACTACTTTATTTCCAATGTCTTCATTTTCCTGATAAAATGTCATGTAATTCCTACTTCTGTATTCCTATAGGAAACAAAAAATCCATTCTAGAAGGCTAAATTAAGCGTTTAATTTTACTGCTAGTTTATTTTTGTTTATAGTTTGTAACTCTCCATTCAGGAATAATAGGCAGCACTTCTATGCTGCTTAGCATTGTTTTGGTACATATCCCCCTTGGTAATGTTATATCTTCAATAATTATCTATTGAATGAGTTAATTTATCCATCAGAGAGTAATGAGAGTAATACATGCAGTTTACAATGAGAGATAAAAAATAAATAAATTATGCCTTCAAGAACCTCTCACTTTAGTAGAAAAAGGACCACACCATTAGGACCCAGTAAGTAGAAAATTCTAATCACAAGGCATTGCATTAGGTGAGAGGCTGGAGTGACATGGCTCATTTTATTTAATACTGTGCTGGAAGAAAAGCTAAACTCACAAGTTTATTGCATTGTAAATTACACAGAAAAATCTCAAAATCTATCCTCAAAATTAGGTAAATGTCATTTAAATCTTACCTTAAAAATGGTGAAACTCGAGCCTAGAAAAGCTATGTAATATTGTAATGTACCTGGTATCACCAACTTAAAATAAATGCCAAAAATGGAATAAGTTTACAAACGCTGCATTTCTGTATTTTTCCCCTTACTGTCTCATGGGAAACTTTTATAGAAAATATAAAAGCTGGACCTGAAACCAAGTTCACTTGGAGAACTGAAGCAATAAATATCCACATCTACATTTAAGAGAGTATTTTGTGACCCAGATCACATGTCAATTTATTAGATTAATGATTATATAAGTGATCACTATAAATGTATATATCTATACATAACCCGATATTTAATTTTTTCTCCCTATACACATTACAAAATATTTCTTTTGAAGAACAGCATGGTCATGTGAAGCACTATGCCTTACGTTTCCAGATGCATACAGTTGCTCCTGAATTCATAATGTTATAGTGTCTATGACATATTTCTGGCTCTCACATGGGCAATATTCAAATATCCCCAAAGAACATTAACATTTGGAGGACTTAGATAAAGATTCATTTGACAGGTAAGCTAATGAAACAAAGTTTCTCCTAGAAAATTGTCCTCCCTTCAAAAACTGAGAGTTAAGCTGAGACCTTTTGGGTCAGTCAGAAATAACTTTTGGAATCATACACTGGCTGGATGCAAAGCAAGTTGGGAAGACCTCACCTCCTAAAAACTGTGTTTGGGGATTTCCTATTGGAGAGTTCAGGCCCTTATACTTTCCTAAAAGAGCCTAGAGTCTCATAGCTTTGGAACTGGATATAGAGTTTTTTACAGAATGTTTGGAACTGAACATACCATAACCATATAAAAATGGTACAAAAATTAAGAAGTAAATTTTACTTGAGAAATTCGGAAATCATAGCAGTGTATAATTGTAGGACAACTAGATATGCTATCCATTTTTAAATAAATACTTTTAGATTATTTTGCCCTTGATAGTCATCCTACCATAAAATAATACATTTGATCCTTTGTGAAATAAGAAACTTCCAGCCCTTTTTCTTCTCACTTCACTTCTTCCCTCAAGAAATGAAGAGAGACTTATCTGAAAGGGAGTCATTCATATTGGTGGGCAGATCTGGAATTGGAGGAATGTCAGAGAGCCTGGCTATGGCTCTAGATCAAAGACAACTTTTCAGCTCAGGATTCTCAATAATATAGCTGATGTTTTTATTTCCCTCTTGTATTTTTAAACTGATTCTAGGTTTGGGGGAATTTAAGGGCTGTAATTATCACCCTCAACGCAACACAAAAAATCGAACATGAAGTAGTTGAGAGACAAAATCTCCTATATGAATTCTAAATATGAATTTTCCAATAGAAAAATGCCCATAATGCATTTCAATATATTCAGATTTAGGTCCACTTTTAACTTTATTTTAAAAATCATATGTCAGTAGTACCTATACTTTTCCCCTGTATCTGCAGAGAAAAAAAATTCATCATGTTTATTTGTGAGCATCTAAATCTGCACAATCTTACATTGCTGTCATGGTCAAGAATCAACATATCTTGTGAAGTACCAGGGATTTCAAGAAATTTCATGTGTGTTTTTGCTACTGGTAATTGCTAACAATACTGGAACTCACTTAATTCTTGTAATTCTTGCTCGGAATATTCAGGGAAACACAGTCTATACTTTTTTTCTAATGGTAACAAAATGTATTGAGTGGAGAAAATCCTAAACAATGTGGATAGGTTAACTGGTAAAATTAAGACTTCTTCTATTCAGCTTTCTTAGAAATATATTTATTTAAATCAAAACGTAACAGATCGAATCTATTAAGGCAGCTGGTAAAAAGTTTGTTTGTTTTTTAAGTAGGCTCCACAGCCAGCAGAGAGTCAAATGCAGGGCTTGAACTCAAAACTGTGAGATCAAGACCAGAGCCAAGGTCCAAAGTCCGAGGCTCAACCAACTGAGCAACCTAGGTGCCCCCAGGTGGGAAATTAATTCAGCAAGGAGACCATTAGACCAAGGTGGCCCTAATGCCATAGTCACTTATGTAAGCACACTGAAATCTAAGTCTGTAATTTCCTCAAAGCGACCAAATAAAAACTTTAAGAACAGCTAATCACAAAAACTGCCATCTAGACTTCAAGCAATAGCCAATCAAATAATTTCCCTTCTTGGCTTCTATACTTTTATATAAATCGTTCCTCTGGCTCCTGTCTTTAGAATGCTCCTAATCACTTCTGGTTCAGCACTGCCTGATTTGAATCGATTTGCCTCGGATAAGCTTATATTAAAAAAAAAAAATTATATATGCCTCAGTTTATCCTTTAACACAGAAAATTGGGATGTTTGTATTTATTCTAACTTGACTTAGCTATACTAGTTTTCTATTGCTGCTTAGCAAATTAGTGGCTTAAAACAACACCCATTTATCTCCCCGTTCTGTAGATCACAAATTCAGTACCACACAGCTGGCATTTCTGTACAGGGTCACACACACACACACACACACACAGTATTAGTAGGTGTAGCTAGGAAATACTCTGCTTCCAAGATTATTCCAGTTATTGGCAGAATTCAGTTCCTTGAGTTTGTAGGACTAAGGTCTCCATTTTTTTGAGGTATATACCTCTGCATCTTCAAGCCTGCCGTGCAGGTTTTCATACTTCAGATATTTCTGATTTCCCTTCCTGCCTTCAGCTGAAGAAGAGCTCTGCATTTTAGGACTCACATAACAGCAATGGGCTCAGTCAAGATAAACCAGGAGAGCACATATTTTCAGGTCAAATGATCGGCAAACATAATTAGATCTATGAAGTCCCATTTACCAAGTAAATAACTTATTCATAAGAGTGACACTGTTGAAGGTCATTGGAGTAAAAATTCTGCCAGTAACATTATATAACCTTAGACAAAGTATTTCACATTTCTAGACATTAATTTGCTCCTTAAGCCTAGAAAGTCTACCCTCTTTTTAACAGGTAATGCCAATGCATAATGTTAGGATAGACCTAGCACCCCCGGTCCTTATTCTTACGTTTATAGAATATTTCCCCAGCATTAGCCAAGGTACACCTTTTTCACACATGATCTCATTTAATTGTAAAACTGCAATTAAGTGACCATTATCTTCACGTCAGATTTGAGCATTGATATTTGGACAGATCAACAACTTGCTGAAAAGTACTGCAATTTGAACTCAGATCTCTCTCAGCTCGCTTCCATATAACACTAATGAAAGCTTCAAGGGAACTTTCTAAAATTATTTTAAGCCTCCAAACACCTAGTTTCCTCATCCTTCCACCACAAAGTGCCACAGATGTGTGGCTTAACATGACAGAAATGACTTCTTTCACCATTCTGAAAGCTAGAATTCTAAAATCAAAGTGTTAGAAGGGTCATGCTCTCTCTGCTGGCTCCTGGTGGTTGCTAACTATCTTTGGCATTTCCTGGCTTTCAGCTGCATAATTCCAGTCTCTGCTTCTTGTGGTCACATGACCATCTTCCCTGTGGGTCTGCGTACTTCCCGCGATCTACTCGCACCCAACTGTATTTTACCTTTATCTCCTATTCTCTTCTTACATGGACACTAGTCACTGGATTAAGGGTCAATCTTACTCTAGTATGAACTCATCTTAATTTACATTAAGATATCATGTTCAAAGATGGTCACATAAATACCATGGGTTAAGATTTCAACATATTATCTGGGGGGACACTGCACAGCTGATGTCTTTGTAACGTAAGCTTACTTGAAAACAAAGTAGAGAACTGAAACTTGGGTTTGTCTCCCAATAACAAAATGCAATTCATACTTATGTGTGAAAATGAGTGAAAAAGGATTTTGATTTCTAGGATATTGTAACTATAGAAGTAGTACAGATGAAAGAAGGTTTTTTTTTTTTTTTCTTCATATACTTCTTAAATTTAGTAGTGTCAAAATAAAAACTGGGGCTATAATTGACAAATATCTCAGTATATCTTAGCTATAATGATGCTCAAATAAGGGATGACTGACTGGGTGGCTCGGTTGGTTAAGTGACTGTCTTCAGCTCAGGTCATGATCTCAGGTCATGATCTCAGGGTTCAGGGATCGAGTTCTGCATCAGGCTCCTTGCTCAGCAGGGAGCCTGGTTCTCCCTCTGCCTGCCTCTCTCTCTCTCTTTCTCAATCTCTCTGTGACAAATAAATAAATAAATAAAATCTTTCAAAAAAGGATGCTCAAATAATTCTATATTTTAAGAGGAAGATAGAAAATTGCAGAATACGATAACAGAGAAGGAAGAGAAGTCAAGTAATAAAAGACAACAGATGACAATGAAGTCAAAGGATCATTAGTTGTTTAGCCTGGGAGATAAAGGTTAATTTCTCACACTTGTTATATTTGAATTTGAGTATTAGAAGAGACTGAGGCAGAACAATGATGAGGCAATGGGTAGAACCACGGAGGGTTAGTCTAAGAGACTGACAACTGTAGGTAAAATATGGAAGGATATTTTGACAATGAAAGTGGTTCAAAGATGAAAAAATTCTACATGGGGTGGGGGGTGGTGTGGGCAACTAAGCTATCAAGAGAGGCCAGAGGATATCTGGGAGGCAATGGTGTGATAGGGATTACTCTTCAACCAAAAACTCGGTGATGATATACCTCACACCCAAAAACTCTGTTGCATGGTCAATCATCTTACTGTTTCTAATTTGGAAAAGCAGTATTCTTTTGGAACACATGTGTTGGTATCCTTTCCTAAACCCAAGCATCTCAAGACCTAAGGGGCAACTGTCTTCGCATCCTCATTGCTTTGTTGATGAAGAAAACCCTTTCTAGTTAAAAGGGAGGCTCAGTACTTGACAGCTAAGCACAACAGTGGATAATACAATTAACACAATTAACCAAAGAAACTTCCTGTCATCTGTTATCTACCTAGATGACTGACGAAAAAAAAGAGAAAGAAAGAAAGAAAGAAAGAAAGAAAGAAAGAAAGAAAGTCCAAAGTGTACTGAATGGCTTGGGGAGTGAAAAACAACCATTTGGACATTTGAACAGATCCAAAGATTACATGGTAATTACTACACCAATCCCTCATTTGCCCTGACTTTCTGGGGTCAGCAGGTTTGCAGTGCTGGCAACAAGCCCATCTTTGGAACGGTTTGTCTGAGGGCAAAGACACCCACAGTGCTGTCAACAGCAGCTGCTTTCCTTTGCACCATAAGGATATACTTTAGACAGACACAAAACCAAACTGATTTCAGACTATTGCAAGGCTCGATCTTTGAAGATGGTATAATAATCTGCCTGGGGGTCATATTTCTCAGTAATATCCTTTTCTTTTTCTCTAGAAATGATTAGCTTATTTTCAGGGACAATATGAAAGCATAATTTTAGTTTTCTGTGAACACAAGGAGATGCAGATATTTGCATGTTAGTTTCTTCCTATCACCACTTCCATTTAACCTGCTGACATAATTGTATTTTTCATCCATCTGATTCCAAATTTTGTGTAAAGACTTAAATCATAGCAGCTTCTATGTAAAGCCATCTAATATACTGTTTACTTTCTCCATACCTGTTTTAGGAAACTCCTCTCTCCACACAGTTTCAACAGATGAAAGCTTCAGGCAAAATAAGACACTTTGTTGTTATTTATTTGCTTAATGTACAGATCCTTGCACAAAAATGTTTCCATAGCTTATTTTTACTAATGGCACTCATCTGTCTATTTCTTTCCCACAAGACTATTCCTGGGAGGCAGAAACTCCCATTTTCCTTTCTGCATTTCCAGGGCCTTGTCTAACAATTCTGTATCTACAAGGAACAAAACAAGTGCTTGATGTAGGTTCTTTACAGGACTAGAGAATGAATACCACTTATCGTATAAAGTGGCCTCTATCGTGATACTACGTAAGATGGACAGGCAGAGTGGGAGGCGGCAAGAGTTTAGCCAAAAAAACAAAACAAAACAAAAACCCCAAAAAACAAAACAACAACAACAACAAAACAAAACATTGCAAGAAATCTGCAGTTTTGTTCCTTTACTTATTGGTGAACTTCCAGGTGTCCTTAAAATAATGATAGTCTTAACACTTACCTAGATTCTGATGCTTTGCTAATTTTTGTCACAAAAAGTAATTATTCTCTTGTGATGCCTTATCATATCCAATCTCCCTTTGAGTCTGAATACAGTTGCACCCTTAAATTTACTGCCACTCACAGATCTTTGAAACCATAGCACCTAACTTACTATGGGAAGCACCAAGCATGGGGTCAAAAAGTCTGATACTTCTGAGGATACAGGCTGCCTGTTGTCCAAGGATATGGGTTAAAGAAAACGAAAGTAGTTTTTATCTCATATGGAGCTATTTTGAAGGAAACTTAGAATAACAAATGACTACGCAAGAACTTTTCCTATGAAATGAGTAGCATTACCCAAATTAAAAGTATAATATGAAGGTGTATCCGTTTGTATATATAAATGTACACATATATATAATGCTGAAGCATGAAATATGAAAATGCTGATAATTTAAAAATTTAAAAAATATAGATATTTATGTACATCTACATATGCATATGCATAGGCATAAAGTATGCATATTTAATATTTGAACTTCACCTATGTCTACATTAATAACTCCTTGGCAAATTAACATGTATTGCTTTCTACTGGACCCATTTGCTCTAAAAGCACTCATAATGGCAATTGCCACTAGACACAGTGGTCCCTTTCCCTCTTAATCTTGAAATACCCAGATAACATAGAGCAACTGGATATAGATAGCCTCCTTATAATTTGACATTTTAGCTGAAAAGCAGATTACAAACTGTTGGGAGTTTCATTTTTTTCTCAACAGGAATATCTTGAACATTGGCCGATTATAACAATAGCAGATCATTTCTGATATTTTTGTTCCTGCACTTTGGATCTCTACATCCTAATCCTTGGAGATCACCCTTTTCTAGATGATTCCAGAGCCAACAGATTTAGTTTTTTATAGAGTCTCTGGGGAACAGGGATCCCTCCAAAAATGTTGTTTTTTGATTAACACAGAACTGGAGTCCTATTGCCAACTGCCATTGTCTGTGAATTCCGGACTAAATTTTCCTGAAGTCAATTTAGGTGTTCTATAATAACGTAGCAGGCTACCTTACCAACACCCAATTAACTTGTTAATAAACCCCTTACTCCCAATAGTAAACATTATATTTGCCTCAATAAATTTACTCTATTCTGTCATCACTGATTACGGTGCTCCTGTTCCCTAACCTGGAAGTATCCTTCCTCAATCCTGTCACTGGTATAAATCTCTACCCACCTCTCATAGGCAAGCTCAAATGCAACACTCTCCTTGAATTGTACCTAATCTCCCAGCAGAATCAATCTTCCCCTCTCTTAAGACAGCTACAAATTTTGAAATCTGACTTTAGAACTTATTCTACCTTATATATTGTTATATGTAGGATCATAAGAAATAGTCACAGAAGTAGTATATTGTTTGCTATATAGAGAAAAAGTAAAGTGCAGAATAGATGTGAGGTTATTGAACTGAGGCCTCAAGAGACACAAAGCTGATGCCTTAGGATTCTATTCCTTCTGTTGTAGCATATGGAGCTGAAATGGAAGGAAAAATGGAGATATTTCCAAGTATCTTTTAAGCTTCTACTGCTATAGTCTGTCAACTCCCTAGTACACAGATAAAACTAAGCTACTTTAGCATGTAGATGCGGTGGTTTAAGTAATACCCTAATATGCACAAAAGTCTCCTGTCTTAGGAAAACTGAGTTGAGTATTATGCTAAAAATGTTCTTGAAGTTTTAACAGTCAAAATCATTACATTTAGTCCACATCCCTGAAGCCAAAGGTATTTCAGACAGCACTGACATGAGGCCTTATCCTATGCGAGTATGAATGCTGTGAAAACAAAGGTAATACATATTACTTCTTTTACGTCCCATTGTCAAACTCACTTGTCATCTCTTCACTGAAATACACAAAGCAATGATGTGTTTTACAGTCTTGCATGCTCTCTATGGGTCTCCCAAATTTTTGATGCTGTCTTCACCAGTCTATAAATAGCCACAGTTTTGCCTGTCCTTGGCTTTTGTAAAGCATGGATTCATTTTCAAAAATGTGATATTTTAATATTGAAGTCAAATATCTAAAAAGATGAATTATCCCTAATACCAGAAGAGTTAAGTGTTGTACATGGGTTTGTGGTACACATAGCATCCAGCAATGATTGGGAGCCTATCCGGGCCTATTTCCTATAAAGCAGTTTGCCACTGAAGAGAATGAATTTGACTTCACTACTGACCTGAGCCTAATGTAAATCAGTGACCCAGAAAAGCTTTAAGTCCCAATACCAATTAGTTTCCACTGCCTGTGCTTCTTTTCTCCTGCCCACTTGGAGCACCTGACATTTTGAAGCAATTAGAGGGCACTGGATCTGTAAAAAGCACTCTGTGTTGGTACTCGACAGAGCTGAACTTTTGTGCTTTGGCCCACGTAATAAAAGCCATCAGAGCTGCCCACAAACTGTGACTGCCCCTTTTTTTGAGAATCTAATAGAACTGACCCCACATATTGACAAAGATTAAACTGCCTTTGCTAACATTTGAGAAGCACATCATTCCTTTGAAGGACCTACAAGAGTATTCAAAACCTCTACAGGCAATGCCAAATTTCCATGTTAACTTATCAAGGTCATTATATATGTACTAGATCCTTTACTTTGGTTAAATAAGTCGTATCATAACATACATAATATCTGTATAGCAAAATATCATATATATATCATATCATAATATACATAATATAGTTGTTAATCATTGATAATAAGTACAATATTGTTTACAGAATTGGATCTGGCATTTATCATGTTTCGTTGGAGGGATAAAAAATAGGATCTAATGCAGGAAGCCAAAAAGAAAGCAGGGCTGTTCATCTACAGGGGTGACACGTCTTACTGGGCCATGAAGGTTTGTATTCCTGCATAACATGACAGTGTGTTTTTCCTAAAGGCACCAGAAGTGTGACTGTGAATGCTAAATCAGAAAAGGGAGTTTCTTGTTAATTTTTTTCGTTCCTATAGTTATGGATGCATAAAATAATCAATTGGTTTCTCAACACTGCTATTAGCTACTACCTTAAACACTATCCATGACTCCATCAAGACACTGCCCAAAGACAGAAATCATTAAGAGACTCCTGACATTGCACGGAATAAGAAGCATATATTTTCGGGGCACCTGAGTGATTCAGTCAGTTAAGCGTCTGACTTTTGGATTTGGCTCAGGTCATGGTCTCAGGGTTCAGGAAATGGAGCCCCACACTGGACTCTGTGTTCAGCATGGAGTCTGCTCGCAAATTTTCTCCCTCTGCCCCTGCCCCCACGCATGTGTGTGAGCTCTCTCTTTCTCAAATAAATAATTTTTTTTTTTTTTTAAAGCAGCATAGACTTTCTCTAGGACATTTTTTTCTTTTGGCTTCTCTTATTTCTGACCCAGATTTGCCTCTTTCAATTACGTAAATCACAGAAGATTGAAGTAAGGATTAATTATAAATTTAGAATAAAGATAGCCCTTGTCATTTTTTTAAGAATTTAAGTGTCTTTAAGTGCAAGGTACTCTGGGAGAGAAACAATGTTACTGTGAACTGAATCTTGTTCTCTGAAAGATTAGGTACTACAAGGTGTAGAAGATGACAGCTTCCAAAGATGGCCACAACACTATCTTCCTTCCTACTTTCTCCCCTGCAATTTTATTCTTTCTCTCCTTCAACATGGGGTCTTATTCCTTTCCTCTTGAAGGGACTGGCCTTAGTGACTTGCTTCACTAATAAAATTCAACAAAGTGATGAAATGTGATGTCTAAAGTCAGTAAAAAAAAAAAAAAAAAAAAAAAAAGGAAAAAGAAAAAGAAAAAAGTACTTTCAGCTTCTACAAGAAACCTCTGGAACACCCACACTCTGGATATAGGTCCTGGGAACCCAGCTATGAAGTGGTGAGAAGCCCATGCTGAGTGGGTGACTAACCCTCTCACTTAGCCCAACACCATGTGAGTTCCCCGGATGTGGGACTTCAGTATGAAAATCAGGAAGGTCCTTGGAAAAACCAGGGCAAACTGGCCATCCTGAAAGAAAAGTCAATCATAGCATGGCAGACCATGGACTCAGCTGGGCTTCCAGACAACAGCTAGCATCAGCCAGCAGGTGTGTGGGTGAACTCTTGTGGGCAGGCATCAGCTGACATCTGAATACAGCCTCATGAGAGACCCCATGGAAGAACTACGCAGCTGAATCCAGTCAACCCACAAAACTGTGAGAAGGAATAATCAATTATTATTGGGGCAGTTTGTTCCTTGGCTAAAGATATTAGAGATAATGAAACACCATGCCAAAAATTATCATTTTAAATTAGACTTATAATGTAAGTCTTTGATAATGCAAGGCAGAGAAGGATAAAATGCTATATGAAAGGTTGAAATACAGTATTACCCGAATGGAGAAAAGTTGATTTTAGCTTAAAGGCCAAAGTGATCAGTCCAAGCAATCTGAAGGAAGTATGACTCACCTAATACTGCGGGTATGCAGAAACAGAGAACGGACAATGAAGGTAAAGCATTGCAGGCACAGTCTACAGTGAAAAAAAGGATGGAAGTGAGAAAGTAAACAAGAACACAGTGAGAATAATGGAGTAGTGAGAAAAGGGTTCAGGAAAAAAAAAAGTAAGACTCATACAATGGAAGACCTTGATTGCAATTATTTGGAAAGCATGTGAGAGACAGGCAAGTTTTAGACAAATTAACCTAGTGGTGCTGTCCAGCTCTGAGGGGGTGCATGGGAGAAGCTGTGTCCTACTGGGAGAGCACTGCCACCAGACCTGAGACTTACTGCATGTGAACTACCATTTAAAAGACTGGACAAGCCAAGCCTTCTAAGTAGGATTCCCCATTTCTCCTACTACCTTTTCCATTAAAATTTGCAAATAAGAACAACAGCCTCTAACAGCAAAGTTTCACATTTAAAATTGTTCAAATCTTACAGGAAAAAAAGTATAAGTCTCCTTGAGGCAGCGGGAAACTAAAGAATGGGTATTGTTTGACTTGTGTGTATCACGGATAGATGCCTGTAATGGATTCTATTCTAAAAGGTACAAAGCATTCTATTGAAAGACTGGCCTCTTTTCGGTGTGATTTTATTTTTCTTTGCCTCTCCCTGTTATTACATGGCTCTGACTTTTAAAAGGAATATTTTACTACCTCTTCTCACACTAGGTAAAACCTTCACTGCCAGCATATTTAGGAGGTCATTTCTATTGTGCTCTTTTTCAGTCCAGAGAGTGACACTCAGATAAAGGTTCTCTCCGAGCACACTCCCACTGCTTCCGTCGGATTACATGGGCTATGCTGCAAATGCGTCTCTTGCGAGGGTTTCATATTCGGAAAACCACGTCGGAGGTGCTAAGTAAGGCTGAAGCAAGTCTTCCGGATATAGGTCAGGTCGTGTACAATGTAGGCACCATGCTCAGATGGTGAGAACTGAGGGAAATATAAACCTGGAGAAATATCATAGAACACTCAGCTTACCTTCATCAGTATGCCATATGCTTTTCTCCTTTCCTTTTGGTTCTGTCTCTTAAATAAACAATTGCATTTAAAAATACTGTAATGCTGACAATACTTCTGCTAGGTTGTTGTAAAATCAAAATCTCAAATCAAATGTGAATTGTTCCACAAATTCTAATTAACCACCTTTATGAAAAGAATAGATCCGGTTGAATGAATCACCAAGAGACTATGACATGGCATATTAAGAATGCCTATTGTCAGGAAGAGTGAATGTGAAGATCCTGGCACAATGTCCCAATTAAAGGTAGTTAATGTTTTCTCAGGGTAAAACCAATAAAATTCACAGTGAAAAGTTCTGACAGCTCAAAGGTTACCATACACAGAATGTGCCCTGGTGGGATTTTCTGTTTTCATTGGCACTCTCATTGCTCACTGCATACTTTCCCCAATGGCTCTCTATTAATCTGCATGAGACAGAACAGGTATATTACAGAATAGTCGCTGTTGGCTGAAAAGGGCTATAATGAAAATTGGTAAGCAGTTGTTTTCCCTGAGACAATATGTTTGGGGCAATAACTGTCCAAATACTTTTAGCGACTATCTTAAGAATAAATACTTTTAGAATTCATTGTTACTTTTTATTGCACTGAATGCCAGAGATGTCTCTCCCAAAGTGGAGTCTGGTCTGTGGATGTGAAGGCATTCCACTTCATAAATGGTGTCCAAATGTTATCTATCACGATCCCAACTTTTCAGAGTGCAAAACAGAATGGCGGGAAAGTTACAGGACTTACTCAATGTCACACATGTGAACTCAAGCTATAGCCATTCACCAGAGTTTCGAGATTCCAACTTCATGGAACAAATTAAAAGGCAAAATCAGAATTTGAATGATGTCAACTCTGAAGTCTGTTCTTACTGCAATTTCCCACTACCACAATTTATTTGTTTATCTTCCAAGGGATGGAGAACAGCAACTGTGACTAAGATATTTAGAGTCTAGGAATTACAGAAGCAGAAGGTAACTGAATCAACTAATGTCCAAAACTGTCAATAGAGTAAAACCTGAAAGGCAACAGTAGTGGATATGGAAAGAGTTGATCTTTGTACTTGGGTTGACCTGGGTCTGAAACATGATTCCGCCATTCATTTGGTGTGTGATCTTGGTCAAGCAATGACCTTTTCTCTATTTTGGTTTGTGTGCGTGAAAGTAAGGTAATGATGTTATTTTGAAGAATAAAGAATATTGTAAATTTGCTGATAGGCACAAATGTTATGTTTAAAAACAGTAAATATTCTAGGATTATAGAAAGCATGGATATGACTATATTTCCTATTCTGAATTCTCTGTTTGAAATGTTAACTTAATGACATTTAGCAATAAGATGACACACATAAATGATACTTTATAAAGAAGAAAATAATCAATATTTATAAATTAGTGAAGAAGCATTAATCACAGATTGTATCTCTATCACAGTGTAAAGGCTGTATAAAGTTAATTACAGGTTAAATACAGTTAAAAATATTAATAAAAATAACTCAATAATCTATTGCCTTTAATAATTGATGGTATGCAATAAAACATTATCAACTTGTGAAAAAATATAGAAATGTGTATACACAGTAGCTCTTTAACCATATTAAGAATGATAAGGCACAGCTTATAAAGAGTCTCCGTATTCTGGTTATATACCTTTAATTGTTGGATTTTGAGGAGATGCTTCCAGGGTAATAATAGTCTATGAAACATTCACATTTCTTGATGCGAGACTGAATGCCAAGTATACATGCCACGAAGATAAAGTTTTATTTTACAAATCAAAGGAGAAAATAGGACAACTTTCAATGCACATAAACCAAAGCAAAATATCCCAAGTACTGAAACCCTAACTAGAATAGTAGACATTTGGAGAAAGCACTCAACTTCTTTTTTTTTTTTTTCCCCAAACCCCAATCACTTCAATTATGAACATAGCTGCTGTAATTTCATGCTCAAGATTCAGCATTTGAATTGAAAATGTTCAGTCTGGGATCAGATCATCTGAAAAGGCTCTTGTTCAACATTCAATTATTATAAGCCACATTGATAATAAATGAGGCAACGGGTCAAGGTCAGACTTAGCAAGAAGATAGACTTCCCCTGTCATACATAATTTCAAGCAGTGGTCTGACTTTTTAATTGTTAACCTATAATTATGTACATATTTCACATGATTGGAAGAAAATGGGAAGACCTCATGACAAAAATCATAATGTAAGCACCAGCTTCAGGGCAAGTTAATGTAAAGAATCATTTGAATTCCTCCGAGTGGATTCAGTTCTCCCTTCAGTTTATGCAATGCCTACTAGAGCCCGCCTCAGCAAGAAACGAAGATATTTGGAGTCTGATGTCGGGATACCCTGTGCTTGATAGCAAGTTAATAAATCACAGATAATGGAATCAGTGAGCCGCAGGAACTTTACAGAGTATCTAGTTCAATCCTGCCCGTGTT
This sequence comes from Mustela lutreola, assembly GCF_030435805.1. Taxonomy (NCBI): domain Eukaryota; kingdom Metazoa; phylum Chordata; class Mammalia; order Carnivora; family Mustelidae; genus Mustela; species Mustela lutreola. Next base: position 253,132,919 of record NC_081290.1, on the reverse strand, counting down.
AGTGAGGGGGAAATTAAGGATATTAAGTTTTTTTAAAACACATTCCCATGTATCATCTCACAATATTATTCTCACAGCAGCTTTGTGGAGTAGGGACGAGCTCTCTAGGGAAAGAAGACAGAGTATCTTTTGGAAGGTCACTGAAGGTGACAGGAGACCGAGAGACACCAGGATCTAAAGAGGGGCACAGAAAATTCAGTGTTTGTGGTGATGAATTAGGGATCCAGAATAACTAGAAATCTATAGAACGCCCACAGAAGACAATCAGAGGGCACGTCCGATGACTATGACATTACGAGCTCTGGGATTTTCAGAGCCAGGATTTATTTATAGAAGTGAGAGAACAGAATGAGACACGCAAATGGTCAGATGAATAACTGACATCGGAGTTGGTCGAGAAATATGCCCCCGCCAGCAAGCACGTACGCAGGGATGTTTGCTACTTCAGCTGCAGCAGAGGCCCAAGGCAGCTAGGAAACAGTTGTATTTGGAAGTGAGAAGCACATGGATGGCGATCAGGATCTTTGTTTAGTTAACTGTTGACTGAAAAAATCACATATCCTCTCTAGGCCTCAGTTTTTCATCTAGTATTGTAACTTCATCACAGAACTATGAGGATAAAATGAGAAAAGAATATAAAATTGTTATTAACGAGGCCTTGGAATCCTATAAATGCTCAACCCAGAGAAGTTATTAATACTGCTACTATTAGTATCCTTATTTTAAAATATAATATTGTATTTTTTTAAAAAGTCATTGGGGCACCTGTGTGGCTCAGTGGGTTAAGCCTTTGCCTTCGGCTCAGGTCATGCTCTCAGGGTCCTGAGATGGAGCCCCACATCGGGCTCTTCTGCTCGGCGGGGAGCCTCCTTCCTCCTCTCTTCTCTGCCTGCCTCTCTGCCTACTTGTGATCTCTCTCTGTTAAATAAAAATAAAATCTTTAAAAAAAATAAAAAATCGTTTATTTATTTATTTATTTGTTTTTAAGTGAGCCTGAACCTGGAATTTGGAAATGGGTTACAGGCTGGGACTGGAGAGTTACGTGTTTTATCCAAAGTCATTAGAGACAGACTAGAAAGCCACATTCCTTGTTATCCACATTGCCTTCAGCCACCTTTTCCCCCAAGATTTTATTTATTTATGAGAGAGAAAAAGCAAGCATCAGCAGTGGGGGAGGGGCAGAGACAGAGGAAGTAGCAGGCTTCGGGGCCTGGGGCTTGATCTCAGGACCCCAGGAGCCCATCAACTGCCTTTTTAATTAAAAAAAAAAAAAAAAAAATCCAATTTTTTTTGACATTCTCAAAGGACCAGTTAAATGAAGTCACATGTCGCAACCCAGATCATATATTACCTTCAATCTCAGTTTCAGGAAAACTCTGCTATGGCTCATCATGAGATTTCAAATTTGCTGACAAACATGAGGGCCTGACTTTAAAGCCTCTCCTTCTGGTGTATGTGAGCTACATGACCCATGAGTCAAGAATGGATCACGAGTCACTTAATAGGGGGATTTTTTTTTTCTTCTTCAATGTAAACTAGATATTTACACCAAAATATTACATTTTAATTGGAAACAATAAAAAGCAAAGTTGTAAATAATTTCTGAAAAACAAGAAAAAAGAAAAATGTTTAAAAAATTAACATCAGGGAAGTCTGGATAGTTCAGTTAGTTGAGCATCCAACTCTTGATCTTAGTTCAGATTTTCATTTCAGTATCATGAGTTTAAGCCCCATATTGGGCTCCAAACTGGGGGTGGAGCCTGTTTAAAAAGAAAATATATATATATATATTGATGTATATATATATAGACATCAAAAAATACCCTATATCTTATACCATACTCCAGTTTTGTGTGTTTCTCTCTGTATTAGACCTTAGCCTTATCCATGTGGACATCTGTACCAAATGACTTCTCCCTACTTCTTAAAAAGGAAAATTCAGGGGGCATATAATGTCCAATATGCCGAGAACATCTTGGAAGACCTTCTTCAATACATCTATATAATCTGTGCTTTTTAATTCCCTTTGCTCCCGTAGCATCTTTGCATTGATCATATGTATTTCATTTACTGAAAAACAACAACAAAGCTGTCCAAGCTAAGAATCTCTTGAAAGTGCAGACTAGGTCATATTTATGTCTATGTCCCCACTATTAAGTGCAATGCCAGGTACGCAATAGGTACTTAAAAAACAGTTGCCACAGCAGTCTTAGTTTTCAAAAATACTCTAAATATCTTCCTATAACCTTCATACTATTGTACTTCACAATTGATTTCCCAAAACAGAGAGAATCTCATTCCCAGTGTCAAGAATTACAGATGGGAATGCCCACGGCTCTTCTAAGAATTAGAAGCCTAGGAAAGCCCTCCATCAGATGTCTTCTCTCTCTCTCTGTCTCTCTGTCTCTCTCTCTCTCTCTCTCATCCTGGAAGACTGGTAAATCTAATTCCAGGTAGGAAAGTCTGCAATGGGCTACTCAGTGAAACCATTACCAGATTCTCCCTGTACAATACCAATTTACCCTCTTCCCCCAGCCTTGTCCTGCTCCATGGCTCTCTGGTTCTTTAACAAAGGAAAGATTTTATGCACACTATCAAGGTCAGATTCATGAAGCAACACAACCCAGCCTGATCAGAGAACCTAGATAGGCTTACATTTACGTCAACTGAATTATAAGAATGAAAGGGTAATAACTTACATATTTGTGTCCATTTAGCTAACACTCTGCAAGAAAAACAGTCATAATACAAATTGTCCTGACATAGGACTTTAGAAAATTCCCCTGACTTATCTTTTTAAAGGATTATTTTTTTAAAATAAAACCACATTTATTTCTAATCACACTATATACTAAAGGGCAGAAATTTTTGAGAAATCAAATTCAACAAATATAATTTGGCTTTAAACTGATAATAGTGAATTAGAACTAGTTAGAAGGAATCTGCTCTGGTATTAATAATATTCTAGAAAAGAAATATGAAAATCATAGGTCCCTAAAGAGTATTTGTAATTTAATCCTAGTATACAGGTAATGCAGGATTGAGTTCCCTAGTGAGGATTAATTATTACCTGTAATGTTCACAGATTTGAATTTTTACACTAATGGCATCATGCTTGGTACATTCATAGTTTTCTAATTTAAAATGGAGCAATGAATCGTAATGATCACCAACAGTGTCACTCATCTTTTATTAAGAATGAAAACAGATCAGTATTTATTTCATAAAACCTTATGACATTTTAATGGTTATTCCATCTTTGAATGGAATAACTTCAACTAAGCCAATTAAGCTAAGCCATTTAAACTAAGATAATAAGCTCATGGTCTGAATCCATCTTAATATGAAATTATATATAGTTTGAAATTGGAAAGACAAAGTTTAGATTCATTGCTTCTACAGACTAGGATTGAACAAGTAAAGCTTCTGTTGACTTATCTATTCCTACAGAAAGCACAAAGAACTGCAATTGAAAACATTGCCTCCTTTCTGAGATACACTGTGAGTTTAGTCATTCCTTTGTGTTTTCCACAAAAGGAATTTGAGAAAGAAATGAGGAATGATAACAGCTAATTTTGTTGAACTATTAGGCATAGTAAAAGACTTGAAAAAGAAAGTTTAGGAGGAACTCTGAAGAATATAGGCCAATGAAGAAAATGTACTTTAAAGTTTCCTATCATTCATTTCTCTCTCTGGACATGGCTAATGATACATTGGCTATTTTTTTCTTCATTAACCATCTAATATTTAGTGTTGAAAATCATATCGCTAAATCACATTACAGTATTCTATCTCCTATGAGAGTAAAACATAACATTCAACAAAATATGTTTAAGAGCCAATTTTAAGAACCACCCCACCCCTGCATAAAAGGAGTTACATTGATAGTTTTGTTCTCCCTTTATCTTTATGACACTTCTATGTTCAATAACCTAAAAAGGATTCCTAAGGCCTCCTAAAAAAGTCTTTTTCAGCAGAGACCAGGAAACACAAAAGAAGTGTATGAATTTTCTCAATTAAAAAAATAAAGAGTATACACCAATTATTTAAAAACAAGTGTGATAAATAAGACAGTCTATGTAGTACAGAGATGAGAGTGGAAAAAAAAAAAAAAACAGAATGGCTAAGCTGGGAAAATCCTTTCTGTTAGTTTAAGCAACTCAGTGAGAGGAACAGGGCAGTTTGAAGCCTCACAGCACTCACACGGAGACGTCGTGACCGTGACACACTGAGTGGAAAGTGGGTCTCTAGCCATAAGGGTCAGGAGAGGCAGACACACAGGTGACCCCGTTCTCTGGTTTGGGCAGCTGTGCAGGTGTTGGGTGACATCATCTGTCCTGACACGGGTCTGTGCCAGGTCACAGGTACTCTGAGTCCTTGAATGGCCACTGTACTGCGCAGGGGGTGACTTGGCCTTCCGTGGTCTCCCACCCCTAAACGGCAGGTGTTGCTAAAGGGTTGTTGCAGAATGAATCCGAAACCAGTGATGAATCTTGTTCTCCATGAGGTCTTGTCCCTCTTGCCGGCACACTAGGGCAGGAAGGAGATACAGATCCGGACATAGGCATACAGATACGTAAAAACATATAACAGAGAGAAGATATTGTCTATAGGTCTCCTCTTATCTCTATATTATGTATATTATATACATAAAATACATGTAATATAAGAGATGTATACATATAATATGCATAATAATAGAAAATAGTAGAAGATATATATATCTATTTATATCTATCTTGATGACTCAAGAAACTAACAGGAATAAAATTCAATTTGAACCTGACATTGCCTATTGATTCACAAGCAAGACTCAGTCCTGAATTCTAGCTGATGGCAGCTGGACAAGCCCAATCAAATAGAGTTTTACTGAATGTATGGGACAGAATCTTTTCTTCAGAAACAGCAGCAATGAGGTTTTCTTACTGAATTTCAAGATATGCAAGTCCAATAAATAAACACTGAGGGAGAAAGGCGGTCTCTTTGCATGTTTTCTCTATCGTTCACTAAATTCACTCTTGTTCATGCTGCCTTTGTATTTTTAGCGTTCAGACGACACAGAGAGAGCATCTAAGTGTTGCAAGTACATGCTGACCAAAGAAATACTTATCGACCTGCAAACCCAGGCTCTGCCACTTATGGATATGACCTTGAGAAAATAAGGAATGAAAGGATCTATTTCACAGAGTTTTCAGGAGAAATTAGATTCTTCCTTCCTTCTTTCCTTCTTTCTTCTTTCTTCTTTCTTTCTTTCTTTCTTTCTTTCTTTTTTAAGATTTTTTAATTTATTTGACAGAAAGAAAGACAGCCAGAGAGGGAACACAAGTGGGGCGGGGGTGGGGGAGGTGGATGGTGGGAAAGGGAGAAGCCGGCTTCCTGTTGAGCAGGGACATGAGGCTTGATCCAACCTTGGGATCATGACCTGAGCTGAAGGCAGATGCTTAATGACTGAGCCACCTAGGTGCCCCAGGAGAAATCAAATCTTATAGGTGATGTGCATACAAGTACTCCGGTCTTTTCAGTTTTCTTTAAATAGCAACTATTTTTTTGCTATAAACTCTAAATGTGGTTGTGAGAATACCGGCTGGTTAGAATCAATTATTTATGTCTTTGCCTCCTCGAAATTATAGTTTCAAGTCCTCCAAACGTCCCTCAAAGGCTGTATTTATTTTTAAACCATTTTCACCTTTGCGGTTTCCTTCTTAGAATAAACTGTAACCACATGCCATTATTAAATTTAGAAGGAGAGAGGTCCCATCCCTAACAGTTTTGTTGTCAAATTCAAGGGCAAGACACAGACTCTTCAAGAAGCTACATGCTTACTCTCAAAACTGTATGGTGGATATAAAATACAATTTAGAATCTTCTGTATTTATCAAACTGAAAGCTTAACAGTGATTATATACGAGTTAAATGGGAAGTCATTTCTTTTTTCCTGAAATATCAATACTGGGAGCTCAAGGAGCCAGAGTCTTTTTGAATATTCACCATTATATTCTTGGAGAAAATAATCGATGGGAAGTTAAAAAGCTGATATAACACATTTCGCTAAAATAAACTAAAAACTGAAACTCCCGAAAGCTGTGCTGGTATCTTTACAAAGGCAGCTAAACTTGAGAGGATCTTCAGAACATGCGTCTTTCAAGGTATAAACAGAAGGGAGAAGAAAGAGAGCACCATCGTCAAGTAACTTTGAGAAACATTTAATTGAGGTTAAACAAGTTTAATTTTGTTACTTCACTCAGTGTGTTCCCATTCCTGCTGACTTCCCAAGATGAAAATATGAAATACGGTATTTCCAAAAGTTATTTGGCCACAGAATCCCCTTTCAAAGGATACCGAACAGAAGTAGGGCTTTGAAGAACACACTTAAGAAATAAATCTGGGGGCGCCTGGGTGGCTCAGTGGGTTAAGCCGCTGCCTTCGGCGCAGGTCATGATCTCAGGGTCCTGGGATCGAGTCCCGCATCGGGCTCCGCAGGGGGCCTGCTTCCTCCTCCTCTCTCTCTCTCTCTGCCTGCCTCTCTGCCTACTTCTGATCTCTCTCTGTCAAATAAATAAATAAAATCTTAAAGAAAGAAAGAAAGAAATCGGGCCTCCTTTCAAGACGCCTTCTGTTTTTTCAATTTGGCCAGTGACCGCGATGGCAAGAGCAAGCCATTGCGCAACCCTGAGAGTCCTTCTACCTGCAGGGAAAGCAGCGCCTTTCTGAAAGAAAATGCTCTGTGACATTCATATTCCGTGTAGCTTTGGCCAGAAATAAAACTTTCATTTAACCAGAAGTAGTCAGAAAAACTCAAGAATTATGGAGATACGTGTATTTATTTCCCAGCAAATGTATCCTTCAGAATCTGGCTTTAACTCTTCGCTAATAAGCATCAGAGGTAGTAAGTTAGTCAGTAGTGGCATTTTCCTCAATATGTTTCTGCCTGCCTGCCTGCCTGCCTGCCTGCCTTCCTTCCTTCCTTTCTTTTTTAATGATTTTTTAATTTACTTGACAGAGAGAGAGGAGGAAGCACACTCCCTGCTGAGCAGAGAGCCTGATGCAGGGCTTGACTCCAGAACCCTGAAATTATGACCTGAGCTGAAGGCAGAGTCTTAACCCACTGAGCCACGCAGGTGCCCCTCCTCATATGTTTCTTAAATAAAGACTGTGCTAAATCACAGGTAGCTTGCTCCTTATAACAGGCAATTTTGTGTGGGTTTTGTTGTTAGGATGGAAGGTATGTATGTTGTATGTGTATACATGTCTTCATAAACTTTGGATTTAAATAAACTGCAATTTTCACAAGGAAAGGATCATCTGTAATTATCTGGGCATTTCCAGACTAAGAACTGCACCTATAAAATAAAAAGAGGCTTAAATACATGATTCCTGAATTGATTCTTCTAGGCTCCCTGTCTTTTTTTTTTTTTTTTTTTTTTTTTTTGGCGGGGTGTGTGTGTGTATTTTAATCCCAGTTAGTTAATACACACAGTTATTTTAATTTCAGGTGTACAGTGTAATGACTCAATACTTCCAGATATCACCACAAATGCACTCCTTAATCCCCATCACTTATCTCATCTAGCCCCCGCCACAGCTCCCTCAGATAACCATCACTTTGTTCTCTATAATCTGTTTCTTCCCTCTTTCCTTTGTTCATTTGTTTCTTAAATTCCACGTATGACTGAATCATATGGTATTTGCCTGTCCCTGGCTTATATCGCTTAGCTCCACCCATGTCATTGTAAATGGCAAAACTTCATTCTTTGTTATGGTTGATTAACATCCCTTGTGTCTCTATACTACATCTTCTTTATTTGTTCATCTATCAGGGGACACTTGGGATGTTTCCATAGTTTGGCTATCATAAATAATACTGAATTAGTTGTTTTTTGTTTGTTTTGTTTTGCTTTGTTTTGTTTTAGGTAAATACCCAGTAGTGCAATTGATATTTTTGACTTTTTGGTGAACCTGCATACTGTTTTCCAGAGTGGTTGCATTCCCACTAACAGAGTAGCAGGGGTCCTTTTTTCCACATCTTTGTTGACACTTTGTTGTATCTTTTGGGTGGTTTTTTGTTTTTTGTTTTTTTAATTCTAGCCATTCTGATGGGTATGAGGTTAAATAGCTCATAGTTACTAGTTGTTGTTTTTTTTCTTTTTTTTTTTTTTAAGATTTTACTTATTTATTTGACAAAGAGAGATATCACAAGTAGGCAGAGAGAGGCAGAGAGAGAAGAAGGGAAGCAGGCTCCCTGCCTAGCATAGAGCCCGATGTGGGGCTCGATCCCAGGACCCTGGGATCATGACCTGAACGGAGAGCAGAGGCTTTAACCCACTGAACTACCCAGGTGCCCCCATAGTTCCTAGTTTTGATCTGCATTTCTCTGATAATCAGTGATGCTGAGCATGTGTCTGTTTGCCACGTGTGTGTCTTTGGAGAAATGTCAATTCATGTCTTCTGCCCTTTTTTTTTTTAACTGGGTTTTTTTTTTTTTTTTTTTTTTTTTTTTTTTTTTTTTTTTTACTGTTTTGGGGGAGGGGTTGAGCTTTTTAAGTTATTTATATATTTTAGATACCAATCCTGTATCAGATATGTCATTTGCAAATATCTTCTTCTATTCAGCAGGCTGTCTTTTAGTTTGTTGATTATTTCCTTTGCTGTGCAGAAACATACTTTGATGATGTCCCAATTGTTTATTTTTGCTTTTACTTCCCTTGCCTCAGGAGACATAACTGGAAAAATGTTACTATAGTTAATGTCAGAGAAATTACTGCCTGTGGTCTCTTCTAGAATTTCTATGGTTTCATGTCTCACATTTATGTCTTTAATCTATTTTTAATTTATTTTTGGGAATGGCATAAGAAAGTGGTCCAGTTTTCCCAACACCGTTTGTTGAAGAGACTTTTTCAAGTCATCTGTAAGGCATCTTTCAAGATATCTTCAATGTCTTCTTCCCGTTATATGTTCTTTCCCCACTTTGTCGAAGATTGACCATATATTTGTGGGTTTATTTCTGGGTTTCTATCCCATTCCATTGATCTATAGGTCTATTTTTATGTCAATAATATATTGTTTTGATTGCATCAGCTGTGTAATATAACTTTATTTTTTGTTTTTCAATATTGCTTTGGCCATTTGGGGTCTTCTGTGATTCCACAAAAATTTTAGGTTTGTTTGTTCTACTTCAGTCAAAAACATTGTCGGTATTTTGATAGGCATTGCATTAATTAAATCTGTAGATTGCAGGCACATTAAATGTCCTTCCATTTCTTTATGTATTCTTCAATTTTTTTCATTGGTGTTTTATAGTTTTCAGAGTACAGGTCTTTTGCTTTTTGGTAAGGTTTTTTCCTAGGTATCTTATTATTTTTAGTAAAATCATAAATGGGATTTTCTTTATTACTCTTTCTGCTGCTTCATTATTAGTATATAGAAATACAACAGATTTCTGTACATTGATTTTATATGCTGCAACTTTACTGAATTCATTCATCAGTTCTAACAGTTCTTTTGGTGGAGACTTTGTTTTTGTTTTGTGTTCTTCCCCCACCACCACCACCACTCTTTAGGGTTTTCTATGTATAGTATCATGTCCTCTGCAAATAGAGTTTCTTCCTTACCAATTTGGAAGCCTTTCATTTCTTCTTCTTGTCTAACTGCTGTGGCTAGGACTTCCAGTACTGTGCTGAAGAAAGTGGTCAAAGTGGACATCTTTATCTTGTTCCTGAACTTAGGGGAAAAGTGCTGTTATTCTCCATAAAGTATGATGTTAACTGTGAGTTTCTCATACATGGCCTTTATTACATTGAGGCTATGCTCCCTCTAAAGCTACTTTGTTGAGGGTTTTAATCATGAATGGATATTGTACTTTGTCAATTTTTTTCTGCATCTATTAAAATGGTAATAAAAATGGTTTTTATCCTTTCTCCTATTGATATAGTGCTTCCTGTAGATTGAATCGCAAATACTGAACCAACCTTCCATCCTGGAAATAAATCCCACTTGATCACTGTGAATTTTTTTTTTTTTTTTAATGTATTGTTGGATTCAGTCTGCTAGTATTTTGTTAAGGATTTTTTTTTCTTCTATGTTTATCAGAGATAATGGCGTGTAGTTCTCTTTTTTAGTGGCATCTTTTTCTGGTTTTTGCATCAGGGTAATGCTGGCCTGAAAGAATGAATTTGGAAGTTTTCCTTCCTCTTCCATTTTTTTGGGGGGAAAATAGGTATTAACTCTTTAAATGTTTGGTAGAATTCCCCTGCAAAGCTGTCTGGTCCTGGGCTTTTGTTTGTTGTGAGTTTTTTACTGATTCAATTTCCTTGCTAGTAAATTGTCTGTTCAAATTTTCTATTTCCTCCTGCTTCTGTTTTGGTAAGTTACATGCTTTTAGGGATGTTTCCATTTTCTATGTCATTCAATTGTTGGCATATATTTTTTCATAGTAGTCTCTTATAATTATTGGTATTTTTCTGGTGTTTCTTGTTATTTGTCCTCTCTAATTTATGACTTTTGAGTTTTTGGTTTTTGTTTTCTTTAGTCTGACTAGAGGTTTATCAATTTTGTTCATCTTTTCAAAGAACCATCTCCTGGTTATATTAATCTGTTCTACTGGAGTTTTGAGTATTTTTATTGTTGTTGTTTAGTTTCTATGTCATTTATTTCTGACTTATAATCTCTTTTTCAAATAAGTACCTAATTACTAATTCTGCAGTTTACCTAAGGAGCACACCACACAAATGCAAAAAATTGTATTAAGTAACAGTGTATGCAGGGAGTAAGGTAAGTGTTAAGGATACTGCTATCACTACAGACCCTGTTATCAAGGATCACACACATACTTGAGCACATGTTAATTATTAACATGAAAATAATTTGAATTTAGTAACTCCTCTGAGGAAATCAAAAGAACTGTTGAAAGCCTACTGCAGCAACAAAACATTACAGAGGACTCTGCTTGATCATGAGATATGAAGTCACTTGTCTATCCTTAAGCACTTAGCAGTACATCAAATGTATAATTACAGAATGTAAGTGTCCAGCTGTTTTATTCTCTGCTGAGTGGAAATAAATGGCTGTCAATTACAGCACCAAAGCTGGTTATTAAATATAAGGAACACCTTTCTAATATCTCAAGTATTGGAAGATTACTGGAAGTCACACTAGGATTTAGACCACTAAGAGATTGAGTGGACAGAAGTGGGGTGGAGATGAGGGGAGGTTAAAGTTAACACAACATGGGTTATGAGGTTTATGGGTAGGGGTAGGACAGATTTAAAAAAAAGAAAAAAAAAAAGCTGGCAGGTTTCATTTGCTCTCTCCAGGTATGTCCAGAGTTTGGTAGACAGACGGTAGGATTTTATTTTTTAATGCTGATGAATGAAAATAGTCCTAGGGGCACCTGGGTGGCTCAGTGGGTTAAAGACTCTGCCTTCGGCTCAGGTCATGATCCTAGGGTCCTGGGATCGAGCCCCGCATCGGGCTGTCTGCTCCTCGGAGAGCCTGCTTCCTCCTCTCTCTCTCTCTGCCTGCCTCTCTGCCTACTTGTGATCTCTGTCTGTCAAATAAATAAAAATCTTTAAAAAAAAAAAAAGAAAATAGTCCTAGGTTATAGTAGGTATAATGTATGTGTGCACACACACGTGTGTGTGTGTACTTTGGAATAATTATATATAGAACATTAGAAAAACTCTCAAGAAGACATGAAAACAGGGATAGAGAATAACAGAGTTGGCCACAGAAAAAAACATAAACCACCTTGTTAATATTTTTCTTCATGTCATTATTACCTACTGCCAAACTTAGTCAAATCTAAGAAATACCTGCATGTGGGTGGTCTTAAGTCCTTCTATATCCCTATCCCAAAGGTAAATATACTTGGGGCATCTGGCCTACTTTTGTATACTCCCTTTTATTCTCTCAGGATTGAAGAGATAATTAGACTCATTTACTCATTTATGACTCTTCATATAAGACAAATATAAGAAAAGATTAAAAAACAGAACTTAAAATTACTGACCTAGACCACAAAAAACCTCTTGGAATCAATTACACAGTTTTTTAGACCTATGTGACAAATGATAACTACAAATGAGATAGAGAACCATAGTACTAACTACATGCATGGCCCCTGGTCAGTATTTATAAAGTTTCAAGTGAGGGTAAGAGGAAACCAGTATTTATCAAATTCCTATTATGTGCAATGACTTGAGATACATTCTTAAGAATTCATTTTTGTTTTACATAAAAGATCAAATTTATGAAAATGGAAGAGGTCTGGATTAATGTAGCCCATTTGAAAAAACCCTAATCTAAATTTTACAATAAAATGTGAAACATACATCTCTTACATACTGTGGCTTTAATAAGTTTCTATTTTCACCCATCTCCAGAATCTGTCCTTTGGCAGAAAAAATATCTAGGGATTACAGTGAGCCAAAACACTCCTTTAAAAAAAAAAAAAAAAAAAAAAAGTGAGGATTGCCTGCCTGACACACACTTGGAAAGATTCATGAAAAAAAAAAAAAAAAAAAGATTTTTATTACCTACAAATGAGCTACAATTAGATGAGCTGTTAGAGAATAAACATTGTTTCAGTTAGAAGAAATCAGAATTCGTTTAATTTTTTTATGAACCATTTCATTGGCTTTATGTGGTAGAAGAGCACAAGGCTCACACCCCCCAAAATGAAATCAATCAAAATAGAACACTGGCCATTGCTCAGTAGGAAGCACAAAGCTTGTCCAGTATGGTTTCGAGAGGGTGGGTGTGCTCAGAGGTTATACCAGCATGGACTACAGAATCAGCCTGGAGGAGGCTTGAATAACTGCTTTGTCAGTGACCTGCTATCAGGGAAAGTAACTCAACTTTCTGACCTTCCTTTCCTCATAAACAGCATAATATGGGGCGCCTGGGTGGCTCAGTGTGTTAAAGCCTCTGCCTTCGGCTCAGGTCATGATCCCAGGGTCCTGGGATCGAGCCCCGCATCGGGCTCGCTGCTCAGCAGGGAGCCTGCTTCCTTTCCTCTCTCTCTGACTGGCTCTCTGCCTACCTGTGATCTCTGTCTGTCAAATAAATAAATAAAATCTTTAAAAAAAAAAAAAAAAGAAACAGCATAATAGCACCTAACACCTAATGTTGTTTGTTTTGCAGAGTGTGCAGAAGTACTTAAAACTGAGCCAGCTATATAGCAAATCCTCAATACATGTTAGCAAATATTTGTATATTCCTGTTATTTATAGATTATTAGCACATCTGCTGCATTTAAATGCAATGAAGTATTTAAAAATGCACAAACAAAGCTCATTTGTGGGTTTTCTTACTTGTCTTAATGACAGCATTTTCATTATTAAATGAACTGTTATTTTGTCAGTGAAAGAGTATATACCCAAGAATTGAGAAATGCTTTATTTCTTTTTGAAGAAATATCATGATGCTATTCTTTACATATACAGGATTCTAGCTTGCTAGAACTTTGAACTATGCCACTCAAGAGGAGGTAAACTAAAACAGCCTCAAGAGGTTTTAGAAATAGATTTATAACTGAGTTCTGTGTGATTGTTCAACATATGACATGGGGGAAAAAAACCAAAATCATAAAATGAGGTTACCACCTATATTTTGCTCATAAAAGTATGGCAGTAAAATGGATAACAGTGATAAAACTACTTTTATTATGGAAAAATTCTGCTTGTGTTGCTAGAACAACAAATTAGAAAAAAAAAATCCTTCCTTATTGACAATGTATAGTACATTGATGAATGCATTTTGCTAATGAATACTTTTCATTTCATAAACATAGAATAAAATTTATAATTTTGTATGGAAGTCAAATTAGAGAGTCTCATTTAGTCTGAAGAACCAACACCAAGTGTTGAATAATTCATTATCACATTTGCTAAAAAAATGCAAATTACCTTTATTACTGAGCTCATTCTCAATTTTTGTTGTTGTTGTTTTGTGAAAAGATTATTTTTTTTCAATGGGAGACTCAAAAAGTTTAATTGCAAAGTGATTAATATGGAGCTTTTGCTAATTAAATCAGCAGAAGGAGATTTAGGCTGACACTATGCTAGGTGCTCAAATTAAGGGACTGTCCCATTGCATTAAATAGAGTACATTTATCATAGATAAACTCTCAGCCTTTTTATTTGATACGACAGGTAATACAGAAAGAAAATGAATCTTTCCAGTATTGTAGGCAACAGAGACACAGCTGCTTTACTTCTAATTGCCTGATATACAACTTTTGAAACAATTAGAAAGGATTTAAACAGGGTTGTCCTTAAGCAGCACCAGAATGTAATAAAATATAAAGTTCCTTCTCAGCAAACTAACTGGTCTCCCAGAACTGGATAAAGAAGAAAGGATTTACAGATGTGTACATAAACATCTGTGGGTTGTATTCAAACATCATTTAACATCACAGAACTTGGGAAATCTTAAATCGTACTAACAGAAAATAACAACTAGGGTAACCTGTACTTCTTTTGAGAATCATTCACAAAACTGGGTATTTATATAACCTGTAGCCAATTAACTTTAATAAACCTAATTTACTAACTTATCCATCTATATTAAATACCTATTTCATGCTGGCCACTAAGTTGGATGTTATGATCTTAAGTATAATGAGCATGTATAGTTCCTTGCAGCTTTAAATTTCTGGCATAAAAGACAGTTTTTATCAGATTAAAAGACTACTACCTAGTGTTAAAACATGCATCCAATTAGTATTTGTGATATAAATGAATTAACAAAAAGATGCAAATTTCTAATGTGATTTTATAATTTTTTAATCTAAAATGTTTTAGATTTATTAATACTGTCACAACATTTTCTTAATTTTTTTCTAAAAGGGTAAAAACACTCAAGTTGGTTTTCCTGTAATGTTCCTACAAGTGATATTTTCTAAATGTATTTTTGTATTTTGTTCAAATTATCAACTCACTTCCAAGTGACATGCAACTGCTACTCAAGCTACTAATCAATATGTCATTTAAACGACTTGACTTCCAAACAAGGACCAGGAACAAAAGTCCAGATGATCACACCATTATTTCATTTCTACCATCATTCAGTAGTCGAGTAAATGGGCTTGCCAATAATGGATTTGTAAAACTAAAAAAAATAATAAATAAATAAAAATAAAGCTTAAACTAGAAACAGTGTAGGCATTTATAAGAACTTTGTCCTGTGCAAGTCTGCAGAGATATGCTCCTGGACTCTACAAAAATAGCAAGAATAGAGATTATAGTACAACAAAATTGCTATGCTAGTTTTTAACACTGTTCAACTCTTGAAAGCAATTGTATCATATCTACAGAGGGTACTTCTCTTACTCTTGAAGTTTCAAAATGGTCACTTGATACATAAAGTGAAACTCACTCAAAAAGGGTTAATCTGCTAAAATTAGCTAACACGTTTATATAGCTTCCCAAGATTTTTCCAGTTTTTATGGATTTAATGAATATGCTATATTTTCAAATTCACATAATCAAATAAACTTTTAATATAGCATCAATGCATCACTCTACTAATAACTAAGTTTTAAAATAATGATGAAAATTAAAAAAAAAAAAAACTGCATAAAATAGAGATTAGGAACCCTGGGTTTGGAGTTAAACAAATCTGATTTCAGATCCTAGCTCTGCTTCTTAATAACTAGGAAGGAGATTTCCAGTTACCTAAAAAATATATCCTCACACTTTTTTTCTTTAAAAGGATGCTGACATCAATGACAGCAAAGTGTGAATACAAAAAGGTAGATTATGGCCCATATCACATATTTCTGATGTGATGTTTTTGCCTGGGGTTATTGAGAAAGTTTCTTAAAAGGAAGGAGTAAAATAGCAGCATTTATGTTTTGACTTTTCCTCTTTTCTCCCTTCCAGGACAGGAGAAACAGAGTCTGGTAGATTTCACCATGAGGAAAAAAGAACATGACAAGGACAGCAGCGCTTAGAAAGAACTCAGTCCAGAACCTTGCTGGCGTCCTTGGGCATGATCCCTTTCCTGGATCGACTCTCTCCATAGTTCCCAGGACAGGGGCCAAATAAAACCTCTTTGATTAAAACCACCATTTCCCAAATTTCTTTCTTGGAACTAATGTAATTTCTAACTGACATACAAATAGTATTACCACAAGCATAATCACAAATCAAAATGCCTCTGAATTTTGGTTTTTCACTCATGAAAATAGTGTAATAGCAATAATTAGCTCACAGATTTGGGGGGAGGTTAAGAAAAAAATAAATTTAAGAAAACACATTTAATTAAACGGCTTATTATAATGCCTGTTCCCAAATTTGCATTTATTATTTTTATATCATACTTAAAAGCAAGTCTTTCTTTTTTCTTACTTTTTCTTCTTTTCATTTTATATCTCATTTTATATCATTTTATATTTATATATACAGATCAGGATAGACATCCAGATACTTGATGACTTAACTATCACATACAGTGATTATACAGTTCGACTTTAACAATACATCTAATCATGAAATACAAAATTTATAAGACATGATAAGCCCCTGGTATACTGGAAGGAATGCATAATACATTTTCTTTTTTTTTTAAAGATTTTATTTATTTATTTGACAGAGAGAGATTACAAGTAGGCAGAGAGAGAGAGAGGAGGAAGCAGGCTCCCTGCTGAGCAGAGAGCCCGATGCGGGACTCGATCCCAGGACCCTGAGATCATGACCTGAGCCGAAGGCAGCGGCCTAACCCACTGAGCCACCCAGGCGCCCCATAATACATTTTCTTAAAAGCATTTTATTGTTGTTGTTGTTGTTTTCCAAAACTTACTTTTTAATTCTACAACTTTACAAAGTCCTGTGAGTGAAAATTCCTCTTTACCTCAAAATACAGGAGAGAACACTAGGTCAGAGACACATGCACTAACGTTTTCATGAAGGCACCATTTAAAAAAGACTAAGTTCAACACAGGAAATCATACCTTGTAAATAATGACATAATACTTTGATTTTTAAAAGCGTAATGAAAGAGAGAAGCGATGTCATTTTAAGCAACAGCTGAGTTTTCAAATAAAGAAGGTACAAGAGCAGAGTTGCTAATAATTTTAAGACCCAATTTAAATAAATCTATCAGACTGAACAAATAAATGCCAAAAGAATGGATTTAACAGTTCCTTGAAGATATGCATCATTTAATCACTGCTTGTAGGATATTTTCCTTTAAAACTAGCCATTAATTTATTCTGATATAATACATGATTAATTTTATTAAAATTAATTATACTCATTTTCATTACCTTTCTAATACCCATGGAAGTTAACAACAGATTTATTAGAACATTTATATCTAATGTCAGACACTCCTTTTTTTTTAAATAACAAAACTTGCTGGTTAAGTACATTTTCCCTAGTTCTGTCTTACTTCAACTGTTTTATCTATCAATCCATTTTATAGGTACACTCGAAAAGTTAATTATCTATGATTCATTGGAAAACAAAATTATTATTCTTGGTTTACTTGGTTTAATTGGTTTCCATTTGCAATGTAAGGTTTTGATTTTTACTTTGTCAGTTATTTCCAAAGAAGTAATTTTTGATACTGGCAATTTAGGCATAGTTTGTCCATATGTTTCCTCTATAATGAATCTTTATGAAGCCTCGAATATGATGCTTACTCATTCCCTATTTGCCCTAAATATACAACATTTGGAATATAAATATATTACATTACAGAAAAAGCAGTCCTGAGTGAAAGTAGACTTGAAAAGTTAGATTTTTATTATGTTTAACTAGAAAAATGTGATGAAATTGAATATTCTTTAGCTTAAGTAGAGGTTATTTCACTCATTGACTCATTTAGAAATATTGAATGGAGGGGACCTGGGTGGCTCAGTCGGGTAAGCATATGACTTTTTTTTTTTTTTTTTTTAAGATTTTATTTATTTATTTGACAGAGAGAGAGATCACAGGTAGGCAAAGAGGCAGGCAGAGAGGGAGGGCGAAGCAGGCTCCCTGCCGAGCAGAGAGCCAGATGCGGGGCTCGATCGATCCCAGGACCCAGAGATCCTGACCTGAGCTGAAGGCAGAGGTTTTAACCCAGAGCCACCCAGGTACCCCAGCGTATGCCTCTTGATTTCAGCTCAGGTTATGATCCGAGGGTCATGAGATCAAGACCCATATAAGGTTCACACTCAGTGGGAAGTCTACTTCTCTCGCTCCATCTTCCCCTCTGCCCCTCCCCCCACTCATTCTTTCTCTCAAATAGGTATTTTAAAAAATAGTTAATGGATATCAAATTACATATATAGCATTTTGATAAAAATGGGCATTGCAAACTTGAGTGCAGGGTCCTATTCAACTGAATTTTGAGTCTCTGGCCCTTAGCATAGAGGGAAAGAGAAAGAGATGGCAGAGAAAATAATAAAGGGACATGGGAGGGAGTAAATAAAGAGGGAGGCAGCCCTGGAAGGAAGGAAGGAAGGAAGGAAGGAAGGAAGAAAAAGGAGGGAAGAATGGTGATTTGGTGATTAGGATTCTGGTGTGTGCTTAAAGGTAAACCTGATCTTGAACATGGGCTCTTATATTAACAAACCATGTGATCTTTTCCTCTTGGTATCTCATTTTCTGCTCTGTGTGCTGGATAATCAAATGTACTTCATTAGGTACTTGGTGGATTAAACAGATTATCAAGGCCAAGTGTTTAATACAGTGTTTGGTAAAGAAAAACAGTCATACATGATAATTACTAGTACATGGCAGACTACTTCATAAGAATCATGAGTCTTGACACTCAGCCTACCCTAAATCTGTTACCAATGAAGAAATCAAGACCACGTCAATCAATGGAATAAGACGATGATGCCAAATTAAATGAGCTTATTACAAATATAATGGAATTTCACCCAAAATATATAATAATGAATTCTAGTACAGCAGTCAACCATAGAAGCCCAGGAAAGGAAGAAATGATCAAAGACATTCAGAAGGAGATGTGTAGGATCATCATGAGCAACAAGAAAAGTGGAATTAGAAAGGGCCACAGAAATATCCTGAAAGCTGACTCTACCTTCCCTACCTTTCTTATATCCTTCCCTCAACCCTTTCATCTCTGTCTGTATTTTTTTAAGTTTGACCTACTCTTCAATAGAACCTGGTTCCAGTTTGATCACCTGAATTTAAAAAAGATGAAGCGATGAATGGATAAAGAAGATATAGATATGTAGATATACAGATACATATACATATAGATACGCATATATGCATATCTATATGTATATGTATCTGTATATCTACATATCTAGGTATGTCTATATATCTATGTATAGATATATAGACATACCTATATATCTATATCTATATACACACACATATCTATATATACACATACCTATACACACACACACACACACACACACACACACTATATATATATATATACACTCAGCCATAAAAAAGAATGAAATCTTGCCATTTGTGACGTGAATGAACATAGAAGATATTATGTCAGTGAAGGTGAACTAAAGAATATTTCAGTCTTTCTCTTGAGCTTAGTATTTATAAAATTGTGTCTGTAGAATGACAATTACTATATGATATCACTTATATGTGGAATCTAAAACAATAAAACTCATGGAAGCAGAGAACAGAATGGGGGTTTCCAGGTGCTGGTGGCAGAGGAATGGGAAGGTGATGGTCAAGTGGTATATAGTTTGTAATAATAGGTAAATAAATTCTGGAGATCTACTACATAGCTAGTGGCCATAGCTAACAATATTTTATTAAATATGTAAAATTTACGAAGAGGGCATGGTTTCACAGGTGCATCCTTACCAATCATTTGTATATTTTCCAATCATTTGGTTCATAAACATTAAATTTGTACCACTTTTTAATTTGTTAATTATACCTCAATAAAGAGACTTTTAAAATTGTGTCCAATGCCTTCCTAAGTTCAAATGCATCCCTGTGCTTGGGGGAAAACAAACAAACAAACCAAAAAAACTTCTCTGTGCAAGTTTTGAAAATCTTAATATATTGTGTGTCTTCGGAGAACAAAAACATTTTGCAACAGAGCAATCAGACCCTTTAAAGAACCAGAGTCTAAATTGTGAATGATTAGGCACTGAGGATGTTTCCTTCTGAGGTTCTTGATGTAGAACCGTTATTGAGCTGCCTCACAGGTTATAGACTTCACCCTTCAGTTTTGTTTTTGCCTTTTGTATGCTCTACTGTCCTTGCACACAGGAGACAGTCACCTAAGTGATGATGGACTGAGAAGAGAAAACTGGCTGTCCATGGTTTATGTACTGTCAGATTTAGTTCCCCTTTTCCATGGGGCATTAAGCAGTTTTATGTTTACTAAAAGAATAATGAACACGTATTTACACATGGCAAAGGAGGACCGTAAAGAATCTTCAGAGTAAAATCTTTTCCATTCCCTGGAAAAAGAAATTAAAGTGAATTGTTGAAATGTATATGAGTATTATATAATAAATAGCTTATATAATAAAAATGGTTAAGGATTTACATAATAAAAAGGTAAAGATTGGTAAGGTATGAATTAGCAAAAATAAGCAATGATTGTATTTTTAAAGGAATTAACAAGAAAAGATTTTATTTTATTTATTTATTTGGCAGAGAGAGTAGGGGAGCAGCAGGCAGAGGGAAGGTGGAGAAGCAGGGTTTCTGCTGAGCAGGAAGGCCACTGCTGGACTGGATCCCAGGACCCTGGGATCATGACCTGAGCCAAAGACACTTAACTAACTGAGCCACCAGGCACTCCAACACGAAAAGATTTTTATGTTTCAATAATTGAAATAATTCAGTTCATTTAGGATAGTTGAAGTTTTACAGGAAATCTAGCTGGATGCTTGTTTCTAAGCAAAGTAACCATAATAACCTGACATCATCACAATATTATTTTCTGTGTTCCTAGCCACTAGTAAGGTTCTTATGTGTTTTACCAATGGCTATTTAATGTGCATATGCGTGTCAATCTCCAGAATCCAAAGTCTGAAAATTCACATACTCCTCCTCACTGATTAACATGGAAATAAAAGAATCTCTCACAGTTTCACAGAGTAGTACAAAAAAGCTGCAAAAATGGACACCCAGTGCATTCCTCTAAAAGGGATAATGAAATTTATACATGAGAGTTTCTAAACTGATATCATTTTCCTAAAAATGCCTTCTTAGAAATGGTCGAGAGGAAATAGAAGCATTTCATTCTGACAGGAAAGTCTGGGGCTAAGTAATAGTCTAATAGTCATACCCTATTCTTTCTTTATCTCAATAAAGGGATAAAGCTTTCAAAAGCCTGATGATTCAGAAGATATAAAAAAAATAACATTTCCTACTTGTCAAGAAATTAGAGTGAGCTTCAAAAATCATAGCTGAAAAAAAAATACAAACCTAAGGCAATTTTACATTTTTTGTAACATAGCAATTCATATGTCCATGTTACTTTTTCCATACACCAAATTACTTACTAATTTATTGATTTATATCAGAGATACCTAATACCTGACTCAAGGGATTTGACTTCCTATTTTGCACCCAAACTACATATCAGAATTATTTAGAACACAACCTCTAAGGTATCTACTAATTCTAATTTGGAGTTGGCATTTGAATAATGTTTATTTGCTGTAATAAACATAAGATTGGAGCAGGGAAATATAAAGATAGATATTTCTATGATATTCACATGCCTTTCCTAGGGTATGGTAGAAGGGATAAGAGGCATTCACCTGATTAAAAAAACAAAACAAACAAACCCTGAAAGTCTTGTCTGGACACATTGCACAAGGACACTTTCAAATTTGCTGTTAGCACAATCTTCCATAGTCTTGAAAAGCACTAAATAAAGGAGGTCACTTTCTTACATATAATAAATCACAAGCTCTTAGAGCTAAAATGTGTCTTAAGACACACCTGATCCTACCTTTGATTAAATGTATCTATTCTCTATACCAGCTCAGCAAGAGCAGAATTCCAGATTCTTCCTCAATATCTCTGTTGTTGGAAAAATCACTGCGCCTTGTGATCAGCCCATCTGATCTAGAAGTAGCTTACATTGCTGGATTTTGTTTCTCTCTTTTACTTTTGAGTCACTGATTTTATTGCTGTCTTACGGGACTTCATAAAATGACTTCTATTCCCTTTTACATGTTAGCTTTCCAACGGTTGAACCCAGGTTTTACTTTCCATATTACCCTTCATGTCTCTTATCGGGTATGATTTCAGGTAAATCTTTTCCTATCTGGCCTTAAGTTTAGAAGGAAAGGTTTAAAGCCATTTGCTAGTAGAATGCTTCACCTGTGAAAACAGTAGAAAGTTTGAAGCCTAACTATTGAATTCCGCACTGGCCGTCTCAGAAACCTCTCGGGTAAATACATCTGTGGAAGTCAAAAGCTCTATAGAAAAGAGATTAAAAAACACCGAGACATGTGAATGTAAAATATCTGTCTGGCTATAAACACGTGTACTATTTTAAAAATGGAGATATCTATTTATTTTAGGCATTGTCTAAGACAGCTTTAATTTTGCTCACTCCTTTCTGGACATGTCCCAGTTTGTCCAAGTAAAGGATAAGTCGTCAAGAAATTTCCCACTTAATAAACTTCAGATTGGATTCAAGATGAGCAAACTATTTTACTAGAAGGGTCTTTTCATACCTTCATTACAGAGGGAAAAAAAGGACTCTGTCATAAATGGTTAACCCTTTAATAATACAGTTAAACACTAAAGGTTTGATGTCTGAACCATAACTGAAACAAATGCGAACTGAGTTCACCCAAAAATCTATTCCTGCATTTAAAAGATGTCTTGTTAACAAAGATACTTTCCCTTTCAAAAAATCCTATGAAATATCAACACATATCTTTATAGATCCTCCCATGTTATTGAATCAAGCAAGTATCAACATCTTCTATGATTCAGTAAGCAAAACATAGGTAAGAGATATTGTCCTATTTTGTTTTTCTCACCTTCTGATATGTTTCAAATATCAGAATAGTCATCTGCATCTAAAACACTCATGTTCTACTCATTAAGCAGACATTGTCTTAGCATAGAGATACTTCAGAGTGACAACTGGAGTTACACTGCAGTAGTGTTTCATATGTAAATGACAGGAGGAAACTACAGAGTTATAATTATCACTTTATATAAACTTATGTCTTTTAAAGAAACCCAGAGAGGAAAAGAAAACACACTACGTTACACCTGTCTTTTCTTTTTTTTAAACTTTCCTATTTACTTTACTATTTCTGGTTCTCTTAATTTCTATCTATGGATTCATTTACAATTTCGTGTTGTTCATTCACTCCAATTTGGTTTTATTCCTACTTCCCTCACCTTTGTGCTTATTCTCAAACATGCAACATTCCCATATGTTATATACTTAACAATACAATTTTACAGACATCGTTTTATGCAATTTCGTAAGTTAGGTGCTAAGAGAAAGAAGATATATGTATCTAGTCTTCTATATTTACCTCTACTTTTTTTTTGTATTCAAGTCAGCAGTTTTATTTAAAATAGTCAAAATTGGAAATAATTCAAATATCCATAAAGAGATAAATGAATAAATAGTCTATTTGGTCTTTATGTCTACTCACTCTCTTTTATTTAGTATGTGTATCAGAATTATTCTATGGTGTCAATTTCTTAAGGACTTCCTTTAGTATTTTTTTTAGTTGTTCATTTTTTTAAAATTCTTTATTTAACCTCAATTTAGCAAACATATCATATACTACTAGTTTGAGGGGATTTAGTGATTCATCAGTTTAACACCCAGTGCTCATTCCATCAAGTGCCCTCCTTAATGTTCATCACCCCGTTACCCTTTCCCCATCCAACTCCCCTCCAACAACCCTCAGTTTGTTCCCTAGAGTTCCGTGTCTCTGATGATTTGCCTCCCTCTCTGTTTTCATCTTATTTTACTTTTCCTTTCCTTCCCCTATGTTCAACACATTTTCTCAGTTCATGTTTACCCGGGATGTATTTTTGTCTCCATTTTGGAATAAGAGTTTTATGACATATAAAATAGATTTTTTCCCAACATTTGAATATAACACCACATTCTAGCCTCCATTGCTTCTGATAATGAATCTGCTAATTCTATGGGATTAATTTACACACAGAGTCATTTTTCTCTTGTCATTTTCAGGATTCTCTGGCTTTCAAATTGTTGACTATGATGCAATCAGGTGTGGGTCTATGTGTATTTATCCTACTTGGAATTTGTTGAGCTTTGTGGATGGGTTGATTTAATGTTTTCATCAAATGTGGAAGGTTTTTAGTTGTTACTTCTTCAGAAAAAAAAAAGAATCTTCTCATTTCTTTTTCTTCTCTGTAGCACTCCTATTATGTATATGTTAGTATACTTACTAATGTTCCAAATTTCTTGAGGTTCTACTTATTTATCTCTATGCTTCCCCCCTTCTCAGTATTTAAGACTGCATAATCTCTACTCAAGTTTGATATTTTTTTAAAGTGTCTATTTAAATTGCACTTAACATCCAGTGTAATGTTAATTACAGGTATAGAATTCAGTTATTCGACACTTAAGTACAATACTTGGTGCTCATCACAAGGGCTCTCCTTTATCCTCATCACCTGTTTAACCCATCTCCCCGCCTACCTCCCCTCTTGTAACCATCAGTTTGTTCTCTACAGTTAAAAGTCTATTTCTTGGTTTGTCTATTTTTCCCATGTTCATTTGTTTTATTTATTAAATTCCACATATAAGTGAAATCATATGGTATTTGTCTTTCTCTGACTTATTTTGCTTAGCATAATAGGCTCTAGGTCCATCCCCATCAGTGCAAATGGCAAGATTTCATTCTTTTGTATGGCTGAGTAATATTCCATTGTAAATATATACACCACCACTTCTTTATCCATTCATCTGTCATGGACATTTGGGCTCTTGTTGGACATCAGACATGGACATTTGGCTATGGTTGATAATGCTACTACAAACATTAAGGCGCATGTGTCCCTTCGAATCAGTAATTTTCTATCTTTTGGATAAATACCTACTAATGCGATTACTGGATTGTAGGGTAGTTCTATTTTTAACTTTTTGAGGAAGCTTGATACTGTTTTCCAGAGTGGCTGTATCAGTTTTCATTTCCACCAACAGTGTAAGAGGGCCCTTTTTTAAACCTACTTTTGAGACTCTAATGCATTTTTCATGTAGCTTATTGCACTTTTCAACTCCAATATCTCTACTAGTTTTTTAAAAATAATTTTTATCTGAATTTTTATTCACCATCTGATGAGTCTTTGTCACCCTACTTTTAATTCTTTCAATATAGTTGCTTCTGACTCTTTGAACATATTTATAATAACTGTTTCCAAGTCTTTGTCTTCTATGCCCAACATATAAGCCTACTCAAAGACAGTTTTTAGTATCTGCTATATTTTCTTAGGTATGGGTCACACTTCTTATGTACTTCCATGCCTTTTGATATTTTTCTTATTGTTGTGGAAACTGGACATTTTAGATAATCTATGGAGCAATTTTTTGTATCATATTGATGAATGTTTTATCTCTTGATAAATCAAGTTATCTTTCCTTTTCCTCAAATATGATCAACTAACTTCACTGAAGAACTATTGTTCAATAAATTTTAACCGTGAAAATCATAATTTATGAATCTTCTAGGTTTTAATATTATAAAAAACAGTCTATATTAGCCCAACATTTCTCTAAGAAATATTTGAAGTACTTGTTAGCTTTATTTTGCTGTTGGCCCTATTTTTATTCTGTCCACATATTTGAAATATTGTTATTTTTAGAAATCAAAAATTTCCTTCCAGCTAGATTACCACCTTTGTACTTTAAAGCTATTATTCTGATAACAGGTGAAAATTCTGGAAGTGTAGCCTCAATAAAGTTATTTTTTACTACATGTGTGAAAATATTTCCCATTCCGTTTGTTTTAGTAAACTCGTCAAGAATGCAATCATAACAGATGCTTCATTGTTCTTAGCCGTCATGAATTTTCTTAGACTAGAATTTGTTTTTCTTATTTGCCTTCCATATATTTACCTTCAAGTCTCATATATGCTCATAGGATGATGAGCAGAATTTTCTTAGTTCCCTTCACTATTCACATGGTTTATTTTCAATCTCTTCTGTATTTTAAGCATCAAGGACAATTTTAAAATGGTTACTGTCTTCAGGTATTTCCCTGTTTTGATAACTCTGCTGTTCTAGGGAATCAGCAAGCTTTCTCATCAGCTAGGCCTGCACACAAAGCTCAGAGGACGATTATATCCAGACATCCCCGTGGTCATTTATTTGTCTTGCATATCAGTGACAATCTCAGTATATGACAGGAGAGCCTTTAATTGTTCTTCTTCTTTTTTTTAAACTCACCATACTTTCTACATGTAGAGCACACTGTGATAAAATGATTTGATGTATTCAATGGTCTATCCCTATTCTATCTCCGGAATTTGAAACAATAAACTGAGTCATCTTAGAATCTATGAGGTGTTCTTTGAGGAATGCAAACCTTTTATGGGTCATCAGCTTGAATTTATACTACATACATGTTTGTAAAATTACGAGAATGAACAAACTTTATCCATTATAGCCGAAACGAGAAAAAAATGCCCTGGATTACTTATCCTCAGAGAATATTATGAGCTGAAAAGATCAAATGTTATTCAAAAAAATGAGAAACTGTCTTTTCTGTCTTTTCTGATGATTACAAATATAAATATTGATCTACTTCTTACCTTAAAGCAAAGCCCTGGCTCCTTCTCAGACACTGTTATCAGCTGTAGCTTCTAAATAAGTGAGACTGACCAGCTATGAATAATTACCCTATTTTGTTTAGACTTCTGGCATGGGGCATGAAAATCTACTTTTTCTGAAGGCTTATACAGGAGCATAGTAAAATATCCAATATCCAAATATGCCTAAGAATGTGACATTAGGAAGGATTTTTTTGTATGACCTGTACAGATTATTTTTCATTCTTTTAGCAGTCCAAGCAGAATGGCATATTTTTACAATACTATTTTGATGTCTTTATTTTACAAACATAATCCTTACGTCAGTGGTATTAAAAACAAACTTTACCTTGTTAATGATGCATTTTGTGCTAATATCTTAACGTCTAGTGGCTAGATGTCACATGGTACTGGTTTTACCCTTTGAAGAAGGAGAAAAACTTTCAGAACTTGGATATTTGCATATTGAAGATTGTAAAGTACATTGAAAGAGTTTACAGCTGGAGCACAAAGCTTATTTTTTTTTTTAATACATGTCTTTGAGAAGGAAAATTATTCAAATCTCAAACTCTACATACTTTTAAACCTTGAAGCAAAATCTAAGGAAAAGGAATCCGATAAAAAGGGTAGTTCAGTGGACCAAATGTCAAAAACTAATGTGAAAACTAAACTCTTTTTGGCTTTAACTTGAACTCCAGCTGCTGGTTTACCTTCTGTAGGTTTTTATTTCCTCTTTTGATGAAAAAAATGGAGTTCATTGTAGAGACGAAGATATATACCAAGTAATCATTATTCTGCCTCAGGAGTATTTCTAATTCCAGTGTAGTTATAAAATGCATAATAATATAAATGAAATAAAATACACATAAAATAAGTAAAATAAATACAGATGAAAATTATAGAGCTCCAGAGCTATCAGCCTTTATGATTATATAGAGCTCCAGAGCTATCATCAGCCTTTATAGTTATACAGTTCGTTGTTGTTGTTGTTGTTTTGGCTTGTTTTTTTTAAATTCTCCTATGCTCACCATTTTTTCCCCTTATCTTCTTCTATTCTTTTAGTGCTAACCAAGAAAAGCTAGTTTCCCTGAAATTGAAGTTAAGGTCAATGACTATCAGAAAAATCTATATTGTGGTTGATTGTGTTGATAATCAGAGAAATAGAGAAACTCTGAAATAGGGCAGACATGAAATGACTGAAATTATAGGAACTTTTGACAGAGCCCTACTTACTCTTTCCAACAACACAGTAAAATTATTCCTAACAGAAGCACAAAAGGCATACTAACACGTAAGATCCAAGATCAGATTTTGTCTTGTTTTGTATGATTTGTGTCCATTTTAAGTTCACTTGTGTCTCTCCAAAATTTGAAAGAGCCCCTGTGTATAAAAGTTCAACAAATACATGCCTAATGATTTAATTTTTCGTGAAATGTTTTCAGTGTCTTAGAACACAAGTGTCCATTTTGTCTTATTCCACAGAAAGAAACAGGTTGGCCCTTAAAAGGAACTATATTTTCTGAATTGTATGTGCTATTCCTTTTAGCTTCCTCACTTGCTACACTAGCTTCCCAAAGATTCTTTCCAGTGTCAGAGAGGAAGCAAAAATCGTCAGACCCATCCCTGTTCTTCGTTGCCACGTGCCCTGTCCTCGGCAGAGGCAAAGCTCCTCCACTTACATATGAAATCTCACCCCATTTCACTCTTCCAAACACAAGTGCTTTCTCAAAAGATGATTTCAGCTCCACTCAATACCCTGGCCTTCTGTTCAAGCGATACCAGCAACTAGTCTGCATGAATGCAATACCTTTGATTACTTGATTCTTACCTTCTTGTAGGCCCCGTAGTCACACCTTTGTTATTGTTTCTTGTCTCAAGACCCTGTTAACAATTGTAGTCTTTCTTCATTGATCACAGTTAGTGGATTCCTTCCCTGGCTGGCTTATTGTTATCTCAAAACTCTCCTGTACTTAGATTTCTTATTTCCTCCTGCCAGTAATCATTTTTGAGATTAAAGCCCAACCCTTGGAATAAGAATTAAAGTATAAGGTATCCCGCAGTCCCCCAACTCTTATTAGACATACTCTCTTTTAGAAATGGTCATTAAGTTACAACCCAGATTCCTGACTAATCAGGAGACAAGAAATTATAGCTTCAATGCTGAGTTACCATTTTCCATGTTATTCTATAAAGAAACCCCTCAATATAATATGTAATGGCAATGTCTCTCAGTATTTTAAAAGGCTTCCAACAAAATATTTATTTTCTCTGTTTTTAATTCTTTACATAACTCACAGTTAATCTTTGTGTTTTAAAACTCTCTCTACCCAGGAGTGCTTGGGTGGCTTAGTCCGTTAACCATCTGACTTCTGCTCAGGTCATGATCCCAGGGTCCTGGGATCAAGCCCAGAGTTGGGCTCCTCACTCAGTGAGGAGTCTATTTGTCCCTCTCCCTCTGCTCCTCCCCACATCACACCCCTGCATGAGCTCTCTCTCTCTCAAACAAATAGAAAAAATATTTTTTAAAAAAAATTTAAAAACCCTCTCTATCCTATTTTTAAACACAAAAACAAACCACTACTCCACATTCCCTCTCACCCCATCTCCACTACTGAACATTCTTCCTCTCCTGTTGCTTTCATGCCACACTAAGTTGTTTCACATAAAAACAACATAGTGTTTCATAGGCTTTTTCCTCTTTCTGGTCTACTTTTCTTATCTTTCTTCACTTGGCAAGCTTTACACATCTTTCAAGACTGAACTAAGATATCAAAATTTTTTTTTTTTTTTTAGAGTTCTCGTCTATGTCCAGTGGTTCTCTTAGAATTATTCCTAATAACAGTCAAGAACAGCATGTTTTGAATTCTAGTTCTGCTTCTGAGATATTGGGCCTCAGTTTGGTTTTATGTGAAATAGCACGTATATAAGGAATTCACATATTCTTTAAACTGCATTGGTAATTTTTAAGTGGACCCAGAGCTGAATCTGACTTGCTGTCCTACCCTGTTTTTGTCACTGATATTTTTCTTTACACATTCATAGTGTATTTTCTATTATAGAAATCTCACCTTTTCACTATCTATATTCCTTTCAATTCCTTTTTTCTAAGTCAATCATGGCATGTAACATTTAATTATTTGGCATCTGCTTAACTTTCCACATTAAATGCATCTGCATTTGCTTTGTAAAATTATATGTGATATTTATAGTCTTATATTTTATTATATATGTATTTATATTCTTTCAAAGAAAGTCTGATTATCATAAGTTGTTATAATACATCATAGTTCTATACATTTGTATTTGATCTGTGGTGATCTATAACCTTTAAGAATGTACCTGATACTTTTATTTTCTGCCACCTGTTTCCAATGCTAACGTTGCACTGCTTTTCAGAAGATTGCTATTATGCCCACGTTCCTTTTAAAACACCCATACATGTAACTAAGTTTCTCATATGCAGGAATGTCTTAGTTTTGGTTTTTTTTGGTTTTTTTTTTTTTTGTTTTTTTATTTTTGCTTGAGCTTCAGGATATTAGTAAACATTCCTAATTTAATACTATCTCATAAAGATGTTTTTCTAACCTGTTACCACCATAACTGCATCTCCCAATTTTCTAACTGGACTATCATTATTTGCATCCCAACTGTAGCACCTGAAAAAGATGAACTTTAAGGATAACTTTAGAAGTGGTCCTTTTTCAATATATCTGTTGTGCGCCTGCTAGATTCTTAATCTAGTAGTCCTAACTAAAAATCTTTGAACAGTAAGGGTTAATGATTTATGCCATAAAACCACAGACATTCTACAAACATATCATCTAATCAATCATTAATAATTATTCATTAATAAAGTATTTTTCAATCAAAATCCTGGACATTTTATTAGTAGTTAGAAAGATCTGGAGATTAAATTGTATTTTCAACGATTTTATAATAGGTGTTGAAAGTGAAAGAAAACAGTTGAAATGCAATAATTTTCTTATCATTATGTTATAAAAATTAAATTGAATATTTAAAATCATATTACAATCTTGCAGAGTAACATTTCAGAAAGCTACCTTAACTCAAGTCTTACATATATTTGAAAATAACTAATATTTTAGTGCATGGATGTTAAAGAACATTTGATAGGATTACTTTGAACACAGAAGGCAAATGTTTTCTTCAGTTTTACACTCTACTCCACAGGATACATTTAAAACCATATCATACATAAATACATAGAATGAGGAAGAAAAGCAGCAGCTCATAAGAATATAGGACTGTCTCTACCTACACAATTTCAGTTTTCACATTTGCAGTTTCTAAATGACAATTTTCACACCTTCTCTCTTGGCACCTTACACTGGAAAGGGGAGTTAAAACAGCTATCAGCACTTTAGCATCACATTTATAAAGAAGAGCAAACCTCAAACTCCCAGTCTCCTGTGCACTACAGAGCAAATGTGCCAGGAGGGAAAACAGATCCCTTGCACGGTCGGCACAAAGGCATCCTTTCTCAGAACTAGAGAGAGAAATTCTTTCAAGGTCTTTCTAGCCCCAAGAAATATAGAGGGCACTTGTGAAAATGACAGTTTCACTCATCTCTTCTCAGAAAGAGCGATGCTGCCATTAAGGGGAATGGCCTGCCCAGTAAAATACATATAAAAATAGGTATTTTTATTTATTTTTTTATTTAGATTACTTGGGGGCGGGTAGTTTTAGGTTCAGAGCAAAATTAAGGGAAAGGCGGATAGATTTCTCCTAGATTCTTACCCTCATATATGCATGGCCTCCCCAATTATCCACATCCCCCACCAGAGGAATACTTTTTTTTTTTTTTAAGATTTTTATTTATTTATTTGACAGACAGAGATCACAAGCAGGCAGAGAGGCAGGTAGAGAGAGAGGAAGGGAAGCAGGCTCCCCACTGAGCAGAGAGCCCCATGCGGGGCTCGATCCCAGGACCTTGGAATCGTGTGACCTGAGCTGAAGGCAGAGGCTTAACCCACTGAGCCACCCAGGCGCCCCCAAAGGAATACTTTTTACCAACAACTGATAAACTTACACTGCCACATCGCAATCAGCCAAAGTCCACATTTTACAACATGGTTACCCCTTAGTGTTGCACATTTATTCGAATAAATGTGTACTGACATGTACTTGTCATCAGGGTATCATATGCTGCCCTAAAAAAATCCTCTGCCTATTCAGCCCTCACTTCCTGCCACCAAAAAGTGACCACCATTGATTTTCACATTATCTCCATAGGTCTACCATAACAAAATGCCATGTAGTTGGAATGTTACAGTATGTAGAGTTTTCAGATTGTCTTATTTCACTAAGTAGTATGCATTAATGGTTCCTCCATGTCTTTTCAGGAGTTGAGAGCTCATTGCTTTTCATCACTGAACAAGATTCTGTTCTGTGGATGTACCAGTTTATTTATGTATCTATTCACCCAAGGAAGGACATCTTGGTTGCTTTCAAATTTTAGCAATTATGAATAATGCTGCTATAAACAGCCATGTGCAAGTTTTTATGTGGATGTTAGCTTCAACTCCTTTGAGTAAATACTAAAGAATGCAATTGTCAGATTGTATGGTAAGAGTACGTTCAGTTTTGCCAGAAGCCACCAAACTCTCGTCCAAAGTGGCTGTACCATTTTGCGTTCCCATTAGCAAGAAATGAGAGTTCCTATTGCACCACATCCTTCCCACCATTGGGTGTGATCACCCAAATGCCATTCTAACAAGTGTGTAGTGGGATTTCATCCTTGTTTTATTTTGCATTCTCCCAGTGACATACAACATGAAACATATTTTCATATATTTATTTGCCATGTGTATATCTTCTTTGGTGAGGTGTTTGTTAAGATTTCTGACCCATTTTTTTCTTTACAATTAACTAATTGATTTATTTTTAAAGGGGGTGGGCAGAGAGAGAGAGGGAGAGAAGCAATCTCAAGCAGACTCCCTGTTGAGTGCAGGAACTCAACTCTGGGCTCCATCCCACAACCCTGAGATCATAATCAGAGCAGAAATCAAGAGTTGGATGCTTAATCGACTGAGCCACCCAGGGGCCCCCTGGCCCATTTTTTAACCCCCAATTTTTTTAATCACTGATATTAATATTAAATTAATATTAAACTGATATTAATATTAAACTGATACACTTCACATACCATAATATCACCCTTTCAAAGTATACATTTCAGTGTTTTCATTATTTTTTATAAACAGAATTGTGTAAATAAAATATCACTATGATTTAAATATTGAATGTTTTCAACACTTGAAAAAGGTACACCAAAGCTACTGGCAGTTTTTCCCTTATTTGTTCCTCAGGAACAAGTAATCTAATTTGTATTTTATGGACTTGGTTATTCTAGACATTTTCATAAATGGTATAATCCAATATATGGTCTTGTAGGACTGGTTTATTTCACTTACACAGTTTTCAACGTTCATCCATAAAATAAGTATCAGTACTTCATTCTTTAAATTGCCAAATAATGTCTCATGGTATAGATATATGTAATATATTTTGTTATTTAGTTTTAAAATTTCATATGTTTATGATTTACCTTTTAACAAAAGGATTTACAATTATTTTTTTTAGTATCCAAATATGTGATTAAAAAAATAATACTCTTGTCAATAAATTTAATTATACCCTTTCACAATATAGGAATATTACAAATGGAATATTCTCCTCAATTGTGGGAACTTTTTTCTGATCCTAAGTAACAACAAAGCTGATTTTGAAATCTTGAAATAGTCTCATGCAGTCAAACATCTCAAATAAAATGATAACCATTCTCATTTTACTATTTCATTTAAATCACATAAACCAATTTCTTTTAGGTTTGAAGTATTAAAAAGTCATACTATTAAAAAGGTAATTTAAGAAATAAAGATCATGATATTTATTTTGTGTCTCATGTAGACCAAGTTAGAAAAGATATCAGAGGGGGAAGCCTTTTTAGTTTTAATCTATTAAAAAGACTTAATTCGCTAATATATAGACATTTTCAATAATGGAATATATTCCTTGCTTCTAGAAGTGGTCAGGCTGTGTTGGTATGCAATACACACTGAGATACCTCAAGTCTGGCTACAATATACCCAAATATTCTTTCAATTCTAAAATGCAAGACTCTCTATGGAGCAGTTCTAACAACCACCAGCTATTAATAAAATCAATCTCTTATAACTGTGTCAGTCACCTCCAAACTAATGTAAACACTGATTTCATACACAAGTCAGAGTTGTTTTGCAAATAAGACAAAATGAAATTTACAAGTTATTCTTCAAATATGCCTTAGATTTATGTTTTTAATACATAAATATAAGCAGGTTCTACTTTAAAATAATTCTAGCACACTGTCATCTCTGGTAATTAGTATCAGAAGAACTAGCACGTCTACATCATTGTAGTAAGACTGACATGTTCCTCTACATGATAACATAGATTCCCAAGTGTTCTCAAATCCCCAGCCATTTAAAATTTTTAAGTAGTATGAAGATTTTTTTAAAAAATTATCACAGAGGACACACTTTTAGAAGTCGGACATTTCACAGAAAGAGTGGGCTTTCTCCTTCCTATATTTACTAATAGCATTTTTCCAGCCTAGAACATGGGGATCCCTTCTTATTCCTCCATTTTAAACAACACATTGTTTCTTTATATTTTTACTGGGTCTTCAGCCTGATATACCAAAACTACCATAACCAGCAACATGAACATTTAAGCGTCTTTAGCTAAAGTTGGGAGAATTTTTTTTTTTTTTTTTTAAGAACTTGTTTATTTATTTGATGGGGAGAGCACAAGTAGGCAGAGCCGCAGAACACTGGGATCATAACCTGAGCTGAAGGCAGACGTTTACCCAACTGAGCCACCCACACACCCCAATGTGTAAGCATTTAGTCATATAATTTGTCTCATTCAAAATTTTCTACTTTAACAACATTTGGATTTGGCTACCTGAAAATATTGGCATTTACACAGGGTGTATCTCTGTCCATAGCCATTTTTTAGTATATGTGCTGTCGAAGCGAACACTGTCCAGAGCCATTTTTTAAATGAAATGTTATGAAGCCCTCTATTTACTTTTTCGTAGAAACCTTCAAATAGGTCTGGAATAATGCTGCAACATCTTTTACCAAAGACATGGTCTATAAACACAGTTACACAAATTTGAGAATAAAACAAAAGTGTATTGAGGTTTTCAGGAATGGCACAATACTCTTGCAAGTGATCTATGACCTACAAGTGATTCTTCTCCAATCCCAAAATACCAGTGAGCTTGTCAAGGTAGCTTTAGTAAGGCAATGTACCCCTTTTATAAATTCATTCCACATATTTTAAATAAGCCGAACATTTTTGGTTACTCCCAAAAGTATCGATATCCTTCCATACAAATTCAATCCATCCACTATGATCAACTCACTTATAGTTAAATGTATGTACATTCAAAAATAAATAAACCAACGCTCCCCCCCAATTTTCCCAATAGATTGTTTGCTTATATAATATTTAGAATATTATAATATTTACATTTAATCCCCCACTTTCCTGGAAAGTAATGGAGAGACAGGCCATAAAGATTCCCTCTTTTACTCAAAACAAAACAAACCAAACAGAACATGATATTGGACAAGCCTAGCTGAGGATATACCTCCACAAGTTTCCCTGCTAAATACAGTCTTTTGCATTTATCTTTACCACAAATCTGTGAGTGACAGTTAAATTGCTAAGTTACACAGCCATTCAAAGGAATGGACTATTTTTATGAATGAAAGTGACTATTTTTCCTTATTAAAGTAGCAGTCTAGCATACTGCCCAAAGCTATCTTGTATAATCTTAGGTAACATCCATGTAAGGGCTTTTTCCAGCATTCACCCATATTTTGTTTTATTGACTATGAAAATGAAGGATTTGTCCCACACACCTCTCCCTAAACACACTCTTCATAATAGCTACGATGAGCACTTTTTTCACACAAAGGAACATTCTTCAAATGATATTTAACATTTGGTAATGGCATATCTAACTATTCGGTAAATGTCACACCAAAAACAAAGATTATTTCCTCTGGACTTACTCCTCCTCTTGGTTATGCCTGAAGGGGTGAACTTTTCTAAATCAAATGGGCCTCACTCCCAAAAAGAAACCCTATGCTCATTACCTACCATTTACTCTTGCTTGAGCAAGAGTTTCTAAGAAACCACAACCTAATTTAAGGTTGTGAAGATGTACCCCTATGTTTACTTTTTAGAATTTTACGCTTTTAACACGTATGCTTACATCTATTTATCCCCTTTAAGTTAATTATTGGATATGATTTGAAGAGTACAGCTTCATTCTTTTATATGTGGATATCCATTTGTCCATTATTAACTCCTACTTCTGCCAGCTGGATAACTGAAACGGGTCTCCTTATTTCATTATTTGTGCCAAGTAGATTATAACTGTGTTATGTATATATTCATGTTTAATTTCATCTTCATCTATGTATTGCCTATTTATAATTTGGGGTATGTAACTTTTTCAGCACACAGAGGAAATGGACCAGTCCTCTTTTTTTCCTTTCTAGAGAAGTGACTATAAGACAAACTAGTTGGTTATAAGTAATTACTTGAGGAAAACCACCACACGAGTAGTTCTGTACTGCATTTCTGCTAGTTGACACAATTTTGCCTACTTAAAATTTTTAAATTAAAGCAAGGTAGTAAAATACAGTATTTATAATAAGAGGTAGATTACTTATTAAGGATAAAACTCCATTTTCTGGTAGTTCTTTTCACAGGCAGTATTCAGACTCTATCGCATTAAAATATCATGATAACTGGTATTTATAAAACGTATTGGGAAAAATTTATAAATGTTTTTCCATTTTAATTTCACTAAGTAGACTGAAACCAACTTCTAGAATATGCCTTGACAAAATTTAACACATTTTGCTTCAGAAGTTATGTATATTCAGAAATTATATAAAGAGATCTCTCTTTATTAGTGATACTCTATCTATATTACCAAAAATTAATCTTTGACTTGTATTAATATCTATTTAAATACAGCACATGCATTTTAGTACAAAAACCTTGAATTTAGTTTGTTATACAATTTCAGGGTTATCAAAAATTCAACTTGATGATTAGCAATCACAATCAAAATCCCAGCAAGTTTTATTTTTTGCACATTGACAAACTGTTTCTAATGTCTTTATGGCATATCAAAACCACACAAAGCCATCACAATATTGAAGGAGAGTAACAAGTTTGAAGAACAATAAGTTGGTACTTTCCCACTTCAAGGATTATTATAAAGCCACAAGTGTGTTATTGGTGAAAAAAATAGACAAATAAATCAACAGAACCAAGTGATCAAAAACAGACTCATATAAATATAGTCAACTGATTTTTCTTAAAGCTTTTGCTTATTTTCTTAAAGAGAGGGAAAAGTGCAAGCTGAGAGAGGGCAGAAGGTGAGAGAGAGAATCTCAGACTCCCCACTGAGTGTGGGAGCCCAACGTGGAACTTGATCTCACAACTCTAAGATCATGACCTAAGCTGAAATCAAGAGTTGAATGCTTTACCAACTGAGCCACCCAGGTACCCCTAGACAATTGATTTTTTAACAAAGGGGCAAAGTTTTTTCAACAAATGCTGCTGGAAAAACTAGATATCCACATACAAAAGTTGATTCTAGACACAGACCTAATAGTCTTCACAATAACTCAAAATTACATCACAGGCTTAACTGTAAAATGCAAAATTATAAAACTGCTGTTATAGCATAGAAGAAATAAATGACCAAGGGAATATCGTTGACATTTTAGGTAGAGCACTGGAGCCTTAATTCATGAAAGAAATAACTGACAATCTAGACTTTAATAAAACTAAAAGAACATTTGCTTTAAGTAGATAATTTAAGAGAATAAGAAGACAAGCCATGGGCTGGGCGAAAAATATGATATAGTATTACCATCTAAAATATACAAAAATGGGGGTACCTGGGTGGCTCAGTGGGTTCAAGCCTCTGCCTCGGCTCAGGTCGTGATTCCAGGGTCCTGGGATCGAGCCCCGCATCGGGCTCTCTGCTCAGCAGGGAGCCTGCTTCCTCCTCTCTCTGCCTGCCTCTCTGCCTACTTGTGATCTCTGTCTGTTAAATAAAATCCTTAAAAAGTAAGCAAATAAATAAGTAAAATATACAAAAATGTCTAAAATGCAACAAGAAAACAAAACCCAATTAAAAATGGGCCAAAGACTGTAAGAGTCACTTTATCAAAGAAGATATACAGATAGAAAATGAAAAACAAAAATATAAAATGATAAAACAGTACAGTATGTCATCAGGGAAAGGCAAATGAAAACAATTATGTAACACTATAAACACACACGAAAAAAATTTTTTAAAGTAAAAACAAAATCTACCAAGACTGAACCACAGAAAACAGGAGTTGATCTACAAAACTGAAGCATAAGAAAAATATTTGTATTATTAAAACTATAAAACATTGCTGAATAAAGATAGTATAAATAAATAAAAAGGTAATTCCTTGTTCAAGGATTAGAAGACTTAATATTGTTGACATGTCAATAATACATAATAAAGTCTATAAATTCCACGCCATTCTAATCAACAAGTCAACCATAATTATTTTTCAGCCATAGAAAAACTTATTCTAATACACATTTGGAATCTCAGTCAGACCCAGAGACCCAAAGCAATATTGAATCTGACTGAACTTGAAAAACTCCTACTTCTGGATTTCAAAACTATAAAACACACTTTTGAGAAAATATATGGAAATAGTGTCATGAGGTTGGCTTTGGCAATAATTTATTAGATATGAAAAATAATATGCAAATGACAAACACAAGATGCTCAACATCACCAGTCATTAGGGATTTGAAAATCAAAACTAAGGAGACAAGGCCTCACACCCATTAGGAGGGCTACTGCAAAATAAACAGAAAAGACCATGTATTGACAAGGATGTGGAGACAGTGGAAATATACACACTATTGATAGGAAAGTAAAATGGCATGGCCACTGTGAACAAGAGTATGAGGATTCTTCAAAAGATGAAAAACAGGGTGCCTGGGTGGCTCAGTTGGTTAAGCGACTGCCTTTGGCTCAGGTCATGATCCTGGAGTCCCAGGATGGAGTCTCAGGATCAAGTCTCCCATTGGGATCCCTGCTCGGCAGGGTGTCTGTTTCTCCCTCTGATTTGTCCCCTCTCATGCTCAATCTCTCTCATTGTCTCTCAAATAAATAAATAAATAAATAAATCTTAAAAAAAAAAGATGAAAAACAGAATTATCATATCATCAGCAGTTGCACTACTGTATATTATATACAATTCCCTTCCCCCAAATTGAAAACAGGGAATAGAACACTTGCAGGCTCGTGTTTATAGTAAAATCTTTAATTTGGAAAAAAAAAAAAAGGAGTGTTTATCAGCAGATGAACACATAAATATAATGCAGTGCATACACGCAATGGCACAATGGAATAGCATTGAGGTTCAAAGAGGATAAATGTTCTGACACCAGAAAAAATAAATAAAAATAAACTTGATGAAAACAGCTTAAAACTTCAGCACTAGCCTGCATTAAGAGATTGTAAAGATCTGGAGAAATGTATTCAATAAACAGAAAATGATAGAGGAAAGAAATTTTTATATCTGTAGAATTGATTGTCTTAATCACTGTATTTTATTTAAATAGGTTCATACTTTTAAAAGGAGAGTAAGAGGGGTGCCTGGGTGGCTTAGTTGGTTAAGTGACTGCCTTCGGTTCAGGTCATGATCCCAGGGTCCTGGAATCCAGTCCCATATGGGGCTCCCTGCTCAGTGGGGAGCCTGCTTCTCTCTCTCCCTCTGCTGCTCTGCCTGCTTGTGCTCCCTCGCTCTGTCAAATAAATAAAGTCTTAAAAGAAATAAAATAAAAAAAACAAAAGGAGGGTAAGGAATGATTACTGTCCTGGTAATCTGTTTAATCCTTGTGATTTTTATAAAATAATGCAGCAGAAAGATACAGAGTACAAACTGAGGAGGTAAGGAGGAAGGATGCAAATATATTGAATTCTATTTGCGATACATTGATTATTTCCCATGATCCTCCTATATTGTAAGGTTGATATTATGCTGAGTTTTATATATGTGCACAATAAGAATAAGAGGATTTAAATAAATTGCTACAAACAGCTAATAAGTGGCAACTCCAAAACTCATACAGAAACAAATGATTGCTTATAAAGAAATATAACAGGCACATGCCAAGAGGCCCTGAGAGCATAAAGGAGGGAAGAATTAAATAGAATATGCACCAGAAGTCAGCAAGAACAAATTTTATGTTCATATATTTTTTTTATCAGGAGACCAAAATATTTTAAATTCCAGGCATATCCTTTTGAAAGCACATCAGAGAACAGAGAAGACAGTTTGAAAGGCAAATAAAATGATTTAGGACCTTGGAGGTTTTATTTTCAGTGAAACTAAGGATTAAACAACTAGGTAAGCATTATTTGGGGAAATAAATAGATGAATATGAAAATATCAATATCAAAGCAATATAAGGAGAGTTCAATGACTAGGAAATGACGATTCATCAAAAAGATATAAAAGATCAAACACTTCCGAATGGCTGACAAATGCTAGAGAAGTAAAAAACAGATGGCGTATCCCACATGCAGAATTGAATGGCACTTCTTGAAATACAATTAGCAACCTGGCAAAGACATGGGGCAGGTCCTGCTTTTGGTAAGTAGGAAGGAAAGGTCCATGCAGTTTCGTATGCAGAAAATCAGTGATTCCACATTTTCTGTATATATACATGTACAATATGAACTCTGGAATTTTAAACTGAAAACTGGTATACACACACTTTTATCTTTTTAGCAGGGTATCATTAACGCTTTTCAGGTTAGATATATAGAACAAATCGACTGTAGAATATCTTGCTTTCAGGGAATCTGATTTTATTAAGCATGGGGAATATTAACAGAACTATCTCCCTCTTTATTTATCCAATTTTGGCCTGATTTTATTTCTTAAAAGAAGGTTTTATTATATCATTTCATCTGAAAATTTAATATAATAATAGTGAGAAAATGCAAAGGCATTGTTAGATGATCTAAGATATCTATATAATTAGGACTCTAGTATGCCATTTTAGAATAGTATTGTGTGTTATACTTTTCATATCCAAACTCTAGGAAATCTGTTATTACACTTGAAGACCTTGATATGCCAGCATCCACCCTCCCACCATTGCCTTCCAAGCAGTTCATACTATGTCACCGAAATTCACTAAAGAAGCAAACATGTAAGTAGAGCAAATACACATAAATATAGCAAAAGGAGGATCTACTAGTTGTAGTGCTTTCTTTGTAACTGGGCAAGGGATGGAAGTGGAAGACAGGATCTGTGTTCCCGGTGACATTTGAGATGGTTCTTAGGGGATGAGCAGCATCTCAAGGATGAGGGGAATAGGGAAATGTGTTTAGAAAAATAACTACTTCTGTGTAGCCTAAATAATAAGGGCCATAATTACAGAAGGGTAGAAGATATTGAAATAAAAAGTGTATCTATCCTTCCGGTATGAACTAAATTTAGGAATTACAAATATATTTCAATATAGCAAGGCTCCCCTTTTGGCTAACAATAGTTTCAAAATTTCTCCTTTTTTTTTTTTTTTTTTTACTTTGATGAATTAGAAGTTTATTTAAATGATGGACATGACACATATCTTGTGACAAATAATCAGAGGAAGTACACTTGAAAATGGGTTTACTTCCCAGTTTACCATCTACCTAAAATCCATTACCTATTTGCCAATTAATTTAGGAAATACTTATTGAATATTAAGTGTATATCTAGAATGGTTCCAAGACCAAGAGCTAAATTAGCCTCAAACAAAGAAAAGTGAAACAGAGATTATACTTTACTGAAAAGAATAGGAAAATAATACAGTGAACAAGTGAATGAGCAATCTACTTTCAATAAACAGTGCCACAAAGATAATAAACAAAGGGCACTGTGTTCAAGAATAAAGGAAGGGAAGAAAGTAAACCTTAGATGAAAAGTCATGGACATTCCCTCTGGGAAGGGGTTATGTCTGCTGGGTCTTAAATGATGGGAAGCCGCAAACATTTTAAAGAACTGAATGAACATGACCCATGCAAAGGTATCAAAGAAGAAAAATATGGGGTGTGGCCAATATCAGTATATTCAGCGGGAGGACTGAAGCCAACAGATTGACATAAGCCGACTGAGATTTTAAAACTCTAACTCTACTTGTTAGGAGAATAATGAAATTTAAGAAAACGAAAGTGGAAGAAACCTATTAAGAGTGAAAAGGAGACCACTTTTAGATGGCCAAAACTTTGAAAAAGATCCTTGCAATATATACAGCAAACAAAGGGTTAGTATCTATCACCTCTTACGACTATTATCCATCATTAACACTCCCATAGAAAAGTGGGTGGAGGTTTTGAGAGTGTATATTAAAAGAAATGCAAATAGACCTTAAATATAATTGGAAAAAAAAGTTTAATATTTTTTTTAATACTAGGGGGAAAAAAAGCAAAATATGATCCTAGATCACATCCCAAAAACATGTCCCAAAGTTATTTTGCCAGAAGTATGAACTGATATATATACAAGTATATTCAGTGCAGCAGAAGAGAATAAACATCCCAAATGTCCATCAGTTGGAGGACTATTTGACTAGACTGTGGTACCAAGGGATAAACACACACAAAAATCAAATATGATCTTTTTAGAAGTATTTTTTAGACAGTTGTAAAATGGGAGCATTAGCTACATAAGAATGTAAAATCAAAAGAGTATTTGTTTTTCCTATAGAAGATACATATTTTTACCTATATCATACATTATATACATACATGCATGTATATAGTCATATGATGAGCAGGTTATGTTTAGCACATGCTCGACAGTTAAATCAAGAATCAAACTGCAGATTTTACAACAGTTACAAATGTCAAGCAGAGAAACTGGCAGATGAAATACTCTAATGCTGAAGTTACACATTTAACTTGCCCTGAATCCCCAAGCCGATGAGAATAATGCAAATCTCCTCAGTGAATTCATAATCGTGTGCATTGCATCGGAAATTTTTAGATGCCTTAGTATTAGAATCAGGGTACTTTCGGTTGAATTAAATGAAAAAAAAAAAAAAAAAAAAAGATACTGGTATTAAAATTTGCAACCAGGAGATGAAGTGGAGAAAAAGAAAAAAATGTTTAGGATATTTCAATCAAAACTTTAAAAAGAAGAACAGTCCAAGGTAAACACAAAGTTTTGATTTTTTTCCAGAAAAAAACAAAAAACAAAAACAATTTTTTTTTTGTTTTGCTCAAATTTGGCTTCTCTGCTCAGAATGGTTTGGGGGTCATTTATATTTTCAAGAAAAATGAAGATATTTATTAGTAGTCATTAATTAAGTTATTAGTAGTGTGCAAAACAATATTGTTTACTTTCAAAAAGAGGATGAATTTCCAAAATTTTAAAATGCTTTATAGATATATTCGTGTAACTTTACAGGCTCTCTATATTTAATGTTGACATCTAATTTTGTATTATAGGATAACTGTATAAAACAGTGATAATCATTTGCCCTATTAAATGGGGAAAACCGCTAGAGTACTACCAGTGATCTAACTTTTTTTATAATTTAAATAGTTGAAAGTCTTAAGCTTACTGATTTCTGACCTTGAACAAGAATGCATTAACCTTTGTTTGAAGAGGGCAGTCTATTGGCAGAATAGTGATATTTCTAACGATGATTATTAATTGTGTATGTTTATATTCTCATGTGGTCCTCAAAACCACCATTTACAGCTTTTTGTTTTTTGTTTTTTATTCAAGTGTCAGAACTTAACGGCGTACACTTTCAGAAGGGCTATGATCGGTACTCATGTTTTTCCCCTTGGAAAGCTAATGAATAAAGAGTTTTTTGCTACATGGCTGAATTCAGTGATTTGATCTCACGAACTGAGCACCTAGATAAAGACAGAGCTTGCATACATTCATTTATCTACTTAACAATTCCAATTATTAAATAGCTACATCACACCTATCTCTTGGCTGGGTCTTATGTATAAAGACATAATGAACAAAACAGCCTCTGTCTTATAAAACCTACTGTCCCAGAGATGGAAAAATCTACAAAATTTAATCAATGAACTATTAGATAATCACAAATTAAAATGAATTCTATGATGCAAAGGATGAATAGGGTATGATGGAAGAAAATGACAGGAAGGACCAGTCAGGAGTCCAGAGTGAGAACAGACATCTCCGAACAATGGTCAGACAGAAGTTACCTACACAGTCTAAGAAGAAAAGTTAGAATGTTTGGAAGTTCAATTTTTCTGTAGCCTAGTATGCTATCAAATACTGAGTATTTCTCGGTGACCAGAAAAGTCATGCAAGGTAATTTATTTGGGAGCGCGAAAGGACAGATGTTGTCTTCAATAAAATTTATGTCTATAAAAAGCAGAATCTCCAAGCCACTTGGTTAGGGTCACTCTGTAGAAAAGGATCAGGTGGTGGGATCAAATGAAATGAATTACTCTGTTGAGCATTAGGAACTGAGCTGGCCCTCGGTCTCAGTCATTTCATAATCCACCCTCCAGAGAAGAAATGATTTACCAGTTACAATCATTCTTTAAAAATTTGTATTTGTCCCATCAGCATTTATAACAGCATTTCCCAAGATATGTTCCAAAGAACGCTGTTTCCATGAGATGTTCTTTGGTAGCTAAATTAATTTAGTAATTTCTGCTATGTATCCTCTCCTTAGAGGTTCCTGTGCATTAATAAATAAAAGATTCTGAAAACTCCCGCAGTAAAGA
Organism: Mustela lutreola; assembly: GCF_030435805.1. NCBI lineage: Eukaryota > Metazoa > Chordata > Mammalia > Carnivora > Mustelidae > Mustela > Mustela lutreola. The sequence continues at coordinate 253,088,324 of NC_081290.1, read as the reverse complement.
AACCTGTTTAACTGCCTTGGTAGCGATTCCCAAGAGGATTATTTTGTTCATTTAATTCCTATTAATGTCTATTGAAACTAGTGTCCCTTGAAACATGCTGAGAAACATGACTTTGATTCTAAAGAATCATTTACTTCCTTTTGCATTTTCAATTAGCCATCAGATTTTCATGAAAAGAAACTTTTATACTTCCTCAACAAAAGCAAAATGCCCACACCAACTATGAAGAGAAGATTGAGCCGTATTTTCAATGACAGGCTCTTAGAAGGACCTCCGCAGAGGCATTTAACAAGAAACGGAAGTCCAGTCCTGTGGATTTGCAATTTCCTGCCTCTTAGGATGCTGATCTCTGGTCATAAACCCCAGTTCCCTAGCACGACCAATTATAAGTTGCACTCTATTCAGCTCTATTTGTATTCTGAGTTTTATGTTTGAAAGATTTTTTTTAAAGACTTCTCTGAGAAATTTTTAAAGCTCTAAAGAGGAGTGAAGCATTTGCAAAGAAAATGAGGCAATGACCCAGAAGCAGACTGTAGAGTGACCCAATTTGTAAGAAAAGAAGAGCAGGCTCCGTGTAAGGTCTTATTTTCTCAAGGCTGGATTAAGTGGGGCTTGTTTGTAGGAGGGAAGGGAGGAAATTGAATAAAACCACTGAAAATACAGAATTTCCAGAAGAGGCCAATTAATTACAAATTGTGTGTGAGGGAGAGAGAGGAAGACCCCACCAACCTCCCCCCACCCCCGGCCACACACACACACACACACACACACACACACACACACTGGGAGAGAGGGAGAAAACCTTACTGAACAAAGGTAAAGAAAGATTTCCATGACACTGTAATAGCCTGGAAATGCCCCAAAACTTATTCAGATAATACAGCTACTTGTCAGAGAAAAAGTGATTTATTTTGTCTCTTTACCCTTGAGGTTTGGAAAAGCTACAGTATTTTAATAAAAACTCTTCTGAATATATAGTTAATTAGAATCACTTTTTTTTTTTTTTTAAACTTCCATTTCATTACAATCTATACTCTTAAGGGGACACCCAGAAGGTCTAACTATTGTCTGCTCTTTTTCAGCACGGTAGAAATACCGAGGCATGTCTGCCACTTTTGCTGAAGATAAACCTTATTGAGGAAGGAGAAAAGCATTATCTTCAGAATATATTGCTCAGAGCCTCCTTGGCAGTTATTCCAGTTTCTTTCAATGTTTCTATTAAAAAGAAAGAAGAAAGACAGAAAGAGAGATAGAGAGAAACTTGGCTCCCAGAATCCCAAATGTGATAAGAGAATTACAATTGGGGTCACTAACTCACTGTTTTTATTTCAATAAAGATAATAAAAAGGGGCGCCTGGGTGGCTCAGTGGTTAAGCCGCTGCCTTCGGCTCAGGTCATGATCTCAGGGTCCTGGGATCGAGTCCCACATCGGGCTCTCTGCTCAGAAGGGAGCCTGCTTCCTCCTCTCTCTCTCTCTCTGCCTGCCTCTCTGCCTACTTGTGATTTCTCTCTGTCAAATAAATAAATAAAATCTTAAAAAAAAAATAATAAAAAGCATCTGAATCCCCTTCCCAATGGAGGTTAATGGGCAAAAGCCTCTGGGAGTACCAGCCCCACATTCAAACAGCGGCCAGTGCCTTGTGGAAGACCACTTAGAGCAGTACAGGATCCCACCCAGGAACCCAAGTGGGTTCTTTTCGTGTACTGACTACTGCTGCCTTGTAATGGGGACCAAAGGGATAAAGGAACTCTTTGACAAGTTGGTCCATTTCATGGAGGACCTAAAACTTCTATCTCAGTATGACTAAAAAGATCAAAGTCAATCCTAGCACAGAAAGACAGGTCCTTAAATAGAAATAAGACCCAGGTTGATCATTTGCTTCTAATACATTATAATACTGTCAGGCATTAGCAAGTATTAAACTAATCTGGCTGGGGTGCCTGGGTGGCTCAGTGGGTTGGACCTCTGCCTTCGGGTTGGCTCATGATTGGGGTCCTGGGATAGAGCCCCGCGTGGTGGTCTCTGCTCAACGGGGAGCCTGCTTCCTCCTCTCTCTCTCTGCCTGCCTCTCTGCCTACTTGTGATCGCTCTCTCTGTCAAATAAACAAATAAAACCTTTAAAAAAATAATCTGGCTGAGTGCTCTTGAAACATGAGATGCTTTGACAAAGTGACGTGAAACACAGTCAAGCAAAAGGATAGTTTTGTGATGAGAGATCATGAAGACCAAAATAAGGAATGAAAGATTGTGATTCATAGTTCTTAAATTGCCTCTTAGCATTAAACAAAACAAAAGGTGGAGAAGGGGATTAAAATGGCATCTCCAAACCAAAATTTGACTTCCTCTTTTATTCACTCAGAAACCTGAATGAATCAGGTTTCAGTTAGAAATGCCCTGTCAGTACCAGAAGTGCTAATTTACACCTGTGACGTTTTGTGTGTGTGTGTGTGTGTGTGTGTGTGTGTGTGTGTGTGTGTTTTCTTGGTGTTCTGAGTTACATAACTGATTAATTGGTGCTAATTGATTTGTTAACACTGGAGCCCGGCAGGGAGTGAAGCACTTCACAGAATGATTGTTTCTGGAAGCATGAAGGAACACAGACCAACTCAGGAACCATGATGGATAGAGCCTTTAAAACAATGTTTATCCTTTATGGAAAAAAGAAAAGAAAAGAAAAAAAAGACCACCCCCCCCAAAAAAAAAAACCTACAAAGAGAGAAAGGAAGCAGGAAAAGAGGGAAAGACAGAAAGAGGGAGGGAGGAAGAAGACACATTTTTAAGTGAAAAAATATTAAACTGGTCCTTTGGTATTTGGAACTATGCTTGCTATCTTAGTTTGGGGCTTCATTAAAATGATGGATAGAAAGAGCAAGCCTCTGTAAAGATATATCAAAACAGCGAATCTAAAGAGTAAATAAGGTCAGCTCTGTAAGTTTCTAAGCATCTTTCATACATGTCTGTGTCCCACCATTTGCTTCTAATTTAAATCCAAGTTTGTACTTACCACTCAACCAACACATATCATAAAAACACACAGATTTCCTACAGGACCTTTCTTAAATACACATTTGTTGTTAAGATTATTATATGTGTGTGTATAACATATCAGAAAATTTGCAGAGCAGAGATACTCTTTCAGTGGGATGAAACTAGCAAAATCAAACAAACAAACAAACAAACAAAAAACATAGTATCCCAACAGATCTATTTTGATCTTTTCTTGGTTTCACTAGCATTAACCTAAGTCCTTCTTTCACTGTATTACATTAAAGACCCCCAATCTGATCCCACCTATGAGAGCATGTTCCTAAATAAAGCTACAGTCATATGAACTTAATTTTGCTGCCAGAAATGAGAGCCAACATTTTGCACAAGTTGCTTCCTCTGCTGGGTCACAGTCACATTTGCACAAAAACATAATAATATCAAAACTATTATGTAATTAGAAATAGCAGATAATCTTACTCTATGCCCTCTAGAAATAAGCATGTAGAAAATATTTGTAATGTAACCGTAGAAATAAAGGATTTTTAAAAAGATTTTATTTATTTATTTGAAAGACAGAGATCACAAGTAGGCAGAGAGGCAGGCAGAGAGAGGGGGTGAAGCAGGCCCCCCGCTAAGCAGAGAGCCTGATGCGGGGCTCGATTCCAGGGTTCTGGGATCATGATCTGAGCTGAAGGCAGAGGCTAATTTAACCCTGAGCCACCCAGGTGCCCTGAAATAAAGGACTTTTAAAAGAACTTAACATTGCCATGCACAAATGCAGTACACATTAAGCTGTGAAGATTTAAGTGATAAAGTATACATTTTAAAAACATTGAATCATTAGGTATTCATTTTTATAGTTTCCTTTTTCATAAGAGTGAATTAATTTGTTTTCTTTTATAAGCAGTAATATTAAAGTTTCTTTTAAATCAAAAAGAGAAAGTTGGGTTAAGGAAAATTATTAAGAAAAGAATATTTCTGTTGCCAGAAGTTGTTATTATCAAAACCAGGAAGGTGGAATAATGTTGACACAACTTTAGAGGGAAGTAATACTAAAATATATTCTCCAGTTAAGTGGGACTGGAGAAACCTAGCATGTAACATCTACCATGCAACTTTCTTCCACCACATTTCTTTTTTAATCACACAAGTAGTTAGAAAAAATAGAGATCTCCTGTTTTCTTTCCCATCCACCCCACCCCATTTCCTCCAATGGTAACGTTTTGCAAAACTGTAGCACAATATCAGAATCAGGATATTGACAATGATGTAGCCCAGATACAGAGCATTTCCATCATCACAAAAAACTGTTGTTACCATCTGTTGACCCATCTACCTACTCTCACGCCAACCCCTGACATCTGGAAACCATGAACAGTTTTCCTCTTCTACGATGTTGTCATTTTGAGAATGTTATACGAACGGCATTAGACAGCATGTGAACGTCGATAACTGACTTCTGGCAACCAATATAACTCCCTAGAGATTCAACCAAGTCATCACACATATTTGTGGTACTTTCTTTTATCCTGCTGGACTCTGTGGTATGGACATAACAGGACTTGTGTAGTCATTTACTTACTGAGGATCATTTCAGTTTTGGACGATTACAAGTAAAACTGCAGTAAATGAAACTGTATAGGCTTTTGTGTGGACATAAGTTTTCATTTCTCTTCAATACGCCCAAGAGTTCAATTGCCGTGTTACATTTATTGTAGCTGATAGTTGCATGTTCAATTTTCTCAGGAACTGCCAAACTGGTTTTCCACAGGGGCTGTAGCGTTTCACATTCGCACCAGCGATGTGTGAGGGATCCCGTTTCTCCACGTCCTTGCCAGCGTTTGATGCCGACATTCTATTTTACTTTACCCATTCTGATAAGTATATAATGGGATCACATTGTGGTTTTAGCTTGCATTTACTTGATGAATAATGACGTTGAACATCTTTCATGTGCTTATTTGCCATCTGCATAACTTCCTTGGTGAATTGTCTGTTTATGACTTTGCCCATTTTCTCATTAGATAATTCATTTTATTACTGTTGAGTTTTGAGAGTGATTTTCTACATACTCTCCCCTTTTCAGACATGAGAGTCACAAATATTTTCTCCTCATCTATAGCTTGTTTTGTTGGTCTTGACAGTGTCTTTTACAGATCAAAAGTTGTAAATTTTCATCAGCTGAATTAATTTTTCCTTCTATGGATTGTTTTTGATGTCAACTGTGAGAAGTGTTTGTCTTGCTCTAGTGTTATTGCTGAATTTTACCTCAAATTTGTGCAGTTAATTTGCATATCATATAAAGATAGTCCTGAACAATTCATTTTTCTATTCATTTTTAGGATTTGAAGAAAATCATATTAACTCTGTTGTACACTACTATCCTTGGGAACTCCTTAAAGAAGTTTTCCTGATCTCAGTAATAGGTAAAGGCTGTCTTCTCCCCCAAAAATGAACATTCTTATATTATGTGGTGACTGAATTACATAATTTCAGTATGTTTCTCTCTGTGTGTATGTCTATGCTATATTCTGCTTCCCAACTATATTGCACCAAGTTTATAACTAACTTCTAGAAAACCTTTTAGGTTAATCTTATATTTTTTATATGTTTTATCCATTTTTTTTTTTCTGTTATTCTCATTTACCCACCAACTCTAGTATTTTTACTAAATTGGTGTGAATGTAAAATGCTACCACCACTCTGGAAAACAGCTCACCAGCTCTTGGACTCATCTCTAGCTCTTTAAATTCGAGCCACCTCAAATGGGCAATAAAAATAAAACAAAAATAAGAACAGTTGTTGAGTTATTGAAGAGAGACTAAGTGTGTCTGAGGACCAGAGTGCCTCACTTACCACTATGGTTCTCTCAAATTCCACATTTACAACATTCTGAGATCATCAACATCATCACACAGCAATGCCAAATGAGAAAATCAGAGGGACTTTAAATTGGTAAGACGTGTGTCCCTTTCACTACAGTACAGGTTATTATTCAGTGAAGGCCCCGTATAAAAACTATTGACCACTAACAAGTGTAGCAAAGGCAAGGAAAGAAGGCTGATGTCTTTTCAAGGACACTTTCATTGTACCTGTTTTATGATCCTCTGAGCTTTGTCAGATGCCTTCTAAACTGTTGACTATTCAGGGTGAAATGTTCAGTGACTTTGAGATCGTGATATGGAAACATCAGAAAAGGATGAAATGTAACTTTGATCCCCTAAATTGATAAAGAATTAATTTCAATGAAATAATATGGGAGGCCAGAACTTTCATGATCTCCTCAGTGACCCAGCACATTGTCGCCATTCAACTTAGTAAAGGTGCTATTCAATATTTCATAATTAAATGAATCAATTTACTTTGCAGTAACTGTATTTTTAATCGCTTCCTACATAGTTGCTGTGCCAAGGAATTTGAGTTATTGACTAATGTATAAACAACATTGCTCTTGCTCTGAAAAAACGGCATTGCGATGTTTTAGGGTGGATTTCAGGGAAAGGGTGATTATCATTACCTAAAGTCTATCTAAGGGATTTGAGTTCTGAATAAGGAAAAAAGGTAACTTTTTCAACTAGATGTCTCAGAAGTTGATAGAATAGAATCTTTCTAAAGAAGAGCTCCTGTATATAAAGGAAAGCCTTGGCTGCCAGCATATTTCATTAAAGCCTAAATTCTTATAAAGATACATCTTTGTTATAATCAGGCCATGCATTTTTAACATTAGTCACATTGTATCACCTTGGGTAGGTGCCTAGGGTAAGAGAACAGGCCCTGTGACAACTGCAACATGCAAGCTATACGCCTATATTTTGTTTTAAAAAGTTTAATACACTAGTTTTTATAATGAAAGGTAGAATTTAGTAACTTTATCACTTGGCAGAAGATGGAACTGGCCAGCTCAACTTCTGAAACACTTGCAGTACCTAAGAAAATTAATATGAGGACTAGATTCTTATAACAGCATCTGCCTAACATTTTGTTTAGGGTAAATTAAATTCTGATTAATCATGAGATAAATGAGCGCAGATACCAGTTCAACTTTGCACTGCCCTTCTGCCTCACTTGACATTTTTTTAAAAGAAGCCTTCACATAAAAATATATTAAGAATTTTTTATTTTGCAAGAAGTGATATTTTCACTTTTCTCTAATGCTTTATACTCCACTGCCTCTAAGACCTAAGATTAAAGATCTTTCACTGGGGTCACAGTTAATGTATTACAAAGTAATGATGCAGATTTGTAATAAAAGCCAAGTTCATTGAGTCTTTACCTGCCAAGAGAGATTAGGTTGGACCTCAATTAAAATAATATTGTTATCTCCGATGACTCATTTACTTATGAATACTGGTTACCAGGATCCTGATTTAAAGCTAAATAGGCAATCTAAATACTTTAACCTGACAAAATGAGAATCATTATCAATATATGCAGTAAAATAGACTCTCATCTGTGACTGAACATATTTCAAATTATTTTATTAATAGATCAATGCTTTATATTTGAAGTGAATTAACATGTTTTAATTTATTCACTAAACACCATTAAACTATGTCTGACCCCTGGTATATGAAGAATTTACATATGATGTTAAAGGTACTGAGTAGACATCAATGACACATTGTATGGTGACTAACATACCATAAAAAAAAAAAGAAAGAGAAGAAAAAGAAAAGGTACTCAGTTGAAGTATTTCCCCCCATTTATATTTTTCTACATTTTCCACATTGTCTACAATGCTATGAAAATAAAGTATTTTTTATTTTGAAAATTAAATGTTACTTTAAATAAAAAAGAACTACTTCTTCAAGCCACAGATTTGAGGAGAAAGTGTTAGATTAATCATAATCTACAGGGACATAAAACATGGACAACACCTAGATTTTTTAAACTGAAAAGTAATTGTAAGACAACACAACTCCTACACTAAAGGGATGCTTATTGTATAGCCAGATGCTGACTAAAAGCAGGTCAGAGAAGGTTTATCACACTATAATTTGTCAGGGACTATTTTTTAAAGACAATGGTATAAAACGATTGTTGAAATATGAGGTGTAGTTTGGTAGAGAGAAATTTGAGGGAAGACCTTCAGTTTGACATTATGCAGGTGAAAGACTACAAACAGGACATGTATTATTTACATGTGTGTATAATAAAGTTTTGGTGCAGGGGCATCTGGGTGGCTAAGGTGGTTAGGTGTCTGCCTTCCACTCAAGTCATGATCCCAGGATCCTGGGATTGACCCCTTATCCGGGCTCCCTCCTCAGTGGTGAGTCTGCTTCTCCCTTTCCCTCTACCCCTCCCACCAGCTCATGCTTTCTCTCTGGCCATCGCTCTCAAATAAATAAAACCTTAAAAACAAAACAAAAAAAAAGTGTTGGTGCAGAACTTGAGAACAGGAACATTATGTTTGTTTGTTTGTTTTAGGATTATGTTTTAAAGTCTCTTTACCGACTCCTCTAAAATTATAAAAATAGAGTCCTCTTTACTATGTAGCTTTTGCTTTAAATTATGATAGTCCTCAGGTGCCTGGGAGTCTTAGTTTGGCTGAGTGACCGACTCTTGATTTTAGCTGCTACTACTACTATTACTACTACTACTACTACTACTACTACTACTACTACTACTGTCAGTGAGCTCAGGGTTGGGTCCCTTGCCCAGCGTGGAGCCTGCTTAAGATTCTCTCTTTCCCTCTCCCCTCCCTCACCCACCTCCACTTACACTCTTTCTCAAAAAAAAGAAGAGAAAAGAAAAGAAAATTATGAGTCTTTCCATGAGACCAAAGCCAAAAATCCATCTGAGCAATCCAAAGAACTTCTTACTGCCAAAAGGATAATTGTGTACCCCTTTTCCTACATGATTAAATAAAAAACAAACATAGAAATACTTTAGGAAAGAATTTTTAAAAAATTTACAAATTTAAAGATTTAAAAATCACTTCAAATGCAGACAACGTGACAATTTATCAAATTGCCTATTTATCCAGAGATGGGCCAAGCTTTTCACAATGAGTTATGCAGAACATGAAGAAGCCTAAGACTGAGCTCTTGCCTTCAGAAGATATCCAGACTGAGGAACCTCTACCTTGCTCCTCTACACATACAGGATTTGCTTATAGATGCACTTAACAAGCTCCACAACTACATTCACAGCTTTGTGTTGTATAATTAGATGAATGAAAATGGATCTTTTCTTCTTTCAGGGAAGTAAAAAAAAAAAAAAAAAACAGCAATATGAGAAAAAGACTTAATTTTTAGAATTAGGTTTAATAAAAGCAGCATGTGAATATGTATGCCAATTAATATTTACTATCTTTTGACACAAACTGTTACACATTCTGCTATGAGATATTAAAGGGTATGTTACCTGTTGCGAAACCATCATGAACAAGTTGGTTCTCTAGCTTTGCTTTAATTTTTTTTTATAACACTTTCTTTAGTGTTCTCTCCATAGAAAATATAAATACCTCATTAAATCAGCTATTTGTATCGATTCAAAAAACTCTGGATCAATTATACTCAAAAAAGTTTCTCTATAGAGTCTAAATTCTTTCATCAAAAAAAAAAAAAAAATCAATTTCCAGTATTTCATTTGGTGGTGGTTACAAATCATTGGTCAAAGGAAATGTGCATGCAAATTCTATTTCTAACATCATTCCTCCAGAAACATGTTTCATGACATAGAAGTCTTGAAATCATAGCTTTACTGGTATTCAATGGATGTAGCATTTCCAAAAAGGAAATCTCAATAGAAAAAGAAAGACACCATCTGTTTTGAATTGCAAAGCAGCTGCTTCCTCATTGTGATGTGCTTCACTGGAACTAGAGTTATTAAACTCGTAATTTCAAATATATTTCTTCTTAAATAAACTAAATGTGAGGGTTTCCATGAACGTTATCTCATTACTATGTGAGAAGGTGGGCAATGACAGATTGATTCATAAAGTAGGTATAAGTCTGCTAAGGTCATAACCAAGTTTCCCATCTTTAACGTCAAAATGTTATGTTTTTTTTTTTTTTTTCCCCCTTGAAAAATACTGACATAGAGACTGCTTGCTTGGCTTTTTTATTCTTCTCATGTCCTCAAATATAATTATATTGTTGTACAAGTCTGTTTTCTTAAAAAGTTAGAGCAAATGGTAACATCCATTCACAGAGGTATGTAAGTATAGAAACATACCTAGTAAACTAAAAACATATTGTCTACTTTCAACATTATCTCTTTTCTCTCTAGAATCGACCACAGTGGCTGAATGGTGTAGACTGTACCAGTCTCTCCATGATCTGATCTTAACTACAACGCTAGAAAAACTTTAGCTACGGTGTTTGCCATAAAACCCAAGTTAGTTATCAGTTTAAGGGCCTGGAACTCCAGAAATCTTTAGGGAGAATATAGTCAATGATATAATGCAACTTTAGAAGCAAAAGCTTAAGATGTACAACTCAGGAGAGGAACCCTGATTAGAACGTGTTTGATTAGTGTCTTACCACAGCAGAACGTCAGTTCTGACTTATTACTTCTGCACATCCTAAATGAGTATTTGTGTAAGATAATCTAACTTTAATGTTAGGAATCTTTACAAGGGGAAAAAAAAAAATCTTTTCTTTGGACTGTGTTTTTAAAATACAGGATTGCTGGTCAATTCATCTGCAAACCTATAGTACTGGCCAGCAAATTGATTCTCCGTCCTCCAACCCCCATCCAAATTTGAGTAACTTCTATGTTCCAAAGACCTTACTGCTAGTGGAAAACTAGTGGCCCCCATAAACTCTTAATGGAAAATTAGAAGTGAAAAAAAGGCAACTTATAAAATGCTCCTTAGGAAATCACTGCTTTTGCCAAGACGTTCTAACATCCACTGTAATAATAAAGAAGCTTGCTTTATATTGTTAATACACAGTTTTCGAATTTTATTTCACAACAGATTCCACTTCTTCTTGATACTTTTTAGATACAAATGAATTTAAACTTCCTTTAAGTATCTTAACAAGTTTCTCCTTTTCACATGTGTCACCAATACTCAAAAGATTGTTGTCCTGGTCATAGGAAGAGAGTTTTGTTCCAGAGGTAGGCTTGCACGTGTGATCTGCTAAGATATCTGGGATTTATAGTACTGCCACTCCGGCAAGTGCTTATGCCTTCAGAGGACTGCTAACAAAATTTAACTCTATTACTTGTTTGCTTGGTTAAGCCGTTATTTCTAATGGACACTCAGCACAAGTAGATGCAATTTTGATGTATTAGCAAGTTTTGATTGAAATACAAAGTTTTAAAAGAAGAGGCATTATCTTGGACCACACCCCAAAGTATTCAAAACCAGCCTTGGGCAGTATAGTGGTATTATTTTGTTGGGGTCCAAGTTGACAAAAGCTAGAATCTGAGAGAAAATCTTGATTTTATTGGGTGTAGGCTGTAAATTCTGAAAATAAAAAATGCATACTACTCGGCGCCTGGGTGGCTCAGTGGGTTAAGCCGCTGCCTTCGGCTCAGGTCATGATCTCGGGGGTCCTGGGATCGAGTCCCGCATTGGGCTCTCTGCTCAGCGGGGAGCCTGCTTCCCTCTCTCTCTCTCTGCCTGCCTCTCCATCTACTTGTGATTTCTCTCTGTCAAATAAATAAATTAAAAAAAAAATCTTTAAAAAATGCATACAACTAAAGACAGATCTTCCCTTTCTCAAATTAGACCAGATTAAACTCTCTAAGCACAACTACTTAAGCATATGCAGTCTAGATTATTCTTTTAAAAGCACTCTGGTGCAAGGTTTGAGTCCAACAAATAATGGTACAGTTGTGATGTAGGAGCCGCCCTGACCCAACCACGGAGGAGACAGCAGTGCTATCTGCCCCAAAGAAGAGGTAGAGTTACCTCTGGGCTGGCCTGCAGAAGTCTGCTTGTGATGAAACAAGCACCTTCTGTAGGTGACAGGTGATTATGAATAAGACAGTGAGGTATACAGAACACTCCTTCAAAGAAATCGAAATATAATATCAGGAACACAAGACTAGATAGACCTAGGAGTATGACTAAGCAAGAAAACACAGAAATTATTCAGTCTCAAGGCTGGGCAAAAGAAAAAAAAAAAAAAAAAAAGCAGTTTCACTGACCCAAGGAGAGCTATAACATGACTAACCAGTCACTGTAAAGATGTTCCTCCTAGAACTGGAGGATGGGCAAGGAAGTCATAGTGTATCTTAGAGGATTCATTCCTTGGGACAGTCCACCTTCTACTCTCAGTTAACGCTCACCTAGATTGTGGTGCAAAGCCCAGGCTCTTAACCCGTCCACAAAAGGACAGACATCTATCTAAATCTACCTGCAGCACTGACAGATTTTGCAGTTTGTGCAAATCCTGGACTTCCCCGAGGTTTTGTCTCCTTATCTATAAAATGAGAGTGATCAAAGAACCTATGCTATGAGTTTCTATGAGAATAAAATATGTCAAGAGCTTAGCACAGGGCTAAAACCCATGACAAATTTTTTTTTTTTCAATAAAACATAATCGCTGCTACTACGGTCATTATGACCTGATCACAATGTGGCTATCCAGGGGTTTTTCCCCACAGAGGGGTAAGGCAGTGATTGGAAAACACCAGCATCTATCCCCACAGAATATTAATTTCTCCTCAGTGACAACACTGGAACTTTAAATTATATTTCAAGCTCTTATAGGTTTAACTAATATGAATTATCTCCTCTGCTAGCTTATTTTCAGAAATGCTAACAAAAATTAGGTTTCTGGTCTTTTAATGGCATCACCATGGACTAACTGCAAGATTTAAATTTTTTAAATCCAGTCTGGCCCAGGTTTTAGTTCTTGTGTAAGGGGAATTTATGGTGGCCCATGCTTCATTGTATCCCATCTCCCCTTATCCTCCACAAAAAGGATCACTGAACACAGGAGAATGTGAGGGGGAGCCAATACCATATTTTTCCATTCTTTCCCATAATAGTTCCATTAACTATCATTCAGCAACTTGGTGATATTTAAATTTATACACCAAGATCTTGTGTGTAAGCTCAATAATCTTGCAACCTAATTTTTTTTTAATTAAATGTATGTATACTTCTGATGGTCAGAAAAACCACACACACACACACACACACACACACACACACACAAATCACACCTGATTTCTATGGCAGAGTGTGCTTCAAAGTGATGTTCAAATGCAATCACAGACTCAAATACTCATTTCAATCGTTTTTCAGTTCTGCTTTCCCTTCACAGTGATAACAGTTCCATTTTCAACCACTCCTTTTGGTCATACACTAGTGAGTTTTAGAATAGATGGCAAGTTTGCCTGGTTCATTTAATTCTGCTGGTAATAAGTCCATTGCACTTTTAACAGCTATCTTTCCACCAGATTTCCCCTCTTGAGAGTAAAATCTCCCCAAATCCTCCCCTTTAAATTCCCCAAAACTCAAGAACCTGGATGTTAGGGATTTTGTGCATTATTATGCCACTTTATAGTCACATAACTCTTAAGTTTCTGAAATCAGAGAGTAACTCTAGCAAACTAATGAAACTAAGGAAATCAGATAGAAGAAAATCCTTTATCCCTGCCTGACATCAAGGTCTCTGTTCTCGTTATATTGGGTTAGTAGAAATGAGTGAAGACATATCCCACACCTGTACTGTCAATGTTTTCATGTCTAAAGCTTGGCTGAAATGACAAATTTCATCACAATTATGCTAACAAAAAATAAACCAAAATATTTTCTTGAAAAAAATATTTCATGCTTTTAATTTTTTAGAAAGTGCATATTATAGGGGCGCCTGGGTGGCTCAGTGGGTTAAGCCTCTGCCTTTGGCTCAGTTCATGATCTCAGGGTCCTGGGATGGAGCCCCACATTGGGCTCTCTGCTCAGCAGGGAGCCTGTTTCTCCCTCTTTCTCTGCCTGCCTCTCTGCCTACTTGTGATCCCTCTCTCTCTCTCTGTCAAATAAATAAATAAAATCTTTAAGAAAAAGTGCATATTATAAATTAACTATATTAAAGTAGCAGTACTTTACTAAATCTTAAGAACAATTCCTCAGATAACAGTAAATAAATAAAACACAAATAAGACATGAGAAGAAAATAAATTTCAGTATGCGTGCAGCACTGCCTCACTGAAGCTGATGCATGCAAATCATCTTTCCAAGGACTTTCCACAAGTCTAGTTTTAGAGGAAAAGGAACAGGCCTGCTCTTCAACTATGTTCACAGTCCATTGCTAATTCTGGAAATGTCTCCCTTCCTTTTTTTTCCAATTTTCTTTTAATCGACTTAAATACAAAGTGGTGTAACTATAGAAAACAATAAAACCTTGAAAAAATCTTTTATCCAAATCCTGTCTTTCTCCCTATATATTAGATAGTGTATTCAACTACTTAGATTATCCCAGATGGCAGACTGTATTCTTCAAGGAAGAACAGACTCTTCAAAACTCAAGGCTCCTTCAGAATAAAGTTATCAGAGCATCTAAAGAGTGCTGTTAACAGCTCTTAAATTGTCTGAAGAACAATTGTAGTTAAAGTACAAAGCAAGACTTCAGAAAAGAGGAGGAAATGACTGTGAGAGCCAACTAGTTTCAGAAGCCATTCTCTGTTTACCTACTAGCTTTGAACTAGGAACAAGCAGTGGAAATACTAAGAACAACCCAACAAATGTGCATTAAGATCCACTATCATCTTCTGATGTTTCAATCACCCATTTAACAGGCTCAGCTATATTAGGGATACTCAGTGAATGAATCCTTTAAAAATGTTAAGCAGTTTCTCTTAGATTCTTTTCAAGCACGAGGAAGAGACTACACCCCTCTTGCTCAGCTGTGGTACTAGCTTACACTTTCTTAAGGTAAAATATCTCTTACTTCGGAAACCATCATCTTCTATCCCTTAGAATACCTGCTTAATTATCCCCCACCCAGACGCCTAAATCTAAGAACCTACTTGCCTACTCAAATTCTTGTTCAATTAACTTAGTTGGGGCTGGGGAAGAATGAAGCTCCTTTGGCCAGACTTGATCACCAGGAGAGAGAAAATGGGAAGGAAAAATAGAGATGAGGAGAGACAAAGACAGGTGGTCAAAGCCCACACTAATATCAAATAAATTCTGATTTCTCTCTGAATATTTACAGAAAAGATAATATACCTTCAGATATGTATTTTGTATACGGCAAAGTATAAATATGGAATGTGACACATATATCATTTTTTTGTTCTTCAAAATAATCAAAGGACTTAATGATTTGGCTAACAAAAAATCCCAAGTTTTATGTTCAAACATCCAACCCTGGGCTTGAATTCTGGCTCCACCATTGACTAACCAACTAAATGAAGCAAGTCTCTTAACTTATCTGAGCCTTAGTCTGCTGAGCTATACATCATATGTAATAAATTAACTCAATTAGGCAAAAATAGATTAATGGGGCAATATCTAACACATAAATACTACCTATTCTCTATTTTTTCAGATTATTCATTAATAAAGTGGGATGAATTAAATGCCTTTTCGTCCCTCCCCGCATCTCAATGTTTCATCTTCCTACCACACATCCATTTTATTTCCCATGTCAGTTAGAACCGTACTAAACAGAAAGTGTTAAGTAGCCCACATTTCAAAACTAATTCCTAATGAATATATCATTTTAAAAATGAAAAGATGAAGTAAATTGTTATTTTATTGTAGAGAAATTATTTTCTCAGTGATAGAAAGGCAGATCTTCAATATAATTAAAAACAACCTCTATACACCATAATTGTTAGAACATAAAAGATTTTTCTTTCTTCAGACAACATGAAAATAACCTTGAGCAGCAATAAAATTCCTACTTCAATAAGTCAAGATTAAATTTTATTTTAATCACTTTACACCATCTGATAAACTCAACATTCTTCAATGGATTTTTAAGGAAGTAAACTGTAGAAATTGGTTCAAATAATTAAAGCTATGCAAGCAATATGATTGATGCCCTCAGTGAAATGGTTGATTTTTGGAGGTACTGCTTAGATGTGTAAGAAAAAACAAACAAACAAACATGAAACTGAAGACCTAGGTTAAAGTTCTCACATAAAAGACAGCAGGGAGTACTCTTAACCTTTCATAGTAATTGTTTGGACAGGCAAATGCCTTTTTCCAATAAGATTTCATTTCCACGTTTTAATTGAGAACACAGAAAAGGTGATTTTTATAAACTGCATTTTGTCTTAGGAAGGATGATATGAGGAAAACAACGTATATATGGCAACAAGAAATTACCAAGTCCAGAAAAAGTTAAAAACAACAACAAAACAACTTGTGAGCATGTATTCCATCACAGAGCTTATTCTGACCACCCTGTGTGGTCACAGAATTTCATATTCTGTGGAATTAGCTTTAGGATTCCATGGAAATAGTTTTAGGTTTTACATTCATTTCCATAAATTAATGGTAATGTGAAAGACTGGGATTCAAAACCCAAAAGGCTCAATCTCTATCTCAGGTCAGTTTTTCTAAAAGTAAAGCCTAAGAGAGGCCTCCTTTGTCACTGATTTACCTGGATGTAAATATTTTCGAAAGGTGAAAAGAAAACATAACAAGATAAAAAAACATTCGGCATAGAAGTGGTCCCAGCAGGAGATTGGCTTTACCTGGTCCATAGGAGAGCCCTGAGCACAACTGTACCGCAGAGACACACCCACACTGGAGACACACCCACACTGAGGCAGGGGCCATTGGGTTTTTACCTGCATGTCAGTTAGACACAGGGTTGTTAACTGTGGAGGGGAGGGATGGGGGACAGAGGGTTCATTAAAGGAGAGACTGCGTACTACCCAGTGGTGGGAGGAGGCCAAATTAGACATAGGGGAGTTGGGGGGACGGGGGAGCAAACACGTAACACCAAGGGGCCGCGGGATGGTGAACGTACGAGGGTGTTGCTGACTGATAGGGTGAATAACACTCAGGGCTGAGGAGGAACCTCTTGGGCTCAAGACCATTTTAGTGGGGATAAGTGTTTGTTAGCCATAGGCAGCCAAAACAGCAATTGTAAAAAGGGGAATTCCTAGTGATGAGAAGCTGGACTGGGCCCCAAGAAAATCCTCCACAGCCTCTAAATTCCATTACGCTATGTTGCTTCTTTCACAAACCAGAATGTTGAATGTTGAACTGAATTAATGTCCTGTCAACTTCCCAGAACACGGCTCCCTATGCTATCTCCCCTGCCTGAGGCATTCTAGTCCTAGCCTTCTTTCATGGAGATAGAAACTTAACTTTGAGGACTTATTGGGCCATCCGTACCCTCAGAAATCAGGATTCCCCATCCTAATAAGGCAAGACTGTACAGTTATTATACAATCTCCTACAAGACTGAAAATGTCACACGCTTGTGTACGTCCCATCTGCTCACGGGCAGATCTGTCTCATTTCTTTGTAAACCCAGTAAAATCTCACAGTCATATTTGAAAATTGTAAAAAAATGTGTTGGTAGGTACTGATAATATATTAGTTATATATAAACTCAATACAGAATTTGCTGGAGCAACTCAAGTTACATAAGATTCATTTACGTGACAAACTTTAATCCAAATTTATGTAACAAAAAAGGGGATTTTTTTTTCTTTTTTTTTTTTTAGTATGGAAGATAGGATTTTCCTTCTTACTGTTCTGCTTATACACCATGGAGTCTGAATATTATTATTAATTATTTTAATCTTAAGGCCTTGACACATTGCTGTTCTCTTCCTGGAATTTACTTTCATAAGCAAACTTCTGCCTAAAACATCCCTCTAAGTGTCGAAAACCTCCCCCAACAAAGAGAGACACTGATTTCTGTGACACCTTCCACAGCTCTTTCCTCTCTATTCCCAGAGGTAGGAATCTTTACTCTTCTGTTTGGACATTTGGTGTCCCTCACATTCCAAAAAGGGTCCATTTCTTAAGCATCTGAGCTGCCAAGCAATTCACATTATTTCCTGGCATTTATCGGTTTCTTAGTATATGTTAACTAGTTAATATTAATTGAACCAATTTGCATATCCTTCTTTGCTATTAAACTAACCAGTTGTCTAATGATTCCTCTTGCTGGTTCTCAAAAGTGTCATTTATAGCTCAGGATCCTTGGGCTCAGGAAATTAAACCTCTCCAGAAGGAGGAGAATAAATTACAGAAGATGTAGCCTCTCCAGCATTAACTATTCCCTTCTACCGTCTTACCACACATGTCTGGGGCTACTGAGCACAGTATGTGATTTCATGACCTACTCCAGGGGAGGAAAAAAAAAAAAAATGTTCTCTGGATGAACAAACGTCTCCTGTAGCAGAGGCCCAAGGTTAATTGGGTTAATTTCCAAAAAATTATGACTGGCTTCTTGGCTCTAGTCTTTGCCCAGAAATTTGGGAACAGCAAATAACTGATATCCTGCCGCATCCTTCCCTTACAAGCACTCAGAACTCCAGTCAGCAGAAAAGGCTTAGTGACAGTGATTGTTACAACTTTGGGTCTTACTAATAGTTCATTCACTTCCCATGCTGGGACACCTGACCCAAAGTCATCAGAAAAGTCAGCTTTTATGTTTATTTCTAATGAGCTTGAGCCTGTCCTCTCCAGTCCTTGGTTTTATGAATTTGGCTTTCTCTGAGCTATGCATTCCAACAGAGCTGTTTTTCATCTGAGGGGTTTATTCCAGCAGCATCTCTTGCTCCAACACCAGTAGGGAGAATTCTTTAAAAAATGGTCCTGGTGATTAGTTTCGTGTAATACTGCTGTGTTGTCATAACCTCATCTCCTCATCCTTGAGAGAACAACAACAACAACAAAACAACAAAAAATGCTCAAAACCTAACCACAAAATTAAATGAAAAACTTTCTTTATATAAACAACATAAATTGAGCTGGCTCCCTATAAAGACGACGCCATACCATCCCCCATGAAATGAAATTCTCAATCATCCAGTGAGGAGCTGGGTTAGAGGGAGGCAGAGGCTTGATCTTGTTATGTGCTTGCCCTCAGTACCACTGCATGCCTCCCTCATTCTTGCTGTAGCCCTGCCCAGCTTCTGAGCTCCCCCGAAATGTGCGGACTATTCATTCAGGGTCATTCAGGTGGAAAGCAAGCACACTTACTCTGAATCCATTCTTTTCCTGCTACTACACTCTGTTTCACTACAGATGAGGAATAAGGGACTCATCATCCCCAACGACTTAGCCTCCCTCTTTCTGCCAGTTTGGCTTATATGTCCTTTTTATTGCCAGGGGAAAACAAAACAAAACAATCCAGAAATCCTCTCCATATTCAGTGAAGGATTTTTTTGTTCCCCCCCCGCCCCCGGCCCCGCGCCCCCATCAAATCCAGATTCCTCTTCCACAAACTCAAGCTCAACACCAGTGACATCAGAGGAGTCAGTTTATGGACACTGTGCTCACTACATATCCTTAACACATTCTGTTTTCCAATGATCTATCTGCCCTCCATTCCCTCAAACCACTGTGCTTGTTATAAAACACAGCCAGGTATTTACACAATGTTCTATACTTGCACACATCAAAACACTGAATCAATTCCATTCTCACTTGATCTTCCACTTAGCATTCTGTCTAGCAACTCTTATTTCCCTAGCCTATCACCTTTCATCACTTTTTGGGAATAAACACCTTGTACATTTAGCATCTGAACGGTTACATGTGGACAAATATTGGTGATTTCCTGAAACAGCAATTCACTCATTCCTGCCAGAATTTAGCCTCTGCTTGTTACTAAGGACATTCATCCACTGATCTACCATGGTGTAGCCTAGGCTATGAAATCACAGTCTAGGGTCCCAACTCTGGGTCCTGCAACTTAGTTGTCACTGTAAGGGATGATGAATAGAAAGGAGCCACAGACAAGACCATATGGGTCTTGTATCATATAGTCCCTGAGCATATTAAAAAGTTAATATTCTATACACTTTTAATTCTTTAAACAGTCACAAAGAATCAGGATCCAAAAGTGGCTACTGATAAATTTATATTTTCTTTATATCTGAAAATACTTTAAGATATAGTTGTTGGCTTAAAACAAGCCTCATCCATTTCTGTCTCTTAATACTACACTGATGATAAAAATAAAACTTTACCAGTGATTACTATAGGATTATGACTAACCATCTTATGACTCTATACACTTTCTTTCATGTATACATTTTTTTGAGCTCAATTCAAATGGTTTATGAATTCAAAATCAGGCAAACAAGGCTCTATTTCTGGTTATTTTGTATTTTTGGTCATTTGGTTGTCAGCCAATACAATTTTCATTCTTTTAAAAGAAGTTTATGATGATAGCTTGTCTCCAGCAACTAAAGAAAGTCATATTAATCTCTCTCAAGTGGCAAAAAAAGAAAAATGAAAGTCATCATCTATTTTGTTAAAATAATAAAGGAAAAGAGAGAGACAGTAAAACTATGCCAGACAGGAGAAAACACTAGCACCAGAAAGTAAAAGACCCATTTTAACCAGCCAAGATATATTTATTATATATAAACTTAAGCTGAACTTAGTAGCAAAAGTTAGAAAGGAACCAAGAACTCAATGTCATTGAAGCTTTTCCCTTCTTTTTTCTTTAATCATTTACATTTGTGTTCAAGAACATTTTAGATATTTGAAATAAAAAGCACTATAATTATTAATTTGTAATTTTTTAAAGAATGTTTTACAATGATGAGATGAGCTCACATGATGTGGTTCTCAATTTTTCTTAGAGACTGATGCTGAACTGTCAATAAAAACACGCGAAGGCTTCCTTTGATTTTTGTTTGTTTGTTTCCCTTTGTCTTGAGTATACTATTAAGTACTTGCACCTGTTTTGGTAAGTTGCTTGACAACTAGGAGCCTAAATTTATACATTCATAAAACTGAAGGGCTGGGTAAAAAGACTCATTGAGATCTGAAATACTATGATTTTTAAGAGGTAATTGGGTTATGGAAGGTGGAGCCCTCATGATGAGATTAATGCCCTTATCAGAAGAGACACAAGAGCTGTGCCCTCTCTCACTGCTCTCCAGGCCACAGGGATGCCACCCACGTGATGGAGGAAGCAGGCTCTCTCATCAGACACTCTGCCTGGTGCTGTAAAAGTGGGACTCAAAGCCTCAGGTCTGGGCCTCCTACTGCCAAGAGTAACAGCCTCCCCATTTTTATAAAAAGGAGTTGTTACTTATCGCTGCACAGGTCATGTGAAAATGTATTAGCATGTATTAAAATTAAAATGAACATAGTATAAAAACAGGGGTACCTGGGTGGCTCAGCTGGCTTTGTGTTTGTCTTTGGTTCTGCTCGTGATCCCAGGGTCCTGGAATGAGCCCCCTGTCCTCAGTGGAAAGTCTGCTTCTCCCTCTCTCTGTGCCCCTCCCCCTCACTTGTGGTCTTTCTGTCAAATAAATGAATTTTAAAAACTCTTTAAAAATAGAAGTAGAAAAATGTCAGCATGTCTTCCTCACATAATGTCTACTTCCCCTTTAAATCTGTCCTTGAGAACCCTTTTACTATGTCACTTGAGTAAAAGTATGTAGGGGAAATGGGTACCTTTTTCAAATTTCAGGTCTAATTCTCCTTAAGGAGGAAAGTGGACATAGAGGAATTACTACAGTGACGAATGGAATTAAACCAACAGCAGCATGCTACCAAATAAAGACTATTTTTAAGAATAGATTTTCAGAAAACTTTAAAAGATTTACGTTTTACATGATTAAAATGATATATATTTATGTTATAACATGTACCATATATACCATAAAGCATGTTATTCACATGTATACATACAGGTACATGCATACTTATGTTTGCATATACATACATACATCTTGATTTTAATGTGAAATCAAGCCATTTTTTGAAGATACCAATTTTGAGACGTGTCAGCTTATAAAGGGGTTAAATCTAGAACAGAGATAGGATTGTACCGCACTTTGTACTTCACAGTGCCATCTTCTGACAACCAGTGGAAGTGTAGTTCCAGTAAGCCATCAGCACTTGAGCTTTGTAAGGAAAATCTGACTTCTTATTAGGTTAGTCTTTAAGACGGACTGAGTTCAAATGATGAGTCAGTTGCTTTTCACATCCTTGAAATCAAAGGTGATACTGCTTGCGACACGGGGAGGTTATGAAGGTTTGCTTAGAAACGCGGTATAACCTACAGCACCCAGAATCCCCTGGGTCGGACATCCCTGTTCATATAACACAAATCCCCTTTTGACACTAGTCTGCATTAGGTTCTCAATAGCTATGTTACTGAGCTACTTCTCAAACGCCTGACACCATGAATTTCAGGGTAAACACTTCCTGCCTGAGAATCCTGACCTTAAGGCTTATGCCTAGTAAATGATGGGTTCAAATTCCATCTCTACATTTTAGCAATTTTGTAACCTGAGAGGTACTGACTTCTTTACTCCTTAATGTTGTAATCTACAAAACACCTTCAGGAGGTATGGAAAAGCATTAAATGAAATTACAAAAAAAAAAAGAAAAAAAAAAAGAAAAGAAATTACCCCAGAGAACCGGTAGCACAATTCTTTTACATAAAACAAAACAAAGCCCTTACCACTGTTATTATAAATTTTAAAAATTAAATTACGAGTCTGGGCAATTGAGAGCACTACCTAGGATCACACAGGTAGAAGGTGTTGAGCTTCAATCAGGTCGATCTGATCTCTACCATGTGTTCCTAAGCCCCTCAGTTAAAATCTGGATGCCTTCTGGGGCGGGGCAGTAGAACATTGTAGTTTGTTGGTTTTGACTTTGGAAAACAACGTCCACAAATAAAGAAAATATTACATAAATATGATTATTTTCTTTCACAGTGAGAACAAGATAAAATACACATTTTAGTTAGAACTTTAGTTCTGAGCTCAGGGGATACCTAAGAAGACATTTTTCTTTCCTTCTCTCACAGAACAGGACACGAGCAGACATGGGCTCATTCCAGGGCTTTAGATCACACGCTAGGAGGCGCTGTGGCACAGTAATTAAGAGCATGGGCTCTAGTGCTATTTGGCATTTGAATTTAGAATCCACTTAATCAGTTTACAACCTTGGCCAATTGTTAACCTCACCGCTGTGTGCCTTATTTTCCATATATATAAACCAAAGGGAAGATTAGGAAGCACGTCACGGGTTAACTGTGAGTCTTAACTTGGTTTAAAGTGTTCTGAGATAGTCAGTGATTATGTATTATCATGTCTTCATTTGATTTTTTTGTTCTCCCAAGAGAACTGAAACTGCAGAGAGGAAAAGAACAGACATAATATGCCTACCATAGTCACACACTCTGCTTGATCCAGAAAAATTAATCCAGAAAACTGTTCTTCACATCATGCAAAGCCAAGTGCTCAGGCAGGTGGTGGGATGTCTGTTTGTATGGGGGGAGTGGTCAAAACCTTTTTTTGCCAGGCTAAATATTACTTCTACCTCATCTGAAAACTCTGATTTCCTGCTCCAAGTAGAAAACAATAAGCATTTGTAAAGCCTCAGACATAGGTCTTGGTTTTCAAATCTCGTGACTTAGATAAACAAGGGACAAAAAGTGGAGTTAGTTTTCATTCTTTTCAGAGTTTTTAAGATTTCACCTCACTTTCCAGTACTTTATAAATAAAATGTGGTCCCTGATAAACCTATGCAATACAGTTTTATGTCATTTAGTTTGACTCTTTTCTCTGCCCCTTGCAGCTCTGTGTAATTTTTTTTTTTTTTTTTTTTTTAATGAGGCAGGGATTTATTCTCATGTATCTTGACTGATAAATGTAGCCTGGTATATGAGAAGATCCTTAGTTATTAAATTTATATGCATGTAGGGGCACCTGGGTGGCTCAGTCTGTTAAGTGTTACTTAAGTCTTACTTCAGCTCAGGCTATGATCCCAGAATCCTGGGATCGAGCCCCAGATTGGGCTCCCTCCTCAACAAGGAGCCTGTTTCTCCCTCTCTTCGTGCTCTCTGTCAAATAAATAAATAAATACTTTTAAAAAGTTATACACATATAAAAATTGGCAGAATTTTTTTTTTTTTTTTTTTGCTGAAAGATCACCATTACTTCTATCCTCCTGACTTCAAACAATGTGCATATTGAATAAATATTTCAAAGTGTTCTAGACTCTATAGTTCTCAAATATTGGACCAGTAGCTTCCAAGCTTTCCTGTGCATTGGAAGCACCTGAGGTCCAGGTTAAAATGAAAATTTCTTGGCTACTTCCTCAAGGAATCTAATCTAGTATGCCTAAGGGCAGGGATCAAGAAGTTGCCTTTTTATAAGGCTCCCAGGACATTCTAATTTAGGTACACTGAGAAATATACTTTGAGAAACATTGATCTAAAGACTGTTTTCTACATAGAATAGGAGTATTAGCTGGCAAAGTTCTGTATTTATTATAAAAGCTTCAATTTTGCTGGTCTTCAAACTAATGAATTTCTTGGGCTGATTAAAGAAATTATTTTTTAATAGCGGATCATTTTTATCTTTGGATTTTTAGTATTTTCTAACTGACGTATATTTAATACATGGCATACTACTTTCAGGTGTAATTCTAAGAAGATTTTAATGCAGCCTGTCCCACCCCATATAAACAGTTATTTGTCAACTTGGTTTAGTTTTGGCATTATTTGTACATTGTTTTTCTTCATCGTGTATTTATTTAGAAATTAAATCCTACTGCCAGTACTATAGATTCATTCATATAGCAATTCTTAGAATAAAAGGGTCCAAATCTAATTACTCTCTAGCTGGGAGAATGTAGGCTAATCATTTAATGAGTCTGAAACTCAGTCTTCCTCACAGTAAAGGTGTTTTAAGTAAAACAGGTTGCAAGGAAGGGTTAAGTTAATAGAAAGCAAGTATCTAGCATGCTGTCAGGTAATTAATTAGTCCTCAAAAATATTGGCTGAATCTGTAGCTTACATGTTTTATCAAAGGACCAACTGAAAGAAAGATATATACAATGCACAAAAGGGATTTGATACTCTTCAATATTCTTCTAAACTGTAGTCTCAGGAAAAATTTGCCCCATTTTCATATGAACTTATTTATAGAATGAGCTCACATTTCACTTTGTGGCATCTGGAGGAAAAAGCTACACGTTCTCAATAATATAAAGCTTCTTCAACCACATCTGCTTCTTGCCAACATGTCACTTCAATTTTTCATGCATTGTCTCGTTTCTTTTATAATTCAGTCTTGCCCTCTCCCTTTCCTGCCCAATGTGAATGGCTTAGTTCACTGCAAAGACAA
The DNA here is from genome assembly GCF_030435805.1 of Mustela lutreola. Taxonomy (NCBI): domain Eukaryota; kingdom Metazoa; phylum Chordata; class Mammalia; order Carnivora; family Mustelidae; genus Mustela; species Mustela lutreola. Next base: position 253,063,120 of record NC_081290.1, on the reverse strand, counting down.
CCAATGAATGACTTCAAGCATTAGAGAAGAGAATTTTAAAAACAAAACAACAACAACAAAACAATGAAAACAGGAAGGCTAGAATCTGGAACTTTCCTCTCCACTGCCACTATCTCTGTCCACACATTCAGAAACCTAGTGTGTTGGGGTTTTGGCTTCCCTTTGCCATTCCAGCCCCTTCTCCACCAACTGCGGAGGTCATGACCAACCTTACCCCATTTGAGAACGCTGTATGATTAGAGTCCAGAACCCTCAACTCATCAAAAAGGCTTATGGCTGTTACGTTGTCCTCGTTTAAGATAGACCTCTTTGGTTCTCTCATCTTCAAGTAAACTTGTAAAATGAACTTTCTTTAAAGGCATTAACATATTATGGTACTATAATTTTAATAACTATGTTTAATGTTTAACTATTAGTCCCATAATTTAGAGCATTTGGACTCCAAATAGAGGCTAGGTAAGGCTGGTTTCTCTTTTTTTTTTTTTTTTTTTTTCTTGAGGAAATTGCAGGTGTTTAAATCAGTGTTGTCAACTGGGATGGGTTAGGATGTCCCAGAATTGGCTTTTATTTGGTCTCAAATTATCTTCTTTAGAAAGAAAACATACAGTCTCCATTCAGCTTTATCATCTGTGATAAGTGAAGATGGGACTGAGCTCCAAATCTCTTCACCAATACTTCTGTCTTGCCCACACCAGCATGAAGTACAGTTGATGAAGAACAGTGCTTTCTGAAATGAAATTACACTCTGGTAGGGTAAAATTGATCTCATCCCTTTTGATCAGATAAGAATGGAAATATAGTGAGTTGAATTTCTCTGTTCCAGACACCATTCTTTTAACACATTAGCTTATTGAATACTGGAAATCAGAGAGGTATTATTATCACTTTTTTTTAATTGATGAGGAAAATGTGGCTAAGTGTTTTTAACTGACATGAAGTCATTTAGCCAGAAAGGCTAATACAAAGTCTGAGTTCATACTCTTTGTATTTAACCCATAAGACAGGGCAAAGACTTCCTGCAAACCCTGCTCACGAAGCTTCTGCTCAGAGTGTTCCGAATATTAGTTTGAAGGACAGGAAATCAGAAACCCTAATAATTCCCTGGAAGATAGACAGGAGGAAGTCACATCCCCTATAGGGACATGAGATAAAGGCTGGTCTGGAATCTGTAATCGTTGCTACCAACACCTTAGCTCAGCTGCAAGAGCTATTTTGGAAGATGGCAAGTTGTTGCATGTTTTCATTTCCATTTTCCCCCAAGAATCGATCACTGGGTTAATTCTCTCCCCAACTACCCCCTGAAAAGTCTTATCAGAATATAAATGTTATTATGATTTTGGCATTACCAATCAATTCACTTAAGGAATATATTTTGATTTTTAATAAAATCATTAGATATTGGTTGCTTGAGGTAGCCAATATAAAATCAACACACTAAATTGTAATCTCTACCTTTAGAGATGGACTTATTATTATCTATGCTTTATATTCACCATGGCAGCAAATCATACCCTTTTCTATGATTCACTAAATTAACAGATATCAACACCCATTCTCTCTCACACACACACACACACACACACACACACACACACTAATCTATGACAAAAAGACCTTTAAGCTGGCATATCTTCGGATCTCTTAGAGACTCTGAAGTACAGGTAAATGCACTGACATAGCACTTAAGCACATTTTCTTTAATCCTAATAACCCTAAATGATGGACATTTTATTTTCATTTTATGGATGAGTAATTAAAGTCTGGATGGTTAAGAAACCTATCCAAAGGAAAAGATCTTGTAATATGTACATGCAGGGTAAGATCTGGGACCAGTTGACCCTAAAAAGTTATATAAGTGGCTCATTGGCCCCAATGAATATGTAGAGACATATAAACCAAATGAAATGTATGTTCACCGTAAAGTTCAATGTGAACAGATCTTTGAATCCACGTGAACTCGTCTTTGTAAGGTGGTTGAGTATGTTTCACGTTGAGCAATATCACAGAATTACAGCACGGATTTAAGAGGAGAGCAATATAAAAGCAAATGCCTAGCTAGGAGCCCCATTTATAGGAAATAGTTTGAAAATAGGAAAAGATTCCCAAAAGCACCAACAATATCACCTTCGCAACAGAACTGAAAAATCGACAGGAACCATTAGAGGTGTATTGCTTGCGAGGTAAATTGTGAGCAAAGGTGAGACCTCATTAATGACTCCTTAGGGTTTTGAAAATGACCTGGAATCTCTTTTTTAAGCCAGCTCACTCTTCAAAAGACAACTGAATATAGACAAATAAATGGTGTTTAAATCTGCATTGCTGTGATTTCCTTTGATGGTTGCCTGTTATTCTATCATGAGTATATGTGCTCGGAGAATGTTTTAGAACTACTATTTATTTCATGATAACTTGAAAAATTCTGGATATATCTGGATATATATATATGGCTTGATTTCAGAAGAACTATGTCACAGTCATATGAAAGCAGTCACTTGATAGAACAGAAAGAGTATTGGGGAAAATTCTAAGTCCTTGCTCTGGTTCCCCTAGGTGGCCTTAGGTAAGTCTGTCACTTTGGACCTCGCTTTTCTCATCTCTAAAATGAAGGACTTTAAACTAGAATGTAACCTTATATTCACAGTATGTTTCCCAATAACAAACTCTTTAAAGTACACTCAAAAAGATTAAAACACTTGAAAGCAACACCAAGCAAGTCAGACATAATTGCAATGCAATCACTACCTATGGTATAATGATGTCTCCTAGTGTTTATGAAAGCATTCTCAGAGCTCACTGTTTTCTTGGTTGACCTCCAGCTCCTATCTGAACATGATGGTTAATTTTGGTATTTTCTTTGCCTCCTACAATTAAGAAGCAAAGTTCGTAGATATCCCAGTTAAACATGTCCTTTCTTTAAAGCAGACTTATCATTATCTATGCTTTATATTCTCCATGGCAGCAAATCATACCCTTTTCTATGATTCACTAAATTAACAGACATCAACACCCATTCACTCACACACACACTCACTCACACACACACACACACACACACTAATCTATGACAAAAAAAAATATTTATTTTCACTTAATGATCAGAATTTATGGCAAAATTCTGAAAAATTTAGGATAAAATATGTGCAAACTAATTGAAACTAGATGATCTCTAAAGTCTTTTTCAAAATTAGCTTAGGGATAACCCTTTCATGTGCTGATTCTTGAAACATAGTCAAGTTTCTTCTGTATCACTGGTTTTCAAATTGTTCTCAACAGTAGAAAAAAATCTTTTATATATTTAGAAATTTAAAAGAAAAAAATTGTTAACAGATTATGAAACCAATTGACGAGTAGAAAATAAAACTGTAGAACCTTTTACATATCAATCGTACTTATGCAATTTCAAAGCATCCTTTTACTGACACCTGTGCTCATGGCTTTGATTTGATATTATGTATGTGCTATATATACAATTAAATTTTAAATAGATACACACGTAGTTAAATACATACTTTTGTGCTAAATCTCAATTCTATATAACGCAATTTTTCATGGTGTTTGCCAAGTGCACAGCCCTGCCCAGGCACTTTGCCATCAAAACACTTCTGAAAGAACCAGCCTAGTAACAAGGTAACCTCATTACTTCTATTGCTTCCTCTCTTCTTTGCCAATATTTTCTCTTTTGGATGAGGACTGTAATTCCTGTTAATTTTCTGTCATTCAACTGACTTGCATCCAATTTTTCATTTATTTTGCTATGTCCTGATCAATCACAGATACAAACACTGTGTGAACATAATCAAAACAACCGCAAAGACTAATCCCTGGCTGATCACTATGTCCCAAGAAATATGAAACTCCTTCCTTATATAAATTCATTCAGTCCTTACCTCTCAGGTAGTTTCTACAAATAGTCTTTTCTTTTTTTTTAAAATATTTTATTTATTTGATAGACAGAGATCACAAGTAGGCAGAGAGGCAGGCAGAGAGAGAGAGGAAGAGGAAGCAGGCTCCTGCTGAGCAGAGAGCCCGATGTGGGGCTCGATCCCAAGACCCTGAGATCATGACATGAGCTAAAGGCAGAGGCTTAATCCTCTGAGCCACCCAGGCACCACCAGTCTTATTTTCTACATAAGAAATTTAGATAGGATAAGCAATTTACCTAACATCACATGGTTAGCAAGTGCTGCAGGATGTTAAAGTTTATTACAAAATATTATTTCTCTCACTGTCCTTGAAAGTGGAAGTTACTCTTGAGACTTCCTCAATGGCATTATTCTCTGTTTTCTCTTTCCGTATCTAGAATTTTAAAATGTTTGTTGCTATTTACCCAATTTTTCCTTCATATTATTTATGTACATGACTAGATTATGAGGACATGCATCTGTAACTAGTATCTTCTCGTCTTGGTGCCTGACGCTTCCAATGTGTGATAATGAAAACATCTTAGACAACTTCTAAAGGTTATAAAGTTCAAATGAATTTTTTTTCTCTCTTCTGGAGAAGATAATCTAATATTAATTGTCTGCTTAATCAGGTTAAATTATTTAGCCCTACTTAATAAGGGGATTTCCTTTAGAAGTCAGTCAAAAATCAGTTCTCAAGCACATGTACCTCCCACAAGTGCTCTCATGAAACTCTTGAGAGAACACTGTACCCTTACAATCCCATACCCCTCAGTAGTTTCAGTATATTTTGTTTCCTGGTGGTTAAGTCAAATTCCTCTTTCCAATTACATGGAGTTTGGTCTGGGACAACTATGATCAAATCATAATTGTTTGAGGGGCCTCTTATTAGTCATGAGGGGAATTTAATCCCTAAAGATAAACCCCAAATAAGTCATTTTAAAAATTGTTATAGGAAATAAGCAACTAAGGTCCAGAATGGAAATTTGAAAAGTCAAAAATTCGCTCGTTAATATCCTCTTATCCAAGAAAAGACCTGTCACTAACTTCATTACACAGAAGAGTGGAATTCTTATCACAAAGGAATGTACATAGGGCCATATAAAGATGTGTGTGGCAAGACTCACTCTGTGTAGGGCTTGGGAAAACAAACCCACAATTACATCATATCAACTTGGGGGTGGGGATGGTTTAAGGAAGACCACTTGGTACCTCAAATTTATTTGCTTAATTTTTTAAAAAAGGTGTTTATTGTGTTTTTATCATGATTCTAATCTTCACTTTATCCCATAAATTAATTTAATTCTGAAGTTAGATCAAGACACAGAGCAAATGGGAGCCTAGAGCATCTTCAATATATAGTATCATCTAAAAATAGATTCCAAAGTAAACATGTGCTATGACTGCTGATCAGAGGGACCAGGAGAGACCTCTAAGGTGACTCCTATGGGGAGGACTATAAGCCTACCATCTGCTTAAAGCTCCTGCTTGACGGAAAACCACCAGAAGTCAGTAGACCTTCACTCCTCCCCTGCCATGTTTCTCTCCCCATTAAGTCACTTAAAACTCAATAAACCAAAGGCATCAAGAGCAGAATCACAGCATAGAGGAACAGAGGTTCAGCAGACTAAAGCATAAGCCTTCTCCAGCACTCCATGGGTCCCTTTTCACCAAGAACTTCTAAAGATTTTTTCACCCTACTATTCCTTTCAATACCTATACTACTTTTTTCTGAAGTGAATTGCTGGCTGCCTTGGAATTGCAATTTAATACTTCTACAGAAAGACGCTCTTTAAAAAGTAGAGTCATTCTTCTCTAAAGCTCTTAAACCAACATATGTTTGCTTTCTTTGACCACATTTATTTGTGCATAGGTTAAATGGGTTTCTGTATTAGCTTTATAATTCATATCATTAACTTGATGTTTTGAATTTGTATATGCTTTCTAAATTGGGGGGGGCAATATATAGAAAATTAAACAGCTCTTTTTATCTCTGTAGGGTTTACCAGTAAAACAATTCTTGGTTACTGCTAATGGTGAATATTTATCTTGTTTTTGTTTTTTTTTTTTTAGACAAATAAAGTAACTCTGATTGAGGAGCATTAAGGTTGTTCACTATGGTGAAAATTATGGAATTTTGGGGCTTTAGCATTTAAAGTCATTACAAAAATGTGAAGATGGAGAGCAAACAAAAACACAAAGCTATCCAAAAAATTCGTATTTAAAAGGAAAAACTCTTTTAGGGTTTTCATCCCTGTGGATAGAAAACTATTACATAGTAATAATCTTTCCCTAATTGCATATGTTTTAGTGAACACATTCCTTTAGTATAAAACAAAAATAAACTTTAGGCCTCTTGGAAAGGTAATAGTATGGTATTAAAGAGCTATGCCCAGAAAAAGGGATATTGAAACAAATACTTTTTCTTTTCTTTTTTTTTCCCTTAAGTGCTTCAGATTCACATCCACACCACTTTGAAAAGAACTTGGCCATAAAAGTGATACCATCCAAAGTCTATAGGAATATCTAGTAACTGCCACCCTCTTCTAATGCTTTCAACATGATATAAGCATGTGAAATGTCACTTGCTTCACACAAAAGACCACTAACTAAGAAAGCAATGAAAAGTCTTTGGCAAGAAAACCCACTGTCACAGGTGCTCATGGCTGAGCTACAGTTTTTTCTCAGCAGGACAATAAACTCACCTCTACTAATGCAACTGTTCTTACAAACCTGTTTAGTTGAAGTTCTAGCCTGCACATGAACCATATGCTTATAAGAAATCTTAATTATCACAAAAGAATGGTCTTCTGTTAGAAACCACTAAAATATAATCTCTTCTTGCAAAATGATGTATTTGAAAACACCATATGCATTGTCAAATCTGCTGTCACAAGGTAATCTGGATATCCAGTAAAATAAATTACTACAGAGTAATCACAAGACAGGGCACTGATTATGAAAAGTTTCAGGTTTTTAAGCCCGGCATGCTCTTTCTGTTCAGTTGCAAGAAGGAAAATTTAAAGACCTGACATAAGTTTTTACATACAAATGACACTGCAGATTTCATATCTAAAGTAAACTAGGAATGACTAACTCTAATTTTTGTTGTAATAAATGTGTTGGCTATTTAAAAATGTTATCCTAATAAAAATTAACACTTCCATCAAAGGAAAGATGATGGCTCTTTGTATTATGTAACCAACACTAAAACTTTAGAAGCTAGAGACTTCAGCTTCCTGAGTCACTTAAATTATAGCATCCTTAAAAAGTAAATGTACTTTTGGAACACTAGAGAATTTCACTGTCTTTAAAAATCATTGTGGGCTGGGTTTCTATTGTTTAAATATGTATTATTTTGTGCATATGGTGACAGGCACCTACTTAAGTGTCCCAACTTTGAGAATTTCCTTTTTCTAGAAATCACAGTTATTAAACTATAACACAAGAGTTCAGAGTATGTGGCAAGACACTTTAAAAAGATGACTGATGTACAGTGTGGATTAAGTCATTTAGAGTTAACACATTTAGAGGTTAAAATGGGTTCTGTAATTGGTGCAAGTTACTGTAATACTGCGAAGCAAAGTGATTTTTAAAACCATCTGCACTTTGTGAACTGAAATGACAAGCAACCCTTAGAAAAAATAAAAATAAAATGTAACTCATATTCCATTTTAGTCTGGGAAAGTCACCTGTGCTTTGTTTGCAAGGAAAGACTAAGTTTATGAATAATTAGGGGTAAATCAAACAGTCCTCACTCTAAAAGGAAAGTCTGGAAAGTCTGATTAGAAGAGTCTGAAAGGGTGTATATATATATATATATATATATATATATATATATATATAATAGATAGATTTGGAATGGAATAAAGGATTTTACTGCCTCATTCTTATAGACAATGAGTTTTCTTCATTCTTAATTTCAAAATTTGATATAACCCTGTCTCCCCTTTTCATTTTCCATCAGATGCACAATCAGATAATGTTTCCATTCACAGAGATTTGCAACGATCCTCATGCTGTGAGGGTTATTTTATTTTATAGTAGCCAAGAGAAAGAGGTTGCTGCCAATATGATGTTAAGGGCACAGAATAAAGGCTCATTCCCCGGCAATGAAACAGACCACCTTTGTGCTCCTTTTGAGGAAGAAGAATGCAAACCCATCACCAACTTTGGGACTTGATCAACAGTGGGGAGTCACAAAACTCTTTTCAACCACTGCATTTTAAACCTCCACTAAAAATAGCTTCTCTGTGCTTGGGCTTAAAGTCCCATCTGTGGCCAGTGATGGAGTACAGTACTTAATTGTTTCTGACTAGGGTCTCTGCATCAGCACTCTGAGAGTGTCTTCCAACTTTTAATCGCCTTGTGTATTCTTTAATTAGACCTGTTCACAAGACAGCCAAATGAAAATGCCTACCACTAAGCCTGCTCAAGACCTTAAAACAGGTCATTTTATAAGTCCAGGAACTTTTGTGCAAGGCTTACCATCTTCCAGGATTAATCATTTTTCTCTGGTTCCCATACCTTAAAATCAAATACACTTGGAGGAGGCAAGCTTTGTGGCTATTAAGTCAGCTCTAATGAAAACACACTGCCTGGTGACAATTCCCCCCTTGTCTCTCCATTTCCTTTACTTTGGTCTGTTACTGCCTGTTATCTGTGCTCCTACTAGGGCTGCAGGAAAACATGTTTTCTTTGAAAGGAAAAGCGCATAGTCCCCTCACTGGTTAGGAGCACTGAGACTTTCTCTAAGGGCTAGGATAACTAGAAAAGGGCTCTACTCTCCAGGAAGGATTTCAGAGCCCGAAACACAGAGCACCCTTTAACTTAGGCGGGAGATGCAAACAGCTGAAGTGTCTGTCCTTGGCCCTGACAGGTGACCTGCAGTAGGACCAACCCACCGGCAGCGCCCCTGGGCTCGGGTCACTCACGCTCCCGGACTCACCTGGTGCTGAGGACCAGCGCCGGCAGGAGAGGCAGCAAGTAGTGCGCTGGGCTGAATTTCATGCTGTCGCCTGCCGGGGTCCTCCTTCCCTCGCTGCCTTTGCTCTCCCTCCTCCTCCGGGTCCTGTCGCTCCTCGGTGCCCGGCTCTGTCCCCGGCCGGCGAAGAGCCCTCTCCAGCAGCGGACGGAAGGAAACGGACAAACGGACGGACGCCTCGCGAAGGCAGGCACTGAGAGCGGGGAGTATCTCCGGCAGTGATGTCACCAGCGAGGCGAGCCCTGCCCGGGATTGTTCGGCACGCTGCTGCTCCCGAGCCTGGAGGGCGCGTTGTCACTCGCGCTGGAGGCGGCGCGGGGAGAGGGAGGGGGGCCCGGCGACGGCCCTGCGCTGGGGTCTACCGGCTGCGTTCCCCGGGCTGCACCCCCTCCTGGGACTGATCATTTATTCTTCCTCTCCCGAAGCTCGGGAAGGGAGGGAAGGCAGGGGAAGGGCGGGGCGGGGGCGGGGGCGGGGGGCGAAGAGAGAAATCTAATCTTCCAGTAATTGAACCCGAGGACACGGCAGGATGTGAGACAGAATTCACTTGGAAAGACTATCAGACGCTCCGAGTCGCAGGCAGGTGTCCCTCACCTGATGACACGGTGTTTAGAAAGAAATGTCGCTCTAGAGAGTGTTTAGAATATTCTAATTAGAAATGCATCATGATTAGCCTGATGCAGACGGAAGAAAAGCAGGAGTGAGCAGTGTCCAAAAGCGGACCCTGAACCCATAATTCTACACTGCAAGCTTCTTAGTCCGTAAACGTGGGATATAAAGAGGTTTCCGGGCATAAGTTAAAACGTCTGCTGCTTCGGGGTTTTGAAGATTTCTGATCTTCCTTCAATTTCAATCTGTCCTCTAGTACCAGCGGCTGGCAGTGGGGTTGGAGCTCGTGCCCCAATTTCATTCACCTGAAGGGGTCCTTTCCTTCAGATGAGGAAACATCAACTGAGGTATTTATCAAAATGCTAACAGTAATTAACTCAGAGTGGTGGTATCAGGGGACAGAAGACGGTCATTTTGTCTATATTTTTCAAATTTTCTATAATAAACATCTGATATTAAGCTTTATTTTAAAAAATGAGCAAAATAGAAACTCTAATACAAAGTATTATTTTTGTAAAAGCAAGTCTGGAAAACGGCCAACTTCGTTTACTGAGATGTTCAGTTCTAGGGTCCTTACAACATGGTTTACTTTTGATTTTCCAGCAGTATTTCTTGGTTAAATGTTATAAGGTACTTCTTCATACTATTATACTGATCCTTACCAGAGCCATCCTGGAGAGAGATAAATTAATATTGTGCCTATTTCAGAAATGAGGTAACAGAATACCATGAAAATCTAGGCTGGATTTTTCTTTCTTTCTTTCTTTTTTTTTTTTAAACAAAGAACTGGATTCTTTTAAATCTTAAGCAAACCCTACCACTTCCTGGAACATTACACCTAGTACAAGTAAGTCCAATGACTAACACAAAGCTGATGTTCAATAAAAGCTGATGTGTACCCAAAGATCCTGGCAGGGGGGCAAATTTCAGGTGGTAACAGGAATTCCTATCCAGAGGGTTCAGCTCACATTCCATTTTTTTCTGAGGTAAGACACTTACAGTAAAACTTAGATGAAACAATCCCTTTCATCTAATTTTTGAAACATGATTTGTAGAAAAAATATTTTTTAAAAAAAGCTTTATTTTAAAAAGGATACAAGTTTAAAAAGGATACTAATTTACTGATTTTTTGTTTTGCTTTTAATGGGATTGAAGTTTAAGACATTTATACAGAGAAGATATTGCTTTAAAACCCCAGACCACTAAAACAGAGGAGTAATAACTTTTTGCAAACTGGATACCAGCCCCTTGGACAACAGGATCCACAATAGATAGAACTAGGCATATATAAAGATGAACTCACATGTGAATTACATGTCATTTACAAAGGAAAATTGCACTACACTCTGCTAAAACAGAACTCTGACTCCAAAGGAAATATGTATTTCAGTTTGTTCCTGTCAAAATTATTTAACAATAGATTTCCTGCTCAGTTGGGAAGGTGATCATTTGAGTTCCATACTCAACAAAGACATATGACTACTTGGTAATAAAAAAAAGTATATATACTAGGAAATAACACTCATACTTTTAGAACACCTATTTGTTTACATGACAAGTTTGTGTTCATTATCTTGTGGTCTTAATTATAGGAATCAAATATACTAGTGATTTCTATTATCCTCTTTTGTTGCAGTTCAGGTGACAGAATCAGAGGGGTTAAGTACCTTGCCCAAGGTCAATTCATTACTTATATAGTGGATAACATTCAAATTCAGAGTGTATCACTTCATAATATTTCTTTTGAGGGAAAATTTTTTATTACATCTATGTAAGAAGAGACATTCTCCAACCTAAACTGTATTACTTTCTATTAGCTGTGCAACATAAAATAGACAACTATAGATTGTCAACCAAGAAAGGAGAGTATCATAATGAACTTTGGAACTTTGTTTAGACTGTGTCTCATGGTTAAGCTGTGCCCCTGCATTGGATACCAAAAAAGAAATACAAGGCCTGTTGGCCTCTGTATTTTCTGCAAGCAGGAAAAAAGACATCGAACTTAGAAGAGCATGCAAGCATCAGGGAAACACATTTGGAAGGTGAGCCTAAGTGAGACTTTAGAAACTCCTGCAGATTTAGAGGATTGAGCTATTATATTCTGAATTCAAGTATAGATCTGTTGCTCAGCAAAAGACTTTTCTTCTTGGGGAATTACAAGACTGTAAGTCTCCATCACCCATGACACTCTGTCCACACTGTCACAGGAAAACTCAAATCCAAAATTGATTTTATGGCTTCAGAGAATTGGTGTATGAATTTTAAAGATGCAGCAGCACAGACCATGTTTCACTTAGCTGAAACCACTTGTCCTATGCTGAATTCCACAACAGCTCAGCAAAAGTTTTCAATAACTATACCCGAGTCTGGATAAAGGACATCATGAAAGTCAGTGCAGTTACAGCGAGAAGCTAGTCTCCATAAAATGATGGGACTGGGAGATATAGAAGCTATTTTTTTTTTTTTAAAGAGCACTGAGTTACCAAAAACACTATTTTAAAATGTGTAACTCAGTATTTTTAAAATATACTTAACAAGGTTATGGAATCACCATTATCTAACTCCAGAATATTTTCCTCTCTCCAAAAGAAACTTTATACCTACTGGTCATTCACTATTCTCCTGATTTTTCTTCTTCTCCCAAACCCTGACCATCTAATTATGGTCTCTACAGAAATGCCTAATTATTGGCATTTCATATAAATTGAGTCCTAATATATGTGGTCTTATGTGATTGGTTTCTTTCCTGTTTCAAGGTTTACCCATGTGGTAGCATGTATCAGTACTTCATTCCTTGTAATTGCTGAATAATGTTCCATTGTAGGAATGTGCTGCTATTATGTTTATCCCTTCATTATTAGAACTGCTTCCATATTTTGGCTATTTACATAAAGCTGTTATAAACATTCACATGAAAGTTCCCATGTGAACATCTGTTTCCAATTCCCTTGAGTATATACTGAGAAGAGGGATTGCTGGATTACATGGTAACACCATTTAATTTTTTTGAGAAACCACCAAACTTTTCCAGAATAGCTACACCATTGTTCACTTCTACCAGCAATACATGAATATGTTAATTTCTGTATAGCTTTGCCAATACTTGGTGTTTTCAGTTTATTATTACAGCCTTTGTTGGGGATGTAAAGAGGTATCTCAATGTGGTCTGTATTTGTATTTATCTGATGAGTAATCATATCGAGCACATTTTCATGTGTCTATTGGCCATTCATGTACAATTTCAAGAGATTTGTTTATTCAAATGCTTTGCCTATTTTAATTGAGTTATTTGTGATTTCTGAATTTGTAAGTGTTCTTTATACATTCTGGATACAATTCCTTTATTAGATATCTGATTTACAAGTGTTTTATTCCAATCCATGGGTTATGTTTTCATTTTCTTGACGGTGTAATTTGCAGCAAAAAGTTTTTAGTTTTCATGACGTCCATTTAATTTCCCCTATGTAAATATCCTGCCATTTATTCTCTTCCAAAGTGCTATGTTTTCATCATTTCTGCATTTCTTTTTGTGCTTTTATATACTAAACTCTGATATCCTCTAGAGTTTCACCCTTGATCCTTCTCTTTTAAAATTCTTTTTTTTTTTTTTCCTCTCAAGGTAAACTTAGCATTTTTATGACTTTTACCATTGCTAATACGGTTATGAGTATAAAAAAGTACATCTCCAGCATAGACTTCTTCACTGAGATCTCACCTCAGTTTCCTCTGGGTATGTCAAAGTCAATCACACTAAACTTCTGTTCCTCCTCCCTGATCAGCCTTCTGTATATTTCCTCCTACCTCCATCAACTCAGTCACCTGAGTTACAACCCTGGGAATCGTCAGTTACTTTTAACTGCTTTCTCCCACCCACACAGAGTCAATCACCAAGTCCTATGGATTTCACTTCCTACATATTTCTCTATACTGATTGCCCCCTCCCCCACCCTGATATTGAACCTAAATTAAACAGAGTCACTAGAGCTCTATTTAGGGTTTATCATCTTGATTCTGAAGTATAGTCCTTGCTCTCAGGTATTATTTTCCTCAAATCTATTCTCCCAATATGACGTACCTTAGCTGCAAATTTCTATAGTGCCTTAAAACTCCTAGGAAACTATGCTTAGTAGTATGTTTCAATATATGTCTTTTCTCTGTGCCTTAATTTCCATATTGTACTTCAAACAGAGTAACAGATGTTTTCCTTGATATGACTTTATAAAGATTCACGTTACTCCCTTTTTCTGAAATGTTCCCTCACTCACTCACCTGCAACTTACTTTACTCATTTAAGACTCATCAAGGACATCATTTCTTTCTAGAATGCTTTCCCTAATCCATGACCTGCCACAAACTGGGTGCAGTCTTCCTTTATGAGTCTAGAACATGCGCTAGATTGCCTTGATGCTGCACTTGCAATATTACTTTGTCATTATAGTTTCTGTTCCTCACTACACTACAAATACGTGAAGAATCAGAGGGACATTTCTCCCTTTACTCTGTACGAAAGAAGGTGAGAGATACTGTAAAAACTGTATTTTTGGCCAACAGACACATGAAAAAGTGCTCCACATCACTTTGGGGAAATACAAATCAAACCCACAGTGAGACACCACCTCACACCAGTCAGAATGTCTAAAAATAACAAGTCAGGAAATGACAGATGTCGGTGAGGATGCAGAGAAAGGGGAACCCTCCTACACTGTTGGTGGGAATGCAAGCTGGTGCAGCCACTCTGGAAAACAGTATGATGGTTCCTCAAAAAGTTGAAAATAGAGCTACCCTATGATCCAGCAATCGCACTACTGGGTATTTACCCTAAAGATACCAATGTAGTGATCCGAAGAGGCATGTGCACCCGAGTTTTTATAGCAACAATATCCACAATAGCTCAACTATGGAAATAATTTAGATGCCCATCAACAGATGAATGATGGAATACTATGCAGCCATCAAAAGGAACAAAGTCTTACCATTTGCAACAACGTGGATGGAACTAGAGAGTATTAAGTGAAATAAGTCAATCAGATAAAGACAATTATCATATGATCTCCCTGATATGAGGAATATGAGAGGCAATGTGAAGAGTCAGAGAGTGGGGGCAGAGAGGGGAAAATGAAACAAGATGGGATCAGCAAGGAGACAAACCATAAGAGACTCTTAATCTCAGGAAACAAACTTAGGGTTGCTGTGGGGTGTGTGGGGAGGGATAAGGTGACTGGGTAATGGACATTGGGGAGGATATGTGCTATGGTGAGTGCTGTGAATTGTGTAAGACTGACGATTCACAGACCTATACCCCTGAAGCAAATAATATATTATATGTTAATAAAATTTTTAAAAAATAAATGTAAAAAAACCTATATTTTTATGTATGTATATTCACTAATATTTTTTTCCAGGCATCCATAGGCCTAAGACTTGAAGATCTAAAAACAAAACAAGGTGTCTTAACGTGGTTCATCAAAAATATGTTTCCTATTCTCATACTCACTGTTTTTTATTGTTGCTAATGAAAACTGTCTATAAAGGAATCTCCTCTATTAAGTGTATTTATTTTTACCAAATACACGCTAAGAAAGAGAAGAGGAATATAAGAATGTAAGTATCTATGCCCCATACAAAACCAGGCAACTAACCAAGCAAGAAAAACAAAAGTGAAAAAAGGCCAAACCCTATACTCTCCAGTACTTTTGAGCTGAGTCACATGAATTAAATGATTTTGACCTACAGAAATCCCCAAGTTCTTGATAAGTCATCCTTCTGGTTCACATAAATGATGAGAAGTCAGTGTAAGATCTCCAGATCAGGACTTCAAGAAGAAGAATGGACTGAGGGATCTCATCTATCCTATACTGGTTGTCCTGGAAATAATGCTATATCCCCCTCTTTGCTAGGATCACTGTTTGTGTGAGTTGTTCTGGGACTAGGTATATTTACTTAAAGAGGGGGAAAAAAAAAAAAAAAAGCAGTAGCAGAACAGTTGCCCTGCTTCCCTTTACCCAAATGTAGGAGATACACTCTATATCTCCTTTTGAAAAGCAATTACATTGGGAATTCACCAGGGTACTGAGACCTCAATTAATCCTCTTGTAAAGTAAAGAAGTCCTTCATAATGAGCAAAGAAATTCTTTAATGTATAAATTTTTAAGTCTTTTAAAAAGTATTTTCAGGGTGCCTGGATGTCTCAGTTGGTTGAACTGCCTTCAGCTCAGGTCATGATCCTGGAGTCCAGGATGGAGTCTGCCGCATTGGGCAACCTGCTCAGCAAGGGGTCTGCTTCTGCCTCCGACCTTCGCCCTCCCATGCTCGTTCTCTGTTATTCTCTCTCTCAAATAAATAGATAAAATCTCTTTTTTAAAAAAAGTATTTTCATATTTTGCTATATATTTACAAAGGAATCTGGTCTGCCCAACCAATCCACTCAGTTAAATTCCTTCTAACTTTTAAAATCAATGGCATTTCTTATTTCTGGGAGTAAGTATGTGTTTCCTTTTGCCACACACAGTTGTCTCTGTGAATTTCTTCAGATATATTTAGGTCCAATTTAGTTCCTCTTTTATGACTATCTCTCATTATAAAACCACCGCTAAACCAAGATTTCTAAGGCGTAGCTTCTCCTTGCTCACTGTATGTATGTAACATTAGACATATGGTTTTCAAAGACATCTTCTCATCCAACATTACATTTAACTCAATATAATTAATCATGATAATTCTGTTTCTAGGCATAAAGGAGTAATTGGCATCAGCCTTGTCCTGCTACTATAAACAAATATGAAATTTGAAAAAAAAAAAAAAAAAGAAAAAAGTGAGGACTAGTTTCATTGATAAACAGGAAGAGCAGGGTCCCAGAAAGCAAGCCCATGCTCACACCAGCTTTCTTAAGAGAACATCTTAACTACCATGATACAAGAAAAGGAAAGGAAAGTACAGTACAGTAAAAGGAAAACAATCCTACTGAGTAGAGGAGGCAGAAATCAGAGTTCTGACTTCCTAAAGTTCCTAAGTTTTGTAGAAAATAATACCAGAGAAGAAGATGCTTTGCAAAAAACCTCCAAAATACTGCGTGGTGGTTTGCCATAGGTCCTCGGCCAAGGGCTGGGGTGCATAAACACAGACCAGACACTGAAAAGTCTAATAATTCTGCTAACGTGCAGTGCAGTGAGTCTGGAATAGAGATATCAGAATTTTTTTTAACCACTATGAGATGTCAGAATTCTCACTGAGTCAGAATGGAGAAGCCCCAAAGCACTTTATGAACACCTCAAGTAATCATCTGAGACTCACAAAAGCCAGGCTTTTGGAGCACAACTAAGCCTTATGATAAGAGATGTACCTTAGCTCTATGAACAAAACTGATACAGACCATTAAAAAAAAGAAAAATTAAGGCCTGAGAGTATTGAAAAGAACCATCACTAACTTAACTATCTACGGAGGAAAATTCAGCATCCATTAAAGGAAGGGGACACAATTTAGAATCTCTGCAGTGTATCCAGCACAATACCAAGCATAATTAGGAACATAAAGAAGCAGGGAAACATATTCATAATCAAGAACAAAAGAAGACAGTGGAAACAGAACTCAGAGCAACACAGATCTTGAGATCAGTAGATAATAACTATTGAGAAATCTAAGCTACAAAAAAAAAGTAAATTCTAGAAATGACAATATGAAATAAAAATGCACAATTTTGAATATTAAAGAGTGAATGGTTAGTAAACTTGAAGACACATAAAAAGAAATAATCCTGAGGGAAATAAAATAATTGAAGAAATATATGAACAAGGATTTAGGGAACTATGGTATCATAACAAGTTGTGTAACAAACATATTTACAGTTCCAAAAAAAATGAGAGGAAAAGATTAGGACACAAAGTTTAAAAAAAAAAAAAAAAGCAATGGTAAAAAACAAATATGTTTAAAAAACAAATTCTCATTTTTGAGAAATTCCACCAAATTTAAGCTGGATAAATACAAAATAACCACATTTAGATATATCCTAGTCAAACCGCTGAAATGAAAAGTAAATCTTAAATAGGAACATTATAAACAAGAGAGTCTCAATAACAACAGATTCGCAACAGAAACGATGGAGTGGAGACAATGGAACAATATCTTTAAAATATAAAACTGTCATTCGACGTTTTGTATTTCACAAAATATCCTTCACAAATAAGGGCAAAATAAAGACAGTTTTTAAAATTTTTTATTTAAATCTTAGTTAGTTAATATATGATATAATATTGGTTTCAGGAGTAGAATTTAGTGATTCTTCACTTATATATAACATCCAGTGCTTATCACAACAAATGCTTTTCTTAATGCCCATTACCCATTTTTTAAAATTTTATTATGTTATGTCAGTCACCATACAGTACATTGCTAGTTTTTGATGTGTTCCATGATTCATTGTTTGCGTATAACACCCAGTGCTTCGTGTACAGCTCATCCCTCCACCCCCTTCCCCTCTAAAACCCTCATTTTGTTTCCCCGGAGTCCACAGTCTCTCATGTTTCCTCTCCCCATGGCCATCACCCATTTAACTCATTCCCCTATACACCTCCCCTCCAGCAACCCTCAATTTGTTCTCTATAGTTAAGCATCTCTTATGGTTTCCTTGCCTCTCTTTTTTATTTTATTTTTTTAAAGATTTTATTTATTTGAGAAAGAGAGAGAGAGCACAAGTGGGAGAAGAGTAAGGGGAGGTGGAGAAGCAGACTCCCTGCTGAGCTGGGTACCGGATGTGGGACTGGATCCCAGGATTCCAGGATCATGACCTGAGCTGAAGGCAGATGTCTAACTGACTGAGCCACCAGGTGCCATTTTCCTGTCTTTTTAAATAAAGATATTTTCAAATAAATATAACTTAGAAGAATCCTTAACAGAGAATCTGCTTTAGTACAGATGATAAAAGAGACTATTCAGGATGATATAAGAGACTATAGGGAATGATATAATATTAAAATGCAAATTTATAGGTAAGAATGAGGAGGTTCAGAAATAATACATATTTTGATAAATGTGAAACACTATCTCTTTTTTCCTTATTTTTTAAAAGACAAATAAATAGTAACATTACATTCTATGATTTGAATATGTAGAAATAATATATGACAACAATAGCACAAATGATAGCTATGGCAAATGAATTATACTACTGAAAAGGTCTTTTGTTCTGTTATACAAAGTTGTAAATGCTAATTTAAGCATATATGAAATGTATGAATAGATAATATAGCCACTGGAGTAACCACAGAATAAGTTAAAATACATAGAGCAGATATTCTAAAGTAGAAAATGATAAAAAACAACAAAAAGAGGCAAGAATGAACAGACAGAGGAGCAATATCTCAATTGGTAGAAATAGAAAGCAAATACTGAGATAGTAGACATAAAGTAAACCACATCAGTAATTAGAGTAAATGAATGTAAACAATTAGACTATTGATTTAAAATGTGCAACTAAAATAGTCTAGAAGAAGTGTGTCTGTTTTTTATTTTGTTGTTGTTTTTTAAGTAGCTGTTTTTCAAACCCACGTTGGCATGGTTTTGAACTCATGACCCTGAGATCGAGACCTGAGCTAAGATTCAGAACTTAACTGACTGAGCCCTGAAAATACTGCAAAATGCATTTTAAATATAAAGATTAAAAAACTTACTTTGCATAAGAAAGCTTTTTTTAAAAGATTTTTTTTTATTTGACATAGAGAGAGAGAGAGATCACAAGGAGGAAGAGAGGCAGACAGAGAGAGAGGTGGAAGCAAGCTGCCTGCTGAGCAGAGAGCCCACTGCAGGGCTCAATCCCAAGACCCTGAGACCATGACCGGAGCCAAAGGCAGAGGCTTAACCCTCTGAGTCACCCAGGTGCCCCAAGAAAGCTTTATATTAATAGAAAAATGATTTCATGATGTAGAATATTACTAGAGATAAAGAGGTATATTTCATAATAAAAAAGATCAAATCACCAGAAATATGCAACAAAGTTAACTGTATGTACTTAAAATTTTAAAAGAGACTCAAAGGAGAAACAACTGTTCTCATAACTGAAAAAAAAAAAAACAAACTATACAAAATATCAGGTAGGATATAAAATATTTGAAGAATATGATTTACCAACCTCACCTAATTAACATTCATAGAACAGCTCACCCAAAATGTAGAAAACACACTTCTCTAAATGTACATGGAGCATTAACCATGACAGACAATAGGAGGTCATAATATAATTCTTTATGCATTTAAAAAAACTGACGTTTCCAGAACATATACTCTGATGAAAGAGAATTAAATTAAAAATGCAATGCCAAAATTTCCAGATATTTTAAGTAACTAATAAATCAAAGAAGATATCACAGAAAAATTGGAAAAGATTTTGAATCACTTGAAAATGAAAATACAATAGACCAATACTGTGTGATATAATTAAAGCAATAATATAATTAAAGATAAATGTTCATATTAGAAAGATAAAATATTTGTAAAGAGTGATCTAATGTTCACCATAAAAAAGTAGAAAAAGAAGAGCAAATTAAACTCAAAGGAATCACATAGAAAGAAATAATAAGAGCAGAAATCGATGATACAGAAAGTAACAATGTATACTGTCAACATTATGAATAAAAGGGCCATCATTACAGGCATTACAGATATTAAATGGATGATGAGATATATTATTCTGACACATTTGACAACTTAGAAAAAATGGACACCTTTATGAAAAAAAAATCTTACCAAAAATCACCCAAGAATTAGAGAATGTACAGAGTCCTACTAAGTAATTAATAATTCACAACATTCCAAAACGCAAATTCCAGGATTATTCAGGTAACTGATCTTAGACTCCTCACAATAGAAATACATTATCGGGTAATAAAGGTTTTTTGATTTTACACTGCTATACTTCACAGTTATTTCTTTTTTTTTTTTTTTTTAAAGATTTTATTTATTTGACAGAGAGAGATCATAAGTAGAGAGAGAGAAGAAGGAGCAGGCTCCTTGCCCAGCAGAGAGCCCAATGCGGGACTCGATCCCAGGACCCTGAGATCATGACCTGAGCTGAAGTTCACAGTTATTTCTTAAGCTCCAATAGATTAACCAATAGATAAAAGCAATCTGCAATATGACCAGATATGTATTTAAAAATTGTTACATTATTACTTTTGTAATACTTTATTACTTGCTAAATCCTACTAAATTTTTGGCTTTTTAGAACTGCATAACACTTTGAAATTTCATTTGTTAATTTTTGTTTCCAAAGACACATTATGTTCTTTAGCAAGGAATACTAACTTTCACATAGTGTTTTAATATTTACACAGTGCTTTTTAAGACTAGCAATTTAATTCTCACTATAATTCTGTGGAGTAGAAATTCTTATCTCCAGTGTATGGATATAAAATCTGAGCTTGGGAAGTTATAGAACTTGTCCACAATCGTAGAGTTAATAAGAATCAGGGCCTGGATTTGAAAACAACTTATCTACTTTACAAACAGGAAAACTGAGTTCTTGTAACTAGTCCAAAGTCAACATAGTTCACTGATGGCCCTGGAGGGTGTAAGCTCAGGTTCTCTCATTTCCAATCTGATTCTTTATTGGTTTTATTTAAAAATATTTTTTTCTTCTACATCGTTATCCCCCCTCAAGCAAATTAGTTTCTTTTACCTTCTCTGCACATTTGATTACAAATATAGCATCATGTAAACCAAGTAAACATTATGAGATCTACATGCATTTTTTTGACTCCTCTTAATCTTACCCAAACACATTAAATGCCAAATAAAGCTGTAATACCTGTTATATATAACTAATATGCAAGCTCTCTTACTTAAGCTCTTCCATATTTAAGTTTTTGCTGTAAAATATGTTTACAAGGTAATTTTCCTTACGTTCCCTGTAGTTAACACTGACTATTTATTACAATGCACTACTTTGGTTTTGTTTAAATGCAACTTTTTTAGAGGAAAAACACAGTAATAAAATAGTACTGAAGAAACTGATATATGTTATTTCCCCAATGCTAGAAAGAATTACACACTTGTCTTAGTATTTCCTTTTTTCCACAAAACCATAAGATTGAACCATACATTTTGTGTTAACAGTACATTTATTCCAAAGAGCCACACCAAGAAACATAATCACTCTCAATCACATTGGCAAAGTTTTACATCTCATCAAATCAGAGCTCAAGTATGCCTGTGTGCTAAAATCAAAGCTGAAAATGTTATAAAACTTAACTGAAAGTGACCTTGTAGAAAGATCAGGGCCACTAATTATTGTATCTTCCATTACATTTTCTGAGTAGGAAATGAATAAATAATTATATGTATGCTATACACATAATTTATGTAAGTGGGCAATATATTTCTATTACACACGTAATTTATGTAGTATGTGTGCACATGTCCGTGTATCTATATGTAGTGCAAATGTCTAGATACCTAAAAAGCACAAAAGTTCACACGTAAAGCTTTGGATAATATTCAGACTTAGTGGACACTTAGTGGACCTTACTGTTGCTTGTTCTGCCTCTGTTATCCTGATTCTGAAAATAAACAGTGATTTTCCTTTGACACAATACCTCTGTCTTCCCTCAGTTGTGATTTGAATGGAGCTGACACAATGTCCTGGTTTCAGAAGTAAGGAATCACCTAATGTTTGGCTAATCATCACATTCTGTACTCTAGTCACCATACTAGCATTAGGATGGACTATTGTGAGTATAAAGTAGCCATATCTCTTTTTTTTTTTTTTTTAAGACTTTTTTCAGAGAGACAGAGAGGCAAAGAGTGCACAAGGGAGGGCGGAGAAGGGCAGAGACAGAGGGGAAGCATACTCCCAGCGGGGCACAGAGCCTGGATGTGGGGCTTGATCTCAAGACCCTGAGATCATGACCTGAGCCAAAATCAAGAGTAGGACGCTTAACCGACTGAGCCACCCAGGTGCCCCTCGAGCAACCATATCTTAAATCCACAACCTAGCAGTTGACCTCAAACATCACATTAGTTTGTGAAGCCTTTCCAAACTGCATTTGAACTTTCATTTTATTTGATTCTTATGGCTCTTGTGATATTCAAAATTGATGTCTACTCCCAATTCCATTTTGTTTTTCCTTCACTGTTGACAACAGTAGTGATCACCTCTTTTATGTCAGATATTATATCTACTTTAAACAGCTTCCCCAAAATATATTTTTTCCCATACTATCCCCTAAACGTCTAGTTATGTTTTCTTGTGTTTTTTGTTTTGTTTTGTTTTATGGATAGTAACACTGAGACTTCTATTATTTCCATGCATTGCTTCATGGGAATTGTCTCAGCCAGATTTCCCTTCATTGTGTTTTAGCACTTCAGCATCTGAATGTGAAAGTAACTGTAAAATCTATGTAATATTTAAGTCTGTATTTAGTTCAGGTCTCTCTTTCATTGGATAATTTATCTGAAGTTTACATTCACTGCATTCCGTTTTCATGGCGTCTGTAGAAATCAGGCTGCCCTAACCAACCACACAGATTTATGCTGAGGTCTCAGCCCTTCACTGCAAAATCAATCAGATTCAAATAGAAAATGTACCTGCTTGAAAGAAACTGATTGCACACGTTTTTGGTTACAATTGCATAAAAAATGTAATTGGATAATAAAACTTGCTCTTTGCAGCACTCTGGAATTTTCAAAGTATGTGGGGAAAAAAAGAAAGGTAATACTATTGTAGTGGGTAGAAAAATACAACACAAAGAGGGAAGTGACATCTAAGGTGACCCACGATGCTGATAAGGTATTTGGGATTTGGGTATAGAACAAAGAATATCCTACTACTGTCCTAATTACCATTATAACTCTATTATCATTTTAAATTGAGTACCAGCTATGCTAGGCATTTTGTCAGGTATCATGAGGAATGTGGCATCTCACATCTGAGATGGAACTTAAAATTCCTTATTTCTCTTCCTTTCCTAATTTTATGTGGACCAAATAATCACTTAAAAGATAAACTTCCCTAATTAGTCTACAGGGATCACCCCTTCCTCTACTTCTATCTTGGAAATGCTATATCCTTTTTTGCCATGGATTTCAGAATCTTCTGATCATGACATAGGAATGCCTTTTCTCAAGGCAACAGTGAAAGCTCTTAATGAAGACTAACAGTGACTGAAGAATCAAATTAAGGTTTGTTGCACAGATAATTTCAGTGTTCTACTGGGTGGGGAGGGTACAGCAGGAGATGTGACGTGATCTGGGAGTTTCAGGCAACAAGTAGTACAGACTAAGTCAGTCATGTGGTAAAACAGAACTGTTTTTTTATTTAAATTGACTGGAGATCATTATTTCATATCATTCTGAGCGGAAGGGCTGTTCCCTAAATAGGCACAATGAAAACGAATCTCTCTGAGATAGATGGGTATGAAAATAAACTACCATTTGTTGACTATATTCCATGTACCAGTAATAGAAAAAAAAAAATGTTTTATGTTCGTGTGTTCACTATGAACAGTTAAAAGAGCTCTATATTTGTTACTTTCCTTAATTTCATTTAATCTACCCAACAGCCAAATTTGAAATGAGGATATACCTGTGAAATTTCAGTGAAATTAAGGCACTCATAAAACTTTACTCATCTTGGCAAGAGGCCCTTGAATACAGGGAGACAATCCATAAAAGTAGTTAAGTACAAAAGGTAGCATGCGTGCAGTTTTGGAAAACATGAGATCATGCATGTAAAGATCTCAGTGCTATACCCAACACAGGTATTATGACTGACCACTGTGGACACTGTACAGCTTTGCTCACATCACTTCAAAGCCCAAGTATCCCCCTCTTTGCTGGAAATGCCTGTTGCACATGGTTCACAACTACCTTGCCCAGGGTGACTTTGCATTCTAAGTGTTGTCTTCCGGCTGACAGTTTTGCCGGTGGATACAAAGGCTCAGCTCCCTTGCTCCATTTAGGAAAACTCTGAAGGGCCGTATCTCAACAACAAAGCTCCTCGGAGGATATACTGAGGCTTCACTGCAGGCCACCTCTTCTCTTGTCCCATTTGTCTCTTTATTTCCTCTCAGGCATAGCTCCTGAGAGTTCTTCTCAAAAAATCCTGCATGCAATACTTTGTCTCATCTGTTTCCAGGAATCCAAGGCTAAGAGATGGAAATGGATGACAACAGCGAAGGGCGTGTGTGACGTGGTGATGGCATCTCCCCAGGACATGTCCTCTGAGGACGAGCTGAGACCCTAGGTCCCACAGCACAGGGGTCCCATAAACAGTATTGAAAAATACAGCCTGTTGCAATAGCGAGAAACCCTTTAACTCACTTGAGTCCCAGTTTCTAGTTTCTTCACCTGTAGAATAGGTATATTTTTAGTACCTAACATGACTTATTTTTAGTCAAAAGAGATACAACTTACAAAATATCCTGCATAGAGTAAATAATAAAGCTTGTAATTGTTAGTCTAAGTCTCGGAACTTCCATTCAACAGGTGAAGATAATTATACTTACCCTCTACCCCTGCCGAGAGACCTGGGAGGTGAAATGAGGCAATAAGTGACCAAACCTATTAACAACCATACAAACAGAAAGCATTTTTTCCCCCTATTACTACTGTCCTGAAGGGCAAGAATGCCAACCTAGAGTCTAACTTTGCATCTGAGGACTAACCAAAATAAGGGTGAAATTCTGCTTCAAGACTGTAATTGAGGAAGGATCTTAGCTGGTATATAATAATAGGGCAAGAGAAATGAAAATCAAGTAACCCACACATTTTTTTTTCTTTTTGTTTATAAAGGCTTGAGTCTGTGACCTTGAATAAGTGATGTAATACTTCTGAGTTCCAATTATTTGCTCTTTACTCCAGAGAGAATATATAATAAAGAGATGAGATGGTTAATAAGATAACATTTGTAGAGTCCTTTAAGATTCTTAGGTGAAAGATGGCACAGCAACAAAATACATTATCTCACTGTTAATGACCTGGGGAAAAGAGGCATAAAGTGACTTCTCAAAACACCTAATGAAGGCAAATAAAAACAAGGTGTTGCATTAATTCCCCCAGACTTTTAAAGTCAGGGAAGAGAATTCTTCACCTTTCCTCCAAGTTTTAAAGGGCTATCTTGACTAAGCACCTGTGTAACTTACAAGTAGATAAAGATTTTAATCTTAAATACCAAGTTGGGATTAAAATCCCAGAATTTGGTGCCAACTACTATGAAACCTGGCTCTGAAAGGTATTCACTTTATAACCTTGAGTAAATTACTCACCTTCCTCTCCTTACCTCAGTTACTTTATCTGTAAAACAAGAACAGGGTATACTTGATAGAGTTATGAGGATTAAGTGACTAAAGTAATTAAAACAGTATCTGACATATATGAATCACTCTCGGTGGGTTCAATTGCTATTATACATAGCCCAACGGGATCTCAAATTTAAAAAAAAGTCAAGTAGCACTGAGTAAGGGACTGGTGGGGCTAGATAGGGAGAAATAAGTAGGAGGCTACGAGATCAGGCTCACAAAAATCTCAAAAAGGCTGAGGCTTTATGAAACCAGAGATAAGGGAATGTAACCAACCATCCCAGTCTGTCTTCAACATCAGAGAGGAGATATTCAAAGGACAAGTAAACATGGTGTATCAGTGGTGACATCAAGATTTAAGTTCCCTGGTCAGTTTTTGATAAAAGAATGACCATAGAAGCCCTCAATGGAAACCCATTTGGGACCCCTCTCACTCTAGAGAGCTTTCTTTCTGTTCTCACCTACACGTAATCAATGATCATTTCACCCTTTCATGTCTAGGAGATTCATTCATGGACTCCACAAGCCAAGAACCCTGCAACCCTGCAACAGCATTTTTAGTTAAATAGCACAATATCTTCAAGATAGAAGAAGTTTGTACAATATTGCAACAGAGTCAGGAGTCAGTACTGTGAAAGCCAGTCTTTGTTTCTGTCATGAAGAGTCTCCCTAAGTGAGTTCAGTAAGTCACAGTCAAATGAAGTGAGGTGGAGAACAAAGGCAAAAGATATGTAGATAAAATTAAATCTCCTGGGGCCCTTGGGTGGCTCAGTGGGTTAAGGCTTCTGCCTTCCACTCGGGTCATGATCCCAGGGTCCTGAGATCAAGCCACATCAGGCCCTCTGCTCAGCAGGAAGCCTGCTTCCTTCTCTCTCTCTCTCTCTCTCTGCCTGCCTCTCTGTCTGCTTGTGATCTCTGTCTGTCAAATAAATAAATAAAATCTTTAAAAACAATTTAAATTTCCTTATGACTTAAAGCCCATTGAATACTTGAAGCCCATTGAACACTTGAAGCAGGCAGAGAGGGACCTTCTTCCAGGAACTCCCAATCTTAAAGTTAGTACCTTGCTTGAGGGAAAAACAAAACAAAACAAAACAAAAAAACCACCTTAGGTTGTCAATAGCCAGGCCTCCAGGATCCTTTAATCTTCTTTAGCATATGAAGGTCCTTTTGGAAACTTCCCAGGCCCCTACTTCCCTCAAATCCAAAGTATACCATCACCCCTCACATTTAGAATGCAGCTCTCTCTGTGCCTGTGTCCTGTCCCTGTGCTATAATAAAAACATTTTTTTGCATCAGAATGGCTTCAATAATTATTTCTTGGTCCTCGACTCATGGACCCTACTTCAAACCACATCAGAAGGACCCATGAATAGAATCCAAATAATGCAATCAGTGGTTGGTGCTGAGCCATGGACTAGAACAGAACCTTTCCTATCTTCTGGAACTATCATGTTACTTCTTAACTTTTCACAAAACTAGATCCTCTCAATTTAGGCAAGACCAGGACTCCTTCTGATATGTCAGCTATCTCTTCCAAAGGAAATAGACATATTCCACAGAGGAAATTGTGGTAAAGCCAGAAGCAAATGGGAACTATTCCCCAAATCCTTCAGCAAATTAAGTTTTGTTTCTAAAGAAAGCAATACCAGTGAGCTATTATCTTAAGCCATAACACTACCCCAATTTATCGTAAATCACCCAGCCACATATATTAAAATCATATTAACACTGAATACACGAATGAAAGGAAAGAGATTAAGAAGACAGTAGGAGTTTGATTATATAACATTTCCTCTAAGAGCTAAGTATAATGACATAAAATTATGTCACGCTCCCTAGTATAAATGAGAATGCCAGACTATGACGAACAGACATCAACGGGTACCTTTGATGACTGAAAACGTTGAGAGAACCAGTAGAAGGGCATCTGGCTGGTTCAGTTGGTAGAACATCCAACTCTCGATCCCAGGGTCGTGAGTTCCAGCCCCATGTTGGGCATGGAGCCTATTTAAAAAAAAGAGAGAGTGACAGAAAACCAGTGGGTGACCTCACTCAGGGAACGTTTGGATAGACCTTGATCTCATTTTAGATTCTTGGTCAAGGTTTTTTTTTTTTCCCCCCATTAAACTATATCTGGCCTTCCTTTGGTGGCCACTTGAATAGTGACTCATTATTGTTTAGGATTTCAGCATCTTAAGTCATCTTAACTGATTTAGATAAGTTATGTACTAATCTACTGGAATGACATGACCAAAGATCCCAAGATTGCTCCAGTCATCATGATTTCTAAAACAGCAGGAAGGGCGGCACCTGGGTAGCACAGTCATTGAGCGTCTGCCTTAGGCTCGGGTCCTGATCCGGGGTCCTGGGATCAAGCCCTGCAAAGGGCTCTCTGCTTGGCGGGAGGCCTGCTTCTCCTCCCTCTCCCACTCCTCCTGCTTGTGTTCCTTCTCTTGTTGTGTCACTCTCTGTCAAATAAAATAAATAATTTTAATTATTTTAATAAAATAATTATAAAATTATTATATTTATTATTTATTTTATTATTTATTATTATACATAAAATAAAATAAAAATAATTTCAATAAATAAATAATTTTAAAACAAATTTAATAAAATCTTAAAAAAATAAAATAAAATATCAGGAAGGATAGATGAAAGAATCCTGCAACAAGAACTCATCACTATGTACAGCCAATAGGATGTAATGCAAGTCACAAAGCAAACGAGGTTGAAAAATGCCATCCTAATCTCTAGCAACCAATTAAAATTTGAGTTTAGGGGAGGGAATGAGTTAAATGGGTGATGGAAACATACATGTGTATATCATGATGAGCACCAGCTGATGTATGAACTGAATTACTGTATTGGACACCTGAAAGTAATAGAACACAGTATAGTAACTAACTGGAATTAAAATAAAAATTAAAAAAAAAAAAACAAAATTTGAGTTTGAGGTCCAGTGGCATTACTGAGGAAAAAATTACATCAGTTGGTTGTTATTTGAATAGAAGGGAAGTACAAATTGCAGCTGAAGAGAAGAGGCAATGTGAGTAGCAGAAGAGAATTAATACAGTGGTAAATTTTTAATCCTTCTCTTATGTCCCTACCAGGTACCTTCTAAAAAGACGTTTATTTATTTGATGGGGTAGAAGGGGCAGAGGGAGAAGGAAAGGACCTCAAATTACTCACTGAGCCCAGAGCACATCCCCAGAGTCAATCTCAGGACCCTAAGATCATGACCTGAGTCAAAACCAAGAGTCTGACACTTAACTGATAGAGTCACCCAGGCACCCCTTCCTACTAGTGACTTTTGAACAAAATGAACACATTGTTTTGTTGTTGTTGTTGTTGTTCTTTTATTTATATTTTAATGCTTTCTTCTTTTAATTTTTAAATTTAAAAAAAAATTAATTCCAGCTAACACAGCATTATATTACTTTCAGTTATAAAATACAGTGTCTCAACAATTTCATACATCAGCCAGTGATCACTTTTCCTTAGTATCTGTTTTACTCGACTTCTGTAATACCTGTGTTTCACTAGCCAAACTCAAATATTTTGTTGATTTTTCCACATATCCCCAACTATGAGCTGACTCTCCAGGCTTTTCTTTCGTTTATGTGCACTTGATCCCTAGGTGATATTAAAATCTCATAGATGGGGACGCCTGGGTGGCTCAGTTGGTTGGATGACTGCCTTCGGCTCAGGTCATGATCCTGGAGTCCCGGGATCGAGTCCCGCATCGGACTCCCAGCTCCATGGGGAGTCTGCTTCTCTCTCTGACCTTCTCCTCATTCATGCTCTCTCTCACTGTCTCTCTCTCAAGTAAATAATAAATAAAATCTTAAAAAAAAAAAAAAAAATCTCATAGATGACATTATGTCTCCATACCGATAAGCCAAAGACTAAACATACAACTCTAGCTAGGATGGTCCTCTGCACATGGTATATCCTAGGGACAATCTGACATTACCGTTTGGGTGTCCAACAGGCGTAACAAATAATATATCTAAAAATGACTTCCCTATTTCTCCATACCCCTAAACTGCAGCCCTCCCTGGCTGCTTCATCAGAGTTCCATGGCATTTCCATCCTTTCAGGAGGAAGGATGGTTAAGAGAAACACTCTGGCATCATCTTCTTGATTTATCTCTTCCTCTCACATAGTTCCTTTACAATTCATCAGTGAACTCTGCCAGCTTTTCCTTCCATCCTCAATTTAATAGCTTCACATTACCTCCCTATATCTACCTCAGCCCATGCCATCCTCCTTTCTCACACTGAATTTATGTTCTGGTTCTTGTCGTGACCACCCACTGTCATTTCTCAACATCATGGTCAAAGTGATCCTTTTCAAATGAATTAAGATCATATCCTTCCACTGATCTGAACCCTCCAGTCCATTTTCCAGTCGCTTCAAGGAAAAACCAGCCCTTGATCTATTCTGTTGCTACCTCTCTGAACTCCTTGATGTCCCTTCCAGCATTGTGGACTTCCCTGCTCTTGATCAAACCTACCAACTGTGATCCAGCGCCAGGTGTCCTGAAATTGTTTTTTCCTCTGCCTGCAATCTTCTTTCTTCAGAGAAAAATGTAACTGGATTCCTTACTTCATTTATACCTCTGATGAAATCCCCTATCATCAGGGATTTGTGCTAGTTATTAATTTATTATCTCCTAACTCCACACCCTTCCTTTTATGGCCTACGTGTGCTATGGAGCTAGTCTCTGAAAACTGTATTTTCTCTTTGCCAGCTGGCTCTCTGACAAGCTCTGTCAACAGGAGGCACTGGAGTGACAAGGCAAGGATGGAGGAGAAAAAAAGATTACTTTTTCCTTCATCATTTTGTTTTTATTTTCTGCGGTGGCAAATTCAGGATGGTCTTTCTGGCATCTCCTGTGGTGGTGGGCTGCTCTCCCAGTTTCTGGATGATCTCAGAGAAGTTCCCCCTTTTACTGTGGCAGCAGGAAGGTAATTTGGCAGCAGGGAGACCAGCACTTTAGAAGTCTTAATATCAATCTTGTGAGGTCCTCCCTCTAAGTTGCTTTCTTCCTTGTTCAGTTTTCCTTCAAGCCATAGGGGTAGCAGGTGTTTTCATAGTTGCTATCCTCACATATTTTAGAACTTGATTTTTACCTCTTTTGCTAGTTAATGACATTTTGCCTAGTAATTGTTTATATTTCCTTTTTTACATAGCTGCTATGTTTTTTTTTTCATTTGACTAGATCTATTTGTTCTGATTTCATTTCCCCCTGCTATATATCTGCATTTCAGCTATGCATTTGGTTTCTGAATTTCCTGATCATATCTCTAATAGGTAAGCTTCATAAAAATAGGGTCTTTGTTTCTTTTGATCATAACTTTATCTCCACACTCTACTGTATCTGGGACATAAACATTCTATGCTCACTGAAAATTTGTTGAAATAATAAATTTTTGAAAGGATAAATAAAATATCTACTATTCTATAGTTGTATACAATGATAGAAGTTCTGATAAGAACTTTAAATGCATAGTATAAAATATAGTACTTGTGTTATTCATAAGATCTTTAAGATTGTGTTTTTCTAATAGACGAAATGTGTTTTTGTTGTGGGTATATATGTTATATTTTTGCAGATCTCAATATGTGGAAATAAGTTCAAGCACTTGATGCTTCTGTGTAACGTTTACTATTGATGAAATTAAGTAGTCAATTTTGCTCATTGTGTTATTAATTTCTTCAAATTAAAATATATTTCAGTACATTTCTAAAAAAATAATACGGATCACACTTTAGGAAGACATGATTTATTCCACAAATACGTAACTAAAAACTATATGCCAGGTACTGTGCTAATATCTGGGAAATAGGAGTAAGACAGCAGAGAAAGAGACACCATGACACTTAAAATCTCAGAAAACATGGACATTATATAAACACTAAGAAATTTGTCCTGAAGCTCTGATCGAATGGAGGTCAGAGTGGGGCCTGTTCCAGGAAGAAAGATTTTCACATGCAGCAGAGCTAAGAGAGAATATGTTTTGTTGAAGAAATCAAATAAGTTCAGCTTAGCAGCATCACAGAGAATCAGAATATAATGGAGAATGATGAGCTGAGTGACTTAAGAATGAAACAAAACCCAGATTACAGAGAGCTATACAAGCGCTCTATCATCCTAATGGAATCCACTGAAAGATATTAAGTTGAAAATATTATGGTCAATTCAAAATTTGGAAAATCATGAGGATTATAGTGTGGAGAACAGATTGGTGCGAGTTAAACTGTCTGCAGGAGTCAAACATAGAGTCTGTACTAGTAGGCAAGGAAAAACATCGAGGGTATGAAATAGGGCTGTGACAGGTGGGATTTTTAGAGAAGTAGACAGGGTAAAGATCTATTTAAAATTCCAAATACAGGGGATCCAGGTGACTCAGTAAGTTAAGCATCTGCCTTCGGCTCAGGTCATGATCCCAGGGTCCTGGGATTGAGTCCCAAGTCAGGCTCCCTGCTCAGCAGGGAGCTTGCTTCCCTTCCTCTCTCTCTGCCTCTCCCCCAGGCTTGTGCTCTCTCTTGCTCACTCTCTCTCTAATAAATAAATAAATAAATAAAATCTTCAAAATTAAAAAAAAATAAATAAATCATCAAATACAAACCATAGAAATTGAACAGAAATGTTGTTAAAGGACAAATGAACTCCGCAGAAGACAGAGATATCAATCAGAGCCCACCTATAGCTGGATGTCATAACTACAAAATACAGAGACCAAAACCAAGTCCTTCCTATTAAATACAGAGCCATAAATAAGAAATGAAGCCTGGAGCTATAGGATTAAAGAAAATGTAATTATTAATTTATTCATGCATCAAATATTTACTAGGTAATTCATTATAGCACTAATGAGTGGTCATATTAAGGAAGAGGTATAAACACTAAGCAACTTCTCAGCATCTTCAGAATTACTACAGTTCTTTCCTAACAAGACCCATCACTTGTGACAACTTTAGCTTTTTGTGACTCGTGCTCTGATCAACAGTGTTCCTTGTTGCCAAACTTCAGCTAATGGTGGAATCAGTAAACTATCTCAAAGAATAAGAGGAATGAATGGAATTTTTATTTCCCTGGGTCCCACTTTGGGGTACCTCCCCCAAGGTTAGACTGCATCCTTCTACCAAAGGCCATAGATCCTATCAGAACTCTATCATCCATTATTATCTGGATCTTTATAATTGCTTTCTAGCCTGACACTTCAGACTTGAATTTTTTTAAATAGATGATGTCCTTGAAGCTAAAATGTCTAAATATGGGGATCACCACAACTCCTATGCAGTGCAAGAAATAGCTCTTCCACTCTATGAGCCAATTATGCAAAAATTGATTGCATCAACATTTTAAATTTTCTTGCTGGACAGCTGATATGAATACTTATAAAAGTTGAGTGAAGTTATAATCAGTCATAGAAATATTTGGTTCTGGAATTAAACTCAATTTAGTGGAGGAAAAAAAATGTTTACAAAAGGTAAAATATAGAAAATAAAGTTTCATGTCCCTTGTTTGGAACTAGCAGACAGACTCTGTGTTGAAAATCTGTGTGCAGGAGATTGATTAAAGGAAGTGTTCAGAATTAACATTTTGAAAGGAGAGGGGAGAAAACAGGGTTCAGCAAAAGGAGAAGTAGAGATGTGATGTAGTTCAGTGGGACCCTATGGGGAGTTCTGACGATGGTATGACCTTTCAGAGCTTTTCATATTGGGTTTAGAGGGTTTGGCCTTTATACTCCAATTTTATCCAGTCTTTGGAAGCAGATATAGAATAGGGAGCTTGATCTTGGGCAAGAAACCTCACTTCAGCCCTAGAGGCAGTCCCCATAGAAGCTGTCAGCCAGCAGAACTTCCAGAAGGTGGGATAACACATTTTCCTTCTGGAAAGTGGATCTTAGCAATGTGTCCTACCATCTACCATGTTTCATATTCTACTTCCAATATGTAACCTTTAAATTTTGTATATTTAATTCCAAGTGCTATTTTGTCTATAGATTTAGTCTTTGAATCATCTGCTTATTCTTCCAGAAGTTTAACTCAATAACATATCTTCTTGTTCTCCATTTTTCATACCACTTTATCATGTCACCATCCTACCTGCCCTTAGAACCTGAAATATAAAGTTGAAACTCAGCCTGACACACCATATGTTTTAAGCTATTAATTCTGTTCACTTCAGCTTCATGACTTGTGGCTTCCCACTATGACCCACCTATTATGCCCACAGAGTCACTTGAAGATCACCAAACATGCTTTGTCTTTCCTTCCCGTCTTTTAACATGCTGGTTTTTCTGACTGACCACTCTTTCCTCTTTCCATATATAATTAAATCTTACATATATTTTAAGGTTCACTGATGTATTACATAATGTACTATGCCATGACTAATCATCACACCCCATATTCTTGCTGGTTACTTTATATATACCTTTAGGATTATTTATATTATTTTATGTAATAATTATTGGTTTACTCATAGACTGTGAGTTCTTTGTATAAAATGATCATTTATTTTATCTCTTTTGTCTCAAACATAGACCAAGATGTCTGGTGCCCAAAAGACTTCTAGGCACACAGTGAAAACATGGTAAAGGAATTTTTAAACATACCCCAAGAGCACAAACTTTACAAGGACAAAGAAAAAGATAGGTTTTCCCTGACTAGATTTTTCACGAGATATAATTGCTCAACCAATAGGAATGGTTAATAATATTGATGAAAACGATAATGGCTTGAAAATTTCATGGTCCCTGCCAGCTCTAAAGTCTAATAATTGGATATACATGTCAATAGACTTATAGAGACTAAATAAATAAATAAATAAATGGAAAACTAGAAAACGTTGCCTCCCCCACCCCCTGCCTTTTTATTTTGTTTGATTCTTCTCCAGGTAGCAACTCTGAAATTGGCTTGTAATTCTAGTAACAAGCACGGAATGCTCATAATACAGCTGACAGGGCCTTTTTTTTTGGTCCTCACTATTTTTTATTTTATGTCCAGGTAGACATAATCTCTCACTACTTGATACTGTCTGTAATAATCTTGATAATAGCCATAAAATAAATGTAGTTCATTCATTTAACAAATGCGAACTCAGAATCTACTTTGTTCTATACACCGTCACAGATATCGGAACTACAACAATGGTCAAGATGTACCCACCTTTTTGAAAACTTAGTGGAATAAAGAGACAATACACAAATAGGTATTTGATACATATTCAGCTTTTTGGTTTATAGGTGATAATTAAAAATATATATATGGCAAGGGATCAATAATAATGGAATGCAACTACATATCAATCATCTATAACAAACCAAGTGATCTGCTAGGTACTCACGAAATTTTTTTTTATCATCACAAATAACAAAAGAGGTAGTTTTTTAAAAATTATTATTATTCTAGTAAGACCTTTGAAACTCAAATGTTAAACTAAGAAATGATAATCTAGTAGCAGAGGAGGCCATCAAAAACAGGCGCCCTTAGAAAAACCCACGACACTTCAAAAGACCTTCAACTGTTGCAATTCAGCCTTCACATGGATTTTTAGTTTATTTTGCTATTCCCTTCAAGGTCAGCTCAGAACCTCCAATAGCACCAATCAATTCACTCAAGAGGTAGGTGTAAAGGGAGGAAGATGTAAACTTTTTCAGCAGCAACAGCTAAAGTAAGCTTCTGGACAGTAAGCAAGTCACCTAGTACTTGCTTACTGTCCAGATGTTAAAGAAAAAAAAAAAAAAAAAGATTCCTTTTTTTTTTTTTAAGATTTTATTTATTTATTTGATAGACAGAGATCACAAGTAGGCAGAGAAGCAGGCAGAGAGAGAGGGGGAAGCAGGCTTCCTGCTAAGCAGAGAGCCCAATGCAGGGCTTGATCCCAGGACCCTGGGATCATAACCTGAGCCAAAGGCAGAGGCTTTAACCCACTGAGTCACCCAGGTCCCAAGAAAAAAGATTCTTTATATCACTCCAAGACTACAGTGAGGCAGCAAAAGGAAAGTCGTAAGAAATAAGAACAATAACAACAACAAAAAATAATCGAATCGAATTTAACAAGTTTTAATTTCCATGTTTCAATCTTTTCCAGGACACCTAAACAAATGCTCTGGACCTGTTCTAGGAAACACATGTTTATAAGCCAGGTTCTTTTTTTCCCCCCATAATATATAAATATAGAGCTAGAAATATAACAGATGCTCAAATGTTGTAGTGGTTTTATGAAAGCTAACAGCAAAGCATTAAACATATCTAAACTTGCCTGCAACTACTTTGCATTTATATAGCACTCAATATATTTGAAAAACATATTTTTACCATTACCGAAGTAAGCCACCCTGCAAACCTTCTCATTTTGCAAATGAATAATAAAATGTCACACAAAGGAGCTAGGATCACTGAATTTTAGATGGAGAAGAGACTTATGGGTTTTATTCAGCTTAACGTTCTTATTTTATAGATGAGACAAATGAGTCCCTGAGTGGACAGTTGATTTGCTCAAGGTCACAGCAGTTTTCAATGGCACAATTTAACCTAAAAGCAGTGTGCCTTTTTATTGCTAGTCCAGAACTTTTGTAGTGACCACTACGATTATATTTATATGTAGTACAGACTTTAGGCATCTATTGAATTACAAATGTTCAAAAGCCTAGCAAATAGGATGCACTTAAAATAAGTGTTGAATGAATAAATCCTCCCTAGGTCTACCCATAGCTTCAGAGGGCATGGGCTTTTGCTCTGCATCCTTAAATCCTCTCCTTCTTAGTTGATTGCAATAGAGAGGGCCCCACCTAAATAAAATTCTGAACACCAGTATGAAGACTAACTCACAGAAACAACATTTTTCTGTGTTAGTTATGACTGAGAATGAATGAAGTCAGGTGGGGCCAACTCCATTTGGTTGGTCCTTGCCAGGCAAAGTAAAGGAGGTAATATAAGGAGGGTTAAAAATAAAACAGAGATAATATTTAATTAAGGTTACATGGCATTATAAATCTCATGCCACAGGATAAAGAGGGAAACAGTTGATGAACCCAATAAAAACTCAATCACCTGTGTCTCCAGTGATTTATGAATGAGGAAGAAGAGGCCAGGGACCTCAGATAAGGGAAAGTCTAGAGGACATCTTTCTAGTTATGTCTTTTCCTTCATCTTCCTTCATCCGTATTGCCTTTGGAAGATAACTGCCTTGTTCTCAGAAAATGAAGCCTAAGACAAAATCTTATATGCTATTTTGTTGTTGCTAGGCAGTATAATTTAAAAGAAATAGGAGTGGGGCACCTGGGTGGCTCAGTCTGGGAAGCCTCTGACTCTTGATTTCAGCTCAGGTAATGATCTCAGGTCCTGAGATGGTCCAGAGCCTCCATTGGGCTCTGGCTAGGCTTGGAGTCTACTTGAGATTCTCTCTCTCTCTCTCCCTCACCAACCCCACTCCCCCACCCCACTTGCATGCACATGCTCTTTCTCTCAAAATAAAAAAATCTTTGAAAAAAAAAAGTGAGAGAGAGAGAAAAGAAACAGGAGTGACAGAAAGGCAATTGGGGTGGGAACCACTGTTTCCTCAACTCATGGAACTATATTAAAAGCAGATATGTGACCAAATGACTGACCTCATCTGACAGCCTCCTCCATAACGGCTCTTGAAAAATTATACCATTTTTCAGATGATTCTTGATGTACAATTAAATCTTCACCTCCAAACACAATAAATATATGCTCTACAAGAATGATATTAACAGTTTCAAGCAACAATACACTCATCTGTCTACCTGACCAGTGGATCCTAGTCACAGAACATCACATGGAACAAATCTCAATCACAATGTTTGGAAAAACCCAAACTTCTTGTTAAAGACATTTTTTGGCTGAGATGCTCATCATATGTATAAATATGTATCTAAATATAAGCACAAAGGGATTGACAACTTTGGTAATAAATGGGACACCTCAAGCACAATGGAGTTTTCCAGAAAGAGTGAGGGTTTGGAAGACACAATGACTATGTGTACTCATGAGTGTGTGTGCACGCACATGTAGAAAAACAGTGCAAAATGTCGATTAAAGGATGGGCTACAAATAAGAATCTTCACTTGCAAATCTGCCAAGATCATCCTGAAGTTTCTTTCTTTTTTTTTTTTAAAGCTTTTTTTTTTTTTTTAAGATTTTATTTATTTATTTGACAGACAAAGATCACAAGTAGGCAGAGAGGCAGGCAGAGAGAGAGGAAGGGAAGCAGGCTCCCTGCTGAGCAGAGAACCCGATATGGGGCTCCATCCCAAGACCTGGGGATCATGACCTGAGCCGAAGGCAGAGGCTTTAACCCACTGAGCCACCCAGGTGCCCCTGAACTTTCTTTCAAGTGTACCTGTGTCCTTCTGGGGGTAGCCTCTTACATAACTCATTTGTAGGAAATGAGGTTTCCCAGTTTTAACATGTGGGAGGTGCTGGTACCTCTCCATCCCACTCTGCCTTGATTATTTGGCCTGACAGGGAGGGGGCTCTTGATTTAAAAAAATAAATAAAAATTTTAAAAAATGTAAAAAGATGTTTCAATTTTCTAGAAAATTCGCTGTCCTTTTTTGCTCATTTGAGGGCACAGATGAGCCATCGTCCCTATTGCTGTCATATTATTTGTGAAGTAAAAGGATGCATGGAAAGCAGCAAGAACTGAAACCATACAAAATACCATTTACCATTTACTAGTAAATGTAGAGCTCTCATTAAGCTTGATTTCAGAGGTGAAAGTGCAGGAAACGCCCATGGCTAGAATAAAAGTGAGAGCAATTCTGTGCCTACACACCCTGTAAGAGGCCATCTGTCCCCTTTGGGAAACACAATGATTGCAAAGACTCAAAGTTACTATTATAATATTTATTATATCCTAGTTTTCAATAATTTTATTTGGCCTGCAGAAACAGAGTTATGGGCAGTTGTGCCCGCCATCAATAAAAGCTTAATGAGAATAAAATTGATCTCATCAATTCCCTGTCACTGCCAAGCTTACTCTACCCCAAATCTGCTCTTCATTCAAATTCCTCCTTCTGGGCGGGCCAGTCATGGTATCTCTTTTTCTCACGATCTTTATCCAAGGAAAACTGCCCAGCTATATGCCTTAGTCTCAAGGGAGCAGCAGAGGGAGGTCTCCAGCTGATTTAACACTTCCATCAACCATAGCACCTTGGACCTGTGGTAGGCATTTAACGCAATGGCGATCTATTGTAAAATTGGGCCAGGTATTTGTCTCCCAATATCCATTCTCATTTTCCCTTCTAGTAAACCAACCCCAGTTTTTAACTAGGAACACAGCTATGCAACTAACTGATTACATTCTTTTGCTGCTTAGAATCATGACTAAATTCTGTCAATAAGAGGAATGAAAAAGATGCGCATGCAAATTTTTCGAGTTATGGGAAGGTTCTCCTTTCCCTTTTCTTTTCTGGTGCCTGGAAAGTGAGCATAATGGCTGAAGTGTCGCAGCCATATATTACCTTGGAAACAGAAGCCACATGACAAAGGATACTGCGTTCCTAACATATCTTTCAGGCTTTACCACCTCCAAACTTCTTTAATGTGAAGAAAATAAACATTACTTTATTTAAGCTTATTGATTTTTGAGGCTTTCCTATCCCAAAGTATTCTAAGATATCATTTGCCCGTGGCCTGTGAAAAATGGCAGCAAGCAGGAAAAAGTACAAACAGGTCCATTATACACTCTCCCTTTGAAATTCAGGACACAGATTTGGAGAAAGGGTCATTGGCTTGTAGTAGAACTACAAAGAAAAAAAAAAAAAGTTGTACCAAGACATACAGGAATAATGCCCAATGATAAGGCAGAGTCCTAAATTAAATATCAACACACTCCTGGTGCAGACAAGGCAATCTGACCTCTATCTAGCACAGCCTTGGACTGTCAATCATCTAGCCTTTAGGAACTGGCAGTGTGACAGTTTCTGGAGTTCTATTATTTATTTTTTTAAGATTTTATTTATTTATTTGACAGAGAGAGATCACAAGTAGGCAGAGACGCAGGCAGAGAGAGAGAGAGGAGGAAGCAGGATCCCTGCTGAGCAGAGAGCCCGATGCGGAACTCAATCCCAGGACCTTGAGATCATGACCTGAGCCGAAGGCAGCGGGTTAACCCACTGAGCCACCCAGGCGCCCCTCTGGAGTTCTATTAGATTCCATACTCCTTTTCCATCATGTACGTTATTATTATGAATCCCTATTATAGGAACAAATTTTTTAAGAATAAAGTTTCACACAGTTGTTTTCCTTTCATGATCTTCTTAGAGTATTTATGAATGTATGTGTTTTCTCTGTCCCTTCCATATAATATTGGCCAAAACCTAAGGCTCTAACTTCATAATATCTCCAGAAGGGATTTTTTCCCTTTTCTATTCCTGGTAAGCCTATAGATAGATACTATAGGTTTCTGTTGGATCATTCTCTGCTGCCTAGACAATTGGCATTGACTCTGTTTTGTTTGTTTGTTTGTTTTGTTTTTCTTTTTCCCCCTAAATAAAGGTCAGGTGATAGACTTTATGGGCAAGGGAATGCTTCACCACCCCAACCTGGTTTAACTATCCTATATACAATTGAATACTTTATCCTATAATGTTGGACTACCCCATCTCTGAACAAAACAAATTTAAAAAGATTCCTCAAGACTTCCCATAAAATTAAATACAAAAGCTTTAGTCTGACATTCAACATCCCCTTTGTCACCCACTGTAGACTTACTGTACCTGATGCCTCATTCCATGGCCTCTCCTAGACCTCTATCCTACCAACTTCCAAGAGCATCCTATTTCCTGTTTTCACTATGGCCAAAATTAAATCATCCTTCAAGTCCCACTTCAAATATGTCTTCCATGGAGACTCCCTGCTTCCTCTCTCAATTAGATATAATTTCACATTTGAAATCTGAAGTTTCTTCTTTGTGACACTGGATAATTGTTTGTCACCCAATCAACTATATATGTTTTTCCCTTTTGGAAGACAGGGTCTGGCTCCCACTTTTTTCTGGGTTATACTTATATTGTTTGTAAATGTTACATGTGTTCAGTTGAATTGCATGCATTCTTGCTGTCTTTATTAAATTCTTTCCCTAGAACAAAGTAGTGAAGACCCTGTTCTCAATATTCTAATCAACAGAACTAAATTTAATACCACAGCTTGTGTAGCCATGCAAAACACAAGGTTTATGAAGAATGATTCTCTCTCTCTCTCTCTCTCTCTCTCTCTCTTCTTTAAGATTCATTAATTTGAGGGCACCTGGGTGGTTCAGTTGTTAAGCGTCTGCCTTCAGCTCAGGTCATGATCCCAGGGTCCTGGGATCAAGCCTCACATCAGGCTCCCTGCTCAGCTGGAAGCCTGCTTCTCTCTCTCTGGCTCCCCCTGCTTGTATTCCCTCTCTCGCTGTCTCTCTCTCTGTCAAATAAATAAATAAGATACTTAAAAAAAAAAAAAAAAAAAAAAGATTTGAGGTGTCTGGGTGGTTCAGTGGGTTAAAGCCTCTGCCTTCAGCTCGGGTCCTGATCCCAGGGTCCTGGAATCAAGTCCTGCATTGGGCTCTCTGCTCAGCAGGGAGCCTGCTTCCCCCTTCCCTATGCCTGCCTCTCTCAAGTAAATAAATAAAATCTTTTAAAGAAAAGATTTTATTTATTTGAGAGAAAGAGCTCATGAATTGAAGACAGGGAGAGGGAGAGAGAGAATTTCAGACTCCCTTCAGAGTGCAAAGCCAGAGTGGGGCTCCATCTCAGGATCCATAAGAGCATGACCTGAGTGAGCAGAAACCAAGAGCTGGATGCACCCAGGTGCTCCAAGAATGCATCTTTTAAAACTCAGCATTTATGAATGAAAATTATAGATCAAGTGAGGAAGGAATGTAGAAGTTCAGTTATTTAAATTACATGGTGGCTTAAATGTTATGAGGAAATTCAATTCCTGATCAAGTCCTAAAATAAACTAGACACATTCTTATTATTTGCAGACCTTCTCTGTTCTCCCCTCATCCCCAAAGGAAATTAGGGGATTCCAGAAGCATACTGTGAATTAAAGAAAAACAATGGAACATTTGAGCCAACAATTAACTCCTGCCAAGATTCTTTGTTGAGAATGGAAATGATCTAAGACTAGGCAAGAAGGAAAGAATTTTTGCCACATTCATGGAGAAACAAACTAGAAATCTGATTAATAACAGCAGAGTTTGTAGTTAGATAAGAGTTCAGATCCTGGATGTGCTGCTTTCTATATACGTGAATGTGGACAAGCGGCTTTACCCTCCTAAAAATGCACAGGTTCCTCATACGTGAAATGACAGTACTTCTTTTTTCACTGGAGTGTGAGAATCAGGGAAGACAATAAATATAGAGAGAATCAATTTCACCATGCAGGGTACATAGTTGCTGCTCTACAAATTATTGTCATGTGATTGTTTGTACTTGTGTATCTTTGCCTTTAAGACTTAGACTAACTTAAAGAAGAGACCTGTGATTTATCATGGTTAGAATTAAAATGACAAGTGCCCCTCATGTTCATTTCTAGGTAAGGCATTGTTTCAGCCTTTTCCTAAACATTCTGCCAGTGTTAATGCGTCCTAAAATATAAGTGATTTCCAGAAGGAAACCAAATCACAGTCATTAATAGATTAGAAATCCATTAAGTTATGTTGCTGATACAAGATTCCCTTAAGCAATGAAAAATAATTTTCTTTTTTTTTTTTAAGATTTTATTTATTTATTTGACAGACAGAGGTCACAAGTAGGCAGAGAGGCAGGCAGAGAAAGAGGAAGGGAAACAGGCTACCCGCTGAGCAGAGAGCCCAATGCGGGTCTCGATTCCAGGACCCTGGAATCGTGACCTGAGCCGAAAGCAGAGGCTTTAACCCACTGAGCCACCCAGGCACCCTGAAAAATAATTTTCTGAACAGATTTTGAATGTACCTCTGTTCAGTGAATTTTCCTATTTAAAGAAATATCATAGGCTCACATTAACAAAGATCCTAGAGCTTACCTAGGACTTCCAGGTCCTTCTCATTGATAATTCCACCAAGACTTGCAACAGAAGAGAAATTCCCCATTAGTTCATGAACTTTTATGCTTACAGAAATAGGTACCCTTTCTTGCAACTTTCAATAGACACCTTTAACGTATTTCCTCTGAATGAAGTAAATAATGACGAACTCCAAATTTCAGAAGGTCCTTAAAATATACTTGGCACAATGATTTAACAGTATGAGTCAGAGGCCTTTCCATATAAATATTTCACAGCTCTAAAGTGTCTGTAATGTTACTTCACTCATAAGTGGGCAATTAGATACGTATTGTCAAACAGAATGAGCATCAATCTTCCACTGCTTCTAAGTAATGCACGCTTTTTAATGTACTGTTATCTGCTAGTCACTCCCAGATGTATGAGAAGATTTTATGAGTATTATGTATTTTTTGGTTCTTAAGGATGGAAACTGTGGGAAAAAGAAACTAAAATACTCAACTAGTCCCTCCACCTGCAATGTTGTTACTCTTCTATCATCAATGCAAACTAAGAGAACCAGGAAAAAAGGGAAAGTAAATCAAAGTGAAAATGAGAGAAGCTATAAAATATATTTCCAGAGTTTACAAAAAAAAAAAAAAAAGGTGTACCCCATACATATAAGTGATTGAATGATTTACTATTATTTGATGACTAATAGAAAAAAACAAATTTAATTACAGTGAAAAGAAAGGAGTGTGGGGCATGAACAATTGGGTAGAAATGGTGCCTGCTGTAGGAAGATCTAGAAGGACGTAAGCACAATACACAACCCAGGCAGTGCGCTCTATGTCTCTCATCTGTATTTTCCTGTACATTTTGTCTTTATTCTCTTTCTTGCTAGAGACTACCCTTCTAAGCCCACATGGAAGAATAGAGCAACCTTTAGGTCTAAAGTTCTCTAATTACTTAAAGAGATGGAACCAATCTTGTTGTTTTCTTTCTCAATTCATCTGTCAGTCTCTGTATTCATCCTCCCCTCGCATGCTTCTGCCTTTTACTGAAATCTCTTACGTACTGAACTTCAGATGGCCTAGACTGAATCAGAAGTCTATTCATGACCTGGAGAACTGTGTCTGGCAGCAAAGATGTGACTGCAGAGGACCACCTTTGCTGACAGTTGCCGAGTGGCAAGGCTGAAAGATCAGACCAGCAGCATCTCCATCACAACCAGGACCTCAGGAGTCATGCTATGCTTGCTAAACCATAAACAATATGTGTGTTTCAGAGACCTAAGACCTTCCTGGGAGACAGACTATATGTAAATAAGTTAAAATACCACTGAAAGATCCTAGAAAAATAACCAACATATATACCTCCTTATATTTCCTACCAACTAAAACACCCTGGACATTATGTGAAACAAATGTTAAGAAGACTATAAAAAGTAGAGGGAAAAAAGGTGAGCTGGAACATTGTGTCCCAAGGGAAAAAAGATTGGGAGTGCATGGAGTTTTTGCCTCAAATATCCTATACTTAGAGCTGAAGAAGCCAGCAACCCAGAAATGCCAACAGTCACCAAAACCAAAAAGACGTGGAAAAACACGCTCTCTCTAACCAAAACCAGGAAAGAGAAAACTTAGCTAAAGAGAAAATGTTTGGACAATAACTGCTCTAATCCAGTCAAATACCACAAGAAAAAAAGAAAAAATGATGGCTCACATCCACCTATGCCAGCAAAGTTGACTGAATAG
Source organism: Mustela lutreola (assembly GCF_030435805.1). Lineage (NCBI taxonomy): Eukaryota > Metazoa > Chordata > Mammalia > Carnivora > Mustelidae > Mustela > Mustela lutreola. Next base: position 253,018,592 of record NC_081290.1, on the reverse strand, counting down.
TTAGACTTTCATTCTATTAGGAAGTACCCAAAATACCCACTGGTATTATGTCAGAGAAGACCAAATAGGGAGCCAGGACATTCATCACACATATGAGGTCTAGAATGCTCCCCTTAGATATAAATAGTAAGTTTAAATGTACAACGATCTATAAAATTTGGTAAAAAAATAAAATAAAATCTTCAGCATTTCGGATAGGCAAAGTGTTTCCAGACTTGACACTAATAATATGATACATAAAAGGAGAACAATTGATGAGTTGGACTTTATAAATATTTTAACAACTATTTATCCATAAAATCCACTAAGAGGGTGAAAAGACATTCAACAGGCTGTGAGAAAACATTTGCAAATGTTGTATACAGAAGAATAGTATCTAGAATATTGAATTTTCAAAATTCAAGAAACATAGTCTGAAAATGAACAAAAGACAAGAGATATTTTACCTACAATGATACACAGATTATAAATAACCACATGAAGAAATGGTCAATATTATCAGCCAGTAGGTAAATACAAATGAAAAACATTATAGGAAACTACTATATACTTATCAGAATTGTTAAAACTTAAAAAAAAAAAAACAAACACAAAAACCTAATGTTAGCCAGATGTAGAGCAAGAGGATCATTCATACATCACTGGTGGGAATGTGAATGGTGCAACCAAGTTGGAAAATGGTCTGGCAATTTATTAAAAACAAAAGAAAACAACAACAACAACAACAAAACCTCAAAACAAAACAAACAATCAAAAAAAAAATAAAAACCTAAACTAAATATGCAACTAACATATGATCCAGCATTATAATCCTGGACATTTATCCCAGATAAAGACTTGTGATCACTGGAAAATCTCTGCCCAGAAGTTTAGAGAAACTTTATTCTAAATAGCCTCAAACTGGAAATAATCCAGATGTTCAAAAGACAAATGGCTAAATAAACTATGATAGACCTATGCCATGGAGACTGCTCAGTAATAAAAAGAAAAAATTCGTACATGTTTATTGGACAATTTTTTTTTTTAAAGTTATTCTGGATGAAAAAGGCAAATCCCAAAAGGTTACTTATTATATGATTCCATTTATATAATATTCCTGAAATGATGAAATTACAGAAATGGAAAACAGATTACTGTTTGCTGGGGGTCAAGGTGGGTGTGGCTGTCAAAGAGCAACATGAGGGATCTTTGTGGCCACAGAATGTTGAGTCTTAACTATATCAATGTTATCAATGTCAGTATTTGGTCTTGGTATTATGCTACAGTGTTTTAGGATGTTACTGTTGGGAAAAACTAGGTAAATGGTACATAGGATCTCTAGATTATTATACCTGCATGTGAATCTACAATTATCTTAAAGTTAAAACACCAATAAAATTATCAGGAACCATACAAGGAGTAAAACAACTACCAAATAAATGAAACATAAATGCAAAGATTGAACATGTGACCTAATGTATACAGACTGTTCTTTAGTGACCCACAAAAAGTAGAGACCTGCACAGAGTCCTGAATTAGTCACTTAAAAAAAAGACAAGGAAAAATGAAACGCATTCCAGGTAGAGTAATACAGTGGCTAAAAGATGGAAACAAGGATACACACAACTGTGGCAAAGGGTACTGGATCCACGAGTGTCAATGACTGGCAGATTAGATCATAAAATTAAGTGATTCAGGGGGCACCTAGGTCAGTCATTAGGCATCTGCCTTAGGCTCAGGTCATGATCCCTAGGTCCTGGGATCAAGCCCTACATTGGACTGCCTCTCCCACTCCCCCTGCTTGTGTTCCCTCTCTCACCGTCTCTCTCTCTCTCTCTCACAATTAAATAAATAAGTAAAATCCTTTTAAAAAATAAATACATAACATTAAGTAATTCAAGATAGCTTATTTTTCTGCCAGGATTCACCAAGTCAGGTGATGGAGTTCCAGTACTACATATCACTTCCCTCTCAAAGTCTAATTAATCACTTACCAAATGAGTCCTTTAACAGCTCATTCGCCTTCCAGAAAACTCTCTAAATCCCAGGTCTTCTCTGAAAGTCTCATTCAATAATACTTATAACCACATATGGTCTTTATCATTTTATCTTAAGACTATTATAGGCCCTGCAAGTATTAATTCTGTGGGTATAATTGGAACTTCCTTCTGACAAAATAAATCTTACTTTCTCACCTACTCCCAGTACTGCTCAATTAATTCATCTTTAGAGCTTCCCTCATTGTGGCAACTAGATTTTTTTTTTTAAATGCTAAAGAACCTTTTTTTTTTTTTTTAAACATAATGGGTGAAGAACAGTTCTTCAAATATGCATATTTAAAATTTTGAAATGAGATGTTAAATGGGAATAAAATGTCCAGCATAGGGGATATAGCTAACCTTAACATAATAGTGTTGTGTGGTGACAGATAGTTGCTGTATTTGTGGTAAGAGGGGCACCTGAGTGGATCAGTGGGTTAAGCCTCTGCCTTCAGCACAGGTCCTGTTCTCAGGGTCCTGGGATCAAGACCCTGCAGCGGGCTCTCTGCTCAGCAGGGACCCTACTTGCCCCTTCCTTACTGGTAATCTCTCTTTCTCTCTGTCAAATAAATAAAGAGATGTCTTAAAAAATTAAAAAAAATAAAGTGTGTATTTGTGGTGAGCACAGCATAGTAACATGGAGATTTGTGGAGTCATTGTGTTGTGAACCTGAAACAATGTAACACTGCATGTCAACTATACTTCAATTAAAAAAAAAAAAAACAAGATGTTAAGAATCTATCCCATAAACAGAACTTTGAAATAGATGAAGCATTTGGCTGGGTTTGAAATCCTGCTAACACACCTCATTTTGAAAAGAAAGATTTTCCTGAATTCAACAAAAGTAACATCTGTGGATGTCCCTGAGATACACTTATTTCTAGTCATTTTTATTTCTCACCAAATAGCTTTAATCATAACTACTTATAGAGCATCAATAATTTATATATTATTGAAATATGTTGTTAATCTCATAACCAGATAGAATCCAGTTATATGACATTATAGTATTTCATTAGGTTATTGTTTCCAGTCACTGGCTGAGTTGTTAGCTTTTTAAAAGTGAAATGGTGTTAAAAAAAAAAAAGGCACTTTTCAACTACTATAATTATCCCTTATATCTAAATATTAAATGTAAATTCTCAAAGTGTTATTCATTGATACTGTTTTGTTTCACCTCCAAACAACAGTTTTATCAGGAAAGAATTGGTCATCAAGTTTGACAGGTGAATAATGGATAAAGACACTGAGAGACATTTTGTGAGTTTCTGAGGGTTCACACCTAATGTCAGACTTGGGATAAAAACCCACAATCTTATAAAGTAGATGGACTGGGGACACCTGGGTGCCCCAGTCAGTTAAGTATCTGCCTTCTACTCATGTCAGGACTCCAGGGTCCCTGGATCCAGCCCAGGGAGCCTGTTCACTTCTCTCCCTCTGCCATTCCTCCAGTTTGTGTGAGCATTCTATCTCTCTCCCTCTCTCTGACAAATAAGTAAATGAAATCTTAAAAAAAAAAAAAAAAATAGCACACTGGCATTTGATTATCTACCATGCCACTAGAACGCAGTTTTGTCTCATTTTATCAAGGAAAAAGCCCAAAGAGCTCATGTTCCATCTACTCACACATATAGAATTTGAGGATCAGAGGGACAAGTTAATTTACCTAAAAATAACCCTTCTCATATGAGAGCTGGGATTGGAATTTACATTTTCTGACTTCCAGTTCCACACACATCCTTCCCACTTCTAACTATAAATAGTAACATTATTTTATGTGTATTAAACATATGATATATAGAAAGAATTGGTCTGTTTGTTTTTTTTTAAGTTGAGTATAATTAACAGAAAATACCTATTAGTTTCAGGTGTACATTCTAGTGACTCAGTCTTTTTATATATTGTGAAATGATCCCTGTCATAAGTCTAGTTACCATCTTTCACTATGCTAAGTTATTCAAATAGTTTGACTATTCTCTAGGCTGTACATTACATTCCTGTGACTTACGTTATAGCTGAAAGTTGCAACTTTTAATTCCCTTCACCTAGGTTGCTCACACCCAACCCCTCCCTTCTGTTAACCATTTCCTTTATCAGTCTGTTTTGTTTATTCTTTTGTTTAAATTCTACATAAGTGAAATCAAATAGTATGTCTTTCTCTTTCTCTGACTTATTTTACTTAGCATAATATCCTTCATGTCCAACCAAGCTGTCACATATGGCAAGATTTCACTTTTTATGGCTAATATTCCATTGTTACACACACCACATCTTTATCCATCATTATCCATTCATCTATCAGTGGACCCTTAAATAATTCTATATCTTGGCTATTGCATATAGTGCTGCAAAGAACAGAGGGGTGCATATAGTTCCTCCAATTAGTGCTTCTTCTTCTTTTTTTTTTTTTCCAGGTACATACCGAGAAGTGAAATTGCTGGGTCATGTGGCAGTTCTGTTCTCGTCCAATTTCTGTATCTATGTATCTATGTAGGTCTTCTTTGGGAAAATGTTCAAGCTTTTTTTTTTAAAGACAGAGAACATACACAAAGTGAGAAGAAGAGAGAGGGAGGAGCAGATTCCCCGCTGAGCAGGGAGCCTGACTGTGGACTTGATCCCAGGACCCCTGGGATCATAGCCCTAGCCAAAGGTTGATATGTAACCAACTGGGCCACCCAGGCAACCCCCCGCTCCCCTCCCATCCATTTTGCTATTGAGTGGTATATTTTCTTTAAACACTTCGGATATTAAACCTTTATCAGATGTATGACTTTGCAAATATCTTCTTCCATTTAGTAGGTTGACTTTTTGTGTTGATTTCCCTATGCTGTGCAAAGGTTTTATAGATTGAATGCAATCTTATTCAACTCTTTTAGCTTTTGCTGCTCTTGTCTGGGAAGATTGATCCAAAGAAATATTGCTAAGAGCAGTGTCGAAGAGCTTACTGCCTATGTTTTCTTCCAGAAGTTTTATGGTTTCAGGTCTTACATTCAAGTCTTTAATCTGTTTTTTAATTTATTTTGTATATGGTATAAGATAGTGGTGCAGTTTCCTTCTTTTACATTTGGCTGTCCAGTTTTCCCAATGCCAGTTATTGAAAAACCATCCTTTTCCCATTGTATATTCTTGCCTCCTTTGTCATAGATTAATTGACCATATATGTACAGGATTATTTCTGGACTCTCCATTCTATTCCCTTGATTTATAGGTCTGTTTTCATGCCAGTGGCTTACTGTTTTGAGTGATTTTTAATGACTATTGTTTTGTCACCTGCAAAGAACCTTTGTCCTAAGGTAATAAGAATGCCCCATTTCAATCAGAAGACTCCCCCAACATTTCTTCTTTTTAACGGGAACTGGGAGAGAAAAGCCTCTTTTTCCTTGATCATGAAACTATAAGATTATGAGCCTGGGATTAGGCAGCCAGCTCTCCTGTATCATGGAGAATTTTTGTCTCATGGAACAAAGAAAAAATTGAGAGAAAACAGATTTAGAGGAAACACTATTATTTTAAAATCCCTGTTTCCAAATATCCCTAAAGACAGACTATATAGGCTACAGTTTTGATAGGTTAACCACTCCTTATTTTTTTGCTTTGTTTTGTTTCAATTAAAGATAGCTTTGCTAATAAAGATACAAAAAAAACCACATTGTTTCATTCAAACTTAAAGCCAAACATAAGATAATTCATTCATTCATTCATTATTACTTAAATCTTACGCATCAGGTGCCGCTCCAGGTGCTGACAGAAGAGTGAAACATATCAGGTCAAGTGCCTTGTCCTTGCTCTCATTATAAGGTGAAGAAATTAAGGCACAGAGAATTGGTCTTACCCAAAGGTTTGGCTTTAGTTAATGGCAAAGCAAGAAACAGAAACCAGGTTTGTCCGAGGTTCAGAGTTCATGTTCTCACTGTTTGAGAATCATAATGAGGGGTGCCTGGGTAGCTTAGTGGGTTAAAGCCTCTGCCTTAGGCTCAGGTCATGATCCCGGGTCCTGGGATGGAGCCCCGCATCAGGCTCTCTGCTTAGCAGGGAGCCTGCTTCCCCCTCTCTCTGTCTCTGCCTGCCTCTCTGCCTACTTGTGATCTCTGTCAAAAAAAATACATAAAATATTTAAAAAAGAAAAAAGAAAAAAAAAAAGAGAATCGTAATGAGACCAGTTTCTCCCTTCCATTTAACCTCCATTTGAACCTAAATGTTCATTAAACTTTATTCATGGCTACTTAAAATAGGAATATTACATGGGTTGGGGGAAAGTATCTAGTTTTGAAACTTATCAACTGAACGCTATCTTCTTTGCTAAATCTAAGATAGATGGAATTAAGAGAAAATTGATCCTCAGGGAAGTCACTCTGAGGACATTATCCCATATTGAAGTTTATATCTTATAGGACTGTATTATCTCCCAGGTTGATAAATGTGTAACATATATTTCAGATTCTTTATCTCAAGTTTAGAAAACTAACCTTGCTGAGAGAGATCTTAGTGCCAATTCCATTTGGCAGCCAAACTTACAGACTTTTCTTTTCTTTTTTTTTTTTTTTTTTTTTAAGATTTTATTTATTTATTTGAGAGGGGGATAGAGAGAGAGAAAGAGAGCGCGTATGCGTGCCAGGGCAGGGGACGGAAGAAGCAGAATCCCTGCTGATCAGGAAGCCCAGTGTGAGGCTGGATCCCAGGATATTGGGATCAGGACCTGAGTTGAAGTCAGACGCCAAAGAGATGAAGTTTGGTAAAATAGGGAATTTGAAATGTTTTGTGAATACACGGTCGTATAAAAAAGACTTGGTTATCAGACACCTTCTGAAACTGTGAAACCAGCAAGAGAGATGCATCATCAAATGCAGAAGAATGAGAAGAGAAGAGAAAGATAATCTCAGAAAGATAATCTCAGAAAGATGGATAGATGGAACTGGTCAGTGAAAGCTACTACCAGAGGGGTATCCAAAAGCTTATTATGAATTGGTAATATCTAGTATTTCAAATTAAGTTTTAGTGCATGTCTGTACTGTAAACCTCTCTTTAGAGATTTTCATTTCTGGGAGTGAAGTAGAATCATTATCCTATAACAAATCTTACTAGAAAAATCATAAAAATTCAGGATAATATATAGTAAAGATATTTCTAAGTTTGTTGTTGTATTTTCAAGAAAGTGAAGGAAATCTTCAGGGGCTAAAATCAAAGAAGAGACTGTAGCACAGAGCAAGACTACATTAAGTAGCTTAAACTTGTGTGGTAATCTAAGTGACCCAAGAGTTTCAAGTTTATTGGCTATGTAGAGATAATGAGTCAGGGTCTTAGACTTCTGTAAAACAGATTTGGAACTGATATCCTTCATAGAGCCTCATCCTTGAAGGTTTCAATGACAAAGTTAAATAAAACACAATTCTACTAAGAGAAAAAGACAGTTGAGCCTTAAAACCAAGCAGAAAAAAAAAAATGTTTCCCCTAAAAAGTATTAAGTATTTTCTCTAATCAGTCACCAGTGTTGAATTTATATTCCCTGAAAATTCTATAAAAATTGCTATGGTGGTTTTAAAATATAAAAAATACCCACAGATCTGTGGGTATCTCCTCCTTCAGAAGGTGGGGTTAATCCCCTTCCCTTGGATGTGGGCTGGAGTTAATGACTTACTCATAACAGACAGAATACGGGAAAAGGATAATGTGTGGCTTCTGACACTACACCATGAAACGCATTGCAGCTTCCTCCTTGTTCTCTCTTTTGAGTCAGTCACTGTGGGGTAATCTGCCATGTTGTAGAGACACAAACTATCTTATGAGGAGGTTCATGTGAAAACAAACAGAAACATCCTGCCAAAAATAAGCAAGAATTGGAGGCCTTCTGTTGTTATATCTAGAGCAGCGAGACTGACTTAGCCTAAGTCACTGCCAATATCCCATGAATAAGCCACCTTGAAAGTAGATCCTGTAGCCTTACGCATGTCTTTAGAAGACTGAATTTTGACCAATATTTTGTACTTCTTTATACTGTAACTTCATGAGAGATCCTGAATCAAAATCACCTGGCTAAACCTTTTCTGGAATCCTGACCCACAACAGGTATCTCAGAATGTCCCAATAAATATTTATCATTTTAAGCCTCTACAATCGAAGGTAATTTGGCACAGAAAAAAAGAACATGCAGTCTCATGAAGAATTTAAATGAAAACCTTATGAAAAGCAGAAAATGCTACCCACCCCCAAACCCCTTCAGAAGCTCATGTCCTAATCCCTGGAAACTGAATATATCACCTGAACTGGTAAAGAGGAATTAAGGTTGCAGATGAAATTAAGGTTGCTAATTAGCTAACAATAAAACAGATAAATTATCCGGTGGAATCTGAGTGGACTTAATGTAATCAGAAAGTTTTTAAAAGTGGGAGGAGAGAGAGAAGATGTCAGAGTGATATAATATGAGGGGCACTCAAGATGCCTTTGTTGGCTTTGAAGGTAGAAGAGGGTCATGAGCCAATAAGTGAAGACAGACTTTAGAAGCAGGGGGAAAAAGGAACCATTCTCCCCTGCAGCCTCCAGAAAGGCAGGCAGCCGCAAAGGGCACTTTGTTTATAGTCTAGGGAGACAGGAGTCCAACTTCTGACCTATAGACTGTAAGATAATAAATTTGTATACCTTAGTCACTAAATTTTGGCAATCTGTTACATTAGTCACACAAAACGAATACAAAGCCACAAACACAAATCAATAGTGGAGGGATTGTAAATCTAAATCTAAATGTCAAAGGTAGAACATGGGGGAAAAAAACAGAACAAAACAACTAACTTTTGGAATACAAAACAGAGTATCTTTAAAATCTGGATCTAGGCACAAGTTTCTTAAAATTAGAAAAACACTGGTTAATAGAGAGAAACATAATAAATGTGAATAGGTAAACATTATGGTCATCATTTTAAATGCCATCAAAAATAAAAGGTGAACCATAGATTTGATGAAGATATTTTGTGGTATATATATTTTAAGGATTTGACATAGATAAATATCTTCTACATTAAAAAGATACAAACAACCCATAGAAAAAAGGTTAAATTTTTTTTTTCATTTTCATTGAGGTAAAGCTGACATAAAAAGCTATACATATATAATATACACACTTTGATAAATTGAAGTATACACCTATGAAACTGTCACTTACAGGATAAGTTATAGCATCACTTATAGGATAAGGAAGCGGTGCCTTCCTTATCCCCTCAAGAAGTTTTGTCTTCCCTTTTATAAGAATAAAAGGGAATAAGTTCTGTCCTTTTAGCAGATTTCAGTATACAGCACACTACTATTAATTATATTCACTATGCTGTTTGCAGATCTCTAGGACTCATTCATATCACGTAAGTGAAACTGGATAAAACTTTCCCAATTTCCTTTCCCCCCAGCCACTGGTAGCCACCACTCTCCTCTCTGCTTCTATGAACTCAACTATTTCAGATTCCTATATAAGTAGAATCCTGTGGAATTTAGTCTGTGTCTGGCTATTTCACGCAGCATAATGTCTTCTAAGTTCATCCATACTGTGTAGCAAATAGCAAGATTTCTTCCTTTGTAAAGGCTGATTAGTATTTCATTATATGTATATACCACATTATCCATTCATTTGTTGATGGGCATTTAGGTTGCTTTCACATCTTTGCTAATGTAAATAATGCAGCAATGAGCATGGGAGGGCAGATATTTCTTCAAGCTCCTCTTCAAATTTTCATTTTTGGTACATACTCAGAGATGGAATTGCAGAGACATTTTTGTATGTGATTTTACATTTTTTTGAGGACCACCATACTATTTTCCACAGTCCTTCCAAAATAGTTTACAGATGATGACAAATTTGTCAATAACCATTAGTCATCAGAGGAGAGCAAATTAAAGCCATAATCCAAGACTACTCCACAGCCATAAGAAGGACTAAACTGAATGACTGATACTCACTTTTGTGAAAACATACGGCTGACGAATGAATGTGTAATTTGATATAACCACTTTGGGAACCTATTTGGTAATATCTACTAATTATGAACATGTTTCAACAATTCCATTCACAAGTATTATCCAACAGAAGTGTATGCATGTGTTCTCCACAATACTCATGCACAAGTATTCATAGCTATGTTATTCATCATATGCAAAAACTGGAAAAACAAATTTCCATAAGCAAAGAAATGCATAAATGGTATTTGACACTTTGAATACTATATATCAGTGACATTACTACACATAATAACATGGATATCATAAATGTAATCTGAGCAAGGAGGCCTAAAGGGAGAGCATCCCTGGCGTGTTCCCATTCATTTAAATTTTAAAATCATCACAAAGTTTTGAAAGTTAGTCAGTACTGATCTATGATTTTAGAGAGACACAGTTGTCATCATTTATGGGTGGGAGAGAAAGAGAAGACAAAGTGACCAGCAGAGAGTACAAAGGGGTTTTTTTGTGGGCACTGCTAATATTCTATTTCTTGATCAAGGTAATAATTATATGAAGGTAGTCACTTTCTTTCCTACATGTATTTTGTGATCTAATAAAGTCCTGAGAAACATTTTAAATTATCTCAATTCCTCAATAAAGAGTCTTAGTAGAGAAAAAGAAAACTACCTTACCTCGTTAAAAATAATTAATAAAAACTGTGTAAGCCCCAAAGTCAAAACTTTCACTTTGAGATTACAAAGAAAGAAAACCCACTATACCAATCCTACTTAATACTGAACCAAAGATATAACCAAGGTAGTAATGTAAGGACAAAAATATAAGGATTCAGATAGAAGGCATAACTGTTAGTACTTAGAGAATTTATGATGAGAGCCTAGATACAAAAAATCAAGAAGATAACTAGAAAACTGTTAGAAGCAATAAATTCTTCAAGTTGCTAGATTTAAAATCAACATAAAGGGATGCCTGGGTGACTCCATCAGTTAAGCAACTGCCTTCAGCTCAGATCATGATACCAGGATCCTGGGATGGAGCCCTGAGTTGGGCTCCCTGCCCAGTGGGGAGTCTGCCTCTCCCCTACTCTTGTTCTCCCCTCACTTTTATAGAGGAAATAATGATCCATTAAAATTTAATATAGTTGTGAAGAAAAAAACAAGGTGAGTGCTTCCAAATATATTTCCAAATATCAAGAATTATTCCAGGGGTATCCAGCTGGCTCAGATGGTTAGGCATCTGTCTTTGGCTCAGGTCATGATCCTAGGGTCCTGGAATCCAGCCCACATCAGGCTTCCTGATCAGGAGGGAGTCTGCTTCTCCCTCTGCCCCTCCTCCCTGCTTATGCTCTCTGTCACTCACTCTCTCTATCTCTTGCAAATGAATAAAATCTTTTAAAAAATGAATTACTCTAAAACTATATGAACTGAGAATACTTATCTCTGACATAGAGATATCAATATGACAGGGAGTTCAGGAAAGTATTACAAATAGATGAATTTAACATACGAGAGGTGTTATATATTGTACAAATGATACATATCATTGGAAAATGAGTAAGTTTATAAAAACATTCAATAAATGGTTTTGAGAAATTCACTTATCTAATTATAAAAATAATATTATCCTTTTAAGCATCATATATTAACATCATTTACATGGATACAATGTATCGATATAATGACTAAACTGAGAAAATAAGGGGAGCCTGGGTGGCTCAGTTGTTAGGCATCTGCCTTTGGCTCAGGTCATGATCCCAGGGTCCTGGGATCAAGCCCTGCATTGGGCTTCCTGCTCTGCTGGAAGCCTGCTTCTCCCTCTCCCACTCTCCCTGCTTGTGTTCCCTCTCTCGCTGTATCTCTTTCTGTCAAATAAATAAATAAAATCTTACAAAAAAAATTGAGAAAATAATTAAAACAGACTGCAAAAATACTTGCCACATAATATCCCATTTATATCAAACTTGATGTCTGCAAAATAATTGTATAGTGATGCACACGTAAACAGCAAAATTATAAAGAGATGGCATGGGACATAAAGGTATGTGGCTGCTGGGGAGGGTAGTTGACTTAGTCCTTAATTGCCTAGTCTGTCACCATATGCAGAAATTAGATTGGACATATATTTGGAAAGGTTAGTAAATTTAGGAAAAACATAGGTTTTGAGATTATTTATAGAACTCATTCTATTATTCTAATCCAATTATTTAGTAGTTCAAAATGTGAATATCCCAGTAAGTCTCAACTCTTAATAGCTTTTGTAGTGTCTTCTATTATTGCTGATTGTTTACCCAATATTAGTTTCTACATTCTCTCTTTAAAAAAGAATCTTTTGTTATTTTTTTTTCAATCACTCTTCCTTTAAGGAATTCAGGAGTAAATCATGGTAATGCTCTGCTAATCAAGAGATTCTGAGTCATCCTTCTAGGTTCAGAGCAGGAAGGATCACGTGGTTCTAGCCAATGAGATATAAGAGGGTCTTTCCTAAGACACTCTGTACTGGCAAGTAGTTTCATTGTAAGGAGAGCTTGAAAATTTACTTCTAACTATTTCACTATGAGGAAGATTGAGCCAGCATGGGGTTTATACTAGACTAGGATATTAGAAATTAAAATAAATTGTTTAGTGATACTCTTAAGCTGGTCAGTTAACCAACCCTGGAACCACACTGTCTTTGAACTTTTGGTTATATTAGTTACCCTTATTAAGCCATTTGGGCATTAGTTTTCATTACTTACACAATAAGTTATAAACAGTGTCAGAGTAAATGAAATATACTGGATTGCCACGAAGATGGCCTTAATGCCCTCTCCAGCTTGACTAAACGTCAGATGGGTTTTTCCTCACTATAGCCCACAGACTTCTTTTTCTTTATTGAATTTAGAAAACTTACAACTATAATTCTTTCTCTGCCCTTTTGCAATAAAAACCTTCCCCCAGCCTCTTGCCAGTTTTACACCCCAGGAACATCTCTCTCAAGGACCTAGGAGCCATCCTTTGTAATGTAATCATCAAAAAAAGGTAACACCCCTATCTCCCAGTTTCTGTAGGAGTACAGATACCAAAGGTGGACAAGAGATACTTAGCAGATACAGATGATTTAATCACACTTACCCCAATCCTCACTAATAAACTACTTTTTTGCTAGCTGTTTTCTGGGTTTAATAACTATCCCACCTTTTGTTTGAGGGAGGAATTTAATCTCTCCTATTGCAGTAAAGTCTTAAATTAAGTCTTTCTTGCCTATATAACTTGTCTAGCAGTGTTTCCTATGATGCAATGCAGTAAGAAAAAAAACAAAAGCTAAATTGCTTTTAGACTTGGAAGTCAAAAACAGATTTAAATTATAGTTGCAAATAAAAAGCTTCCAAAATGTTTTATTGTTTCCAATGTCAGATGCTCTATTAGTTAGAATAGAGAATATAAAAAATAAATAATTGTCTTAAGAAACTTATAACTTATGTGGGGATGGGGGAAAGTGAAAGTTAAGGCAAGCAAATAATACTAAGAGTGAATTGATCTTAGACCCTAAGTTAAATAAGAAAGATGGGGACAGAGAAGTAGGGATCATATCTCACTAGAATTTAAGGGCTTCCTTTAAAATAGAAAGCCCCTATAAAAGGACATTTGAGGTAACCCAAGGAAGGGAGAAGATATTCGCAAATGACACTACAGATAAAGGGCTGATATCCAAGACCTATAAAGAACTCCTCAAACTCAACACACACAAAACAGATAATCATGTCAAAAAATGGGCAGAAAACATGAACAAACACTTCTCCAAAGAAGACATACAAATGGTTAACAGACACATGAGAAAATGTCCATCATCATTAGCCATCAGGGAGATTCAAATCAAAACCACACTAAGATACCACCTTATACCAGTTAGAATGGCCAAAATAAACAAGACAGTAAACAACATGTGTAGGGGAGAATGTGGAGAAAGGGAAACCCTCTTACACTATTGGTGGGAATGCAAGTGAGTGCAGCCACTTTGGACAACAGTGTGGATATTCCTTAAGAAATTAAAAACAGAGCTTCCCTATGACCCTGCAATTGCACTACTGGGTATTTACTCCGAAGATACAGATGTAGTGAAAAGAAGGGCCATTTGTACCCAATATTCATGGCAGCAATGGCCACAATCGCCAAACTATGGAAAGAACAAAGATGCCCTTCAATGGATGAATGGGTAAAGAAGATATGGTCCACATATACAACGGAGTATTACACCTCCATCAGAAAGGATGAATACCCAACTTTTGTATCAACATGACAGGACTGGAAGAGGTTATGCTGAGTGAAATAAGTCAAGCAGAGAGAGAGTCAATTATCATATGGTTTCACTTACTTGTGGAGCATAAGGAATAACATGGAAGACATTGGGAGATGGAGAGGAGAAGTGAGTTAGGGGAAATAGGAGGGGGAGACAAACCATGAGAAACTGTGGACTCTGAGAAACAAACTGAGGGTTTTGGAGGGGGAGTGTGGGGTGGGGTGAGCCTAGTGGTGGGTATTAAGGAGGGCACGTATTGCATGGAGCACTGGGTGTGGTGCATAAACAATGACTTATGGAAAGAAATAAATTTTCTGAAAAGAAATTAAATTAAATTAAAAAAAAAAAAAAAAAAAGGACATTTGAAATGCTCTACTCTATAAAGGCATAGGGGACAGAGAGAACCGGAGAAGTATGCAACAACCCTGTATCAAGCCTTAGGTGTAACTAAAACACCCTTATAGCCAGGGAACAAGATAAAGCAGTTCTTAGCAGGATTCTAAGTTTCAGGTGTTTGACTTTGAGCAAATCCCTTTTTATCCTGAAGCTTCAATTTCTGTTTCTCTAAAACAAGGGATTTAGATTGGATAATTATAGAGGTACCTTTCAGTTAAAAAAAATACACTATTTTATAATACATGGATAGTTCAATTAGGTAAGAAATTATGCATCTGTTAATACTTGCTTTAACTCATCTGAACTCTTACATAATTTATAAACATGTATTCATCAAATAGGACAACTTTGAAACAAACAACAACAACAACAAAAGACTTTTTTGTAGTCTAATAGCAAAGTGGCACCACATTTGGCTTCATGGCTCATTGGGTCTGAACAGCCTAAGATATTTTTACTCATCTAGTCTAGCCAATTCCTCTTTGTTAAAAGTCAGTGAAGTGGTGTCCCTTGGTACTGGAGCTAGAGCCAAGTGGTTCTCTTAGTTGTGAATTCTGCAAAAGAAAACCTCTGTCCGGCTGGAAATGGGGTAGGAAGAATGATTCTAATTCCCACTTATTAAAATAACAATGCCATTTCCAGTGTAGGAGGTCCTAGAGAAAGTAATGGAGGACACATATTCGGCTTTGTGTATATTTGCTGAGTATTCATGAGTGCAATTAACTAATTTGGGTATTAAGTACTTGTCCCTTAAATGGAGCCTAAAAACAGCCCTAGAAATTTGGCATCTCAAAAATGATTGTAGGCAGAAACGTGTCCTCACAAAGGCAATATCTGGTTTTTCTTTAAAGCTCAGCTCCTAAAATCAAGCTGAGTGAGTGGATTTCACTGTCAATAGTGTAAAGTTTTTTAATCCTCCCACTAGAAATGCATTTATTAATGATCTCTGGCATCTTTACATAATTAACTCCCTGTTTAACCACATAGTCCTTTGAAATTCCGAAGGATGGACAATATTTGCTTTTTATAGCTTACTGAATTCACACTGTCTAGGGAAAATAATTTCAGCATCAAAAAATAAATAAACGATGACATGTCATATTATATATAAATTTGTATCTATTAACGTTCCACAAATACAGTGTCATGCTCTGGAATGAGTCTTGATACGTGAAGGTATTCAGATTTAGAACTTAATCATATCTGATGTATCCTCACTATTCTTTTGGCTTCTCTCTTGTTGTAAAGGTAATATTTATGATGAAACTGCCAGAAAGGGGAAAAATTTTCTCAGTTGATGTTTCATTATAAATGCAACCAAGTACCCTGTTTCCTTGCACATGGGAAAACATTCAATAACAATGCAACTGCAGTGAACTCAGAAGAATGCCCAACTAGGCGGTCAAAAAATGCACAATCTTTCACTAAATGGCACTTCGGCAAACCTCCAGGAGTCTCACTTCCTTATTCATAAAAACTAGAACGAAAGCAAAATAATTTACATCCTTATGGCACCATACTATTGCTAAGATATGAGGAGTGCAAATAGTGTCATTATTATTATCATCATCATTATTATGATTAGAATGACTTTTTGTTTCAGTGTGTGAAACTTGGTGACTGGGAAAACTAGTTTGAACTGTGTACAATTTTTTGATGCTCTGTAGTAATTTTGTTAGGTTAAGTTACTATGGTAATGAACCTGTACTGAAGAGAGAGGCCAACTTGGGAAGGTGATGTTAAGTAAAGGGTGACATTAGTCATTCTGTAGAAAAGGCTTTATTTCTTCACTTAAAAACGTAATTAAGAACTTAAACTTAACAAAATGAGTGAAGGTGAGGAATAAATACATCTCAAGAGTCCCTCATTTTGAGACCCTGTAAAATGGGAAAAGATCAGTGACCAAAGCTAGCTAGGGATGATTTTAAACCTGATCTTAATGTGTTAGAATATGCTTATTTGTGAAATATTGGGTTCTTTAGTATCTGGTTAAAATATTTCTGACAGGGCCTGGCTACCCCAGTTACATCACCTTCCTCCCAGAGACCAATAAATTAACAAAAAAGGGGGAAAAAAATCAAACTCCAAGAAAATGATACTTAGTGGTTTGAACTTAGGGCCACCAGGAGATCCCTCATGGCACTGTATGTGTGTACACAATGCAGGAACTATAGGTTTAAGAAAATTATAACTTCTTCAGCAAGTCAATTTCTCTAATTTGAGCCCCCATTTTATTTTTCATTTGAGAATGAAATAAATGGATTACTCTGATAATGCTGAACTTTTACTTTCAACATCATTAAAACTTGAACCACAGGCAGAATTCCAAAACAGAAACTAGTTAAAAATCATGGGTGAGATTCAAGAATCCTGACTTTCTAAGGCAAGTTCCAATGTATTCAAGAAACAGATAATCCTTTATATATATATATATTCCAAAAGTGTTAAAGAGAGGGAAGATTACCAGAAGTTATCTTATGAAACTAGTAGGGCACTGATACTAAAACCACAGAAGGAGAACATGAGAAAGGAATACTATAGGCAAATATTTTGAGCATAACTACAAAAATTCTAATATCTACCACTATATTAATACATGTATATATGGGTTTTATATATGCTTATATACATGTACACACAAAAAATATGATTTATAAAAATATGGTTTATATTCATTAAGATTTTATTTTATTTATTTGACAGAGAGAGAGAACACACTAACAGGCAGGGAGGCAGGCAGAGGGAGAAGAAGGCTCCCCTCTGGGCAGAGGGACTGATCTGGGGCTCCATCCTAGGACCCTGGGATCAGGACCTGAGCTGAAGGCAGATGCTTAATTGCCTGAGCTACCCAGGTGCCCTATGGTTTACACTGTTAAAAAAGAAAAACAAACAAACAAACAAACAAACCAAAAACAAAGCCACAGACCCAAGGTGGAGTCCCTTGGCCCCAGAACAGCAAACCACGACCTATCTGCAGTTTCAAACTCTCTGGGAGTGGCATTTTGTGGTCCAGCACTAATGAGGTAATCTGTCACAGGGGTTCTCCATCACTCAAAGGAGGCTGAGGTAATCTACCTAATAGGACCTCTGCCTTTCCCCTAAGGGAAGGTGACCTTGCCTGAAACAATCCTTTCTCATTTGCTATAACATCTGGTCCCACCCTCCTTCTTACAGAAACCTTCAGTATTGTACAACTGCTAAAGCTCCCCTCTACTTGTTGGACAGGGTGCTGCCCAATTCTTGAGTCTGAATTTTGTTTAATGATGCCAAGATAAAAAGCCTTCAGTAAATACTTTGTCGGTAACCTTGAGAGTGAGGGAAGCAGGCTTTCTCAATCACTGTTGGTGGTAGTATAAAGAGGTACCATCTATGGCACAAGATTTGTCAATATGTAATTCTAAATGCATTACCCTTTCAGTTTTTCCCTTTGTCTATCATCATGCATATGTTGACTAGGAAGGGTTTGAGGATGAGATGCCTCAGAATGTGCCACTTTGGCGAAAGATTATTTTCAGTTAAAAGGACTCAAAACCCAGCAGATGCAATAAAAGCTCTCTGCCTCTCTCATAACTGCCTACATTTACATTGGAAAGGAGGGCCTGCTCCAGGAAGAGAGCTATTAACAGGTTCTCCTTTACCTAAGGGACTCCTTCTGCATAATTGCGCCAACTTTGTTTTTCCAAGCATTTCCTTTCACTTTCTTGCTAATGGTCTTTCTCCCTTTTGTGTCTTCAGGGCCCTCCCCTCTCCTTAGCTCTTATAATAAGCTTCAAGTTCGCTCATTGTCTTTGCAGTCATGTCTGTGTGGATTACTCTTAGGTAGGCCTATTAAATTTTATTTTCTCCTGCTAATATGTCTCATATCAATTTGATTCTACGTCCAGCTGGAAGGACCATAGGGCAGAGGAAGGTCTTCCTCCCCTGAAATTATGTATGAATAACCATAACCACTGCAGCGCTACCTGGGATTGCACAAGACTGAAACACACTAAATGTCTTTCTGAAAAAGAATGGTCAAGTAAATCATTACGTATCTAATAGAATTCTACAAAACTAGTCAAATAAATCAAAGAAAAATTAGATGCATGGATATAAAAAAAAATTTCTCTATATATTGTGAACTGAAAGCAAAATACATTACAGTAAAAGGCACAGTTGTAATTCTTTGTGTAAAAAAAAATATTCCCATGACTTACATTTGAAAACAGATAATCTTTGAAGATAAAATTATTAATACTGTTTGCTTCCTGGGAGAAGACCTATGTAGCTAGAGAAAGGAGATGGAGTATCATGCCTTTTTATTTTTTGCATTTCTGATGCTTTGACTTCTGGACCTTGCAAACTCTGCAGACTGCCCCTTAAAGGCTAGAGATAGTAAATGTCCCTCCTATGAGCAGTCCTTTCATATGCAAACCAACCAAGCCAGAGGTGTACCCTAGCCATCTACTTTATCAGACTTTTAAATTCTGGACAGATATCCCTCTGTTCTAATTACCTCAGTACAAAGTACCATGCAACTACGGATACCCCTTTACTCCAGAACCCCCTGACATTATGCAAACTAGCCGGTTCTAAATCTGTTTACCCTACCTCTTCTGTTCTCCTGTTCCTCCTTGTACCCTGCTCCTCCGGATGTGAAACCATATTAAAAGCTCTTGTGCATCTTTTCCCCTTCTTCCCTTTGCCCCCTGGCCATTCTGGTGCTTCCCGCCATATGGCCATGTGGGAAGTAACATGGCCTCCTTTTGAATAACAAACTATCATTTTAATGTCCATATTCTCCTGATCTGTTCGCCTTACCAGAGAAGTCTGGTAATAATAAAACCTGCATTGTAAAGCAGCATGGGTGTTGGGGAACATCATCAAAAAGATGTGACCACTGACTGACCTGGGAGCTGGACCCGGGCAATCAGAGGCTCCTCACCCCCTCCCCTATCCTTGAAACATGGGTTCTGCTGGCCCTTCCAGTTCCCAGAGCCTGCTCCAAGGACACAGCCTTGAGATGGTGATACGTTGTTGAAAGCACCCGCATAGTATATGTGACTGAACCCAGTTAGGGCCTCTATATCAACTTCTAAGATTTGGAGGGCAAGTACAAGGATCCATTTCATCTTGCTGCTTACCAAGGTAAGCCTCATATATAAGTTCCCTTTGCTCTTTTTTTTTTTTTTTAATAAATTAACTTATTTATTCAGAAAAACAGTATTCATTATTTTTTCACCACACCCAGTGCTCCATGCAATCCGTGCCCTCCATAATACCCACCACCCGGTACCCCAGCCTCCCACCCCCCCGCCACTTCAAACCCCTCAGATTGTTTTTCAGAGTCCATAGTCTCTCATGGTTCACCTCCCCTTCCAATTTCCCCCAACTCCCTTCTCCTCTCTAACACCCCATGTCTTCCATGCTATTTGTTATGCTCCACAAATAAGTGAGACCATATGATAATTGACTCTCTCTGCTTGACTGATTTCACTCAGCATAATCTCTTCCAGTCCCGTCCATGTTGCTACAAAAGTTGGGTATTCATCCTTTCTGATGGAGGCATAATACTCCGTAGTGTATATGGACCACATCTTCCTTATCCATTCGTCCATTGAAGGGCATCTTGGTTCTTTCCATAGTTTGGCGATCGCGGCCATTGCTGCTATAAACACTGGGGTACAGATGGCCCTTCTTTTCACGACATCTGTATCTTTGGGGTAAATACCCAGGAGTGCAATTGCTCTTATTAAAACAGGCCGCCTATCAACCGGGAACAGCTTGCCTCTTTTCTCCAGTCTCCCCCTCTAGTGACAGGGGCCAGTTTCAGTTTACACCTGGGAAGTCCCAGGGCGGTTACAAACCAATAGTAGGAGGGAATTATTTTTTTTAATGACTTTTATTAATTTACTATTCGCAGATATTCTTTAAAATACTTTATAGGAGCTAAATGTCATCATTTAATCTTTGCAATTTTGCAATGTGTTAACAGCAGACAAAAATCTCAAAACAAATTTCCTGAACAGTAAAAAATGTAATGTGAAAAATGAAAAATGGAATTTCTGGCAAATATAGTATATAATGTTGAACTGACTATATGCTATTATCTATTATCCAAGAAACAAATGCGCCCTTGTCAATAAAAGGGAAAAGCGACTTTACTGAGGAAAACTAGCAAAAAAGAATAGAGGACATAGGAGATCTGAACAAATAGAGACATAATGTTCATATATGTGTCGATTCAGTGTGGCAAAGCTTCCAGTTTTCCCCAGACTAATCCAGAACTCAATGTAATTCCAATTAAAAATCCTACCCAGTTGCTCCTAGCATTTATAGGAATATAAAAGTTCAAGATAGCCAAGCCATTTTTTTTTCTCCCAGCTAAACCATTTTTAAAGAAGATAAACAAAAGGACTTAGCTATTGACATTTGGAGTTCTAACAAGGCTAGAATAGTTAAAATGGTGTGCTGTAGACACAAGGATAGACAAACAAAATGATAAAACTAAAGAAGGAACCCAGAAAAACACCTGTCTGTGTAAGGGAACTTGTACTTGAAAGCTGCAGTATTACAAATTGGCAGGCAAAAATGAATTGTAGTAAAATAACAATATAGAATATAAGGTACAATTAGATCTCTCATATTATTCACAGATACATTCTTTATATCTATATGTAGATTTATAGGCACCAAATATCATAAACAAAACTTTTAAGCTTTTGGAAGAAATCATTAGTTAATATTTTGATGATATTGGAATGGCACAAACTGTAAAGGGGAAGATATAAAAAGATTCTGGATAACCTGCACAGCCTTTAGGGGTCAAAAGAGCACAAGTGTTGGATGAGAAAACTTGAGTTTAATGCAAAGTTTCATCAGATTCTTACAGAATTTCATGAGGAAGAGAGGACAATATTTTCCACATTTTACAGGTGACTAACCAAGGCAGAGAAAGGAGATTAGTATTTGTCCGAGGCCATACATGCTCATAGTGAGGGAAATAAAGGATTCAGTAGTTACAAATCTTAGAAATGCACCCCATGTTAAGGATGTAGAAAAAATGTCAGCCTTCATACATCCTAGTATTTGATAGACTGTAATTATCATCTAGGTCTGAGAGTGGATTTCATTTTAAAACACACATTTTAAAGTCATACTATTTTGCTTCTGAAAGATCGATATCTTCTACATTTGGAATAAAATAGCATTGTAATTTCATTGAGCAAACAACAATTTCAAATTTGATAGCATCCGCATAATATGCTTCATAACAGCATTGTTAAGGGTTATAGAACCACACAGGAAATCTTCAAAGCACGATTAGCTCTAATAATTTATTATAATACAAATGAGATTTGGATCATGCTAAAATTCATCAGTTGCAAGCTATCCTCTGTGTTTTAGCATTTTTCTCCCTTCGAACAGGGAATGTATTCAAAGATACCACAAATAACCCTCATGAAAGAATGGGATGATTGAAACTTTTAGGAATGTTTAGAATACACTGGCCCTCCTATATTGATTTCCCCTGTAAATAGTACCAGAGTGGTTCAATCACAGAAATCCGTCAACTGTCTGGTTAAGAGGTGTGAGAAGCATTTTTATACCAAATAGTCCAGTCAAAATTAATCTTTCCTAACCCAGTAACTCTATTAGAGTGAGGTCTTCAGTGAGAGTATTATTAAAAAAAAAAAAAATCTAGCTTATAGATTGGATTGTGAGTTCCTTGAGGGAAGAGGTTTGTTTTCTGAACCACTTTTCAGATCTCCTATAACTGCTCGAAGCTCTAATGCAAGACAAGTTCAAAAAACATAAATTGTTTGCCTAAATGCATAGTAAAGAAAAATGTTTGGGGACAAAGATATCCCAAGGTCTCTCTCTTTTGTCTTTTTTCTTTAAACTTTTAACTGTTCAGCACAATGATATTCTGTTACTTATTTTTAAAATCTAACACAAAACTTTACTATTTATGTAGGCGCCTATGGCCCAAATTAGATTATGTAATACCATGTAGTTTTCATGACAACCTATAAGGTAGATCTTATTTTTCATGTTTAGGAGAGAAAACAGAAATACAGGAAGGTTAAGTAGTAAATTACCTAATGCATATAGATAAGAATTAGAACTGTATTCAAACGTCCCCTTTATGTTTCAGTGACGGCCATCATGCCCAATAGAAGGGTTCTCAGTAATACTGTTATGTTTCTTCTACTGCATATCTGATAAAGTATTTTACATTTTGAAAAGGCAAAAAATACAGACATCCCGAGCTATGAGGTTCTCGACATTTGCCGTCTTAAGCTTCCAGCATTGTGGCCTCCTGAACGCTTTCCGTTTATCTTTGTTATTATTTTTAGTGGCTTCAAGCATCACAGGCATCATCATAGGCCAAAGGAAAGCAAACAAACAACAACAAAAAACAACTTCCTCTTTCTGTCGTTAATCAAGCTCTCTAACTGTCCCAAGAACTGCCCCTTCTCATCATGTTTATTCTCAAAATCATTGGTAATCAGTGTTGTGAAATTAAAAATTCTAATTATGAGAAATGAAAGTAAATGTGCATTCAACTCTTATATGTTCTATGCATTCTTATGTGAAGTATTCTTTACTTTGGCTTCAGGAAAACCTATTTGGAATAAGCAAACTAATAAATTCTATTGGTTCTGAAATAGGATTCAAATACAGTACAACTTTATTCTTATTCTTTTGAAATTCCAAAAGAGCAGAAGAATGAAAATGCATAATTCTTTAAAAAGTAAGATTAAAGGATTATTTACTTACTAAAGATCAGATTATTTAACTCTATACATGTATATGTATACATATATCTCCAAATATAAAGCTCAATTATATAACACATAAACTCATGTTTTACATATATATTAATTCAAAAATATATGCAGAGTATATAAAGGTAAATCTTATATAGTTTTGCATTAAGGCTTTTCAGTTAAGGATTATTTAACTATTAAAAATTATAGTTTGCCTATCCTTGGAGAAGTACTTTTTCTAGGAATTTTTTTTCCTTTAATATAAAGATCTGGAATTCAGAAATTAAATTTGGTACCCCCAAAAAGACAAAGATAAAATAGAACACTTAAAAATATAAGTAGACTCATTTTACTGAGTTTCTACACATTTTTAAAAAGATTTTATTTATTTACTTGTTGGAGAGAGAGAGTGAGTAAGAGAGCACAAGCAGGGGGAGCAGCAAGCCCAGACAGAAGCAGACTCCCTCCTGAGCAGGGAGCCCAATGTGGGATATAATCCTAGGATCCTGGGATCATGACCTGAGCCGAAGGCAGACACTTAATCTACTGAGCCACCCAGGCAACTCTCTATAAATTTTTTTCTAAAGCAATCATCTATTTGATCATTATGTGCTTCTTTACAATTAATTATTTCTAAATAAAAAGAAAAGTCCTAATACTTTATTTTTGCTTCTGTTTCCCTTGCCTCAGGAGACATATCTAGAAGGAAGTGGCCATGGTTAATGTCAAGGAGGTAACTCTATGTTTTCCTCTAGGGTTTTTAAGATTTCAGGTGTCACACTTAGGTCTTCAATCCATTTTGAATTTATTTTGTATCTGGTGTAAAAAAGAGGTCCAATTTCTTGTGTGTTGCTGACCAGTTTTCCCAGCACCAGTTATTGAAGAGATGATCTTTTTCCCATTGGATATTCTTTTCTGCTTTGTCAAAGATTAATTGACCATGCAGTTGTGGGTTCATTTCTGGTTTTGTTTTTATTCTGTTCTATTGATCTGTGTGTCTGTTTTTGTGCCAGTACCATTCTGTGTTGATCACAACCACTTTGTAATACAATTTGAAGTTCAGAATTATGAAGCCTCCAGCTTCGCTTTTTTCAAGGTTGCTTTGGCTATTTGGGGTCTTCTGTGGTTGCATACAAAATAAAAAGGTTCTTCACAGTGAAGGAAATAATCAACAAATATAAAAGGCAACCTACGTAATGGGGGAAGATATTTGGAAATCACATATCTGATAAAGAGTTAGTATCCAAAATATACAAAAAACTTGTAAAACTCAACACCAAAAAGATAATTAAAATATTGGCAGAAGACCTAAATAGACATTTTTCTAAAGACACATAGATGGCCAACAGACACATGAAATGATGCTCAATATCACTCATCATCAGGGAGATATAACTTAAAACTACAATGAAGTATCACCTCACACCTGTCAGAATGAAATCAAAACCATGAAACAGTGGGTGTTGGCAGGAATGTTGAAAAAAAGGAATCCTCTTGGCACTGTTGGTGGGAATGCAAACTGGTGCAGTCACTGTGGAACACAATATGGAGAGTCCTCAAAAAGTTAAAAATAGAACTACCCTATGATTCAATAATTGCACTATTCGGTATTTACCAGAAGAATATAAAAATACTAATTCAAAGGGAATTAATGCATCCCTATAATAATAGCAGTAATGGCTACAATAAGCAAATTATGCAAAGAGCCCAAGTAGCCATTAACTGATGAAGAAGTGGTATATATATATATATATATACATATATATATATATATATCAGAATATTACTCAGCCTTAAAAATAAAAAAGAATGAAATACTGTCATTTGCAATGACATAGATGAAGCAAAGAAGTGTGGGTTAAGAGGGGCGGGTGGCGGGTGGGAGGATGGGTTAAACAGGTCATAGGGATTAAGGAATGCACTTGTGATGAGCACTGGGTATTGTATGGAAGTATAAAATCACTATATTGTACACCTGAAACTAGAATACTAACTGGAATTTAAATAAAAACTTAAAAAAAAAATAAAAAAAAAAAAGAGGCACCTGAGTGGCACAGTTGGTTAAGCATCCAACTCTTGGTTTCAGCTCCCGTCATGATACCAGGGTCCTGGGATCTCACCTCACATCAGACTGTGTGCTTAGTGTGGAGCCTGCCTGAGATTCTCTTTCCTTCTCCCTCTGCCCCTCCTACTCATGCTGTCCTCTCTCTCTAAAATAAATAAAACCTTTAAAAAAAATGGAAAGTGCTGTTTTCATCCCAAAGATAATTTCTCAAATTTTTGGTGCACTCAGCACTTAGAAAATTTCCTCAAAATGAATTTGTATGCTTTGTTCCGTTTTACTTCAGTGGCTTTCAAGTGCTCCTATTTGAAAGTTCTCTCATTAAAAAAATTTTTGATAAAGGAATATTTAAACTTTAACAAAAATTGAAGCTTTGCTATAAATGATTTTAGAAGATGGTATCTGGATACTTTAAAATTTTTATTTTAAAAATAGCCTCTTTCAGTTGGCAAAGGACTTTTATATGTATTATCTTTTCCTAGTCTCATCCTAGTTCTAGAAGTTATTATGTTTATTTTAAAGAGGATGCCATATAAACGGAATAGTGAAGAGTTTTGCCCATAATGCTGCTAACTGGCAAGCCTAGAATGGTCTTTAATCAATTAATTCAACACCATTTTGCCTACCACTTATGTGGTATGTACTTTTGGATGTGGTGAACATCCACATATCTAGCCTCTCTCATTTTACAGCAAACAACAGAGGGGCTGAACCTACTCCTAGGTGCCAGGGATTGGAACCAGATGGACCTTTCCAGTTAACAAAATACCATCTCCTTCACAATTGTTACATGTCAGAGAATGACTCATAACCTTGGCTCCTGTCAAGTAATACCTATAATAACTGGATCAATGTTACAGCATTTATTTTCCTTCATGCCTGAAGTTCTTGGTTACACCGCTTGGAAGAAAGAAGAGGGAGACCAGAGCAAGAGGTGGTGGGCAGTAAAGCCAAGTTTAGGAGCAATAGTACAAACCTCCCAAGGAAGGAGGGGACCCAAGAGGATTGCCACAGGAGGTTCGAAATCTAGGGGGTTTTATGGGTTTGTTGGAGGTTGTTTTAATCTGATTAACGATCCCTGTGCTTGTCCCCCAATCATGTTTTTGTCATCTACCTATCACATGGGAAAGGTTAGAGAGCTTCTTTCAGGGTGGTGTAAAATCCTTTTAAGGGTAGTTTCCTCTTGGGGGGCGGGGGTCCTTGTCCCTGTCTGCCTTTCTTCCAACCATCCTCCGTTATGAACACAAGCATGTTGTTTCAGTGCTGATATTAGCCATTAGTGGAAATAAAAGAGGGCAAATGGACAGTTGTGGGCAGAAAGCAACAGAAGGAGGAAACTGGGTCCTTGGAAATCACCAGTTGAAGGTGCAAGATCAAACTGACGCTGATGGTCACCATACTTCTAAATCTGCAAGTCGCTAAGGTAGTTAAAAATCCCTCCTTTGTTGAAGCTAAATTCTACTGAATTTCTTTTTACTTACAACTGAAAGAAATAGGTAAAAATGCTAATTTTTATCTCCTTGGCTTTAAAAAACAATTTTTTTTATGTAAAGTCAAGTGAAAACATGGTCTATTTTATAGTAAGATTGATTTATAAAGATATTTTATATTTTATTGACTTTAATAATATATCTTGAATTTTTTTTTTCCTTCCTGACTCTGCAGTACAAGCCCTGCTAAGCAGTTTTTCTCAGATGAGATTTTTGTAGATGGTGATGAGATTCCTGAATGCTCTTTCTGCTGTGATTAGGGAGCAGAGATATGCAGGACTTCAACGGCTGCCAATCAGTCTCACTGATGAGAGCTAAAAGTACCTTTGTCTCAAGACAATTGCCAGCCTGAAATTGCCACCCAAAACTGAGGACACTTGTTTGGATTAATGACAAAATGAGTGAGGCTGGCGAAATGCATGCATGCTTTTATTTAGAAGAATATCCATGAGGGATACCTGGGTGGCTCAGTTGGTTAAATGTCTGCCTTTGGCTCAAGTCATGATCCTGGCATCCTGGGATTGAGATCCCCCATCGGGCTCCTTGCTCCGCAGGGAGTGTGCTTCTCCCTCTGGCTGCCACTCCCCTTGCTTGTATGCTCCAGAGAGCTCTCTCTATCTGTCTCTCTTTCTGTCAAATAAATAAAGAAAATCTTTAAAAAAGAAGAGGAAAATCCATGAATGAACTTCGCTGGGCTGGATAAAATGAGTAAGGGAAGGAGACAGTTGAGGCCATAACCCTCTTCACCAGCAGGTTAGTGGTAAGTGACTTGTGTTTGGGGTACCTGGTGGCTCAGTCGAGGTTAAGCATCCAACTCTTCATTTCAGTTCAGGTCACATTCTCAGAGTCCTGAGACTGGGCCCCATGTGGGGCTCCGTGCTCTGCAAGGAGTCTGCTTGAGATTCTTTACGCTTCCTCACCTTCTGACCCCCTCCCCACTCACACACACTCAACATCGCTCTTTCAAATAAATAAAATCTTACCAAAAAAAAAAAAAAAAAAAAGTGACTTGTGTTTAGAACGAAACCCTTAAACTTATCCATGTAAACTTGAAACTAGAGACCTCAAAATGTCAGATCACAGGGGAGAAATCTGGATATTTAAATTAATATGTAATTTGCTTCCAAGAATAAGGTAAATAGGTGGCCTATCTCAGCAGTGATCCTTATGACTCAGGATACGATCTGAATATAGGGGATGTGTAGTAAGCTCAAGAGGTAAGGTTTGAGAAAGTCTGGAAGATCTGTATGTAAGCCCAATCAATATCATTTAAGGACTTCAAGTCCCCTTCTTCCCATGAACTACCTCATGGTCCATTTTAATACACAGGACTCTATTTCGTATATGTGATATCCAGGTCCACTCGTTCTCCTCCATCTTTTTATCCCCCTGCATCAATCTTTTGCAAGAATGTTATCTGAAGCAGGCATCCCCCTTGACCGGTTTTTAGGTTGTTGTTGCTGTGTTGGACCATATGAGTGTGGAAGCTGTCAAGTGAATATTGGTTGGGGATATTGTGTTATTTATTATTAAGCCCAGAGCTACCTGGAATATTTTTTCATCTTTTAAAAGTTGCATACAGCATAATTCATTCTTAAATGTATAGTTCTTTGAATTTACACAAATGTATACAGTTACATAACCACAACTAACAAGATACGGAACACTCCATCCCCCCCCAAAATTCCCTAATGCTTCTGCTTTTTAGCCAGTTCCTTATCTACACAGCTAACCAGGAAGCCACTAACTGAATTACTGTGCTTACAATTTTGCATCTCCAAAAATTCAGATGAATGGACATACTCGGTATGTAGCTTTTTGAATACGGCTTTTTACTATTTGAGATCTATCTAGGTTACTGCATACATCAGTTTACTAATTTTGATTGCTGATACTTCAAATAGTTCAAATATTCCACTGTATCACATTTTGTTTATCCATTCACCAACATAATGGCATTTGTCAAGTTTCCAGTTTTTGGTGATAATGAAAAGAGCTGCTATACACATTGAATAAACTTTCATGGTTCTTTTTTTTTTTTTTTTTTTTTGTATGAACATAAGTTTTCAATTTTATTAGGTAAATACCTCAGAATGAGACTGCTTGGAAGTGTAGCAGGCATATGTCAAACTGCATAACTACCAAACTGTTTTCTAGAAGAGCTATAACCATGTTTCATTCCCAGCATCAACATAGAAAAGAGTTCCAGATGCTATGTGTCCTTGTCAACACTTGTCAGTTTTTGTTTTGTGTTTTTTAACCATTCAAATACATATGTAGTGGTATCTTGTCATGAGTTTATTTGCCATCTGTATAGCTTGTTTGAAGTATGTAGTCAAATCTTCAGATTCGGTAGTTTGTTTTCTTGTCTTTGAGTTTTGAGGTTCTTTTTATACTCTGCATGCCAATCTGTGAGATGTTGGATTTGCAGATACTTGTCTTAGTCTGTTGCATGTCCATGATTCTTAGGTCTTCCAAAAATTAGAAGTGTTTGACAGTCAACTTACCATTTTTATTGTGATTTTAATCTTTTTAAATTTTTAGATTTTTTTTTTTTTGAATCTTTTAAGTGAGCTGAATGCCCAGTATGGGGCTTGTAACTTATAACCCCAAGATCAATAGTAGCATGCTCTACTAACTAAGCCAGCCAGGGGCCTCTGTGGTGAGGATTTATTTTTTTATTTATCTTATTAATTATCTTTTTAAAGATTTATTTGTCAAAGAGAGACACAGAGTGAGCACAAACAGGGGGAGCAGCAGGCAGAGAGAGAAGTAGGCTCCCCACTGAGCAAGGAGCCAGAGGTGGGACCCAATCCTAGGACCCTGGGATCATGATCTGAGCCAAAGGCAGACACTTAACTGACTGAGCCATCCAGGCATCCCATGATTTTGATCTTTTATCTAAGAGCGTTTTGTCTGATGCCAAAAGGTTTATCTCACTTTTTTTTTTTTTTGAGAAGTATTACAGATTTTTTATATTTATAATTCATTTTGAGTTAATATTTTACTGGGTTTTATTGGATGGAGTTTTTTTTTTTTTAACACACATAAGCATATTCAAATTTTCTAGTATCCTTTGTTGAAAGATCTCTGTTTTTGAAAAACCATTTTTTCCCACTGAATTTCTGTTGTACCTCCATCAAAAATCAGTTGAATTGATTTGAGTGGTTCTATTTATATGCTTTGTTCCACTTCTTTATATTTATTATTTAGTGAACATTACATTTTATTGATAACTTTAACATTATGGAAAACCTTGAAGACACTGTGAATCTTCTGTTTTTTTTTCCAAATTTATTTTGTCTGTTGTCATTAAATTACTATTTTACAGTAACTTTTGAATTAGGTTGTTGATATATATAAAAGTTTGGTGGTCATTTGATTAGTATTGGTCTATAGATTTGGGAAGAAATTATGTCAACAATATTGTGTCCTCTAATCAAGGAAGATAGTGTATCTCTTTATTAGTTTATTGCTCCTTTGGTGTGTCTAATCCAAGTTTCCGTTTTTCACCAATTGTAAGTATGTAGAAAGGAAATTGGATTTATATACTCACTTGTGTCCTGTGACTTTCATGACCTCAGTTTTTATAAATTAACTTCCAATTTTTACAGTTACTACTTATTTTCTTGCCTTAGCCTTCCAATGCCCTCATTGTGAACTAAGTCTATCTCCACTCCTAGAATCTGCAATCTGTGACTACTTGACCAATAGAATGTGGTAAAACTGATATTACAGCAGTTTCTGGGCCAACACCTTAAGAAACTGCTAGCTTCCACATCCTGTATTTTGGAACATTCACTCTGGGAACTTTACTAAAATACTATGAAGAAGTCAACCCATGAAAAGGCCCAGGTGGAAAGGAACCCATAACCATCACCAATTTACTAGCCCTTTACATGAATCACCATGGAATGGGATCTTCCAGGTCAGTTGCATCAATCCAAATGATGTAACATGGAACACAGATAAACTGTTCCCACGGAGTCTAGCCCCACATTCATATTCATGAACAAAAAAATAGTCTATTAGCCTACTACATTGGAGAGTAGTTTCTTAATGTAGCAATAGTTAACTGAAATAGGTCACAAGCCTTCTCATCTTATCTCCATATTATAAACCTGTGGAGTCTTCAAAGAGTCTCCACTTCATTTTTTTCATTTTTTCCCAAGATTTTATTTATTTAATTGAGAGATGGGGAGAAAGAGAGAGAGAGAACATACACTTCAGTAGAGGGAGTGGGAGAGGGAGAAGAGACACCCCTCTGAGCAGGGACCTGGATGCAGGGATTGATCCCAGGACCAGGATCACAACCTGAGCCAAAGGCAGACACTTAGCCAATGAGTCTCCATTTTATTTAAATACTTATATTATAAATTAATATAAAAATATCTAGGGAGGGTTCCTGGGTGGCTCAGTTGATTAAGCAACTGCATTCGGCTCAGGACATGACCCTGGAGTCCTGGAATAGAGTCCCTCATTGGGCTCCCTGCTCAGCGGAGAGTCTGCTTCTCTCTCTGACCCTTCCCACTCTCATGCTCACTCTCTCTCTTTCAAATACATAAATAAAATCTTTAAAAAAATATATCTATGTAAAATAACATTACTCATTTTAATGATACAAACACAACATCTTTTGTGAGGGTACAAAAGCCATTATTCAGAAAATGCTCATATGGTAGGTTATAATATGTATTAGTTACTTTAGGGAAGGGAAAGGACAATCTGGTAATAAAAACACATCCTGTCTTCTATGTAGTTAAATACGAAACCAAACGAATCCCTCCGTATCATCATAATAAAATACATCCTGATACCATGTCTGGGCTTCAAACAAAAAAATCTTGAGGATTTATTTATCCTTGGTAGACTTCATAACAGAGGAGGGTAAAGAAAATCCTGCCTTTTTTTTTTTTTTTTTAAGATTTTATTTATTTATTTGACAGAGAGAGAGATCACAAGTAGGCAGAGAGGCAGGCAGAGAGAGAGAGAAGAGGAAGCAGGCTCCCTGCTGAGCAGAGAGCCTGATGCGAGGCTCGATCTCAGGACCCTGGGATCATGACCTGAGCCTAAGGCAGAGGCTTAACCCACTGAGCCACTCAGGTACCCCGAAAAACCTGCCTTTTTACAGGTAGTAATTTTCACTGCATAGATTAGACTTAAGGCTTTACTATAACACTGTACTTTCAAGCAAAAGCTCAAGAGAATACAGATTTTTACCACAATATCATTTGTTTTATTAAGCCTCAGATTCCTGGAAGAAAAGCCTGAGATCTCAGGCCAAAAATAAATTTAAAAGTTCTCAATATCTATACTCTTAGAATTCCCTTGGTTTTGGCTATCAAATGGTCAAGGTATCAAACAACCAGCTTACTTATAGGTAGACAGTAAGGTGTCACCCTTCTTTTCATTCCTCTTCCTCCAAATACCAGCCAGGTTTTTGATGGCAAACTCCAGTCAACATTCTTTTCTGCCACCTTGAGGCACGTTGGGTACGTTCAATGCCTTGACTCTAATACACTCCTCAATACTGATCTAAAGAAGCTATTGTATGTCCCTGTATCAGCCCCAGCCCTGACCCACACTTAGCGTTCAAATTCACTCTAAATTACCCATCCTCAGCCAATGCTTCTGAAGTAGAACGACCTGGACGGAAAGTGGTCATGTCTGGAGAAGCCTTGTTAATGACTTTTCCAGAATCAAAATCAGTGCTATGACAGTGACCCTCCAAGATGGTCCCCAATATCTCTTGCCCCTAGTGTTCACACTTGTGTGGTCTTCCTCCTATATTAAATCAATGGTAGCTCAATGTCACCAATGCCAAACAACAGAAATAATGTTTGTACTTCCCAAGACCAGACCAAATAGATGCCAGAACTCTCTGCCTTTGTCTCTCAGAAAGCTTGTTCTGGAAGAAGACTGCCACCTTGCCAAGGGATGCTCAAGGGTCCCTTAGAAGACCTGAGCCAAGAGAGAAACAGATCCCTCCAGAACTGAAATTTAAGGTAACTCAGGGCAAAGATCAAATTAAAAGTGTAGGCAATATAACAGATGTTGCATAGTCTTATAGAACTCCAACACTCACTGACAGAAAACAGGATAATCACAAGGTGAAAAGACAGGGGAAAAAAATGAAACTAAGTACTAAAGACCTTGTTAGACTAAAACTCTAGAGATTCATTTTTTTTTAATTTTTAATTTTTTATAAACATATATTTTTATCCCCAGGGGTACAGGTCTGTGAATCACCAGGTTTACACACTTCACAGCACTCACCAAAGCACATACCCTCCCCAGTGTCCATAATCCCACCCCCTTCTCCCAAACCCCCTCCCCCCAGCAACCCTCAGTTTGTTTTGTGAGATTAAGAGTCACTTATGGTTTGTCTCCCTCCCAATCCCATCTTGTTTCATTGATTCTTCTCCTACCCACTTAAGCCCCCATGTTGCATCACCACTTCCTCATATCAGGGAGATCATATGATAGTTGTCTTTCTCCGCTTGACTTATTTGGCTAAGCATGATATGCTCTAGTTCCATCCATGTTGTCGCAAATGGCAAGATTTCATTTCTTTTGATGGCTGCATAGTATTCCATTGTGTATATATACCACATCTTCTTGATCCATTCATCTGTTGATGGACATCTAGATTCATTTTTACTTAAGACACTAGAGTCCCCAATTTTCCTTAAGCAATAAATTAGTTGAAGATACCACACCACCTTTTAAGGAAGATATATATCCTAATAGCTACTTCAGATATGGCAAGGTAGAGAAAAGAAATGGAAAAAACTCACATCGATTATAGTCAAGGGTCATGGAGAGAAATAGACAAAGGGACTCATTAGAGAAAGAAGAATCAGAGGCTAGTAATGCATTGTTACACACCTCCAGGATAAGAAGCCTGGAGGTGTGTAAAAACCTGAATTCCCTTATGTGCTGAAGTCCAGGTATCAAGTCAAGGACTTATAATTACATGACCCTGTTTTAAGTAGAAAGCCTTTCCATGTAAGTAGCCTTGCTCAAAGCAATTACTTGCTACAGTTTCAAACTGCCTTAGAAGATTGCATTTAAGAATATTGGTATTTCAATTAAATTAACTACTGACTGAATTGCATCTCTGGCAGACTGGGAAAATACACATTGTTATAAAACCAAATATTTTTTAAAATTCAAAGTTCATTAATTGTGTTGAAGTCATAGCAAATCATGATATATTTGCTTTCATGGCTATGGACAATCTAGAATAACTAATATTTGGATGGAAGAGTTTCCTTAACTAAAGCAGCATTTTCAATATTGGAAGAGGAACAGAAAAAAAATACAAAATTCACAGTTTATACCTTTTGGGGGGGGTCATTTATTTTGGATATATATTTAAATATTCAGATGCTAGCCCTCTTCAGTTATGCTTTTCCTCCACAGAGAAAGGTCAAAAATGAGGCTTCCTCAAGCTGTTTTTCCCCTCTATCTCAAAGTCCTAAAGTTTATCATTATAGATATATTTTTCAATACTTTTCTGCAAACTTTCTTTACTGATTCAATTACTCCTTCTTTGGAGTCCAGAACCAAGTTTCACACATTTGATATATAATGTGTCCATTCACATACCATTCTTCATTTAATTCAGAGACTCTTGTAGAGACCATGCCTAATATTTGCAAACAATCTCATTTTTCTGATATCATACTTTTTTTTTTAAAGGTAAGGTATTTAAACTCTATCAACAACTAAGAAATGGCATAACTTTCATTATGTCATATATAATTCTCTTTGTAACACAAGCGGGTTAGGTAATATGTTTCACGTTTTACAGAGGAGAAAACTGAGGTCTAGAATAAGTAAATGATTTGGCCAAGGTAATGCAAGCATTTTACTTCCACAGCTTAAATTCAAAACCTTCAATCTGTTGCCTATATCATGCTGTTCCTCTTAACAGAAAATTTGACAGAAAATTAATCCACCACATTTGGACTCCCAGAATGGATTTCTTTATGCAAATTGCACCAAAAATGGAATATTCCCATGCTCGTAGTCCAGGATACACAGTATTGGTACATAATTGAGATGTCTGCTGAAAGCACTGCTACTACGAAAATCTGCTGATACTTGGGACAGCAGCTTTCTTCTAGCTTGCCTTTCTGGTGTTGCTAAAAGGAACTCAGACAGTGCCTGGCCCTCTTTTTCAGATAATCTCCTCTGTGGTTTCCTATACAGGCCAGGGTACTTCATGAGCAAAGATTATATTAGATCCCTATTCTTTCTTAGTTTCTTCACTTTTAGGGAAAAATGTTTAAGGGTGAAAAAGTGTTATAAGTAAAAAAAAAAAAAAAGTAGAGTGCTTAATTTGGGAAAATGAAAGACTAAGGGATTGTAACTTATTGAATAGTTTTTTTTTTTTAAATTAACATACACTGTATTATTAGCCCCAGGGGTACAGGTTACTTTTTGGACTAATTCATCTTAGATTGATAAAATAGGGCTTGCCATGATGTGAGTGAAAATTTTCAACTTTGTATTAGCTGCAACAGCTCTAGGCTGTCTGAAAAAAAAAAAAAAGGCATGGCAATTAGTGGTATAATACATCCTTCCTCTCTGGCTGCAGAGCGCAATACAGCATGGGCCATTCATTGCTAAGCGAAGAAAAACAGCGAATATCTAACAATTGCTTTCAGTGTTTTATGCCATTTCAAGGAGTTGCTTGGTCTATGTTGTGGAAAAAAAAATTTAAAAATCACCTGTCCAGTGGGTACATCTTGCAGCTCATTTCTGTGAGTGTGTGAATAATTTATCAGTATTTATTTATTTATTTATTTTGTCGCTTTTGATTGTAAGCTCCTTCTGAATTAGTTCTTTAAAAGAATGGTAGACATGGAACAAACTGATAACATTACATCATTTGATCCACACTCTCCAATGTCTACAGCTTAGCTGTTTAAAACAATGTTGGGTCCATTTTGCTCTAAATAAATTAAAAGAATAGAGTTAGTGCTCACAGAGCCACTGACAACAACAATAACAACAACAACAAACCCTGCTGGGGGTCTGGGTGGCTTAGTTTAGTGTCTGCCTTTGGCTCAGGTCATGATCCCAGGGTCCTGCGATGGGAATCCCAAATGGGGTTCCCTGCTCCGCAGGGAGTCTTCTTATCCTTCTCCCTCTGTCCCTCTCCACCTCTCGTGCTCGTTCTCTCTCAAATAAAATCTTAAAAAAAAAAAAAAAAAAGTCCTGCCAAACAGAATGAAAAGGGTGATTGGTCTTTCAGGTTGATTATATTTACTCTTGGTGTAAAGAAGACAGACAACACAAGCAGTTGCTCCTTATGTAGCTTAAAATGGGTTTCTTTTTCTTTCATGGGTGACTATATGGAAAACAATTTTTTTTTTTTAAGATTTTATTTATTTATTTGTCAGAGAGAGAGAGCACCGGCAGGCAGAGTGGCAGGCAGAGGCAGAGAGAGAAGCAGCTCTCCACTGAGCAAGAAGCCTGATGCAGGACTTGATTCCAGGACCCCAGGACCATGACCTGAGCCAAAGGTGGCAACTTAACCTTCTAGGCCACTCAGGCGTCCCAAGGGAAACAACTATTAAAAAGTTTTATTAATGAGGGTGCCTGGGTGGCTCAGTCCGTTAAGTATCTGACTCTTGATTTTGGATCAGGTCGTGATTGCAGGATTAAGCCCCATGTAGGGCTCTGCACTGGGCCTGGAGTCTGCTTAAGATTATTTCTCTTTCTTTCCCCCTGTTTCCCTCTCTCTCTCTCTTACTCTGGGCCTCCCCACTCTCTCCAAAAAAATAAAATTAAAAATAAGTGCTTTAGTAATGCACATAAATGTGACCCAAGTGGAGAATATCCTGAAGTGTCATATATTCATCTGGGATTATTAAGGGTCCTGGAGGTAGGATAGTGGCACACAGTGTGTCTTAGTCCATCAGGGCTGCTTGAACAAAATACCATAGACCAGGTAACATACAAATAACAGAAATCTGTTTCCCAGAGTTCTGGGGCTGGAAGTCCAAGACTGGTTTGTCTGCATAGTCAGGTTCTGTGTCTGGTTCTGCTTCCTGACTCTTAAATCATCTTGTCACTGTGTCCTATCATGGTAGAAGGGTGAGAGTTTCTGAGGTCTCTTTAAAAGGACAGTAGTCCTATGCATAAGGGCCCCATCCTCATGACCTAATCATCTTCCAAAGTTCCTGCCTCCTGATACCCTCACACTGGGCATTAGGCTTCGATACGAGAATTTTGGAGGGCACAGTCAACCTTAACACAGGGGAACTATGACCATTACAGGACCATAAACTCTCAGGTTTAAAAAGACAGTTTCAACTCCTAACATTAGTTTCTTCACAAAGATAATATACAGGTCATTAAGGAAAATCGAATTTTTATTCATTAATCCAAGACTCTGTAGGAGTTATTTCCACTCTCCCTTTAGCTCTCAACTTGAACACTTCCACACAGAAGACCTACTCTATTTCTGACTCGGTTTGGTCTCCCTGCCTTACGATCTCATAGAAGACCTTCCTCTATCCCATTATCCTCACTGCTTTCATACTGATGGGATTCCCTATTCATTCGCAAGCATCCAGAGATCAGGGACCCTAAATATTTGCTCATTACTCTATGCCTTGTTTCTAGGATAGCAGAAAGCATGGGGGTAAGGTGCTTATTTAAAAAAAAAATGTATATATATATATATATATATATATATATGCAAATAATGACAAATTGTTAGAATGCAGTTTTAAAATAAAGACAATGGAAGAGGTTCTGTCGGGACCAGGAAGGGAACACCAACAGGAGTTTTGATTTGCCGAGTAGAGAAGAAAGCCTGGGCAGGTAGGATAGCATGTAAACCCATGGAGGCCTGCAATCACAGCAAACTGTGGCACTTCAAGTAGTAGAGCATAGCTCAAGCATAACATGTGATGTGAGGTGCCAAGATGGGATTTTAGACCGCGGATAGAAACCTGTTTCAGAAAAGCCTCCTTTACCACCGAAGGAGTTTCCGTTTATTACCTATGAAGCATTGAACAGTTACAATCAGAAGAGTAACAGGATCAAATTTTTATGTAAAGAAAAGCAGGTTTGCATTGGATTTAAGGGTATAAGCAATAGCAGCTACCATCTCCAGCTACAATATGCAAACACCATTCGCCTAGGGTATCTGGACCTTGGAGTCAAACCAACTATCTCTCTCTGGTGGGATATAAGCACACAAAGGAAAGTTTATAATCTTCTTGGAGCTCAGGATTGATCCAGGTTTCTTCGGTATTTTATCTAGAGTGCTTTGTCAATTTACAATTTATATTACTTTGCACATTTGAAATGTAAATTTAAGCCCATAAAATTCTTACGGCATGTAGAATGATTCTATCCATTGATCTGATTCATATAACCTTCCTGGAACTAAATTTTCCTTTCATGCATTTATCATAGAAATCTTTGAATAATATATTAGACCTGAGTGTAGACAATATTTGAGCATTTAGTTTTAAGGAAGCAACAGGATAATCAGAAAGTTTTATTATTGTTGTTTAAAACAGTACTTCTGTGGTAAAACACATCTAAAATATTTTCACTCTGGCACAGTCATAAAAATAGAAAAAGGTGCTATGTATCAAAAGAACATGTGTTTGTTGCTTTTTGTGATAGCTGTTAAAATCCATTTCACATTTAATTACCTGAAGAGAATATCTGGTAATCATGGCATCTTGTTAGAATGTAATTCACTCATTCGACATTAAACATCTGATATATACAAGTCTCTCTTTCAAATGCTGTAGAACCACCATGAAGAAAAACCCACTGTATCATAAAAGAGGCTAAGGGAAAAGAAATTACAATAAATGTGGTAACTTTTACAAAAATACACAGATTGCCACAAATCCCCTTAGTTTAGAAAAAGACCCTCGGGGCAGTATTTGTGCCAGGCTTAAGGCATGAACAGGAAGTCATTAGAGCCTAAGCAAAGAAAAAAATGGGAGTGGAGTTATGGAGATGGAGAAATGAAGGTCAGGTTAAGAGATGTACAAAGTATATGGAGAATGGGACAGGGTTGGGGGGGTGCAATTCAAGACCTTGGGGAATTCATTTATAAGAACAGGGGAAGTGGAGAGGTGCCTGGGTGGCTCAGTGAGGTAAAGCCTCTGCCTTCGGCTCAGGTCATGATCTCAGGGTCCTGGGATCGAGCCCTGCTTCGGGCTCTCTAGAGCCTGCGTCACCCACTCTTTCTCTGCCTGCCTTTCTGCCTACTTGTGGTCTCTGTCTGTCAAATAAATAAATAAAGTCTTAAAAAAAAAAAAAAAACAGAGGAAGTGGATAAGAAAGACCTTAGAGATGACGAGGCTTACCAACCTTCATGCCATAGTCCATTCTATAAGCAGAAGACCTGTTAAAGATGAGCAAGGGGTGCTAACTTACTTATATAACTTGAGCCTGGAGAAAAGAGCAGATTTAAGTTTTAAGATTTCAATGTGAATAAACGAATTTGCAAGCCAGCAAATCAGAGGTGAAGGAACTTCGGTAAGTCTTTTGGATATTGTTATAGAACTGCGCAAAATTAGCATGACGAACACATGTGATACTTTCAATTACCAAAAATTCACAAAGCAAATACAACATTAACATAATACAGACTGGTGATTATCTCTAGAGTAGACAGAAAAATACTATTTGGACACTCTCTTAATTGGTATTGCCTCTTATGTGTGGCATTTGTAATGGTGCATTGTCCCCAGTATTATTAAGAAATGGTGAGAAATGGGGCGCCTGGGTGGCTTAGTGGGTTAAAGCCTCTGCCTTCGGTTCGGGTCATGATCCCAGAGTCCTGGAATAGAGCCTCACATCTGGCTCTTTGCTCAGCAGGAAGTCTGTTTTCTCTTCTCTCTCTCTCTGCTTGCCTCTCTGCCTACTTGTGATCTCTGTCAAATACATAAATAAATCTTAAAAAAAAAAAAAAAACAGAAAGAAATAGTGACAAAATGGGTGAAATATGAAATGTGTAAGCCTAATGATTCACAGACCTGGACTTCCGGGGCAAATAATATATGTCAAATTTTTTAAAAAAATACAGTCAGTACTCAATATTTGAAAGATATAACTGAATCTGCGCAGATCAGTTCTACAAATTACAGTATATTCAAAACATTCTGACATCTAGAAACAGTTTTTCAGTGCAACCTGTATTTATGTTATCTATTTTTAGACCTACATGATCATTTCAGTTGTTAATGTTATAATTACAGCCCCATAAAAAAATATCCTTGAGATTTCTATTTAATGTTGTACTTCTAAGTATAACATAAGCAGAACTCAATTCCAGCCCTGGAGTACTCGAGAATTATTGTGGTTGATATGTTCATAGGACTTGATGGTCTGGCATTGCCCATTGTTGGTTACAATCTGGGGAATGTCTAGGGGCGCCTGGGTGGCTCATTGGGTTAAGCCTCTGCCTTCAGCTCAGGTCATGATTCCAGGGTCCTGGGATCGAGCCCTGCATTGGGCTCTCTGCTCAGCAAGGAGCCTGCTTCCTCCTCTCTCTCTGCCTACTTGTGATCTCTCTCTGTGTGTCAAATAAATAAATAAAATCTTAAAAAACAAACAAACAAAAAGAACAACAATCTGGGGGATGTTAGAAAGCACACATTCCAAGAATGTAATCCAAC
Source organism: Mustela lutreola (assembly GCF_030435805.1). Taxonomy (NCBI): domain Eukaryota; kingdom Metazoa; phylum Chordata; class Mammalia; order Carnivora; family Mustelidae; genus Mustela; species Mustela lutreola. Next base: position 252,977,993 of record NC_081290.1, on the reverse strand, counting down.
CAGACGATGAGAATGAATTACAGACATGAACGCTCATCATCAGTCACTCACACTTTGGGACTCACACTTTAGGACTGGGTTGTTCTAACCACACAGAACTCTTCCGTTGTTAGGAAATTTGAGCTTCTAATATGTACCACCTGATAATTTTGAATTAAGAAGCTATGAAATGTAGTAGAAAGAAAAATTTTGGCCACTGAAGACTTGAGTTTGCTTATATCTTGGCCTTATCACTTGCCAGATTATCAGTCAAGATATTATTTTGTTCATTTATTCAAGAAGTATTTCCTGAGGGCCGACTGTATGCCAAGCACTGTTCTAGTCTCTGCACACGTAGCAATAAATCATATTCTTTTCCCTCAAGCTGATGTTCTTGTTTGGAAACTAGACAAGTTTAATAAAATGACAATTGCCATAAAAAAAAAAAATGGCATTGATCCATAGAGTGGAGGAAGTTAAACAAGCAGCACATGAGGCAATATAAATATGTCTGCACAAGACTGTGTTTCTTCGAGCCTAAGCAAGGACCCCTGGACATAAGAGCAGAATGATGGGAATGCAATTAAATGAAATAATCTGATAGTTTTTTTTTCCCCTTATAAATTTGGGATCATAACATAATTTATAAACTAGCTCTGCAGATTAGCAAAAATAGAATATGGGAAGGGAGTCTCATGGTGGTTAGCACATTTTAGGACTTAGCAGGATGATGTTTGCACTTGTGGTTGATGATAGTAGTATTATTAGCATTTAAAAACTGTCCCTCAAAAGGGGTATTAGAGAAGAAGTTCAAAGTAGACGTTTTTCTGAACTCCTTTTCCAGGATTTTGGTCTTTCAGTAGTTTCTCTACCTGTTTGGAATCCACCTTCCTGCTCAGGTACTCATGCAAAGAGCTAAACTAATTGGCTATAGATTCAAGAACTTTGACCAACTATGGCCTGGATTGCTGGCTCTATTGAATAGGACCTAGGTTCTAGAACTACCTTTATGATTGAAGCCTACGAGATCATTCATGCCTCCAACTATTCCCTCGCCTCTCAGTGGCCAACTTTCAGTACAGAGTATCTCCTCATTATCTTCAGTTCATTCGTGTTGCTGTCTGTAGTAGATTTTTAAGTGTGAAGGGCAGTCTAGGGTAGAACACATCCTTGAGGTTACTTGTATGGCCAATTCAATGGAAGAGCTAAGAAAATTACAGGAATTCTGGATGGGAAACTAAGGCAAAACAGAGTTCAGGGGTTCAAAACAGCATTTTGTGTTTGCCCTGTACTGTATACAATAAATAAGATTTACCAAGAGCTTCAACATAGTTAGGAAAACTAAAAGGTGTCATCCTAAATAATTTTAACATTTTTCTGTCAACCTATGGATCCTCAGTTTTGGAGTCCAAACTGAATTACCCAAGACAAGTATGGTTAAGGTTGGCCAGGAGCAGGCTTTCATTGCAGAATGTGACCCTGTGTCCCCAACAGAGTCTACTCTTTGCTTATAAGCCAGGAACATATTTTCTTGAATATAATTTTAAGAAATTCCAGATGAGTTCACCTGCCATGCAGATGTTTCAGGGTTGAAAACCAAACTCTATAGAGTTTTTTGTTTTTGTTTTGTTTTGTTTTTAATTTTGAGGTAAACTAAGAGTAATGATTTCTGGTCCTGGTGAAACCCAGGTAAGGCAGTTACCTGCTTAGTTTTTGACAGAGTCAGTCAATGACTGCTTTTTATCTTTAGAGTCTTCATTATTGCTTATTCCCTGCTCTAAGAACAGTACCTGGCACCTAAAAGGCAATCAGAACACTGAGTGTGAAGTAGTTAGGACACAAATAGGAATGAGATTCAAGTAGTATAGAGTTATGCAAACAAAAAGATGGTTTATGTGACAATGAATGCATACTTTCTAAACACTCTTTAGAAAAAGCTCTTTTGAATCAATTCATTTAGAAATTGCCCCAATTCTTATTTTTGTATGCATGTAATAAAATAATTTTAAAATTTGGAAGAAATAAGGTTTCTGACCTAAATTACATGAAACTAAATATAGCATTTCCAGTTTTGAATAGCATCTTCAAAATTCTTTCTAGAGCCTAGTCTTCCCTGCTTCCCACATACATTCATGTCCTTTTGTTTTAATTTCACATTTCCTCGTATTAGTCTCACGGATAGGTTTTGGTCAGAATTACTCCTCAAAATATGGGTGGGGAGACAATGAATTATGAATTTCTCAGTTGGGCCTGAGAAAGAAACGATGCCATCTTTGGAATCAAAATTAAGATTTGCAGTTAGGAATTTCAGTCTACAAAATGGATCGTGAACAGAAAAAGTGATAATCAAAAAACAAATATTTTAGTATACATTTGACTTAGGTTAAAAACAAAAACAAAAACAAAAAACCTTGTTCATGAAATAATTTTCCTGGATTGTATATACATTAGGAGGGCTGCTTTGGCCAACCTTCAACTTCATGTCATCAACACATACACGAGGAATTTTAAAAATATTGTTGGATGGGGTGCCTGGGTGGCTCAGCGGGTTAAAGCCTATGCCTTTGGCTCAGATCATGGTCCCTGGGTCCTGGGATCTAGCCGGGCCTCAGGGTCTCTGCTCAGCAGGGAGCTTGCTGCCCCCTCTCTCTCTGCCTACTTGTGATCTCTGTCTATCAAATAAATAAATAAAATCTTAAAAAAAATATTATTGGATAATGTTGATTAAAGAAAGATACAAATATATATAGAATATGACCTTTTTTTTTAAGGATATGACCATTTCTATTAAGATTTTTAAAGCAAGCAAAGTTAACAGACATTGTTTTAATGGGCATATACCTGTGATACATTTTATTAATTTTTTTAAAGATGTGAGAGCGGGAGAGAGAATACACAGCGGGGAGGAGGAGAGGGGGAGAAACAATGTCAAGCAGACTCCCTGCTATTGGCAGAGCCCCTGGCAAGCAGTTCTTAAAACCCCGACATTCTGACTTGACCCTAAATCGAGCATCCTGTGAACCTACTGAGCCACCCAGGTGCCCTTATATGTAGTCAACTTTAAACATGTAAAGGAATGGTTAAAAGTGTTAAGAAGCAAATTCAGGATAGCAGCTTCTCCTTCAGCCGGGGACACTGGAGGAGGAGACACCATCAGGGTGCCTGTTAAGAGCTGATTATTTAAATTAAAAAAAATTCCGGCTCAAGGAGTCGACTTATGAAGATCCTGGGCGCACATCCTCCCACAAAGACACGGAATCCACAGCTACATATGAAAAAAACCTCCTCTAAAAATCAAACTGAAAACTAGCTGAGGGACCGCCACGCCGAGCAAAAGGATAGAAGGTGCACGAGGAAGCAGGTAGGCGAGGCTGGGACGCAACCCTACTGACCACCCCACCTCCAGCGCAGAGCCCACCGCACAGACAGGAGGGAACTCCAAAGCTGGAGCGTCTCCCCCCGGAGCAGAGGGTTTGAATCCCACATGTGGCACGCCTAACTTTTTTAAAACCTGCACCTGAGAAGTAATCCCACAAAGCATCTAGTTTTGAAAACCATCCCCACCTCTAGGAGACCCACGAAACTATGGCAGTCTGGGAAAAAAGTCCTTTAAAGGGCTCCCGCTAGGACTCACCGTCCTGGGAACTCGGGAGAAAGCCTCGGTCAAGGTGTGCAGGGACTCCAGGTGAGAGTCTCATTTGCCTGTCTCGTAGTGCTGACCTGAGGGGTAGGCACCTGTTTGGAGGCACCTCTGGAGCTTGCAGGGGTGCTGTCCTGGTGGACACTGGCAGGACCCTGGTTGGTGCTCTTTCCCTTCTGCTGCACCACAGCGCCAGCATTTCCGGGGTGGGGAGATTTTACCGTGTCTGGTGGCTCAGTTTGCGCTCAGTTTGCCTGCCAGGGACACCTCTTACTGGCACCCCTGGGAGCAGGGTTTCTGCTTGTGGTCCCATAGGACTGTGCATATTTGCATACTTTATTTATTTATAATTCATTTGAGAGGCGGGGGAAAGACAGAGGGAGAAACCCACTCCTGCTGAACCGAGCGAGAGCTGGATTTGGGGCTAGATCCCAGGACCCTGAGATCATGACCTGAGCCACCCAAGCACCCCTATATTTGCATACTTTAAAATAAGCTGCTGAAGGTCTTGCTTCCACTTAGGCTGAATCTAGGTGCTGACTGTAAATCTCCCCTTTGGGACTCTGACAGGTCTTAGCACACCCTTAACTATGGGGAACTTTTAAAAATAAAATAGCCTTCTTGGACAATCACAAAGGTTTGAGAGACAGCAAGAGCCAGGGCAGGATTGAGCCATAAAGTTCATCTTCTATAAGAATTCACTTATGCAGGACTGAGGGAGGGAATGATTTTGTCTGATAGATAGAAACACAAAATCAAGCACAATGAAGAAATTAAAAAGTTCTAAATGAAAGAACACAATAAAACCTCATTAAACCTCATTAAAAAAACTTAAAATTAGTGCACTCAGAAGTAATTGTTGTAAATACCAGTTATGTGTAACTGACCTTATATATTCATTTTACACATTTAAGTGACATATTTTTTGTTAAGTACATTTATGAAATCCTGAATTACATAAAAATGTAATAAGTTATATACGTAAAGTTAAAATAATTTTAATGGTATCTATACACATTATAAATAATTTGGTTACTTTAATATATACTTTTGCTCAGGAAACTTCTGATCCTGTGACTCAAAAATTTAAACGTAATTTAACCTTTATCAATATTATCAACATTTTTGTGTTAAGATTAAAGAGAAGTTTAATTCTTAAATATAGGAGCCTTTTTTTTTTTTTTTTTAATCTGTGTAAGGACAAAGACCATATGGGAAAGCACATCTGTACCTTATTTGAGAAAACCCTGGCTTTATTTTTATGTTCTAACACTTTCTCCTCTCCAAAATTATTTTCATAATTTTTCTAAATGCTAGTATTTTATAATTAATGAAAAGAAGGTAAGCCTTCTCTCTCATAATAGTTTGACCTCAAGTTCTCTGAATTACAGTCATTAAGTCTTTAAAAAAAAGCTCAGTCTGTTTGAGCTCATCCATCTCTAAAGTTTTGTGATCTAAGCAGAGATGCTTCAAATTTATTTAGTCTCTCACTTCTTCATCCTTATATGGCATTCTAAGAAGCATTTGTCAAAATTTGAGCCTTGCTTTCCAGAATGAACCAAAAAGGATGAACAACACATCCATCATCGTACAGCTTCAGAGGGACACAATGTTCACCAATCACATCTCATATCCACGCAAAGGTCTTCTTAAATCTGTTAGCTGGAGAACTGGAATAGTCAGAAAATGACTAGAACAAAGGTCAGGCTCACAACTCATGTCTGTGTTTGCTCTCTTCCCCTTGTTAGCCTGTATTTAGCAGCTTCTCTTATAAGCCTATTAGTTATTCCTGTGCAAGTCAGTGAATTTCCCACCTACTTTGTCTTTTAGAGAATGTGGGACAATTTAAGGGAGAGGAAGAAATCAGTGTGTTAATCTCTAAAAATCTTAATTTTGTAATGTAGAACTGAATATCATTTTGCCAGGAAATGTGTACAGATCCCTTGTCCCTGCCCCTGTGTGCCGGCAGCAATGATGCAGGTGGGAAATAGACAATTTCCTATCATTGTAGCAATTTGTATATCAAAGTGAAGGATATAAGTGATGCAAAATATAACAGGGAGTCTCATGAAACCATAAAGTGATGAGCTATTCTTCTGAGTTCCAAATCTAATACAAATAAGGAAACATCCTTACCAAGCTGCTTCTACCCTTAACTGCTCCTCGGCACTTTCAGATGTGTGATCTGAAAGATTTAATTTTTGTAACTCTAAGAACTTACTTCTAGAAAAATCAGGATTCTGCAGCCCAAGTAAATTTCTCAAGGTCACAAAAGGTAGTGACCAAGTGGATTCTTTGTGTTTTTTTTTTTTTTTTAAGATTTTTAAAGATTTTTATTTTTATTAAAGATATTTATTTTTATTTTATTTTTAAATAAGACAAATATACAAGTAGGCAGAGAGGCAGGCAGAGAAAGAGGAGGAAGCAGGCTTCCTGCTGAGCAGAGAGCCCTATGCAGGACTCAATCCTAGAACCCTGAGATCATGACCTGGGCCAAAGGCAGAGGCTTTAACCCACTGAGCCACCCAGGCACCCGACCAAGTAGATTCTTGACCTCAAGTCTAAGAGTACTTGTTTTCCAGCTGATTCTGGGAACAGCCAAGGACGGTAATTTGTATTTTTGAACAAAGTTCTTCCCATATTTTTGTTCAGTACCTATGTGGTATTAGGATATTTAAGACTTTAATGTAAATTCATAATTAGTAGAATAACTTTCATTGAAATTATTTGCCTAAATCATCTTTGTTATATTCACATACTTGGCTGTTATATTCACATACTTCATTGCATTTCCAGTAAGGGTATTACTGATTTGATCTTTTTACTATCACTATCAACAATGGGAAATTATCTACGATAGGACAACATATTCATGGAGGTGCAGAATTCACCTTCATCATTTTATCAGACAAGGGAGACTTGATCCAGGTTTAATAAGTATAATAACCCTGGCCTTGCTACTGAAGCTAGTAGTGAAAAGATTAGTTTTGGGGTGGGGGAGACATAATTTCCTTGTCCCTCTTATCAGATTCTAAGCCACTTGAAGACAGAGACTAGGTCTTCTTTTTTGGACTTCATGCTTTGCGTATCTCATGGCAGATAATAGATGTTTGATAATATTCCAATGATTAATACCCCTGAAGATGTTTGCATTAACTTGATTGAGGACTATTACCATATATAATAAGGATTAGTGTTGTCAAAGTTCCCAGTGTTAAGATTTAGAAGGAAAAGAAAGTATTAGGTGCTATTTCCCCAGTGTTCTAGGTAGCATTTTTTAATTGCCACTTTTCTGCTTCAGTGGACAATTTTGTTTGTCAACCCCGGGTACCCAGTTTTTGGTGAAATATCAGTCTAAATAAGGCTGTGAAGATAATTTAGAGAAATTTAAGTCTGTAGGCTTTGATTCCTCTCCATAATGGGGGCCTCACCGAATGAGTAGAAAACCTTTAGAAAAAGAAAACAAGAAGTCTCAGGTCCTGGAGGAAGAAGAAATTCTGCCTGCAGATTCCCTTTAAAGATGCAACATTAATTCTTGCCTGGATCTTCCTCCTGCCTTGAAGATTACATACTCACCAGCCCCTATAATTGTGTGAATCAGTACCCTAAAATAAACAGCTCTTTCTCATAGATACACACAGATGTACACACATGTATATATGTATTAAGCATACATGTATATTTATACATATACATATATACATCCTATTCTGTTTTTTTCTTTGGAGAATCCTGACTTATGTACCTACAATGGAGACAGTACCTTTTGTCTCACTCTCAGTCCTTCCTTTACCCTGCATTTAGCACAAGAGCAGTAACTCTTTGTGGTTCTCTCCCTTTCTTATGCTTGGCATCCTGAGAAGAAAACATCTGTTATTGTCCCAAAGTGTCCCATGTGGCAGGGACACACGGGTTTCTCTGAAGCATCTTATGAGAAGTAAGACAGGCCTAGGATTTGAGGATCAGCTCCGTCTCTCAGTAGTTGCGTAGCCCTGAGTAATCTAAGCCAGTTTAGTTATTTTTGAGACTAGGTTTTTATAACCATTAAAGACAATGCATGAGAGGGAAGATCCTTAGCACAAGGTTAAAAAAGAAATGATCAATATTATTATTAGCTATTTCATCCAGCCAGGAGAATAACTGTCAGTAAAAGATTCTTATATTTTACTATTGCTGCCACTGTTAAACTCCCTGAAATCAATTGCTACCGACATTGTGGGGTCATTTCACATTGACATTTTTCAGATGTACTTATTAAAGATAAAATAAGGCTGAGGAGTCAAGTTCAGGATTGTTTTCTGGAACAGATAATAGGAAGAAGATAACAAAGGGGATTCTAGTGTGTGGATATTGTTTTGGTCCGCCCCATTCCAATGGCGTAGGTAATTAATAACAAACTGTTACACAGCCATGGCTATTGTCTGAGGACTTTCTGTGCTGTGATAAATTCTGTTTCAAATGTCTATTCTAAAGCCTTCTATTTTAGCAGATATCCCAGGAAGTCAGCAGCGTTTTCTGTGATATAGTCAGAATAGTTTTCAGCTGAATCCCTCTTTCTTCTTAAACATTTATCACCATGGGCCACATCTCCGCAGGCTCTTCTGGGCAGAGTGACTCAAACAAAGCAAGGTTTACATCTGCCCTTGGCTCATCTGTCTCCACAGGCAGTTTTCACTCCTTCACCTGCCATGATCCAAAATCATGGAGAAAAATTCACTGGTGTGATTCATCTCCTCCATATGGATATGTCTCCAACTCCTCTGCCACAGCAATCAGCCCTGCCTTATATCATGCCTCAAATATGATGAAAGGAAACAGAAGCAGAGGCATTTATCACAGACACTAAAGAGTTCCACCTTCGGGACCGAATGCTACAATTTATGCATTAGTCACAATAAATCTAACCTGTTTACTGAAATCTGAATTAATATCCTAATCTGCTTTTCAGCTGAAATATTTTGAAGAAGTTACTTTTCTCTACCATGCTGAAAGCCAACTATTGCCTACATATCGAGAAAGATAGTATTTTCTTTCTTGCTGGATGAATACAGGTCTCGTTCGGCTGCTAATGCATCTGTCCCAGGCATTTAGTATTCATTAGTATGAAGGGGAAGAGGCACAGAGAATAGACGAAGGGGCTGGTGGTTCTTAGATTCTGAGAAAGATGGCCCTTCCTGGTAAAATGGAGCCATACAAAGAGAAACACATTTAATCTCTGTCCCCTTTCTTCCTATTTGGGACGCTCTCCTGTGAGACTCTAATGCCTGGAGCGAGGGCCAGAATATTGGGACCACAGAGAGAAATGTTGCTGTCCTTTCCACATTGTAAAAGATGGGAGGTCTCTGGGTCTTTCAGATTTTAGTGACTGTACCAAGACTAAAACTTTCTAATGCAGGTTTCTTGAGTGAGATCCTTCTTGTTTTTGTTTTTCTGACCTGCTTTAGTTGGAGATTGTGTTTCTTACAGCTGAAAGCTTTGCACCAGTAAGTGGGATCTAGTTCCTTCCTTGCTTCTTGGAGAGAGAGGAGACATGGGCTGATGGAGAAACAGAGCTGGGTCAGAAAGAGGAAAAAATTTAAAGTCTAGCAAGGGGGGGGGGGAGGCTGGGGGGAGGTAGGAGGGGGGGAGCCTGAGAGTATGGGTCAATTTAAGTCAGAAAACTCTCATTGTTTTAATGAAAGGAAAATAGTGTTTCACATGAAGTCCAAGGTGTGCATTTGAGTCCTGGGATATGAGGCAAACCCAACAATCTCAAAGAACCTCCAGAAAGAGGAGCTTCCAGAGAAGGGGTCAAACGAAGAAGCTAAATAAATGTAATAAAAAGTTTAGGGTGACCAAGGCTGGTAATTAATGATCCTGTTCTACCAGAGAAGTCAGTCAGTTTACCTTGAAAGCACAAATTCAGAGAGGTCTGGATTCTAGTTTCCAAATTCATATACCCTTTCAATTCTCCTTTGTCTAGGTCTCTTACTACAGGTATCCCCTTGTGTAAGGGAGAGGGCTCCTAGGCAGAAAGCCCCCAACATAGGATTTCCTGGTTATCATTTTTAGGATCAGAAATATCAGCTTTCTTTTCAGTGATACCTCCTTATTCAGCAACACCAAGAATATACATAGGCCATTTCTGCTTATTGTACTTTTTTTTTTTAATGACTTTATTTATTTATTGGACAGAGAGAGAGACAGTGAGGGCAGGAACACAAGCAGGGGGAGTCGTAAAGGGAAAGCAGGCTTCCGGCAGAGCTGGGAGCTCGATGTCAAAGGCATCATGACCTGAGCCAAAGGCGGACGATTACATTAACAACTGAGCCACCCAGGTGCCCTGACATATTGTCCTTCATGGAATCAAGTCAAAAAGCCTTTCCTGAGAGTCTATTAACTTGGCCCAGGATCTGCTACCTTTTTCAGGAATAACAATGCCATATTGTAGGGCTATTTTTTACATATTTCACACAAACATAGCAAAAGACACTCATCCCCTTAAACTGACTTATTCCTTTAAAGGTAACCTTTGCACATTTGGATTCATAGTTATTTCTAAGTAAATAGAAATTTACTTAAAAGTGTTTTGACATTTTTCCTTCGAAGTGTAGTTCATCGGTAAAACTTATCTGGCCTTTCTAAAATAGTATAGAAGTGTTTGCTTAGAAATGAATTATTATTTATCTCTACATCATTTGTCAAGACCCCTTAGAATATCTGAACATATGGGGCGCCTGGGTGGCTCAGTGGGTTAAGCCTCTGCCTTCGGCTCAGGTCATGATCCCAGGGTCCTGGGATCGAGCCCTGCATAGGGCTCTCTGCTCAGCAGGGAGCCTGCTTCTCCCCCTCTTTCTCTGCCTGTCTCTCTGCCCACTTGTGATCTCTCTCTGTCTGTCAAATAAATAAATAAATAAATCTTTAAAAAAAACATCTGAACATACACCTCAACCAACTGCATCAGTCAAGGTTATTAGTTCAAGCAACATAAAAATAATTCCTGGTAAGATAAGCACAACATTTACTCAGAGTTTATCAGGCAGCTCTCAGAATCTGTAGGAAAGGCCTAGAACCAAGTTAGGGATACCTATAGCAGGAGAAGAGTACTGTAAATTGTCAGAGTGCTGCCCTGACAGAGACACTACCGTTGTTGCCCCTGGGAAGGGACATCAGAGTTTTTCCATCAACAGTGGTACTGCCTTTGGGTAGGTTACCTCAGCCTGCTACGGATGGAGCTGCTGATGCCAACCCGAGTAGAAAGAATTCTGGTGTATCTTCAACTCTTTAGCTCTGTCCTGGAAGAACTTTCTCTACCCCATGGTCCTTCTAGTCGAACTTACAATCAAATGGACAGGAGACAGATTTGCAGGAGAAAAAAATCAACTTTAATAGGCATATGTATGGGGAAGCCATCCACACAGACATGGAAATTCCAAAGGCCCGCAACGTGCTGATTATAAGAGGTAAGGAGAGAGATGGGGTCTAAGGTTACAAAGGGGAGGAAGACCATTAGTAATAAGGCGAGAGCAGAGATTTGAAAACAACAGCAGCAGCCACCACCAAAGGTGCCATATTATGCAGATAGTTTCTTAGGTAAAGGGGCGTCTCTTTCAATAGCTCTCTTCCTGGGATAGACTCTCCTTTCTAGTATAGAAATTTAGGCAGTTGCAGTCAAGAAGAAAGTTTTCCTACATCTGCTGGTTTTGATTACTTTTTAACCCCAAATAATGTTCATGATGAAGTGGTTCATCTAGGGACAGCCTGCCCTTTCCCTATACCTCAGTACCATAGTAGGCAACATTTTGGGTGAATAAGTGATTGGAGGTTATGTCAAAGACTCTTATAGGTAGATATTCACTCTTCTGACCTCTGTAACATTTTATATTTTGACAGAGGGCTTTGCTTCGTAAGGAGATTTCCTACATATAGAATATGGGTTCAGATTCTGAATTACGAAAAGAGTGCAAATGTCCACACAGCAGCCAGTTATCTTTTCCCTGTCACTGTTGATCATTTGCTTCAGTTATGACGTTTTGTCCTTTATGAAAAATAACAAATGTGATAGGACTCACAATGAAGAAACATTGAGAGAATGATGAACTTGTGAAGTGGTAAAATCTTGATTCCAACCCACTGAAGACTCCCCAAACTCATATTATTTTCATAATTGCCTTCTTTTGACCAGGAACATACATTTAAGATTTTTGGTTGTGATTATAAATAAAGTCTAAATAGAATATAAAACAAATGGGCAATGAATCTATACCCTGATTTTGTTGACCTCGCCCCAATACTGGGTGAGCTAAGTGGTACTAACCTTCTATCCCCATCCTCTAGAGGATTTCATAGCACCCTTCCTGAACCAAATGAATAGCTTATTAATGTAGGGTAACCTGTGTGTCTCCCTGAAACTGAGAAGTTGAAGCAGCCATGACATTCTTAAAGCACTACTCCTTCAGTAAAATACGGAGCTCTAGGAGGAGAATTAATGGCAGGAAGAGGTAGAGGAGGTTTTGAGGTCCACAGGGAAATCCTATTCGAGAGCCTCTGTGTAGGAGTGGCCAAAGGCTTGCTAATCCAACTGAGTGACAAGAGAGGCTTTCTTTCTTATTTTTTTTTTTCTTTTCTTTTCTTTTTTTTTTTTTTTTAAGATTTTATTTATTTGACAGAGAGAAAGATCACAGGTAGGCAGAGAGGCAGGCAGAGAGAGAGGGGGAAGCAGGCTCCCTGCTGAGCAGAGAGCCCAATGCGGGGCTTGATCCCAGGACCCTGAGATCATGACCTGAGCTGAAAGCAGAGGCCCAACCCACTGAGCCACCCAGGCGCCCCCAAGAGAGGCTTTCTGACAAGTATTTCCGGTTATGACATAGCACACCTCTTTCCTTGCTGATATAAGAAAAACACCCTCTCTTACCTTCACATTTTACAGTAACTCTGTACAAGGTTGGCTACAAAAATTGCAGGGCCCAGTGCAAAATGCAAATGCAAGGCTTCTTGTTCCCAAAGCAGGAAAACATGTGCTGTTAGTGGTAGGGAACATAAAACATTTTTCTTTCTTCAGTGCAGGCTCTCTCTACTTGCCATGATGGTTTTTAATTGCCATTTAATGGTATTCTAAGCAGAACCCACCTTAAATTATTTACATGAGTGTTGCCATTAACCTTCATTTTGGGCACTGTTAGTCTTAAATGCTTTGCAGAAGTTTTGTTTAAATTTTAAAATGCTTGAAATGTTTTAATATTAGAATAATGTTAAGTGCTAGTTTTAAATTAAACTTTAACTTGTATACAGAATCACTGAAATGATACAGTTTTTATGGTTTCCGCATGTACAGCACTTCTTGCTTCAACCCTGGATGCATGCACGTCCCACCAATCCCTTCCACCTTTAGTTTATGCAGGGGTAAAGAATGGAAAGGGAGATGAAGTACCAGTTGTCCCAACCTTTCCCTTTTCTTTCTAGGTCATTGTTTCCATGTCACTTGATTGGCTAATACAGTGTCGGACAGGGGGACAAAATGAGGAGCAAGAAAGGACAGGACGGAGGTACGTGGTCATTCCAGTTTCTTAGAACACTGCTGCTTTCCTTGTGGATTTGAAGTTTCCCTGCCTCTGACTCAATTAGTAGACACACCACACTTCTTTTGTACTGACTCTCGGTATCACTAAACCCATGGGTCTCCTCTAACTCTGTGCTGGGAGAGCATTGTGAGTGATATACATAGATCGTGGCAACAAGGAAGCAGGGAGCAGGGGTCACACATTGTACAGATCTCCTGTGCCCTCAAGCATGGTCTGTGGTCTTTCCAGACTGGAGGCAAGAAAACAAGCTCAAAGATAAAAGGATTAAGAATTCCAAGGTGACCCATGAAACTGATCCTAATTTCTCTGTAGAAGACTCCCCAGGTAGCATTTGTATGGTTAGGTCATCCTAAAATAGTTCTTTCTCTCTGCCTACCTGCCTCCTCTTCCTCTCCCTGTCTTTCGTGGTACAGCAGCCCTCTAAGTTCTTAGATGGAGATAACCAGGGAAGTACAAGCATGAAGAACCAGGAGATAATTAACACAACACATACTCTGAATATTCTTAAAAAAAAAAAAAAAAAAAAAAAAAAGCTTTTTCCTCACATCAAGTCTAGTTTTGGCCAAAGCTTATAGGACTTAGAGAGCTAAAATTATTTCATATTATCTCTTTAGCATTGCTTACTAAAAAATTTGGAGACTCAACCAGCCAAAAAACTGTATTTGCTCTGATGGGTTGTAAATTTGTAGAAGGATGCCTATTCACTCTGGTTCTGTCTTCACCCTTCCCTCTCCCAGCCTCCGGGCCCACAGGAACAGTCACGGCTCTGTGTAGGCCATACACATATTATTATTATTTTTAAAGATTTTTTTTATTTCTTTATGTAACTGAGAGAGAGATCACAAGTAGGCAGAGAGACAGGCAGAGAGAGAGGGGGAAGAAGGCTCCCTCCTGTGCAGAGAGCCTGATGTGGGGCTTGATCCCAGGACCCTGAGATCATGACCTGAGCTGAAGGCAGAGGCTTAACCCACTGAGCCACCCAGCACCCCCCCCCCAACCATACACATATTATTCACATGGCCAGGTATTGCCTAAATTTCTAAGCGTAGAGTTCACTTCTCATATACTTACTATATAGTTTTCATTACCATACATGAAAAGTTCTGACACTTAGAAATACCCAAACTAGGAAAAAAAAAAAAAACTTTATTGATAGATCTTTAAGGAGTATGAACTTTGGCATTTTGAAAAGACATGAGTGTGCCATGTTTCATATGATGCGTGTTCTGAAAGTTCCATATAAATCGAAATTTTATCTCTGGTTTTAAGTGAATTGAAGAGTTTGATAATGAATTCCCTGGTGCATTTATTTGTAAAGGGATATTAATTATTCTCTGACATTTTCTTCTAGCATTCATAATTTTTACTTGATATTTCTCTGTATATAGTTTTTTTTTTTTTGGGTAAAGCATAATTTATACTACTGTGTATCTTTAATTCTACTTTGAGGATTTGTAAAAAGCTATGGAAGTGCAATTTGTTGAGCAGGTGCTGGATGCAGTATTTTGAATAGGTTATTAAATACTTTCAACAACCTTTGTGGTGGATATTGTTATCCTCATTTTAGATATTAAAAAAATAAAAGTTTTAGATCATTTAAGTGATTTGACCAGTCACAAATCTTGATGCCATACTTTAAGTCTCTTGCTGCACTGAATCACTTACTAGAGTTCTGTAGACAGGGCTCATGCATCCCACATCTTATTGATATGAAGGAGTTATCCTGATAGAGAATGAGTGCCATTCATAATCATTCTGTTAACAGTGTGACTGTAACATCACTAAATGAGACAGAAAAAAAGTACACTGTAGAAGAAAAATGCTTCTATTGACAGACTTGCTTTCCTGGTTATCACAGATTTAAAAAAAAAAAACACACAGATAAATTCTGGACATCTCTTTCAGAATTATGCATATCTAAAAGTGTGCATTTGAAAATGGATATTTAAAACCACACAGAAGGCTTTAGTTTGACCGCAAAGCTTAGAGCTGCCTGGTTTGAAGCAGGTACAGGTGCCAACCTCTGGTCACAAATGACAGTGTCTCTCAGACAGTAGCTTTCATTTTTTGTCATCATTTTCCCGATAAATGTAGGCTTCTTTGCAAAGCTTTCTTCCCAGTATAGCCATTTCTTTATCCTCATTCCAACAATTACTTTCAAAATTCAGTTTTGAAACTCTATACGTTTATATGTCTCAAGACATTCTTTTTAAAGACCAGAGAGGAAGGTTTTGTATTTTATTAATGTGTTTTAATTTTTTAGGCTGGATTTTATGGTTCTTTTGCTGAGAGTTTTAGCTTACTATTTATAAATACTTGAGAACTATTCTATGCTTAATAATACTGCTTTGAGTTTGATTGGTTTCTAGAGATGAGGACACCTTCCATATCATAACATTTTGGGGCATAATTATGAGTTATGATGGTAATACTAGTGTTGGTTATGTTTGAGCATATAGTGTGTTTATATACAGTTAGCACCTATGTTTTTAGGATTTCTACTCATATTTTTCCTCCATTAGATGCATAACTTAAAAATATTCAGCCCGACCTTGACACAAGCTTTCATGTTGTATTATAGTTTCTAACTTTCCTGGCTCTGATTCTAAAAAAAATACAGCATTGGCTTATTAACAGGTTTTACTTTCGGGGGGGGGGGGAATGAATGTTACATTGGAAATGTCCTCTAGATTTTATGCTCAGCTATGAGTTCTTTAGATCGAATTAAATAAATACAGGTTTACCTCTCAGTGAGCTCCTTTAGGGCAGGATTTGATCATTTTAATTGCCTTTCATCATTTTCAAATAGTAGTGATTTACCTATTTTTTCCACTGCTGCCTTAATTTTTTTTAAAGCAAGTTGTTATATGGTTTTCAGTTTTTAAAGACAGTTTTTTGGTTCTTGAGATTGTGGAGCATGAGAATTATTGAACAAGTATCTAAACAGATGCTCAGTGGGGATTCAGATCCATCTTGCTGTTGCATATCTGTGTCTGAGCACAGCACCAAAAGGAGGGTTGTTCTAATTTTGTTCCTCAAATAACCACTGGAGCCTGGAGTAAATGCCTTCATTGGTGGTCCTGGCATGTCCCAGGGCCCAGGACTCCATTCTAACCACATACTGGCGACATGCCAGCAGCAGTAAGAGGGTCCCTCGGAATGTCATGGTATCAGCTGTGTCAGTCAACTCCTGGTTTTAACACCAGCCAGCTGGGGTGTGCACAGCACAATGGCTTGTTCTAAAGCAATGGATTTCTGGCTGTAGGGGCAGTTTTAGAATTCTGTAGAGACAAGGGGCTTATTTGCTTTCTGAATTCATACTGTCTTTTTGGCATGAATATACCCTTACATCTGAACATAAAACAGCAAAGATGCATTATGTGGAAGGCTTGACAACATGGAAAGGTGTAAGGGGCTAAAGTGTGATACTTCAGAACATTAGAGGATGGTTATTCACACCATAAATTATCAGGGCGCTACAGTCTTAATGTGATAATGTGCTTAGTTCTCAACAATGAGAGCTATGAGGTATTATTATATACCTCATAGTTGAACTGCTTTGAATTAGAGAACTTGGCCCATTAGATATTAAAATGGTAGCATCTGACTCGAAGTTCTGTCTTTTTTAACCCTTTCTTTTTAAACTGTTTATAATGATCATTGTTCTAAGGGAGATGAAGACATCTTAAATTAGATTGTTTATTTCCACTGCCTTTATCACTCAGTGGTATTTTGGAAGCACCATCTTCTAAACTTTTACCCTGGTTTGCCACAAGGGGGCATCCATAGAACTCTGAGGAAAGATCTAGTAAGATTAACAGTGGGAGGAAATCCTTGGTTTTCCCTGGTGACTAGTTGTCCTCAAAGTGCATCACTGAAACCAGGAGCATTAGGAACTTGTTTAAAATGCAAATCCTTGAGTTGCTCATCTTGCCTACTGTATCAAATTGCTACGGTAGATCCTGGAAATCTATATTAACAAGACTTTCATGTGATTCTGAAGCATGGCAAAATTTTTAAGTGCTCTGTTGGTTTTCTTATTTTAAATATGTACTTGTTCTTTGATGATTATAGTTCTTCTTTAATTTCCCGCACTTTGAGACCCACTGCCCTACAACAGATTATCATTTTCAAACTGAGGATCAGGCCCTATTTGTGAATCACAAAGTCAATTTAGCAGACCTACAGAAAGATTATAGCATAAGAGTACATTATACTAAATAAGAGAAAAAGTTTGTGAAAAAGAATGGTTTTAGATGGTCATGATGTAAAATATATAATCTCACTGTGGACCATTGTCAAAAAAAGTCAAAATAGTTGAAAACTATGTGAAAAGTCCTGACAACATACAGTGTCACCATGGTATTGCCCAAGCTGAAGAGGAAGAGGCCAACATAAGGGAATGATCATAGAGTACAGGGAAGAAACTTTGTCATGAAACCTAGTACCAGAGCAAGGAGCTACACTGCTTGGGAGAAGACAAATTTACATGCAACAAAAATCCCTGACCTTTCTGTAGCCCAAGAATAAATTCTCTGTGCAGTCATTTTGACGTTAAGAGAATTATTCTCGGTGCGCCTGGGTGGCTCAATGGGTTAAAGCCTCTGCCTTGGGCTCAGGTCATGATCTCAGGGTCCTGGGATTGAGCCCCACAATGGGCTCTCTGCTCAGCGGGGAGCCTGCTTCCCCCTCTTTCTGTCAGCCTCTCTGCCTACTTGTGATCTCTGTCAAATAAATAAAATCTTAAAAAAAAAAAAAAAGATAATTATTCTCAATCTCAAACTTGTAATTCAGGAGTATAAATATACCTCTGATGAGAAGTTTGCCTACCTAAAGATTTTTCCCCTGGAAAGGTGTATCTTGCATCAGAGCTTCAGATATTCCTATCAAGATATTTCCTGTTACAGGTACTAATGAGTAGAATGCTGGCCTATTCCTTAGCAGAGTTTAGCTTGGGGAAGTTGGGTATGAGGAGATAATTGTGTCTGAATAGGAGCAGTGTAATCTCTGAAGGGAGAAGCTCCTTCAGGTCTTACTGCCCGTTGATCAGCAATGGTTTGTGAGGCTCCTTTTTCTTCCTCCCTTAGCCGCTATGATTGACTATTAGGCATTAAAGGTCTTGAGCTAAATGCTTCAAGACAGGCCACATGACACAAGTTTAGACATGCTTTAGAAAGAAGCTAACAGCATGTGGAGAAAAGTGTTTTCATACAGACATATTACAATTAAAAAAAAAAAAAAACACATGAAAACCAGTCAGAGCCATAGAAATATCGTGGAAACCTGCTTGTAGCTATCTGATATTTAGCAGCCCCTCTCAAGGTGAAGTAAAAGCCACCTGATTTTGATACATGTTCTTAGATCAATACACATAGGTGAGGTTTAAAAAAACAAAAACAAAACAACCCCCCCCAAAAAAACAAGGAAAACCAAAAACAACAAAGTCCCCAGCAGCACACTTTGCTTTTTATATGTAAAGAGCTGACATTCACTAAGTATATTATTGAACATCGATTCCAATATTCTCTAATTGGGTAACTACAGAAAATATATCATCACTTGTCCTTTTAACCTCCATTTTTTGTTTCAACAAAATGCAGATGAAGATGAGCTGGGAGTAATTTACGAATGTAAAGAATTTGCATATTACCATGATTAACAAAGGATGATGTATGGAAGTGTTGAAAGCTATATTATATACCTGAAACTAATATAACACCATAGGTTAACTGGAAATAAAGTAAACAACTTAAAAACTGTGTCGAGATTAAATGACATATGCAAAGCTTTTAGGACTGTGCTTGAAACATAGTAACCATTCATAGAAAAATAGAAAAATACTTACTACTGTTATTTTAGTAAATAACTATTGCTGTTAGAATGTAACCACTTAGGCAAAAACTCTACTGTCCTTGAGCTTCTTCTTTTTGTCAAGAACTTAATTCATTGCTTATTGCTGTGGTTTCCACAATGTGGTCTAGGGACCCCCCTAAGGTCCTTAAAAAAATTTTAATGGGTCAGTTGGTAAAAACTTTTTTTAGTAATACTAAGGGGTTATTGGTCTCTTTCTCTGTGCTGATATTTGCACAGATGTAAAAATAATGGATAAACTGCTGGTGCTTCAGCCTGAACCAAGAGAGTGATACCAGATCCTGTTAATAGTCATGGTATTCTTTACTTAAGTTGCTGCTAATATTTTTACTTAAATCTTAATTCCTTTTAATATTTGACACATTAATGGGACACCTGGATGTCTCAATGGGGAGTCTGCTTGAAATTTTCTCTCTCTCCTTCTTTCTGCCCCTCCCCCACTGTGCTCACTCTAAAATAAATAAAATCTTTTTTTAAAATTTTTTTAGGATTTTTTTTTTATTTGACAGAGAGAGACACAGTGAGAGAGGAAACATAAGCAGGGGGAGTTGGAGTACATAAGCACGCCTCCTACTAAGCAGGAAGGCTGATGTGGGGCTCCATCCCAGGACACTGGGAAAGCAGATACTTAATGACTGAGCCACCCAGGTGCCCCTAAATAAATCAAACCTTAAAAAAAATTTTTTTTGAGGCATTAAGCAAGTAAGTATGCATGAAACATTTGTATTGTAACCAGAGTATGTTTGCTCCAAGGAAAAAGCTTTGCGTTGTGAGCTAGACTGCCATTTCACCCTCTTTTGAATGAAACAACACTTTTACTTGAAAAAAGCCATTAACAGGTTAACTGGTTTTTCAGAATTGGATGTTCAGTAGACAGTTGAAGACTGGTATGAGACAAATCTACCACTTCTAACTTGAGTGGAAGAGATTCCTAAAAGTATGTAAGATAATACTGGAAAGAAGTTTGAGGTCCAATTGCAAACAGCCTTTGTTTTCATGTTAAGATTAGGAAGTATTCAGTAGGCAAAGAAAAAAACAAAACCAGCTTAATTAAGGAAGATAAATGATCAACTCATGTTTTAGAATAGCTATGGGTTGCTCAATGGGGTAGTATAGAAATAGTGGGGATTGGGTCATAAATGAGAAAGCTACTACTGTTGTCCAGGGACAGACTTGGGGGAGACTGGACAAGCATGTAGCAGGGTGAGGGCACAGTCTGATAGGACAGTATTAGATTTTCCCAACAATGGGATATTGATTGTGCTTTTTTAAGTCTCTAAGAAAAACTGTCAATTCTAATGTGCTAATATTAGAAGATAATTGAGACCTATGTTTTCCAACTTATGTAACCATTTTCATGGCCTTTCATGTTCTATTGTGTTTCAACTGTTTATATTTTTATTTCTTCTCTTTGGGGATTATTTCTTGTGAGAGATGTTAAAACATTCAGGTGGGCAAGATATAAAGGGGCAGCTAGCTTCTAGATACAGACACATTTCCAAATGGAGTTAGATTTCTATCAATAAACTGATGATGCACTCCTACTCAGAACATTGACACAAAGTCTGGGGGACAGTAAGAACTGTAATGAATAGGTCAGTGATCCTGACCTTTTAATAGTAGAGGTGTTACTGTGCCTAACCTTTAAAATAGGAGAGGTTATGGGACCCCAGGGGGAAAAAAAAAAAAAGTCACGTTGAGATTAGGATTTCTGGGCAAAGGACCCAGATTACTTGACGTAGAAAACTTCTGAATGTTGGGTTTTGTGAAACTTCAGGTGAAATAGTAAAAGAAACTCTAAGATCACTTTTCAATACAGCATCCCTAAAGGCAGCAGTCACAGGGACTAGGATTCTGAATCAAATGGCCAGAAACCCAAGCTTCTAGATCAAGGTTTCTCAGCCTTCACACCGATAACATTTTGGACAAGACGATCCTTGGTTGTGGACATTGTCTCTTACGTACAAGATGTGCAGCAGGAGCCCTGGCCTCTATGTGCTAGATGCTTCTCACACCTTCCCCTTCCAGTATAATAACCAAAAATGCCTATAGATACTGTCAGAGATCCCCCTAGGGGTGAGCGGTTGCTGGCGGGGGGACCATAAAACAGGGGATATGCTTGGATCCTACTTCACAGAAAACCACTGAATTTAACCTTTAGTCTAGGCTTCCAGAAGAATCTTTTTTTGTTTTTGTTTCTTAAGAACACAGAGATCAGGTACATTCCTTTTTAGTACATTTTCTAGAAGATATTAAAAAATGTTATTATTAAAAATATCCATCTAAAAATCCCCTCTTACTCTGAGTTATACTTAAGCCATCCTTTAGGAAATATCGGTTCAATTCACAGCCTCACTATCTGCCTTTGTAACCGCTTTAAGGAAAGCTATTATTGCAGGGAAGGAAGAGGAAAACCTGCTGCTGCTACCTCCTTAATGACTTAGAGCTAAAAATTAGTTGTCAAAAGTCACCTGATCTTTTTTGAGGTATTATTTTTTATAAATATTTTATACTAAGATCATGATATAGAGCACATTTTTTGTTTTGTTTTGGCGGCGGGTGTGTGTTTGGTGGAGTTTGTTTTCTAGTAGTGCTGTAAGCGGAGTTCTTGGTTTCAGTGCAGGCATTTGCTTTAGAATTGGGACAGATAAAGAGAGAACTTCTGTACATAAATACAAACTGGTATTTCTAATAACTTGTAAGTAGTGTGTGTTTCTGCAACATAAATGTCCCTCTGGCTTTCTCAACTCACCAGTAAGGTTTTACATAGAGCATTGTGTGTCTGTGCTTGTGTGTGAGAGGTGTATTTGTCCATGATCATCTGCGCTGATTTTGGATTTAATATTCATTAGCATTCACAACTCTTTTTTCCCAGCCTATTTTAGAAACTGGAAGGAAAAAAAAAAAATACTCCTCTTTCAACACTCTCATGCTTACATCTGAATAGTTAGAAGTAGTTGGAGTTTCCTGGGTGGAGCTTGCAAGAATTTGGTTTTAAGAGGACTAAGTGCAGCTGACAGGCTACTTCATCTTTTAGTCTCTTTCTCCTGCCTGTAAACTGTGACTCCGGAAGTGGAGCAGCATTTTGTGATCGTGAGGTAAAAGTCTTGAGAAAAAAATACTTGCATGAGAAAGCAGATGCCCTATTGGCTTTCCTTGGGTCGCCTGTGGTATCACTGTGTTCTTTACCAGGCCAGACTTACAATGCTTGGTCTTAAAATGGGGAGTAAAACTTTTTTCTGATGTTTAGATATTTGTTGGATTATTCTATTATTTGTAGGTTAACAGAATTAGTTCTAGAAAATAAGACTATCCTTAAATTGAAGAGCCCCTAAGTGTTTAGATCACTGGGAACTCTGGATGAACTTTGGAAATTTACAGAAATTTTTCAGAGGTCACTAGACTTTCTATGAATCAAGAAATGGAAATCAGTCTAGTATCAGTGTCTAAGGCATAAGGTAAGTCCACATCTTATCTGGATTGCACCCATTTCATATTCACTTTATAGACTATATAAGGCTCAGATAGGTTTATTTCCCTGGAATATTGGAGAGGAACAGAAAAGGAAAATAACTGACATTTTTCTATGTGCCAGAAATTTTCAGAGACGCTATACAAGTACTACATCCTTTAATTTTCACAAGATCTTTATAACATGAATAATTATGCCATATTTTAGAGGAAACTGACATTTCCAGAGGTTAAGAAATGTGTCCATGGTTCTCAAGTTAGCAAGCAGTAGAACCCGTCAAACTCCGTTAGTCAGACTTTCTCCCCTCGCACTTCACTGAAAGTGCTATTGCTACATACACGTTGTTAAAATCGATAGTCATTCTTTAGTACTCATGTTGAGTTCTCATCAATATTTGCTACATTTTTTTCCACTCTTAAGTTCTGGCTTAATTACTGCAGTGACCTTCCAAATGATGTCCAGGTTATACTTTTGCTCCTTATATTATTCTCTTTTGGCTGCAGTAACAAATGATCATATGTGCTGTAGCTTCAACCAGCAAAGTTATTATCTTACCTTTTTGGAGGTCTGACGTTGAAATGGGTCTTCCGAGGTGAAAATCTTAGTGTCAGCAGGGCCGTATTCCCTCCTGAAGCTCTAGGTCAGAGTCTGTTGCCTTTTTCAGCTTCTGGGAAGGGGCCCTTTCCTGCATTTCTTGGCTGTGACCGTCCTCTTGTTTTCAGAGCCTGCAGCATAATATGTTCAGATCTGTGGTCCTGCTGCCTCTCTCTCTCACTTATAAGGAGGCTTGGGATTCTGTTGGGCCCGCCAGGATGATACAGGCTAAGCCTCTGTCTAAGGTCCTTAACTTCAGCACATCTTTTAAGTCCCTTTTTTGCCAGACTTCTCATCCCATTCACTTATTCGTTTCTCATGTCATTCACGTGTTTGTTTCCCTACCATGTGTGTTGCTGTTTCTCAGTTTCCTTCGCTAGTTTGTTCATTTTACAATCTCCCAAACTTGGAATGACGCAGGGCTCAGGTTTTAGACCTCTTTTTTTTTTTTTTTTTTTTTTTTTTTATCTTTACTCACCCCATTGAAAGGTTTCTCTCCTGGCTTCAAATGTTATTTGAAAGTGGTTACTTGCAAAATTTATCTTTCCAGCCCAGACTTCACCCCTAAAATTAGACTTGAATAGCAAACGGGCTATTTGGCAAACTCACTTGGATGTCCAACAGGTACTTCTTCCTTCTGCTCTTCCAACATTTTTCCCATCTCGGTAAATGGCAACTACTTTCTTTCATCATCTGAGACCAAAAGACTGGACTTCACCCTTGCCCTTGATCTTTCTCTTATCTAACACCCCATCCATTCATGAGTCTTTCTGATTCCCCTTGAGAATGCCAGGCAGTACCTATAATTCAGTCATTTTTATACTATCTCTTCTGTTGTGACCTTAGTCTAAGCTACCATTACCTCTTAAATTAATTACTTCAGTGACCTCCCAAGTTATCTCCATGTTCATATCTTTACTCCCTATATTATTCTCCTCTGGCTGCTGTAAAAAATTACCGCACACACAGTAGCTTAAACCGACACAAAATCATTATCTTACTTTTTGTGAGGTCAGATGTTGAAATGGGTCTCACCGGGCCAAAACTGTGGTGCCAGCAGGGTCACATTCCCTCCTAAAGCCCTAGGTGAGCATCTTTTATCTTACCTTCCTCAGCTTCTCAGAGCGTCCTTCCCTGCATTTCTAGACTGTGACTTTCCCATCCACCTTCGGATCTGACTCTCACCCTGCTGCCCCCCCTCTTTTGCTTTTAAGGATGCTTGTGATTACCCTGGGTCCCCTTGGATAATACAGGCTAACCTCCTCATCTTAAGATCTTTAACTTAGAAGCACATCTCAAAATTTTTTTTTTTTCCCATATAAGGTGATAAGTCGGGGATGGGGGCACTGGGAGTGGTATTATTCTGCCTACTACAGTCCCACAGTTTAGTCTTCACACAGCGGTTACAGTGATCCTCTTTCTCTCTTCCTCCATATTACCTCCTTACTCTTTTTTGTGAATATGCCAAACTTCAAGCTTTGGCATCAGCCCTTTCTCTCCCGGGAACTCATCATTACCCACCTGCCCCTACACCCAGCTCCCTGTTGCATTTCTTTGCCTTCTTTTTCCTTAAGGCACTTACCAAATTAACATCCCATGTATTTTACTTATTTGTTTTCAACCTGTTTATACCAACTCGCATGTAAGTGCCATGAGGATACAGATTATTTTTTCTGTTTTGCTTACTGCTTCATCCCCCAATACCGATGAGAGTAGCTGAAACATAGTAGGTACTAAATGTGCTCAGAGCATTTGTGGATTTAATCAGCATATTCACCTTGCAATCCAAACCTGCCTGATTTTTAAATGTACGCTTTCCCACACGGCATGTATTCGTCAAAGTGCAGTTTATAATCCGCCTGTATCAGAATCACCTGGGGGTGTCTGAAATGCAGACTCCCGTGCCCTACCCAAGATACTATGAATTTGAAATTTCTTGGGATAGAATTTAGGAATCCCCATTTAAATAAAAGTTCCAAGTGATTCCTATGCATACAGAGGTGTAATGAACCTTAGAGCATGAAGAAATTATGGGAAACGCGTTTTTGTAGCATTTTATTGAGTATTTAGGGCCCTATCAAGCTCAGTTTTCATGAGGGGGGTAATCTATAAAACTATTTATTTCCTTACTACTCATGGCCCAAGTTAAATCCCATCAGCAATTACGGATAGAGATTAGGTTCTACTACTAGAGAATATTGTTTGTACTAGAGAATATCATTCTTCCTTCTTTCGGAGAGACTTGAGTTGTAGAACAGGCATTGGCAAACTTTTTCTGTGAAGGACCAGATAGTCAATATTTTAAGGCTTTGAGGCCTGTCCCATATCCTACTTTACTTTTCCCCTTTCAAAGCCCTTTAAAATGTGAAAGATCATTTTTATCACGTGGGCCATTAAAAAAAAAAAAACAAAAAAAAAACAAAAAAAACCAAACCTGGCCATGGGGTGAATTTAACCTGGAGCTATAGTTTGTTGACCCTGTAAGAGAGTGCATTAAGCACCATGTTTTGGTGGCCATGGACATGTGATCTATGCGGATAATTCTATTTGATCTCTCCTTTTACACTTGTGTCTGATTCACCTTTGTTACAGCACGAAATAGTTGTTTCCTGGAAGAAGGCCTCAAGATGCTCTGGGAGATCATCTGTGTGGGTTTTGCTCTTGCTGTATTTACTGGAGACCTGGCATGGAATCTCAAGAAGAGTTAATGATGTTTAAAATGGTCTAAACAGATGTCTGATCTGTGTTCTTGACATTCAGTCACTGTTAGAGCAGAATGAGCTCAAACCGGTGCTTGTTCCGACTCCCATCATTATGTTTGTCATCTCTACACCACTTCCTTCTACATATTCTACGGTATTTAATT
Organism: Mustela lutreola; assembly: GCF_030435805.1. Lineage (NCBI taxonomy): Eukaryota > Metazoa > Chordata > Mammalia > Carnivora > Mustelidae > Mustela > Mustela lutreola. The sequence goes on along the minus strand of NC_081290.1, from coordinate 252,952,011 downwards.
TCACTAAGTTGGTGTCTCAGTGAATATTTCAATGTTTTATTCTCCCACTTTATCTTCCACAGGTTCAAGCATAACTAGCCTATATGGAAAGCAAAAAAAAAAAAAAAAAAAAGGAAAGTGTGTGTGTGTGTGTGTGTGTGTGTGTTTGACCAAGAGTGAAGGGGAGAGGTCTTGGAAGATGGAGAGAGACACAGCAAAGAAGAGAGGGTGCCAGGATCATAAGGACTTTATCCTTGTAGGAGAACTTGTGTTGTCTCCCCATATATCCTGGCCTGAAATCTCCAGTATCCATTGCCCTTACTAACTAACCTACACATTCCCTAGTTGCTATCAGCTTGTAATGGCCCACAGTTACCTGCCTTCTCCAGAAAATTGTCCTCCACTGATGGATTAGAACACTTTCTAACTGGGGGTTATATTGGTCCCCACCCCCACCCCTTCCCTGGATAATTCAGAGTCAATGGTTAATTCTACAGGGAAATAAAGAGAAATCCCTTGTCACCAAAGAGGGCAACACTGCTGATTACTTTATTCCCAAATATCTCCCACTATGAGTTAGGACAAATCTAAGCATTTGCTTAGACAATATTATTTCTCAGTTTCCCCCCTTTAGTGCCTGATTTTTCTCTTTAACTTACAGGTTTTAACTACCCCCCCACTCCCCTGGAGAGGACTCTATCAATAAATAGCTTTCAAAAGAAATCCTATTTTTACCTTGGTTTCTAGGGCGTGTGATCAAAGAGAGTTGGTGCCAGACATGTCCCTAGGAAGCCAGCTGTAAGGATAGGATTCTGGAGGCAAATGCACCAACCAATGGCAATAAGGAAAGCATCACTGGTGGTAAATGGAGTTTTGATAGTTCCTGGAAGGCTGTAGCAGTGTATTTGCCAAGATGTTTACCTGTAGTGAATTTGGAACAGATATAGGACGAAGGGGGTGCATAGCTGGCCAAAATCTTTGGAATCTGGAAAGCATGGGGGGAATGAGTAACTATTCTGTAGTCTGGAATTTAGTGCCTGTTGCTAAATGCCATCGATTTACTGAATAGAAAAATGAGAGTCTCAGATCTATTAATCTACCCTTTGAAGCAAAATGTGAGGATTGGAGAGCCTCCTCTGCATCGTTTAAAAAGACATTTACCTCTTGCAATTTCAAGAATCCTGAAAATAAGGCACACAGTCTGATCATAAGATTGACTAGGGGTTAAAGAAAACCGGATTCACAGTTGAAGCCCGAATCAGGAAACTAATAGGGAAATTGTGGGACCTTGAAACTTGGGATGAGGAATGCGGGTAGCTGAACTTGAGAATTTTGAAAAGTTCAATGCTTCTAAACTCTCTGGAGTTTAGAATATCAGGGAATCACTCTCATTAATGCTACTCTACATATTTCTACTACTGAATTTCCCACCTGTCAGCAGCAGAAGCTAACTATGTCCTCCCTCATTGTCCCTTCCCATTCCATATCGAAGCTTTTGTTCCATAGCAAACATGGGGTGGGGGGGGAATGTCCAGGCAGATTTCGTCTCCCTCGCATAGTAGTTGCTGATACCCTCTCTCAAGAAGGGTGTTTTTATGGGATTCTTGCCGTTCTTGTTTTATGGACACATGGTGGTGAACAAAAGAGCTTTTAAAAAGGTATAATTTCTCCCTCTATCTGCAACCCCCAAGGGTTTTTCACTCAACAACCTGCATCTCATCTTCTACCAGTTCGTCAACCATTCTAACTGAGTTCTTCCATTTGTGTCTGGCTATCTCTGCTGCAGGTAAACAATTGCTTACATCTTGTTTCCCTTGGTAGGCACCTGTCTCTTCTATTTTGGGCTGCATTGTTGCTTCAGCTGTCAAAAAAAGGTCACAAGCTTGCATTTCGTTTGGCATGTTTTATTGTTGTAAGGTTAGGTGCAATCCTCTCCATTTCTCTGTCTCCTAAGCAGAAACCAGAACTATATGCTTTTATTTCACTGTATACCTGAAATATAAATATTCTTCACACTTGGAATATGCTTTTTCAGTAAAAAGAGCATGCTGCAACCTATTTCCTGTGGCTCACACCACTGGAATCCTGTGGTTCTCTACTTAATCATTAAGGAGAATATTACATTTTTTGTTTTATCCAAGAGAGTCTTAGATATAGCAGATAACTCATATATCCCTTTCTGCTCCTAATTGTTTTATAATAATGGCATTTTTAATGGGTAATTGTAATCTATTAATTGGAATGGTTTTATGTCTTCAAATCCTCCATTGTTTGTTTTTAATGCAATGTGGAAAAAGAGAACGAGATAATTAGGGAAAGATATCCAGTTTATTTACCCAGAAATAACTAACAAGCCTTGAGTAAATTAAGCATCTGAGTTCCAGCCGCCTCCTCTGTGAAGTGATAGGAATAATACCTATCTTACAAGGTACAAGGTGTGGAATACATGCAGTCTTCTATATTGATTTCAGTTTTACAGTGAGTGAAGGGTTTTTTCCCCCTTTCTTTCTTTTGTGAAGGGAGGAAACCTAATAGAAATGGAACAGCTATAGAACAATACTTAACTCCTTTTGAATTAAGCAACCTCATTTAAGGGGACTTCAAACTAGATTACCTACTCTGATCTGGGGCAAGGGCTTCTCACCTGGCAGTATAATCAACTATCACTATGATGTACTTTTATCTGTGGACTAATTTCTTTTAACACTCTAGAATTTTTTTGGTTTCTATGATGGGGATACAAATTATTACAGCATGATGAGCCATAGTAATGAACTGGTTTTTGTTTTTGTTTTCTGCATCTAGGGTAATAGTAGGAGAAAACTTTCAGTATGATTAGCATCTAGATAAGACTTTGAGCTTTCACTTAGTTCTTAGGGTGTTACTTACCATTTTGCCTTCCAGGGATTTACTTTATTATTTTTTTTCCTGACAAATCTTAGCTAATTTCTGAGCATCACTTTCTATTTCTGCATACCTAATTATTGGTTCAAAAAGTTTTGTGACAGGATTATCTTTAATCTTCTTGCTCAATTTGTAGATACTGGAAAAGAGTTTAAGTAAAAGTACCTAAAGCAATACTTTTCTCTTTAGTTCCTTGACTGCATAAAATTTCATCTACTATTTTGTTTTGCTGTAAAATATACCCAGCTACACAATCTTATGAGCTTCTTATAAATTTATAATTTTTGTTAATTTAGTTTTATTAAAAATGACTAGATTTTGCAATGCTGGTCTCCTGTTAAAGCTGTACATTGAATATGTAAGATTTATTACATAACAAACTGCTACCATGATAATAATTATTGCAATGCAGAAATAGGCATGTGTGTTTAAGTTTATGAATTGGTCACACATACACCCATATATATGTTATATATATATTTTTCTTTTTGAACTGAAGTGTCAAAACTTAGTAAGTGTGATGAGTTTCCTCTTATTTCTGAGAACATAGTAGAGCAAACTAAAGAGTATTTTAAGAAATGAAAAGTTCTTTTGCTATCCTAATATAATTATTTCATTTCACATACGAACTTCAGTTCACCATCCACATTTTAAGAGGCAGATTAACCCCTAAATATGTCCACACCCTCTACTCATGCACACATATATTCTCTTATATGGCAAAGGGGATTTTGTAGGTGCAGTTAAAGTTACCACATTAAAATAGGCAGGTTAGCCTAAATTATCTGTGTAGGCCCAATTGAATCCAATTTGAGCCCCTAAAAGTAGAGAATCTTCCATCTGGAATTAGAGAGAAGGAAAAGAAAGCCGAAAAGAGATAAAACTAAGGAGGAGATCCAAAGTATGAGTGAAGACACGCGCATGATTGCTGGTTTTGAAGATGAAGGAAGAGGGGTACGAACCAAGGGCTGTGTGCGCTTCTGGAAACTGAGAATAACTGTAGGTGACAGCCAGCAAGGAAATCGGGGTCCTAGTCCTACAGTACGTGGAACCAAATTCTGCCAACAACTTAAATGAGCTTAAAAGCGGATTCTCCTCAGAAACTCTACAATGAATGCAGACCTGCAGTTACTTTGCTTTTAGCTGATGAGACATGTGTGGAAATTCTGATCTTCAGAACTTTGAAATAAGAAGCTGTGTTGTTTTAAATGGCTCACCTTTTGGTAATCAACAACCAAAGAAGTCAGATGCATACATGCATGTGCAATTTACAGAGTTGCCACCATCATGTACATGAAATTTCTGCTTTTTAAATCAAGAATACTTCTCTCTATGTTTTTGGGACTTTTATAATTAGGAGCAGCAATGCTAGATTACTCTCTGTTAATATCCCACAATTCACTATGCCATTCCTTTATATGTATGTCATTTCCTGATTATATGTTTGTTTTTCTAGTTATCACTTCATAATTAATTGTATTGGAGATAAGCTTATAATACATTTTGAACACTCAAACACACTATAGGAATAATGGTGATACATTTTTATGCGGGTTTTGCTAGGTATTTTAACATCTTTTTTTCTGAAGAGTTTATATCAACTTAATACCTTTAAAAGCTTATATGATGCCGGAGGTATCAAGAGTATATAAAAATTGTTTTTACTTATATCACCTGAGTCTGGCTTACTCTCAGTGTACGAGGAAGCCACAATAGTGTTGTTTGATTTTCCCTCTTTTGTACATTTCCCTCTTTAGGATTTGCTAAATCTGACTCTAACATGGGCTCAAAGCTTTTATTTCTCTAATTTTAAAGTTGTATGTGAAACTTAGAACTGCTGAAGGAAATATTAAAATTCATAGCATTGGATATAATGTCAAGCTCTCATATAAGATGCTACAATGCATACTTCTTGCCACTATTTTGAATGATTTAATAATACAAAAAGGAAAGTAAAACAGAATGCATCCTTTGACCTCATATATATTTTATAAAGAGAATGAAGGAGAACCTGTTTCATAACTATTGAACTCATTCACCCACTTCTAGAATATAAATGGATCAGCAGAGTAGAAAAGCACACTGGGAAAGAGATTTATTTAGAGAGGTGTTTCCATGATGTAAGTCTCTATAGAGAGAGGAAAGTAAGGGGACTGCCTTTTGTTTCCTAGTTCAGTGAGAAGGCTTCGGAGGTTCCATAGGATTAGGTTTGAAATGTTTTACCTGTAGTAATAATTAGAGAGAATTGATGACTGACTACAAACCTAAAAAATTAAAACTGGTAACTAACCTCCAGCCCTGCGAAACCTGAATTGGGAGATTCTGGAGATTAATTCCTTCAAAGTAAGGCTCTGCTGGGATTACCTGCACTGCCCACATTTGAGTAGGCTAAGTAGGCCTGGTTCAGTGCTCTAAATGATATGCTATCCTTCTTACTTGAAGTACTTGATATGATGATTATGGATCGTGGAGTGATTATAATATAAAAATAAGTTTGTTAAATTGCTATTCAGCATAATATATTTTGTCTGTTAAACTGCAGCACCACATTTGTAACAATTCTATTAGCAAGATCCAATTAGAGGGAAATCCCGTACATTTACAAAGAGCTAGATTGAACTGCAAAGTTAACAGTTTGAAGAGCTGTATTTCGCAAGATCAGTTTTTTGTTTTTTTGTTTTTTTTTGGTTTTTTTTGTAGGATCTGACCCTCCCCACCATCAAATATTCTAATTATGTGTTCACATCAAATCTAATCATATTCTTAACTTTCATATATTTTTAATAAACAGATACAATTTTCATCACATTATAAGATTTGATATTAATTAAACAGGACACAAAATACCTTGAATTTGGCTGCTGGGCATTTGGCTGGATTTCTTCACTGGTTAAGAATCTCCTGCTTTCATCATCCTTGGAGACCATCTGATTAAAATCCCCAACTTATCAAAAGTACACATGACTGCATAAAGATTAACTGTTTTCATTTTATTTTTTTTAATATTTTATTTATTTATTTGAGATAGAGACAGTGAGAGAGAGCATGAGAGGGGAAAAGATCAGAGGGAGAAGCAGACTTCTCATGGCACTGGAAGCCCACTGTGGGACTCGATCCTGGAACTCTGCGATCATGACCTGAGCCAAAGGTAGTTTGCTCAATCAACTGAGCCATCCAGGTGCCCAAAGTTGACTGTTGTCAAATAATCAAGTTATATTCATGAATATCATTCTTTTTGCCTAGAATGACTTTCATTCCCCACACAGACTTGTTTTTATATAATTGTTGTTTGATTAAGGGTCTCTATACTGGGAAATGTTTCAAGACTCTTCTTTACTATTTTAGATGACCCTCTTTTGTAACTTTAAGAGCATTCTCTACAATATATTTCTTAGAAATGATTTTATTTTACCTGTTCATTTAACTGCTCAGATTGTAAAATATGAAAAAAGACAGTGGGTTTTTTTGTTTGTTTTTGTTTGTTTGTTTTTGTGAGGTTGTCTCCTCACCCCCATTTTAATGCCTAGAATATTCAGTATTTGATAAGTTGTTATTGAGTTAGTTGATTAATTAATTGGTTATTGATTACTTCAAAAACAAATATTTCACCTCTAAAAAAAGAATAATTTTATTCCCTACTCATATGGTTATTTAAAAGATTTAGTGGTTTAACACATGGGAAATTCTAAGAGCAGTGCATGATACAGTAAAAACATTGAGTAAATGCTATTCTGGCAATTATTGTGAACATTAACAATATGTGACATTAAAGACCATTTGGATTCAGGAACCCTGGAACTAGAGCTAAAGAGGACAAAGGATTACTGTTGAAGAATTAGAAACAGAGATTTGAACGAAACCTGTTTTCCACCACTACAAACTTGATGTCAGTATCAAACGAACTCTAAAGCAGGTACTAATCCTCTCAGTTGGCATACTGATGATGGAAACAATGTAAAATTGATAACTTTATTGGACATGATTATTCAAAATTCTTGAAATCAGTGGGCCAGTCCAGGGATGGACTCTTTTAACCTATGATGTGAAATTTTCCTATACAGCATAGCCCACAAGATTTAGTGGTAATATTCTGTCCCATATTTTATTATCTGTCAAAATAAGGCAATTACAAAAGCATAAATTGTCAAAGAGTAGGAGTTAATGTTCCGCTTATTGTTTTATTGTTTTATCTCCAGTATCCAGCATTACAGATTCTCCTATACATTTACCCTCCACATAGAATCTCTATTCAGATATCTTCCCATAAAATATTTACTATTGCATCATTTATTTAATGTTGCATATATATATGGCATTAATATTCATCAATATACTGTCATCAACATGAATTAGCCAAATACCAAAGACAGGTTAAATAGGGACAGTAAAGATAAAAGATTTGCAAATTCTTGAAATGTTTTGGTTTGCTTTCCATCTTTTTCCCATTTCTGTTCTAACTAAATAACTTTCAAACGTGTCTGAACTTCACTCTTATTTCATTTTCCTCTTTAGAATCAGATTTAGTAAACCCTAGCATGGGCTCAAAGCTTTTTTGGAAGCTGAAAACCTTAAATGATTTTGGACAAAAGAGATGGAAAAAGAAAATATCATGACACTGTTAACTATTCTTCTTCTCCAAGGATATAAATAGGGCTTTTGAATGTTGCCATCAGTGTGTATTTATGCTACTGCAAAGTTTAAGATCTCACAGTAAAAGAAAAGTGATTTTGGCCACAGACTTTCCTAAAATGGTTCTTTGATTACCATTTAGGCACATCAGTTTGAAGTTGGTGTGATAAGACTCAAGTTCCCAGATTCCTTGATTTAGTTTGTGTAAGGGGGATTAGGGGGAGTGGGGGTAGAGGGAAGAAGTTAATCAAATGTTTTACCAAGCAAACACAACATTTGTTTAAATATTTCAGTTTCCTGGCATTGTGTAATCACAGTTTACACCATAATACAATACAAATAAGAATGCTTTTTGCAATCTATGTTGAAATTCTACAACCATCTGTTTGCCTCAATGTTTCTTTCAGTAGCAGAACATTCTCTAGTGGACCACATGCATAGTTCTAATTTGTTTTTTGCCGGTATTCATAGGATATACAACCAAGAAATCCTTATCAACTTCCATTTGTCTAAACATCCTGATTCTCGAGACCATATAGGCAAACCATGAAATGAGGTTTTTCCTTTCCCTATACACCGTAGTTTGTAGGCAGTTTGGTAATTATCTCCTTTACTTTTGTTTTCAGTGTCAAATGCCAGTTAATGTTTATTGTCTGTTTTTGTAAATAAAATAGGGAGTTGAGAGACTATACTTTAAATTAAATATCACCTGGTATACCACAAAAGGATGAATTTAAAGACTAAGATTTAGGAAGGTAGGGGCACATCCACAACAGTCCTATGGTCTCTTAACTAGACAAGTGAAGGAACCCATGTAATAGTGGCATGCTGAGAAAGCAGAATTTCAGGGAAGATAAAGTTGAAATCTGATTACACATTCCAGTTTGGCTTTTTCCTATAGAATTGGGGATGTTTTAAAGAGACCTAGCTAGATATCACAGGTATTTTCATTCCACCATCATAAAATAATGATCTTCTAATAAAAAAAGTTATTCAAAATAATCACATAGAAAACTTTTTTTTTAATAGAATGCAAAAAGTTTCTGGACTTTTCCAGTATTAGCTCTGTTGTTTTGTTTTGTTTTTTCCCCCTGGGGCATATAAAATTCATCTTCTGATTGGCTTCTGATAGTATGGTACATTGTTTATGCTCATGTGTGACTAAGATTTTCAGAGCTCAACTTTGGAAGTATTTTAACTTCTTTTTAAAAATATATTTAATTTAGAGAGAGACCTGAGTGGTTCAGTTGGTTAAGTGTCTGCCTTTGGCTTAGGACATGATCCCAGAGTCCTGGGATCGAGTCCTGCACAGAGCTCCTTACACTGCAGGGAGTCTGCTTCTTCCTCTGCCTGTTGTTTCCCCTGCTTGTGTTCTGTCTGACAAATAAACAAACATCTTTTTAAAAGGTGTTTTATTTAGAGAGTGTGAGAGAGGGTGCAAGTGGTGGGGGCGGGTGGGCAGAGAGAAGGAGTGAAAGAATCCCAAGCAGAATCCACTTTCAGCACAAACCCCAATGCAGGGCTCGATCCCACAGCCCTGAGATTATGACCTGAGCCAGAACCAAGTCAAATGCTTAACCAACTGAGCTACTGAGACACCCCGAAGTATTTTAACTTTGAATAAAATATATATATATATATATATATATATATATATATATATATATATATAGAATTGAAAATTCCACTTTTGGTAAGAAATGTTGAAATTTTATGATGGTCTTTCCTTCCTTATTCTTTTTTAGTACTCTATGTTTTTAGTTCTTCATATATTCTTACTGATGTCAAAGTTCATAAAATATTGTTTTCACAGTTTAGTTTGAAATCAAACATTTTGGGACCAACTGTTTCTTCACTCTGAGACACTGTATGAAAGGTATAGCTAACCTAAAGGAATAACCAGGAACAGACTTTTGCTTCATTTTATAAAGTACAGTGAAAGAAAATTATATTTGGAGGGTCTTTTAACAACAACAACAAAAATTTGCATTCAATACTTAAAAATTTACAAAGAAACTTGAAGTTAATGTGTTTCCTTACATTTGACAAAGAATTTGAGAAAACAGTGGTAGCTGATGAAAGGCTGGAAAACCTGATTATAATTTAGTGTACTATTTTTAGATGCCCTACCAGCTAAATGATTTAAGAATTGCTTCATTATTCTTTGTATCATGACATTAAATCTCCATTCTCAGATTTGGGACTCCCCTGCAGATCATTAACTTATGAGTGATCTGTCAACTGAAACATTAATAAAATAGAGTTGAGAGATGCTTAGGTGCCTCGATTAGTTAAGTGTCTGATTCTTGATTTCAGCTCAGGTCATAATCTCAGAGTTTGAGATCGAGCCCCACATAGGGCTCTCTGTTGGGGGTGGAATCTGCTTAAGGTTCTCTCTCACTTTGCCTCTACCTGCCTCACTCTCTAATTAAAAAAAAAAAAAAAAAAAAAAAAAAAAAAAAAAAAAAGAAAGAAAGAAAGAAAAAGACTTAAAAAAATAAAATAGAGTTGAGGGGAGGGGGGAAACATGCTTTTATTTTACCATGTTAATAATAGGTTTATGTGCTCTACCATTTTCATCCACACATTTTATACTAGATTTGAAGAAGTAGAATATCATAAAGAGTAAGGATATGTTTTTTGAAAAGAACAATCACCAATGTTTCTACGAAGTAGGAAAAGATTAGAAAATAGAAAGAGAAGAAAATATCTTCTTTCCTTCTATCTTGACAAATATACCTTCATAATGACTTAGATGACCAGGTTTTGATTTAGAAATTTTGGGAACTATGGTGGCATGGAAGCAGCTGGCTACAAAGTTCTAGACAATGGCCTGTCCATTTTTCTTAATTCCCAGATCCATCCTACACCATGGACTGGCCTCAAGAGCACACTTGCAGCTCCTCACACTGTTGGGGCCAATTCCACGTTAGAAAGCCTGCCTGGGCCTGCTTAGCCAGAGTGACTCCCTGTTGTGTAGGTAGCCATTTTGTTGTTTAATAAATGCCTCAGCAGTTACTGGTATCCGTTCCAGATAACTGTTGCCAAAACACACGCCTAAATAAGGTCATACTGGTAGGAGACATCCAATCAGCCAAAGCTACATACCTTGAGGTCTGCGGTTATGCCCTATGAAACCAGCCTGTGAGATTGGGACGGGGTTGCTCTCTTTGGAGGCAGCCCTGGCCAGTCAGCCTGACTTCTAATGCTTGGCATAGAATAAAGCTTTGCATAACTCTCACTTTGTCTCAGTCTTATTCCTTTGGTAACGGACCCCATCAACACTGCACATCTAATTTCAGTGTACCTTCCTTCAAAAGCTACCCTGGGTAATTCCTTGGGCTGAACGTTAGACTCATTGGAAGTATGGCTAGAGAAGAGGGAGGGTGCTATGGAAGCAGATAAGACTCTTCTGTATGGGGTAATGAAGGCTCAAGAATGAGTACAAGGGTTCAAAAAGAGATGGGAAGGGCTCCCAGGATGTATATCCTCTCTGCCCTGTGTATTCCTTTCTCTATGGAAAGGGGCACTGCCCAAGAAGGCCCCAACTCCCCCATCCCCCAAAAGAACTTTTAGAAGCCAGGGCAGAGGACTTTTTGCAACTTTTACAGGTAGACCTCAAATTAATATCTTTCTTATCAATTATTAGCTGTTTCTTCTTAGAAACACTCTAATCTCTAAAGACAGAGTGCCTAGATTCAAACCTCTACTCCACTTAATTGCTATGAAAGTTTAGGAAAATTATTTAGTCTCTCTTTGTCACAGTTTCTATATGCAAGGTGTGAATAACAATGGCATCTACTTAGAGGTAATAAGGATTGAGCCCATATTTATGAAGTGCTTAAATGTTACCTAGACCAAGATAAACACCAAAGGTATTTGTTTAAAAAAAAAATTTAGAAGTTTGGGGCATCTGGGTGGCTTAATTGGTTAGGCATCTGATTCTTGATTTCTGCTCAGGTCACAATCTCAGGGTCCTGGGATGAAACCTCACATCAGGCTCCATGGTCAGTGGGGAGTCCACTGGAAAGTCTCTCTTTCCCTTTCCTCCTGCCCCTCTCCCTCATTCTCACATGCACACAATCTCTAAAATAAATAAATAAATCTTTAAAAAAGATTAAAAAAATAAAGTTTTACAACTGAACATATTCTTATATCTTACATGAAATGGTTGCAAATATTAAAGAAGATAATGCATGCAGTTCTTAGCCAAGTGTTTGGTTCATGATAAGTGCACCAAATGGTAGTTAATCATATAATATAAAAATAAAGAAATGTTCTGCCCAAAGTATACTTTGTGAGATTTTAAAAATAGGCTTTTTACATTTTTACTGTTGTGTGGTCTAAGTATATACTGAGTTTTTACTTTGCTACCCAATACTCAATTTTGCCCTGGTTTTGCTTGTAAATTCAATATTCTGTTCGCATTTTCAGAAATATTGCTATAAGCAAATTGGAAATTTTCTTATTAATTTTATTATTCTTGTCACTGTGAACCAATCCATTGACTTAGAACATGGCCATTCGCTATATGTCCAAACTGGTGTGAAAAAACAAGGAGTGTAAGAGAACATCAGTCAAATATATGAGCCTAAATTTTTTTTTAAGATATTATTTATTTGTCAGAGAGAGAGAGAGAGCACAAGCAGGCAGAGTGGCAGGCAGAGGCAGAGAGAGAAGCAGGCTCCCCAGTGAGCAAGGAACCCAAAGTGGGATTTGATCTCAGGATCCTGGGACCGTGACCTGAGCCGAAGGCAGCCACTTCATGAACTGAGCCACCCAGGCGTCACCAATTTTTTTTTTTTTCCTTAAGCAGTGTCTGAAGCAGAGTGACAAATACTTTCATTTTTTAATCGTGATATACTTGACACACAATGTGATGTTAACTTCAGATGTATAATATAGTGATTCAACAATTCTATACATTACTCAGTGTTAACCATGATAAGTATAGTTAACCATTTGCCATCATACAACATTACAATATTATTGACTATATTTTATATGCTGTACTCTTCATCTCCATGACTTATTTAATTTATAACTGAAAGTTTGTACCTCTTACTTGCCTTTTCTTATTCCACTCACTCACCTCTCTTCTGGCAATTTCCAGTTTGTTCTCTGTATATAAGAGTCCATTTATTTTTTGTCTGTTTTGTTTTCTTAAATTCCACACACATGTGACATCATGTTATTTGTCTCTCTCTGTCTGACTTATTTTACTTAGCGTATCTTCTAGGTCCATTGGTTTTGTTGCATATGGCAAGATAACATCCTTTTTATGGTCTTGTAACATTGTATTATAAATATAATATCATACCTTCCTTTTTCATTCACCTATTAATGGACACTTGGATTGTTTCTATAGCTTGGTTATTGTAAATAATGCAACAATAAATAAAAGGGTACATGTATCTTTTCAAATTGTGGTTTTCATTTTCTTTGGGTAATTACCCAGTATTGAAATTACTGAACTCAGGATTTCTATTTTCAGTTTTTTGGGGGAAACTTTATATTGTTTTCCACAGTGGTTGCACCACTTTACTTCTCCAGCAGTGCACTAGGGTTCCCTTTTCTGCACATCCTTGACAACATTTATCACTTCTTGTCTTTTTGGTACTAGCCATTTTGAGTGGTATGAGGTAACATCTCATTGTGGTTTTGATCAGTATTTCCCTTATGATGAATGATGTGATACTGAGTGTCTTTTCACGTTATCTGTTATCCATCTGTATATCTTTTTTTTTTTTTTTTTAAGATTTTATTTATTTGAGAGAGAGCGCAAGTGAGTCTACTAGTAGGCAGAATGGCAGGTAGAGGGAGAGGGAGAAGCAAGCTCCCGCCGAGCTGGGAGCTGGATGCGGGGCTTGGTCCCAGGAACCCGGGATCATGACCCAAGCTGAAGGTAGATGCTTAGCCGACTGAGCCACCCAGGTGCCCCACCATCTGTATATCTTATTTGGAAAAATGTCTATTCAGATCCTCTGTCCATTTCTTAAGTAGGATTGTGTGTGTGTGTGTGTGTGTGTGTGTGTGGTATGTGTGTTGAGTTGTATAAATCTTTATATATTTTGAATATTAACCCCTTATTGGATACATCACTTATAAATATCTTCTCCCATTCAATAGATTGCTTTTTTGTTTTATTGGTGGTTTCCTTTGCTGTGAGAGTGTTAAATGCCTAACAAACCAATTTTATCTTTACAAAATAGTGTTGTCATGTTAAAATGATATATTAAAGAATGTGTATACTGTATTCTTCTGAAAGTTACTTTAGGTTTGAACTTGGGAGCTAATAACTTTCTTGTCTTTGATATTCATTTCTTGTATTCAAAGTGAAGGGAAATGATTCCTGATTTAATACAACAGAAGATGGCAATTTGTCATTTTAAAGTTTTAGTATTTCCCACTTACTTTAAATGAATGTTCATAAGATAATTTATAAAGAGGTGTGTAATTTCAGAAATACCATACTCATATTATCAAACATCTTAGATTAAAATATCATTCATAATTCATGTGATAGAGTCAGAGATATTAAACCCTCATTTAATAGCTATTTTTTTGGGGAAAAACATAACTATGGAAATAAATTGCTCACATGTGCAATGGTTGCTGATGGTGTTTAAACAATTCAACATTGTAAATTATTAGTAAGTTTGTCTTAAATTATTTATTGGACATTTATATGGATATGAACATGTTTTACACTTAAAATGTTTTCTAACTCTTTACAGTCTAACAATCTGCTGCCAGCTGCTTTCTTAAAGACCATTACCACTTTGTCTCTAATTTAGAAAATGTGTACAGATACCCTAGTAAGTTCAACTTTCTTTGAAAGTCATTAGTCAAAGGGGGCACATGAATAGCACTTTGAAACATAAAGATCTCTCAACTGGCAAAGATAAATTGAGACAAAAGATCTGTTCCCTGACAACTAAGGGATCTCAGGGAATCTCGGTCTAGTACTTTATGAAAAGTTTACCATTCAGAGTTTCATGAAAATATTCAAACATTGTTTTAGTGTAAATTTTTAGCCATCCTAAGACTTAAGCAGCTCTCCATTTCAGACTTCATTGAATTCCTGAATACAATTTAGTGAAAATATGACATCATCATGCTAGGAAAAGAAAAAAAAACTCCACATTTCTTATTTATAAAATGTAAGTACAATTTTTCCACAAAACTTTTGTAAGAATGGAATATAATATTTTATTTTATTTTTTATTTTATTATTTTTTTTAAATTTTTTATTTATTTATTTGACAGACAGAGATCAGAAGCAGGCAGAGAGAGAGGAGGAAGCAGGCTCCCCGCAGAGCAGAGAGCCCGATGCGGGGCTCGATCCCAGGACCCCGGGATCATGACCTGAGCCGAAGGCAGAGGCTTTAACCCGCTGAGCCACCCAGGCGCCCCATGAATGGAATATAATATTTTAAAACACCCAAATCTAATATAGTGTCTGATAAAACTAAACAAACTACACAAACAATTTTTTGATTCCTTCTGTTTCCCTTCTATTTTTAGCAGGACCACTTCTTCTCAGTCTATGTTGTTTTCTTTTCCTTGATAAAACATTTTATTATATTGCACATACATTATGTAGAATATATATATGTTATAAACATATATTATATATCATATGTGACAGACATGATATGGAATACATATGTTCATACATACAAACATGCATTTATATCTATATATAAACAGAAATATTCATCCAAATAAAAATTTAATAAATATATAACTTGGGATTTATCATTGCTTAAGAAGTTTCTTCTTGTTTTCAAGACAAGATACTTTATTTTCTAATTTAAAATAATGTTTATGTATTAGTTAAGGTAATGCCTGCTTAAATGACCCCTAAATATGTAATGACTCAAACATAATTGATATGTTGTTTTGCTTGCACAATGGCGAAGTGGCTCTTAACTTACTTGGCAATCCCCCCCCCTTTTTTTTTTCAATAGGGAGAGAGAGAAGTGGGGGGAAGGGTGAGAGGGAAGGGAGAGAGAATCTTAAGCAGGCTCCACTCCCAGAACAGAGCCCAATGAGGGACTCAATCTCATAATCTTGACTTGAGCCAAAATCAAGAGTTGGATGCTGGACTGACTGAGCAACTTAGGCACCCCTCTTCCCTTTCTACTTTAAGTAGCCTATACTTTTGCAGTGCTAGTCTGTATTACATAAGTGAATGGAAAAAGAACATTACATGAAATTCTGGCCAGCCAGGACTGGAAGTGGCTCAGTCAGTTCCCTCATATTCTGTTGGTTGGAACTCAGTCACATGGCCACATTCAACTGCAAAGGAGGCTGGGAAATAGAATACAGCTCTGTGCTCAGGGGCAATAAGAAATTCATTGGATTTTGCTTGAGATGAAAAAGTCATAAGAAATCCCAGGATTTTTTAAGCTAACAAACTATTGTTATATGAAAATGTTTCTTTAATTTATAAATATGGTCTGATAATTTTCCTGAGTTCAGGTAGATATCTTTGTAAGAATAAGGAGTAAAAAACAGAAGTATCAGTGACTTAGAGGTCCCTATTGAAAATTAATTAAATGTTGGTAAATGAAAAAAGGATAGCACAAGAGTGCCATAATGAATGGAAAAAGCAGATTAAAGAAGATAATAGTGTATGGGACAAGCATCATTCTAAGAATAAATTCCCATTGCGGGAGATACAAGTTGATAAATGGGTTGGTTACACTAAACTCTTAGGAAAACAAAAAAAATTTACATAATATGTGATTACAAAAAATGTCAGAAACCATCTCGAATGGTTGTGTGTTTTTGCACACTGCACCAAGACATCTGGTGGAGGTGTAGATGAGGTCGGAAATTCTAACTGGTGTATGCTGGCTAACATTGTGTTCAGGGAAAAGCTAAATCAGCTGGGAGGAAGGTGGGGAGCATTTTCTTCTCAAAAGTGCCCCTTCACTCCAGAACCACTAGAGGGTTGGTGTGGTGGACATTTCTCTAATTTATCGCCCAAAGCAGGCATCTCTTTCCAATTTGTAGAGAGGCCCAGGTAAGCTAGAGGAGACCTTAAGTAGGGTGAAGAAGATGAAAGACAGGTCTATAAAGTTTCCAAGTGGGTGTGGTACCCCAGGGAAAGGTCAGCAAATACCAGGAGATTTGGATATGTTTGGTCTCTGAGCTTGGCTTTCTTCTCACATCAAATAAAAGTTGTTTTTATTTTCTCTTTTTAGCCTTAAGCATTTATGATCATATATAATATATATACCCCATAATGTCTTCCTACAAATTAGAATCAAATATTTTGCTGCAAGTTAATGATCAAATATTTATTAAATTATAGAATCTTTTATATCAAACTATTAGATCTTACAACTTAATATTGACAGTTTGAATTTGAGGGAAATTTAACTGTTTTAACATTGAGAAGGATTTGTCTTTCAAATTTTTTGCAAGATCAGAGGATGGATTTTAGTTATTTATTTTATTATCATTTGGGTCAAAATTTAATTGGAGAAGTCAAAGCTTTATTTTTGTCATCTGATAAATGAAAATAGTGTGCTAACATATGAATTAACCCTGCTGCAACCAAATAAATGTTTAAGTTTCAATCAAGCAACCATTGGTCAAGTTTCTACCGCTTGTTACCTGAATGAATATAATTATTTTTCCGCATTGACTCAGATAAGAAGAAACCACGGCTAGGTCTTATGTCACCTGACATTCAAGAGTTGGCTCTAAAAACGTTCAAGGATTATTTGACATCTCCGTTTGTTGTATATCAGGAAATTTTATTTTACTATCACTTCAGCTGCAGAATTGTATAGATGAAAACTTTTCCTTGAAATAAAGGGTAATCACTTAATGAATTCAAAGATTTGAAAAGATTTGTGCATACAAATTAAATTAATGAGGCCAGATTTTAATTATTTATTTATTTTTCATTTTCTAGCAGAGTTATAAAACAAAACAAATAAAACCCACCTGCATTCAAGATAAGCTTTCTTTGTAAGATTATTTGACTGATAGAAAAGACAAAATGATGTGAGTCCACACAATGTGTGCAATATAAAATTGAACATTAGTTATATTTATAAGATTAGCAAAACACAGAGTATATCTCTGAAAAGTTACAAATACTCTCTTTTCCCCCACAACTTTGATTTAAATGTACATATTTGCCTTACCCCCAACCCCCCAAAAAGGTCCACAAAAATTTTAAATAGCACATCACCATTTTAAGCTAGTTTCCAGGTTTCTAACTCCAGTATACGCCCTACTATGAGAGAAATCTCCAGTTTTCTGCATATATTTGTGGGTTTGTGCATGTGTGGTGTTTAATTTTGTGTAAGTTGACTGGGCTATAAGTTGCTTAAATACCTTGAAAACATTATTTCTGGGTGTGTCTGTAAGGATGTTTCCACAAGAGATTAGCATTTGAATTGATAAATTGAGTAAAAAAATTGTCCTCACAAAGGTGTTTGGGCATTCAATCCATTGAGAACCCAAATGGAAAAGACAGGCAGTAGAAGGGCAAATTTGCTCTTTCTGCCTGAAATGGGACATCCATATTCTCCTGGCCTCAGACATTGGTGCCCTGGCTCTTCAGCCTCTGGATTCGAACTAGGATTCATGACATGGGCTTCCTGGGTTCTCAGATCTTTAGATTGTGACTGAATTACACGTCAGCTTTCCTGGTTCTCCAACTTGCAGTCGACTGTGTGTGTGTGTGTGTGTGTGTGTGTGTAGGTTCTCAAGAAAATTACACTTAGGCTGGTGATGGTATAAAAAAATTCATCTATTCATTCTTTCTACTCTAAATCACCTCTGATTTAAAAATGGACCACATCACCTCAAAATTAAGTCTAAAAACACAAGAGACTCTTAATGTCACAAAACAAACTGAGGGTGGCAGGTGAGGGGTAGTAGGGAGAGGGTGGTGGGGTTATGGACCTTGGAGAGGGTATATGCTATGATGAGTGCTGTAAAGTATGTAAACCTGGCAATCCACAGACCTGTACCCCAGGGGCAAATAATACGTTATATGTTTATAAAAAAATAAAAATAATAAAAAACAAAACAAAAAATTAAGTCTAAAATATGTTTATCAAGCCTTTATATTTCTTATGATAGCAAGGGGAACCATTAATTTCAGCCAAACATTTGTTTCACTTTTAATATTTATATTTTATGTGCATGTGTATTTTTAACTCCTACTTGCTAAACATGAGTTTAGGTATTGAAGATTTTGAGTATTCAAGTTTTCCTTCTTGTTGTTACCTTGACAACAATTTTCTTAGGACTTGACTGTTATTTACCCTAATTTCTTTACATTAATTTTTGATAGGGAAAGGGACTTTATAACAAGATATTACAGAAAAATACGGACTTTACAATTAGACATAGATTTGAACCAAACCTGTCTTTTTTCCTTATTAAACAATTGACCCAATTATCCAAACTTTTCAACTTGTTTCTTTGTAACAGTGAAAAGGTGGTACTTGAGAGGTTCGCTGTGGATATTAAATGAGATAATGAATGCAAAAAATTTTTAATTTCTTGTAAATGATAAATATGTAATGGATGATAGCTTACCAGATTTTCCTTCTCCTTAGTGGAAATCTGTGTTATTTTTGGTTTAGGACCACAATGATGTAGTTGTTTTTTAAAATTTTTTTCTTTTTTCTTATCTATTCAGTCACATATAAAAATTGTTGATAATTTCCTAAATCTATCGCACAATGCCCTTCTTTTTTCACTGCTTCTACTTTGATTAAATCCCTTCATGTATAGAACAGCAAATCTCCCTGACTTTATGCATTATTTCTCTAAAGTCCTATTTCCTCCGTTTGATCCATCTTTCCACTGGGTAGCACCATCCATTAAACTTCATTAAACCTTGCTTTCATCATTTGTGTCTCTGATCAATGATCCTGAGTGGCTCCCTGGGTCCTAATGTGTCAATGCCTAATTATTGTATCTGCTAACAGTTCCGACTCCAGTGCCTGGCCAATGGTATTTCCAGTTGATCCATAGCATTTATTTTTCTCTTGCCTTGTTAAATGGTTTTTCCAGCCTTCATTCAGTCCCCGTACATTTGTCTGAGATTTGGCTCAACACTTCCCTGCCGTCTCTCTGTAGCACGAGTAACATTAGAGAATAGGGGAGAAGCTATAAGAACAGAGTCCTCTTTTGTTCTGATTACTCTATTTCCTACAAATTATCAGGCTTATCCCAGCTTTTATCTCCACTCAAGCTTTTGTTCTCTTCCGAAATGATCACTCTCCCTTTTTTCTGTCATTTCATTCAATTCTAACCAAAAATCTTCCTTTGTTTCTGTTTTTGTTTTCTGGATTCTGACAGTTTGTAATTTATGCTATTGAAACTAGTATACAACAGTAGCGTAGAATCATTTCCATTTATCTAAGTACTTCCACTCCTTTCTTACTTTTAGCTTGTCCAATAGCCCATGTTGGATAGTGTTGGATGGAGAATACTTAGAACCCTTTCTCAGGCTTTGACCAATATATGGGGTCAGAGCTCTTGGGATTCATCCCAAGCCCTTGCTCTGAGAATCCAGTCATCCCAATTACTTAAGGTTTATCTCTTTTTAGCAGTAGCTCCTATTATTTTCCTAGCTGGACCATTGAACAGAGACATACTGGTGCCGAGTTTATAAGTGTTATATGATCAGTAGATAAAACAAACTAACAAACACTACAAGTGTATTACCATATTAATGTATATGTCTATGGTGTAGTCTTTACTTCTAAAATCTGCCCAAAATGGTAATTAGGAATCCTCTTAAACATCTATTAATACTTCCATCCTTTCTTTTAAGAAATAATTTTGGTCACATATAATGTGTCAAATTCTTGGTTCCCATCAATGAATAAAATAGATAAGAATGCTAATTTCATGTCATTTACACAAAAGTGGAGAGTTGGGGAAAGTGAAGAATCCAGATGTTAATATGGCTGAGCTCAACACTCACCTTGGCAAATGTTTGAGGTTTCAACTCTACGATGGCCAGAGGAGTCTGCAGAAGTTCATATTGCTATAAAAGTAGCATTTGTGTCTCTCAAGCGTCCTAGAGATCTTCACTCACATACTGTCCCGAACAGGATTGCTCATAGACATTTCTGGTCGTGTTACCTGAAACTAGATTTGCCTCTTGGTGAGAGTATCAAGTCAAAAAACATAGTCAAGGCAAAGAATAGGTAAAAGAAAGGTTTTACTTACAACAAGTAAAAGAGAACACTGGGGTAATTTCCAAAAGCAATGTTTCCTCAACACAACTGGGGAAGTTTTAAGCTAAGGGCATATAGATATTAATGAAGAGGTTTGTGCAATGGGAAATTCGGCATGAAATTAGGGCAGAAGTCATCTTAAGGTGACAGACTCCAGGTGTTGATTGAAGTCAGGAGGGCGGGCAAGGATCAGCATCATCAATTCTCTGGCTTTGTTGGTCTGGTATTTGAGTGTTCAGAGGGATTTAGATCCTACTAAGATAACTCAAGAATGTACATCAGATCAATCTTTTTTTTTTTTAATTCAAACATAATATTCAGTGTTATAGTAGTTTCAGGTGTATCATATAGTGATTCTAGAATTCCGTATGTTACTCAGTGCTCATCACCAGTGTACTGTTCCTCGCCTTCACCCAGTTTACCTTTTCTCCTCACCTCCGCTCTAGTAACCATCAGTTTGTTCTCTAAAGTTAAGAGTCTGTTATTGGGGCTGTCCCCCCACCCCTTTTTGTTTGTTTTGTTTCCGAAACTCTCTATATGAGTGAGATGATATGATATTTGGTTTTCTCTGAATGACTTATTTCAGTTAACCTGATACTCACTAGATCCATCCATTTTGTTGCACGTGGCAAGATTTCATTCAGGTTTACTGCTGAGGTCAGTCATTACTATTGAATCAGCCCTGGGAGTTTTACCACTAATTTATTTTCCCTGATAAGCTTAGGCTATTTCCTGGCCTGATAGTGGCTGTTCGTCCTTACGTTCCCCACCTCCTTAAAATCATTAACTACTGTTCAATCTTCTATAATTTCAACATACCCTAGGATGTTCTGAAAGAAATGTGCTTTGGGTAAGTAGTGCTGGTCAAGCAGACATCACAAGGTGGCAGGGGGCCTAAAATGATTTTTCTTATGTCAAGAAGGCTATGTTTTATCTGCCCTTTTCTGGGAATCCCTAACTCTTTTGGCCTACAGTAGCACTATTTCTTTTATACAGCCAAGAAAACTGATAATTAGGGAGGTTATGGAACAAGTCCAAGATCACATTGTTATTACCCAAAATATTGGGGCTTAAACCGAGGCGATGCAACTCTAAATCCTGTCTTCTTTCCATTAGCACCCTTTGCCAAAAAATTCTGTGTTAAACTCTTTTTGGGGGGACGCCTGGGTGGCTCCGTGTCAAGTGTCTGCCTTCTGCTCAGGTGATTATCCGCTCCCCTCTCCTGCTCAGCGGGGAGCCTGCTTCTGGTTTCTCCTTCTGCCTGCTGCTCCCCCTGCTTATGTGCATTCTCGCTCTCTCTTTCTCTCTGATAAAGAAATAAAATCTTAAAAAACAAAAACAAAAACATTTTTAACTTACAGATTTAGCTCTCTCTTTCCAACAGTGTAACTCACATTCTGAGGGCAAGCATGTATATATCGTGAGAGAGACACATACACACACTGTATACACACACACACACACACACATATATATATATAGAGAGAGACACATACACACACTATACACACACACACACACACACATATATGTGGATATATATATATATATATATATATATATATATATCTCCACTAGGTGCTCAGTGACTGCTGTGGCTGGTTATTCTTACTTAGGTTCTAATGTAGAGGATTTTGTAGGTCACAGAAGATATGCTTAAGTGGAAAGTTTTTAAAAGGCTTATTCTGTACTAATTTAAGAGCTAAACTTTAATGACAGATGTTGCTATTTCTCTGCAATTTCCTTTTCCATTAACCAGAACATTTTCATATGCAAGCAGATGCTCATTGGTACAAAATAGATACTTGTGTGTACAATTACTAATTCGGAATGCATCAATGGATGCACTGACTTTGACTTGTAAAAGTTGCTTAATGTATTTGATTTTGCTCAAGTGTATTTTCTTTAAATTTTGGTGTTGCCCACTGTGAACTAGGTAGATAGGATTGCTTTAAATATCCTTTTAACTGGCCTACATTTGTGGTCTCTCTATAGTAGTAAAGAATAAAATCATAACCAGAAATGATGTTTATCTGCATATCTAACCTAATTTTGTACTTTGCACATGGAAGAGAAAGTGATAATAAGAGGGATACATAAAGAAAACAGAAAACGTATCTCTTAAGTTTTCAGGATCTCCTACCCTATCCAAAGGAGTCCATAGAAACCAAACTAGTCTTTTAACAAACCAGTCTTTTAACTTTTATACCAATCCTAATCTACTTAGAATATATGTTCAAAGTTTGTATTTTAATAATTATAGAAAATATGGTTATATGACAATAAACGGATGTTCTGGGGAAGAATTGAGTGTAAGGCCACCCATAACAAAAGATAGATTAGCAACAAGTAGTTATTGAATAGCATGTGTGCTCTAGGTACACATGGGAGATACCCAGGAAAATTGAGTAACCCTGAAATGGTCTAAGCCATCACCTTAAATACCTTTGCCAGCTAAAGACAAAAGAAAATGGGGCATGAGGCCCTTCCGGAAGGTTATCAAGCAAAGCACAGTACACATGGGTAAGGTTGCTATGCTGATTTGAGTCACTATCTTTCCACTGCCTAATTTCTAATGATTTCATCATCCTTATCTTTCTGGTATGGAGAGGAGCACACTCTTACAAATGGAAATTTCCCCCTATGAATGTAAATGCTGTTATAAAAGAGTAACTTCAGTTTTCAGAGCTTTTTCTATGCCTGCCATTTCTTAAAAATAGCCAGCTCAAAATAATTCTTATACCAAAGAGGCAATATTTTGAGGTGGCAAATTCTGCCTTTCTCAGTGGATTTGTTCAAAATTACTTTTTAATGCCAAAATTTTTTACACTTTTCAGGAAGGAAAATAATCTATCCCATGTTTTGTCATCGAGGTAATTGATTTTGCAACAGTAATAATTGCAAATTCTTCAGCCTGCGTTAAAAAACAAAATTCAAGAAAGTAAATCAAAAAACCTAATGAGGTTTATTCAACAATTGATGAATTGAGCAATATTCCATCTAGCAAACAGAAAGGAGCTCTATGGAGTTGTACAAAATGGAAGGTTTTTATAGGCAAAAGGAGGGCGGGACAAGAAATTAAAAAGAACGGATTATTGGTGGTTACATTCCCTTAGGGAAAGGCAGGGGATTTTATCATGCAGATTACTTTTCTAGTGCAGATCTGGAAATTCTGATTGGTTTAAAATGCCACTCCTGACTAGGGCTGAAACTATAATTAGATTAGATATTAAGTCTTCTGTGAGCCTTAAGAAAATTGACTCCATTTGGGAACTTTTTGTTTCCTTCTTTTCTTTTTTTTTTTAATTAATTAACATATATTATTTGTTTCAGGGGTATAGCCCTGTGATTCATCAGTCTTATATAATACCTAGTTCTCACTACAACACATACCTTCTTCAATATCTATCACCCCTGGTTACCTCATCTCTCCCATGCCCCTCCACTCCAGCAACCCTCACTTTGTTTCCTAAGATTAAGAGTCTTCTATGCTTTGTCTCCCTCTCTGATTTTGTCTTGTTTCATTTTTCTCTTCCCCTATAATCCTCTGTCTTGCTTTTTAAATTCCACATATCAGTGAGATCATATGATAATTATCTTTATCTGGTTAACTTACTTTGTTTAGCATAATAATACCCTCTAGTTCCATCCAGCCATTGCAAATGACAAGATTTAATTTTTGATGGCTGTATAATATTTCTGTGTGTGTGTGTGTGTGTGTGTGTGTGTGTACTATATATATAGTGTGTGTGTATGTGTGTGTGTGTGTATATATGTATGCATATATATGTACATACATACATACATACATATATATGTATGTATACATACATATATATGTATGTATATATATGTATGTATGTATGTATATATATACACATATCTTTATCCACTCATCTCATCTGTTTATGGACATCTGGGCTCTTTCCATAGTTTGGCTACTGTGGGTGGGCATTGCTGCTATGAACATTGGGTGCAGATGGCCCTTTGGGTCACTACATCTGTATCTTTGGGGTAAATACCCAGTAGTATAATTTCTGGGTCTTAGGGTAGCTCTATTTTCAACTTTTTGAGGAACCTCCATACTCTTTTCCAGAGTGGCTGCACCAGTGTGCATTCCCAGGGACCTTGTTTCTTTTTAACAACTGTTAATAGCCACTTCCTTTTAGTCTTTATGTTCTCAGCCAATATTAAGCTGTGGTTGACATAAAACAATATCCTGTTTAGTCAGCATATGAAAATCAGTGGAGCCAAGTTTGGTAGAATATTTTGAGTCAGAAATTTACAATAACCATGACTGCTTAAGTAAAGCCAGTTGGAAAGCTTCCACTTTATACTTTAGAAATGTTGACTTTCAGAAAATATATTCAAATATGGAAATACTGCCTCTGAAACCTTCAATCTATGAAATTTTCAATTTATGATAGTGACATATTTTTGTTGTTATTTTTAGTTTCCTCCTATTATTAAAACATAAAGTGATTAATTGTACCATTGGATTTTTAGTAGGAAAATCATTTTACAGATGAAATGTGAATAAAGACAGCCAATCAAATCAAGAGTAAAAGGTCATTTGGGGTGCTTTGGTGGTTCAGTTGGTTAAGTATCTGATTCTTGCTTTCGGCTCGGTTCAGGATCTCAGGATCGTGAGATTGAGCCCTGCACTGGGCTCTGCGTTCAGCTTAGAGTCTGCTTGAGATCCTCTCTCTCTCTGCCGTTCCCCTTGCTTGCTTGCTCACACACTCTCTCTTTCTCTCCAAAATAAATAAATAAAATCTTAAAAAAGAAAGATGAAAATGAAAATCTTAGGTATATCTAGTGAGAAAGTGAGTTGGTATGACTAGTTTTATCACACAGGTGCATAATAATACACAGGAAAGCCCAGTGGTACCTATTCTCTGGATATTTTCTGAATACTATAGAATAGCAAACAATTAGAAACTATAACTTAAATCTGGTACTATTTTTAGTAATTAATCTTGCATATGGGTTTAAGTATTCACTGGAAGGCTGTTAATAATAAAGAAAAGCATGCAAACAACCATTTGATTCTCCATAAACAATGACTCAATAAGATGATTTGTTTATGTCATGAAATACATTAACTAAAATGAAGAAATTATATTTACATGTATATATGTCACTGTATCTCCAAGAATAAAGTTAAATAAAATACTTACAATGGATAAATGGTAGAGATAACTTGATGTCATTTATAAAACATTTTTAAATTCAGAAAATTATAGAATATTCATTTTTCGACAACACTGAAGTGTTCCTTTTTTTAATAGGGACATCTCTGAATCTTATAGCCAATGGCATGTTGAATTAATTTAGCAAAGTTTTTCTGCCTCATTAACAAACAAAATAATACTATGTCTTACAGTTGATAATTGATTAAAAATTATTCATAGAAATATATTCATAGATATATGTAGTAGTGTACATATAAAACACACATGGTACTAAAAACTAAAATCTTCTGCATTAATCTATGGTATAGCAGGTCTATGTCAAAATGACTTAGCTGTTTATTCCAGAAAACATTTGTCTAGAATCATTAAAACTAATCCTATAAATAATTTCATTGTTTCAAGAAAATTTCTATAGATCAGTTTATCAGAGACAAATCTGCTTTTCTGGGCAAATAACTCATTTATCAAATAGCGCACTTACTAAGACCCATTTCAAGACCACCAATCTACTGTGTACTTCTAAACTCATAGATTACAGACTTTTACAATTATAATAAATGTCCCACCTTGAAAGACAAACCATAAACTACTTGAAACCTGGCTAAAGACTTACAGATATCTTCTGTCAAGGTAATATTTTCTCTTACCGCAGTGAGTTTAAATAAAATAAATTTTGCCTTTTTAAGAGGTTGTCTGGTGATTCTTTGTAGAGCTTAGCAATGCACACCCACTTCAGATCTCTGGTTGCCTCTGGGGAGGGTGTAAAAAGGATGTGATGGGGCTGTGAGGCTGTGTCCAAATGCTTGTTTTCTTTCAAATTAAGATCAGCATTTAGTAAGAACATTTTTTTTAAAGAAATTTATTTATTTATTTGACAGAGAGAGAGATAACAAGGAGGCAGAGAGGCAGGCAGAGAGAGGGTGGGGGGAAGCAGGCTTCCTGCTGAACAGAAAGCCTGATGTGGGGCTGGATCCCAGAACCTGGAGATCAGGACCTGAGCCAAAGGCAGAGGCTTAACCCACTGAGCCACCCAGGCGCCCCTAGTAAGAACATTTTTGACAACTGTTTAATTATATTGGTTATTATGTTATTTTTCTCTGAATTTCTATATGGTTGAAATACCTCATAATCTTAAAAAAAAAAAAAAGAAACTAGAGAGGCAACAGAACAGTGAAAAAAAATTGATAATGCAGTTTTTTATTCAGAGGCGTTAACATCACTGTGGAACTGAACTTTTTGATTGTCTGTATGAAATAGAACATAGGACACATTACAGAGTTCTCATTACTGAGGAGGAGGAAGCATCCCAGTTTCCAAAGGTGGCGTTTATCCAACACTAAATTCTATACAAATATCAAATATACCTTGTGGCAAGAGGAGAAATGGCTGGCATTAAAATTCATATTTTACCTAAGCCCAAACCAAAGGCAAAATGACATCACCTTAGAATGAACTTCTAGGGGCAAAGAAAAATTTTAAATTTTCATCTGAAGATGATTGATTGTGAATGATGTTCATCTTTCTGGAATTTTTCCTTCTTGTCATATTTTGAGGTAGCTAACCTGATATTCTAGCTTTATTTCATGGTAACGAGAAGTGAAGTGGTTGCAGATAGGACATTAAAAAAATGCCCTCTGTCTAAAAGAAATTAAGTAACTAAAAATTCATTATAATTCTGAAATTTTATTTCATTTTGTGTTATGAATGCAAGTACACCAAGTAAACATATGAAGGTTGGAGTTATGATTTTATACATCTTCATTATTTTGCCATTTTATTACTTATAGTTTAATATATTTATTTTACATTTTCTTAATAATATTTAACACCTACTTGTAATTATTTACTGAATATTTATCTTCTGTTTTCTCCCCTTGTATCAAGTTCCAGATAGGCCAAGACTGTCTTATATTTTTCTATAATGAAACTTCCTTGTACACAGTAGGTGCTTACTACACAATAGTTGAATACAAATAAATGGAAGATATCGTTGAAATGGTATTTCCCAAAACACGTAATTTATAAAAATATAAGCGGATAACCTGAAATCACTAAATTAATGTCAGGTTGATCAAATCTCAGATCGACTGGGTTCTTCTTTAAATGATTTAATATGTTCATGTGAACTGTGATTATCCAAGATAGGATTTAATATTCCCTTACTTCAGAATTTATTTAACTGCAATGTTTTTTGAAAGGTCCCCCAATAATGGGTCCATGATTAAAGAAGAAAACTGATACAAAGCGAAGGTCAAGCAAAGCCTTATTTCGCACCAAACATCAAGAATCAAACTGAACGTTCTAGGCCGCGCCTCTCACAGAGAGGGCAACCCCTCTCTGCTTCACAGACTAGCTTTTAAGGGCAAAGGCCATGTGGTTGGGCCTGGCCATGCCCAGGTGGCCAATGAAATTGTAACACAGAGAAAGCTGCACAGTCATGCTAGGTCACACATAAGTGACCAATTGAATTACAGTTTACCCTAGTAGACATTTGAACCAGCTTATCACCTCAGTCAGAACTGGCACCCAAAAGGCTCCTAAAAGGTGGGGCCCATACTCCTTGGTAATTAGGGAGACAGTATGGGCACCCCCCCCAACTAATTAGATGTCTCCACCTGGCTTGACCCACCCTTGTATTTGGGCTTTGTTACCTGGGACTGGTTTCTGAGACTTGTTTTTAAGTAAGTCCTCTGAGGGAAGGAGGGTAAGGACAGTTTAAGGGTTAAACAACAAAGTTACTGTTTAACTGGATGGAAGCGTTCTGTCTAAATAGGTCCTCACATTTTTGTCTCTCTTTTTTTATTGATAGTGTATCTTATGCAACTTTTACTTTAGGGAACATTTGAAAGGCCACTACTTTATAAATGTTTTATGCAGATCTTACTTTAACTGGAATAAAGCAATTTAATTTTTATTTTAAGTAACCTTATTATAAAATTAGTAGAGCAATTGTAGCAAATCTAGCTTGGTAATCCTTATCCAATATTATTTACTATATCACATTTTCTAAAGTTATTTTTAAATTATTTATCTTTATACTTAATATCCATAAGATTTTTCAATAAAAAGATGATCATAGGGGCACCTGGGTGGCTTAGTGGGTTAAGCCTCTGACTTCAGCTCAGGTCATGATCTCAGGGTCCTGAGATCGAGTCCCACATCTGGCTCTCTGCTCAGCAGACTGCCTGCTTCCTCCCTCTCTCTACCTGCCTCTCTGCCTACTTGTGATCTCTCTCTCTGTCAAATAAATAAGTAAAATCTTTAAAAAAAAGATGATCATAAACTTAAGTGCTATAAACTAGTTGATATATTTTATTACAAAAAGATGTCATTTCTCATGAAAAAGTATTGATATCATAGAATAGATTAAATGAGTGAATAAATCAGTCAATGTTAAAATAGATTTTATTTGCACCATAGATTTATGCCTTACATAGTTACAAGAGGGTCTTCCAAAGTTTACTTGAATTTGAGTCTTGGTTTAATTAAATCTTTAAATTATAATTCACATAGCATATGTGTGATTCTAAAGGCTTATTTTTTATTTATGATATATTTTATTGTAATACTCATAAAAATAACTCAATTAAATAACATTTTTCAGTTTTCATTACTTATCTTAAACCAACATCTCAGCATCTACGAGATCATGTTAGAGGTTGAGTTTCTTGGGAAACAAAGTCTGTTACAGAGATTAGTGAAGAAGAAGTTTATTAGGGAATACACCTGACATCAACTCTTATGGAAGGGAAGGGGAGCAGAAGTGGGTAGACAAGAAGCTGGATTACAGTGCACTCTGAAGGACTCAGTTTATTCTACACAGAGCTCAAAATCTGAGATAACCCTTCAGTTATCTGAGTTGGGACAAGGGGGCTGGGGGAACTTTACATTCATCTGTAAACAGTCAAATGCATATTTCCCAGGAAGCAACATATCCTTGGTCAAGGTAGCTGTCTTCACTTGAGGCAGCTTTTAAAGGGGACTGAGAGCTGAGGTATACTCAGCTGCATTTCTGGCTGCTGGAACCACATGTTGTTCATAACTGAAGAGGTGTATGGACAGTATATCCCAGTGTCTACCCAAGTAAACCTTTGAGTCATTGAAATCTTTAATTAATTTATAGACAAAGCTCTTCTAATACTCCAGTGGGCCTCCTTTCCTGGAAGAAACTTAGAAGATAAAAGAGAGACAAAGTGCAGGCTCTTTCACTGTGGCTGGTATTGGGGGCACAAGTGGTGTGCGTCATCTCCCTCCACTGTACACTCCATGAGGCCTTTCTAGTCATTTTGTGACTTATATATTGACATTCTTCAGAGTCATCCATTAGAGGCCCAAACTCCCTTTTCACCATAACATTTTCACGACAGCATGCTTCTCTTCATTTACCATAAAAATGAGCAAGGGCACACCAAAAGGCATCCACTGGGTCACCCAGGTACCAACACATTCTTCTCAGCCTGTAGTGTATATCAATGCCCTACCACCTATCTGAGAGAACAGCTTGTTTTTTTGCCTGCTGGTTTCTTGGCAAAAGAACCCTGAGGTAATCAAGACATGGCTACAGTTTATGGTTCTATGGGTCTCTCGCTTCTCTCCGCTGGAGGAAGTATTTCCCTGTTGAGAAATAGAAGCTTGAAATCTATACAATCCAGAGCCACAGGAAAAAAAATCACACATTTCCCAAATATGTTACTGGGATTCAACGAAAGTGGAGCCACTCCTGCTTCCACCTTGATTCCTATATTGTCTGTCAGAGACACAGCACTATATAAAATTTGTTGACTTAAGTTGTTTTACTGAATCTTTAAGGATTCAGCATCTTACCCAGGAATTTACTTCAAACTGGTACTTATCCTCTGCCTTATGTTGGCAGTCTTTAGGTTATGGGATAGGTGATATGATCAGTAGATCATATGATTAGGACTGTTCTTGCATATTCTTTTCTATTTATTTGGGTCTCTTGGTTTGATATGAAGCTATATGTTATCTCGTGCTTATAGATCAGATATTCTCTAGACCTTCAGATGGTGATCCTGGTTGATATAATAACAGAAAAGACAGAAAGACAAACTCATACTTGGATTTTGTGTCAGCCTATTTCAGAATGAATTGTAGTCTCTTCCAGGACATTAAAGGGTCAGCTGAAGTCAATTTACTATAAAGTGACAAACTGATTTTCTTGAAGGATCATACTGTATTAAGAACTTAAGTTTAGTTCTGTTGTCAGCAATAGTTGCAACAGTGGCGAAAACCACCTTCTCTAAGGAGGGACCTATGCAGGTGGGCCTCCTTACTCTTGGCTTCCATACCTGTGACAAATATGTAATTGTTAATCCAGTAATGTACCAACTGTATCAGTTCCAGGTGGTTGATGAAAGAAAGCAATTTACTTCAGTTGGTCAAGTAATTTTGTCTGTCTGGGTTTTTAGTGTCCCTTCTTCGATGGATGCTCTCAACGTGACATTTCCCTATGATACAAAGGTTTTCACATTTAGTATTATCACTTATAATTAGGTTACCAGAAATATATAAAAATAACACACACATGTAAAACTACTTTGTATGATATTTTCCTCCATATTACTATTATTCAAAAGAACAGACACTTAAAGGCAGAATAAGAATAATTCCACTAGGCAATACTTCTCTACAGTCTTCTGTTTGTTAAAATTTTTCATAAACAGATTTATTTATCTATTCACATATGTACAAGTTAAAAGCATAGCAAAGATCATAAATTTGATACTGATTTGGTATTTACTATGTAGAGTTTAAGAAATTTTTTTAGATCAGCCTTACATTAATGAAGTTTTATATGTTTAGGATAGTATCCAAATATATCAGGATGTTGTTAATTTATAGTTAACAGGATTTACCTTTATCCATTAAAATACCCTGAAAATTAGAATGATAAATAAGGATTTTTGCTATAAAGGAAAAAAAATTTTGATGCAGTTTAGAAAATCAACAATTTTAAGAGCTTCAATATTTAATATTTTAAATATTATTTTAAAATCTTTAAAAAATATTATTTATTTATTTTTATTTTAAGTAAATGCCACACCACCCGTGGGTCTCAAACTTAAAACACTGAGATCAAGAGTCACATGTTCCACCAACTAAGCCAGCAAGTTACCCCCTTTTATTTATTTATTTATTTATTTATTTATTTTTAGAGCAACTCTGCACCCAATATGAAGCTTGAACTCATGACCCTGAGGTCAAGAGTCACATGCACTGCCAACTGAGTCAGCCAGGTGCCCCCACATTATTTTAATTAAAAAAAAAATCAATTGAGAATATGTGATGAAAGCTTTACAAAGTTTTCTGTATGTGGTGCTACTATAAATTGTCTTTTCCAGTAGGTAAATATGTTTTTGACAGTCAAATCTTGCCTGTTTTCCCATATTCAAGTAAAACCTGGAAGGACATACACTGTTTTAAAAACTTTGCAAGTTGTGTTTGAGACTGTTTTCTAGCTATAGAGTTTTGAGATATAAGAGTTGCTAAAAAGCCTTACTAAAATGTTACATAAAGTTGCGAATACAGAAATTTTAATGATTTATTTATTTATTTATTTATTCATTTGAGAGAGACAGCCAGCAAAAGCAGGAGGGGATCAGAGGGAGAGGGAGAAGCAGACTCCCCACTGAACAGGGAGCTTGACACTGGACGCGATCCCAGGACCTCTCAGGATCAGGACCTGACCTGAAGCCAGATGTTTAATGGACTGAGCCACCCCAGCACCCCAGAACTTTTTTATCTCTTAAATATTGAATATATTAAAAATCTGGTTTATGGAAAGTAAACAACACGAATAAAAGTTGTAAGTAAATTAGTGATTTTACTTCGATTTTATTTATTCATTATGGAACGCATAATGCATAATTCATTATGGAATAGAGATGTGTGGAGTGGGGTAGTACATAGGACACAATCTAGAAAAGAAGAATGTATTTTCTTCCTTCACTCCTTCCTTCATAGTTTTCTTCCTTTTCTCCTTCTAATTCTCCTTCCTCTTTCTAATATTTAATGTTTAATAGTTACTGGGAAGTTAAGCATGACTGTTGACGTTGAGAAATTATTTTAGGTTTGAACTGAGGCCCTCCTTAGTCTGAGGACTGAACTCTTCTCTTGTGGCAACAGAAGCATGATATTCATGCTATTGTGGGGACTGAATTCTTCTATTCTGGCAACAGAAGCATCATATTTAGACCCAGCTCTACAGCACTCATGGTGGCTTTTGTGTTGGGGAATAGAGGCTATAGAAAAACAAATACTTATAAAAATTTAAGAGGTAAGAATATAGTGATGAGAAAAAATAAAGATGATTAAATAAATGGACAGATATCTAAGTTAATGAATAAGAAAGTTCAATATTTTTAAGATATCAGTTCTCTTTGAATTGGCCCTAGATTTAATATGACCCCATTCAACATTTCAGGAAGTTTTTAGTAGAAAATGAAAGAATGATTCTAAAATGTATATAGAAATACAAAGTACTTAGAAGAGTCAACATTTTTTTTTTTTTACAAAGTAAATGTATAAGACTTATAGTTAAGGATACCAAAATAATAATGTAAATTTATATTAATTAAGAAAGTGAACTAATTAGACACATATACATTGAAAAAATAAAGTCTAATTGACCACATATATGATCAATTAACTTTCAAAAAAGGTACCCATGGTTTGAGAGATCCCCAAGATTATTCTCAGGTTTTGTAATTTTCCAAAAGGACTTGCAGAATTCAGCAAAACTGTTATATTCAGGATCATGGTTTATGACAATGAAAAGAAACAGATTAAAATCAGCAATGGAAAAAGGCACAAAGGGCAGGGACTAGGAAAGTTCTAGGCATGAGCCTCAGCTTGTCCTCTTGCAGTGGAGTCATGTAGGTAACCCTTCCAGGAATGGAATATTGTCAAACAGAGAAGACCACCTAAGCCTCAGAGTCCAAGAATTTTATTGGAACTCAGTGAATTATTCATGATGAACCACTTGTGTGACTGATGTTATTCTCTTGTTCCTACAAGAGGTGCAGATGATACCACTTGGCCCAAGGCTTACACTATAAAACTCATTGTTAGCATGGGCTCTCTGACACGGTCATAGATCTGCAGGTAAACAAAGATATTCATAGCAGGTAAGACAGTCCATGGCTTTAGAAGTCACCCTCCAGGAGCTGGGGAAGGCAAAACCTTTCTTTGGGCATGCTTAATCATTTATTGCACAATGCCAAGGTAGTTACTGCAAGAAAAGAAAGTCTCTATAACAAGTAGTGTTAACATAATGTCCACGTGTTGAACCCTGTCTTTCACAATATAAAAGATAGTTCCAAGTCCATAATATATGTTATATAAAAGTAAAATTTTAAAATTCCTAGGAAAAAAACAGATTTTTTATGACTCAGGGCTAGATATTTATTAGCACACAACATTAATAATCACATAAGAAAGATATTTGAGAACTTTATTAAAAATTATCTTCAAATGTAATTGTTAAGAAAATGAAAGTCTTTTATTGATAGAAAATACTTGTGTTATGTGTACTTTACTATACTTGTATCCCGAATACATAAAGCTTACAACTCAGTGAATCAAAAAAATAAAGGTACCAATACAAAATAAAGATAACAAAAGATTTGAATGTATATTTTAAAAAAGAAGATGCAAAAATATGTAACAAGATTATTAGGCATTTGAGAGATGCAAATTAAACTACAATACCAGGGGCATCTGGGTGGCTCAGTCATTCGGTGTCTGCCTTCAGCTCAGGTCATGATCCCAGGGTCCTCTGCTGGAAGCCTGCTTCTTCTTCCACTCCCCTTGCTTGTGTTCCCTCTCTCGCTGTGTCTCTCTCTGTCAAATAAGTAAATAAAAACTTTTTTAATAATAAATCAAATCTTAAAAAAATAAACTACGATACCAAAGGTTAGCAAGAATATTGAGAAATTAGAAATTTTATATGGGTGTGCAAAATCATACAACCACTTTGGGAAAAAGTTTCTTTCTTTTGGAGTTAACTATACACTAACCATAAGACTCAGAAATTCTAGTCTATCTAAAAGAAATGAAAACATATAGTTACAAAAATACCTTTCCAAAATATATATAGCAGCTTTATTTGTAATCATTTAATATGGAAACAAAATACATCTGCATCATTAGATGAATGGAATGAAGCACATTCATACAGTAACATGCTATATCTCAATAAAAACAAAAAGGTTTCACAACTTGTAACAACATGATTTCATTTAAAAAACAATTTGTTGAAAAAAATATTGTGCTGAGGGAAAGAAGATGGGCTCAAAAGTGCACCTATTTTGTGACATTTTTATATGAAATTCTAGAACAGGGGACACTAGTGATAGAAATCAGATCAGTGGTTATCTGATTTAGTGGGGGGGGAGATAGACAGCAAAGGGGAATAAGGGAACATTTTGAGGTGATGGAAATAGTCTATATCTGAACAAGGATGAGGATTCTTGGGTGCACACATTTTTCTAAAGTCATGGAGCAGTACACTTGAACATGTACATTTTATTGTACACAGTATAAAAACAGTAAAATTGATTAGAAAATAAAGAATGAAAAAATGAACTGATGATGGCAGAGATGGAATCAATGGAAATAAATGTACTAATTCTTGTTTCTTATGAAATTGGTAAATGCTTAATCCCTGACATCAGAATCTTTCTCTTTTGTCCCCACTTTTATGAAAGTGTTGGATCCAATGTAGGCAGAATCAGATATTAGAGTGAGGAATTTCCCACTCAGAAAAACTTGAGATTTATTTATTTATTTTAGAGAGAGGGAGAGAGAGCACAAGCTGGGGGAGGGGGAGAGGGTGAGAGACAATCTCAAGCAGACTCCGTGTTGAGCTTGGAACACAATGGGGGCATGATCTCTTGATCCTGAAATCATGACCTGAGCAGAAACCAAGAGTCTGACTCCCCACTGACTGAGTCACCCAGGGATCCTGCAAAACAATTAAAAAAAAAAAAAGTAGAAGAAAAAAAAATAAAGGATTCCAGAATCAGGTTAAATGAATATCAATACCATTTCCCCTCCCAAAGTATGGGGGGTTTGGGGAGGAGAAGAAGAAGACTTCTTAAAGGGATTTTGAGAACAAATAATTTGATGGATGCCCGGAGCAGAAAAGGAATTTGGTATTTGTAGTCAGGAATTTGGCTTTGGGGAGATATAAAGTTTTGAGTTTCAGGGTGGTGGTCAGGCAGGAAGGCAAGAAGTAGGAAGATAACTTACAAATTGCTGGGAATCATTCATGGCTCTCCTTTTATGAACTGGTGGAGAAGCTAACCAAGTTTAATGACCTGAGAAGAGAAATGATGCTTGATAGATTTTTACAGCTTTTTCAAGGTTCTTTAATGATACACAGCATTCTTAGATACAGCAATCTTTTGAAGTAAGTAAAGCAAATATTCCACAATCATTATTATAACACCAAACCAAAAAGATATAGAGACAAAATAAATCCATTTCAGGATTTAAGTAAAATATAACCAGATGTGTAATGATTAAAAATGCAAATATGGAATTTGAAAAAATGCTCATGCCATTAATTTTACATTGTCGTACTATCTTTTAAACAATCTAAAACTTCTGAAATCTGAAGAATATTTTGACTAATATTACTCTATTGACAGCAGAAATACTGTTTTCTGAAAATAATCAGTATTGTTTTATATTAACGTTATATTTTCTTCAAAGGTTCAACCTAATTATGAAGGTTGTTATTTGTATTTTACTCCCCTGGCTAGACATACCCATCTGGAAAACTGTCTATGGAGAATATACTATATAACTTAACTGTAGTAAAAGCATTGTGTGTAATTATGCCTCAATTAAAAAAATATTTGAAATGATTTATTTGGATTTATTCAATATAATAGGAGTAAAGGTAAAGTAAGCAATATTTTTTAATGTAGAAAAAGAAGATGAATCAAGGCTAGGAGACCAATACTTGCTAGAAGGTCTTGTATAAATCTTGGGGTAGTTGAGACAGGCAGTTTTTATCTCTTTATTCATTTATTTGCTTTAACATGGGCAAAATAAATGCTGAGTTTATATTTGTCTTCATTTGTTTGTTTTTGCCAGAGAAAAAGGAAAATGTTTTCAATGATTTTAGCATTGGACAAAATAAAGTACAAATATTCCTGGTACTGATACCTGAGAAATCTTTGTTGTTGTTTTAAGTAAATGTGGTTATATGAGTTATTGTGGTATCCATCCTGAGTACATATAATAAAGACATCAATGAATTTTCTATAGCTTTTTTTCCTCATGAGGGAAAACCCCCAACTATTCAGCTCAGAATATTTTACAATGGGGCAAAGTACTACATTTTTAGTGTACAACCCCCAGATGGTTTTATTATTCCAATGACAAACTTTAGGCCCACTACGAGTGTACTTCTCAACCTGTGTTGAGAATACACACACGAAGATATGCGTCATTGTAAAATGTTGTGTTTTAAAATATAATGTAGTAAAAAAGTATCAGCATCAGTAATTTGGAATGAATACTTAAAAGCAGCATAATGGAGGAGAGAGACAGAAAGAATAGGCTTCAAGTGAGGTTAGTATTACTGTCGAAATACTCCCCAATGCAGGAAGCTTCTTTGGGTTTCCATCATAGACCCCATGTGCACCCATTAGGGTTACTTTAGTGAGAGTGTCCGAGAACTCGAACTGTAGAAATACAATGAAATTATATAGTTGTGCATCCTGGAACTGACTCATATTGATTCACAATAGCAAATTGGTCAATTTTCAGGCAGTTTGTAAGCCAATTTTTGAAAATAGCTGTTATTAAATATTAAGTTGCACAAACCTACAATTTAACAAAAATATATTAGAAGCAATGGTAAATACTGAAAAGACATCTCTTCCTCATTATTTCGCTCTATATCACAATTATGTGTGCTCTTTATGTTGTTTATATGGGATGTTTGTGAACGGTGAAAATTACCAGTAATGACATGTTGTTAACGCATGGTTTTTCCCAACCCCACATTCACTGATGTCATATTGGCATTTGGAATTGGTCATAGTTGCTGTATTTATACTTTAGAAGTTTGCAAAAATCATAAGCCAGAGTATTGTTTTGTTTTGTTTGTTAGTTTCTATTTTTTTTTCCCCCAGAGAGTTTTTAATCTCTTCAGGTATGCTCAATGTGGTTCCAAACATTGGGCTGCAAGACAACCTACATTTCCTTCCTAAACCCACCATTGATCTTAATGTCCATGCTCATACCAGCAGAGGTTCCATCAAAAAATGATATGTAAAAAGCCTAGAGACATATAAAACAGATATAAAACAAAATAAAATTTCCTAAATTGCTTTATACTGGTTAGGAACATTGGTTTTGTCATCTGAAAAATCTGAGATAACATTTTAGTGCTTTCACTTATTATAAAACTTTATTAAGTAATTTAAGCCAAGACGTATTTCTATATGCATAATGGAATTAATAGTACCTCACAGCTAATGCATGTACTCATCCGTAGAGGTGTGTGTGTGGGTGTGTGTGTGTGTGTGTAGCTCTGTGCAATTTTCCCAGATAGGTAGCTTTGTGCAAACACCCGACAATCTGCCATTCCCCAAATCCATTCTCTGTTCCTCATACCTAACCCCTGAAAATACCAATCCTTTCTCCACTTCTACAATTATGTTATTTCATAAATTTAAATAAATTGAATGATATATAGTGTATCTCTTTGAGATTTTATATTCCACTCCCACAGAGAATGTATGAATGATCCAGTCCATCCATATTCTTGATGGCATTTGGGTTTTCACCTGTTCTTAATAATTCCTTCTGATACGTGTGGTGATGATACCTCATTGTGCTTTTAATTTATGATTCTCTAATGGCTACTGTTATTGAATATATTTTCTTTACATCCTCTTCATTGAAATGTCTCAGAATATATTTTTTATATTTTGTTCATTTTCAGAACTTTTTTTTTAATCATGGAATTTAAAGTTCTATACATATTCCAGATAAAATACCTTTAATAGATTTATAATTTGCAAATTAATTCTCCTAGTTTTAAAATTTGCCTTTCCATAATCTTAATAAGGTCTTTCACATAATAAAAATTTTTAATATATATCAAGTTCAATTTTTGAAATTTTCCATTTATGGGTTTTGTTTTTGATGTTAAGTTTAACACACCTTAATGTAATACTCAGTTATACGGTTTTTCTCCATGTTACTTTTCTAGAAGTTTTATCATTTCACATTTTACATTTAAGACTATGATTTACTTTCAGTGGATTTTGTTAATTTTATATAAGGTATGAGGTTTAAATCAAGGTTCTTTTTCTTTATTCCTTTATCAAAAATTACTTGGTTAATTGGAAATATTTGTGTGGTGGGAAGATCTGTGTGTATCTGTTTCTGGATTTGATTCTCTGTTCCATTTTTCTATTTGTTGGTCTCTGTGTCAGTACCACACTTTCTTGATTACTGATTATTGAAGCCATATAATCATCTTTATCATTAGGAAAAGTGATTCCTTACAGTTGATCTTTTTTTTCAATTTTTAAAAATCTGTTCTAAAGTCTTTGTCTTTCCATATAGACTTTTTCAATATAGATTTTAGAAGAAGTTTTTCTTTTTTTTTTTTTATTTTTTTTAATTTTTATTTATTTTTTTTTTTAAAGATTTTATTTATTTATTTGACAGAGGGAGATCACAAGTAGGCAGAGAGGCAGGCAGAGAGAGAGAGGAGGAAGCAGGCTCCCCGCTGAGCAGAGAGCCCGATGCGGGACTCGATCCCAGGACCCTGAGATCATGACCTGAGCCGAAGGCAGCGGCTTAACCCACTGAGCCACCCAGGCGCCCCTAGAAGAAGTTTTTCTAAAACTTTTTATTTATTTATTTGAGAGAGAGAGAGAAAGAGCACAAGCAGGGGCCAGAGGCAGAGGGAGAGGGAGAAGGAGACTGCCCACTGAGCAGGGAGCCCAATGTGGGGCTCGATCCTGGGACTCTGGGATCATGACCTGAGTGAAAGACCCTTAACTGACCAAGCCATTCAGGCGCCCCAGCAAAAGTTTTTCAATGTTTATAAAGAAACTTGCTAATTTTAGATAAACATTGCATTAAGCCTACAGATCAGTTTAAGAAAATTTGACATTTTTAGTATGCTGAGGCTTCCAGTCTGTGAACATAATATGTCTACCCATGTATTTAGGACTTTGTTGACTTCTTTCATCAGTATTTTACAATTTTTATCATAAAGATCCAGTTCACAATTGTTACATCATAGAATTATACCCGAGCATTTCATTTAACATTGGAGCAATTATACTTGATAGTGTGTTTTTAATTTAAATAAAAATTTTCTCTTGTTTGTTTCAGTACATGGAGATGTTATTAAATTTTGTGTGTTAATCCTGAATCTTGTGACTTTGGCTGAAGGACTGTTCGTTTGTTTGAGGAGGTCATTTTTTTCCTCATTGCAGATTGTGTGGGTTTGCTGTTTGCAAATAAAAGGAATTTTATTTTTTCCTTTTCAATCTATATGTTTTTAAATTTTCTTTTCTTGCCTTACTACAGTGGTTAGAACATCTGATAGTATTTTGAATAACAGTGATAAGAGACAACATTCTTGTCTTGCATCTGATACTGGAGGGAAAGACTTTTAGGCTTTGACTGTTAAGTACGATGCTAGATATAAGTTTTTGTAGTTGATGCTTATGAGATTAAGGAAGTTTCCCACTATTTTTACTGTACTGACAATTTTGTCATGAATGGGTGTTGAATTTTGTTGAATTCTTTTTTCTGTGTTAATCAATCATACTTTTTTTTTTAACTTTTTGATGTGGTTGATTACATTGATTGGTCTTTGAATATTCAACCAACCTTGCATACTTGGAAGAATACCCAGTTAGTCATGGTGTATTTTTAAAAATACACTACTGTATTGTATTGGCTAATGTGTTGTTAAGGACTTTTGCATCTAGATATATTGAACTGTAGTTTTGACTTTTTTATTTTTCTGCTGTCTGTCTGGTTTTGGTATCAGATTATTGATCTGAGACATTACCTTTTATAATGTGAGAATTTTGTCAGTTTGTCTCTAAGCAATTGTTTTATCAATATTGAACAAATTTTGATATGTTGGTTTCCATTTTCATTTGGCTCTACATATTCAAAAACAGTGTTGTTAAAATTGTAGCTTCAACACATGGGTTATATTTAGCAGTGAATTGTTTAATTTCTTAGTGTTTGGTGATTTTTTTGCTCTTCTGTTATTGATTTTAAGTTTAACACTGTATTACAGGGTTCATGACCACCTCCAAATTTGGTGATTCACTAGAGGAACTCATAGGTCTCAGAAGTCATTATACTCATGGTTACAATTTGTCAGCAAAAAAATACAAAGCCAAATCAGCAAAGAGGAAAGGGATATGGGGCAAAATCTGGAGGAACTGAAGCACAACTTTCTTCTCCCAAGCCACATGTTTCTGTCATCCAGCAATAAATGTGGTAACAGTTGATGAAAGTGTTATCTACTAAGGAAGTTCATCTGAGCCTAGTAGTCTAGGATTGTACTGGATTTCAGTCATGTAGGTACATAATACTGAAATAGTTACTGAACCTTCAGAGGTTACTGAACCCCCAAAAAAGGAAAAATCATTCACTACAAATCAAAATGTGCAAATTAATTAGGCAAACTGGTACAGTGCGATTCTAGGCTCTTGAACACTACCATGAGAATATTCCAATAGTTTAATCCTCAAGACCTAGACAAAGGCCAGTCATAAAAAGCAAGTTGTCCTTGGAAATGTGCAAGATTTGAGCAACCCATATTATTGAGTTAACTCTTTCCTATATAGATACTATTATGGTCAGAAATCACATTCTTTTTGATTTTAATTCTTTTCAATTTATTAAGACATTTTTGGGATCTATTTTGATTAATACATCATATGTGCTTCAAATGAACATGTGTTCTGTAGCTGCTGGATGGAGTCTTCTATAAATGTCCGTTGGATCCTATTGTTTGATGGTGTGATATAAGTGTTTGTTTTTTAACTATGTTATTCTTCTGTTGAGTTGTTCTATCAATTACTAAAAGTGGAATTTTGAAGTATCCACAAATAGATGTGTATTTATCTATTTCTTTCATATCATCTATAAATATATGCTTCATTATTTTGAAACTTTTTAGTGTATATACATTAATGATTGCTATATATTCTTATGTACTGTTTGTTTTATCATTATACAGTATCTCTTTTTAACCTTAGCCATTTTTTTATGTCTGAAATCTATGTTATGTAATATTAACATAAACTATCCCTTTTTTGTTAATGTTTGAATGATATATATATTTTTTTCGCCATCTTTCTACTTTCAACATGCCTATATGTTTAAGTTTGAAGTTAGTTCCTATAGAGAGCAGAGAGCTGGGTCATGTTTTTATCCACTCTATGAATCTCTATACCATTTACATATAATTAGTGCTATGTTGAAGATTAAACCTGACATTTGATTATGTTTTATGTTTGACTCTGTGCTTCTCATTTCATTGGTTCTTTTTCCTGGTCTCTGTAGATTATATGAACATTTTTTAGAGTTCTATTTTGATTAATGAACATATTTCTTTGTATTGATTTCTTAGTGATTGCTATGGGTATATATATTAACAAAACCTACAAATGTCACCATTTACCACTTGAGTAAAGTATAGAAACCTTACTTTCCTTTAAGGTCCCTTACCACTCCCTAATTTTAAAATATAATTGTGTCAAGTATAGCTGCCTATTTCCAAACCTTCCTTTTGTTGGCAGTGAAATGAAAAAAAAAAAAAAAAAAGAAAGAAACAACTAAGGAAATAACACATTGTATTTCATATCTTTCTGTGATTGGACTATGTTTCTTTATTTTTATGCAATTGAGAACTTTATACAAAGTTTACCATTTAGAGAGGATCACAAAGTGCATACAATATTACATCAATTAAAAGTTTGAGAGCTCTTATCTTTAATTATTTTGAAAATAGATTGATACTTTTTTTTTCTTCCATCATTGTTTGTTCCCAGAATACCATATATAGTTGAGGGTGTATTTTATCTGTATTGATCTAAGCATGCATATGCTGTAATGGCTGAGTATAAAGAAATAAACTTGCAGGTTTCCTAAGAGAATAAATAAGCCTTGAGAATCAATGTAAACAACACTCCCTATAAATAAAGTTTTGAACATTATCCTCAGTAGGCATGGAATAAATATTACTCTATTGAATTTGGAATGTATATTCCCAACTCAACTCCCATTTTATGCTTTTGCACAAAGTTTATCTCTTTTGCACAAGTTTATCTCTTGCATCTTAAAAATGTCATGTAGGAACATGGTTACATAAGACTGTGTAGTGTTTCAGCTACATCAATATAAACTAAAATAAGTTTAGAAATCATTAGGCATTGGGCTCAGTTCACAGACTTTAACAACAAACTTTGCATTGATTTGTTTCTATCCTCTTTTCCTCATTGGGTGTTGGTATTTTGATTTTGTGTCACAACAATTACTGATGTATATGAATTGTGTTTAGTATATAAAGTTGAAATAGTCTTTGAGCTGGGGATGTAGAACAAGAGCTATTTTGAGATGTTATACAGATATCTTAGAAAAAGTTTGCCATCTTTAATAAGTACAAAAGAAATAGAGCCTTATAGATAAAAATGCATTACAAGTGGTATCCAAGAGGAAGGATCACTGGGGATAGAGAGAACAAGAGAACAGGGACATTAGCAAAGGACTCACCAAAAAGATGATGTTTGATCTATCTTTTTAAAGAATATGCTTATCATATAATGTAGGGTGAAGTTTGGAGCACAGAGTCAATGAAGAAAGTCACATAGGAAAGAAAATGCTTAAGCTAGAAAGATATAAAACAGAAAGCTATGAATAGTAAATTGTTTCCAAATCCCATTGTAATGGAGGTGGCAGGGTTGAAAAAAGTTGGGGCAAGAGAAAAAATCAAAGTTTAGATCAGTTAGTAGACCTGCGTTCAAATCATATCCAGGCAAAGAGTCCATATGGAAGTCCATCTATATACCATATGTTTAAATTTCAGGGGTTATAAATTAAGCTTTTTGTTTGTTTGTTTTAAAGATTTTATTTATTTATTTGACAGAGAGACAGATCATAAGTAGGCAGAGAGGCAGGCAGAGAGAGGGGGGAAGCAGGTTCCCTGCTGAGCAGAGAACCCGATGTGGGACTCCATCCCAGGACTCTGGGATCATGACCTGAGCCAAAGGCAGAGGCTTTAACCCACTGAGTCACCCAGGCGCCCCATAAATTAAGCTTTTAAGTACATTTCATATATACCTTCATAGTGGTCTCACAAGCCAAGCTCTAGTACAGAACCCTCAAAATTATTGAACTTTTTCTCCAAAACAAAGAAATATTTTATTTA
Source organism: Mustela lutreola (assembly GCF_030435805.1). Lineage (NCBI taxonomy): Eukaryota > Metazoa > Chordata > Mammalia > Carnivora > Mustelidae > Mustela > Mustela lutreola. The sequence goes on along the minus strand of NC_081290.1, from coordinate 252,907,612 downwards.
TTTGTCAGAGATCAAGCGAGTACAAGCTGGGGAAGCAGCAGGCAGAGGGAGAGGCAGGCTTCCCTCTGAGCAAGGAGACCAATGTGGGACTTAATCCCAGGACCCTGGGATCATGACCTGAGCTGAAGGCAGACACTTAACCAACTGAACAACACAGGTGTCCCAAAATTAGTGAACTTTTTTTTTTTTTTTAACCAAATAGTCCAATAAGAGGTGAGCAGTCCCTCGGTCTGCCTCTCTTGCTTTCTTTTTCTTCTTTTTACTGAACCTAGCCCCACCCTATACCATAAAAGGCCATCATTCATGCTTGTGAATATCCTGGTCAGCAAGTTCTACCACACATCCCACAAAGACACACTACAGAATTCGCAGAGCACATTCCCTTAACCATACAGACTCCTTATCCCTTGGGTGATGATGTGACTAAAGGAAAGCTAGAATAATAGCCTTCAAAGCTTGGGTCCTAGGGTCTTATATGCTAATTGTAGTAACTTGGACATTTTCGTGTAGACTAAAGTGAGATATTAAAGACTTTTAAGAAATGATTGGTTTAGGGCTGCCTGCGTGGCTCAGTAGGTTAAGTATCTGCCTTCAGCTCAGGTTACCGTCCCAGGGTCCTGGGATGGAGTTCTGCAACTGGCTTCTGGCTCAAGAGGAAGTCTGTTTCTCTCTCTTCCTCTACTCTTCCCCTTTGCTCTCTCTCTCTCTCTCTCTCTCAAATAAATAAACTCTTTAAGAAAAAGTGGCTTATGTGCATTTTCACATAGGTATACATTAGGTGTGACATAAATAGAAACAGTTTTCCTTTGAAGGAAAAGCAACACTTGATATTATCAGTCTTGATTTTGAAAAGTTTCATTCATTCAAGTATTACAGGATAGCTATAATTAAAATCAGCAAACTACTAAATAAAGTGAATGCAACCGTTTGTCTTGTGAAAGTTTCCATATACTTTGAGTACTCCAAATAACTCTGCTAAATTGGAACTTTTTTTTTTTTTTTTTTTTTTTTTTTTTTTTTTTTTTTTTTTTTTTTTTTTTTTTTTTTAATTTTTTATTTTTTATAAACATATATTTTTTATATACATATATTTTTTTTTTAAATGTTGTTTATCTATTTGACAGAGAGAGAGATCACAAGCAGGCAGAGAGGCAGGAAGGGAAGCCAGCTCCCCACTGAGCCAAGAGCCTGATGTGGGCTCCATCCCACGACCCAAGCCGAAGGCAGAGGCCTAACCCTCTGAGCCACCCAGGTACCCCCTAAATTGGAACTTTAATCCTGCTAATGAGACACTGAACAATGGGAGTAATAGACTTCACTGAAAAGAGATTTACATATGGTTAGGCTAAGCTTCACACCACCACTACTCCTGAAATACTCTGTCCACTGTAACATTAAAAAAAATAAAATTAAATTAAAAAAAAAAAAAAAGCAAGAGGAAGAAAATAAGAAAGAGAGCTTTAAGGACATAAAGCTGGAAATGGAATCTAGGCAGCCTAGTTTTCATATAGCAGTGTCTAGTTGCTCCTCATAATTAAGCACACCACCTAAAACATCAGCATTTCTTTTTTTTCTTTTCTTTTCTTTTTTTTTTCTTTTCTCTTTTTTTCCCTTTTCTTTCCTTCCTTTTTTTTTTTCTTTGCCTGCCTTCCTTCCTTCCTTCCTTCCTTCCTTTCTTTCTCTTTCTTCAGCTTGTTCACCCATACTGTAGCTCCTATAGATAAGAATGATGGTGAATGGTGGAATAATGTATATCTTAAAAAAGAAAATAAAATACATCAAATTTGTTATGTCCTAAAATTGCTGCATCTGGTGTACCTAAGATGGGATTGGGAAGGAGAAATTCATTTAATGAATTAAAAGATGAGTTATCAAGACTCCCATTTTTCATTAATATTAAATATCTATTAGGAAATTTGACCTGAAAAAAAAAAAAGTGTTTATTGAAAGGTTAGGTGGGGGTCACTGTACCTCAGTGCTAACTCTGTGGTTTTCCTGTCACTCCATCATTCGTGTTAATGTAGTTGCTGTGTTAATTGCATCTTCAAGGTAGAAAGAGTTAGGCAGGTGGTCATACCCTAGCTCTAGAATCCTAATTTGTCCAGCCTGGACTCTGGGAACACAATCAGCTACTCTGGGAACACAGTATAGTTTGCGTCTTCCACTCCTATGAGAACCATAGGTGTTAATGAATTCTTTAGGGAATTCCGTAAGCAGAGGACTCCTCTTATTTAAGATAAGAGTCCTACGTGGCCTAATCCAAAAGTAGACTTGCTTTGTCCATTTCCAACAGAACAGTGAGGTTAAATTTGGATTGTCACTGATCCTTTGAAAATGTGATGAAAGCTATGAAACTTTAACTTGAACAAACAAACAAACAAAAAAACCCTATGTATCCACTTAAAAATTTATATGCAATTCAAGCAGGTCCTGCCCCTCTTGGAGCATATTGATAGTCTCATAGATGATCCTGGTCCTCTTTCCTCTAGCAATCGTAAAATCAAAGATCCCTAGTGCAGGACTGTCTTTATACAGTTGGCATTTAGGATTAACTGGATGAATACTAGTTCTCTTTAGAGAAGCAGATGGAGTCTGTTGCTAATTTTTTTTTTAATTTTATCAAAATCATTTTCCTATAAGGAACTGAGTCTCTAGTTTAAATGTTTAATTTACTTAAATGTTTGATTTAATTAACATTTGCTGTGCTTTTAGTAAATACTCTCTTATTTAGATACTATTTTAGAGGCAATAAATTACTGTTCAAGAACATAGAATCTGGAGTCAGATGGATTGGGTTTAAATTGATAAAACTCTTTGTGCTTCAGCCTAATAAAATGCAGAATATAATGGTATCTAGTTTATATGTTTGGTTTGTCAATTAAATCAAGATATATAAAACAACAGCAAAATATCTGACACAGTATGTACAATTGATATTTACTTGTAATTTTTTTTAAGAAGAAAGCTTAATGTGTATACATAACATATGTAATATAAAAGAATACTCTTTTCATATGTATATTTAATAAGGGATATAATGATTTATTTCAAGAAAGCTAACATGTAATATTAGGTACTGAAATTTATGTTTGTAGTTGAAACATGAACATTATAAATGAGCCAGTTTATGCAAATACAGAGTGTTCTCTTTTCTGGTTCTCCTTTGTCTAAGACTATGCAGAGTAAAAGAAGTAGAGGAGAGAGTTAAACTGAAGATTCACATAAATGAATTTGAGCCAAGGACTAATTCCATATTTAAAATTTAGCCCTGAGGGACATGGCATTGGATTCTTTTTTTTTTTTTTTTTTTTTTTTTTTTTTTTTTTTTTTTTTTTTTTTTTTTTATTTTTTATTTTTTATAAACATATATTTTTTATATACATATATTTTTATCCCCAGGTCTGTGAATCACCAGGTTTACACACTTCACAGCACTCACCAAATCACGGAGCTGCACAGGTTCTTTCCCTTTGAGAGAGATCACATTTCCCATTTAAGCATCCATAGACTTAAAATGAATGGGGAAGAAAATAAGACTTGCCAGGAAAGTTGTGGATGATGTAATCGAATTTGAGTGTTTGTAGAACAAAGCTCATGTTGGCACTTACTCTGCTGTTTCTTGTCCAAAAAAGCTGTTCTTAATTTTTGTTTTGTTTTGTTTTCTAGTGGAAAATTATGTTTTGAAAGAGCATAGTCACTACATATTCAAATAGCTAGCTGTATTCCTGTTTCAATACAATTGTACTGAATGTGCAAATCTATATCATTCAGCTCACTATTTGTGAACAGCTTGAAAATGCAGATAACAGAGCTAATGCAGCTCTGAGTTTTTATTTGCAATCTAGCTAGGCATCCAGGAGGCAAAACTTATTATTTTTTTTCTACTTCATTATCATTGTAAGTCCCTCAAGGGAGGTGCTGAATTGTCTCTGTTTTGCAGGAGTGTCCTAGAGGATTGAGACTACAAATCTCATGTACTACAAAAACAAACAAACAAACAAATAAATAAACAGTTTTTGTTTTTGCTTTTTTTAATGACAACTCTCACAGCCAACATCGTCCAGGTGGATTTATTACAAAAAAGCTTGGCTTTGTATTTATTTCTTTTGCTTCCGTAAATTATAGTGTCTATGGAACAGATCGTCAGGGAAAGGGAATCATTCTCTTTGTATTTCTACTTGGCTTGAAGATAAAACTTTAATAGACTCTATTTTGTGTATAACTGTAGTTGAAAAGACTATTTCCTCATAAACAGTGGCTACATCTAATAGCTAATTTTTTATGGTTCCCTGGAGTGATGGTATTTGATACCCTAGATTCCAGCCTTCGTATCTTTGCTCATACTTTTTTCACACTTGAAATACTTTTATACTTTCTACATTTGCTAAGTTCTGTGTGTGATTTAAGAGATTATTAAACCCTAATCTCCATGGAGTCTTCCCTGAGCACCCAATATGAAATAATCTCTTGTCCTTTTCTACACCGTTTGTTGTCAGTGACAATCTTTTAAAATGCGTGTCTTCTTACCTCTTTAAACTTGCATTTGTCTATTGCACGTGCAACAGAATCCCTTACATTCTGCTAATAAGCTTATCAACTTGTTTAAAACAGAATCATATCTTGTACATGAGAAGTAGGCCTGAGCATTCTTAGCTCCAAAGCCCTTTGGAGAACATTTTTTTTCTAAACATAGTCCTGGCCAGGTCTTCAAACTCTAATGGTAAGCTAAAGCAGGGTCAGCAAATTGTGGCCCATAGGCCAATTCCCATCAGCTGCTTATTTTTGAAATCTAAGTTTAAGGGGAACTCAGACACATCCATTCATTTATGTGTTGACTGTGGCTGTGGCTTGCTTGCCGGCAGAGTTGAGTAGTTTCAACAGGGACAATACAGTACACAAAGTCAAATGTTTACTATCTGGCCCCTTACAGAAAAAAGTCAGCCAACTCCTGTGCTAGGGACATAGAATATTATCTCAGCCTGCAGTCATTCTCACTCTATGCTATTCTATTGCTTTTGTGAAGCTAGTGGACTACCAGGGTCACCTTCATTATGACCCTCTCCGCCCATTCTCCTTCTCCCTTAAATAAAGACCTGCCATGTTGGATCTCATAAATTCTCTGGACCCCATATTTGTGCTATGATATGAGAAAAATAAGCTCATACTAGACATTGCTCTATTCCCTGTTTGGAAGCTACTAAGCCCAGAGCTTCATAGCATTTTCTCTTCCTCCCACCTCCGCTCCACACTCCCAGTGCTCTAGAAGCTCCTGAAAGGGAGGAAAAGCAGGGGAATCTTTACTTAGCTGAGTGGAAATCATGCCAAGTGAGATGAGAACACTAGAATTTCCATAAATCTTTTCCCTGGGCCACAAACAAAATCTAAGAAACTACTGAGAAAATTATAGAGGAAAGTTTTCAATAGCGGTTGTGAAGCAATTTTTCTAAACCACTGTTAAAAAAATTAGATTTCAATGGTCTACCTTGGATGGAAAGCTGAATTATCACCCTTTTCTTTCTATAGGAGATCTTACTACAGAATTGTCATGGACGAGGTGGCCTTATTGTATATAACTAAAAATGTAAGCAAAACAGTATCGTGGATGTGAGACATTTGGCTAATTAAATAGTCCAATTATATTATTTTGGGGATTTTATAATTTGATATTTGTCAGATATTTATAATTAGTAATGTGTTTTTATTTTATAATTCTGAATGAATATTCCCTTTTATGCTAAATTTTGTAATAACCTGTAAATTTTTCCCCTTCAAAAGTTCTTCTGGAAACATAAGACCACTCATGGAAAAAAGTCATTAAGTGACACTTAGAGACTCCATCTGTGTGTTCCAGAGGCACCCACATACCATATGAACATGTCATTGTCCCCAGTCTCAGACCTAGTTTTCTTTGTGTATTTGCTATTTCCAAATGGCAAGACCATCCCTCCATTGACTCTAAACACTAAAGCAGTTTCCTTCACTGGGAGAATTTTTTTAAACTTCCCTCTCCTGAGCTGAGCTACTTTGCCTTTTTGAGCCCTCACAACTGCTTATACATTCTTCCAACAGAGAACCCATTACCATGTACTTTCATTTTCTGTTTATTTGTCCCCTTTTCTCACCAGACTCAAGTCCTCTAGGATAGGGACTAGCAAATCAGGGTAAATTCATTGTTTAGTATAAAGCCTGAACATAAATAATGTTAACTGCATTTATAAAATGTAGTCCTTATTTCATGGATTCATTAATTCAGTTAGTCAATAAATAAATATTGGATCGTGGGTTAGGCATCAGGCATTGTGTTAGATGTGGGCAATGACTAAGATGCAGAACCAGCTATAATTTCAGAAGAAATCAACTTCCATTCTCTTCTTAATAGTAATTAACTCTTCTATGTGCTCTTATTCTCTTCTAAACATTTAAATCTAAATATTTCACATGTGTTAACATACTCAATCCTCATAGCACAGGTAAATATGGTTGATTTTTTTTAACACATTTTATAGGTGAGGAAACCCGTGCATTCAGCACAAAAGAAGCATGTCCAGAGTTATCTAGTGGTAAGTGGCATTTGGCTCCAAAATCCATACTCTTTACCAAACTATTGATTATACTGTTTGTTAGTCACTTTTGTGTGCCAGTAATTTGGCTACCAGACATAAGTAACTTCATTAGACAGTAGAGCCATACCAAATGGCATTCAAAGAACTAAAAGTAGAGCTAGACTTCTATCTAAAATAAACATCATTTTATATGTGATTTATGTTCTTTCTAAAATTTCATTATGTAACTGTGTACTTAAATTTTAAAGTAGAAAAACAACATAAGGGTTATGTAAGTTAAAATAATAAGAATCCCCATTATATATAAATAATATTTTTATTTTTCTACTTATTCTCTTTTAGGCCTATATTGACAAATAGATGTTTTTTCTTTCTCTCTCTCTCTTTCTTTCTTTCTTTCTTTCTTTTTTTTTTTTTTTGCAATAGAGTTAAATTTAAACAGCCATATATGGTTGGTGGCTACCATAATGGTTAATATACCTTATGGACATATGTATAATTTTTCCTTCAATTTTTATATTGCCTAATTTTCACTCAAGGAATGTGGTATATTTAATTAGACTCTCATATGAGACATTTAAGTTATTTCTAATATTCTACTCTTAAAACAAGTCCTATAATTAGTTTCCATGGTATATCTTTTTCTGGTTTTATATACAAATATGTTTGTCTTTTCTGTCCCAAGAAACTAGTGTACATATAAACATGTATCTGATATCAGCACCAATCTTTCCAGAAATTGAAGATTTTGTATGAATGAGTTTTACTACTATAAAATTTTATCTTAAAATTCACAGTTTCCATAAAGTAATGAATTATAACTTGGGAGTCTACCCTGGCAAAGATGTCACATGAAATATTTTTTTCTGTTAGCCCTTGCTTGAATATATTGATCACCAGGCACTGTGTTCCCTCTTTGCTATTGGTTTTCTTTCTTTTTTTTTTTTTTTTTTAGATTTTATTTTTAAGTAATCTCTATACCCAACATGGGGCTCAAACTTATAAACCTATGATCAAGAGTCAACATGCTCCACTCACTGAGCTAGCCAAGCACCCCTTTGCTGTTACTTTTTACATACAGCTGTCCGATTGCACATTTTACTTAGTCTTTTCTTAAAAAAAAATTAAAACTGTCTATACTATACCATCATCCTATTAATGAACACTTTTCTGCTTAAAAGGTGCTTGAATTCAAGAAAGGGTGATTGGCTTATAAAGAGATCTTCAGATGTATCCAACAATCAGATCAGGGTTTATAGACCTTTAACTTGACTCTATTTTTGATCCGATAATAAATGCCTCCTGGCAGTGAACTTCAAGGTTACTTTTCAAGCATCTTGATGAAGTTACTCATACTTTCTTCTTTTTAGTAGTGCATTTCCATTTAATTTGCTGAGGGGTTGTTCTCCACTAATGAAGTAAGAAAGACCAAATTTTAATTATCTGTTACTACAGCTATCTATATATGTTATCACAGCATGGTCAGAAATTGACTTCTTTTTGCAGCACTCTTCCTAACCTGGGTTGACAGCACTATACATTTACTTTTTTAATACCTCGAAGTTTTCCTCAACCCTCCCCCTTTCCCAGATTATTCATTTACACTTATATTATATATGGTCATGTATAATTATATATATGTGTGTGTGACTATATATATATATATATATATATATATATATATATAGTATGTATATATGTATTTTGCTCTGGCAAAACCTGTTTCCCAAAAATATTTTACACTGAAGTGTAATGCATGGCAAATTTTATCCCTTTCTTTTCTTTTTCCTCTTTCTATCCTAGCCTACATCTCTCTAGACCACCACATCAGTTTTTTACTACCTTCATGACATTTGGTTTGTTATCTCTTTAATTAACTCATGAACATTGTTACCAAACTATAATTTATAATATTTCTATCATATTAACCCATGCCTAAAAGTCTTACTTTAGTATGAAGTTAAAATGCTCTATGTTGCATGAGATAGTAGAAAGAGTCCTAGAGACCCTGGGTTGAAATTTCAGCTTTGTCATGAAACGAAATTGTGATTTTTGGATGAATTTCTCAACTTCCTTGAAGAACAGTTTTATTGTATGCATGATTGTCTCTCCTTATTAGAGTATCAGAAAAAGTAAATGAGATAATGACTGGAATATACTAAAGTTAAAATTAATGTTTCCTCCCAAGCATTCCCATGGTCTCATTTTTAAGCCTCTCAATATTCTTTAATTTTCCCAAATACATACCATTCATTACATATGGTCTCAACTTCTGTGGTGACTGTGAAGGAAGAAATGATGATGTTTCCAAACTTAAAGAGTTTGTTGTGCTTGCAATCTCTACAAACACAGGAGGTTGAAGCTCAAGGAAGAAAGAAGAGATTTGCAAAGGACAATACAGGTCAGGAGGCAAGGGGCTAGATGGCAAAAGTTATTTGTTGAAATAAAATTTTCCTTATCTAAATAAATAGCTGCTAAGGATTTTTATCAAAATAACAACTGGATGGGGTGCCTGGGTGGCTCAAGTGGTTAAGCATCTGCTCTTGGCTCAGGTCATGATTCCCGAGTTCTGGGATGGGACCTAGCTCCACCCAAGTCAGGCTCCCTGCTCAGGGGGTAGTCTGCTGCTCCCACCCTCTCTGCTCCTCCCCCTGCTGATGCTCTCTCCCCCTCTCTCCCAAATAAATAAAATCTTTAAAAAAAATAACAGTGGATAAATTAGGCTGTTTAAGAAACATTATTCTCACTGAGAATATGAATTGGAAGGACTAGAACTAAGGAGGGAATTCTTAAAGAAGTTAGTGGGCATACTAGGGAAATAGATTAACAGCAATAGAAATACAAACAGTTGGACAGGTTGGAGAGCAATCTGGCAGGTAATGTTGACTTTGTGACTGATTAGATGGGAATATGGGGTGACAAAAATTCCAGGTTTAAGAATTGAACCACTTAGATGAATCTTGTTTTGCTTTTACATGGCATTTCCTTATCTCTTTGTGGATGTTCTATTCTTAGTCACACAGAACATGACATGAACTGGGGCACCTAGGTGGCTCAAACTGTGAAACATCTGACACTTGATTTTGGCTCAGGTTGTGATCTCAGGGTCTTGAGATCCAGCCCTGGGGTGGGCTCCATGCTAGCTATGGACCCTGCTTAAGATTCTCTGTCTCCTTCTGACCCTCCTCCAACTTGTGCTTTCTCTCTCTCTCTCTCACAAAAAAAAAGAGCATGTCATGGAATTATTTGCATGCCTCCAAATTATCTTTTTATAACAGGATTGCCAGTAAATATTTGATAAGTTAATGTTTAAAAAGAAGAAAGCTGTTTGGAAGCAAGTTGGATCTTATGGTTATCAGATGCTCTCTATGATGTTATATAATCATTCAATCTCACTGAATAATACCAAAGCTTAAGTATGCACACCTGTGGTGAAACAGAGTCACTTATTTTACTGCCAAGAGTTTTCCATTTCCATTTTCATTGATTTTGATTTCTTTACTCAGAAGGTTAAACTCAACTGGACACTGCAGTCCTTGAGAGGGGTAATTCAATCAACACACGCACTTGATCTTACTTAGTGACCTTATTTGGTTACTAAGGTCACACACGTGACCTTACTTGGTGAAAGAATGGAAAGGTGACTATCACTTGGTCTGTCACTTCCATGTATTACTACCCTGTAAGTAGTAAAAATTATTCAGCAAAAAATTATTTACATCTTCTGTCAGTCAGGCACTATGTAAGTAAGTGGTGACAGAAAGATAAATACAACGTAATCACTAATCAACAGAAAGCTTATACTGGCAAAGCAAAAAGGTAGAAGAAGCTAATTATGATACAGTGGGGTTAATGCAGGGATGGTTGCCATGAATATACTCCAGCTATCCCCATTCCCATTCACTGGCACAAGACAAACACACACCACCTCACAAGGCTGTATTTCCTGTTTGATTCTGGGCTTGGCTTCGCAACATTTCTCAGTAGGCTGCTTAATGTAGCTGCTACCAATTTATTTTACATTGACATGTGAGTTGAAACCTTTTTTACCATTAATGTGTGATTCTTCCTGTGGGAGTGAAAAAAATGTTGGCAAAACGAAGACCCTGTCTCCAATATTATTCAGTAAACAAATTTCAGATACGTAATTTTGATAATTTTGATGTTCTATCCCTCTTTTTGTAAGTTGTTTGTCCTGTGAGTAACAACTGGTCTTGATACAGCTGTGTTAGCATAAATGTAAGCCTCATGAGGCTAGTCCTTAGTAAAGGGAATACATCCTTTTTTTTTTTTTTTAAATGCAGGTTTTATATGAAATATGTTGGGGCAGAGATAGTTAAATGAGAAGTTGTTTACCATATTTACAAAGGCATCTTATATCTACGTGATATTACCCACATCCTTAGATTTTTTTTGTTTTCCCTGGAAGCTGTACTAAGCCATTGGCAGTGCTCTCTAATCCATTTAGCATCAGCGTTTGCCATGCTTATTAAGTATCCTGAACTCCAAAGAATCTGGAAATGATTTTCACAGACTCATTAAAGTGAGGTTGAGACAATACTGAATCCAGGCTAAGAGAAACTACAGTGGTCTGCTGTTTTGTGATTAAGTCACGGGTCATACCTCCTTAGAGAGGCAGAGCACCTGCCTGTGTATAAATTGTACTTCTCCCCACATATGTTGATGCCATATAAAATAGAATTTTGAGGTCAGATGAGTTATTTGCAGCATCACCTCTTTTATTGGCTTAGTCCAAGGAAAGAGATGCCTATAGGAGATCTGAGGAGTAAGGATCAGAATTTAAAATGTAATGACCTTAGAATGTTTCAGGAGACTAATGTCTAGTCCTAGAAAGTGCTCAATAAATATTTACTTAATGTAGGCATGAAAATCTGATTTCAAGAATAAACGTATAGAACTTGTTTTCCATCAAGTCTACAATTCAACTCCCTTTGCCAGAAAATAGGCTGGAATGGAGAAACTAAATTTTGTGTTAATCTTAACAATTTAGCATTCTATAAGTGATGGATGCATGTCAAATAGAATTCATTCTGTATAGTTTATTTACTGAGTAAAGGGTTTTGTTATGTATGTGTCTTTGAAAAACTTGGATCTTGTGACTTTCCAATATTGATTATATACCAGACAGATCAGAATCACTTAGGGAATATATTAACGCATAGGCCTGGAATCTGTTCCCAATACATTAAGGCTTATTAGATCTGAGTTGAGCCATTTCTATTTATTTTTAAATGTTCACCCAATAACTCTGATGCGCTGGTAAGATTAAGATACATCTCAGTAACTCAAATTGCTATTCCACTGATCATAGTGCCTCAGAGAGATCATTTGCTATTCTTTGCTTGATTTTTTATGATGGAGACTCACTGTTTCTCAAACACATATTTTTACAAAACACTTTATTGGTTCTGGAAAGTTGTTTCGAATGCCAGCGTGCAGAGATTTAGGATCTATCAGTATGCTAAACAATATCCTACATGTTGTAAAATATAAAATAAATTGAAATAGGTTTTTGGGGGGAGGTTCTTAAATGGAAATATGTATAATCGTTCAAAAAAGAGCCACAAGTTCATCAGATAATCTGTATTTATATAAATAAAAAAATTAACTCGAGAACTTAATATGATAACTTTAAATTTTTTAATTAAAAATATAGGATTTATTTTATTTAAAAAACATTAAAAAATTAAGTTCTTGGGACGCCTGGGTGGCTCAGTTGGTTAAGCAGCTGCCTTCGGCTCAGGTCATGATCCCAGCGTCCTGGGATCGAGTCCCACATTGGGCTCCTTGCTCCACGGGGAGCCTGCTTCTCCCTCTGACTCTGCCTTCCACTCTGTCTGCCTGTGCTCGCTTTCGCTCGCGCTCTATCTCTAACAAATAAATAAATAAAATCTTTAAAAAAAAAATTAAGTTCTTGCTCTTTATTTTGATGATATTTATATGTTATTATTTTGGAGATATCAGATCTAATTGATTTCAGATAACTCTGTCCTATTGTGGAATTCTGCATAGACAGATTATCCTTGGGAAAGTTGTCAGATACATTAGAGAAAAGTGTCCTATTGGCAAAATAATAAAGAATCTAAAAAGTATATTATATCATTTTCTAAATTACTGCATATTCCTAGCTTGTTATTAGGAAAATCTTTTGCTTAACCGTTTATTTATTTATTTATTTATTTTCCTAGGAATAGAGTTTTGAGTTCTTCTGTATCTTTAACAAAATTCTATTTCTCAATATTCTTTAAATTACAGTCTCCAAAAGTAATCTCACAACATATGTTTCTTAGAATTATCAACATCCCTGCAACTTCAATTTTTATGGACATGAGAAATGAAGGGAAAGTGTTTGGGTTCAATTTACACCTTCTTGATAGGTTACCATCTTAAAATGTGGCTCTATCCTCAGTACAAACTTACAGTTTTTTGGTACTGTTTACCATTTCACAACCCCATTAAAAAGGCTTTTTAAGAAATGGATGGGGTCAATGAATAAAGTCTCAAATCACACTTACCTGCTGATTTCCTTACACTTAGAGTGTTATTTATTTATTTATTTATTTATTTTTAAATTTGGGGCTTATATGATTAAATGAGCCTGAGATGCCTAGGTACTTGAATTTATAAAGGGGATTCTAGTAGATTATACTCTTGCCCCATCACCATATGTGCTGGGCTGGGAATTGAATATGATTTTTTAAGCTTTAAGGAAATTATATTTTTTAAAATTGCTTTTTCTAATATGAAAATAGAGTAATTTCAGATGTTCACCTTCATGACACCAATATTTCTAGCTTCCTACATCCATGAAGTAATTCATTTCTCTCATCATTTCACTTGTAAATTAGTTCCATTAACTGTCAGAGCTTATTTGGTTCCAGCGTACAACTTTCATCAGTTCCTTTAGTAGCAAAGTGACTTCCTCTTTTGAAGTGTATACAAGTTCTTAGATGTCCACCTTAATTTTTTTCTAGTTCCAGACCTGTTTTTTCTCCCATGAAAAGTGAGCAGAAAAAGAGTAGTACAAAGCTCTCCAACATTAAATTAGAATTAAATTCATTACCTTAAAGAAAGAAAATGATATATTGAACTGGATTTTCATAAATAATGCATATTATTTTATAAAAGATCTTTCAAGCTTAAAAATGAGGACAGTAACCCCTTAATAATAAATTAATAATATCAATTCCTTGGATTAATGACTTTAATAGTAACAATGACAACAATAAAGTAAATAACACATCTTTAAGCAACTTTTGAAATCTAAGAATTATTTATTAGGGCAATCAAAGATTTGGTCTCATTTAAGAAATAAATAGACAAAAAAAAATTACTCACTTTAATCAACTTAATACATCACATTTTATTTTTTGAAAAGGACCTGTTTGGAGATTTGGGAGGAAAAATGGGTCACTTCTTCACTTTATGGATCTTAGTACACATATCTCCCATCGACACTTTGAGAAATCATTTGATAAAGACTTCAATAACTATATTCCTTGATTACATGTTTTATCATATTAGCTGGTCTAGCATTGATAATTAATTGAAAATAGGTAATCGGGAGTTGAGAAGAAAGGCAGGAGATGCAGGTATTAAAAGTTATGTATGTGTTTTTTTGTTCTGTTTTGTTTTGTTTTTGTTTCCAATGCAGCCTTTGGAAAAGTGACATAATTGAAAGCAAAGTACATTCCACACCTTGAAAGAATGAGCTATTTAGGAATTGAGGAAGACTCTAGAGATCACAATTAAACTTTGCGTTGCAATATGAGGACATTGTGGGTGTAAATTTACATAATTCTAGGAGAGAGATTCAGACTTACCTCAGGATTCTGTACTAATAATATAATTATATATAATAAAATAATATAACTAATAATAATATTATTATTTCTCAGTTGGTAATGCCCACTAAAAATGTTCTTAGATGTTTCTAGCTCTAGACTTGAAGTTTCTTACCGTATTTGGAAGCACAGTGGTATCTCCGAGTGGAAACTAATCAGGAAACATCACTGTACTTTGCCACTTTTCTTGTCTCCTGTGTCAGTCGAAATTCAGTCGCAAGGGATTCCCAGGTGGCTCAGTTAGTTTAGCATCTGCTTTAAGTGTCTGCCTTTGGTTCAGGTCATGATCCTGCTTCACCCTCTCTCCTTCTGCCTCTCCCCGTTTGTGCTCTCTATCCCCTGAATAAAATAAATAAAATCTTTTTAAAAAATTCAGTCACAAAAACAAAAGCCACTCTAGAATGTTTAGATAATGAATGTTTTGCATGGGAAACAAGCCGCTCACAAGACAGCTAGAAGTGGTCAAGGCATCTCACTCGTAGCTTACACACTTGGCAATCAAATTGGGAAGTTGCTTCTACCATAAGTCAGGAAACTGCTCAAAAAGGTTCACAGTGATGTGAAACACTGAAGAAGGTGAGGTCCACGCATATAATCTATAAGTGGGCATAAACTCTTCATGGCTGAGAAAGCCCATGGTTACCTGGCATTGCTCCAGGAAACAGCACTTCTGCTTTCCAAGCTTTCTTGTGAGGTTGCCTATAATTAGAACAGTGTAATTTGGAGAGGTGCCTGAAAGAGATTCTAGGGAATGTAGTTCCTAGGCTTTCAGACCCTGAAATACAGGGGAGAAAACAGAATGAATTGACTTGGAGTGCAGAAAATGAAACAAAGTTTCTTTTTCTTCCTTGACTTTAAGGATAAGAATTTCTTATGCCCCTTTGCAATAATTGTCTCTTCCTCTACAATCCATTTAAAAATAGGTATTTGGGGACACCTGGGTGGCTCAGTTGATTAAACATCTACCTTCAGCACAGGTCATGATCCCAGGGTCCTGGGATCAAGTCCCCCATTGGGCTCCTTGCTCAATGGGGAGCTTTTCTCCCTTTGCTTGCCACTACCCCCTGCTTGTGCATTCTCTGGCAAATAAATAAAATCTTTTAAAAAAAGTTTCAGTTAAAAATTTTTAAAAATACAATAAAATTAGGTATTTGGTGTAGAAAAACATACTCTGCAATATGTGGTAGAATTAGATATAATTAATTCATTGCCACTGCCCCCATTGAACATGCAAATTGTCAGGAAGAAAATTTTAATTGGGCAGCATTTGATTAGCAAATGGTTACAGATGGTTTTTTTCAATTGTGGCACAATCCTATGGCAGAATTCATGACTTCTGAAGTATAAATTTGAACTACAGCTCCAGTACTTACTAATTTGCATTAAATCTACGTAGTATTTTTGAGCTACAGTTTTCTTCTACATGTATAAATGGGAGTTTGCCACCTAGTCTAAAGATTGCAATGAACAATAAATAAAAATATAAATAAGGATGTATTTTTGTAGCACCTGTCATACAGAAGGTACAGACTAATTAGTGGTTTTTCTCTTCATGGAAAATGGCAACACTATTTTGTAAATAGAAAGAAAATCTAAAAGTTCAGAATATGTACTTTAAATTTTGAAGAACATTATGATGCTTTCAGTGATGAAAGCTTGATGTATCTTCTTCCAGGATTATTCAGTGTTAAGTCCTTGCTTTGGAAAAAATACAAAAATGTTATTCAAGAAAAACAAAATTTTGGTTATCTCTTAAGTACTGTACTGCTGTCAGACACTTTGCTCAGAAATTAACAGACATCATATATTTTATGTAACTCACACAGCCTCCCAAGAGGTAGATTTTCCTATCCTTATTTGGTAGGTAAGAAAACTCTAGTTCGTAATGGTGAAAAGACATGTTCAATGTCACACATCTATCAGTTACAGAACTCCACTTTAATTGTTCTTGGCTTCTACTCTCTTGTTCACACTTTCACTCAGAGTTGGCCCAGAGTCTCCTTGGTAATTAGAAGCACTGCAAGAAGTATCAGAAGACTTAGATTGTCCATGCTGCCTAGAGATTGTCCATGCTGCCTAGAAGTCTCAAAGTTATCTATAAACAACACCAAGGCAGACATCAGGTATATCCCCAACTTCCATTCTAGTAAAATTTGTTCTGTGTGCTGTTAGGGATTAACAGATAAATGGAGATATGGACAAATAACTAAAGAGATCCAGTAATTAAAGTCAATCTTATGTCATTCTTTTTTTTTTTTTTTTAAAGATTTTATTTGTTTATTTGACAGACAGAGATTACAAGTAGACAGAGAGGCAGGCAGAGAGAGAGAGAGAGGGAAGCAGGCTCCCTGCTGAGCAGAGAGCCCGATGCGGGACTCGATCCCAAGACCTTGGGATCATGACCTAAGCCGAAGGCAGCGGCTTAACCCACTGAGCCACCCAGGCGCCCATGTCATTCTTAAATTTTATGAGCGGTAACTCTTATAACTTAATGTGAAATACTATTATTTGCCCATAAAGAGAAGTGTTTTTTTCTTAGCTTCCTCTACCAGCCACTGAATTAATGCATCCAAATATGATTTTATATTAATTGAAACACATTAACTCTATGCTGAAGTCTCCAAAATTTATAAATGAGTAATGAACTTTATATGGATCATTGTTATTGATATTCATGGATGGAGAGGTAAACTTAAGTTATCCAAAAATAATCCTTGAAGATTGGCTTCCCAGGAAGAGATGTTGTTTTCTCAAAAAGGTCAATGACAATAGGCCTAATGGCTCAGGTGAATACATACATGACTAAGGTAAAATATATATAACTTATGTACATATAAGGGTACACACACACACACACACACCATGGCCTCCACAGTCTAAGAATCCCTCCCACCAGCAATTATCACCAAATATATTTATTTTTAAGATTTCTTTTTCCTCTGCAAATCTTCGTCCTTGATCTCTTTGTCTCTCTCATTTTCTCTTTCTCTCTCATAAATTTTCAGATATTATTATATTCATGTACGTAATAGTTATTATTATTACATAATTAGAAAATGTTCCCCAGGCTGACAGGTTTTTATATATTAGGAAGGTCTATTGCTAGTCATAAGGTTTTGGCAAATAAGTTTCTAGTAAATAATTTACCCCTGTAACTTCTCAGA
Source organism: Mustela lutreola (assembly GCF_030435805.1). NCBI lineage: Eukaryota > Metazoa > Chordata > Mammalia > Carnivora > Mustelidae > Mustela > Mustela lutreola. Next base: position 252,890,020 of record NC_081290.1, on the reverse strand, counting down.
GTCTCAGTCCTCTCCATGTTCTCATGACAGAGCTGCTATCTTCCTTTTCATGTGTGTCTTTTATTTGGAATATTATTGGAATATTGGAATATATTGGAATATTCAAGTTCTGGACTGCTATGCACACGCTATAACCTCTTTTTGAGAGTGCATACATGGAAGATCTCTGAATATATCTTTTTCTATTGATGATCTACAGATATTGTGGTCTCTGAGGCAAACGCTAATGCAAATATTTACATTTCAGTGTGAAAGATTTATAGATATCAGTGCCTTTAACTATAAACTAATAATTACAAGGCCACAGACGTATTGTTTAATGATGAGTAGGCATTAAATCAATATTCACAGTTCAGTGTTACTTCCAGTTTATTCCTTGGAATGAACAGGTCACATTTCTTTGGATCATTTCCTCCTGCTGATGGCTATGGGTTTTCTGAGGCATGTAGTAATTGCATGCATGTGTCCAAGTGAAGATCCATGACATGTCTGTATGAAGAGACAAATAAGCATTCGTATCATGCATCCTCTTTTGTATCTTTGTACTTACTGGGTCTTGGTAGAGGTGATTCGCCTTATCCTCATCCATCTCCCTCTATGTCCTCTTTCATCTTGAATGTGTGGATTTTATTTATTTATTTTTAAAGATTTTTATTTATTTATTTGACAGACAGAGATCACAAATAGGCAGAGAGGCAGATGAGGGGGTAGGGTGGGGAGAGAGATGCAGGCCCCCTGCTGAGCAGAGAGCCTAATGTGGGGCTCGATCCCAGGACCCTGAGACCATGACCTGAGCCGAAGGCAGAGGCTTTAACCCACTGAGCCACCCAGGCGCCCCGAATGTGTGGATTGTAAATGTGTGGTTTACAGTGTATGGTTTACAGTTTATAATTACATTTTTGTGCAGATCTTTTCTCTATGGATTAGTTTTAGCAAGTTTGTTTACACTTTTATGTGTATGGAATTTTTCAAAACTTGTAGTTGCTTTAATTTAATGAATTAAAAAAAAAATTCTTCCTTCCCATGATAAAATACACAAGGTGTATTATAAACATGGGAATTTAATCAGTACTTATTATACATACAATTTTGCTTTTTTTAAAATTTTATTTTTATATCGGAATCTTCAGGGGTTTTGAAGGTTTTGTTGTGGAATCATGGCATTTGTCCAGAGAGACCCAGGCATTATTTGAAGACTGGTTCTGTCACACTTTAGAATTAACATAACTTCTTGGTTTGTAAATGAATTAATTCCTATTTACAACTAAACAAATAAAGTTGCTTTAAAATAGCATCAATATGGGTGGACTAACTAGTCTGTTTAAAATGTTGGAATAAATAATACAAAAGCAACATAATAAAGAAAGAAATTATGCATGGTTTATTTTTTAAATATTTAATGGATTGAACTCACATATGCATACCTGAAGGGACTTTTCAACTCATTAGCAACTGAGCCTTCAGTCTCTACTCTTGATAGTATAAAATGTAGAAAACCCCATGATCTCATGTGAAGAGGATATGGGGTTGGAAAGATGCGGGCTAAAAATTTATTAACATGTAAATAGTAAGGTACAAAGCAAAGCAATAACATAGAAGATAGTATATTTAACAGTTAACTGAATTGCATAAGCAATAGGAAACAAGGCTTTAGAGAAGAAGAAAACCCTATGGGGACAGCGAGATTGCTTTCCATGGCAACATCTGTTGCTGTCCCTCAGGACCGTTATGACAAACCCTCACGTAGATACCCACTTCTTCCAGGTGATGGCTAACCCAGAGAAAACTCTCAGTCTTTGATAATAAATGTTTCCTTCTTTTAAACTATATCCAGACTGCTTGCTTGCCCCCTTGCATCCAACCAAGAGCTCCCACTATACCTGAAGACGGAGTAAAAATCTTTCCATTTCCACTCAGTTCATGATCTCAGGGTCCTGGGATCGAGCCCTATATCCCGCTCTCTGCTTAGAGGGGAGCCTGTCTCCTCCGCCCCCGCACTCCCCCCACCCCAGGCTGCCTCTCTGCCTACTTGTGATCTCTCTGTCAAATAAATAAATTTTTTTTTAAAAACTCTCCATTTCCAATAATCATGCCTAATGGAACTGTTTGTTAATAAGACTCAGTCTTTCTGTTTTTACTCTATATTATTTGTTCTCCTCTGTACCTACATTGAAACCCTGCTAAAACAAAAGTGATGACAATGGAATCTCTTGTCACAGTTTATGAATAAACATTCTTTGTTAATTTTGTCTTAGCTTTTCTTCAACAGAAATATTGGCCAGCTTAATGACTTATGTTAACTTCTTATTGATGTTAGTGATTCATCAGAGTTGCATTATGTTTATTTAAGAATAAAATTTCTTCTGAATAGTTATCGGCCCTGGAAGTACAAGTCAGCTCTTTTAAGAATCATAGTTTAATGATATAATTTTTTAATTATCACATCTAATTTAAAAACAGTTTTTCTTGGGCGCCTGGGTGGCTCAGTGGGTTAAGCCTCTGCCTTCGGCTCAGGTCATGATCTCAGGGTCCTGGGATCGAGTCCTGCATCGGGCTCTCTGCTCAGCAGGGAGCCTGCTTCCCTCTCTCTCTCTCTGCCTGCCTCTCTCTCCATCTACTTGTGATCTCTCTCTGTCAAATAAATAAATAAAATCTTAAAAAAAAATAAAAAAAATAAAAAAATAAAAAGTTTTTCTTGAAACGTTTAGACAGAAAAAAATAAAAATAAAAAAATCCTTTATTAGTTATGCTAACTTAAAAATCATGTTAAAATAATTTTCAAAAAAATATTGACACAGATATTTAAAAAAAAACTGTGTTAAGATTTTATTTAAGTCATTAATTCAGTGCAACAACTAGTAAAAGTAAAACATGAATCTATATAAAATCAAGTTTGTTCTCTATAGTTAGCAGTTATTTTAGCTTCTCTTTTTTTTTCTTTGTTTCTTAAATTCCACATAATAACGGAAATCATGTGGTTGTATTTCTCTGACTGACTTATTTCACCTAGCATTTTACCCATATCCATTCATATTATTCTAATTGGCAATGTTTCATTATTTTTAACAGCTGAGTAATATTCTCTCTTTATATACCACGACTTCCTTATCCATTCTTATATTGATAGACAGTTGAACTGCTTCCATACTTTGGTAATAGTAAATGATGCTGCAGTACACATACAGGTGCACATATCTTTTCAAATCAGTGTTTTTGTATTCTTTGGGTGAATACCCAGTAGTGTGGTTACTGGATCATAGGGTAGTTATATTTTTGGCTTTGAGGAATCTCCATACTGTTTTCCACAGTGGCTGCACCAGTTTACACTCCCAACCAACAGAGCGAGAGTTCCTTTTTCTTCACATCTTCACCAATGCTTATTATTTCTTGTGTTTTTTATTTTAGCTATTCTGATGTGTGAGGTGATACTTCGTTATGGTTTTGATGGGCATTTCCCTGATGATGAGCATCATCGTGATGAGATGTTGAGCATCTTTTCATGTGTCTGTTGGCCATCTGTATGTCTTCTTTTAAAAAATGTACATTCATGTCTCTGTCCATTTCTTAACTGGATTATTTGTCTTTCTGGTGTTGAATTCTCTAAGTTCTTCATATACTTGGATACTAACCCTTATCAGATATGTCCTTTGCAAATATCTTCTCCTACTCCATAGGTTGTCTTTTAGTTTTGTTGATTGGTTCCATTGCTGTGCAGAAGCTTTTTATTTCGATGTTGTCTCAACAGTTTATTTTGCTTTTGTTTCCCTTGTCTTGGAGACATATAGAGAAAGATGTTGCTATGGCCTATGTCATAGAAATTACTGCTTATGCTCTCTTAGAGGATTTTAGTGGTTTTGCATGTCACATTTAGTCTTTAATGTATTTTGAATTTATTTTTGTGTATAGTATAAGAAATTGGTTCAGTTTCATTCTTTTGCATGTAGCTGTCCAGTTTTCCCAACACCATTTGTTGAAGAGACAGTTTTTTTTTCCCCATTGCATATTCTTGCCTCCTTTATCAAAGATTAATTAATCATATAATTATTGATTTATTTCCAGACTCTTTCTTCTAGTCTATTAACCATGTGTCAATTTTTTTTTTTTTTTTTTTTTTTTTTGCTAGTACCATACTATTTTGATTACTACAGCTTTGTAGAATATCTTGAATCTAGGACTGTGATACCTCTAGTTTCATTCTTCTTTTTCAAGACTGCTTTGGCTATTTGAGGGTTTTTTGTGGTTCCATACAAGTTTTAGGATTATTTGTCCCACTTCTCTGAAAAATGCTGTTACTATTTTGATAGGGATTGCATTACATCTTTAATAAAATGTTTAAAATCTTCAGAAGAGTGAAAATAACCAAGAGGAAATTATAAACTTGAAAAATATCATTAGATTCTACTTAATTAATCTCTGGGTATAATGTTTGTTCTTGTTAATGTTAATGAAACAAAAATAAGAGAGTGGGCAAGGCTACAAGGAGATGCCAAAGAAATTATAGGAGAAACATTTGAATTGAAAATTTAGTAAAAGCAAATAATAATAATAATAATAATTTTTTTAATTGTCCTCTCAGTGCCTTAGTGTTAACACAATTTGAGTTCTACTTCCTGATACTTCCAAACATCTTAATGGTGACAAAGATGATAGTAAAGCACCTGTTAAGGATCACAAATGAATAAAAAGATAGTATCATGAAAAGGCATTCAGTAGATAATACTTACATTGTATTTACATTAATATGAGATTTTTCTAAGTGACTCACCTATATTCATTCATTTAATTTCAACAGTCCTATGAGATACCTCCATTACAGATGAGAAAACATGTATTAAATGGTATTTATAAAATTTGTGATATAAAAGTAATTTGCTGTTTGTGTCCTGAAATTCTGAGATAGTCAGAATCAGTTCTCTCCCTTTGCTGCATTGGAAAAAATTCTTATAATTCATGTAAATGTATGTTAAAAGGTACTCATTTTGAGAAGAGTTTACCTCTTAGATTTCTCTACCCTGGAGAGACTCAACTTTTCTATGATAGTCAAGTGTGCCATGTTAATACAAAGCTACAAAATGACTTTTTTTTTTTTCCTGGTTCTAGTCTATCTATGACTTTTATTAGAAGGTCTCAGTATAAAAGCAATAATCATTTTCATTGTACACCTATATAGGATACATTTTGTTTAATACACTTTTTTTGGAGAACATGATTATCTAGGCACTGTGATATATGTTACAAATGCAAAGGTAGAAGGAAGTGCTGTTGTCTAATGGAAATTGTGAGATAGTTACAACAAGATACTGTTCAGCCTTTCTGCTTTACATGACCCTTAATTAGAAATACCTGTAAAATAAAAACAGAATATTATTTCCCTTTCTATTGCATTATTATAAAAGTTTAGGATATATATATTTTTAGATATAAATATGAAATCCATCTCTTACATATATTATCTCTCCATCTCATACTATACATAATATTTATGAGAGAGAGGAATGGGTGAGAGACTTTAAGAATATATATATAATATATTCTCTATGTATAATCTGTATATTATATATAGTTAAATAAGAGATGGAGAAAGATAGAGATAATGATAGAGATAGAGTGATTTATGGCACCTCAAACACAAGTCACGGTTACTTGGTAATCATTTGACACTTCAGTGACTAATAAACTGAGAAAATATAGTTACTGTCTTTGAGAACTGTCAGCATCGGATTCTCCATATATTAGCAAGAAGACCTATTAATAAGACAATGCTGAGTATAATATTAAGAGCAATAACTGAAAACTCTACTTCAAAGATTTTTTTTTTTTTAATTTATTTGACAGAGAGAGATCACAAGTAGACAGGGAGGCAGGCAGAGAGAGAGAAGGGGAAACAGGCTCCCTGCTGAGCAGAGAGCCGGATGCGGGACTCGATCCCAGGACCCTGAGATCATGACCTGAGCCGAAGGCAGTGCTTAACCCACTGAACCACCCAGGCGCTCTGAAAACTCTACTTCAAAAAACTTCGATGATATTTCCCATGGGGAGAGGGAAGAGAACCCAAGGTCAGGATATACTAGAATTGGATGTTTGACTTGAAGTGGGTCTTTCAAAATGAAACCTTTATTGAGATTGAGTCGGGATTATGATACAATAGTCCAGGACTGATGGAAACACCAAAATGAAGAATTTGAGGAAATTTATAGAACTGTAGGGAGCAAACTATTGATACTTTCCATTGAAGAGATGGTGGGTCTTTTGGAAAGTTCCCATATGAAATCTTCAAACTATTTGCATTAGCATGGTAGTGTGGGAAGAATAAAGAAATACTAATGAAGACAGCAGAAGCACAAAATCATGTCAATATAGACAGTAAAGATGATTCTGATTCTAGTGTAAAGGCAGAGTGAGGGTAGAAAGGTAGATTTCAAAGTTTAAAATAATGTAGAAAAGACAAACAGAGGAAAGAACAATTTTGATAAATTTATGTAGATAGTGTAGTGTAGTTCAGGAGAAAGCTTCCTCAAAGACAGGAAGTTAGATTATAAATCAGCCTAGTAAAATCTCTTAAAAAATGCAATACTTTGAATTTCCAAATGAAGATCCAACTGTTTGTATAGATTCCTCATTGAATTATATTTGAACCCTTTTTAAAGAAGATTTTATTTGTATTTATTTATTTGAGAGAGAGAGAGAGCATGACTGGGGTATGGTCAAAGGGAGAAGCCGATTCCCTGCTAAACAGGGAGCCCAGTGCACACTCGATTCTGGGACACCAAGATTATGACCTGGGCCAAAGGCAGTCGCTTAATACATTGAGCCACCCAGGCACCCATTTTAGAATGTTTTTATAGCTGAGGGTCTGACCAGTATATATGATTATGAGTGTCTCTTTCTTGAGTATTTCTGGCCACATAATTGTCCTGTTCTGACTTCGTATCTGATTTTTAAAATTTATTAGTATGGGGTTCATGTCACTTTTACCTATGTTGGAAAAATAAAACCATCCAGCTCACAAAAAGCTTCCTCAGTACCAATACAGAAGAAAAGGGAGAACGCAAAGTATTGTGAGACAACATTGATAGAGATTTGTGCATGTAAGGAAGCATGAAAATGATTATGAAGCTAGAACAAAATATCACGTATTATATATAGCAAAACAAAGGAAGAACAGTAACTTCTTTTGTCTTCCCAACAGACAAATGACTGTACTTTGTGGCAGTCTTTCCTTTGTCTCAGGAAAGACTCCTGAACTCATTCCAGAGGTAGATTCCTATGGATCTAGAAATGAGTTGGCCTGAATTTTGGAAGTATCTCTACATTGTAAAAACTGGTGATGGGCTTAATCCTTAGATTAATCACTATTCCAAGATTAGAGTATGAGCTTGGATTCACTATGCCTCCAAGACTACTTTTAAGAAAAGGAGGAAGGGGGAAATGGTATGCTTGCTTTTGCCTTTTAAAACTAAAGAGTCACTTTTTTTTTTTTTTTTAAGATTTTATTTATTTATTTGACAGACAGAGATCACAAGTAGGCAGAGAAGCAGGCAGAGAGAGAGGAGGAAGCAGGCTCCCTGCTGAGCAGAGAGCCCGATGCGGGGCTCGATCCCAGGACCCTGCAATCATGACCTGAGCTGAAGGCAGAGGCTTTAACCCACTGAGCCACCCAGTCACCCCTAAAGAGTCACTTTCATTGATCTTTATTGATTTATTTCTAAGCTACTCTCAGATGTCAACATAGACATTTTTAAACTTTTAAATAAAGTGTTGTTATAAAAATGTGACTTGACACATTGTCTTTGTATGCAAAAGGAAATGTATAATAAAACAATCAAAATAAATTTAGGGGCACCAGGGTGGCTCAATACAGAAAGTGTAATACTCTTGATTTTAGCTGATGTCATGATCTCAGGGCCGCGAGATTGAGCCCCATGTCACGTTCCATGCATGGAGCCTGCTTAAGATTCTCCCTTTCCCACTACTCTTCCCGGCCAGCTCACATTCATGCATGCACATCTCTTTCTCTAAAATAAAGAAATAAAAGAGTAAAAATGGAGAGTCATTGTCACTGATCCTATGATTTATTTCTAAGTTACTCTTAGATGTCAACATAGACATTTTTAAACTTTTAAATAAAATGCAGTTATAAAAATGTGCCCTGACACATTGCCTTTGTACCCTAAATGATATGTACATTATGATAAAACAATCAAAATAAATTTAACTTGCTCCATGCCCCCTCCCTTCCCTCCCATGTGTCCTTGCTTGAGTTGTTATGGATTTCCCATATATCTGTTCTAAGATATTATTATTGATAAAGGAACATGAAAAAGAAGTAATAGCAGACTTAAGCATAGGCTGTTCAGTGCAAACCCATGCTAGAAAGAAATTTGATATTTTGATGACTTGATAATTTTGAGCAGTTCTTTCCAAGGCAAATCTAATTTTCAGGGTTTTTGTTTGTTTTTACCCAGATATGGCTGTACAGTACTTTATTTTTTTTAAGATTTTATTTATTTATTCGACAGACAGAAATCACAAGTAGGCAGAGAGGCAGGCAGAGAGAGAAGAAGGGAAGCAGGCTCCCTGCTGATCAGAGAACCCGATGCGGAGCTCGATCCCAGGACCCTGCAATCATGACCTGAGCTGAAGGCAGAGGCTTTAACCCACTGAGCCACCCAGGTACCCCAGCTGTACAGTACTTTAATTATGCTTTGCTCCTTTAAGTCCTATCTGTAATTTATTAGCATTTGGTAAATCATTGCAGGTATTTAAAAAATGTTTTTGATACTGTTTATGCTTAGGTGAAGCCATACAACAAATGATCAATTTATGTTATTTTGCTGGCGAATGGCCAATAGGGTTTCTTTTTTGCATAACTGTAGCTCATTGCAGTGGGTGGCAGATTGCTAGGTACTGCAGAGTTGCATCTGTTTATCAGCATCTGTAGTGAACACCTGTGAGATCTAAAGATGCTACTTATTGAGTGTACAATTTTCTAACTCAAAGTGTAATAATAAAACTTTAGCGTAGTGTCCTTATTATGTTAAAAATTCAAGGCCTGTTTTCTATCAATAGTAATGCTTTACTAGACTATCATTAAATTTTAAGAGATGATGATAAGTAGAAATATAAGTTGTGTATTTCAAATAGCTCAAAATTTAACATGTGAAAAGCAAGGGGGCTACATATGAAATACAATTTCTTCAAGAATCAAATAGGTCAAATTTAATCATATCTTGAACTTGGGAATCTGGGGCGGGGGGTGGTATATAACAGCTTTGGGCTATAAAAACCTGGGAAACACGTAGCCTTTATTAGTGCATAATTACACAAAAGCATATTTGCAAAAAATAATCATCTGAGGGTTGGAAAAAGGTTAATATATTTAATGAAAATAATCTGTGCCAAATACATGGGACTTTAGAAATTAGAATATCTTAAAGTTTTTGAGACAAATATAAGATAATATCATTTTTATATAAAATGAGGATATTGGGGTGTCTGGGTTGCTCAACTGGTTAAGTGTCAGACTTGGTTTCAGCTCAGGTCATGATCTCACAGTGGTGGTACAGAGCTCCATGACAGGCTATGTGCTCAGCATGGAATCTGCTTAGAGTCTTTCTCTTCCTCCCACCTCTGCCCCTCCCCCGGCTCATGTTTTCCATCTCTCTCTAAAATAAATAAATAAAAACTTAAAAAAACATAAAAAGCGTAAATTGAGTATATCAGCATCCCTACAATTTCCTCTCCCTCCCCTTCCCCTTCTATTTCATAATTGTTATCAGTTATAACTTTGCTTTTGCATTCTTAAGCTTTATAATATACATATAGTCTTAAAACCATAATTAAGTCATTTCTTACTGTATATATGTTAAATGCACAGGATGAAAAAAGGCGAAGAATAGTATTTACACTATTGTAATGATATAATTCTGGTTCATTGCAGATCAAAGTACTGCTATTGAACCTTTCAAAAGAAATATTAATCTATATTATCAACCTAAACCACTTCAAGGGAATTTCGGGTGTGGAGCATTAACTAGTTATCGTTCTTTGAATGAATGGATCAATGGTTAAGGATCACAATAAATTTTAGTTTACTTAATAATTGAATCCAGATTTTTTTTTTTAAGAGAGGGAGGGGATGGGCAGAGAGAGAGATTCTGAAGCAGGCTCCACACCCATTGTGAAGCTCAATGCAGGGCTCTATATCAGGACCCCAAGATCACAACATGAGCCAAAATCAAGGGTTGGTCACATAACCCGCGGCGTCATCCAGGTACCTCTGAATCTAGATGTCCTTTTTTCTTTTTTTTCTTAAAGATTGTATTTATTTAAGAGAGAGAGACTGAGAGAGGAAACACAGAGAGAGGGAGAAGCAGACTAACCACTGAGCAGGGAGCCCGACATGGAGCTCGATCCCAGGACCCTGAGATAATGACCTGAGCTGAAGGCAGACACTTAACTAACTGAGACAGCCAGGTTCCGCTGAGTCCAGATGTTCTTAATGGATTGTCATTTTGTTTGGGTTTATTTTACTCCTCTTGAATTTTCTTTTTATTATCTCCCCCTCCTGTTTTTATAATAGCAAATATCTTTGTCTTATATCTAAGATTATTTATTCTCTTAATCATACTGTATGTTACATGGTACCTACTCTCTTTTCTAAACCACTCTTCCTGGAGCATTCTCATCTTCAGCTTCAATACAGTCTAGGCAAGTGCCACAGCTCTTATTATGATAACTTTCCTGAACATTTTCCTTCATATTTTTTTTGTAGCTAATATTTTTCTCATTCTTGGATTCTTTTTGGTTTTGTAGTGTTATTTCCTCACCTACTTTTTCTTTCCCTCAGAAAATATGTACAAGATGGAAAGAATTTGAGTCCTTGAATTATGACCTGTTTTTATTTTACCATCACACTCAAAATGGATATCACAGAGTAGAGTAGAAAAGTGATTAGCATTAAGGACTTTGAAGCCAGAGGCTGTTATTTAAATTCCAGCATTGCTCCGGTTAACCTTAGGAAAATTATTATCCCCTCTGTGCTTCTAAGTCTTCATCCAAAATGCAGGGTTATTAATGATATCTTACCCCCAGGATTAAATCAGGTAGTATATACGTAGAACTCTTGGAGAAATGCCTGGCACACTGTGAAATAACATAAATACTACCTATTAGTACATATAGGTATCAAATTCTAGGTTCAAGTAATTATCCCTCAAAATGGAAAAGTCAGTGTTTTTTGTTGTCTGGCATGTGGTGCTGTTAATGAAAAATCTTATCAGTCTGGTTCTTATTCTTTCGAGATAACCTATTTTCTTTTGTTTTTTTTTTCTCATCTTAAAAACTTTTAGGATGTGTGTGTGTGAGAGAGAGAAAGAGAGACAGACTGTGGCTGGGCGTGGAGATTTAGTTGTTCATTATGCTTAGCATTCAGTGGACCTATGATAGATTTGTGTCTTTTCTTTGGAAAATGTTCTTCCAATATTCTGAGACTTTATTCTTGGATTTTTTCATGCATCTCATTTTCTCTCTTTGTTTCTGTCTAAACACAGAGAAGTAGATTTTTCTTAACTAATGATGTACTTAATAGGAAATAAAGAGACTGAGAGTAAACTTTTGGAGGTGATGGATATCTATGTATCTCCCCCACAGATCTTTTTTGATACCTAATCAGTTTCTTTCTAGGTAATTGAAATGTTATCCAACATTAAGAAATTATATATATATTGATTTAATAACTGGAAGATCTGTGGAGCACCTGTGTTTCAGGTATTTTCCTATGCTATGCTCTGGGGATACATCTATGATCAAAAGAAATGGAAACTTGCCTCTCATGAATCTAACATTCCACTTAGGAATGATCAGTGATCAGTGATAAGTGCTCTGAAGAAATAAAGCCACAGTTATGTTGGAGAGTGATTCAGTACATCCTATTACTTCAGTTTGGTATATTGAATATTTTCTCACATTCGAGAATTTTCTTAAATTTTGTCACAACATTTATGCTTTTATGATACTTCATCTTGTAGACCTGTGGTCTTTCCACAAGGATCTCTTTTGCTCTCAGGGATATTTCTCAACCTATGGAGACATTTGTAACTGTTGTGACTGAGGGGAGGTACTACTGTCATTGAATAGGAGGAGGCCAATGATGCTGCTAAACTTCCTGTCATACACAGGATAGGTCCACCAACAAATAGTTTTCTGGCCAAAAGTATCAGTAGTGTTGAAGCTGAGAAACACTACCATAGACACAGTATAGGTTTCTTTAAAAAATTTTTGAACATTTTTCTTTTTCTTGAATTTGCTTGGACAGAGTTTCTTCCTTATTTTCCTTTTCTGCCGGGGAACTGGGCATCAATTAACATAACACTCTTGGCTTTTCTCTTCATGTCCTTGATACTTCTTCTCTCCAAAAGAAGTGACTTTCCTGCCTGGTGAACTTGCTGGAGAAGCTAGATATATAAAACTCTATTTCTCCCTTTATTATACACTTGAAAGGGCACATTCAGTTGTGGAGGTGGGTAAGGCTGCAGCAGTTTTGGTGTTGCAATCAGAAACAACCCGACAACTGGTGCATAGGCAAGATACCTTAAAGAAGTAAACAATGACATTTTACAAAGAACAGATGGAAATTGAGGTTTCTGATATAGTTAGCACAGGTGAGTTTAACCTTTGCTTTACTAATCACATGAATATTTCCTTGGCAGTGTGCAGCATGCATGGTCTAATGTAATTTTATTCATTCATTCATTTCATTTTTCATGTGTAGTAATTTGCTTTTGATTTTTGCAACATGGGCAAGGGGCATTAAGCCTTAGCCCCATTAATAACTGTTTTCTGTTCACAGGTTGTCTGTCTAGAGGCAGGGCTGCAGGATGGAGCATCAGGAAAGGCAGAGGTTCCCCTTCTGCCTTGGGTTCTCAGAAATGATACAGGCATCTGAGGGCTATAGCCAGGTGCTGGATGTTTTAGCCTGCACTGGCAAACACCAGCCATATTCCCTTCATTAAAGGCATGTGATTTGTTCATAGGGACATTAGGTGCATGACCTTACTTGAAGAATCTCTAATCAGAAAGGAATGAAACCGCATCTAAAACAGTACCAGAAATAAGTACCACGTTGAACAAAATTGGCACATGTTTCTATTCTTTTACTTTAAAACATTTGAGCCAAACTGATACTCAGTTTCAAACCCTTCATTTGATTCTGGCTCCTGACTAGTGGCTCAGAACATGGCTCAGACTTTTGTTTGAAAGAGATCTATTTTGGGGAGCCTGGGTAGCTCAGTTTGTTAAGCTTCTGACTTGATTTCAGCTTAGGTCATGATCTAAGGGTCGTGGGATGGAGCCCCACCTCAGGCTCCGGGCTCGGTGTGTTGTCTGCTTGAGATTCTCTTTTTCCCTCTGCCCCTCCCCCAGCTCACACAGGCACAGGAGCACACACACACTCTCTCTCTCTCTCAAATAAATAAATAAATAAATAAATAAATAAATAAATTTTTTAAGACTTTATTTGTTTGAGAGAGAAAGGGAAAAAGAAAGCAGGGAGGGACAGGGGGAGAAGTAGATTCCTTGCGGAGTAGGGAGCCCAATACAGGGCTCCATCCCAGGACACCTGAGCCAAAGGCGAATGCTTAAGCAACTGAGCCATCCAGGAACCCCATAAGAGATCTATTTTAATAATTTTTTGAAAAATCCATACTTATATTTTTCTTGAGTTGACTCTCAAAACCATGCCAAGAGATGTGTGTGTGTGTGTGTGTGTGTGTATGTGTAGTGAAACAACTACAAGGCAACGGAAAGCAAAAGAAAATTCATGAGAGACAATCCAAAAAATCTGAGTGTCGACAATACTTATCATTCGCTCCTGAGATTTTAGTTGATTTTTATGATCCAGTCATTTGGTTATTTGTTCCTAGATTTGCTCCATGCCTTTACAGCCTCATCTTTTGTTCTTACTGAGATCGGAGCCCTGAGCTGTACCTCTGACCTCAGGTGCTCTTACCACCTGGTTTCCTGTCTAGGTCGGTCGGTCAAGAGGCCTGGTGGAAGACTGAAGGGAGGGCAGAAGGAATCCTCGGGTTTCTTTCCTTCTCTTGTCATTACTGGTAGTGTGTCTGACAATGGTTGTGTCTCCCTTATGGTTCTGGTTGTTTCTGGGCAGCTGCTATTATAGCTTATGCTTGGCAGCTTATCATAGCCACAGCTCCCACAGAAGGTCCCCAGAAACTTCCTGTCTTGGTCAAGCTCTGCTTTGCCTCACGTCTCTCTCTTTCAAAAATTCCAAAAGCTCTTCCAATTACACTAGATTTGTACCCTGTATTAGATTACCTCTATTTACATGAAGTAGGTACTATTTTCAGGAAAACAGGAAATTATTTATAATTATAATAATTTAATAATTATATATAAAATAATAGGTAAATAAATATAACTAAAATGAATTATTTTGATTTTTTCACTAAAACTGAAATTTAAAAAAAAGCTGATGATTACATTACATAAAGTTAAAAGAGGCTAAAGATAGATAGTAGTCATATTGTAAAAACTAAAGAATTTTTTGATAGGTACTGTTTTAAATTCAGAAAGATGGATTAAAAATGAGGCTCAAAAATAATACCTATTTTTCTATATAAAATTTTTCTTAGTGGAAATTTCAGAAACTGACTCTGCAATTAAGGGAAGGAAATCTATATTTTCTGAATTCTAAATTAGATAATATAAAGAACCTAAGTCTTCTCACTAAGGAGCAAAATCTTTATACATACCGCCTCCATCATAAATGGAAATATGTTAAAAAATGTATGTTTTCCTTTGTGCCAATATAAATTGTCTTCTATTAAATGTAGAAATACTTCTACACATGCTAATAAGCTGTCATTAAAAATAGAATATGAGAAGAGTTGAATGCAGTGCCTTTAATTTTGATGACTCTAATCTGTCATTCTCATCACTAAGCAAGTACAGTAACATTCAATAAATTTCTTCTGTTAATATTTCTTCCCTGCTTTTAAAACTGTCACTAAAAAAAAAAATAATAATAAAACTTTCCTAAAGATTTTTTAAGAGGTGAGGGATGGGCAGAAGTTGAGGGAGAGAGAATCTTAAGGAGGATCCACGCCCAGCGTAGAGCTCAGCCTGGGGCTTGATCTTAGGATCCTGAGATCATGACCTGAGCTGAAATCAAGAGTTGGGTGCTTAATCGACTGAGCAACTCATGTGCTCCCTAAAGATTTTTAGTAATAAAATATGGACTCCTTTCATGTATCAGACAGGTCTCAGTCTGTTGCTTGTCTTTATCTACAGCCCTCTTCCTTGAACACTCTCCTTACTCCTTATGCTCTAACTACACTGTCCTTCTTTCTTCTCCTTGAGCAAACCAAGCTCATTTCCGCTTTAGGGACTACACACTCATTTTGTGTTGTTCCTGCAACACCTTGCCCTGACTCTTCATACGGCTGGCTTCTTCTCGTGATTTAGAAATCAGTTCAACTGTTACCTCCACAATGGCTTTTGCTAGAAAATCTGTAGTAATAAAAGAAAGATTAACTACCAATTATTGGGTGGTTAGATAAATCTGGTTTATTTCCTCCATGGGATTTTCTTATTCTATTATGAAATATTCTCCTTTATTTATAGTCTTATTTTTTCCCTTCTCCAACAAAAATATTAATTCATAGAAGACAGAGACTTGGATTTTAGTTTGATTTTATATTCCTACCACTAAGAATCTCGGTGAATATATGAATGGTGACATATTTGATGCCTTCTGAGAAATAATTGAGAAGAAATCTTGAAGAGTGCATACAGTAATGGAAAGAACCTGTCTCCCTGGCTCTGCCATTAACTGCATCAGGTAACATTCCACAAGGTTATAACCTTCATATTTCATTTGTAAAATGAGGATAACAGTAATTCCTACTGTAGGACCTCCTGGGTGGCTCGATCGCTTAAGTGTCTGACTCCTGATTTTGGCTCAGGTCATGATCTCAGGGTCATGAGATCGGGCTCCACCCCAGAGCCTCCTTGGGAGTTTCTCTCTCCCTCTGCCTCTCTCTGCCTCTTTAAAAACAACAACAACAACAATAACAAAACAATAGTAATACCTACAGCATAAGATTGTTAGGAGGGTTAGAGGACTAAAATTTATAAAGTACTGAGAAGTGCACCTGGTGCATAGTATGTGCTTAAATAAGTATTTGTTAAAGAATAGATAGCTCAAATTATATTTCAGAATCTTCAAGTTCTTTCTCTCTTTTCTGTTGTTCCTTATTCACTAATTACAACTCAATCACAAAATGTATAAAATTGGGTTAAATAATTTAATCAGGTCCTCTCCTTTCATATTGTCTGGGTTTGTCTGTGTGGATTGCTGCCATGATTCAATCATGGGTGGACTGTGTGTGAATGGAGAATAGAACCATATTGATGCGTCCTGAGTTCATGGAGTAGACATTAGGTTCCAAATAATCTATATTCATTAACAGTACTAACAACATGTATTAGATTGACTTTTTAAATATATTAATTGGAAGATATAGTTTTTTTCTTCTTCATCTGTTTCAGTCTTTAATTCTACAAAGGATCATCTAAATTCTTTCTCCAAGAATGACACATTTTTAAAACATTGTACATTTTGTTTGGCACTATTAAGAACATACTTGTACAAAGTGTTTGTCATCATATTTTAAGACCAGGAAATATGTGTTCAAAAACAAATCAAGCACTTGACAAGATTTGGACATCTCTGAGTGAGTCAGATAACGTCTTAATTCTCCCTTAGTAATGTTGTCTCCACTGACTTTAAAAGAGTAAGCCCTGGGCTGGCTCTGGGCAAAAATGTCAAGTTTAGATCCTCAGCCTGTCATTTAAAGTCCCCCACATTTGGTCCCTTCCTTTCTTTTTTATTCTCACACCGAAGGCAATCACCAAGTGCCTTGTTTTGTTCTGTTTCTTTTCAGCTTTAACTGACTTACAAGCAAGCCTTCAAAAGGACATTCCTCTTGCTTGGCCCTGGCCCTGGCCTCTTCCACAAGCTGCTTGCTCTTCCTCACTCACTCATAGAAGCATAAAGAAAAATCGGGTTTTTCAGAGGTAGTTCAAATTCCAAAATAAATATAAATATTTGGGTTATACAGCCTTTTTTATAATTCTATTCTTTCCTCTTATTTTCTGTTTCACATTATATTATTTTCAGCACTACCACAACAGAGGAGGGAAGTTAATATTTGGCCTGGAGTGGTGGGAGGGCGGATAACAAAACATTGATGAGTCTGTGCTAGAATCCTTAAAGATGGTCACCAATAATTCTTTCCCTCCCTAAAAGTAGGCATGGGTCCTCTCATCAAGTGGTAGTCTAGTCTTTCTTTCCTTGAATCTAGACTGGCCTTTTTTTGTCTAATGGAAACTGTAAAAGAAGCCACAGGTCCAAAGCCAGACCTTCCTACTATTGGCAGGTTTTACTTTCTTTTGAAATTAGCTGTCCCATAAAGTCAACTACCCCAAGAGTATGCTGTGAGAAGGATGAGCTGAATCTAACAGATGCCTCAACTGAATGAATCTGAATTAATAATCCCATATGATGTCACATGGGGCAAAAGCACTCAGCTAACCATAGTCATTGCACAGAATTATGAGAAATAAATAGTGCTCTTTACACCATTAAGTTTTCTGTAGGTCCATTACTCAGCAATACAATTAGAAGTGTCTTGAACTCCTTACAGGAAAAATAAATGTGCCAATGAGATTAAAAGTAAAATTCAAACCATATGAAGATCATCTCTGAATATCTTCCATGTCATCTGTTAATGTATTATTATTGTTCTTTTTAGTTTAAATTTTATTAACTAGAAGGTTAAACATCCTGCCTTCCTTAGCTCTAGGAAGTTGGCCGGCTTACTTAATCTCTATGTGCTTTAATATAATCCTCATTAAAATGGTAATAATAATATACTTGTTGTGAGTTAAGGTATATAAAGACCTTATGATGTAATGTATATAAAATGCTTAGAAAAGTACCAAACATGTAGTAGAACCACAAAAGTGTTTGCAATTATAATTTTTCTCATTATTCCCAAGATATATTAATTTCAAAACAATCGTGAAAAAAGTGACTATACTAGAAAATTAGCATTTATGTTAAGCCCTAGATAAAAATATTCTTTATAGGGACACCTGGGTGGCCCAGTCATTTAAGTGGCTGCCTTCAGCTGGAGTCATGATCTTGAGGTCCTGGTATTGAGTCCCGCATCGGGCTCCTTGCTCAGTGGGGAGCCTACTTCTCCCTCTGCCCGCCTTTCCCCTGGCTCATACTCTCTCTGACAAATAAATAAAAAATTTAAAAATTATATTCTTTCTAGATTTAAGTATTGTGTAAGAAATTTCAAGCTACTTTATCTGAATTACTTGCATGTTTTAGTCCATGTTTCTCCTTTTGCTTTCAATTAAGATACTTCAAAATTCAATTATATTTAGCAAATGCAAATGTTTAGAATATTGAAAACTACCGGGATGCCTGGGTGGCTTAGTCAGTTAAGCTGATTCTTGATTTCAGCTCAGGTTATAATCTCATGGTCAATTGTGAGATTGAGCCCTGAGACAGGCTCCATGCCTAGCACCGAGACTGCTTAGGACTACATGTTGACTAACTGAATATTAAAAAAAAAAAAAAAGAAAAAAGGAAAAAGAAAAAGAAAATATTTTCTCTTTTCAATTCTTTTAGTTTCAATTTTTATGTAAGTGGGAAAATAAAGGATACATTTTGGAGAAATGTTTAAATAAGTAAACATTTAAAGGTTGTTTTTAAAGTGACTGTTTATGCCCACACATACACAGTCAATTCATTTTTAGGAAAGATTCTAAGAATACACAATGGGGAAAGGATAGTATCTTTAATAAATAATACTAGAAAAATTGGATAGCCATATATAATGAAATTGGACCCTTATCTTATACAAATATCAGCTCAAAGTGGATTCAAGACTTGAACATAAGACCTAAGATAATAGTATATTTTTTAAAGATTTTATTTATTTATTTATTTGACAGAGAGAGAGATCACAAGCAGGCAGAGAGGCAGGCAGAGAGAGGGAGAAGCAGGCTCCCTGCTGAGCAGAGAGTCCGATGTGGGACTCCATCTCAGGACCCTGAGATCATGACCTGAGCCGAAGGCAAAGGCTTAACCCACTGAGCCACCCAGGTGCCCCAAGATAATAGTATCTTAAACAGTCATAGCCAGCTCAGTTCAACCAGACATTTCCTTGTATATCATCTTATATTACATTCATTTTATTTAATGACTGTTGGACAGCATTTCAAAATGGTAGTTGGTGCCCAGTTCATGGTTATTCTTTCATTGACTATATCGTGTTGTTTCAGTGAATCCTTACTGGTAATTATTTGCTCCTGGTACTCTAATGACTTCAAAAAGGCATAAAATTCTAAAGAAGGTCTAGATCCTCAATGTTTAAAAAGAAAAATGTGATCTTAAATATCTTCATCTGCCAGAGTTAGGTAGTTTTAATTGTATTGTTTAGTAAATGTTTCTTACAATTTCCTATGAAGCCTGTGCTGAAAGCACACACAATATAACTTCCTCCAATGCTCTGATCTTTCAAATGTAATACCTTCTGAGCAATTTTTTTTTAAAGATTTTATTTATTTGACAGAGATCATACATAGGCAGAGAGGCAGGCAGAGAGAGAGGGAAGAAGGCTCCCTGCTGAGCAGAGAGTCCAAAGTGGGGCTCGATCACAGGATTCTGGGACCATGACCTGAGCCAAAAAGCAGAGGCTTTAACCCACTGAGCCACTGAGGTGCCCCTCTTCTGAGTAATTTTTATATAAGCCTAAAATGCTCTAAAAAATAACAACTTAAATTTAAGGAACATCATAGTATAATGTTGAAAGTGCTTCCTACACTTTGCCCTTAATTGCAGCCTCTATATACTTTTTTTAGTCGATTTAAGCTGCTATAACAAAACTACCACAGACTGGATGGTGTATGAACAACAGAAATTAGTTTCTCACACAAATTTCTTGAGTCTCAGACGTCTCAGAAGACCAAGAACAAGATACCAGCAGGTTTGACGAGGGCCAGTTCCTGGTTCATCACTGACTATCTTCTCACTGTGAACTCACGTGATGGAAGGTCTCTTTTATAAGAGCACTAATCCCATATGTGAGAGTTCCTTTCTCATCATCTAATCACTTCTCACAGGTCTCACCTCCAAATACTGTCACATTTGGGATTAGCTTTCAACATACATAGGGGAATACATAGCCCTTCAGTCTGTAGCAGTACTTAAAGGAAGATAAAGTTGAGATTAAGTAGTAAAACTTAAGTAGCAGTCCAAAAAGTGTTAATAGTGCCTCCTAATGTCTATGATTGTCCTTTTGGAAATAATTTCCAGCTCCCATCCAATTTGGGATGCAGCAAAACTTAGTCCAGTATAAACTATACCATGTTTCCCTCCTCTGCACCCTCAATTCCTGCTAATGGGTAGAAGAAGAATATGGACCCCCCAAAAAAAAAAAAAAAGAAAAGAAAAGAAAAAAAAGTGTAGAACATGAAGTTATTTTTCATGGAAGGATGAAAACACATTAAGGAAGATGTTCCACCTCAGTGCAACAGCACAATGCGAACCCCATTCTAAAGTAGCTGTCTCCGGGTATTTTTCCTAAAACACTGCATTAAAACAAAGTCCCATGATAATGAAAATACAACGGTTCAAAATCTGTGGGACACAACAAAGGCAGTCCTGAGAGGAAAATATATAGCGGTACAAGCCTTTCTCAAGAAACAAGAAAGGTCTCTGGTACACAACCTAACCCTACACCTAAAGGAGCTGGAGAAAGAACAAGAAAGAAACCCTAAGCCCAGCAGGAGAAGAGAAATCATAAAGATCAGAGCAGAAATCAATGAAATAGAAACCAAAAAAACAATAGAACAAATCAACGAAACTAGGAGCTGGTTCTTTGAAAGAATTAATAAAATTGATAAACCCCTGGCCCGACTTATCAAAAAGAAAAGAGAAAGGACCCAAATAAATAAAATCATGAATGAAAGAGGAGAGATCACAACTAACACCAAAAAAATACAAACTATTATAAGAACATACTATGAGCAACTCTACGGCAATAAATTTGACAATCTGGAAGAAATGGATGCATTCCTAGAAACATATAAACTACCACAACTGAACCACGAAGAAATAGAAAGCCTGAACAGACCCATAACCAGTAAGGAGATTGAAACAGTCATTAAAAATCTCCAAACAAACAAAAGCCCAGGGCCAGACGGCTTCCCGGGGGAATTCTACCAAACATTTAAAGAAGAACTAATTCCTATTCTCCTGAAACTGTTCCAAAAAATAGAAATGGAAGGAAAACTTCCAAACTCATTTTATGAGGCCAGCATCACCTTGATCCCAAAACCAGACAAGGATCCCACCAAAAAAGAGAGCTATAGACCGATATCCTTGATGAACACAGATGCGAAAATACTCAACAAAATACTAGCCAATAGGATTCAACAGTACATTAAAAAGATTATTCACCACGACCAAGTGGGATTTATTCCAGGGCTGCAAGGTTGGTTCAACATCCGCAAATCAGTCAATGTGATACAACACATCAATAAAAGTAAGAACAAGAACCATATGATACTCTCAATAGATGCTGAAAAAGCATTTGACAAAGTACAACATCCCTTCCTGATCAAAACTCTTCAAAGTGTAGGGATAGAGGGCACATACCTCAATATCATCAAAGCCATCTATGAAAAACCCACCGCAAATATCATTCTCAATGGAGAAAAACTGAAAGCTTTTCCGCTAAGGTCAGGAACACGGCAGGGATGTCCATTATCACCACTGCTATTCAACATCGTACTAGAGGTCCTAGCCTCAGCAATCAGACAACAAAAGGAAATTAAAGGCATCCAAATAGGCAAAGAAGAAGTCAAATTATCACTCTTCGCTGATGATATGATACTATATGTGGAAAACCCAAAAGACTCCACTCCAAAACTGCTAGAACTTATACAGGAATTCAGTAAAGTGTCAGGATATAAAATCAATGCACAGAAATCAGTTGCATTTCTCTACACCAACAGCAAGACAGAAGAAAGAGATATTAAGGAGTCAATCCCATTTACAATTGCATCCAAAACCATAAGATACCTAGGAATAAACCTAACCAAAGAGACACAGAATCTATACTCAGAAAACTATAAAGTACTCATGAAAGAAATTGAGGAAGACACAAAGAAATGGAAAAATGTTCCATGCTCCTGGATTGGAAGAATAAATATTGTGAAAATGTCTATGCTACCTAAAGCAATCTACACATTTAATGCAATTCCTATCAAAGTACCATCCATCTTTTTCAAAGAAATGGAACAAATAATGCTAAAATTTATATGGAACCAGAAAAGACCTCGAATAGCCAAAGGGATATTGAAAAAGAAAGCCAACGTTGGTGGCATCACAATTCCGGACTTCAAGCTCTATTACAAAGCTGTCATCATCAAGACAGCATGGTACTGGCACAAAAACAGACCCATAGATCAATGGAACAGAATAGAGAGCCCAGAAATAGACCCTCAACTCTATGGTCAACTAATCTTCGACAAAGCAGGAAAGAATGTCCAATGGAAAAAAGACAGCCTTTTCAATAAATGGTGCTGGGAAAATTGGACAGCCACATGCAGAAAAATGAAATTGGACCATTTCCTTACACCACACACAAAAATAGACTCAAAATGGATAAAGGACCTCAATGTACGAAAGGAATCCATCAAAATCCTTGAGGAGAACACGGGCAGCAACCTCTTCGACCTCTGCCGCAGCAACATCTTCCTAGGAACAACGCAAAAGGCAAGGGAAGCAAGGGAAAAAATGAACTACTGGGATTTCATCAAGATCAAAAGCTTTTGCACAGCAAAGGAAACAGTTAACAAAATCAAAAGACAACTGACAGAATGGGAGAAGATATTTGCAAACGACATATCAGATAAAGGACTAGTGTCCAGAATCTATAAAGAACTTAGCAAACTCAACACCCAAAGAACAAATAATCCAATCAAGAAATGGGCAGAAGACATGAACAGACATTTCTGCAAAGAAGACATCCAGATGGCCAACAGACACATGAAAAAGTGCTCCATATCACTCGGCATCAGGGAAATACAAATCAAAACCACAATGAGATATCACCTCACACCAGTCAGAATGGCTAAAATCAACAAGTCAGGAAATGACAGATGCTGGCGAGGATGCGGAGAAAGGGGAACCCTCCTACACTGTTGGTGGGAATGCAAGCTGGTGCAGCCACTCTGGAAAACAGCATAGAGGTTCCTCAAAATGTTGAAAATAGAACTGCCCTATGACCCAGCAATTGCACTATTGGGTATTTACCCTAAAGATACAAATGTAGTGATCCAAAGGGACACATGCACCCGAATGTTTATAGCAGCAATGTCCACAATAGCCAAACTATGGAAAGAACCTAGATGTCCATCAACAGATGAATGGATCAAGAAGATGTGGTATATATACACAATGGAATACTATGCAGCCATCAAAAGAAATGAAATCTTGCCATTTGCAACAACATGGATGGAACTAGAGCGTATCATGCTTAGCGAAATAAGTCAAGCAGAGAAAGACAACTATCATATGATCTCCCTGATATGAGGAAGTGGTGATGCAACATGGAGGCTTAACTGGGTAGAAGAATAAATGAAACAAGATGGGATTGGGAGGGAGACAAACCATAAGTGACTCTTAATCTCACAAAACAAACTGAGGGTTGCTGGGGGGAGGGGGTTTGGGAGAAGGGGGTGGGATTATGGACATTGGGGAGGGTATGTGATTTGGTGAGTGCTGTGAAGTGTGTAAACCTGGTGATTCACAGACCTGTACCCCTGGGGATAAAAATATATGTTTATAAAAAATAAAAAATTAAAAAAAAAAATAAAAAATAAAAGGCCAAAAAAAAAAAAAAAAAAAAAAAGGAATAGCGTTCATATTTTTTTCTTAATTTGAAGATGAAACATAGAGCATATGCAGTATAAAAGTTAATTTTCTTAGCAGTTAGTATTACACTAAGATGTGGAAGCTTAACAATCCACAATATTACTGAGAGCGAGAGTGTCGCATGTCCCAAGAGGAGGATCATTTAGAAAGTAATGGGAGACTCACTTGTCAGGGACTGTAACTGATATTTTTACCAATTTTTACAACGAAAGAATTAAGAAATAATGTAGAAGTTGTATAGAACTGTACTGTTTAATTAGGCTTAAAGAACTCTTAACTATACAATTATATTACATCACTCTCAGAACTAACTTTATTAACATTAAATTTTATAAGCAGTGCATTTATTCATTCATTCATTTATACATGTTAGATTTTAGAAACTATGGTAGGAGTTAGGTTGAATTTATCTTGTATATATCTCTGGGTATAAAATATTCCTTTTTCTTTGAGGGGGAGTGCAGAGGGAGAATGTGAAGCAGACTCCCTGTTGAGCTGGACCCCCCCCCCCCACCACCACAGGGCTCAGTCTCACATCGAGATCATGACCTGAGCCGAAATCAAGAGTTGAATGCTGAAATGACTGAGCCACAAGGCACCCCAAAATACTCCTTTTTTTTTCTTCCTTTCTTTTTTTTTGAAATAATGGATGAGCCTGATCTAAATGATCTAAACTTATACAAGCAAAACTGTAGTGCAAAGTTTTCTTTACCTAGAAAGTTATGTAAAAACAATACTATGTAGCCATCAAAAGAAATAAAATCTGGTTAGATGTGGATGGAACTAGAGGGTATTATGTTTAGCTAAATAAGCGGAGAAAGACAACTATTCTATGATCTCCCTCCCTGATATGAGGAAGTCGAGAAACAACATGGGGAGTTTGGGGGGTAGGAAAAGAACAAATGAAACAAGATGGGTTCAGGAGGGAGAAGAACCATAAGAGATTCTTAATCTCACAAAGCAAACTAAGGGTTGCGGGGGGAGGGCGTAGGGAAAGGGTGGTTGGGTTATGGACATTAGGGAGGGTATGTGCTATGGTGAGTGCTGTGAAATATGTAAACCTGACGATTCACAGACCTGTAACCTTGGGGCTAATAATATATTATATGTTAATTTAAAAATAGAACTTATGTAAAAACAACAGCGACAACAACAAAGAACATACTGGCCGTGCCTGCATTCCATAATGAAGAGTCTTACTGTTTTGTATCTATACTTACACGTTAGGGCTAGCAGGAGATGCACAATTTGTTTTGAAGACATTTTGAAATCTCATTCACTAAAAGGAAACAAATTGGTGAGATTTCTTAAACTGTGTGAATAAAGAAAGAACTTCTGATGGATGCTTCGTCACTTCCTTGAATACGATTTGTACTTGTTTTGTTCTATTCCATGATATTCTCTTCCAGTTTTAGGACCTTTGATATTAATTGTTGGATGTTCCCAGTGTCTAATACTTGCTTTCAATGAAGTCAAATTTTAAGTCAGTGCCTATAGGTGATTTTTTTTCTCTGTTATTAGCTGTGCTAATAGTTTACTATCTCATTTGGTTATTAATAAAGGCTGGATATATGTTACTAGGGCATTGGTCCCTTCTCCTTTATTCTAATTTTCAGATCAAGGAATCTCAGTATCAGTTTC
This sequence comes from Mustela lutreola, assembly GCF_030435805.1. Classification (NCBI taxonomy): domain Eukaryota; kingdom Metazoa; phylum Chordata; class Mammalia; order Carnivora; family Mustelidae; genus Mustela; species Mustela lutreola. The sequence goes on along the minus strand of NC_081290.1, from coordinate 252,864,339 downwards.
CCCATTGGACCTAGTAATTGTTTGCTCCACTGCTATAGGGGATGGATGCTTAACTTGAATATTCTCTTCGTTTTCAGCAATAAGAGATACCTGATTATCTGTTATGGACCACTGAGTACCTATATACCTCATAGGACATGGGTTTCATTGATTTTCAGTTCTGTTGCCTTCTCAGTCTTATCCTAGTTGCTAGATCTCATTTTTCCTATCCCCCAAGTTGCTGAGAAAAATAATTTTCCTTATTGCCAAAATTCTAGATAGAATGTCTGATTATCCAGATTACTCCCTATAATTCTTCTCTAAACTTTGATTTAATATAAGAAATATTCAGGAGAAATTATGTGTTTTTGGTGCAAGAGAATCTTTGAATCCATGTTTTTCACCTGCTCATGATACAATACACTGGGATTTGTGTCTGCATCTTTAGTAGATTTGGGGAATTAAATGGATCTCTTTTCCCCAACCATACTCTCACCCCATAACCTTGGTCCCTGTATGCATTATGAGTTTTCAATGTATTGTTTCAATATATAGGCTGTTAACTATTAAAACGTAGCAAAGGAAAGTTAATTTTCCTTGACTGAGGTAATAAGACAAGGCAATAACGGAGTCCCGGGGGTTTTCTTTCATACCAGCAAAGTGCTTTTAAAGCAGTTTCACCAGCAGCATGTATGTATTTTTCTAAACACTCACCAAACTATTCAATATATTACTAAATAAAACTCTGCAGAGTTTTTGTTTCAAAAGAGTTAATGTGAGCACATGCATTCTCAGTCCATTCCATGATACTCAAAGAGCAAAGCGAACTACCAAAATATAGACTAGCATTTCACATAACATGGTTGTTGGGTCAATAGCATATACAACTTTTAGAAATGCAAATTCTTAGACCCATCCCCAAACTTATTAAATCACAAACTCTTCAGGGTAAAGCCCAGAAATCTGTGTTTTGACAACTTGTGGTGGCCATGAAGATATGACACTCAGAGGGATGCCTGGGTGGCTCAGTCCGCTGAGCATCTGCCTTCGGCTAAGGTCATGATCCCAGGGTCCAGGGATTGGGTCCACACCCAGCTCCTTGCTCAGCAGAAAGCCCGTTTCTCCCTCCTGCCACGCCCCCTGCTTGTGATCGCTCCTACTCTCTCTCTCTCTGACAAATACAATCTTTTTTAAAAAAGTATGACACTCAGATCTGTTGAAGGGAGCAAAATTAACTGATGGCCCCAACTGCAGCCCTTTTGGATTTGCCAGTTTTTTTTGCCCAAAGGCTGCTCCTAGCCAGTTACTGAATGGAGTGGATACACTAAGGGAGGCATGTTCGCAAGATGTTGAACTCCTTAACAGGTAACTTCGGCTCACTTTGGCACCATTCTTGACAAAGTGTTCTCAGAACTGTGCTGTAGTCTGAGACTCCTTTCTAATATACTTTCCTTTCTCCTCTCCTCACAAGGGTCACGCTCACCTCCTGGTCTATCCTACTTAGTCTGACTCCCTCCCCTTCATCTTTATCATGCATCTTCTCCAATTCCTTTCTTGTACTTCTAATTTCATTTTAGCTTTAGCTTCTCAGAGGACCCTCACTAACTCCAATGATTCAGGAAAACGGGGAGTGCACATGGGATTTTGAAAGAACCTAAATTAACAGTCAAACCCTTCAGGTTCTCTGATGTGCACTGAAGTTTGGGAGCTATAGCTGTAGACATTTTTCATTTCCATTATAGTTATCTGGGGTGCCTGGTCTGCATTCAGCTCAGGTCAGGATCCCAGGGTCCTGGGATCTAGCCCTGAGTCAGGCTTCTTGCTTGCAGGAAGCTGGCTTCTTTTTCTCCTACAACCCCCCTCTTTGTATTCTCTCTCTCTTTCTGTCAAATATATAAATAAAAATCTTAAAAAAAAAATGAGTGGATCATAGCTGTCATAACTGAGGGGATTGCCAAATATTTTGTACTTGAGGGCAGGTCCTCAGAGGATAACTGAATTCAAGGGGAAGTTGACAAAGGTAATATTTAACTATAGCTATTAAAGCTTGAAGAAAACTGAAAGGAACGATAAACCCAATCTACTCTCAATCAGCACAACTCATTCCACTACAGAATCCTGTAAAGAAAATAAATCAACATAGAAAAGAACTTGAGAATACATGGGTTTTATAGAATAATGAAAACAAAAGTGAATTCTTGTTTCAGAAGCTTAGCTGGTCAATATTCAACAATCCTTTTCTATGATCCTCTAAAACCTTCTTTTCCTGAATTCATGTTTATTACATTACTCATGGCATTGCATTTACAGTAAACAAGGTGCCCAACATGATTATGTGACATTGGAAGTGGGAAAGGTTCTTTAGAAAAGCTCTCAAATACTCAATGACACCATGTACACACTTAGATTTTTACTTTTTTCACTTTATAAATCTTGGAAGCAGTGATGTTTAGAGATCCTGTGGAACATAGAGAGAAAACAATCCCTGCTTTTTAAAGTAAGTAGGTTGTGAGTGGGTGAAAGAAGACACGTACAGTGTTTTTTCTCGTTTTTACAAATGTTGTTTGCCGGTACCACTTGTTAAAGAAAGGTATGTATATTTTTATATCTCCCAAGAGGGTTTCTCTAATATCTTCCATGCCTTTTTTGAGCATGAAACCTTGAGAATTGTCATTCTGAACTCTAGATCTGACATATTACCAATGTCTGTATTGATTAGGTCTCTAGGCTTCGGTACTCTTGTTCGTTTTTTTGTGGTGAATTTTTCCGCCTTGTCATTTTGTCCAAATAAGAGGATAGGAAGGAGCAAGTAAAATACTAAAAGGGCAGGAACAACCCCAGGAAAATATGCTTTAACCAAATCAGAAGAGATCCCAAATCGTGAGGGGGGAGAAAGGGGATAAAAAGAGGTTCCGAAAGAGATGGAAAAAAAAAAAAAAAGAAATAATTAAAAAAAGAAAACGAATAAAGAAAAAGTATAAAAAAGAAAATATATATATATTAGATAAACTAGTTAAAAAAGTTAAAAAAGAAAAGGGTAAAAGTTAAAAAAATTAGCAGAATAAGAGAAAAAAAAATTGAGAAAGAAAAAAAAAGTTAAATTAACTGCAAGACTAAAGAATCATGAGGAGAAAGCCATGAGTTCCGTGCTTTGTTTTCTCCTCCTCTGGAATTCTGCTGCTCTCCTTGGTATTGAAACTGCACTCCTTGGTAGGTAAACTTGGTCCTGGCTGGATTTCTTGTACGTATTTTTTTTTTTTTTTAAGATTTTATTTATTTATTTGTCAGAGAGCGAGAGCGTGCACAGGCAGACAGAGTGGAAGGCAGAGTCAGAGGGAGAGGGAGAAGCAGGCTCCCTGCGGAGCAAGGAGCCCGATGTGGGACTCGATCCCAGGATGCTGGGATCATGACCTGAGCCGAAGGCAGCTGCTTAACCAACTGAGCCACCCAGGCGTCCCTCTTGTACGTATATTTTTAAACACAAATTCATATTGATTTTCTTTTCAATTACTTAAACCTTTGCTTTCATTCCTTGTGGTCAAGGATGTCATGATACACTGATGCTGGAGACTGTTTCATACTCTGTAGTCATGAGAAACTGAAAAATGTACTCTGGTATCCAGGCCTTTTCTACATCAGAATTGATTTCATCATACTTAGTAAATTCTTTTTATTATTATTATTATTTTTTAAAGATTTAATTTATTTATTTGACAGAGATCACAAGTAGGCAGAGAGGCAGGCAGAGAGAAAGGAAGGGAAGCAGGCCCCCTGCTGAGCATAGAGCCCAATGCGGGAGTCGATCCCAGGATCCTGAGATCATGACCTGAGCCGAAGGCAGCAGCTTAACCCACTGAGCCACCCAGGCACCCCGTACTTAGTAAATTCTTATCTTGTTTGTTTGCTTTGAGTATTTACCTTTGTATATTTTTGTAGTTCAAAGTGGATTTTTTTAAAAGATTTTATTTATTTATTTGACAGAGATGACAAGCAGGCAGAAAGGCAGGCAGAAAGAGAGTGGGGGAAGCAGGCTCCCTGCTGAACAGAGAGCCTAATGCGGGGCTCGATCCCAGGATCCTGGGATCCTGAGCCGAAGGCAGAAGGTTTAACCCACTGAGCCGCCACCCAGGGGCCCCTAAAGTAGATTCTTTATGCAAAACTATCAGTAAATAACTCATTGAATACATTGCTTTTTTAAAGCTAGGTTTGCCATATAAATCATATTTGATAAAATGGTTTATATTCCATTCTTTTTGATATTTAAGTAGAATTTGACATAGAAATTCTGTCCTGTAGCTCAAGCCTGATTTTTCCACAATATCTTTTGTCTGAACTATTTAACTAGCGGTTCTGTTTCCAAAAGCAATAAAACATAAAAATGAGAGTTTGGGCTCTGTTGATAGTCATGAAAGTATCATGGGTGTTTGTATATGTCCAGACTCATTATTGAACATATTAAATATGTGCAGTTTTTTTAATATATCAAATTATTCCTCAATGAAGTTGCTAAAGAAAAGAGTTTGGACTCTGATGTTATGTTTATATCCTGTCGTTTAACTGTAAATACTATTACACTTTTGAGATTAATTTTCTTCATCCATATAATGGATGAGGAATATATAGTATATACACTGAAAGCCCTTTTATGTTAATGCTAGTACTGCAGAAATTTGTGGGTTAATAAAAACTCAGAAAAGTAGGAAATAAATTTTTAAAGGCATATATATGACTAAATTAAAATATATTAACTAAAAATTTTAATGTATGTGCAAATGCTAATAAAAAGTGCTTGCTTTTAACTTGCTTGTATTGAATGATGTTCTGATGTTCTCCTAAAAATAAACCATCACAAAATATACATTCTCTGAGGGAAATAAAGGCTCTATGAAGAAATACAAAGGAGATATTTTTCTAGGTTATTGACTTTCTCCCAGTCTTTTATGCTTGCCTCTTCTCTGCTCACTTAACAAATGTTTAATGTCTCTGACTTATTGAGTGTATTTAGAGCATTCCAGAAAGTTTTCATATGGAAAATTAAAAATACTTTTTTGTACTTCTAAAAATTTTGACTTATTTTATAATTGTAAATTTCATGGAATGTGTAAATCTTAAATGTGCAGCTTGATATAATTTTAAATATGTATATGCTTCTGTAACTCTTAACCAACTCAAGATACAGAACATTTCCTTCACTTCTGGAGTTTCCCTTCTGCCTCTTACCCTTCTATTTAATATCTATACCCCCCTCAATGTTACCACTCTCCTGACTTCGATCACCAAAGATAAATGTGACCAGGTGTGAACTTCAAATAAATGGAGCCATACAGTAAATACTTTTTTTTTTTTTTTTTTTTACACAAAATGTATGGACAAATCACCAAAAATCTATTTTCTTGCACTTATATATGATTAGTTTTCTTACTATGCAAATTATTACAGTGACAGTGGGAATTAGCAAATTAGGTTTCTCACCGAAGAAAAATGAAATTGATAAACATATCTGATTTAGATGATTTGGGTAATGAGCTTTGCAACTTTTCAAGGTGATGGTATTTAGGTGAGACTTTGGAATTTGAGTTAATGCTGGAGTGAGATAAGACTTTTGGGGATGGTGGGTTGGGAAGAATGTATTTTGCATTGTAGCATGGATTTGAACTTGGAGGGGAGACGGAGGGTGCACTGTAATGGGTTGAATACTGCCTGCCAAAATGTTCCTCGACACAGAACCTCACAACATGACCTTATTTGGAAATAGGAGCTTTGCAGATGTAATCAGGTTAAGATGAAGCCAAACTAGATTAGGGTATGTCCTAAATATGATATGACTAGTGATCCCATAAGAAGAGAAAGACACAGACCTAGACACCAGGGAGAAGGCCATGTGAAGACTGAGGCAGAGATAGGAGTAATGACAAAGAATTCCAAAGATTGCTCCCTCTTTGGGAGGATTTATCCCTCGATCCTTTATAGAGAACATGGCCCAATGAACAGCTTGATTTCAGACATCTATCCTCCAATAGTATGAGAAAGTAATTTTTTTTTTTTTCTAAGCCATCAAGTTTGTGGTAATTTTCTACAGCAGGCTTAGAAACAAAAGCACAAGTTCTTTTTTTTTTTTCTTTTTAATTTTGGTTGCTTTTACTACTCGTGATGCTTTACAGCCCAATGCAGTTTCAATACTCTTAACAAGGTTAGTGTCTATCTAGAAAACCTGTTTACAGGATGACTTTTTCAGCTTAAAAACATGCCATTTATCACAGGTTTCAAGGGAAAATTTTTAATCCAGAACAAAGTCTTTTAAAATCAGGAATCAACCTACCACAGAATTCTTATTCTCAATCACTTACTTCCATCTTACAAAACACTCACCTTTCCCTCATACTTACCTGCTTCTCTCTCTTTTCTTCCTGTGTGCATGCTGTTTATTTGCTTGGATGCCTGTCCTGCTTTTCTCTACCAAGGCTGAACCTTGAAGCATCTATACCTTGAAAGTTCTAGGTGCATTTTAGATAGCTTCCCCTAGGCAAGCTCACTGTGAAGCCCTCTTCCTTTTTTGAGTTCTGCATCTGAAATATTGCTTCCCTTTCTCTGTTATTGCTATCCAAGAGCAGAATATGATTGTTACCTTCACCTCCCATTACCTTCTCTTTCCATGAATGTATCATTTGGCCTCCCCAGACTTCTTCTTGACAATGTACACAACACAGAATTACTTTCACAGCATGAGTTTTTTTACCAATCTCATTTTCAAGAAGCCGTTCTCCCTGAGTCTTCTGGTATGACTCCCACCGGGATGGGTGGCTCATGATAGGGCCTGCAGTACTCTTGAGCTTGGCTTTCCTTCCTGCATGTTCCAGAGACTTTTCCCTTTAGCTTTCCTAGTTTAGATTCCATGTTTCTTGAGCCTTTGTATTTAGATTCTTTGGTGATAATCCTCCCAGGAGTTTTTGAGGTGCCAGGAAATGGGTTAATGCATTTTCTCATTTGATTCGCACAGTGCAATCTTATATAGTAAATGGCACTATTATCAATATTTTACAGATGAACAAAATAAGGTTTAGAGATCCTGAATACTTTGCCCAAGGCTACAGAACTAAAGGTTGGACTTAACCCTAGATGAATTTTAATGCAATTTATTCCTCTTAATCAGTATATTATAATGGTATCAAGGGCAGCAGAAACTCTCTAGAGAGGTTCTTGTTTGTTGTATTATTATTATCTTTTAAATTCATGTAGTAATGGCAACTTAGTGATCTATGCCAAAAGGTAGCTCAGACAAATAATTGGCCTTGATTTAAATATGCTGATGAATCTAATTTTAGTTCTAAGGAGAACTATGACAAGATACCTATAAGAATATGAATGAGCAGGATGCTGTGTTTTATAGCAGTTTTGATACTAAAAATGAATAGGAAACTTTTTTTTGCCTTTTTCATTTTATTATTATTTTTTATGAACATATAATGTATTATTAACCCCAGGGGTACAGGTCTGTGAATTGCCAGGTTTACACACTTCTCAGCACTCACCATAGCACATACCCTCTGCAATGTCATAACCCAACCACCCTCTTCCTATCCCCCTCCCCCCAGCAACCCTCAGTTTGTTTTGTGAGATTAAGAGTCTCTTATGGTTTGTCTCTCTCCCAATCTCATCTTGTTTCATTTATTCTTTTCCTACCCCCCAAACCTCCCACGTTGCATCTCCACTTCCTCATATCAGGAAGATCATATGATAGTTGTCTTTCTCCGATTGACTTATTTTGCTAAGCACAATACCCTCTAGTTCCATCCACATCGTCACAAATGGCAAGATTTCATTTCTTTTGATGGCTGCATAGTATTCCATTGTATATATATACCACTTCTTCTTTATTCATTTTTATCCATTTTATCCTTTTTTTTCTGTTGATGGACATCTAGGTTCTTTCCATAGTTTGGCTATCGTGGACATTGCTGCTATAAACATTCGGGTACACGTGCTCCTTCAGATCACTATGTTTGTATCTTTAGGGTAAATACCCAGTAGTGCAATTGCTGGGTCATAGGGTAGCTCTATTTTCAACTTTTTGAGGAACCTCCATGCTTTTTTCTAGAGTGGCTGCACCAGCTTGCATTCCCACCAGCAGTGTAGGAGGGTTCCCCTTTCTCCACATCCTCGCCAGCATCTGTCGTTTCCTGATTTGTTAATTTTAGCCTTTCTGACTGGTGTGAAGTGGTATCTCATTGTGGTTTTGATTTGTATTTCCCTGATGCCGAGTGATATGGAGCACTTTTTCATATGTCTGTTGACCATCTGGATGTCTTCTTTGCAGAAATGTCTGTTAAGGTAATAGGAAACATTTTATGGGATTTCCTAAAAAAAAAGATTTTAAACTTATATCTTTATATGAAAGAAAGAATATTAATATTTAAATCATTACATTGAAAATTACATTTCTGGGGCAAGTGGGTGGTACAGTCATTTCAGCATCCAACTTTTGGTTTCAGTTTAGGTCATAATATAATGGGTCCTGGGATTTCTCTCCTTTCAGCTCCTGGTTGAGTTCCATGTTCAGTGGGGACTCTATTTAAAAATTCTCTCTCTCTGCCCTCCCCCATACTCGCTCGCTCTCAAATAAATAAATAAATCTTAAAAAAAAAAAGAAAATTCAATTTCTGTACCGTTAGATTATTTGAAAATTTGAATAATGAGTAAAATGCATTTAAGAGTGATTCATAGTTAGTATTCAATCTTAAACATTGTGCTTACATAAAAGTGTGTTAAATATTCTCACCAATACAAAATATAATTTTGTTTTACATTGGAGAATTAAAACTTACTCAGACTGAAAGATATAAAACATAACCTATATGAAATATGTGGTTTTCTAAATAATGTTAGATCTAGTATAGTAGACCAAATAAATTGCACATTTACTGGATAACTCAGGAAAATGAAAGAAAATGTTAATGACATCCAGGAGCAAACATGCTTTTCTTTATTCTTCACATTTCCATTTTTATTCATATAGACTGGGGAAATACAGAGGACCACCTGTACTTGTTATCTCAGGAATTCAGCTGCATTTCAGTTTTAACAGAATATCTCTCAGCTGAGGACTTTTCAACTCTCTTAGCATAAGCTTCCTGATTTGGCAAATAAGTGGTAATGTGGCTACCTTTGTCAAGTAAGATTGATTTAGACTGCAAAACCAATGAACCAATTCAATAGGGCTTAAGCAATACTAAAATTTATCTCTTTTGTAAATATCTTGTGTATGTAGTCTAAAACAGTATGGAGGTTCTGCTCTGTCATTCCTGGGGTATGCTTCCCATTTTCATAATTCAGGAGGATGTAATTACCACATTCTAGGCAGCAAAACAGAAGAAAGATGATGTTAAAACTTCATATATATCATCTTATTGACCAGAATTCAGTCCTATGGCCGCATGAAAGATGTAAGGAAAGACTGGAAACATAATCCTTATTCTGGGTGACTGTGTACTCCATTCATTTTAGTGGTTAGACAAAGAGGCTGTAGAGTATGTTGAGTAAGAGTGCCAACTCTGGAAATGGATTATCTGAATTTATGACCTGAGTTTGTCATTTACTTGCTGTTTAATCTTGAGAAAAATACAAAACTTCTCAATGCCTCTATTTCCTCATATGTGAGATAAGGATGACATTAACACATATTTTAGAAATAGTTCTGAAAATTTCATGAGTAAAGTGTAAAGTGTAAAGTAAAGTGCATGGCACATTTAAAATGTGCCAATAAATGTTACATCTTAATATTTCTTTTTTTTTTTTCAAAAAAAATTTTTTTTTAATTATTATTTATTTGACAGAGATAACAAGCAGGCAGAGAGGCAGGCAGAGAGAGAGAGAAGAGGAAGCAGGCTTGCCGCTGAGCAGAGAGCCCGATGTGAGGCCCGATCCCAGGACCCTGGGATCATGACCTGAGCTGAAGGCAGAGGCTTTAACCCACTGAGCCACCCAGGCACCCAGATCTTAATATTTCATCTTAAGACACCATCTTTGTATTTACCAACTAGCAGTGATCTGCTAATTAATATAATTTAAAAGAGTGAAGTTTTTTTTTTTTTTTTTCCTTCCGAAGAACAACCACTTATATTATGTTTTGGTAAAGACTGATGAAAACATCTTGGATCTCCCATTAAACTATAGATTGAAGTTTGGAAGTCACAAAAATAAGACCAGTGGATCCTTGACAAGATCCACAAATAGATTTTATTTCTACGTTTCATTTAACCATAAAAACATTTTTAATTCTGAAATTTCATGTTCATTATAACTTACAAAATAATAAAAGGATAATCTAGATATTTTTAACATGCCCAGTAAAAAAGAATCAGGCATTAAGTTTGCATTTATCATCACTGTCATACCAAGACATATCATAATTGGGAGCAATTTTACGGCAGATAGCACACTAGTATATGCATACCCACTTTAAAAATAAAAAGAAAACATCTGTTCTAGGAGCACCTGGTTGGTGCAGTCTGTTAAGCATCTGACTCTTGGTCTCAGCTCAGGTCATGATCTTAGGGTCTTGAGACTGAGCCCCACATCGGGATTCTCTCTGTATCTCCATCTGCTCTTCCCCACTCATGCTCTCTTTCTTTCTCTCTCTCTCTCTCAAATAACTAAATCTAAAAAAAAAAAAAAAGGAAAAAATAAAACATTTGTTTTATAGGACTTAAACCCATTACAGGCTTTGAGATCTTGAGCACATTTTATATAATTTCTATATACCTGAGTTTTCTCCAAAATAAAGATAATAATACCATCTACCACATGAATTTGTAAAAAAAAACCGGAATGAGTTAATAATAGTAAAGCTTATAAAAAGATGCAGATACTGTCTCTGTGTTTACCAACTTCCTCACTCCATCAAATGTAGCCCTTCCTCACTCACACATCAAATGTGATAACAATACAGACATTTTTATTACTAATTCACAGTGGAGAGACTTCCATGCATCTCAAGGCTAACCTGATCTTCATAAGAAAAGTCAATTTTAGAATGTCAAGATTCTCCTAATTAAAACAAGTATTTAAGGATGGCTCTCAAGGCACGTGGGTAGTTCAGTTGGTTGAATCTCTGCCTTTGGCTCAGGTCATAATCCCAGGGTCCTGGGAGTGATGCCCTCCCTTGGGCTCCCTACTCCTGATTCCTGTGAATATGGTATTTGAAAATAGGGTCTTTGCAGGTGTATTCAAGAATCTTGAAATGAGATCATCCTGGAGTTAGGGTGGGCTCTAAATCTAATGACTGAAATTCTAAGAGGATAAAAGAGAGGGATATTTGAAACACAGAGACACAAAGTGGGAAGCTCTGAGAACATGGAGGTAGAGGATGAAGGGGCATCTACAAGCCAAAGACAGCAGAAGCCACCAGCAGTTAGGAAAGAAGTGTGCAACGTATTATCTTACAGAGACTTCAAAAGGAATCAACACTGCTCACACTTTGATTTTAGACTTTTGGCTTTTGGCAGAGGGGAAATAAATTGTATTTTAAGCCAGTAAATTTATGGTAATTGTTATGGTGGCCATAGGAATTGAATATATTTTTGATATTTATTAGCACTGCAATTATAATAATTTAAATCAACACTGAATGTTTTTGAAAAAAAAATTGACCTTTAAATGAAGACCATGTGTTAGTTTGAAAATTACTGGTTAATTAGCAAGTACTACTAGAGAATGTGAAATGAGGCCTATAGTGTCTGAAAGAGTGGAAGATGGCTGGGAAGAACCTGGAAAACATCTCTTCTAAATTACTCATTTTATAGATGAAGTCTGCATTTGGACTTGGGCTGGGGTTGGTTTTCACTTTAGTTACCTTTCCGTAATCTGTCATGCCTTCTGGTTAGTTATCTCCAATCAGGAAATTAAAACTTTAAGAGGCAAAGGAATCAAGTGGTGTATACTCTACAAACTAAATCATGTCTCCCATGCAGGTATCAGTTAAAACTATAGCTTAATGGTTACAGAAATCATTTCCTCAAAACTCTTATAATAAAGAAAAGCTGCATTTTAAAAGAAACAAGTGAAAACTATTTTTGTTTGATTCCTTCAGAGGTCGCCAAGGTACAGTATATGAAGATCTCAGGTTCTTGCTTTTGTCATGATCAAGTTTTCTCTTTCAAGGTCTTTGTGCGCTTGTGTTTCTCCATGAAAAAGATATAAGGAGAGGTGTTTTATAAGAGTTTGCCTTTCAATATCTGAATACTCTTTTACTTTATGGGGTACTTCACTAACGTTTTCATTTTCATCTTTATTTTCTGTCATAATAATTGATCTGCTGAGTAGTTATTCTTGGAACTGATTCATTCAGACAGCTTCAGGCTGGTGGTTGGGAGTTGCTAGGCAACCTCACCTGTAGGGGAATCTCCCCACTCTGAGAATCTTATTTGGGGAGAACCTGAGGCAAAGGCTACTTCTAACTCTTGTGTTTTGGGGACTCCAAAAATAGAGATTTAGAAAGAATAATTGAGTACTTACAAAGAATTATCATGAAACAAAAACTCAGCATATCAATGTTTTATCTTCAGGCATTATTAGGTGGTATTTTTAAAAGACTTTTTTGAAAAATTTTAAATATCAGATCTGTGTTTTATTAAGATTTTAAAGTATGAGTCGAGAACATAACACATTTATTTCTTTGTAGGTTCTTCTGGCTCACCTTTCTAGCTCTTGAAACCACAGTTTTATAATTATTCATGTAATTCGTGTAAGGATTATTACATTTAAATAACATTGCTATGATTATTTTCTTTGCCACCAATCATTTTTATAAAATCTTCAATCCTGGAGAAATGGTACAAAATGAATATTGAGAAATATATAGGACTGTTGTGGTATTAGATGATTTAATGTTAGGTCCATATCTATTAGATAAGTATTGATTATGATCCAGTTACAGAGAAAAGAGGAAAGCTGAAATATTGCCATTAGATTTGGGTCATGGAGGTATAGTAAATTTTTACACCTGACCTATTGCCAGTTCTCTACTTGAAGACCTTGAAATAAGAGATGATTTCTCAGGGGGGAGACAAAAGTGTGATTTTCTACCCTTGTGCCTTCTCTACTACCTTGACGCCGGTCATCTCAGCACAAAAGGGGAGAGTTGGTTGGTTCAGAAATAAAAAGCGTTTTGTTAAATGTGTTTCTTCTTTGTTGGAGCAGTTTTGTTCATTGGTTTGTTTTTTATCTAGAACCCAACAAACTGATGAATAAACATTCATGATAGTAGTAAAAGACCAGAAATGGTATAAACATTATTCTTCCAGGGTTTTCCTCAAAAGAATTTGGGTAGAAAATACTATTTTGTCCATTTATATAATGTGTACATTTTTTATTATCCTCACATTCATTTTCATTCTCAGTTAAAACTACTCTGTTTATTTTTATTGGGGAGGTGTTTGCAAATAGCTCTCAAATCTAGGCCATTCATTTATGATAGGTTTTCATGGAGAAAAATTTTACATGGCAAAAAATACAACACTAATTAGATAATTGGAAAAATACCTAAACTGCCTTTCTTTTTACCTAAGTTTCTCAGCATTAGGTAGAAGAGATCTAATCAGTGACTTTCTCTAACCAAGGCAGATGAGATGAGTGTGGAAGTATGGAAATCACTCAGGTGACACCAGCCTTTCTTTCTAACCACGCTGACCATCACCTGCAGTAACCTCCTGAAAAGGGCCAATGATGGATGTGGGAATCATGATTTTATTTTAAATGAAATAAATTAGACTATACTTATTGCTATGGACCATGTTTTGCTTCAGAGGAACTATTTTATTTTCATTCACGCTAAGCAAGCAGCTTATTTAGTTCTATTTGTTATTTCAAAGAGTTCTTTGAATGTAAGATATGAATTCAAATTAGTAGATCAGAAATTTTTATTGAAGCTCTTGTGAATCATACATGCAAAGACATTCATATACACGTGAATAACAATATATTAGTAAGAAAAGTACATAAACCTCTTAATATAAGTTTTGGATATCTTATTGTAGAGCAATAAAGCTAGGCTGTATTGAAGAGTTACAGTAGAGATTTAGGATGGTTGTTATTGACAATACTTGTGACTAGGGAAGAAACTATCCTAACAGCTGGAAATCATTCTCCTAAGCTTTGAGAGAGGTCTAGAACACTCAGTGTGAAACGAGGTATTGTATAACAAAGTACAGAAGAGATTTTGTTAGAAAACTGTGGTTTTACATGCTTGCTTTTACTGCTTGGTTATCTTTTCCTATGTGTCTTAATTGAAGTCCCCAGAAGAAGCCCCCATTTCTGTGCAACCTGATTAATCCAAACAAATAACAACACTTGACAGAACTTTTATTTGATCATAAGATTGTTCTCTAAGTTTTTTAAGGTATCTCGTTTTTAATGGGATTTTTTTTTTTTAAGATTTTATTTATTTATTTGACAGAGAGAAATCACAAGTAGATGGAGAGGCAGGCAGAGAGAGAGAGAGGGAAGCAGGCTCTCTGCTGAGCAGAGAGCCCGATGCGGGACTCGATCCCAGGACTCTGAGATCATGACCTGAGCCGAAGGCAGCGGCTTAACCCACTGAGCCACCCAGGCGCCCCAGGTATCTCGTTTTTAAATTAAAAGCAAGACAGGGCAACATCCTATGGTTCAGTAGTTCAAATTTAGTTTCATATGAAGTATATTATAGACCTTTTGTGATGGGACTTGAGAAAAATTAGAGGGTCATTTCCACATGGAAAGCTGTGACCCATAAATGCCTGGTCCCCTTAAACAGAAGCCAGTTAGGAAGGCTATTTAGCAGTGCTGAAGTCCTGAACTAGCATTGTAGGATTAGGTATGCAGAGAAATAACATGTGTTTTTCAAATATTTAGGTGAAGAAAATATTCAGAGATTGATGATACATTAGACAAGGGATGATGGATAAAAAGTTACTAGGGGAGCCTCTGAGATCTGTGTTATGTATCTTTGGTTTTTTTAGCAAGGAATTTCTTGTGAGTGCAAATGTATCCGATATTAGTCCTATTTTCCTAATTATTTCCTGGTTGTCATGCTTTCCTCTGCCTTTTTGTTTTTTTCTCTACCATTTCTAATTTCGTTATAGTTGTTCCTTTGTTTTCAAATTTATAATTCTTTTTTTAAATTTTTTTATTTTTTTTTTAAATTTTTTATACAATGGAATACTATGCAGCCATCAAATTTATAATTCTATTCCAGTTTCATTTTATGAGTGATTAACTTTTTATTTTTAGCAAACATAGTTTTAAAGTTTTTATTTTATCATTTCTATTCCTGGAGAAGAAAACCTTTTAGCATAATTTTACCTACTCATCTCCTGTTCTGACATCCCAAAGTCTGTTATAATCTAGAGATTTTTATTTTGCTTTTTCCCCCCAAATATTAATTTTATTATATTTAAAAAAAAATTTAACATTTAAAATTTTATTTTTTTATATATTTTTTAACATTTTAAAGTAATCTCTACACTGTTAGGGCATAGACTCCCAACCCTGAGATCGAGAGTCACATGCTCTACTGACCAAACCAGCCAGGTGCCCTCTCTGTGCTCCAGATTTACATTTTAAAAGCATCTTTCTTTTCAAAATATTTTCTTAAAAAGTCAGTGAGTCTTTAAAATGAATAGTTTAGCATAATTCTGTGTTTTCTCTGTTATTCATAATTATTTCATGCATATCAAATTATACATCCCTGTCCTTGTTTTTTGGAGGGTTGGGATATGGAGTCTTTATTCTGATTTAATTAACTAGAATCATTCCTTGAGTATGCCTTTTTCTTTTACCCCTGGAAATGGTAAGATTCTGTAAAGAAGAATGTTTGACATGTTCATGGTAGTGTTAAATATGATAAGCCTAACAACTGCAAATATTAGATATTCAAAACTTGGTTGAATAAAGGGATGAAAGGGATTTTTTTTTATTTCTTATATATTAAAAGATAAATCTGATGCTCAGAATATTTGGCTTTCAGATCTATCTAAGTTTTTTTTATTTCTTTTTTGCCGTTTTTATTACAATAAGTAAGATACCTGGTAGGAGGTGGATTCATATATCTTTGGAAATACATGGTTTTAAGATACTGATACTTGCCAAATTCTCTTTTAACTTTTTTTTAAAAACTAATTATTTAATTAGAATATATCTAAATATGCAGAAAAATATTTCTTTTTTAAAATGTGATTTTCGGGGTGCCTGGGTGGCTCAGTGGGTTAAGCTTCTGTCTTTAGCTCAGGTCATGATCCCGGGGTCCTGGGATCGAGCCCCGCATTGGGCTCTCTGCTTGGCGGGAATCCTGCTTCCCCCTCTCTCTCTCTGCCTGCCTCTCTGCCTACTTGTGATCTCTATCTGTCAAATAAATAAAAATTTTTAAAAAATCTTTAAAAAGAATTTGATTTTCTTCCTTAAGATAAAAAATAAAAAAATTAAAAAAAAAAAAAAAAGAAAGATCAGGAAAATTACCTTCTAATATTTTTTAAGGTACCTGTTCCAGATAGATTTTTAATCTAGAATTAAAATATCTGAGGTGTAGGCAAGGAATCATTTTTTTCCCTAACTAGCTACAGTTGATTCTGCTGTTTATAAAGTTTGAAAATCAATATTGTATGTAATATTGAAATAAATAAAACATGATATTTATAGTAAGAAAATATTGGGCTTTATTTGGTGGGATAAATTATGAGCATAACAATAATTGGGAGTGAACCAGTTAGAGAAGAGATGTAAGGCATAATTTTAAGATGTTGCTAAATATTGATATATTTTAATTTTTGTTTCCAAACTTGTATACTGGTGTCTTAGTGCTTTCAACTTTGAAATTCCATTCCAGTGACTTCCTTTGAAATCCCAGAAAGCAGGCTAACTGGGGGAATCTCATATATGTATATTTGTATGTAAATATAGTTATATGTATACATATGTTCCAGATAGATACGTGTATACAAAGATGAAGTTATTTATTTTCTCTCTCTCCCTCTCTCTGTATTTAGTTATTATCTATCTACTTATCTGATTTCCCATTTTAGCATGTCATTTGCAGAAGGATTTACTTTGCCTTATAATCAATCTGCCATTGAGGCTACTCAGTACACCAAAGGGAATAGTGGTTATTATGAGACAGTTAATGCCCTATAGTTCCTCTCAAAAAAAGAAAAGAAAAAAGTAGATTGGTATTGAATTAGTTGTAAGTGGCCTATTTGTTTCTCATAAGTTTAGCTATGGAGCAAACAGATTTACATTGTGTCCTTATATTTAACTTTTCTTTAAGTCAGAACTAAGTAAGTGAAATGCTTTTTAAAAAAGAGCCAAATATTTCATTTTGAAAACAGAGATATTATTTGATTGCATTCCCCTAGATCTAAATTTGAAAAATTTAATTTTGAAAAGCAATTCAGATTTTCACAAAGATGTTTACTCAATCTTGATAAAAATCCTCCCAGGGAAATGAATGGATTTTTAAAATACAACATCTGAAATTTTTCCCATTTTGTCTTTTTTGGATTTGTTAATAATATTGTACTATAACATATTCTTAAGTGAATTCTCTGCTAAAATAAAGACTTCATAGAGTTTTGATTTTTTCAATATATTTACTTTTTTTTTTTTTTTTTTTTTTAGGAGAAAGTGTGCAAGACCATGTGTGAGCTGGGGAGGGTCAGAGGGAGAGAGAGAATCTTAATCACCCCCAGCACAGAGCTGAGGTCAGGCTCCTTGACCCTGAGATCGTGATCTGAGCCAAAATCAAGAGTTGAGAGCTTAACCAACTGAGCCACCCAGGTACCTCTATACCTTTAATTTTTATAAGTGTTTCTACTGAGATGTGTAACACTTAAAACTCTCTCTCTCTCTCCTTTTTTTAATAATGAATTTTATATCATATGCCTGATGGTATTCTCTTAACATCAAGAAGGCAGTAAACTTTGAGTTTGTTCCTTACATGTGAAGAACTATTTAGTATTATAGGATATTTATGTTGAAAGTGATCCTCAGGATCATCTAACTTCTTCACTTCATTGTATAATTTCAGTCAATGAAAAAATACATGTAAATTATTCACAAGATGGTCAGCTTTATAAATACAAAGAAAAAGCCCCTGAAATCCTACAGAATTGAGCAGAAAAGCCACAAGAAACGTAAAACCAAATACTGTTAAGTGAACCTTTAGGACACACATGCATTTCTTAATATTTCATCTTAATATTTTCATCTTAATATTTAGTTTGATACTGGTGCCTTCATTCACTCGTGTTTTTTGTAGATAAGCTTATACTCCCATTGCCTCTCAGCACATTTATGTGTAATTGATTGAGCAAGAAATGCAATATGGCCCTAGAAGACAAACCAAAGCCATCTGAAACCATGAAATTATTCTGACACTAGAATCATTTAATTTATAACAAATAAAATGAATTCATTAATATTATCTTACGTCCATCTTCTTTACACTACCCACGTGGAATAACATGTATTTACTGAATAGCTACATAGAAGAAATCTACTAGTGCCTAAAGAATCACTAATTCTTTTATGTAATTTAGTGGTTCTCAGTTTAAATTAAAGGTGCACATGATGCTATATAAGAAAGCATAATGAAAATATTCTAATTCTATTTATTCTATCTAAAGTATCAGATATCAAACATTTTTCCTAATTAATATTTAGTTTGATACTGGTGCCTTCATTCACTCATGTTTTTTGTAGATAAGCTTTATTATTGTCTGTCATCTCTCTTTAACCCATTCTATACTTATTCATTTGGCTTAAGAAAAAGAAAGTATTTAATGAATTTGTTTGTGAGAACAGGCTTTATCTTAGCCAATATGGACTATTGGTGGGCATGCTTCTGACTCTTGTTTCTCTATCAGAAAAACAATGATAAAAAATGTGCTTATTCCCTTTTCCCTCCTCTCTCAAACATATTATACTGCACCTCAGATGCAGTTTTGATTCTCTGTCACAATACAGGCCATGGAGAATTTGAGTAAAATGATTGATCTGGAAGTAGGGTCCCATCTGTTAGCTTCTCACATGGGATGTTAATCTTCAAAGCTGAAAATTCATAAGGATGGAGGTATAACTATTCTGAGATAATATAGAGTGTTCAAAAATTGAATGAAGTAATTTATCTAAAACAAGCAGCTGGGTATATAAGGATATTTATGAAAGTTCGGTATAATATGTTCAGTACCCACAGTAAAATTCTTAGAAATCTTTGTCAAGCTACCTAACTTGAAAATGTAATTTGGAAAAAGTTGATCTAAAATTACTCATCCTATGTTTTCAACACTTTAATTAGGGTTAATTAAAATACCATTTATATTCATTAAACCCTAATACAAAATAGTATTACTAATAATAGTATTTCTTTTGAATCATAATTATTTGGAGAGAGCTGTAAGATGTTTATCCTCGTGGAACCAGAGCTTCCAGGATTTTGACTTTTACTTTTTTAACATTTTATTCCTATGTCCGATCAGTTACCAATTTTCGTTTCTTAAAATAGAGTGTTTCTTTAATTTTATGCCAATATTTAGTAGGGAGTCTGTCAGACTTAAATATCTACCTATATTTTTTTCTTGAAAAATTAAGATCAGTAGGTTATTTGACATATTTAGTACAAATAAGAAATGTAGGGAAAAGGTTAACTCATTGTGATGTGTATTACTCAGATTTACCTGTATCACAACTATAAATTAAAACACACACACACACACACACACACACACACACACACAGAGACACAAAAAATCTTTACAAAGAAATATTTATTTTTTAATTTTTTAAATTTAATTTCTTTTTTTTTCAGTGTTCCAACATTCATTGCTTATGCACCACACCCAGTGCTCCATGCAATACATGCCCTCCTTAATAAAAAACTTTGATAGCTTATAAATTGGGTCCTATTCCTCCATTTCTCTTGGAGAGAAAGAGCTAATATTTGAATCTTTTGACTACTTGAAGTAGAATGTGCTTTCAGAATTTTTTCTTATTTCTAATTTTGTATCTGACTTTGTACATTCTTGTAACGGCAATTTCACTATTTGAAAATGACAATGTATTTTTTTTAATTTTATTTTTTAATATTTTATTTATTTATTTGACACAGAGAGAGAAAGATCACAAGTAGGCAGAGAGGAAGGCAGAGAGAGGGGAAAAGCAGGCTCCCTGTTGAGCAGAAAGCCCAATGAGGCCTCCATCCCAGGACCCTGAGGTCATGACCTGAGCCAAAGGCAGAGGCTTAACCCACTGAGCCACCCAGGCGTCCAATGATAACATATTTTAAAGAAAGAACTATAACTTCCCATAATAGCACAAGGTCTGCCATTTTTCATATCCAGCATACTCTGAAGGGTTTACTGAAAATATTGTGTATTTGTGCTCTAAGGTAAACAATACTGCCCTCCAACAGAACTTTATGGGCAGGTTGGGGGGTTTCCCTTTGGATTTGCTGGGGAAACATTAACCATCTTTATACCACTCAAAGTGGCTCCCACCATAGGGTTGCTGAATAAAAAGGACATTGACTTCAAAAATGGTACCTGCTAGTTTAGCATTAATCCTGGTGATAATTATTTTGACATTCATATTTGGAACCACTGTTTTTTCTTTCCTTATTCATGACATATCAGTAATAAGGCCCTCAGATGCTTCTCCAGGGATCCAAAGTGATTTTCTGGTACTCTATCTAATTGATATTCTGAGACAGACCATCCTAAATATAGTCAGTTAGTGAAAATGCACATAGTCATTTTCCCATGATGGACAAGTAGACACACTAACTTGTTCATTATTTGATTTGATTTCTTTATGTATAGAAAATGATTTATTTACAGACAAATAATAATATCTTTTTATAAAAGATTTTATTTGTTTATTTGAGAGAGAGAGAGCACAAGTTGGGGGAGCAGCATAGGGAGAAGTTAGAAGCAGGGTTCCCACCAAGAAAGGAGCCCGATGTGGGCCTCCATCCAAGGACCTGGACACCATGACCTGAGCCAAAGGCAGACGCTTAACCGACTGAGCCACCTAGGTGTCCCAGTACTGTATTTATCTTAATTGATCACAGAAAGTTCTCTAAATTGTCAAAGTTCCTTACTCAAAGGAAATCTCTCTAATAGATAAAATTTTGGTTTCCTTATAATCTTGAAGTCTTAATGATATGGAAATGGCTTGGAAAGTTAACACATCACAAGAATGTCCCAAATGGTCAATCACTCTTAAAGTTCACAATTTTGGCATCAATTTTGCACCCCTGATATTCTTATTTAGAATAATTAGGAGCTATATAAAGATGAAATAGAACATCATCATTGCTACTTATTATTATTTATTACATTCACTTCTCTTTTTCAATTACTTACTCTTATTTCATGTATTTGTTGTTTTCTGCATAAGACCATCCTGTACCTCTGGTTTATCTATTTTCCTATTGTGTATCTACTCTTACCTTGAAGTAATTTTAATATTTATATCTAAGGCTAAAATAAGTATAATAAATAAGTTATGTGGAATATGGATTTTAAATTTTATGGGCTCAGGAATAATAAGCAAGCCCTTTACTTTATATGGTCCTGAGTTTTAAAACAAGATTGATTTTAAAATCTTTCCTTCAGGGTAGTGTTTTATTGGCAGCACATTTAGATCATGAGGGAGGAGTCATAGTATTGTCTAACTAAGTGACTGTGTCAAGAAGAGAAAAGGTGTGAATATTTTCCCATGAGTGTTCCTTTTCATTTACGTTGAGCCTGGAAATATAAAGCATGAATGATAAACAGAAGAATACCATTTTAAGAAAATATTTATGGTATGATTTGTTCATTTCTCTTCACACTTCCAAATAAAATTTTCATAGGTAAAGCTCTAACTTATAAATTATGTCAGACTAAACTTTGTGAAATGTTTCCAACTCACTTGTATTTTGTATGCATATTTCCTATTCATGCAATGGAAATTATTTGAAAGGATACAATTCTTGAGAGGGATTATACATCCCTCAGGTCATTGTACCTATTGCTAAAGAAAATAAGCTGCAGAAAATATTCACAGGAAGCAAATACAGTTTAACCATCGAGTGTCACACCGTTCAGGTTCATATTGGAGTTCCACCACTAACTACGTATCTGCCTCTAGCAGTGTATGCAGTCCCTCTTTGTCCTCATTCCTACCTCACTATTGATTTAAGGATTCAATACCTAATGTAACACAAAGTTATCAGAAGTGTGTCTGATGTAGAATTAGGATGGGTCCACCACTTTGCACAGCTCCATGGGGCAAGATTCAAGTTGAAGTCTTTGTCATAGGTGTCTGCTGGCACACAACAGTTTGTGACTGGGGCCCCTCAACATCATACCACACAACAGTCTTGTATGAGGATTGTAAATTAGCTCTTCTTGTCATTGTGATGTATGCTGGGATGACCTTATTTCTTGGCTTGCTTGTGACAGTCTTAGTTTCCTTCTCTCTTTCTTGAAAAAGTTATTAGTAACACCCTTTATCAGTCTCAGAATCTATTTTTTCATGCATTTTTAGAAGAGATTTGCTTGCTTATGTGTTTTGAAAGTTAATAAAGAGTATTTTATTTAAATGAATAATAAATTTATTTAAACTTTATTTAATAAATAAATTTAAACTTTTATTTAAATTTCAGTATCTATGCATTCAGACTCCATGAAGTCTACATGACCTGTTGTATCAGTTTTCTATAAGTAAGGATCCTTACTTCGTTCAGGGCAAAAGTTTGTTTCGTTTTGTTTTATTGTTATTTTTTTCTCCAAATGATCTTTTTTTTTAAATTTTATTTTATGATAATCTGCATAGATATTTTAATATAATCTCATTGGAATTAATCAACTTGTATGCCATATATAGTCCTCATTCCAAAGACAATTGAAGAACACTACACACTATTTTGACATTTTCCAAAGTTTTCAGATCATTACTCCCATGGAAAGTGATATTTGCATTAGAAGATTTAACTGAAATAGAGGAATCTGGGGCCATTTATAAAAAATTTGGTAACATAACTCATCATATCTTTTTTTAAAGTTATGATTATGATAAAAATAGAGATTAGGGAAGATATTAAACAATGATTTATAGAAAATTTCCAAATAAAACTTTTTCATTTTTTAAATGACATCATATGACTTGCTTCCATGAAATTATACAAGATTTTATAATAATTCTGATCAAAGTATTTAAAATAATCCTTTCATTTTATTTTATTTCCAGTAGATATTAGTGGTAAAATTGACATGAATAGGTGGTAATAAATGGTTTTATATGTATATATATATGTGTGTGTGTGTATATATATATATATATATATATATGGTTTTATATATATATATAAATGGTTTTATAAATATATATATATAAATGGTTTTATATATATATATATATAAAATAGTGAGTGGTGTGTATGTGTGCATGAGTGTGTATATCACTGTCAGAAAAAACTTTCTCATCATTAATTTAAAGTCTGTTAATTTTATTTTTAATTGCATATCAGGGTATAATTTTTCTTAAAATCTAACATTTCATTTTTTAAAAATAAATATTATACTGAAATTTCTTGTGAAAATAGATTTTAAAATCAATTAGACTTTTTGTTGCCAACAATTTCAAAGTATTGATGATTGTTTTCAGTGATTGTTCTACTAATCTGGATTTTTTAAAATTTAAGACTGAGGGTGCCTCAGTGTCTCAGTTTGATAAGCGTCCAACTCATGGTTTTGGCTCAGGTCATGATCTCAGGGTCAAGAGATCGAGCCTCTGTCTGGGTTCCTCACTCAACACAGGTCTGCTCAAGATACTGTGTCTCTTTCTCTCTCTACCCCTTCCCCTACTCTCTCTCTCTCTCTCTCTCTAATAAATAATAAATAAAATAAATTTAAGACTAAATTCTTCAATGTTAGATTATCCTGCCTCTGAATCCATGTATTTCATCAACATACATTAGCCTATCTTTATGGACTTGTCAATTTCTGGTTAATTCATGTATTCAAAAATATCACTTTGGTGATCTGACCTATTTTTAGGGAAATGACTATCCTTTAACAAATCTAAAAAACTGGGAGTCATTCTAGGCTCCTGGATGGCTCAGTCCTTATGCGTCTGCTCTAGGCTCAGGTCAGGGTCCAGGGACAGAGCCCTGATTCTGGCTCTCTGCTCAGCGGGAAGCCTGCTTCTCCCTCAGCCTCTTTCCCTGCTTGTGTTTCCTCTCTCCCTGTGTCTCTCTCTGTCACATAAATAAATAAAATATTTTTTATTAATGTTAAAAAAAAATCCTGGGAGTCATTCTCAGAATTTTAAGTACATAATCTTTAAAAAATTGTTTTAAAGTAGATGTATTAAGGTATAGTTGATATGTTAAATCTATACATATTTAATTCATACAGTTTGAAGTTTGGATGGATGCATATACTATCTGTGAAAACATAACCATGATCAAGGTAGTGAACACATATATCACCTCCAAAAGTTTGCTCAGTCTCCTTTGTTATTTTCTTACAGCAACAGCAACACTTAACACAAGACCTTAACACAATAAATAGTTTATTTAATTGTTTATGAGAGAGAGGGAGAAACCACACAAGTAGCGGGGAGTGGGAGGCAGGGGGAGAAGCAGGCTTCCCACTGAGCAGGGAGTCATATGGGGGACTCCATCCCAGGACCAGAGCCATAGTTCATTAATAGACTGAGCCCCCAGGTACCCCAAGATTGCCTTCTTTTTAAATGCTGAATAACATTCCACTTTATGTTTATGCCACTGAGAATAACCAGAAGAACTGAAGTTAGGATCTCAGAGATTATCTATACTCCCATGTTCATTGCAGCATTATTCACAGTAGTCAAGATATGGAAAAAACCTATTTATCAGTGGATAAATAGAGCATGTAAACTTTGGCAATACCCTTCCTCTGGACCATCAATGCCTGTGCTTATACTGGAGCCCCATCTCGAAACCTCACAGTTCAGAAATGAGTCTAGCAACTTTGATTCTCTTGGATTCAGTAATTTGATATATTTACTTATTAATTATTCAGTTCTACTAGATAACATTTAGGGACGAGAGCTTCCCCGTGACTAAAACCATGCTTAATTGCATCTCAGTGTTTTCTTTTTTCTTTTCTTTTCTTTTTTTTTTTTTTTTTTACTTACTAAGTTTTTTTTTTAATTTTTTCAATTTATTTATTTTCAGAAAAACAGTATTCATTATTTTTTCACCACACCCAGTGCTCCATGCAATCCTTGCCCTCTATAATACCCACCACCTGGTACCACAACCTCCTACACCCCCGCCACTTCAAACCTCTCAGATTGTTTTTCAGAGTCCAGTCTCTCATGGTTCATCTCCCCTTCCAATTTCCCCCAACTCCCTTCTCTCCATCTCCCCATGTCCTCCATGGTATTTGTTATGCTCCACAAATAAGTGAAACCATATGTTAATTGACTGTCTCTGCTTGACTTATTTCACTCAGCATCATCTCTTCCAGTCCCGTCCATGTTGCTACAAAAGTGGGTATTCGTCCTTTCTGATGGAGGCATAATACTCCATAGTGTATATGGACCACATCTTCCTTATCCATTCGTCCATTGAAGGGCATCTTGGTTCTTTCCATAGTTTGGCGACTGTGGCCATTGCTACTATAAACATTGGGGTACAGATGGCCCTTCTTTTCACGACATCTGTATCTTTGGGGTAAATACCCAGGAGTGCAATTGCAGGGTCATAGGGAAGTTCTATTTTTAATTTCTTGAGGAATCTCCACACTGTTCTCCAAAGAGGCTGCACCAACTTGCATTCCCACCAACAGTGTCAGAGGGTTCCCCTTTCTCCACATCCTCTCCAACACATGTCAGTGTTTTCTAAACTAAGATCTAAATGTGCCTCCCCTTCTCTCCTTGCAGCAGCACCATCAATGCACTCTCTATACAAGTGTCCATAGTATCTTAACTGTTTACAGCATTCATTTGTTTCTTTGAAGTTTGTTTTGGCATGATTTTGCCAAATGTATACACTTAATTCAAGTTTTTCTCTTCAAGGATTTTATCTAGTATTATTAACTGTGCATAGGGACTGATGGGAAATTCAATGAGCAATGGAGAATTTTGAGGTCTCACATTCATTTGACTTTGTGTTGTCTTTATGTCCTTGACTTGTTGTCACTTCATGTTACAAGAGTTTGTTTCAAGAGCGAGTGTTTGCTTCTTTGTGATATTGGTGTAAAATAGAGCTTTAAAAATTGCAAGTCAGTTGTGAAAATAAGTAATTTTGTGATTACATGAGACATTTTGGATATAGCTGTTGATTGCAGTATTTTTGAAACAGCTTTTCTAAACAGCTTCTTCAGCTGGATCTGAAAATGTAATAATCTCATGGAAATATATTGTTTCTTAATTTATATTTACAAAAAAAAAAAAGGCTGAAAAGAGTTCAACTTTTTTTGGTTTTGATGCAGGCAGGCTGGGTCCAAGTACCAAGAAGAGGGTCCCTTAGGAGTGGCAAAGAGGGTCCTTGGCTTTGTGCAGGATAGAAATCAACCACACACCAGAGGAAGTGAAAATAGAGTTAATTGAATAGCATGAGTGACAGAGTGTAACAGACAGAGCTACTGGAAGGCTTGGAAAGAAAAGGACAAGGAGTCTCGCTTTTGCCTGGGGTTTATACTTAGGGGTTTATATTGGAAAAGGGATCCAAGATAACATATTCCTTCAGGAATCCAGGTAGGGTCTAATTAAAGGCGAGTGACAGGTGAATACTAGGTGTCATTTTATAGATCACTGAAGATATAAGGGCACCAATGCTGGCATTAGCAGAAGTTTGCTCACAGCTAATGTCCTGGGAAATGTGTGGATCCCGTTCTTAGATGTTAGCAGGTATTTTGGGCCTGCAGCAAAACTCAGAGAATGATTAACTCGTTTTCTTGCCCCATGAAGTGGGAACATAGCTTTTTTACTACTGGGTTTTACTCAGATGCAAGGGAAAATATAGAACAGAAGTAAAAAGGCCCTAGCAGAAAAGCAGCAGAAACAGAGGCATTCTAAAATGGAGTCCCTTCAGCTTCCCTGCCTTAGTTTTTTTTTGGTGTTTTTGTTTTGCTTTGTTTTTTGGTCTGGTACAGTGGTCTGGTTGGTATCATTCCTCTATTTCATAATTTTCCATGTAGAAAGACCTTTAGGCTATTGAAGGGAAATATACTGAGGAGTATGAATTAAATGTGAGAAAATGCTTATGTATAAAAGTCATTAACCTGGTGTGCAGTATAAGAAATATTTTGTATTAATTTTAAGTGAGTTCAATAACTGAAACTACTTTTAAGTAATATACATTTTATGTTGCTGTAATATCTAATTTTTTTAAATTATTTCTTGGACATGTACTAGCCCCTTTTATGAATTGTTAAATTGAACCATTTGTAATTATTGTTTATTCTTACAAATAAGCATTATTTGGTATTTCAGAAAAATAAGCAATAATTCATAACATTTCCATCATGAGCAAGAATTCAAGTAATTAAAACAGATAACATTATAATCAATTGTATTATATATAGGGTCATGTAATACCAAATACTACTGATCCTAATAATAAAGATATAAATTACAATACACTTTACAAAAACATTGTGAAAACAGAATTATTAAATTAAAATAAGCACTAGATCTTTACATATATAAGAAAAATTGAAAAAAACTTTGTTTTCTTCCTTATATCTAAAGTAATAATTACACTGTCTTGGTGTTTCAAGGCCAAGGTCAGGCTGAAGTACTGGAAGGTACTAGAAGAGAATTTTGTAGCTGCTGGGGCTATGAAATGACAATTTTATGCCCAGATACAAAATCACTCAATGAAGGCATTTTACAGAATGAGCCATATACATATTGCCCAAACACCCTAACAATTGTTAACAAAATTCCTAGTTGGTTGTTAAAATGATTTTGAATGTTGTATTACTCTAAAGACCTTTTTTTTAAGATTTTATTTATTTATTTGAAATAGAGAGAGAGAGAGAGAAATCACAAGTAGGCAGAGAGGCAGGCAGAGAGAGGGAGAAGCAGACTCCCTGCTGAGCAGAGAGCGTGATGCGGGCCTCGATCTCAGGACCCTGAGATCATGACCTGAGCCAAAGGCAGAGGCTTACCCCACTGAGCCACCCAGGCGCCCAACTCTAAAGACTTTTTAAACATCAATATTTCATGACACACTAGATTTTTCGGTGGCTTACCTAAATGTCATATCTTATACAGCTTGGAAGCTTTGTATTATTTATCACTTAAATAGATATCACGCCACTTAAAACAAAACAAAGCAAATGATAAATCATTGCAAGTAAGTTATTTGAAATGTTATATGGTGACTTCGAGTATACACAGATATCCTTAGTGGACTATTACCCACAACTTTTTGACTAGAGTTTAAGAAAGAAATATTTGGGGGCTCCTGGGTGGCTCAGTAGGTTTGGCATCTGCCTTTGGCTCAGTTCATGATCCCAGGATCTTGAGATGGAGTCCTAAATGAGGTTGCTTGATCAACCTGGAGCCCGTTTCTCCATCTGCCTTTTGCTCCCCCTGCTGTGCTCTCCCTCCTCTGACAAATAAAATCTTTAAAAAAAAATTTTTTTTTTTAGTAAGTATTTATCATATTGAACAGGAAGATGACATGAAAATATAGAATATCTCTGAAATATTTTGTCACATTACCGGAAATATGTTTATCCCGTTTTCATGTTAATAAGATTGCTTCATAGAAATTAACATATATTTGAGCTTAAGGAAATTTTGTGAAACAGGTGATTATTATATTAAAGAGGAAACTGAGCCTCACAGTAATTAATTGAATTTCACATTTGAAATCACATAGCTCGTAAGATTAGAAAATACTCTAAAATTTTTAAGTTTGCCTGAATTACACATGACTTCAAGTTTGTTAACTCTAGCTTGATGGATGAGATAAATTCTGGTGATAATAAATGATTAAAAAAATTAGAAGTTATCCACATACACGAAGGTTCACAATTTAGGCCAATTGTATTGTTGAATTTCCCTTTTCTTCCACGATAAGTGTGGTTAATACTGAAACCATTTTGCTAGTACTCTTCGGTTGACAATACTGAGGGAATAGTAAATGAACATTGGATGTATGTATATATGGATATGTGCCTATGTATGACATACTTTAAAATCTATATACTGTATTGTAAATAATGTTAAAATGTTCACGAACCTTTGAATTTAGGCAGTCTATTCAACATGCTCAGTCACTGGATAGAAGAAAAAAAAAGGAAAGTTTATGAGTCAGTCAGTTTCCTATTACTTCTTTCTGCTTTACCCTGATTACATGACTCTAACCTCATTTTGACTTTTTCTTTTATATTATTTAACAAATGTTGCCTTCTTCTCTAAATTAATTTTCTTCCATGGGCCTTCAGCTCAGGTCATGATCCCAGGGTCCTGGAATTGAGTCCTGCATCTGGCTCCCCGCTCAGTGGGGAGACTTCTTCTCCCACTTACCTCTCCCCTCTGTTCATGATCTCTCTCTCTCTCTGACAAGTAATAAAATCTTTTTAAAAAATTAGGTTCACAAAAGATATTTAATTTATGGTATTTAAACAAGTTATGAAGAATTTTTAGTAAGAACAATCATAATTCTAACATCAATAATATTTTACATTACAGTTCTTAGTTCAAGGTAACAATCACTTCTGCAATTAAAAATAAAATTATAATTTTTATTATTTCTTTTTTTAACTTACCAATAGTTATATATTCTTGTATTCCTCCATTTCTTGTTGTATTTCTTTTTATTACTGACTTGCTAATCACTAATCACAGTTTGAATACAGTACTCCAAAGAAAACTAGGGACACCTGGGTGGCTCAGTCTGTTAAGCGTCTGCCTTTGGCTCAGGTCATGACCTGGGATCCTGGGACAGAGTTCCACATCTTAGCAGGGACCCTACTTCTCCTTTTGCCTGCCACTTCCCCTGCATATGCTCTCCGTCTCTGACCAATAAATAAATAAATACTTTATTTTTTTTTTTTTAAACCTAGAACACAGGCTTTTGATGAAGATCCTATTATGTTTTAAATTTGGAATCAAATAGAATAATGTTTTTGAAATGGCCAGTACCTTTTATTTTATCAAAGAAAGGTCATTATGTGATCCTGACATCATTTTAGCAAATAGAATTGCTGCAGCATTCAAACACAAATTTTTAAAAATGGAGGTTTTTCTAACAACTTTTCCAAATGTGAGTTTGTAAATATGGATGCAGATTTTCACTTTTGTTGATGATGATTATGTTCAGAAGTATTATATCATTATTTTGTGCTATGCACAGAGGGCCAGTTATTTAGAGGACCTGGTAAAGCAATAGATTGATAGGAAAATATAGATAAAAAACAGGCATCTAAGTGCCCAGGTCAGTACTTTCTAGATACTATTAACAAACAGCAGGAATCAAAGGAAAATACAGGAAAAATCCTCATTTTAGATAGGTCTGTAAATAAAGAATATAAGGCAGAAAGGTGCTAATAAACAAGAATATCAACATTGTGAGCTTCATGGAAGTAAGGATTTCTATTTTCTTCATTGAAGTATCTCAAGTACGCATAGAATAGATGACACACAAAGTTATTGAACAAATGAAGAAATACATAGTTGAATAACCACCAGAGCCTACTTGATGTACAGCAGGGGATAAAACTAAAAAGAACAAAGAAATTATAAAAATAGCTGAATTTGAACCCACAGAATCAAATATTCTTTTTTTTTTTTAAATTTTATTTATTTAGTAGAGAGCACAAGTGAGGTAAAGGTCAGAGGGAGAAACAGACTTCCTGCTAAGCAGAGAGCCCAATGCGGGGGTCGATCCCAGAACCCTGGGATCATGACCTGAACTGAAGGCAGATGCTTTACTGACTGAGCCACTCAGGTACCCCAGATCCATACTTCAAATATTCATAAAATGACCTAAATAAAAGTAGCTGTCACAGAGGGGAGGGGGGACCACTGACTTCTGAATCCATTATCAAGTGATTATGGTTATTTAATATTTAGCTTTTTAATATATATTTTTTCTTCCATGCCACATGATGCTCAAGTTCAGTCATGCCTAACTGAAAATCAGTTTCACTGTATTTGTAATTCCTATAATAGTTTTGATTACCTAGCCTGAATGGAAGGAAGAGTTAACATACTATAGAAATATTTTCTTTAATAAACTAAATACCATGACTCAGACTGACTGTTTCCATTTATGGACTCAGGGAAAGAAAAATCATGCACTGTTTTCCTTTAAGAAATGTTAAGTCTGAGACATGTCTCATGTAGTTAGAAAGTTCAGAAGATTTGTTTAAGGACTCACACACTGGCTATGGCATTTCTGGAGGTGATAAGGTGAAGTGAACGCAGGACTAACAGCTTTCCACCTCAATCTTTCTGAGATACAGTCCTCTTCTGTTACACCAGACTACAAAAGCCTATAAGTCATAGTCCTCTCACGGGGCAGAAAAACTGTTCTATCATTACCGCAGTTATGCTCGGGTCACCAAGAACATCCCCAAATGGCAATCTTGAATTCCATACTTCAACCAATGTGACATCAGGCGAAAGACATTTGAGATCTTCCTCTGAGGAGCACCTCAGTGACCTCTTTTTCCCTCCATTCTGTACTCTGCTTTCCTGTAAGTCAGTGTTACGCTGTCTGTTGAGAAGGAAAAAGTATGCCAAGTCATGGTGGTCAGTAACCATTAGGAATGATCATTCTCATCCTCAGTATTTATCCTTAGTCTGCTGCAGGGGGTGTGGCCAGGCCCCATGTAGGACCAATGACCCAATAAGTAATTAGAATGAGGATGCTCATAATTTTGGCACATCTTAGAAACTGTGATGCAAGCTTTTTATGGATGGCAGTTATTTGTTTGTTCTTCAGGGTATCCCTTGTTTCTCGAACATATGTGTCAAAGAGAATTTGTTAGAAGAACGATCATGGATTATCTCTTATGTGCTCATATGGCCTTTTCTCCCAGTGATTGTTCTTACGTCACTCTTATCCTGCACTCTCTTACTCTGTGAGCATTTTATTGACTACTAAATCCAGACCTGCCTCCTCCAGGAGAACTGGGTAGGACTCCAGAACTGAGTTCACTCACTGGAATCTTACCTCTCCCTTGCTGGTCACGTATTAGCACCCCCATCACCTCTGAACTCAGGCCAGTTGTGTCTGTCACTGTTCATCCCTTTCTCTGTTCTCCTGCTCTTAGGTAAGCACATGTACAGTTTCTTTCATTGATCACTTACAGTAGTGTTGTTGAATACTGACTTGCTGACAGTAGAAACTCTCACTGGATCCCCAGTGCTTAACATAATGCCAAACACAGAGATGGTGTTCACAGATATTTGTTAAGAAAATAATCAAAGGCATATTGTATATGCCTAACACTTGTTACTTCGTGACAGTTCATACATTTGACCAGTTTATTGGTTGAAAACCCACTGCTTGTAAAGAACTGCATGTGCCAGATGCCAAAGGCACTATATTAAAATGGGACACATGATGAGGACCTCCCGGACAGCTGGAGTGGGAAACCAGATGTAGTTTAGACAGTTGGGTAAGTGAAATTACGAGCCTCTCTCCATGAACCACTTCAAAATGAAGGACCCGCAGGAAAATCAAATTCAGAGAAGGGCATCTTGGGCCACAGAGGACAAGAGCAGTGATCTGGAAGGAAATAATTTGAACTCTGCTTCAGAATGCATGAATTTGCCTATGGGGAATAGGAAAGGTGTTGCGTTAGAAACAGTTACGCAGGACATCTGCGTAACTGTTCCTAATGCAACACCCTGAGCCAAATTCTTTTTTTTTTTTTTTTTTTTTTTCCACCTGAGGGCCTTTGGTATTCAGTTTTCTTTGCCAGGGATACATTTTGCTCCCTTCCTTCCTGATTCACACCAGTTTCCTTTCTGTTCTCAGCTGAAATTGTATTTATTTTTGAAAAGAATTTCCTCTCTCTCTCCTTTTCTCCCTTACCCCAGACAAGTACAGCCCTCACTCTAGCTTCTCCTACAATGCAGTCCCATCACATTTCATAAATCTTCATGGGACGTTTCCCATGACTATAATTAAATAATACAATTAATTTTAATTTGTTGTTTATTGTCTTAACTGTTTTATTACTGGACTACATGCTTGAAAAGATTTTATCTTCCAAATCAGCAACAAACACAATAGCATCAACAGAGGGCATTCATTACATCCTTATTAAATTACTAACGGAGCATGAGTTTTGCAAAGTATAGGTCCAAAAACAATAGGGTCTTTAAAAAAGTTTGCTTGATATAAGCCCCAAAACCCCTGGAGGAAAATTTGATGGCCCACTATGAAAAACCTTCTAAAGCCTTCTAGATCCATCGATAGCTATAATTTTAAAGAGTTGAAAATTCAAGAAACCTAGTAATTCATCTCACCAACAACTTAAGAAAATGGATTTGTTGCAGTTGTTGATTTAAGAGATGCTCAGATACCTCAATAGCATTTGCTTTGAATGTTGAGCAAAGATTTCTGTCTGATGACTTCTACACTCCCACTGAGGCCCTGAACATAACCAAGACTTTAGGAAATTCAGTCCCACTCCAGGTCTCACTCCAAACAAATGCAGTTTCCTCTAACCAAGATGCCTTGTGTTCTCCTGTCTGTTATAGTCACATTCTTTTGTTGATCACAACACCCCTCCTTCTTTTCTTTTTTTTTTTTTTTTTAAGATTTTATTTATTTATTTGACAGACAGAAATCACAAGTAGACGGAGAGGCAGGCAGAGAGAGGGAGAAGCAGACTCCCTGCTGAGCAGAGAGCCCGATGTGGGGCTCGATCCCAGGACCCTGAGATCATGACCTGAGCCGAAGGCAGCGGCTTAACCCACTGAGCCACCCAGGCGCCCAACACCCCTCCTTCTTAACACCTCTTAACTCAACACACTATAGGTCTCAGCACATTTATTGTTCTCAGTAATCTTATCTACATTTTAGCCTCTTATCACCATGTAATCTCTACCCGTTTGCCTCAAGTGCAACAGGACTTTTTTCTGCAGTCAGCACTGTGGGGCCAAGAGAATATTGCCCTTTGTAATGACGTGGATGGAACTAGAGGATAGTATGCTAAGCGAAGTAAGTCAAACAGAGAAAGACAATTATCATGTGATCTCGTTGATATATGGAATTTGAGAAGCAAGGCAGAGGATAATGGGGAAGAGGGAAAAAAGGAAACGGGATGAGACCAGAGAGGGACACAAACCATAAGAGACTCTTAGATCTCAACCATACTGAGGGTTGTTGGAGTGGAAAGGGGTAGGAGGGAGGGAGTGACTGGGTGATGGGCCTTGGGGAGGGTATGTGTCATGGTGAGTGCTGTGAATTGTGTTAAGACTGATGAGTCACACCCCTGAAACAAATAATACATTCTACGTTAATAAAAAAAAAATAAGATTTTTTATTTACTTATTTGACAGAGATCACAAGTAGGCAGAGAGGCAGGCAGAGAGAGAGAGAGAGAGAGAGAGAGAGAGAAGGAAGCAGCCTTCCCGCCAAGCAGAGAGCCCAATGTGGGGCTCAATCCAGGAACCCTGGGATCATGACCTGAGCTGAAGGCAGAGGCTTTAACCCACTGAGCCACCCAGGTGCCCCAATAATTTTTTTTTTTTTTTAAAGGAGGTTGCCCTAAGATGGGACATTTTGGCATGAACATTATTTTGAGTTAAAAGTAATCAAGATTCTGCAGAGGCAGGAAAAGCTGTCTTCCTGATACTTCAACTGGAGGAGAGCTATTAACAAAGACTGTCCTTTACCTAAGAAACCTATGTGCATATTAGGGTACCCTTATTTTTCCAAACATCTCCTTTCACATTCTTTTTTTATTTATTTTTTCTTAAAGATTTTATTTATTTACTCGACAGACAGAGATCACAAGTAGGCAGAGCAGCAGGCATAGAGAGATGGAGAAGTAGGCTCCCCACTGAGCAGAGAGCCCAATGTGGGGTTTGATCCCAGGACCCTGAGATCATGACCCTAGCGCTAGCTAAAGGCAGAGACTTTTACCCACTGAGCCACCCAGGCACCCCTCCTTTCACATTCTTGTTAATAAGCTTTCTCCCCTTGTGTCCTCAGGGCCCTACCACTCTCCTCAGCTCATAGAAGCATTTGTTGACAGTATTTGGAATTTTCACATCTGTGTGAAAATTTTTACATCTGTATGGATTCCCTATACATACAATATTAAATTTGAGTTTCTTATGTTAATCTGTCTCAGGTCAGTTTGATTCTAAGTTCAACCAGAAGGTCCTTGAAGGGAAGAGGAATGTCTTCCTCCTCAACACCAATTTCTACATAATACTCTTTTTTTTTTAATTTTTTATTTTTTATAAACATATATTTTTATCCCCAGGGGTACAGGTCTGTGAATCACCAGGTTTACACACTTCACAGCACTCACCAAATCACATACCCTCCCCAATGTCCATAATCCCACCCCCTTCTCCCAAACCCCCTCCCCCCGGCAACCCCCAGTTTGTTTTGTGAGATTAAGAGTCACTTATGGTTTGTCTCCCTCCCAATCCCATCTTGTTTCATTTATTCTTCTTCTACCCACTTAAGCCTCCATGTTGTATCACCACTTCCTCATATCAGGGAGATCATATGATAGTTGTCTTTCTCTGCTTGACTTATTTCGCTAAGCATGATACGCTCTAGCAACAACATGGATGGAACTAGAGCGTATCATGCTTAGCGAAATAAGTCTACATAATACTCTTAAATGAAAACAGTTTCCTCTCTCATATTCCACAGATGTAGGGGTCTGGAGACATTACCTGCAACTTTCAGGCTCCTTACCACTAATTTCAAGATACTACTTTTCCACTTGCTTAAACCATAGCACACAAAATTCTACTCTGATGTTCTTAATCTCTCATTTTACTACTGTAGACTTGAATCCTCTTTGTTGGGGTCACCAAGAAACTCTGTTACCCATGCACGACTCACTGACGGCTTTGACCGTTACATCCTTGACTTCCTAACATTCCAAGGCCTGTGCAGCTGAACCACAAAATAATCAAGCTTCAATGATTCATTTTGTGCTCAAACCAACAAACTTGCTCTCTTTCCTTCTTCTACTGTTTCTACATTGCCTTTCATCTTGGCCATTTCAGGATTCATCTTCTGTTGATACATACTGGAACATTTTAATTATTGTGTTCTGGCACAATATTAATATTACATGGATGATAATTTTATAAATTGGATTTGAAATGAATCTAGAATGAAAACCTCCAATTTATCATTTTTTTGCCTCTGCGTTTACTAGGGACTTTCAAAGAAGGGTGGCTTTGAAGGACCGAATAACTTCACACAGTGTTTTATTTCCTTTGAGATAAGGCCCTTTAGCTTCTCACCATGTCCTTTGTGAACAAATGCCAGGTCAGGCTTGATGTGTGCTTGAAAACACAAAGCCAAGTAGTGTCTGAGGAAGAGACGCT
This sequence comes from Mustela lutreola, assembly GCF_030435805.1. NCBI lineage: Eukaryota > Metazoa > Chordata > Mammalia > Carnivora > Mustelidae > Mustela > Mustela lutreola. Next base: position 252,827,805 of record NC_081290.1, on the reverse strand, counting down.
CCTTTACAACAGGACAAACAGATTCACTGTACCAGAAATAATGTTGATTGTCCTGATTTCCCAGACAACTATGCTTTGCATTGTTCCATGTATTTGTAAAGTTGCTTTGCATTTACACATTCAAAATATCTGAAGAGTTCATTCAAGAGATTATCTAAATTGAAGGATTTTTTTTAAAAAGAGGAGTAACAATCTCTATCCACATCTAGTGAGACAAAATACTGCAAATAAGATATAAATAACCATTTATTCAGCTTTATACATCAATTTTTTTAAAAAGCAGGAAAATTACCAAAAGAAAGAAGAAGAAGAAGAAGAAGAAGAAGAAGAAGAAGAAGAAGAAGAAGAAGAAGAAGAAGATCAAAGGGAAGAAAAAGAAAATGTGTAAATTTATGCTCCAGTTGAGAAAGCCTGCTCCACATCAGCTAAGTAGAGAAAGTGAAATAGGAAGTAAATACCAACCCAGCTTTCTGTCCTTGGTTTCAACATCTTTTTTTTCCCATTCTCACACATCCCATATTTTAGACCAGTTGTAGAATAGAAATTTCAGTGCTGATGGAAATCTTCTATAATCTGCACTTGCTAGTATCATAACTCCTAGCCACATGTGGGTATTGAGCACTGAAGAGTTGTCTAGCATTAACTGAAGAATTGAATTTTAAATTTTGTTTAGCTTTTATTTATTTGAATTGAAATTTATATAGCCACAGGTGGCTAGTTGTGATCATCGTGGGCAGTATGCTGGACACCTTCTATTCAGGGTTTAGTGTTTTTCCACTACCCTATTACTGACTGCTCTCACTGGCCAGTCATGAACTTTTTCCTCTTATTACCTCATCCCCACAATATGAGTTTTATATCACTTACTTGTTTATCTCTGGTAGTCACTGAGTATGATACATATTAAAAGCTCACACATGCTTATCAAATGAGTGGCTGATGAATAAGTAAATCGAAAATTTCAACTTCTCTAATTCTTTTTAAAAAAATTTTTAAAAGATTTTATTTATTTACTTGACAGACAGAGATCACAATTAGGCAGAGAGGCAAGCAGAGAGAGAAGGGGAAGAGACTCCCCGCTGAACAGAGAGCCCGAAGCTGGGCTCAATCCCAGGACCCTGAGATCGTGACCAGAGCACAGAGGCTTAACCCTCTGAGCCACCCAGGCACTCCATCTTCTTTAATTCTTAAAAATGTTTTATTCCATTCAAAAATGTTGTTAAGAATATTGAGTGATTGTGTTAAAGCTATAGGAATGTTATTACATGATAAAAAATTTTGTTATGCAGCTATTTATTTTAAAGATAATTCTTAAAATTTTATGAAGATATCCTGAATCTGATAAAGACAAACACATTTAGATAATACATACAATCCTTTGGGGTAAAAAAGAAATGAAAATAGATTACATGAGATATAAAAATCCTTGCTAATTTGATTGAGAGATTCCATTTATTCATTCTGTCAAGTAATCTTTTATGTATCATAGTTGTACAGAATTAAATAAATCATAATTTGTGATTCATGGTCATCTTTGATTATGCAGTGATTTCATTCCTAGGAATTCATCCTGAATAAATAATCAGAGAAAAGGCAAAAATAGCATCCTACATAGTACTTATTCTAGTGTTGTTAACCTAATAAATTTTTATAAGCAACAGTAGAGAACACTAAAATAAATTATTTTATCACCATGTGAAGGATTAGTCCATCATTATAGTTATAAGCATGGTAGCAAAAATTAATATAATATGAATAAAATAAAACAAATAGAAAGTTCAATATTGCTAATATTATGTCTTTTTAAAATATATTTATGTTTTTAATGAAAGCTTGAAATATAACAGTGGGGGGGAAAGCATAAAGAAAACAAGTACTATTGAGTATAAACTATGGAGAGGGAGTTATTTTTATTTTTATGTGTTTGGTATATTGGCAAAATACATAATAATTCAAGGGAATATAACACATTAAGAAATAAAAAGTTCTATAGAAATATAGGCCAATATCTCGCATAAACGTAGATACAGAAATCCTCAACAAAATAATAGCAAACCTAATCCAACAACATATTTTAATAATACACCAGGGAGCCTGGGTGGCTCGTTTGGTTAGGGTCTGCCCTTGGCTCAGGTTGTGAACTCTGGGTTCTGAGATGGAGCCCCGCATTGGGCTCCCTGCTCAGCGGGGTCTGCTTCTCCCTCTCCCTCTACCTCTGGCCCTACCCCTGCTCATGTTCCTGCTCTCTCTCAAATAAATAAATAAAATATTTAAAAAAATCCCTTTTCTATCTATCCCCAACCTCTAACAACTATAGCATATGTATTAACAGATAATTCGTCACTTAAAAAAAAAAAAAAATACACCGTGATCATGTTGGGTTTATCCTGGCATACAAGGGTGGTTCAATATTCACAAAATAATCAATGTGATATATTACATAAATAAAAGAAAGGATAGGCTCAGTGGGTTAAGCCTCTGCCTTGGGCTCAGGCCATGATCCCAGGGTCCTGGGATAGAGCCCCGCATCTGGCTCTTTGCTCAGCAAGCAATCTCCTTCTCCCCCTCCCTCTCTGCCTGCCTCTCTGCCTACTTGTGATCTCCGTCTGTCAAATAAATAAATAAAATCTTTAGAAAAAAGAAAAGAAATGATAAAAACTATATGATTCTTTCCATTGAAGCATAAAAAACATTTGATAAAGTACAACATACATTCATGATAAAAACCGTATGCAAAGTGGGTCTAGAGGGAACATATCTCAACATAATAGAGGTCTTATATGAAAAACCCACAGCCAACCTCATACCAAATGGTGAAAAACAGAGAGCTTTTCCTTTAAGGTCAGGAGCAAGACAAGGATGTCCATTCTCACCACTTTTATTCAACATAGTACTAAAAGTCTTATTTGTAACAGACAAGAAATAGAAATAAAAGGCATTCAGGGACGCCTGGGTGGCTCAGTTGGTTAAGCAGCTGCCTTCGGCTCAGGTCATGATTCCAGCGTCCTGGGATCGAGTCCCACATCAGGCTCCTTGCTCAGTAGGGAGCCTGCTTCTCCCTCTGCCTCTGCCTGCCATTCTGTCAGCCTGTGCTCACTCTCTCCCCTCCTCTCTCTCTGATAAATAAATAAAATCTTTTTTTTTTTTTAAAGAAAGAAATAAAAGGCATTCAAATTGGTAAGGAAGAAGTAAAACTCTCACTGTATGCAGGTGAAATGGTAGTATATGTAGAAAACCCTTAATACTCCATCAAAAACCTCCTAGAACTGATAAATTATTTCAATAAAGTCACAGGATACAAAACCAATGTACAGAAATCTGTTGCATTCCTATCCACTAATAATGAAGTAGCGGAAAGTGAAGTTAAAAAAAAAAAAAATCCTGCTTACAATTGCACCCAAACCAGTAAAATATCTAGGAATAAAGTTAACCAAATAGGTGAATGATCTAAACTCTGAAAACTACAAAACACTGATGAGAGAAGTTCAAGATGATGCAAAGAAATGGAAAGACATTTCATTCATATAGGTAGGAAAGACAAATATTAAATGTTTGTACTAGCCAAAGCAATCTACACAGTTAATGCAATAGCTGTCAAACTGTTTTTTTTCAGAACAAGAACAAATAATCCTAAAATTTGTATGGCACCACAGAAGACTCTAAATAGCCAATGCAGTCTTGAAAAATAAAAACAAAACGGGAGGTATCACAAGTCCAGATTTCAAGTTACATCACAAAGCTGTAGTAAGTGAAACAGTACAGTGACATGAAAACATACATAGATCAATGGAACAGAAGACCTAAAAATAAAGTCACAATTATATAGCCAATTAATCTTTGACAAAGGAGGAATGAATATCCAGTGGGGAAAAAGACTGTCTCTTCAACAAATGGTATTGTGAAAAACTGGAGAGTCACATGCACAAGAATGAAACTGGACCAATTTCTTTCACCTTACACAAAATTAAACTCAAACTGGATTAAAGACCTAAATGTGGGACTTGAATGCATAAAAATTCTTGAAGAGAGCAGAGACAATAGTTTCTCTGACATCATCCATAGTAACATTTTTCTAGTTATGTTTCCTGAGGCAAGGGAGAAAAAAGCAAAAAGAAACTATTGGGACTACATCAAAATAAAAGTTTCTGCACAGAGAAGGAAACAATCAACAAAACTGAAAGGAATGGGAAATGATATTTACAAATGACATATCCAATAAAAGGTTAGTGTCAAAATATTTAAAGAACTAATACAACTCAACAGTAAAAAGCCATATAATCCAATTTTAAAAAATAGGTAGAAGACATGAACAGACATTTCTCCAAAAAAGACAGACAGGAGGCCCACAGACACATGAAAATATGCTCAACATTACTCATCATCAAGGAAATGCAAATCAAAACCACAAGGAGATATCACCTCATACCTGTTAGAACAGAATGGCAAAAATTACAAAATGAAGGGTGCCTGAGTGGCTACATTATTAAGCGTCCGCCTTTAGCTCAAGTCCTGATCCCAGGGTCCTGGGATCAAGCCCCGCATTGGGGTCCCAGCTCAGCAGGAAGCCTGCTTCTCCCTTTCCCTCTGCTGTTCCCCTCCTTGTGTTCCCTCTACACTGTGTCTCTGTCAGAAAAATAAATAAAATCTTTTTAAAAAAATTGAAAAATCAAGAATCAACCAAGTGTTGGTGTGGATGTGGAGAAAAAGGAACCGTCTTGCACTGTTGGTAGGAATACAAATTGGAATAGCTACTGGGGAAAACAGTATGCAGGCTCTTCAAGAATTAAGACTACTCTGTGATCCAGGAATCATATTACTGGGCATTTATTCACTCAAGAAACATAAAAACATTAATTAAAAGAGACACATGCACTGCATTGAGTGCAGCATTATTTACAATAGTCCAACTATGGGAGCAGCCCAAGTGTCCACAGATCGATGAATGGATAAAGATGCAACAACATGGATAGAGCTAAAGGGTATAATGCTAAGTGAAATAAGTCAGTCAGAGAAAGACAAAGACCATAGGATTTCACTTATATGTGGAATTTAAGAAACAAAACAAATGAGCAATGGAAAAGAGAGAGAGACAAGCCAAGAAACAGACTCTTTACTATAGAGAATAAACTGATGGTGACCAGAAGGGAGGTATGAATGGTTACTAGAAGGAGGAATGGGGGAATAGGTGTTGGGGATTAAAGAGCACGCTTATGATGAAAAAAAGAAAGAAAATGGGAAATGAAATAGAAAGGGCAAAGAAATAATATTTGAACCAGAAGTCTGATCGATGGTAGATGGTATTAACTTATTTAATATAAAAGTAAAAAGTATTCGATTTCAGTCCATCGACTCACTTTCCAGTGAGGCATTTCTCTTTCATCTATCATAATAGGATTTTTTTACAAAATCAATTTTGACTATAAGCTTTTGGGTCATTTTGAAAGACAGTGTTATTTTAAAGGTGTTTTCCTGAGATTAAAATGATAAAGTCAGGCAACAAATATTGATAAAATAAGCCTTATCCATATGTTTGTCAATAGCAATATTCACCATATATTTCCAGTTATCTCCCTTAGTGGACATGATAGCAATGTCCTTTCTCATCTTTTGAGGAAATGGCATGACCATTTTAGTTGTAGTAGAAAATGAAATATGGTTGGAATTGATACATATCCCTTCTGGGAAGAAACTTCATGAGCTACATTCTGATTGACTGTGTTCTTTTTCCGTAGTGAGGGGTTTTTGGAAGTACAAAGACAAGCTTCCATTAGCCTAAGTCCTTAAGTGACTGTAGTAAGGTAAACCCCTCCACCAATTCTTGATGTACAGTGCATGACCATGACACATATGTGTGCCTTAAAGTCTAAGGCTGCAGCCACGGTTATTTCTGCATAAACAGGAATTTCCTAACAAGAACAATAAACTTTGACTACATTTGTGAAAACACGTTAATTATTTTATAATAATAAAAAATGTCACCCCAACTAAAAGGAGTATAGCAGGGGCATTCCAAAGCCAAGAATCAGTATTTTCACTCTTATAAGATGTTTTCCAGTAATTCTTATTCCCTGAAACTCACTTCAGAAAAGAAATAGTGAAATAACATAAGGACTAAGATGGATTCTATAATGTTTCTATAGCAATATCTGGGCCATACTTAATATTTGATACATGTGGTTAATGGACTCTCTTATCTATTGCTAATGACATTCAAGAATCACAGTTTTGTTTTGTCAATCTGAAGTCATAATCTAATGCACAGAACTGCTTCATAAAACAAATGAGATATAGAAAACCAGGAAACAAACTTCTAGGGACAAAATCCATTAGGAATTCTTTAACATAATAATTCAAGTTCCTGTGCAAGAGTAGTCAGTGATAAGAAAAAAGAGGCAAACAAGCATAGATAAAGCCACAATAAATAGGTTTCCAATTATTTTATTAGCTTCATGAGCTCCCTAAAATAGAAAGAATATGCTTTGGGGATGTAATTCCGTGTATGGATAATACGGATAATATTCATAATTTAATATAATTGATAAAAGATCTCAACCGTAAAAACTAGGGAGTTTAATTAAAAGCAATTTGTATAAAAGGAAGTTCATGTTCAATAGGCAAGAAATTAGAGATAGCATTGCAGAAGCAAGGGGCAACAAATTGTACTAAGGGGAAAAAAAGCCTTTCAGGTGATACAGGAAAGATAAATGCACTCTTGATTCTTGAATAAGATTTGAATGTATTACAATATTCTCAGCATATGAGAAAATTCCAAAAGGAGATAATTTCTAGTGGAATAGAACTGAACTTTAGGTCTTTTGTAAGGACTCAAAGATCTGAATCGTTGACTTGATATAAAGGCAGATCATGTAATTTTCTTCCTCAGTGACATCTTCAGGGCTGACAATGAGACCAGCAGAATAGCATTTTCATTCAGTTGCTATCACAAATAGGAGACACATTCTGGAGACCCACCCTCACAAATAAGAGGACGATTAGTGTAATGAGATATCACTTTGCATCTACCAATTATTTATTTCATTTATGTTATCATTTTTCATGTAAACACTATTTATTGTCTATTTTACTGTCACCCAATTTCCTCTCCTGATCCCCTAAACACACTCACTAATATGCATGATAAAGTAAGCATTGTGAGAACAAAGCCTGCTTTATTTGATATAGTGCTCTGAGGGCCTACAACTATGATTAATTAATTAATCAATATATGTTGAATAAATGAATTTGGTTAAGATTAAAACTGAAAACTGACCAGCATGAAGAAATGTGAGAAAGCATTTACTGTTAGAAATATTGGCATCAGGGGCGCCTGGGTGGCTCTGCCTTCAGCTCAGGTCATGATCCCATGGTCCTAGGATTGAGCCCCGCATCAAGCTGGCATCAAGCCCCGCATCAGGCTCCCTGCTTAGCAGGGAGCCTGCTTCCTCCTCTCTCTCTGCCTGCCTCTGCCTACTTGTGATCTCTGTCTGTCAAATACATAAATAAAATCTTAAAAAAAAAAAAAAAAAGAACTATAGGCAGCAGTTATTCTTCCGGATTAGGTTTATATTCTTGGAGTCATCTGGTTCTACATTCTTGTGCTGAAGTTGGACCTAGCAGTGCTCAAATGCAAACCAGACCTTGAACATTTTATCTTTTACTTAATGTTCCCTAAGCAACTCAATGTGCCCAAATTTGTATATCATGGCAGATTTTTCCCGAATTTTAGGACAATGTACGTGTTGTACCTCACATAAAACTCAGGAAATTTAGAACTGAGTGTTAACCTTTTAGCAACTCTACTGGCAAACAGGAATTGCAAAGAAGCCACCTTTCTCTCCAAGATGTAGCCTCCTGTAAAGTCAGGATCTGTTCTCCCTCTCATCTCCAACTTCTAATATTTCTTATACATATAAGGTCAACATGCATTTGTGTTCACATCTCCGTATAAGGCACCTTAAAGAAACATTGTGGTCTATAGATACAGAACTTATTTTTTCTTTTTTCCTAACAGGAAGTTTAATATTAGCAGTTGAACATTTTAATTTTAATAAAATAAATCATGCAATAGATTTCTTTTTTACTATAAAAATTTACCCAGGACATTTTGTTATCACATTATGAGAGAGAGAGAACGAGACAGAGAGGGAAAAAGGATATAAGAATATATGAAATAGGGGCATCTGGGTGGCACAGTCAGTTAAGTGTCCGACTGTTGGTTTCAGCTCTGGTCATGGTCTCAGGGTTGTGTGATTAAGCCCTGTGACCACTCTGCACTCAGCAAGGAGTCAGCTTGGGTTTCTCTCTGCTTCTCCCTCTGCTCCCCCGCTTGCTTTTGCTCCCTAAAATAAGTAAATTAAAAAATTAAAAAAAAAAAGGAATATATGAAATAATGTTGGCATGTGGTAGGAATTTCATTTTTCTTTGATTCTGTTGATACTGTAATTTTTTTCTAATTAAGATACATTATTTTTATAATAATTTGCAAAAAACAATATGCTGCTTTTCAAACAATTTGAACCTTCTATTGTGTGTTAATTGATGTTTTAATGCTAATTTCTGATCTTTCCAGTTCCTGATGTTGTCTGTATATGCCCCTTTTATTCTCTTAAAAATTTTATGGCCAAAATTGAGACCAAGTGACCACCAGGTAAAAGACTCTGTGCCACTTACTGATGCTTTCATATCATTCATTAATATGTGTTTATTTTAAACTTCATTTTTATTCCTGAAATCTTATTTTATTTTATTTTTTTTATTTTTTTAAAGATTTTATTTATTTATTTGAGAGAGAGACAGTGAGAGAGAGAGCATGAACGAGGAGAAGGTCAGAGGGAGAAGCAGATTCTCCATGCAGCTGGGAGCCTGATGTGGGACTCGATCCCGGGACTCCAGGATCATGACCTGAGCCGAAGGCAGTCGTCCAACCAACTGAGCCACCCAGGCGTCCCCTGAAATCTTATTTTAATTTTTTGTAAGTTTTGGCTGCAAGTAGAGTACTCATTTGCCTTTTAAATCATAATTTTGTTTTGATATCTGTGTAAAAATCCATTTATTCTTTTTTTCCTGAGAGAAGCCCAAAGGCATTTCCAACCTCATGTCTTACCACTCTCTTCCTTTCCCATATCACTAGCCACAATAATTTTTTTACTGCTCTTCAAATTTACAAGACATGTTCCAACATTAGTGCTTGGCACACGTTCTTCCTCTGTCTGGAATGCTTTAGTCACAAATATTCGCATGGTATCTCCCTTATCAGTTTCAGGTCTTTATGTATATGGAACCTTCTTACTGATGCCTTCCTGGACCAGTCTATTTAACATCGCACACCATCTGCTATATTTGACATCCCATCTGATATACTCTATTCCCTTCCCTATTTTTTCTCTTATAACAACTTTCACTATCTAAAATATTCTATAGTTAACATCTATCTTTCTTATTCACTGCCTTCCCTTATTGGAAAATAACTTCCATGAATGCAGAGGTTTTATTGGATTTATTCATTGTTCTATCTCTAGTGTTTATAAAAGTGTCTATAAGCACTGAGTAAAGCGTATTTTAAATGAATGGATGACCTTTATTGTGAAATAAAAAATTGGAATCAGCTGTTATTTAAATATGACAACCAACTGAACTCAGGATGGAGATTTAGAACTTTCATATGCCATTTACTATTTTCATGACTTCTGGAAAATTACCTGTATTTTTCAATTTCTTTAGTTATGGAATTGTTACTTTCCACCAAGAAGTGTAAATAAATTTAACTTAATGCTCAGAAAAAATATTTACTGGTTCAGATGTTAGTTTCTAAATAACAGTCTAAAGGAACCAGAGAGCCTTTGAAAAATGGCTGATTCTATGACTGAGACAGGGAAAGTAAAAAGGAGCCTGGAATAGCTTGTTGTGCTAGAAATTAAGGAGGTGCTCCAAAAATGCCAAGAGTAGACATAGGGGATTCCCACTGGCCAAATCTGGGAGAATTTGACCATTAACATTAATAAAGATAGTAACCCATTGAATAAAATATGAACAAATATGTTTATAGTAAGATTTAAAAAAAAAAAAAAGAAGAAAGGAAGGACAGGAAGAAGAAAAAAAAAAAAACAAACGAAGGAAGAATGAGGTCTTAGTTGCAGTATAATACCAATTAATAACCCTAGAAGGTATCTATTTGGCAATCATCATAGTATAATGTGTTGAGACAGGTATCTTAAATAGAGGTCAGACTTATTGGGTATATGATATTTATTTACCCAGACTCAAACTATCTCTATAATTTACTCATTAGTTACAAAAAGAAAAGAAAATGATTACTTCAGAATGGAGATCACTTAGCCAAATGACTAACATTGATATCACTAATAATGGGACCAAACAACATCACGCACTTCCTAATATGATGTACTAAGAAGGACTTTCTATCCTTTCTTTGATATTCTTGATAAAAATGAATCAAAATTTTCTTATCACGAAGAGACCTCAGACAACCTTAAATTGAGGAATAGTCCGCCAACTAGTTGTTATTTTCAAATATATCAAGTTCATGCAAAACAACAAAAAAGACCACAGAAATGTTACATATGAAAGGAGAATAAGAAACCATAACTAACTTCAATGCATGATCCTAATTTGGATCCTAGATTGAGCGGGCAGGGAAGGAGCCATGGAAGGCATTGTCGGGACAATTGATAACATTTGAATATCGGATTAGGGTTTCCCAGAGGAATGGAACCAGTGGTGTGAGAAAAAGAACCTGAGAACCAGAAGAGCCAGTAATGTAAATTACCCAGTCTGAGAGCCACAGAAGATGAGATGACATGTACTGGTTCAATAGTGGTATAGGGGAAAAAGGAGGGGGGGAAAAAGGAGTGAATCCCTCCTTTTTCCACCTTTTGTTTTATTCAGACCCTGAACAGTTCGGATGATGCTCACCCACATTGAGGAGGGCAATCTATTGTACTGAGAGCTTTGCTTAAAATGAAAATCTCATCTGGAAACACTCTCATAGATACACCCAGTAACAATGTTTAATCTGGGCAGATTATGGCCAATGAAGTTTACACTTAAAATTAACCATTAGAAATACAGAGTGTAAATTAGATAACAGAAATGTGTCAGTGTCAATATCTTACTTTGGTAATTGTAAAAGTTTTAGAAGTAAACAGTAAAATTGTTACATATAAGAGGTACAGTATTTCCAATTTACTGGCAACTGCTCCAGAGAAGAGAATAGAAATAATAAAACAATGAGTCAGTTAATACAGCTGGTATAGAGTAAAGCAGATTCTTTATTTTACTCCTAAATTTTAAAATAAATCCAAATAAAAGTTATAAAAATGCTTATTAAAAATAGCATCTATTATGACTCAATATGTTGCTTTAACATAATCCCTTAAAAAGATGAATTAAGATGTCACTGATTACTCAGAAAATATCCTGTCTCATATGAAATCCAATGATAATTAGAAGATATTGTATGAATTTAGAATTAAAACTCAAGACATTTTCTAGGGTGAGATAATGTTACAAGTATGAAAGGGAACAAAATAAATTGACCTATTTTTGTTTTCAGAATGAATTAAATAGTTAATTTATTTTTAAAAAGGGAAGGGGTGAAGGGGCACAGAGAGAGGGAGAGAGAGAATTTTTAAGCAGGCTCCATATGCAGACCAGAGCCCAATGTGAGCTCATCTCACTACCCTGAGATCATGACCTGAACCGAAATCAAGAGTTGGATGCTAAATCGACTGAGCTACCCAGGTGCCCTTGTTTTTAAAATTTTGATAGATGACAGAAAAATGAGACTAAGTTCCAATTTTATTTTCATCTTCTGCAAAGGAAAACAATTTTCAATTTGTAGAGCTAGAAAGTATGTGGCTAAGGAAAAAAAAAAAATCTCAAGATAGATGACTAAAGAGTACTTAGCTAGATTTAAGGAATTTTGGACTTATGTCATGAGCATTATCTCTTGGTACTGAAAGAAAGGGAAAATGCAGTCTCTGAGAGAATGCATCAGTATTTGATTAACTATGGAAAATAGGAAACAGAGCCAGAAGATGCCCAACTTCTACTTAATTTTCTTTCTTTCTTTAGTTTTTTTTTTTGTTTTTTTTTTTTTTAAGATTTTATTTATTCATTTGACAGAGAGAGATCACAAGTAGGCAGAGAGGCAGACAGGTGGCGGTGGGGAGCAGGTTCCCTGCTGAGCAGAGAACCCTATGCAGGGCTTGATCCCAGGACCCTGAGATCATGACCTGAGCCAAAGGAAGGCAGACACTTAACCACTATGCCACTCAGCTGCCCCATCTACTTAATTTTCTAAAGGTGTTAAAGTGAATGGCAGAATCTGTGGACCATAAGTTTAGTGGCAAAAATTTTTTAACATTCTGGAAAACATTTATGTGGATACTTTTTAATATCTCTGGATAAAGAAATTAAAGAACCACCATAGTTAATCCATCTCTTTTTAGAGGAGTTAGATCAAGGTAAAGCTTAGACCTGGAGTACATTGATCCAACAATACATTCAAATAACTCATTTTGCAGTTGTGGATAAGTGGATATACTAAGGATTGGAAAACCATTGAGTTAGATCTATAACCAGCTTGCAAAATCATTCTCAGAGGGCATTAATGAACAAAGCAACAATGGGGTACCTGGGTGGCTCAGTGGGTTAAAGCCTCTGCCTTCAGCTCAGGTCATGATCCCAAAGTCTTGGGATCAAGCCCTGCTTCAGGCTTTCTGCTCAGCAGGGAGTCCGCTTCCTCCTCTCTCTTTCTGCCTGCTTCTCTGCCTACTTGTGATTTCTGTCTGTCAAATAAATAAATAAAATCTTTAAAAAAAAACAAAAATCAAAAAAAAAAGGAAGCAACATCAATTCACAATGTGCTCTCAAATTGTAGGACTGTAATCAGTTTCTCACTTTTTCCTTGATCTTTTTCTGCTAAGCGATTGTCTGAAGACATTTTGCTTACCTTTTCCAGACTACCAGGTAAATGTAATCAAACAATAGTAACTTTTTTTTTAAGATTTTATTTATTTATTTGATGTAGAGAGAGAGAGAAAGAGCAAGCACGTGCACACAAGAATGGGGCATGGGAGAAAGAAAAGCAGACTCCCCACTGAGCAGAGAGCCCTGTTCAGGCTCAGTCCCAGGATCTTGGGATCATGACCTGAGCCTAAGGCAGACACTTAACCATCTGAGCCATCCAGGTGACCTGAGTATATAAACTTTTGAGTCTTCCCATTTTCTTATAGTGCATTTGTGATTTAGTCAGAATACTCCTTTTTTTAAGTCCAATATTTGCCTTTCTCTCTAGAGGTACTGATTACTGCTGATGGTCACACGCTTGGGCGATAATACAATATATACTGAGCTGTCTCTTCACTGACTGCATAGAATTTAGGTTTCTTTTGTCTCCTAATTTGGTACTCATCATCAGTAGTAAACGTTGCTACTATTACCTCCTTTCATAAGGTTTTATATGCTGTTTTATAAACATTTTATTATTTTCCTGGTACTATTTTAGGAGGGGGTAGAGGAAGACGCATATCTAATTTTTAAAGTAACCTGAAAATTGACCAAATATTTTTTCACATTCAAAATATTGGGGAAAGGGCCTGGTTTAGGGCTGTGATAAGGTAAACAGGAAGGAAATTGCCCTACCATCTTAAAAAGCTAAAAAAAAAATATATATATATATATATATACACACACACACACACATATATATGATGTCCAATATAATTTTATTTATTTTTATTAAAGATTTTTATTTATTTATTTGACAGAGAGATCATAAGTAGGCAGAGAGAGAGGAGGAAGCAGGCTCCCTGCTGAGCAGAGAGCCCAATGTGGGGCTTGATCCCAGGACCCTGAGATCATGACCTGAGCTGAAGGCAGAGGCTTAACCCACTGAGCCACCCAGGCGCCCCCAATATAATTTTATTTTCATTTATATATATATTTATTTATTTATCATATATATGATGTCCAATATAATTTCTATATATATAAATTTAATATATATAATTTATATAAATAATATGTAATATTATATATAATTTAAATATAATAATATATTTATATAAATTTATACATATAAGTAATATATGTATAAATATATATAATCTATATATAAATAATATATTATATATATTATATATATAACCTGAGCAACTTTACCTAATGTCTAATATAATTTATATATATATAAATAAATACATACATATTCATATATAATACATACATATTACATACATATATACATACATATGCATATATATTATAATTACATATATTTATATATAATATTATATAATTACATATATTCATATATATTATACTATAATTACATTAATTACGTAATTACATATAAATTATTCAAAACCAAAACTATGTAACTCAGAGAACATCATGGAGGAAGTTGTATAGAAAACAACAAAGTGATCAAGATAAAGAAGAGTAAAATGAGAATGTTCCTTTAGTACCATTATAAATCCTGTCTTAAATTATATTTGAACAAGGCTAAACTTCCTGATGCAATTATTTTTTTCTGATGTAATTTTTTTTATCCCTTTATCTCTTAGTCCATCCCCAATCAGTAATTGATCTTATTACATGAACTTTGGCAAAGATGTAACCTCTACCTTTGAAGCGATCAATGTTGATTTGTGAGCTATAAAAATTCCCACATAGCATGTTCATATTATAGTAAATATATAAGAACTAAAGGAAGAGAGTTTATTGGCTCTGAATACATTGATTTCAATGTACCCCAAGAATATTGGCTTCTCTAATGATTTCTGTTACATAAGCAATTCCACAACCACTGTAACATCTCTTTAACTGCTCATTCAATTTCAAAATTTTCATTGTTACAAGAAATATTTTGAAATAATAGTCAAGAAAACTTAGGTGTCAACAATTTTAATGTAACAGTGACTAATTACAAAAGTTACGATAAGCAGAAATTTCACTAAAGACAACACTATAACAAATATCTTGATTAGTTTGAAATACATTTTCTAGAATGCAAAGCTTTTACCAATTTATTCATTATTCACTGCTATATATATATTTAATTAATCTCAACAATTAGTCCTCAATAAACTGAATTTTCTAAACCTTTTGAGCAAGCAATTATTTTAAATGTCTTACAGATTTGTTCAAAAACAGTATTAAATATAGATAGGACATCAAAAATGCAATACTATAGTATTTAACTTAATTATTCATCAATAATTCATTTAAAATTAAGCTTCATGAATGCTTTTATGAAAGACAGCTTTTAATACTGAATAATTTAAATTATATTTAAATTTTACATTCTCATTACATATAGAGGTTTTAGACAGATAATTTATCAACGAATTTGGTAGAACTTAATTGGGGGAAACATAAGATGATAGAGAAACCATTGATCTGGGAATTAAGAGACCAAAATTCTGTTTTGGGATCCACTAGTATTACTAGTACATGACATTAGAAAATCAATTTCTCTTTACTTAAAGTTTTAAATACTGAATTAAAAATTTCACATACCATGCAGTTGTCCAACCATTCCATCTCCCATGCATATGGTTTTATATCCATAATACAGTTTTTCTATGATTGAAGCCAGTATCAGTCTTAAAATTGTTTTTAAGGGGGCGCCTGGATGGCTCAGTGGCTTAAAGCCTCTGCCTTCGGCTCAGGTCATTATCCCAGGGTCCTGGGGTATCGGGCTCTCTGCTCAGCAGGGAGCCTGCTTCCCTTCCTCTCTGCCTATTTGTGATCTCTGTCTGTCAAGTAAATAAATAAAATCTTTAAAAAAATTATATTGTACACCTGAAACTAATATAACATTTAAAAAAATTGTTTTTAAGATAGTACTTCATATAAACTCTAGCAATGAGGTAGATTTGTTATTTGAAGGAAACAAAGTAATTTCACCTCAAGTAGAGTATTTCCAAGATCACTTCTAATTCTAAAATTCCACATTCTCTAGTTTTCAAATTTTTAGTTGTAAAAAAAAAGAAAATCTAAAACAACAGTTTTACTTATTGTATTTATTGGGCAGGACCTTGAGCTGATCTGACTGAAGCACAGAAGTGACTTCGTAACCTCAAAGGCCTTGCACTATTCTGATAATACTTTAGGAAATTGTACTTCATAGGATGTTAATTATTTTTCCTTTTAATGGACTAGCCATAAAAAGCTAAGAGCCTTTTGCAATCCTCAATTTAAATGACACTGCTTAAAGGGTAGATTTGAAAGCTTATTAGATATTAATAATCAGATTAAATTTCATATAAATGTAGAGATGATCCTGTGCTTTCCATTTAGTGTAACATCTTTAATAAAGAGTTAAAGCTATGTGCTGTTGTAAGTAAGCCTCTTTGAGCTGAAAACAATCTTAAAAATAGAAATATTTAATAAAATGTATTATGTGTAATAGAATAAAATAGCTACATTATTTCTAAATACTGTGATTATTTACTGAGTCTGTGCTTTGTCTTTGCGTTTCAAACTCTTTGGATACTAGTACAGAGCTATTCTAGGAAGAGCTCTGGGCATGTGTGGTCAAAGCATTAAAAATCCAGGTGAACCCTTTAAATTATGTATTTAAACCTTTTAAAAAGGATCAAGATTTTATAAGATTAATGAAATTTTTAAAATCAAGAATAAGGAATAGAAAAATTTGCTATGGTTTGAGTATCACATTTATTTCCAAGCTTTCTTAACAAATATGAATAAAATAAATATAAAATTGTTCCTCTTTTTATAAGAAAAGAGGAACAATACTGATTATTTAGGGTAAAATAACAAATGACATTAAATTATTCCTGGAATATTTGAAATGCCCTCTACCTCCCTCTTATACTATATCTTAAAAACATAGTGAAAACTACTCTTGAGCCAATTAAATACAAGTAAATAGAAATTAAGAAATTTTTAAATATCAGAAGAAACTATATCAAAATATTAACTATGATTATTTCTCAGTCATATAATTATGGTGTATTCATTTTATTCTATGTGTTATATTTATAATCAGAAAAGGAATAATACATTTTAATCCAAACATGAAGAGCTAGCTTGGTCATAATTTGAAAAACACTAACACAATCTTTTTTTTTTAAGTAATACAGTAATGGGAGGAAGTGAATTAAAATTAAAATGAGTCATTGCTTCTTGAGTTTATAATAAGAAATATAAATTATTATGAAGATGTATTTAAAATATTTTTCATTTAGGTAACTTTGATTCGCTATTGATGTGACTCACGGAGGAAAAAAGTGTAAATAGGAGCAACAACAGAAAAATGACAAATTTGTGAGCCTGGTATCCACTTTGATCTCAGTTAATATGTAATCTGTTGTTAACTCAGAACATACTCATTGAACATTATTAATTGTCAGGCATTGTCTTAGGTATAAGAATTCAAAAATTATAATCAGGGGCCCCTGGTTGGCTCAGTGGGTTAAAGCCTCTGCCTTCAGCTCAGGTCATGATCCCAGGGTCTTGGGATCCAGCCCCACATGGGGCTCTCTGCTCAGCAGGGAGCCTGCTTCCCCCTGTCCCTCTGTCTCTGCCTGCCTCTCTGCCCACTTGTGATCTGTCTGTCAAATAAATAAAATCTTCAAAAAAGAATTATAATCAGATATCTTATCTTAAATTCACAATAGTTAAAAAAACAGTTAACTTCACAAATTCACACAGTTGAGTTCTACCGGAAGTGATTTCAGAGCCAAGAATGGAGAATAGATGACAAATTCTACTCACGACTTCCTTTCCATCTATATCCTCCGTAACTCCTCATCACACCATTCAGATCCTATTGCTACTTCCCAAGGAAGCTTTGCCTCTTCTATTAGAATGCCTTTTTGCTCCCTTCTTCAAAATTCAGTCCCATCACTCTTTCACATTCTTTAAATCCCATTTCCAATGCCACTTACTTAATGACATATTCTGTAGACTTTATCTCCTTCCAGGCCACTTCTCCCCTTCCCTACCATCACTCATGTCCACTTTTCTAAGTTGCCAATTCATTTCATCCATATCTCACTTGGGGTTCTTAATGACTTACACTGTTTTTTTTTTTTTTGTTGTTGTTGTTGTTTGGTTTGTTTTGAGTTCTTATTTACATAAATTACTTCCTCAGTGTGGATATCATGAAAACATCCTACTCAGATCATGTCCTGTAGAGAACATATATGACTGATAGCTCCAACTGCTGTCTACTGGATTTATCATCACGTTCCTCCAAACACTATGTTTCCCACGGTTTGCTTCCAAATATTGACTGAGCATGGCTTGAGGAATGCTAGAGGTCCATTTTTGCAAGGGGAAGAACAGCTCTGATGGGAAACTTTAGCTTGAGAATGACACCCTGCCCTCATGAAAACTTTCTTCAGACTGCGATTCTTCCTACCAATTTTCTTTCGCCTCCCCCTTTTCACAGTTGTCAACACTGCAGTGTGGTGTGAAAGCTTTTCCTTCCATCTTCTGTCCTTTGCTTTTCATGGGCCTGTCTCCAAATACACTTCTTACAAGTGTAGTTCTGTCTCATCCTGGCACGCACGCACACACACACACAGCCCCCAAAGAAAAGAAAACAAACAAAAAATCCCAAACAACAACTTAAAAACAAGGACAAAACAGAGCATAATTGCTCCTTTTTTTTTTTTTTTTTTTTTTTTTTACTTTTAACGTGGGATTTGAGAAAGACAGGTCTGCGTTTTACTTCTGACTCTAAACGTACTGCATGATCTTGGGCCAGTTATTCTCCTAGAGCCCAGGTTTTCACAAGTGCGGACGTAATAGACGTAATAGGGATATCACTATTCCAAACTAACGAGGCTGTGCTGAGCTCCAAAACCAGACTGCTCCTGAAGTGACTCCTAGTGGCCTGAAGAACTGGAAGTAGTAAGTGAAGTAATGTCTCCATTGCTCTTGTAAACTCTGGAAGAAGAAATAAAGATGCTGAAGTTGTCATGCTGGATGCAAATGCTGTATGATAGCAGAAGACTCGCCAAAGTATTATGTACCATGGAAGGGCCCGGAGGACACCCCCTTCACCTAGGCCCCTGGGAATACTCTGGTGAGGGGAATCAGTATCACAAAAAACTGATTGGTGAGTTTCTAGTGTCTGCCCTGCCCTTGTGACAGCAGGAGAGGTGGCTCATTAATATGTAATAGGAACGTGAGACCCTGCGTAATAGAGATCAGATGACAGTGCTTAACAATCAGAAGCCAAAACACCTCAGTTACCAGTGGTGTTAGGGAGACAAACCATAAGTGACTCTTAATCTCACAAAACAAACTGAGGGTTGCTGGAGGGAGGGGGGTTGGGAGAAGGGGGTGGGATTATGGACATTGGGGAGGGTGTGTGCTTTGGTGAGTGTTGTGAAGTGTGTAAACCTGGTGATTCACAGACCTGTACCCCTGGGGATAAAAATATATGTTTATAAAAAATAAAAAATTTATAAAAAAAAAAAAAAAAAAGAAAGAAAGGAAGCTGAGGGAGCTTGATCTGCAGGGAACTGTGGAAATGATTAAGAGGGCATATTCTTCCTAGAGACAAAATGTATATGCAAGTCTTACATTTCATCTGTGGAATGGCTTATTTAAATGTGAACTTTTTTTTTTTTTTAAGATTTTATTTATTTATTTCACAGACAGAAATCACAAGTAGGCAGAGAGGCAGGCAGAGAGAGAGGAGGAAGCAGGCTCCCCGCTGAGCAGAGAGCCCGATGCGGGGCTCAATCCCAGGACCCTGAGATCATGACCTGAGCCGAAAGCAGTGGCTTAACCCACTGAGCCACCCAGGCGCCCTATATGTGAACTTCTGAGCTAAGTGCTACCCAGATAGGTGGTGAAGTAGTTTTTCTGAGTGTGTCTGTGAGAGTGGTTCCAGAATAGATTAGCATTTGAAATGGTGAATTGAATACAGCAGATGACCCTCTTCAGTGTGGGAGAATATCATTCATTCTTTGGAGGTTTGGAGTAGAACAAGAAGAGGAAGAAGAGTGAATTTGCTCTCTCTCTCTCACTCTGCTGGATCTGAGACATCCATTTTCTCCTGCCCTCAGATTTTGGGGCTCCTGAGACATCCATTTTCTCCTGCCCTCAGATTTTGGGGCTCCTAATTATGGGCGTTTTTTTTTTTTTTTTTTTAAGATTTTATTTATTTACTTGACAGAGAGAGAGACCACAAGTAGACAGAGAGGCAGGCAGAGAGAGGAGGGGGAAGCCGACTCCCTGCTGAGCAGAGAGCCCGATGTAGGGCTCAATCCCAGGACCCCAGGATCATGACCTGAGCTGAAGGCAGAGGCTTTAACCCACTGAGCCACCCAGGAGCCCCAATTCCAGGCATTTGAGCTCAGATCAGAACTTACATGATCAGCTCCCTTAAACTCAGGCCTTTGGACTGGGACTGAATTACACCATCCACTTCTCTGGTGCCTCAGCTGGTAGATGATAAATCATGGTACTTTCCAGTCTATAACCACATGAGGCAATTACTATAAGAAATCTCCTCTTAGCTATATCTACATCAGTCCCTCTATCTATCCATTTTATTGGTATTTTTTTCTGGAGAATTCTAACATAGTCTACATGCAGAAAAAGGGAAGAATGATGAAGCAAGATGCTTTGAGCCTGTTAATTCCAGTACAGAGTTGTCTCTTTGGACAATTTTTCAATCTCAG
Organism: Mustela lutreola; assembly: GCF_030435805.1. Taxonomy (NCBI): domain Eukaryota; kingdom Metazoa; phylum Chordata; class Mammalia; order Carnivora; family Mustelidae; genus Mustela; species Mustela lutreola. The sequence continues at coordinate 252,807,112 of NC_081290.1, read as the reverse complement.
ATCCAGTGACTGGAAAGGATAGGTACCAACTCTAGCCCAAGACCAACTGCAGTGATGGACACTACATGTGTCCCCATTACCCTTTGCCCCCTCTTTTCTAAGTTTTCTCCTCAGAAAAATATGCCAGTAGGAACTACTAAGAGCTACTACTACTCCTTCTACTACTACTACTACTACTACTACTACTACTACTAATACTAATACTGCTAGTGCGAGCTCCAATCTAGGAGCTACTTGCTGGACTGCATGGAGAAGATGGAGTATTTGGTGGTTATGACAATATTTGAGCCAGGTCTACTGTGAGGTGCATCACTGGCGGATAACTCTAGATTTCCTTTTAAATTCAGAATGACATTGGTGCCAAGATCATTCTTGCTGTGGGCTCTTCCTCAGTGACTTAACATGGTGGAGGTACGAATTCTGGGCCATCCCTGCAAGATGTAGGATTCCTCTCACATGCAACTTCAACTCATGGAACTCTTCATTTGCCTGATCAAACTTAATTACAACTGGCTGCAGTCTGAGACTCCTGTCACCTGATCTTCCTTACTTCCCTGGCTTTTCCAAAAATGTCAGACCTATATACTGATCTGAAAGTTCTCCTGCCTTTTCATGCATTCCCCTTTTTATCCCTCAGAAGAATTTTCCCCATAAATCTTTTACACTTATATTTCTGCCTTGATTTCTCTTTATCAAAGAACTGAAACTAATTAGCATAATTTAATAGATGATAAGACCATCTTAGAATAGGAAGTGTGTCTTATCCTTCTTTAATTTGAACTCCATACCATGTACAAAGTGGGTTTTTTTTTCCTTAAATATTTTATTTATTTATTTGACAGAGAGAGAGCAAGCAAGAGAGGGAACACAAGTAGGGGGAGTGGGAGAGGGAGCCTGATGTGGGGTTTGATCTCAGGACACTGGCATCATGACCTGAGCCGTGAAGGCAGATGTCCAATGACTGAGCCACCCAGGCACCTTCAAAGTAGATGTTTAGTAATTGCATATAGGTTTTTGGGAGAAGCATGGGTACATGAAATATTGAAAAACCTATAATTTTGTGTAATTACCTTTGTTTTTACTACTATATATAGTTGTGATGTGACACAACAGAGCAGCAAATACAAAGGTAAAAGGTGAAGAAATGAATTAAACATCTATAGTTCTGCAATTTAAACTCATTCAGGAAGCTAAGAGACATTCGGAAATTACTGTTTTAAGTGTGGTATGCGGTTTAAAAGATAATCAGTACTATTTAAGCAGAATATAAAAGTCAATAATTGTTTTTCTTATGCTGGGGGAAAATTAGTTTATTTAGAGATGTGAGACATTGTGCAGTTATTTTAATGGAGCCTAACAGGATGTCGGTATCACAAATGAACATCTGAGAAGATCTCTACCTGTGGTGTTGTGAATTGATTAGTTAGTGTTTCTTCTACCTGAAGAGTTTTGAAAATGAGGGGACGAAAATCACTTATTAGTGAAATGACATGCTCAGCAGCTTTTCTTTAAAAATTATCCTGGCACAGCTACAGGTTACTGTCAGGCAGAATGTGAAAAGTTGTCTTTGGCAATTAAGAAGTATTTATTAACTTTTGGTGACCCTTGTATGCATAATCATAATGACATAAGTATCAATTAACTGTGCCACAAATTTAATTGTGTTATTGTGCAACAGTGTAACAGTGCAGTGCAACACTGTATATTCATGTAAATATCCATGTAAAACTTTATTTTTTAAATTATTGTTATCAGGCTATTGTTCAAGCAGGTGTTAGAGAGATTTTTATTTGTTTTCTTTTTTTAATGGTATGCTAATTAGACCTGGGTATTATTATTTACTAGAAACATAAGGCTTAATTCTTTTTTTTTTTTTTTTAAGATTTTATTTATTTATTTGACAGGCAGAGATTACAAGTAGACTGAGAGGCAGGCAGAGAGCTAGAAGGAGGAAGCAGGCTCCCTGCTGAGCTGAGAGCCCGATGCGGGGCTAGATCCCAGGACCCTGGGATCATGACCTGAGCTGAAGGCAGAGGCTTTAACCCACTGAGCCACCCAGGCGCCCCAATTCTTTTTTTTTTTTTTTTTTAAGATTTTGTTTATTTGACAGACAGAGATCACAAATAAGCAGGGAGGCAGGCAGAGAGAGAGGAAGGAAACCAGGCTCCCCGCTGAGCAGAGAAGCAGAGAATCCAATGCGGGGCTTGATCGCAGGACCCTGGGATCATGACTGGGCCGAAGTCAGAGGACTTAACCCCCTGAGCCACCCAGGCGCCCCCCACATTTTTTTTTTCTTTAACTGGCATTTAAGAGATTGATTAATTGATTTTTGTGGTCTGAACGTTTAACATGAGTTCTACCCTCTTTACAAAATTTTAAGTGCACAATAGAGTACTGGTAACTAGAGACACCATGTTGTAGAACAGATCTCAAGAACTTACTTATTTTGCATATATGAAACTTTTTACTCATTAAACAACTCCCCATTTCTACTTCCTGTTTTCTGCTTCTGAGTTGTACAATTTTTAGATACCTCGTGTAAGTAGCATCATGTGGTATTTTTTTCTTCTGTGCCTGGCTTCTTTCACTGGGCATGTTTTTTAGGTTCATCCATGTTGTCACAAATGGCAGGATTTTCTTTTTTTTTTTAAGGCTGAATGATGTTCCATTGATGGACATTTAAGTAGTTTCCATATTTCAGCTATTGTTAATAATGCTGCCATGAACAGAAGAATGACAATATCTCTTCAAGATTCTAGATTTAAATTCTTCTGGATATATGCCCCAATGTGGGATTGCTAAATCATATAGACTTTTTTTTTTTTTTTTCCTGGAACTTCTATACTGTTTTCCATAGCAACTGCACCATTTTATATTTCCACCAACAGTGTATAAGTGTTTTTCAATTTCTCCACATTCTCACAAATGCTTGTTACATTTTTTTCTTTTCTATCCTTGTGTCTTTTCTTTTTTTCTTCCTTTTTTCCTTCTTTCCTTCCTTCCTTCCTCCCTTCCTTTCCTTCTCTCTTTTCTTTTCCTTTCCTTTTCTTTTTATTTCCTTTCCTTTTTCTTTTTCTCTTTCTCTTTTCTTTTTTATAATAGTCATCCTAACAGGTATGCGTTGACATGGTGGTTTTGAAGAATAATACTTCCTGACTTCAAAATTTATTACAAAGCTACATAGCACTATGGAACTGGCATAGAAACTGACATATTGACCAATGGAACAGAATAGAGAGCACAATAATAAACTCACATATGTATGGTCAACTGATCTTCAATAAGTGTGGAGGATAGTCTTTTGTAAATAGTGTTGGGAAAACTGGATATTGTAAGAATGAAACTAGCTCTTAGTTTACACCATGCCCCCAAATCAACTGAAAATATCTTAAGGACAAATCTTTTTTAAAGGTTGATTTATTTGAGAGAGAGAGAGTGTGAGCATGAGTAGGGAGGGGCAGAAGGAGAGGAGGAGAGAGAGGGACTTTATGCTGAGCACAGAGCCCCATCCCAGACCTTGAGATTCTGATTTTAATTTTGAGCCAAAATCAAGAGTCTGACAGTGAGCTGACTGAGCCACTCAGGCACCCCTAAAGACTTAAATATTGAGACTCCAAACTAAGAAATTCCTAGAGGCAAATACAGGTAGAAGACTACACGACATTGATCTTCGCAATGCTTTCTTAGATATGACACTGGAAGCATAAGCAGCAGAAATGAAAATAGATGATTGAGACTACATCAAACTAAAAAATTCTGTACAGCCAAGGAAACCAATCAACAGGCAACCTACAGAATGGGAGAAAATATTTGTAAACCGTATACCTAGTAAGAGTTTAATTTCCAAAATATGTAAGAAACTTCTACACCTCAGTAGCCAAAGCAAACAAATGCAGCAACAACAAAAATCCCAAATAATTAGTTTAATTCTAAATAGATTAGACTTTGCTTCTGCCACATAGTTTCATATATGATCATTTTTAAATAGGCACTCCCCAAATGTCTTTGCTATTGGAAGAGTAATTTGTGTGGGTTGAAAATAAAAGTAGCATGGGGTATTAAACAAGTTTTTATTTAAAGTCAACTTGATTCTGATATAACTTATATATAATAAATTGTATCATTTGAAATTACACAATATGATAACTTTGGACAGCTGGATGTAACTATGAAACTATCACCACAACCAAGATACAGAGAAATACAGAAGATTCTTTATTTCACTCTCTTCTACTCTCTTCTTTTATCTTCTTCTATCTTCTTCTCCACTATCTATCTTCCAGGCAACTAGTGATCTTCGTTTTGTCACCATATTTTGCTTTTCATTGGTAAGGATTTTATGTAAGTGGGATCACACAGTATATATTCTTTTGGATCTGGCTTCTTTAACCTGCAGGGTAACTTCAAAGTTTGTCTATATTGCCATTTGTATCAGTATTCTGTTCCTTTCTATTGCTGAGTAGTATTCAGTTACATACATATATCAAGTTGTGCGCCCCATGTTTCTGCCTTTTGACTCAGGTCATGATCCCAGGGTCCTGGGATTGATCCCCACATCAGGCTCCCTGCCCAGTGGGGAGCCTGCTTCTCCCTCTCCTGCTCCCCCTGCTTGTGTTCATGCTCTCTCACTCTCTCTCAAATAAATACATAAAATCCTAAAAATAAATAAATAGATAAATAAATAAATAATGAAATTTTATTAATTTTATCTTAAAATCATTTGTTGCTGGTATAAAATTTTTAAAAATCTTGACCAAGCATTTGGGAAATTTGCTAACTTTTCTTACAAGTTTTAGTAATTATTCATATATATATATATATATATATATATCTGTGTGTGAGTGTGTATATATATATATATAATGTTCTACAAAATATTCATAGTATTTTCAAATAGATTTAGTTTTACTTAGTAAAACTAGTTTTACTAGTTTTCCCTCATGTATTACATATATGTATATATCTACAGACATATATGTGTGTGTATATATATATATTTTTTTTCTTTGCTGTGTCTCTTTGCACTGACTAGAACTTCTAGCACATGATTAAATAGAAAGCATGATATTAGGCATCTTTCCCTTGTTCCTGTTATTAGGAGAGAATCATTCAACATTTTCTTATTAGGTATGTTGGAATAGTAGAGGGAAGTGTTCTTCAGGGAAAGAGATTGATATGTAAAGAGGTGCGGAGACAAAAGAGAGTATAATAGGCTGGTGAATCTTCAAGCTGTTTAATAAAGTAAGACCAGAGAGTGTCAGGTAGAACAGGGAGAAGTGAGGTGAGAAGCAGGCCCAGACACCTGGGGGTTGCTTCAGCATCTGCTCCCCATCCATGCTCTATACCCGTTTATTTGAACTGTCTATATTTTTAGTTCCCATCTTAATTGATGATTACATATTATTTCAGTTGCTGAATTAACATAGAGTTCAATAGTCCCTACAATTTTTCTCTGTTGCTGCGCCTTTTCTTCACATATGATTATTTCTTTTCTATATTTTAGTGCTAAAGTGTAAGTCTGGCTCTCTTCTGTTTGTTTCCAAGCTGCAGTTGGAGTCTGTGGTTAAAAAAAGAAAAAAAATATATATAAAAGAAAGCTTTTTTTTTTTTTTTCCCTTCAAACAAATTTCATGATCTTTATATGTTGGTTGGTTTTCTAGGCCCACTTTTTACTGGGATCTTGTTAGGCAAATCCTCAACTGAGCCGCACGTATATTAGAATGAGATCCCATAATATAGACAGGATCAGAGGAATTAAGCAACCTAAAAGTGTCTGAGATACACACTAGAAGGGAAACCATTCTCTGCCTTAACTGGGCAGAGCCATGACTATGGCTATAAATAATTGAAGAAACTGAACTTAGATCTGTCAGCTATCATAGTCATTAAAGGCATGGCATAGACTTTGAAATAATTTCCACCTGGATTTAAATCCTACCTCCTCCACTTATTACCTCATGATTTTGAGAATTTTGCCTAAGCTGTCTAAAGCTTTTTTTTTTTTCTTTTTTTTTCCAGCTGCATATGGCAAGTGTAAATAACACTGAATACCTTGTAGAGTTCCTATGAGGATAAAGGGCTAATTCGTAGAAAGTTCTCATAAGTGATTCTGTCACTGACTGGTACATCCTGTTGGCCCCCATGGTTTCTGTTCGGGTCACCTAACTTCCATTTTGTCTCTTTACTGGAGGGCTTTATCTGGCCACTTGAGCCTGCTTTGCTCATAAATACACCAGATTATAAGACCTGAAGAATTATTCCTCGAGAGCAGCTACTAATCTCAATGGCTGGCAGAAGCAGGTTGATGAACATTTCAGCTTTTTCCCTGATAGAGTGAAATAACTCTAAGACGTGTGTTCTGGATGGTTCCCAGAGTTTCCAGGGGGATTGAGTTCTAGTCAAATACAGTAGCAACTTGTTTGATAACTTCCTCCTGATTTTCTGCCCTTCCTTGTTTCGTCAGTTAGGGTTTGATTAAAAAGACGGGACCACCATGAAAGATATGAAATAAGGTATTTATTTGACAGATTAGAGTTTATACAGTTGTAAGAGATAGTCAAAAAGCCTGTGAAAGGCTACTGCCTCTGCAATGTGTGGGGGACTGGAAGTTGTTCCAGGTTGTTTCCATGCTTAGGAGTCAGGAAAAAAAGCATGCATCTGCGTCCATGAAGACAGACAAGAGAGACGTTTGTCTCTCAGCCTCTGACTGTAGGAGCTCAGGTGATGTGTAGAAAAGGCTGAAACTGTTTGCCACACAACTGCTCATGTGCTGTCAGGGACTCAATAAGCCTAGAGGCGGGATATTGTGGGACAGGAAGGAGCTGCAGCTCTGGCCTCCAGCAAATCAGTGAAAGGTGGGGGAGCCACAGAAAGCCCAGGCACTCTCCCCGGACCACCCAAGCATAGCAGCTGCTGCTTCGAGTCTGCCTTGCCAGCCTTGTGCACATTTACCTTGTAGCCAGCTTCCACCTAAAACTATATAGGTAAGATGACTGTAAAAAGCATAGTTGATGTGGTACAGAATCACCACATTTTGTTCTCCCCAACTCATGTTTCCTTTATTGTTAAACTAAACTATTGGACTTGAACTCTTATCTTGAGTCAAGGGTTTGGATGGAACCCAGTTTAAGACTTTGCTTAACACAGCATATAGTAAGAATAAAAAAGTCTTATTATTTGTAGTCCTAGTCAAACCAGTCTTCCCTGATTATTGTTAAAATAAATGTGTGGTCATTCCATCTTCCAAATCCCACTTATCTGGAACTACAATTATTTGAACATTTGAGTCTTTATTATATACATACATATGCACGAAATATCTATTTGTATATCCATGTATCTATCTGTCATAGTTAGACTTTTAGGATCCTACACATTGAGAACATGATTCGGGAGGTGCTCTGAGGCATAGACACATCTACATGCTAAATAAATATCCCCAGTGGTTCTGTAAGAGAAGGTGGTCCACGGAGCACATGTTGAGAATATCTGATCTAGAATATGCATAATGTCTTGTATAGGTCTTTTAATTTTCATTATATACAATGCTCTAAGTGATTTACATTTCCAGTTTTAGATGAGATACAATCTTATTTGTTTTTACCCAATTCAAATGATGAGAAAGATCTGGAAATAATGAAAACAGGAAAGAAAGTGCTTACCATTGTTCCTGCCAAGAAACACTAGATTGAATTATCTCATAGGACAGGCAAATGTCAGTCAGTTAAATGGCTACCTTTGGCTCAGGTCATGATCCCAGGGTCCTGGAATTGAGTCCTGCATTGAGCTCCCTGCTCAGCTGGAAGCCTGCTTTTCCCTCTTCTACTCCACTGCTTGTGCTCTCTCTCTCTTTCTGGCAAATGTATAAATAAAATCTTAAAAAATAATAAAATAAAAACTCTCACATGAAATTATATTTACAGAGAGGCTCATTATTTAACAGGAAAATATTTGAAACATTTTAGCCAAATATGCAAAATATACACAAAATATAAATATAGCAACTATTTTTAACTCTGCTGTTGAGAATTTTTGAACCATCTTCACAATGTATAATATTAATTTAATTATAGTTGACACACATTGTTACATTAGTTTCAGGTGTACACATAGTGATTCAACATCTCTATACATTACACTGTGCTCACCAGAAGTGTAGCTACCATCTGTCCCCATGTGACGCTACTAAAGTATGGTCATACTCCCTGTACTTCACCTTTATTCCTGTTACTTACTCATTCCATAACAGGAAGCCCATATTTCCCACCACCCTTCACCCATTTTGCCCATTTCTCCAACCCCCTTCCCTCTGGCAACCATCGTTTGTTCTCTGTATTTATAGGTTTGATATGTTGAGAAATATTTTAATTGCCTGGCACTGACACTGCTGTTGGCAGGTTTAAAAAAGGAACCAATAGAGTTCTGCGAGTTTTGGCAGGATTTCCCTTTCTCCCTACCACTATTATGCAAATGGCCATCACAATCTGTCTAAGAGACCAGTTTCAGGAAGGAGGCTAAAATTAGAATAATTGTTGACCTCTTGCAAGAGAGTTTCAGGGTGAATTCATTCTTCCTTATTTCTGCACTAACCTCAGTAGCTATGGAAAATTCAGTACTCATAGTTTATGCTTCATTCATCTCTGTAAATTCTTTCTCTAATCCCATCTTCTGATGCCCCAAACCTTTCCTCTCTGACCCCTGGAAAACATAATATGGCTTCAGCAAAATTAACACTTTTCTAATGTTTGACTTAAATGTCTCAACTTTCTCACTCTAACAGAAATCTGATTGTCCTCTGGGAACACTATATCACATACTAGTACAATTTTAGAGTCTCATTCCAAGGAATGTGTCATCTAGATCCTTATCTAACATTTGCCTATCACTATTATTCTCTCCTCCTTAACATCTACATTTGAAGCTTATTTCATTAGATACTCCCCTGCTACCCCCACTCACCTTGTTCCTGGATACTTTGCGTGACATTCTCCTTCAATTCCCAGTAATTCCCTTTTCATCTCTCTCTCTCTTTCATTCTCTGGCCTCTCACATTTTTAGTTTTCCATCTCCTGGAATCTTCTCAATCCTCTCTCCTAACACTGTTTTAACCTTATTTTTATTTTCCAGTAATTTCATACCTTCCAAAATCATAAAGCATCTCATTTTCCAAGGACTGTTTAATGTCCTACCATTTTACTCTCTCAAATAGCCCAACTTAAAATACCTACTTTAAATAGCCCCACTGGCACATTTTATCTATTGAGCCACCACTGCCTATCATCTACCTCATACTCTTATGTCACTCCTTTCCTGCTTCAGACTCAGTAACTTATTTGCTTATTGTCCTAACTCCCTTGCCTCTCTCTCTGTCTGAAAACTCACCTAAATGCACTTCCAAACTAGGTTCAATACTAATACCTCTCTACTCTTTTCCCATAAGTATAGAGAAATACACTAGTGCACTAATTTGTCTCAATTTAAATTTATGACCATATGAGTCCTCTGTGGATTTCATTAGTTCCACTACATTTAAGCTGGTAAGTTTACCCTCTCCATCTCCTGACATTTATTTCCATCTTTCCTCCTCGAATTTCCTACACGCCTTCTCCCCAGTTCTCATTCTTTCAGAGAATAGTGTAATCAGAAATGAATTTTCCCACACATCCAACACCAAATCTACCAAGCTGCTTTAATTTGTGCCCTTATATTCTGCTTTATTGTTGATGTTGGATGGATATACTTTCCATGAATATAAAAATATCCCTTCACTGTACATTTTTTTTTCCTAGTCTTCTTGCCTATCCAAGGACTTTGTGTTAAGAGTTATTCTCCTCGGGGTGCCTGGGTGGCTCAGTGGGTTAAGCCTCTGCCCTCCGCTCAAGTCATGATCTCAGGGTCCTGGGATGGGGCCCCACATCGGGGGTCTCTGCTCAACAGGGAGCCTGCTTCCTCTACCCCCTGCCTATCTCTCTGCCTGCTTGTCATCTCTCTTTCTCTCTGAAATAAATAAATAAAATCTTCAAAAAAATATTCTCTTCTTTTTGTAATCATTGATTTTTTCTTCTGTACTTACTCATTCATCACCATCACTATACACGAACAGTATAAGTTTACAAACCCCTTCCCCTAATCTATATTGCTGCCTAGCTACCACCTTCGCCATCTGTTCTTCTTTCTAACTCTGAACAGTTGTCTGTATTTGTGATCTCTACTTGCTTTTCTATTCATTCTTTTTTTTTATATTTCTTTTTTTTTTTTTAAGATTATTTATTTATTTATTTGACAGAGATCACAAGTAGGCAGAGAGGCAGGCAGAGAGAGAGAGAGAGAGAGAGAGAGGAGGAAGCAGGCTCCCTGTTGAGCAGAGAGCCCGATGTGGGACTCGATCCCAGGACCCTGAGATCATGACCTGAGCCGAAGGCAGCTGCTTAACCCACTGAGCCACCCAGGCACTCTTTTCTATTCATTCTTGAACCCATTCCACTTTATTAAAACTGGTAGATTATTTGTTAAGTGTTCTTATCACATAATAATAATTAATAATAATAATAATAATACTGATAATAAAGAACATAGAAGGAAATTTGGTGATGATGGCTATGTTTATGGCATAGATTGTGGTGATTATTTCATGGATGTATGCTTCAAATTCATTAAGTCATATACATTAATTTATAGCATTTGAATATTAATCATATTTCAGTAAAGTGGGTTAAAAAATTAATCAGTTGATAAAAATGCTGTTATCGAGATCAGCAGTGTTTACCCCCAAAACATTGGAGTTGAGTTTTTTTTCTTTTTTCCTTGCATTTGCCACATTTTATTCATCAACAAGTGATGTTGGAAAATTACACTGACTTTTCTAAATCCACCCTAATCCAAACTACATCATCTGTTACCTGGATTACTGCTATGGCTTCCGAAGGGTCTCTGTACTTCCAAAGGTCACACCCTCTTATGTCTGTTACACAACAAGCACTAGGATTGTGTTCAAATGATGTCAAGTTGTGTTACTCCTCCTCTTAAAACCTTCCAGTAGTTTCCTGTCTCACACAGAATAGAGTTTAACTCTAACAATACTACATCCATATATTACCAGTCCCCTCTGCTAGTTGTCTCACATAATTTACTGGTCACTTGATTCCTCCATTCCCACCCCCTCAGCCTCCAAGCTCCTCCTTGACCAAAACAAGGAAACTCTGCTCACAAGAGCTCTGTACTTACCATTTACTTTACCTGGAGGCCTCTTTCCAAGGTATTAAAATCACTCTCTTTAGGTAGAAGTTTGAAAGGTAGAAACTGAACTGTTTCTGTTCTCACAAAAAGCTAGTGGAAATTTAGCAACAAAGTAAATACCTATAGGAAAGGAAAAAGAAGTGGAAGAACTGGGAGCAGTTTTGAGGATAAATAGCCAAGTTAGAAAGGATTCACTTATTTGAAGGTATGATTATTTCATCCTCTCTGAACTGTTTGCTTTTTCTTTAAGATTGTACAAACTTAGATCTATGGATAGGGCAAATATTTATATCTGCAGTGTGTATACTATGGCCATGTACACAGTTGAGAAGGGGAAGTTTATCAGAGCAAAGATTCAACAAAAGCTAAACAGACATAGACAGTGTTTTGTTGAATTCAAGTTTTTTCACCCAAATTCAAAGAAGTTTATTTGAGCCACACTAGTAAGAAATTTAAGATGTCTGTTTTTAAATAATAAATTCAAAATGCTTCTTTATTAAAATATCATTTACTCTTTTGCATCTCTTTTATTCACACTCAAAACCTTGAAAAGTATGGGTCTGTCTAGTGCTGGATAATAAAGGGATCTTTCTCTTTTACCTTAATGAGTTTCTGATATTTGAAATTATTTCATAACCACATTGATAAACCAGGGCATTAAGGCTTTACTAAGATATTGGGCAAAGGAAGATTATAAAAGAAGTACAGTAAATCCAAGGGCTTCTACCTAAATCTAAAACAAGCAACAAAGAAATAAATACACATAAAAAAGGGCAAATAACTTTTTTCTGTCAATAGCTGCTCCCTTGTCTTCCGCAGTAGGCCAGACTCAAGTGGTCTTTTGGTCCATCTGGCTTCCACCTAGTCTCTAGTTCATTCTGCGTGTCTTCTAGATTAGTGTGCATTATCAGTCAACACTTCATTTATTTTTCAGTTTCAGGGTTTTATTGAATCATCACTCTATAGCCTCATTCCTGTTTTTTTTCATTATTAATATTATTAATATTTTACACTTTAAGAGTATCTTAACAAAGAGAAGCATGTCCTTGTTTTCAATCCATCATCTTGGATGAGAACGCTAGGTTTTCTCCGGTTCTATTTTTTTCACAATACTGTAATCCCATCTGTTAAGTTCCACTGACATCTATGTGCTGATCAGCCACACATCTATTTTCTGGCAATTTGCTAATGTCATCATAGGAAAATTAGAACAATTGTGGCATTTATTTCATGGGCAACAACTGTCTATCATCTTGAAGAAACAAGACCCAACAGTTAGCGATATGTCCCCACGTGAACCCCACACTAACTCCTAAAACTTAACATGTATGAAAGCCTAACAAACTTATCTTTTCCCACAATTTGCTAATTGATGATGAGTAACTGAAAGAAGGCACAGGTATAGAAATGGAAAGGGTAAATTGATACAAGACATGAGAAGTATTCATCAAATTTCATGACTGTTAAGATATTAGTATTGACATAAAGATCAAAGATAATCCTAAATTTTGAATTTGTTTTAGTTTTATGTTTTCTTCTTAATTTATGATGAGGTGGATAGTGACACCATTAACAGAGTTTCAAAATCATGGGATTGGAGTTGGAAAAGATGAGCAAGTCAGTTTTTGGACTTGTTAATTTTTAAGCACCTGTGGAACCTCTAGATAAAGATACCAGACTTAATTTACCATGATAAAAAGTTTTATGTATGAAATGATCAACTGATTTGCCTGGGACTGTGCTATTTTACTGCCAATCTCTGCCATCCCAGGAAGCCCCTCAGCCCTGAGCAGACTGGAGGAGATGGTCACCCTAATCCTCTTAGAAATATCAAGTTCCAGGAGAGGTCATATTGCTCAAGTGTTGTCTCAAAAGTGTTCTACTGTCCAAGTGACACATAAGATAAGCCACAAATAAAGGCTACACATGCAAACTTAAATTATCTTATAATCTCATTTAAAAAAGTTAAAGAACCAGGTGAGATTAATTTTAATAGTGTATTTAATGTAACCCAGCACATTTGAATTATAATCATTTGAGCAAATAATCAATATAATTCATTATTATTGAAATATTTCACATCATGTACATATGTTATTAATGAAATTTTATCATGTTAACTCTTTAAGATTAGAAAATGGGAGGAAAAAACCGTCTGGTTGATGGTGGCCAACATTAAATCTTTTACTTTATGTGGATAGCACAATAGTAGAGCCTTTATTACTAGCCTATTTCCTATGATTATATGAATTAATTAGGCACTAAAAAATTAAGCACAGAGTTCTCTGATAATAGAAATTTAGTAAGAAAATTTGGATTATAATAATATCCATTTTGAACTATTTTTAAAAGTCTCTCCCTCTCTGTTCTTCCTTTCTTTTGCTCCTGCTCTATCAAAAAATAGAGGAGTTTATTACTTAAACTTTCAAGTATTTATTTAATAGTGCATGTAACTGTGTAGCAGCAACCATCATCATCACAAAGTGCTAATTAATTTATGGTTTGTAGTAATATAAAATGAATAGCATAAAGAAGATTAATTAAAAATAGTTCAGTGAATATATATTTATATATAATAAAATATTTATATTAAATGCATAATATAAATCTTATTGCATATATGTAAAATATATATAAAGAACATCAGTCCTATCTTTGTAGACTTTCAAAGACCTAGAAGTGAATTATTTACATTCTTCATTCAATTTTACTTTACTATGTTTTTGAGGTTATAAACTATACTGGAGTTCTGTTTGTGATGTGGAATTCAAAAACATCTCACAATATCTTGCACTTGAATATAGTTTAAAGTACATGTACATAATCAAATTTAGAGCACTTTGTAGAGTACATTCTTATTGAATTGAAATAAATGTAATGCAACAAAATATTTTAAACCCTTCCTACTTCTGATGTATTTTGTTATGTTCTGGAGATACAAAGGCAAATAGGACATTTGTCTCCGTAAAGGATGTCAGAGACAAGTATTGGAGAGAGATTCCCGTAAAACACACACACACACACACACACACACACACACACACACACACACTCTTACTTATACACACACACATCTGAAACCTATAACCTGAGATGGTATATGTTTAATTTAAAAAGTAATATAAGGCACAGTGGACAGAGAATCAGCTTTCCCAGGGAGTATCTGGGAAATCTACAGAGAGGATGATATTTGAGCTGTAATTAGAATGGTTAGCATTATGCATAACACACACAAAAAGAGAGAGTGAAGGTGAGAGGAAACTTTCATGATCAAGGATTAGTCTAAACAGAGCACTGAAGCTAGAGTGTGTATAATCTATTCCTGAGCAGTGAGTAGTCTTGTGCAGTTAGATATAGGAATTGCATCTCCTGTAACAACTGGAGGAGAGGCTAGAATTTAAGCTTGGTTACTTTAGTAAAGGGTTTGATTCTAGAGTCTTTCCTACAGCTTCACTTTTAAAGACATACTTTGTTATTTCTAAAGCAGTTCATACTCTTTCTGTAGAGTACTAAATTCATGGTCGGCCTCGTTATAATTTTTACTGAAGGGATATTATTTATAATGGCATATACAATATATTTTAGAGCATATAATATACATATTAAAAAACCATGTGCTATACAGACATATATACATAAATTAAACATTCAACTACAATAGACCTATATAACTAGTGTTTTCCATCTACACAGTCCTTGTCTTCAGACTTTTTTTTTTTAAGATTTTATTTATTTATTTGACAGACAGAGATCACAAGTAGGCAGGGAGGCAGGCAGAGAGAGGGGGCATGCAGGCTCCCTGCTGAGCAGAGAGCCTGATGCAGGTCTCAATCCCAGGATCCTGGGATCATGACCTGAGCCAAAGGCAGAGGCTTTAACCCACTAAGCCACCCAGGCACCCCTAGTCTTCAGACTCTTACCAGTGTCTGTCTCCATATTCCCATTTCTCTTGTACATATGTAGTCACATAAATATAGATGATTGTAATGATTTTAATGGATGCATAATATTCTCAAATATAAATTTTGAATGATTTACTTATAAATTTATTTATTAATAATCACTTTTTATGTTTAGTTTTTCTCTATTGCATGCAACATAGAAAAGAAGCTATCTAATGTGTACATGCCTGTCTGAATACACACCCTGACATGCCTAATCTCCATAATGTATTCAAAATATTTATAAACAGTAAGGCATGAACACTGACTATAAGAATGCACACACTAATTAATAGAAGTGCAAAACCAATAAAAATTGGCATCACCTATAACCAATCAATACAAGCATGCTTATGCATAAGCAATGAATGCCAGCCCTACCTCTATTGACAATTATTGTTCAAAAGTGGGATTTCTTTCTCAAGGCCTTTGCATATTAAAATTTTTGCATGTATGTTTATATTACTTTCAAAAAATGTAACTTTTTAACATTCTGTCCTATAATGCGATAGATAGAAGGTTGTCACATCTTTTGATCTATCTTTTGAGTTTCTTATGGAAATTCCTACTATTCCATATATTTTGTCATTAATATTTATTTCTGAATGGAGTTTTAAATATGAAATCTTGGTAGAATTAGCATTTTTGTAAGGTATAGAGTAGGAATTCACAGTTTTTCCCTTCTACATATTAGCTTTCCCAGCAAAACACATAAAATACTTGATAGTTTTTCTACTGATTTGAAATGACAGTTTGATCATCCCTGAGTTTTTGTATTTATAAATGATTCTGGAATTAATATTTCCAATGACCATTTATCCATTACTACTGAATAGGCCACATTTCACTGACGTTTGGTCTAAACACTACTTAGAGTCACAATAAAGTGGATTTACTGTTCTGAGGGCAGTTATTTTACCAATTTAACTTTATAAAATGAAATTCTTCAGCTCTTCACCAAAGGTACACCTTGGTTTGGAACTTTATATTTCATTTCAAGAATTCTTGACATCAAAGAGGTGATGGTGCTGTCATCCAGGTGGTGTTTTCTAAAGATGTATTTTATTTTATTTTTTTTACTTTATTTATTTTAAGATTTTATTTTGAGAGAGAGAGAATGGGCAAAGGGGTGGGGTAGGCGCAGAGGCAGAGAGAGAGAGAGAGACAATATCAAGCAAACTCTACACTTAGTATGGAGCCCAGCATGGGGCTCAGTCCCACAACTGTGAAATTATGACCTCAGTCAAAATCAAGACTCTGATGCTTAGCCAGCTGAGCTACCCAGGTGCCCCAAGAGGTGAGGATTTTAAAAGAGCTTGGGTCTCCAGTCATTCATTTCATTTCTTTTTTTTTTTTTTTTAAAGATTTTATTTATTTATTTGACAGAGAGAACTCACAAGTAGATGGAGAGGCAGGCAGAGAGAGAGAGAGAGAGGGAAGCAGGCTCCCTGCCGAGCAGAGAGCCCGATGCGGGACTCGATCCCAGGACCCTGAGATCATGACCTGAGCCGAAGGCAGCGGCTTAACCCACTGAGCCACCCAGGCGCCCCTCATTTCATTTCTTATTCACAAATTATTCTCATTCATACCTAGGCTTCATGGGATCATATTCAAAAGATAGCCCAGCTAAAGTCAAGAATAAGAGCCTCTTTCAGGATGCGTTGGGTGGCTCAGTCTGTCAAGCATCTTCCTTTGGCTCAGGTCGTGATCCCAGGGTCCTGGAATTGAGTGTTGCCGAGCTCCTTGCTCAATAGGGAGCCTGCTTCCCCCTTTGCCTGCTGCTCCCCTAGCTTGTGCTCTCTCCCTCTGACAAATAATAAATAAAATCTTAAAATAATAAAAACCTCTTTTGTATTCTCTCGTTCATGTAGTGTGCTTTCAGCCATTGTTCTTTCTAAGAATTCTAAGACAACTTGTATTCTTTGCTTTCATGCTTGGCATGTAGGAATAAATAAAACACACACACATACATACAGTTATATGGGGGTGTGTGTGTATATATGTATATAATACATTATACACATAGGTAATGCATGTGCACATATATACTCTTATGTACCTATTTTTTCTTGAACACGTTTTATTTTTTTTTAAATTTTTAAAAAGATTCATCTATCTATCTATTTATTTATTTAGAGAGAAAGCAAGTTGGGGGGAGGGAGAGAGAGAGAGAGAGAGAGAGAAAATCCTGAAGAAGACTTTCTGCTGAGCACAGAGCCTTACTCAGGCTTGAGCCTAGGACCCTAACATCATAACCTGAGCCCAAACCAGAAATTGACCACTCAACTGACAAAGTCACCCAGGCATCCCTTGCACACAATTTAGTATGGATAACTTGCCTTATGAAAATGACCCAATCTTGTGATTACCCTATTGAGAGTATGGTCTTCCCTCATCACTCAAAACTGGTTCATGTGTGAAGACTGATGATGCCCCACACATAACAACAAGGTATGGAGAGGTTTTTTACTCAAATAATGCGGCTTTCAGGGGAGAGTAGACAGACATTTAAGCTGGTCCTGGATGGCTTTAGATAAGGGGAATAAGTGACAGCTTACAGCTTTGTTTTATGTTGGTAGGTGTTGAGGTTGGGGTGGGGATTCCCAGGTGAGAGTACCGGGCTTTGTGTGGTTTGGATTTTTCCATCTGTTAAAGCAGGGGAGTACTCGACCCTTCTATTGTCTTATCTGGATGTGGGGCAGAGGAGAACAAAGAGGAGTGAGGCTTGAAACTGTCTGCTCTCAATATCAAAATACAGTTGGAGTTTGATCACGGATACACCTCAAAATGGTTATTTTTCTAAAATAGAGATTCAGAACAAACATAACACTATATATTCTGGATTGTAATTTCAGTTTCTGGTATTTTCATCATATTGACCTTAGAACAAATAAGTACACTGAAAAAACTAGCTGTAGGAGAGACTTTTCCATCTGGAAATATCCTTGAATTATTCATCCACTTTTATTTTCTTATATTCTTCAGATTACTACAGAGCAAAGAAAAGAAAAATGAAAAAAAAATACACATTAAACACCCACTATGTGCTACAGAGTACATTCATGATATTTTTAAAAGTGATTTTTATGAAAAAAACAGAAGTTAAGTATAAGTTTCATTTCTATAGGGTGGTGGAACTAAGACACAGAAAGATTGAGCTATTTGCCTGAGGTCAAATAGCTAGCAGTTTGAAGAGTTAATGGCATCAGGCCAGTTACCCCTAACCTCAGAGTTCAAGCTCTTTACTTAGGTAGTGCTGGTTCCTACCATACCTGATACCGTGTTAATCATTGGACTTCACTCTGGGGACCTGAGCTGGCCATTTTTACAAGGTTCTGAAAACCCTGCAGAGGAGCAATATTCGGTTTCTTGTTGCTTATATTAATTACTAACCTTATTAATATTTGGGTTTCTTTTAAATTCTGCTAATCCTTTGTTTCTCTCTCTTCTGTCATAGTTCAAACCTGCAGCACTAACTTCCCTCACTATAGAATAGGAAAATCCAACCAGTTCACAGATGAATGAAGTCTTCTTTGACAGTAGTTATTTCAAAATTCAGCAGATGTTTTTCAGCATGGCAGCAATGAGCTGGGAAAAGTACTGTCTAGCTTTGTCTTGTGATATTTTAATGAGCATATATAGATTGTCCTGTAAGATCTCCAGACATACACACACAGTTATTGTCATCCCCTGACTTCTGTCCTTTCCCCATTCATGTTCATATACACTTTGGGCTCTGACAAAAGTGGGTCATTTATCCGAAAAGAAACATGATAGCTTAGAAAGAGTACTAGACAAACCATGGAAATGGTTTAAAGCAAGTTCTGCTATGTATTGTTTGTGGGACTTTAAGCAAATCACTGTGATGGAGTGACCTCATCTGTAAAAAAGAGGAACAATAGTAAGAACTTCATACAGTCCTTTCCGAGAATTGCATGAGAAAACTGCCTTTGAAAGTATTTTGTAAATGAAAAAGTGCTAGCAATACGTCAAAATATGAGATTTTACTTTATTTTAAAGTACTGGTAGTCCTGCATGAGTAAGATTCTATGCTGGAAGGTTTATGTGTCATTTATTTATTTATTTATTTATTTATGTTTTTTAAAGTTTGTTTGTTTGTTTGTTTAATTTGACAGAGATCACAAGTAGGCAGAGAGGCAGGCAGAGAGAGAGAGGAAGGGAAGCAAGCTCTCTGCTGAGCAGAGCGCCCGATGGGGGGGGCTCCATCCCAGGACCTTGAGATCATGATCTGAGCCAAAGGCAGAGGCTCCAAACCACTGAGCCACCTAGGCACCCAGTTTATGTGTTTCTAATGGTGTTTCTAAGAAAATGGATTAATTGTCCTGTACATCAGTTTGGCGGGGGAAGCTCCCCAGTGGTAGCCATTTAATTAATTCCTATTGATAATTCTTCCTTCAAAAATATTGTGATAAAACATAGTTACATGTCTTTTAATTATTTAAATATACATTTATTTATTTGTTTATTTATTTATTTATTTATTTAATTTTAGAGAAGGTGAGTAGGGGAAAGGCAGAGGGAGAGAAAGAGAAATGAGCTGACTCCCCACTGAGTATGGAACTTTACCAGAGGGTCTCACCACCTGAGCTGAAATCAGGAGTGGAACACTCTATCGATGGAGTCACCCAGGTGCCCCAGTTATCTCTCTTTTCAGGTCACCTGAAATTGTCGTGGTAGTTCATCAACTTTAGAGTTAAATGGTGGATTTTCCACACACCACCCATGTTCCACTTACTTGTTTAGGCTCCTCTGAACCTCACTTTTATCACTGGTAAAATGGAAGTAAAATGAATTAGTAATACAAACTGGCAGAATCAATGTGAGAATGCAGTTGGGCAATAAAGTGCTTGGAAAGATAGTATTGAAGAGCAGCTATTGCTTTTCTTATTATTCTATAATTATCATAATGAATTTTATCAAGTGTAGTAGCTTTGTCTATTTTATGCTGTACCTTAAACTCACTGAGCTTTAGATTTCTCATCTGTGGAACAGGAGTAAAATGAATTTCACTGTTTTACTGGGTTACCTGAAAGTGCACTCTGAAAAATATTCTGTTGTCTAGTAATTAGATTTCCTTGAGATTGGCCTCTTAATCCTGGAGAAAATAATATTTGCTTCTAGAAACCCTTTCTTAACCTTGATGGTAGAGCATCACTTAATATGGTTTTCATTACCATGTTCTGACAAATTATAGAAATTTATATTTGA
This sequence comes from Mustela lutreola, assembly GCF_030435805.1. Classification (NCBI taxonomy): domain Eukaryota; kingdom Metazoa; phylum Chordata; class Mammalia; order Carnivora; family Mustelidae; genus Mustela; species Mustela lutreola. Next base: position 252,786,707 of record NC_081290.1, on the reverse strand, counting down.
CAGATCTGTGAATGAAAGAGTGACAATCTCTGCACTGCTAGCATGTTTGTTCTCTTCAGTTCTCACTCAAAAGTAAAATATCAGGAGGAACTCTTCGACTAGCCTAGGTGAAGATACTCCAGTCTCTATTACATGCCGTATTTCATATCTTCACTTGTCTACATCTGTATGTCTTTGATTTTTTTTTTTTTTTTAATTTTAGAAAGAGAGAGGGAGGGGTGGGAGTGGTAGGAAGAGGCAGAGAGAAAGGGAGTGAGCCTTAAGCAGGCTCCATGCCTGGTGCAGAGTCTGACCTGGGACTCCATCTCACAACCCTGAGATTGTGACCTGAGCCCAAATCAAGAGTTGGACACTTAATGGACTGAGCCACCCAAGCACCTCTGATTTTCTTAATTTTGACTTGTTTATTTTAAGACTCTGTTAGTAAGAAACAGGGGACTTGTCTATTTCATTCACTATTAAATCCCCAAAGAAGGTGCACAATAGTACATATAGTAAATTAGTATTTATCAGGTGAGTGAGTGAAAGAAAGATAATCAATCTCTATAAGCTCTTAGTTATTTTTTTTTTCAAGATAACTGGAGAATGAAGCCCATTTAATTCAATGAGAAAACATGGGGAAAAACATGAAAGCTTTTGTTTCTTACACCAAGGATGACTCACATCTTTTTTCACCACTTGAATGGATTGTTGATGTGTATTAATTATAGGCTAAGCAAGATCCGAGGTCATCAGACTGGTCAGTTCTTGACACACAGGCAACAGTTTTTTATTACCAAAACAGACAGAAATTTTCTTAGTTTTGTGATAAATGGATGAGAAATCTAAATCTTAAAAAAGGAAGATGATGAATGTAACTGTAGCCAGTGTCAGTGCCACAAGATGTTTAGCGGAAATAATGCTGCTTGGAACAATAAAATGTAACAAGCTTGGACCACTTGCAAAACCCCTAGAAATCATTATCTGTTCATAACTGTAGATTCATGCTATGTTATCCACACCCTGGTAATCTGGGTCTCAGACTATAATTTCATAATACAAGCTTTTCAGATTTTGCTTTTAAAAAATGCATGTGACTGAGGGAAACACTAGAAATGTTCTAAATTTGAGCTTTAAATACCTTTTTGATTTGGTCCCCTACGCCTTTCCAGATGCAGACTCTAATACATGTTAGCAACTTTTAAATCAATATAAATTTACACAGTACCTAATAAATATGAATAGAGTCAACTTGCTTGGTTTCAAATTCTAGATCTGCCATAAAGATATAACTAATAATACTGAAGTGATCATGAGTGCAAATATATCTCTTCAGTATAGTGTTTTTGTATCTTTTGAATATATATCCACAAGTGGAATTGCTGAATCACACCATCATTGTATTTTTAAGTTTTTGAGGAATGTTGGCATTGCTTTCCATAGCAGCTGTACCAAATTACAATCCCGCCAACAGTGCTCAAGGGTTCCCTTTTCTCCACATCCTCACCAGCATTTGTTATTTTTTAAAAATATTTTGTTTGTGAGAGAGAGAGAGCAGAGGGAGGAGCAGAGGGAGGAGCAGAGGAAGAGGGAGAGAATCTCAGTCAGACTCCCTGCTGAGGGTAGAGCCAGGTGCATGGCTTCATTTCCGTGTCCTGAGATCATGACCTGAGCCTAAACCAAGAGTCAGGCTTAACCAGCTGAGCTACCCAGATGTCCTATTTCTTGTCTTTTTGATGATAGCCATTCTAAGAGGCATAGGTGATATCTCATTGTGTTTTGGGTTTCCATTGCAGTGATTAGTGATGTCAACCACATTTTCATGTACTTATTGTCCTCTTGAATATCTTCTTTGAAGACATGTCTATTCATGTCTTTTGCCCATTTTTAAGTTGGATTATTTATAATAATAATAATTATTATCTGCTATTGAGCTGTTTAATTTCTTTATATCTTCAATATTAAGCCCTTATAGGATATATGTTTTGTAAATATTGTTTCCCATCCCATAGCTTTTCCTTTCACTTTGTTGATGGTTTCTTTTGCTCTGCAGAAGACTTAGTTTGATGTAGCCGCACTTGTTTGTTTCTAATAATGTAGAATTGTGCTTTATGTGTCATAACCAAGAAAGACACATATCAAGGTTTTTTTTTAAAGGTTTTTTTTTCTCCCCCCCCCCAGGAGTTTTATGATTTCAGATCTTACATTTAAGTCTTTAATCCATTGTGAATTAATTTTTGTGAGGTGGTTAGATAAGGGTTTGGTTTCATTCTTTTACATAGGAACATCCAATTTTCACAGTACCATTTATTAAAAAGATCGTCTTTTCTCCATTGAGTATTCCTGGCTCCTTTGTGGAATATTGGTTGGCTGAATATGCTTGGTTTACCTCTGGGCTCTTGATTCTGTTCTGTTGGTCTGTGTTGCTGGTTCTTATGCTAATACCATACTATTGTGATTATTATAACTTTATAATATAGCTTGAAATTAGAAAAGGTTATTCCTCCCACTTTGTTTTTCTTTCTCAGGATTGCTTTAGCTATTTGAAGTCTTTAGTGGTTCTACCTAAGTGTTAGGATTGTTTTTTTCGACTTCGGTAAAAAAATGCCATGGGAATTTTGATAGGGATTTTGTTGAATCTGTAGATAGCTTTGGGTAGCATGGACATTTTTAACAATATTAATTCCTCCAATCTATAGACAAAGGGTATCTTTCCATTTATTTGTGTCATCTTTAATGTCTTTAATCAAAGCTTTATAGTTTTTAGTGTAGAGATATTTTACCTCCTTTATTAAATGTATTCTTAAGTATTTTATTGTCATTGACACTATTGTAAATGGATTTTTTTTCAAATGATTTGTTGTTAGTGTGTAGAAACACACATATACTAATGTATAGATTTTATATGGTAATTTTGTATTCTACAACTTTATTGAATTTTTTTATAATAGCTAAGAGATTTTGGGTGGAGTCTTTAGGATTTTAAAATTTTCTATACATGAAAACATATAATCTATAAATAGAGACAATTTTACTTCTTCCTTTCCAATTCTGGTGGCTTTCATTTTTATTGTTGTTACTATTACTGCCTCATTGCTTTGGTGAGGATTTCTACTACTAAGTTGAATAGAACTAGTGAGATGGCCCACCATTTTCTTGTTACTGGTCTTAAAGGGAAAACTTTCAACCTTTCTTTATTGAGTGGGATTTAAGCTTGGCATATATATGTGGTCTTTATTATGTTGAGGTACAGTAGATGAAATTTTGAGTAATTTGAGATTTGACACAGTTCATTTGGTGTTTTAGGCCAGCTTGCATGCTAGTAACAAGCAAAATTCTAGAGTTGGAAGGGACTTTCGTTTTACTCATTTTCTCTTTAAGTTTAATACACTCAGCCGTACGGATCATTTTTTGAACCAGTTCCTCTCTTTGTCCCTTACTACCTTTACTCCAAATGAAATATGCTTATGTGTAATTAAAATCTCTATTTGAAAGCATTTATTATTTGTAGGAGAAAAATTCAGAATTTTCTATTGTATATTATACAAACTTTAAGTAGGCTCCACACCCAACAGGAGGCTCAACCTCACAATCCCAAGATCAAGAGTCATCTGCTCTACTGGCTGAGCTAGCCAGACACCCCTTATATAAGCTTATTTTGCACTGTGTTTTTACACTCTTTTTTTTTTAAAGATTTTATTTATTTATTTGAGAGAGAGACAGTGAGAGAGAGAGCATGAGTGAGGAGAAGGTCAGAGGGAGAAGCAGACTCCCCATGGAGCTGGGAGCCCGATGCGGGACTCGATCCCAGGACTCCGGAATCATGACCTGAGCCAAAGGCAGTTGTCCAACCAACTGAGCCACCCAGGCGTCCCTGTTTTTACACTCTTAACTATAGAGAACAAAATAATGGTTACCAGGGGGCAGGTGGGTGGGGGGTTTTGTTAAATAAGTGATGAGGATTAAGTAGCGCACTTGTGATGACCTTGGATGTTGTATGTACATGCTGAATCACTAAATTATATATCTGAAACGAATGTTAACACTGTATGTTAACAAACTGGAATTTAAATTAAAACTTAAAGAAAAAACTGTGTTTTTGTATTTACCTCAATGCTATTTATTAATTTATTGTTTTAATATAATTGTTTTAATTATATATTATTTATATATAATTGTACATATTGTTTTAATATAATCTGTCAATTTAATTTATTTTTAAATGTACTATATTAATTGCATTTGTTAACTTATTTTCTGTTTTAAATATCTAAGACCAGACAATGGTACAACATTCAAATATTTCAAATTAAGATATATTTCATGAAGAATAAAACATATACAACCTATGATTATGGCAATGCAAAGTTAAGACTGGAATAGAAAAAAGACATAAAAAGTTTATTTGTGAGAAAGTAGAAGATCTACTGATTTTTTTCTTTGGATTTTTGCTGTTAATGATGTTTCTTGATTTTTTTTTTAAATAAAACATTATAAATGTAAATGCCCACAATATAGTACACTGTTTTTCTACCCAGTAGAGCTTGTCTAACATGAGATTGTACTAGACCTAGAGAGATGGAGAATTAAATGTTAAGATCAGCAGGGGATTCATAGGCAATCAGCAAATGATTATTGAAAAGCTGCTCACTGAACTAGGCATAATGGAAGACACATAGTAATAAAGACACTGTTTCTTTAAGTTTAATCATAAAAGAAATAATATACTTTATTACTTTGTTGCTTTTTTTTTCTTTTCAAATGTCTAGTTTCCATCTACCTTCACCTATGCCACTGAAACTTGAGGAGGAATAATCTTCCTCAAAGGATTTTAAAGCTAAAAGACATGACAGAAACTTGTTTTCAACTATATCTTAGGTGTAGCTCCCAAACCTGAAATAATCCAGTATTCTATTCTTAATACAGTTGCTTCAAAAATAGGTTCATAAAAGTTTTGATTTTTTAATCATCCAGAATAAACAGAACACCAAGTTGTTCATTTCTGGATTTTGAACAGGATGCCTTCTAACACAGACTACTGCTTGAGGCAGAATTTGTGTTCTTTTATAATTTGTAGCCTTGAGGTTTGGCTATATAACATTTCCCACTCACTGTCACTCTGTATTTTTGCCTGGATTAATTACAATATAGTACATTAAAAGTCAAGTAGAGCTGGGTTGCAATCTAGGGCAGTAATAGTGACAAGACTTGAATTTGCGATTTCCAAGAAGAGTAGGTTTTATTTTACTTCTGTCATGATCTCATAAATACTGCACAATATTCCCGTAACAAAGTGTCTAAGAAAAAGAAATTATATATTATTCATTTTAAACTTTTTAACTTAGGTAGTAGTTACCTACATAGCTGAAAAGCTGGCTGGCTCTATAGAAAATCTCTTTCATCATCTGAGATTATCTTTACATACCAGATCAGAAATCTACTTCATTCTTTTTTTAATGATTTCATAATATTACATGGTATGGATCTACTGTAACTTACTTCACTGGTTACTCACTGATGGGTGGTTAGATTACTTCCAGTTATTTGTTCTTATAAGCAATGGTGCATAACTATTTAATTATTATATTTTTACTGTAAGCAATGCTACATAATTTTCTATTATTACATATACTTTTATGATTATATCTATAAAATTAATTTCTGCAAGTGGACTTTTTGGGTCAAAGTGAAAGTACATTTTCACTTTTGAAAGATGTCAACTATATTACAAAGAGTTTTTTAATTTTTCAATTTTTATTTTTTGCATTTTTAAAGAGCTTTAATGTTTTAGGATTTTGCATGTTTTGTCATGCTTTGTATTAACATTATGCAATATTGAGCTTTGTACAGTTTTTTGCCAGTTTGATAGCTGAAAAAAATAATTCTTTAGATATATTTCATCAATTAGTTGATCTTTATGTGAAGATGTTGAGAGCTCTGAGTACAGATTTGCCTTTATTGCAGCTTCTCAAGTTGAATATTGTTAGCGGAGAATTGGCAACTTAAGGTACATGAGGAGGTTTGATTATTCCCTTAATGAAAATTCCATGCAAAAATGAACTGTACATTTCATTTATTCTTATCAACCATAAGTGACTCTTAATCTCACAAAACAAACTGACGGTTGCTGGGGGGAGGGGGTTTGGGAGAAGGGGGTGGGATTATGGACATTGGGGAGGGTATGTGCTTTGGTGAGTGCTGTAAGTGTGTAAACCTGGTGATTCACAGACCTGTACCCCTGGGGATAAAAATATATGTTTATAAAAAATAAAAATTTTAAAAAAAATTAATAAAAGCAAAAAAAATGAACTGTACAGTATTTTCAGTTTATTAAAAAATATACAACATGGAATGAGATGATCCAAGAAATCAGCTTGTAAAATTTAAAATAAATTGTTTCATGCAGTAGGAGAATGTAGGTTCTTGAACAAGAAGAGATATGAAAGTCATTTTTTCCAGCCAGGACATTTCATTTTAATGTCCACCCATTGGGTATTGGTTTGTCCAAGAACAAAGAAGGCTATATTTCCATCCAGCCTACCCCCAACCCCTGAAACCCCTTACCACAGTGGGAGTTAAGTAGAGGCTAGATATGTATCTAGTTGTGAGTAAACAGACCTTCTGATTTGGTATGAATTTATCAGGGCCCATCTCCTCAAGAAATGGATATGAGATCAGCTTCTTGGATTTTTCTGGGATTCTGCTTTGGCTAATCCCATTGAAATGGCTGTACTATAAGGAATCTTCTCTTTGACAGAAAAATTCTGCCCTGTTTGAAATGTCAAACTTTTAAATAATAATTGATTTTGCTAAAGCAGTAGCTCCTTCCCTAATATCTTCTCTCTCCACCCAAGGCGAACTGCAGTATATTTAAATTGAATATAAATGAAGAAATGGTGTTAATATGCATAATTATTTTAAATATTATTGATATAGCCAAACATTTATAGAAGATGAAAATAAAAACTGAAAAATGGCAAAATAATTGATGATAGTTAATGGCGGTTTAGCAATTTTAAATTCCACTGGAAGACTGTTTTTGGATTTTATATTATCCTCTTGAAACACTGTTTAGCCACTGTTCTTATATAACATGGAAAGCAGGAAGACATGAAAGGAGTACTAAACACCTATAAAATCATGCCTATATAAGACTGCTGTTCCTAAGCAATGTTATAAACTCATTGAAGTGACAGAATGGAAAGCACCCTAGAAAACCTCTCCTTCATCATTCTATACCTGGGGGAAAAAATCTATTTTGTTCACATGACTAAAAAGACCCTGTAACATCTAAACATAGGAATTCCTGGTGCCAGGTAATTAGCTTCTTTCAAAATACCAAAGTAATGAAAGAAATATGAGATAAAATAATAATAATAACCCATATAAGTGATTTATAAGAGACACAAATGAACCCAAATAAAAATGCCAGAAGTGTTGTTGTTGTTTTAAGTGGCAAATGACTCTAAAATTTAATGGAAATGCAAATATCCACAAACATTGTGTCCAAGAAGGACACAGATTGAGTTTATACTTTCAATAGCAGGACCTGTTGTGAAGGGACAGTAATTAAGATAGTGTGAAATTGGCACAAGGACAGACAAGCCCACAAATGGAACAGAACAGTAAGTGCAGACTCAAACTCACACATGTGTATTTATTGCTTTATGTCACTGGTGGCACTGAAGCACATGAATGACAAGATGGTTGTTAGAATAAATGCTGCTAGGTCATTTGGAATCCATATAAAAGTATAAATAAATCTTGCTCTCTGTTTTACAATATATACACAAATTAATTCCAGAAGGATGGTGGCTCTAAATATGAAAGTTAAACAACAGGCTTCTGGGCGATAACAGAGGACGATATATTTATGAGCTCTGAGTAGGCAAAGATTCCTTGGCACAAAAGAAGCACTAACCATAGCAGAAGCATTAATGATAAATTGCCCTATATTAAAATTAAGAATTATTTATTATTTAGTACTACTAAGAATTGTTCATCAATACTTACCAATAGAAGGGTGAAAAGATGAGGCATAGAGAGAAGACATTTGACATGATGTAAGATGAAAACAAATCCTGAATAAATGCTATAAATGCACAAGAAAAAAGGTAATGCAAGATTTAAAAACAGGCAAAGAGTTAAATAAGCAGTTCACAAAAGAGGTTCTTCAAGCAGGCAATAAACATACACAAAGTATATCCACTTCATTAATCACTGGAAGCATACAAATAAAACTGATGCTATATCACATAAGAATCCTCAAATGAAGAAGACTAACACCACCAGAAATGGGCAAGGATGTAGGATAAGTTGAACTCCCAGACCTGGCTGGTAGCATCATAAGTTATTTTGGAACACTTTAGAAAAACTCTTCTGCAGTGCTTACTAACATTCATTTATACTAAAATACAGTATCGTGCAGTGTTTACTGAATGTAGTCGTTCCATGATGCAGTGGTTCCATGCATCCATCAGAATTGTGCCATGTGGAAGTCCTCGGTAAAAGGCTTGTTCCTGGGCGCCTGGGTGGCTCAGTGGGTTGAAGCTTCTGCCTTCAGCTCAGGTCGTGATCCCGGGGGCCTGGGATCGAGCCCCACATCGGATTCTCTGCTCAGCAGCAAGCCTGCTCCCCCTACCCCTTCCGCCTGCCTCTCTGCCTACTTGTGATCTCTCTCTGTCAAATAAATAAATAAAATCTTCAAAAAAAAAAAAAAAAGGCTTGTTCCTGAGTGCTCATAAAACACTGTAACAGCCCCGACTGTACCCATTGCAAGTATCTATCAGCAGGATGCTCTATGTATGCATTGTGATGTATTTATAAAGTGCAACATAATAAGCAAGGGGAATAAACACACTATTCATAAATATTATAACATAGGCAAATATCCTAAGAAGGCTGAGCAAAACAAAACAAAACAAAAATCCAGAAAAAAAGTACAGACAGGCAGATTCAGCTGAGAGTTGCAGAAAGACAATGTCTGAAAACTATCCATTGGATTGGTAATGGGGAAGTGGTTTGTGACATAAAACACCTGAAGAGAAAGCAAAATTATGTTGGGATGGTGACTGACAAAAAGTGAGAGCAGGCACACTGTTTTCGAGCAGTATAAAATGGAAGTGGAAAAGTGATTAAATCGTAGCCAGGAGGAAATCTAGGAAGATGGGATGGCATAGAGAATTGTTGAAAACATTAGAAGAAAGGATATAAAATAGATAATGAAGACTGATAAAACTTTGGAAACTTATTAGCGAGTAGGGCAGTGCAAAGAACTCAACATTACAGAAGACAACGCAAAAACAGACATAAGTGAAGGGATAAGGAAGCAGTATAAAAAGCAGAAAGAAAAAAGTTAATAAGCAAATAAAAATTTGTTTTCAGGACAGTAAGATTGGATAGAAATAAGAATGCCTAGGCTTGATATGACTAGCAGTGAAAATAGCATTCATAATCTTTCTGATAAAAGAATTCTAGGAGAAGAAGATTGATCAACTGGTACAATCCATAAATGTACTGTGGACCTCTTTAGAAGGGGAGCATGAATCAAGAGAAACAAAGTGAGTCAGCCAGACGTCCCCATATCAGCTAAAATACCAATTCTTAAGCAAATAATTTGGTAATAAAAATTTAACCAAAGTTTCCATTGAAAGATATCATTACTTGTGAGTATCCCCTTGTTCTATGTAGTCACTTTATGATTTTCCTCATCATAGTATGTGTAAGTCAGTCTAACAATTCCAGATCCCATGCCATGACTCTGGGGCCAAGTGCTATAATGAGCGTAATACTGCCGCATTATGTGGATGACTGTGGCCAGGTCATACAGATTCTTGTGCATTAGTTTGTCATCTATAAAAAAGTGAAAATAGTTTTCCTTTCTTGCATGAAAGGCTGCTGTGAGGATCAATTGATATAAACATATGTGAAAGTTTTCTATAGAATGTATTTTCAATACCGTCATTAGTGTGGTCATAATTATTATTGTGGCTATAATGACCAGAATAATAATTATATAGCTAGATATAATAATTGGATAATCAATACCATTATTATTAGAATAATATAGAGCATAGACTACTAGAACAGGTATGGAATAATAATATCATTATTATAAATGTGTATACTTGGGTAAGAAATCGCTTTGAATTTGCTGTTTTTCATAACAACATTGCGGTGAAATTATTTACTTTGTAATTTTCTCATCTATGTGTTGGGTTTTCCTAGCAAAAAGTAGCTGGAAGTGATTACAAAACACCAGTACTAAATCTTATGACATCATAATTCCCTGGTTGATTAAAATATACTCTTCTATTCCCAATAGTGAACCCTGGATAATAAGTCATTCATTTCGCCTTGTTCTTTCTTTGGAGGTAAAGTGCTGTGATTCCTACATGTACCAGTAAAATAATAGAATAATTGAAATAAACCTTTGTAAAAAACCTATACTGTGTAATTTTTGCTTTAATCAATAGGAATAATGCAATTCATAGTTGACCAAACAGAAAGTAACAGATTTTCATTTTCCTATTGAATGGTTTTAAAATAACATGAATTAAATGCAATCCTATTAAACAACTTGAAATAGGTTTTGAACCTTAGAATGCATTGCTTTAAGGTATATCTTTATTTAGTGTTTATAACTCAGGCTGTTTAAACAAACTAATGTACAAAAAATCTTCATCTCATTACTTACGTGTTTTATTTTGTCTTCCACTGATCACCAACCAGCAATCCTCCCCCAATAAATTGCCCAGGAAAACAGTGGTTATTTTCACTCTCTGCTTTCAGGGCACTCTGATTTAATACACTTTCACTTAACTGTTTATTGCCCTATTATAACAACTTCCATGCATTCCACTGAATTCTATTGATTTGATTATACCGTTCTTATATTCATATAAATGTGTTCATATTCATATTATATGTTCATAATAATACATATTATCTGATTTTATAGATATTCATCAATCAGAGGTGCATGAAATAATTTTACCTTTTGCTTTCTTCATATTTTCCACTGAGTATTACAAATACAAATTAAAATTCTTTAGGTTCTAGGCCGCCTGGGTGGTTCAGGTGGTTGGGTGTCTGTCTTTGGCTCAGGCTGTTTTCCCAGAACCCTGGGATTGAGCCTCTGTCAATCTCCCTGCTCTTGGGGGAGTCTGCTGCTGCTTCTTTCTCTGCCACTGCTCCTGCTCTCTTGCTCACTGTCTGTCAAGTAAATAAATAAAATCTTTTAAAAAATTGTTTAGGTTCTAATAACAGGGGATAAGAAAAACTTTATTTTGCCTAATTAGAGTCAACCATTTTGTTAAAACCCAAGAAATTACAAAGCCTGACTCTGATTTATGTGGTCATGCTAGTTTCAAGTCAATGAATCAACATGAAATTTGAAGGTTACATGTGTATAACAGAACATGTGTATACTGCTTATATTGGAGAAGTGTGGGGCTTTTTTAATCCTGTGACAAAATTATTCTTATAGTTTATTTCTTTCATTATTTGGAAATGCCTACAATATGCCCTTTTTTAAAAAAAAAAGATTTTATTTATTTATTAAAGATAGAGCACGCAAACACAAGTGGGGGAGGGAGTGGCAGAGGGAGAGGGAAAAGCAGACTCCCCACTGAGCAAGGAACCCAATGCAGAACTCAATCCCAGGACCCTGAGATCATGACCTGAGTTGAAGGCAGATGCATAACTGACTAGGCCACCCAGGTGCCGCTACAATATGCTTCTCTAATGTAAAAGTATTAGGATTCTTGAAAAATGCTATTTGTGTAAAGAAATGACATATTGAACTTCTGCTAATAACTCTTTGTCCCACTATACCTGTCAATACAATAATTTAAGTATTAGTATACATTTTATAACTTTATGAGAATAGTGAATATTTGATAGTCTATGAGCTAATATTATTTCCAAGTATTGTAAAAAATCAATAATATAGTCTATTTTGGGGAGCATTCTCTTCCTGGTCCTTACTTAAAGAGCAATGAAAATGTTTTTAAATGTCAATTGAATAAGTTCAATAACGGCTGTCACTAAACTCCTAATGCTTGTTCTTTAATAAATTACATGGAAAGATGAGTTGTATTTAAGAATACATTCAGTAAGACCTTGAGTGAATTAAACTGAGGCTATTTCAATATTCCCTGTTTCATTTCATGTTTAGATGGGATACATTTTGTCAGTTACATTAAAAAAAAAAAAAAAAAACAAGAAAGAAAGTAACATTGACTTAACCTACATCTCCATTTTCCCATCTCTGGGTTAAAGGATAATTTGGAGGGAATGAAATTTATTTTCCTGGGATATTTGCCAGCCCAAATGTATTCAGTGGCAGTGGCTCCTTACAAATAATGATTCAACTGCACTGATGTCTGCAAATCATCTATTCAGGGACATTCTGAGGTAGAGGTCTGCGTGGTATCTTTTTAAACCAACTTTACTCTCTCTCCTGTCTTCCCAAGTCCTGGCAGCTCTTGGTCCTCTTCCTCATTATATTATAACAATATGTTGGTTTGAGTGACTCAGGTGGAAGAAGAGCAATTTCTCAATTGCCTTCTTTCATTCTTTAACTAATCCATAAAACTGTGGCCCTCGTTACTTTAGATAAACTGCTTTGTTTAAACAAATTTAATAATTCAAAACAGACTCTACTGGATGGCTCAGTTGGTTAAGCATCTGACTCCTGATATCAGCTCAGGTCTTGATGTTAGGGTTGTGAGTTCAAGCCCTATATTGGGCTCCACATTGAGCATGGAGCCTTCTTAAAAAAATAATAATAACTCAAAACATATTTACAACTTATCAATCGCTAAAAAGTGTTTTGATTGCTGAAAATTTTAAAATACTGAGTCTCCAAATACTAAGTACACATACTATAAGTCTTATTTCCCATACTTAATGAAGGAAAATTAAAATAATATTCTTTTAATATTTTATTTAGCTTCAAGAAAGAATTTTGGGTTTGGGAATAATAATAGTTTTGATTACAAAAATTTTGTATTTATTTATTAAAGATTTATTTATCTGAGAGAGAAAGTGAGAGTGCAAGTAGGGGTAGGGACGGAGAGAGAGAGAGAGAATCTCAAGTAGGCTCCTTGTTGAGCGCAGAGCCCAGTGGGGGGGGGGCAGATCCATGATCCCGAGATCACAACCTGAACCCAAATGAAGAGTCAGATGCATAACCAAACAAGCTACCCAGGTACTCCAATTACTAGTAGTTTTGATTACAAGCTTTGGATTTTCATTTATGGGCAGAAAAATTCCTGAATAATATCATCCCTGTACCTACTTACTGTCTCAATAAGTCTGTTTCAATATCTCTCATAGATATTGAATTAAACCATCAAGGCTTTCTTTATTGTACAATGTTAGACTTCAGAGTTGAAAGAAACTATGCAGTTCAGATGTCTAATCAGTGTTTGATTCCCCCTGTGTGCTTTTTCCTCCAAGTGGCTGTTCGAAGCTCCATTTTTGTAATGCAGAACATTAACTTGATGGATAATATAACTGTTAAAACAGTCTTCTTGGCAATTTCCCTTTGGCTACCACCACATGATCTTAAGTTCTACCCTGTAGACTGCACAAAACAAGACTCATTGTTCTTCCATAGGGCATATCTCCCAATATCTGAAGGCAAACATAATTTATCCTCTATCTATTTTCTACAGGCTCAACATCTCTAGTTGCTTCAGGTTCTCTTTTTATGATAGTTTGTCAAATTTAAATGTGTTCAAGCTCAAGCTACTTTTTAAAAAGAAAGGGGACAGAATTAAACACAACACAATTTGGCTGAGAGAATCTGAAAGTTTGTATATTATAGATCTGTCTCTGGCTCTGACATTATCTTGTTGATTTTCCTTGTTGCCTAGATAAAGGTGAAATCTAAAACCAAGAACTTTTCCAGTTTCTCATGTTGAGACTTTTGTAGTTTAAGGAGTAGACTAAAATTCTAAGTAGTTAATAATATATACCATGTTTCACTCAGACTTGGTTTAAGACAGCTTCATATATTGTCCTACTTTATGCTGCACTGAAGAAATACGGCTCTTTCTGCTGCACAAAATCATTTGTCTTTACTAAACCCTTTAAATATTCATCTCCCTGATGCTGGAAATCCTCACCTCTTATGGACTAAGTTGTCTCCTCCCCCACCCACTGAACTCATATGTTGAAATCCCAACCTCTAATATATACTTTATTGGAAATAGAGACATTAAAAATATAATTAAAGCTGGATGAAGCCATCAAGATGGGGCTCTACTCCAATGGGATTGGTATTCTTATATGAAGAGCAAAAGATACCAGACAGTCATTTGCAAGATAAGGAGGGAAATTTCGGGAAGATCTAAATTGGCAACTACTTGATTTTGGACTTCGGGCCTCCTGAACTGTGAGGGAAGACATTTCTGTTATTTAAATCACCTTGTCTGTTGTGTTTTGTTATGGTGGCCCTACCAGACTAATATAGTACCCCAGGACATTCTCTTCAGTACACAACACAAACTGTCATCCTAAGAGGGTATTCTGTTCCCCATTTATCTACTCTATCTTAGTCCTAAGCTAACACAGTTAAGTCAAGTAATATGTATTTCTAAAATGACAGGAAATAAGTTTCCATATGGTAGGATCTTCTCCTCTGTTACTTCTTAGATGGGGGACTTAACTCATTATGATTTGAGTATTAAAATCCTCTTTTTGGAAATATCTTCCCAGTACCATTCTGTCTGGTTATGTTCAGTTCTCAGCCCCCCAGTTTGGATTATATGAGCAAATTGGAAGGTTCAGAGGAGAGAGAAATGGAATGATGAGGGAAACATATTTTAAGACAAATCCTATAAGGAAGGTTAATATTAACTAAGCAAAAAGTCTTTTTACTATTTGAAGTACTGCCATGCAGAAGAGTTATTCATCTTATGTCTCTCGTACTATGGGTTAAATGGGGGGGGGGGAGGATGAAAAAGTATGGATGTTATCTCCTGTATCTAATTGATATCTCAGCCTTACAGTGCTAAAACTGAACCCTTGACTCCCTCCTGAATTAAACTTCATCTGTTAGTAAAACCCCATTTTAGTAAATCGAATCAACATTCTTTTGCCCAAGTCAAAAACTTGAGGCAACCAACGACTTACTGTTTTTTTTTTTTTTTCTCTCTCCCTTCTGCCTGTAATCTATGAGCAAGACCTGTGTGCCCTACCTCCAAAACTTAGCCCAAGATAATGACATCTAACAAAAGCCTCTTACCTGGTCTCTTTATTCCATTCTTGCCTCTTACTATTGTCTCAAAGCCCAACATAAAGGATTGCTTCTTTAAACAAGGTAAATAAGGTAATGTCCCTTTCTTGCTTGAAACCATCTTCTTTTAGAAAGAAACTCAGTATTCACAACAGGATATGCAACACCCCTGAAGTCCCAGTACCCCTCCCACCATTCTTATACAGCTACTCTGTCTGCTTTCTTTACATACAGACCTGCTTTCTATTTCTGGATCACGCTTATTCCCCACCTTCAGATAATCTTCATGAGTTTATTTATTTCCCCCCGGAATGGAACATTTTATTCCTTATCTTCACATATTAAGGGTTTCCTATCATTCTGGCTTTAGCTTTAATGTTCTTAGAAGATCCTATAACCATGCAAGGTTAAAGTACACTCCCACTCTATCTTCATCCTACTAACTTGTTTTGGACTCTTCAAAGCCATTATTATTATTATCTATGTTTTCTGGTTTATTTATTTGTTTTTTATTTTCTCATCCACTAATATGTAAGTTCCATGAGACTGATAACCTTGCCTTCCAGTTTGTGGTTGACTCTTGAGAGCATGGAGCCTTATCTGACACTAGTATAAATGCCTCTCAAAGTCAGAGGACTGTTCCCCAACAACAAAAAGAGCTGGAATGGATTATTTGTCTTGGGAATTATTTATCCATAGGTGGACCTTTGGTGTTGTGGAGTAGAATTTAAGTGTGTGTTTGGGAATGTTGTATGAAATAAACATTAAGGGTACTTGTAAGTATGTGACGCTATGATCCTATGCATGGACAATAAAGGATATTTTTCATGTGAGGCTCTTTGGCAGTTCCAATGTGCTGAAGCAAATAAAGACTTTAGAGGTAGACTGACCATTTATTTACTTGTTTCTTGGTACTATTAATTTAATTTCTCCATATCACAGAATCCTTATCAGTAAAATGGTATGATAATAACATTTATCTTTCAGAGCTTCTGGGTGCTGTAAACAGATATAATGACTACAATACAATCATAGAAAGTCTGCTATAGTGCCTAGCATGTGGCTAGGCTTAAGGAATATATCAATTTTCTTAGATTTATATTGGAGACCTGACCAAAAGAATTCTCAAAAATGGCTTTATGTTACCATAATGGTTATATGGTCCCTGTGATTTTGAATATAATTCATTGTATCTGCATTATCCCAGAGCCATATTTCCACATTTGGTTTCCATTTTTTCCTTTTCCTTTGGCCTCATACATACAGTTCCGCATATGGTAGAGCTTGTAAAGTGTACTGGAAAATAAAGTATTTTTTTTTTGTTTTCTTATTTGTAATAACAAAGACTCCTAATATCTAACAAATATTTATAAAGCCGAAAAAACTTACTGATACTACTTTTCTATAGTTTGAGTATTATTGAAAATGTTTCTGATAAACAATAGCCCACAGGCAGAGGAATAATAATTATAAAGTCATTTTTTTTACAACAAATTGTCAAGACTCATTTTCAGAGGAAGAGAGAAAAATGATATGAATAGCTTGTATTCACAGGAGGGTTTGTTTGTTTGTTTGCTTGCTTGTTTGTTTTAATGGCTTCATTGTTTTCTAGAGGAGATGGTGAATTCATTTTGGAATAAGATTCCGAGATCTATTCTCAGTGAATGTTTCCATTCAGTTAAGGTCCAAGCAAAAGGATGCATGACAGTTTGCCCTTATGTTAATATTTTCATACTCTCCAGATGGTTTTGTGTGTAACATTTCAAAAGTAAATTATTTGGGAAAACCAAAAATAAATAAATAAATATACACATTTGAAATTTCATACTTATATAACAGTATGAAATGCCTTTATGAGTGTAAAGGGAGAAGAAGAAAAATTAAACATAACATCATCACTGTTGCTAGTGGGACATGCTGTTAAATATTCAAATAAATTTTGATCAGATGTAGAGAGAGATTTTCAATGATAGGTCTTACACACTGATAGAATTGAAACTATTTAAGTCTTTGGTTATATTTTAGAAACCAAAATAACCTGGCATGTTGAATTCTACAAATGGAAAATGGTTTTGTTAAATGATGCTGAAAATTAATTCATTTCAGTGATAATAAAAGGGATGGCCTATAAAATTTAAAATATACAAATAAAAGCAAAAAAAAATCTTTGTGTATACTCAAATGCCTTACTTATTTGAGCCAAAAAAATTTAAGTGTAAACATTTAAAAATATAAAATATATTACTATCAGATTATTACTTTTATTACTTTAGAATGCAGGATTGTTGACTCTAATCTTGGATTTTACTTCACTCAAAACAATCCTAGTCCCTGAGAATGCATCTGTAAATAAATAATGTGTTAGCATTCATTTTCCCCAAAAGTTAAAAGGACACTAGTGTTGATCTAGTATTTTGGTGCAAACCCATAGAACCCATATGTGTGGTTTTAAGAAAAAGGGAAACAAAATGATTGAGGATGTTGAGGTGGCACAGAAACTATGTAAACTATGAATATTTACCCAAAGTGTAATTGTTTACTGAGCATTAATGCTCTGGAAAGGGTTTAAAGGCACTCAAAGAAGGTGATTATAACTACTTTTATTTCTGGGGTGTGTGGGTTTAAATGCCGTACTCTTGATTTTGGCTCAGGTCATGATCTCTGGGTTGTAAGCCCCATGTCTGGCCGGGTGGGGGACCCCGCTCTGGGCAGGGAATCTGCCTCAGATTCTTTCTCTCCCTCTTCCTCTGCCCCTCCCTCCCTATCTAAAACAAATAAATAATTTAAAAAATATTTTTATTTCTCAGTTTCAGAACCTTTTTTTATAGATCTGCTTGTGGCTCTAATGCTATAAATCTATTATTATAAATTAAGTAGAACCATGGTAAATTAAATCTCTATAAAATGATACTACTTTACTAAACTTGGCAATTTTTTCTAGTATATAAATACTGTTATTTAGGGGTGCCTGGATAGCATAGTCAGTTGAGCATCTGAGCCTTGGTTTTGGCTTATGTCATGATCTCAGGGTTCTGGAATCAAGCTCCAAGTTGGGCTCCACACTCTGCATGGAGTCTGCTTCAGATTCTCTCTCCCTCTGCCCCTCCCACCCTGTGCTCTCTCTTTCTCAGAAAAAAAAAAAAAAAAAAAATCTTTAAAAAAGTTTTTATTTTGTCTAAAAACCTTAACTAGTTTTATAACTAAAATGATTAAGCCATTCTCTTCAATTTTGTGAGATATCAAATGAGATTTGTACAAAGGGAAGTTTTACCTCAACCAATAGATGATTCAACTTATGTATACAATGGAAAACAAATAGGTGAAATTATTCCAAGAATCACCTCCAACTCCATTTTATCATGTGATTGAAAAAGAAAAGCAAGGACTCTAAGATTTTTCTGTATTACAAAGTTAACAAATTTTTGTAATCCTTTTAAAGAGTACAGAGTTGCTGCTATATTTGCCATTCTTCTTCTTCAATGTTTATGATCAGAATTTCTGTTTATCATTTAAAATTAAACATTAATTTAACTTTTGTTAAGTTAAAATAATTATGCGTACAAAATACCCTAAATTATTAACTGAATTCTCCCTTAGATTTGCTGATTAAGTTTAATGCACACAAGAGAAATCTCCTCAAATATGAACAATTATATAGATTCAAAGCTTATTTTATCTGTTTAATTAAAGAAAAGCTGAATTATATGGAAGCAAACAACATCAGGTGCCTCAGCTTCTACTGGGAAAGTAAGGTACTTATCTTAGAATAATAAATGTAGAAGTGAGAGTTCTGTTAAAAAATAAATTTATACTAAAAGATCAGATGTGACAGATACGAGAGATGAGTGAATAGAAAAGTATTCAACTATGTAGACAAGCTCCAAAGCTTAATTGCCACTGCACTATTATATTTAAAACAAGTAGAAATTCATCATGCAAACAATCTCAGTACAATGAAACCGCATCTGTAACTCTTGGCTTGATGACCTGCCATTTTAGAGCACTTTGTTCTGATTTAGGTTGTGTCAGTGCACATAGATTTATGGAGAAAAGTTGATGATCCTTTTCTGCAGAATAGAGAAATTCTGATCAGTAAGCATTGCCAAATACGCAGAATGTAAAATGTAACAGCAAAACTGAACTCTGTTAAAGGATAGCAAAAATTCATAAACTTAGTAATATGGAAAAAGGCCCCCCCTTTGCCTTTTTGTGGGTGGTGGATCACAGGAAAAGAAAAACAAAATTAGAAGTGCCTATTGAAATAATTTCACCTGTATACTTTCTGTAATGGATGAGTTTACTGAAGCTCCCCTACAGACGCATCCCTCAGAATGGTGGAATTATAGGGATAAACTCCGTGCTCTTTCCCATTAAAAATTCTATGCATGCCGACTACTTTCAGAAAGCATTTATTACAATTTAAAGTAAATTTGATGTTCTGTTTTAATGAAATTTTATGACA
The DNA here is from genome assembly GCF_030435805.1 of Mustela lutreola. Classification (NCBI taxonomy): domain Eukaryota; kingdom Metazoa; phylum Chordata; class Mammalia; order Carnivora; family Mustelidae; genus Mustela; species Mustela lutreola. Next base: position 252,767,019 of record NC_081290.1, on the reverse strand, counting down.
TTTCCTTTTAGATTCTTTGAATTGGTTCTAATTAGAAAGTAAAATTCAGTTAAATGTGAATATAATCCCCGTACAGGACAATGTCAAATATTGTCATCCCAGTTATAGAGCAAAGTCAGTAGAGATGAAGAATGTTCTTTCTTCTTTTCTTTTCTTTCTTTCTAGATGGGTAGATAGAATAAAAATCTATCCCTTACTCATCTTCAAACTATTCCTCTTTTTTCCCCCTTTCTCTTTTATGTATGTATCTATGTATGTGACCATAGATAGTTTTTTTTAGCTTTTTAGAGTCATGCCTGCCCAATTATGAATGTTGAGGGATTTAAAAGACATAAACATACCAAAGTAGTTTTCATAGGACCTGGAATTAATAACCTTAAAGAAGATTTACCTAGTAAATGTGGAGGCCAAGAAAAACAAGGCTGTACCCACGTCGAGTCTAGCCCTGACATAATTACAGCCATCTTAACAAAGCAAAAGCTGGCCCCTTTCACCCCCTCTCCACCTGCTTCCCTCCCCTTGGTAGTATGTGTGATGTTCCTCAGCCACCCCTGGTTGCCTTAAAAGAAAAACAAATAGTTCACTTGCAGAGATCACAATCCTGCAAAACAGGAGTCTCCCCTTGGTTTACAAATGTCCTAGAGATTTACAACAAAGAAGCTATCTTAACAATAATGTCGCTCTCCCCAGCATAAAACTAAAGGAGGCTGAGGCAGAAGGAAATGTAAATAAAGTTAAATTTCTTCTAAACCTAAATCTCACTAACAAGAACACTTGATAGGAGAAATGTGAAACTTATCTCTAAACCTCCAAGATAGTGTCAGCAATCATTCCCAAGCACATGACCCACTGATATACATCTAAAGGCTTCTCACGAGAAGATTTTTATTACTGGTAATGAATAACCTTTTCCCCAGACAGTAGCTAGCCCCTCAAGGTCCTGGAGACCTCGCTTCCAAAATTCCTTATAAACACCGAATCTACCCCTACTCTGCCTTTAAAAACTCTGACTGTAATCTGGTTCGGGTCCAAGTCCCTACCTCGCTGTGTCAGGTATACTTGGGCCCAAGCTTAAGCTTGTCAAATAAACCCTCGTGTGATTACGTAGGTGTTGGCTCCTTGGTGGTCTCTCAGACGTGAAAACTAGGGCATAACAGTAAAGTTATTTTACTACCATCTTTAAGGTATAAATGGGCATATATATCTGAAAGATGGTAAGTAAACAGATTTGGTTGTAGGAAGAGCTCATAGTGGTGAGGACACACTTTGATAAAGAAACAAGCTATTCTTCTGTTTTAAGTAAATAAATATTTCGTGGGGGGAGTTGCATTTAAGTGAAAAGAAATAAATTCAGCCAGATTTCCAAAACTATATATTATATAGGTATATTATATATTATAATATAATATATATTATATTAACTATATATTACATTGCCTATATATATATCCAAAACTATTATATAGGTAGTTTATTTTTTCAAGGGCCTGATCCCCCTCCTAGATCATAACCATCTCTTTAAATCAGTAATAAATGACATTAAGTGAGATTAACAATATGAAATGTTCCAAGATATACCTAAATAAATGAAAGTGGCACCAATTGTATAAAATTTTGTTTAGCATGATACAGTGTCATAGTATATTCTAAAATCTTTGTTTAAGTATGTATTTTTAAATACTTATTAGAAAGTAGAAACACTTATGAAGGGTAGGAAATACTTTTTTTAGCTAAATTTTGATATTTTTTAAAAAATTTCATGGACACATTCAATAATTTAATGGTGTTTGCAAAGAAAAATATGCTTACTGCTCTTTTTTTCTCATTAATTTTTCTATGGTAAAAATCTGCTGAAGAATACATTATTGATATTTCTGGTTTTGAAAGTAAAACATACAAAAGAAAATGTACTATCCACACCAACAAACTGACTTTTTTTTCCTATTTTCCTGTTGTTTCTTTTTTTTTTTTTTTAAAGATTTTTATTTATTTATTTGACAGAGAGAAATCACAAGTAGTCGGAGAAGCAGGCAGAGAGAGAGAGGGAAGCAGGCTCTCTGCTGAGCAGAGAGCCCGATGCGGGACTCGATCCCAGGACCCTGGGATCATGACCTGAGCCGAAGGCAGCGGCTTAACCCACTGAGCCACCCAGGCGCCCCTTTCCTGTTGTTTCAATCCCATGAGAAATACATTTGTTTGCATTTGCTCTGATAATACCTTTAAAATAAAAGAAGCAAGCCTCATTTACACCAAATTTCTAATCTTTTATCTCCTATCTTATAATTACTTGACAGTCTCAAAAAAAAAAAAAAAAAGAAAGAAAGAAAGAAAGAAAGAAAAGGTAAGAAAGAAAACATCAAAGGCTTTGCTATAGATAATGACTAAACTCAAAATCATAGAGGTTTGGCTTTGATCTTGAATTCCTAAGATCTGACTATTTCAATCACATCCTACACATTGCCTTATATTCTAACAACATGCAATCATCTTATTCCTCAGAACACTATTTTCTCTTTAACCAGTTATCTTTAAAGGATTAAATTACACATACACAGGTTCTCAAATCTGAAAATTTCAAAAGCAGAAGAAATAAGGCAAAGTCCATAAGGAAGCTGGACTTTGGGTGGTACTATCATCCTGCAATTGGGAACTACATGACTTTTGCTTTACAATAGACTGGTTACTTTTATTGGGTGGGTATTTAGGGTGAGGCCAGATTGCAAAGGGTTTTGAATGTCAAGCTGAACTGTTTATGTAGCTTCCTTTTGGTAATGAAGAGATTTGAAATACCCTGTGGAAAATAAGAATAAAATGAAAAGGAAATTTATTCTTTCAATCAACATCTTCAACATCTTTGAAGAACCCACCACTTACTAGACCCTGTGCTTGGTCCTAGAGAAAAAAATAAGACTGAATCTCTTATTTTGAGAACTCATTCTTTTCTGGAAGAAGATCATATAATTGGATAAATTGGGAGATGATGTGGTAAATGCTATAATATTGATATAGGTCAAGAATATGATACATTTTAAGACACAACTAATTACTTCTAGAGGACTGGTGAATGATGTCCCATATTCAAGAATAATTTGTAAGTGACATAAAAAGTGGATTTAGGGGGAAAATAAAACAATAGTTAATTTCAGTTGTATAAATATGTGTCAATAGCTATGTAGGGTTGTGTTGGTACAATTAAAATTTGGTGAGAATTATGAGATATTCTATTACTATTATGATAACATCTTTATTTGAAGATGAAACTTACTGCTTCCTCATCTTTACCCCATAAAATATTATCTTTATTAAAATGTCTTTAGTTTCATTGTGGCTATTAATTAAAAATCAGGAGTCATCCATATGGGAAGTTACAGTATGGACAGATGAACCACACCACTCCATTTTCTATGATTTCCTTAAGGGTTAGGTAATGTGTTACTAGGGTAAGGCCAGATTCACCTTTAAAATTCCAGCATAGAGGGACAGTATTTCATAAGCACCCTTGCTGTGTTAACCATATCTACCCCAGGGATCCAGTCAACACTTTGCACTCCTCATTCATTATATGATGTTTTCTCAGGGTCCACTATGTGTCAGACATACTGCTTAGGTGCTGGGGATACAAGATAGAGTCCCTATCTTCAACTGGTTATAATACATTATATTAGAGGAGAGAGAAATCAACATTAATTAATTAAGCATCATTCTATAAAAGATGCACACAAGTATCTAAGATCATAATATTGAATGGAAAGAGGACTATCAGAAGGGCTGTTCAGGAAAGAAAGCTATGAAGAGGTGACTTTTAAAGCATGTGAAAAAAGAGAAAAAATGCCAGGAGGAGAAAATAATTTGAGACTTATTTTTTCTGTTTGAAAAACTAAGAAGTAACAACCCCAGCAAAAGCAGCCTAAGAGGAGGGAGACAAGGTAACTGTTTTGAGATCTAGGTATAGATCAGGTGATGCAGACATTTATAGGTAAAGTGATCATATGACCCAGATGGTCATGAAGAGTAATTATATCTGTTTTATATTTATATATGTTTTTTGGTGTAATTATTAATAGTGTCCTTTATTAGTTTCAAAGATGCCCTAATTTAGAAAGAGTTTATATGGTCATTTTATATATTGGCCAAGGTAACTTTGAAATGTGTTTGACAACAGTAGAAAAACACTGAAGGTTTCAATATAAATTTTAAAAAGATTACTCTAACAATTATGTAGAGTTAGGTTAAAAGGATAAACAGTGAAGATGGGTATAACCCTATAGTAGTAGTGTGTTGACAGGCAAGGGATAATGATGACCTAGACCAGAAAAATAACAGCAAATATGGAGGGTATCTGGATATATTTGGAATACTACTTAGGAGACAAAATTAATGGGCTTTGTTGTTGGATTAAATGTAGGTAATTGACACAAAGATTTTTAAGTATTGACTCTTAGGACACCGTTTATAGTGCCTTTTCCATTATCAGGTCATGGGGAGAAGACCCAGAAGGAAAACATATTAGTCTTAAATAACAAATCCGGGTGTGTGCAGAACAGGAAGGTACAGGTCAGCATGGATTCTCAGAGTGGGATGAGATTCCTTCTTCAGAGAGCGTGTTTTACTTCTCTTTATCTGAGGAGTGAACTTGGCTTATGTCACCAATTCAGAACACCAGAGAATTATTTAAATATGAAGAAAATGTGGTTAAACAAAAAGATTGTCCATTCATCTTGTAATAGAGGCATGGGAAAACATTCTAATCAAGTCATCATTTTCCATTTGCACTTTTCTCTTTCTTCCACAGACAGCAAAGACTTGCTAATGCAGCATCTGCTCTGCTCATTTGATTTCTCTGCACTCGTGGTAAGCAGCTGTTTATACCTTCTTAGTCCCAATTTATTCAGGTGACTGGTTTCACAAAAATACATTTACTTTTGCTGTGCCTGAGGCCTGTTTTACTCATACAGGGTTTGGTTAATCTTGGTTGATGACTACCAGATGCTTGTTTATGTAACATCTTATCTTCTCGATATGGCCTCTTGATTTATGAAATACTTTTTATTCATTATGCATATGCAAGGGAAGGGATTTGCTGAGCTGAATACTGTTAACTCTGAATTTTAGAAATCTGAGAACCATCATTTTTAAACAAAGGCAGATTACAAAATAGGAATCCATAAAACGTATTTTCCCCCCATAATTACAAAGGTTTTGTTTGTTTATTTCAAATTTTTATTTAAATTCTAATTTGTTAACATATACTGTAGTATTGGTTTCAGGAGTAGAATTTAGTGATTTATCACTTACATAGAACACTCACTGCTCATCACAGCTTCCCTCCTTAATACCCATCACCCATTGAGTCCATCCCCCATCCACCTCCCCTCCATCCAACCCTCATTTTGTTCTCTATAGTTCAGTCTCTTACAGTTTGCCTCCCTCTTTCCCCCCCTTCCGCGATGTCCCGCATCTCCCTTTGGCTCGGGTCCAGCCCCACATTGGTTTCCTGCTTAGCAGGGAACCTGCTTCCTCTCCCTCTGCTCATGCTTCTCTCTGTCTCATGCTCTCTCTGTCTCTCATGAATCTTAAGTAAAATCTTAAAAAATATATATGAAAAGTTACTTTAAAACTGTATTGGACAACTACCTAAAGTGTTTAGAGTGGTTTTATGCTGTACATGTATAAGATTTAACACATTTAGATGTTGAGGTTTAAGTGTCAAATTTGGCTGTTCTACACAGTATTATTGCTCAGGATTAAAAAGTGAGATACAAACTACTGTTTCACAAGAATCATTTCATTGTGTTATGCAGGAAGTGTTATGTCACTATCTCATTTAATTTTTCATTTCAAGTGGGAAAGCTTTTTAATGTAACTGGGCTTTTTATTCAATTTTCCATCCTTTTGTATATCAGGGAGAGAAAAGCTGATACTGTGAGTGTAAGTCTGCTCAAGAAGCCCCAAATGGAGTTTTGCAATTAAAGTAATGCCTCACAATTAAAAGTGAATGTCAGAATTACTTAGAAAGCTTCCTAGGCTTCACTTGCCATGGACTCAACCCTTGGAAAATAGTGAAAAGCAGGGTCATCTAGTTATTAAGGGCGTGTGCTCTCAAATGGTGTATTCTTGATGACTTTATTGAACGTTAATTGACCGTATATATATGGGCTTACTTCCCTTTTTTTTTTGGTAAGATTTATTTATTTATTTATTTGACAGACAGAGATCACAAACAGGCAGACAGGCAGGCAAAGAAAGAGGAGGAAGCAGGCTCCCTGATGCGCAGAGAGCCCAATGCAGGGCTGGATCCCAGCACCTTGAGATCATGACCTGAGCAGAAGGCAGAGGCTTAACCTACTGAGCCACCCAGGCGCCCATGGGCTTAGTTTTGTTCCATTGATCTATGTCTGTTTTGATGCTAATGCCATGCTGCTGTGATTATTACAGTTTTATAATATAGATTGAACTCAAGAGGTGTGATTTTTCAGCTTTCTCCTGATTGCGGTGGTTAGTGAGGGTCATATGTAGTTTTACATGCATTTTAGAATTGCTTTTACTCTTTCTGTGGAATGTACCATTGGATTTCTGAAAAGGATTATATTGAAAAGTGAGATCACTTTGGTACCATGTACATTTTATTGGGATTAATTTTTCTGACCTGTGAACAAGGAATATCTTTCCATTTCTTTGTAATATCTTCAGTTTCTTTTATCAATGCTTTCGAGTTTTAAGTACAGAACTTTCACCTCCTTGGTTAAATTTATTCCCAAGTACTTTGTTGTTTTTGATCCTACCATAAATGTGATTATTTTCTTAAATTCTCTTTCTGATAGTTCAGCATTAGTGTATGGAAAAAAAAAAACTTACTTTTTAATATTGATTTTGTATCCTACAACTTTATTTGAATTTGTTAGTTTTAATAGTTTTTTGAGGGAGTCATTAGGAGTGTCTTATAGATACTATGTTATCCACAAACACACAGTTTTACTTCTGCTTATCCAATTTGGATGCCTTTAATTTCTTTTTCTTACTTAATTGTTCTGACTGGGACTCCCAGTCAGAATGGAAGTGATGAGAATGGGAATCCTTAATACACAATGAGGAAAGGAAAGTCACTTCAATAAATGGTTTTACAAAATTTGGGTATCCACCTGGAAAAGAATGAAATTGGACCCATATTGTATATCATACACAAAAATCAACTCAAAATGGATTAAAGACTTGAGCATAAGACCTAAAACCATAAAACTAGAAGAAAACATAGGAGGTAAACTTTTTGGCATCAGTCTTGGAAATGCTTTTTTTGGACTTGATCTGAAAGCAAAGCCAATGAAAGCAAAAATGAACAAGTGAGACTACATTAAACTAAAAAGCTTCTGCATGGCAAAATAAAATGTTAACAAAATGAAAAGACAATCTATGCATTGGGCAAAATATTTGCAAACTACACATCTGCTAAGGGATTAATATCCAAACTATACAAAGAACTCAATAGCAAACAGACAACCCAATTAAAAAACAGGCAAAAACCTTCGGCACCATTGATCAAGAAAATACAAATCCAAACTACAATGAGGTATCACCTCACCCCTGTCTAGTGGCTAAAATTAACAACGTGTGAAACAACAGATGTTGGCAAGGATGTGGAGAAAATGGAACCCTCTTGCACTCTTGGTGGCAATGCAAACTGTTGCAGCCACTGTGGAAGACAGTATGGAAGTTCCTCAAAAAGTTAAAAATAGAAGTATGCTATGATCCAGTAATCACAGTACTGGATATTTACCCAAAGAATACAAAACCCAGACTCATCAGAATACATGCACCACTATGTTTATAGCAGCTTTATTTACAATAGCCAAGTTATGGAAGTAGCCCAAGTGTCTATCAATAATTGAATGGATAAACAATGAATATATATATATACACACACACACACATATATACATATATATATATATATATATATATATATATATATATGCACACACACACATGCATACACACAATGGAATATTACTCAGCCATAAAAAAGAATGATATCTTGCCATTCGCAACAACATGGATGGAGCTAGAGAGGATAATGCTAAGTGAAATAAGTCAGAGAAAGACAAGTGCCATATGATTTTACTTGTATGTGGAATTTAAGAAACACAACATGAATGTAGGGGGGAAAAAGAGAGGCAAGCCAGAAAGCAGACTCTCAGCTATATAGAACGAACTGAGTATGATTGGAAGGGAAGTGGGTAAGGGTACGGGTTAAATGGTGATGGGTATTAAGGAAGGCACTTGCGATGAGCACTGGGTATTGTATGTAAGATGAATCACTGGATTCTATACCTGAAAATAAAAGAATATTTTTATATAATTAGTAACTTAATCAACTAATACTATTGCTTCATAATATATTGAAGATATGCAATATATAAGATATGCAAAAATATTTATAATTGCATTATCTTATCATAAAATTTAACTATATGTTTATATAAAGTCTGCTAACCTTATGGCCTTTTACTATTTAGAAATAATCCAGTTGTAATGTTATTTAAATCTCAGTTTTATGCTGTCACGGCCTATCTTCTATTTCTTTATTAAAGAAATAGTTAGTAATCAAACAAACAAAAATAACCCAAAAAAACAAAAATAGTCAAAGTTTAGATAGACTTTTCCCCAAACACACAAATGGCCAATAGATGTATGAAAAGATGCTCAACATCGCTAATCATCAGGAAAATGGAAATCAAAATGACGAGATAATCACTTCACACCTATTAGAAGGCTATTAGAATGGCTATGATGAAGAAAAGAGAAGTAAAGAGGTAACAAGTTTTGGCAAAGATGTAGAGAAAAGGGAACCCTTGTACACTGTTGGGAATGTAAATTGGTAAAACCATTATGAGAAGAGGATGAAGATTTCTCAAAAGATTAAAAATAGGACTCCTACATAATCCAGTATTCCTGATTTGGGGTGTATGTCCAAAGGAAACAAAATCACAATCTCAAAGACACTATCTGTATTCCTCATGTTTCTGACATCGTTAGTTACGACAGATATGGAATATATGGAGACAATCTGTGTGTCTGCTAGTGGATGAACAAATAAAGAAAATGTGATGCACACACATGTACAATACACACTGGAAGATTATTCAGTCTTAAAAAAGGAGAAAATCCTGCCATTTGTGACAACAGGGGTGAAACTGGAGGGTGTTATGCTAACTGAAATAAACCAGACAGAAATAGAGATGGTGCATGATGTCACTTATATATGGAATCTTAAAAAAAGAATGGAACTCACAGAAGCAGACAAGAATAGTGGTTGCCATGGGCTAGGGGTGGGGAAAATGGTTAGAGTTTAATAAAGGGTACAAATTTTCAGTTAAAAAATGAATAATCTCTGAGGTACTAATGTATATTATGGGTGACTATACCTGATAATACCATAATGTGTAATTTCAGTGCGCCAAGAGAGTAGATTTTGAGCGTTTTCACCTTCCCACCCTGCCAAAAAAAGAAAGTGACCATATGAGATGATGGATGTGTTAATTAACTTGACTGTGGGAGTCCTTCCACACTGTATATGTATGTCAAGTCATGTTCTAGAATTTAAATATATTACCATTTTACTTGTTAATTATAAAAACTTTCTATCATCTTTTAAATTAAAAAAAAAAAAATAACCACAGTATGGTGCTAAGTGAGTTCACCCAGTTTGATTCCTTGCTTCCACATGTATTAACTCTATGACCTAAGACACTGAGTTAAATTCACAATGCCTTCATTTTTCCATCTATAAAATAAATATCATCTGTGTCCCTAAATTATTTTTGAGAACTAATTGCTATTTAGTTTATTTCTTCCAAAGACAAACTATGTCTTTCAGTGAAACATTTTTAAAACCATGTTTTTAGACTTTTATTTATTTGACAGAGAGAGAAAGAGAGAGAGAGGAAGAGCATAAACAAGGAGAGGAGCAGGCAGAGGGAAAGGGAGAAGCAGTATATGAGGCAGGATCCCAGGACTGGATCCTAAGCCAAAGGCAGATGCTTAACCGACTGAGCCACCTAGGTGCCCCCTCTTTCAGTGAAACTTTTTTTTTTAGGATTTATTTATTTGAGAGAGAGAGTGCAACGAGGGGTGGTGGGGAGTGGGACAGAGAGAGTCTTAAGCAGATTCCACACTGAGTGCGGAGCCCAATGCTGGGCTAGATCCGAGGACTCCAGATGACAATCTGAGCCGAAATCATGAGTCAGACGTTTAATTGACTGCGCCACCCAGGCACCTGTCAGTGAAACATTTTTTAAAAAGAGATAAAAGAAAACCATTTGGGGAATATACATATGATTCTCTATTATATATTTAATAATGCATATTAGTATATGTATTATAATTATAATAGTATATTTATAATATTTGACATATATTAATACTATATATTATTATGATCATATATTATGTAATTATAACAGTATACTTGTATAAAATATGTTATACTAATACTATATTATAAATGATTATATATTAATATAGTTACATATAATATTTATATGTTATAATTATATAATAATGTCAAATATATATTTATTATATAAATATATTATATATTAATTTTATAATGTTACATATATATATATATATATACAGTAGCTTTTTTATTGGTATTCAATTTGCTGTAATAAGTTGTCACACAGAAGTTTAAACAACACAGATTATTATTGTACTGTTCTGTAGGCCTGAAGTCCAACATGGATTGTAAGGTGCTAAAATCAAGGTGTTTGTGAAGCTATAGTCTTGCTTAGAAGCTTTATGTGAGATTCCATTTCTTGGCCTTTTCAAGTTTCCAAAGGCCCACTTCTTCCATCTCCAAAGCCAGGAGCACCACATCTTTCCATATCTTTTCTTCTGTACTTGCTCACATCTCCCTCTGACTTTGGCTCCTCTACAATGAGTTCTTTCTGATTGCACTGGACCCATGTGGATAATTCAGGATAAACTATCTTTAAATCAGCTGATTAACACCCTTAATTTCATCTGCAGCCTTCATTCCCTTTTGCCTTATATAACAAAATAGATTCATCAGTTCTGGAGATTAGTTTATGAACTTCTTTGGAAAATCATCTCTAGCCTACTCTACTTTCTAATACAGGGCAAATCATGGAACCCTAAGGAAGTACTTAGCAGTTAGAGAGCATAGCGGTTTTCTTTGGCAAAGTACACAGAAAGCCAACACTAGGAATTTTTTGAGAAATTGAGTGATCACGGTTTTCCAAAAGGTCTTAGTCAACATCCAACTGAAGCTTATGCAAAGGTTCTATAATATGGGACCTTCTCATCACCTTCTGTCTTCATATCTGCTTCATAAAGATCCTTATAATTTGTACACAGTCATTTCAGGATTCATTGCTCTTAAGTATGTATAATCAATTGTGTGAAGTCCTCATCATAGCATTCTTATATTTCATTGACTTGCTAACTCTAACCTTGACCTTCTGACATTCATGACATTGACAAAACAAAGTATATGTAAAACATTTTTATTACCATTGATGAATGTGAAAAATGATGCATAGAAAAATTCCATAAAATGACTAAAGCCTCACAGATTGTTAAGTGCTAGCTGGATTCCAAATCCTGGCAATGTGGATTCCAAGCCTGTTCTTTCCATCACTACATTATGACCATGTCAGTAGACTGTTGGACATCCTATCATAATTTCCCATGACTTACAATATAAAATTATTCGAGTGTGATTACAAGACTTTGCAAACCATGGCCCCTGCTTATTTCTTTGACCACATCTCTCAGAACAACAACAACCATCATCCCCCTTACTTACCTCAATTCTATTTCAATAATACATATCTTAGTTTCTTTATCATGCCAGACTTTCTTTCTGACTCTGGACCTTTATACCCAGAAACACACACACCCAGCAAAGACATCTCCTTCAAAAATATTTCCCCTATTGGGGCACCTGGGTGGCTCAGTCGTTAGACGTCTGTCTTCAGCTAAGGTCATGATCCCAGGGTCCTGGGATCAAGCCCCACATTGGCCTCCCTGCTCTGCAGGAAGCCTGCTTCTCCCTCTCCCACTCCCCCTGCTTGTGTTCCCTCTCTTGCTGTGTCTCTCTCTGTCAAATAAATAAAATCTTTAAAAAAAAAATTCCCATGTTGAATAGAATTAACCAATCTTCTAAATTGCTATTTCTTCATTTTTTACCAAGTGTTGGAATTTATTTGTTGGGGTATTGATTTTGGCTAACAGATTAATTAAAAATTATGTCTTTATAATCCATCTTTGTATCTCAGTTGTCTACTATGGAGCCACACAAATAGTAGAAACACTGTAAATACTTGATTATATGAAAAGTGAATGAACATAACAGGAATTTTTAAGACTGCAGCATTACCTTGGATATTAAGGTGCTGCCTTGTTATTTGTGTCTGGTTTTTTTTTTTGTTTGTTTGTTTGTTTTAATTTATTTGAGAGAGAGAGAGAGTAGGCAGAGAGGCAGGCAGAGAGAGAGGAGGAAGCAGACTCCCTGCTGAGCAGAGAGCCTGATACATGGCTCGATCACAGGACCCTGGAACCAAAGACATGGTTCCATGTCCTGAACCAAAGACAGAGGCTTTAACCCACTGAGACACCCAGGCACCCCAGAGGGAGAAGCAGGCTCCCCGCCAAGCAAGGAGCCCTATGTGGGACTCAATCCCAGGACACTGGGATCATGACCTGAGCCGAAGACAGTTGCTTAACCAACTGAGCCACCCAGGAGTCCCTTTGTGTCTGTTTAAATGCAGATTCCTAGAATATGCATTTGCTATATTCATTCTTTTATTCATTTATTGCTTTAAAATATTTTTAGAATATTTACATTGTTACACATAGAGTGACATATAATTAGGAAGGTTTAAAATAAAGTCAAAAGCATTCCATTCTCTTGGGAGCAACATAGAAGACAATGTAGGCCATATGGAATGCTCAATTTACATTTTATGGAATTTCTGAGAAGGGAGTGTTTTCTTCTACCACACTGGGATCACCTGTTTAACTATAATTGATTCTACAAAATGTACTGAAAGCTCAGTCCAAAACCTGACATATTGTAGGTTTTCAATTAGTGTAGATTTAGAGACACAGTGATGTGGAAGAATAGCAGTCAATTCAGAGACAAAAACACTTAGAAAAACAAACTTCAGAAGCTACTGAGACTTATATGGGAAGCAAGGTTTACCTGGGGGTGCATGTGTGTGTGTGTGTGTGTGTGTTGGGAAAGATGCAGTGAATGAAAGCAAGATGCTGAAGGAAGAGAATGCTCCTACAGCAAATCCTGAGTTCCTCCCTAGTTAGGCAAGTGAGAACACATTTATATAGAGTGTGAATCCTTATCTTGCATTTTGCGGCCCTGTGGACCAGTCCTACTCTTCAATATGGAGTGTGAATAGATGTTCTTTAAGGGCTCATTCCAGAAGTTGTTTAAATCGCCATCTTAAGTTCAACAGCCATAGCAGGTACATGAACGCACACCACCAATGAGGGTCACCTACACACATGTCCTCAGGCGCACACGCACACACCATGCAGCATTCAAATGCATCATAGGCAATAACAGCGAAAGGGACTCTTGAAATCTTCGCCCTCCTTCAGGCTCAGAGTTTACAACTGGTGAACTCTCAACAGGATTTCGAAAACAGTTTGGGTCCTCAATCCACTGTAATGCTCTGTTGCATTTGTCTTCTTTCACATCTGAAATTCAAAGACCATGGCGCTTTTCTGAGAAAGAGCACAGGGGAAAGCTTTTATTGCTGGCATGTGACATGACAGGACAGCAGGGGAACTTGCAATATTAGGAAACTTTAGGAGGCCTTAGGAGGCTGTCTCATCTGTGACCTCCACTGAGTTTTGAAACGCAGGAGCAAAGATTCTTAGCAGCAGGCATTAACCTGGCTCTTTCTCCTTGGGAATGCTGTCAATTTAGCTAGTTCCTTAGGTTCCGTAGCTGACTTCCACAGCCCCACAGCTTGAAGGTCTTTCAGAACCTGAGTTATTGTTAGGATATTTTCTGAGATTATCGGTGACATGTCCATAGCACTGCTCCAAGTATCACAAACGTAGCACTGCAGGGAAAGTTCAGAGACTTTCTCCCTTCTTAGCTGTCTTTTATAATTAGCTGAATAACAGCACATGGCTTATACATAACTAGCCTTTACTGAACAGTGTTTAAAAGGAGCTAGATGCCATGCTGAGTCACTTGTGGGCATGCCATTTAATAATCACAGCGAGTCTGAGACCCTGCTATCGTGGGCCCTCTCTTCACTAGATAAGGGAAATAAAACTTAGAGAGGTTAAATAAGATCTTCAAGTTCACTCTGTTAAAAATTTAAAAAGAAAAACACTGAGAGGCTTAGGCAGAATATGTTTGAAATATGATTTGAAATAATGATATCATTTTCCCTGACATTTATAGCATTGTTCCTTTCCTTCAATCAAGATTTTTTCAGTTCCATGACTATTACCTCAATTCATGAATGAGATTTGGCAGAAAGAAAATACAGGCATTTTCGCGGGTTTTATAGCCCTCAAGTCTTAGGGAGCTCCAGATAAGAGAAACGTTTTGGAGAAACACTCCAAAAACACTTCCCTTTGAGGGAAAGTAAGTTTTCCACCACTGTCAGTCAGTGTTTCGTTCCCTTAAAATAGAAGATTCCACAGGGTTATAGAGAAGAGAGAAAAAAAAAAATGGAGGAGACATGATGAGATACAGTTATTGATGGTAATGACAGAGGGAAGTTCTATCTGTAATTTCCTAAATAGAGCCCAGGGTAGCAGCAAGCCTTCTGTGATGAAATGACTGACACACACAGAACCGTGTAGAAGTACCATATTTTAGACAGCCTTACACATGTCCTGTAGTAGTCTTTTTTTTTTTTTTTTTTTTTTTTGGTAGTAAATTAGACTTGAGGCAGTTACAGTACCAAAGTCAGCCTTGGTGAGAGAATGTCCATGTTGTTGAGACTATGTTTAGATTCTATTCCTGCCAACTGGCTACTTTATTCATGAGCTGTTTGAGTAATCCCTGAGCCAGGTGGAGAAGAAAGCTGACAAGCATCGAAAGATCAGATTAACTTATCCTGCTGATCAGGAAGGGCACTTTTATAATAAGCAGTAGTCTTGTGTGCATTCATAAGATGTATGAATAGAAAAACCTAACTTTAAACATTGATTTGGGAGTGCCTGGGTGGCTCAGTGGGTTAAAGCCTCTGCCTTTGGCTCAGGTCATGATCCCAGGGTCTTGGGATGGAGCCCCGCATCGGGCTCTCTGCTCAGCAGGGAGCCTGCTTCCTCCTCTCTCTCTGTCTGCCTCTCTGCCTACTTGTGATCTCTGTCAAAGAAATAAATAAAATATTTTAAAAAATTGATTTGAAAGCCATTGGAAATGGAGAGGAGAAGTGAGTTGGGGGAAAATCAGAGGGGGAGACAAACCATGAGAGACTGTGGACTCAGAAACAAACTGAGGGTTTTGGAGGGGATGGGAGTTGGAGGTTCGGTGAGCCTGGTGGGTGGGCATTAAGGAGGGCAGGTATTGCATGGAGCACTGGGTGTGGTGCATAAACCATGAATGCTGGAACACTGGAAAAAATAAAATTACAGAAAAAAATTAAAATAAAGAATTTGAAAAGACACTCTATAAAAGAGTTGAATTGATGATAAATGTATGAAAAGACATTCGATTTCATTAATGACCAGGGACAAAAATTAAAATAAATTGGTATCCCAATACAACCACATGAGGATGACTAAAATGAAAAGTTTTGCTATGAAACATAATACAGTCCCAGAGCATATGGAGCATCAGACTTTTCATAATGGCTAATGGAAGTTTAAATTAGTGCAACCAATTTTAAACAGTTTGGCTCTATCTACTAAGGCAGAAGATATTTATGACTCATGATCCAGCAGTTCAACTCCTAGAAATGTCACCGAAAGAAAAGCACAAGAATGTTCACTGCAGCACTACTTATAATAGCCCCAATCTGGAAACTACTCAAATGCCCATCTATTGTAGAATGGGTAAGTGGCATATTCCTACCAGGGACTACTATACTGCAACGAGAGTGAACAGTTTATAATACATACAACCATCTGGGTGCACCTCACAAACACATTATTCAGTGAAAGAAGACAGACTCCATACAAATTTTAGGATTGTTTGCTCTAGGAAGACAGACTCAAAAAAATGCATATTGTATATTTCCATTTTTAAAAGGTACAAAAATAGGCAAAACTAACTGATGCTGTTCTATGTGAGGAAAGTAGAATGAGAGAGAAGGAGAAGTAACCAAAAGGAGATATCCGGTTATGATATCCTGGTTGTTCAAATTCATCAAATTAGATAGTTAGAGTATATCTATGTTCCTGTATGTACATTACACTTCAAAACAAGTTTTGAAAATAAAACCTAATTCAGATAGCATCTATTCAGAAAACGCTAAATTTTCTATTCCAAAGTCCAAGAAAGGTGGACTTGAGAACTTTATTCATCGTTCCCTTACAACTCCTCCAAGGACTAGTTGTCTATACTAGTATTCTGTGTTTTTTGGGCTTAATATAAAATTAGAGCCACTACCCAGTAGTTCTCTGTAGGTATGGATTTCACTCTTTCTCCTGAACAGGAATACTTGAGCTGCAGTTTCCATCAATGAGGGCTAAAAAGAAGATTCAAACTGTGCACCTGTGATATGCAGGGCCCCCTCTTAAATGCCCAAAGCCTTACCCCATTCGGGTATTCTGTGTGTGACAGATAAATGAAGGACCCAACTTTCTAGTATGGCAGCATACGTGTTAGCCATTTTTAATTTGCCTATTGATTTTATATTTGAAATAACTAACTCAAAAAACCAAACCATGAGTTTTTTGGGGAAACCAATCTCAGTAATCTGATTCTTCTGCTGGCTGTGATGAGCCCCCATTTCCACTTTACGATAGAAAATTGTAGCTATCTCTGCTTGGCAATTCCAAGCCGCTTCCAGCCTAACTGAGAATGAGGAGCCTATTCTAGCTGTAGATCTTCCCACCAGCATCTGCTGCATAGTAAAACAGCATGGGACTCTTTAAGATTCTGGCACACCAGTTGTGTCTCCGAGTCAGAATGAAAGATGAGTCTTCTCTTTCCCCTCTTTTTCTTTTTTGTTTTCCTTTTCTTTTTCTTTTTTGTTTTTGCCATTTTTAGAGGGAGTTAGATAAGCCCATGATGGATCCCAAACACTTCCACCTCCCAAATTATTTAAATAGTTTCTTTTACATTGTATGAACAGATGTCTGTCCTACAGTATTTATAGTACAGAATTAGAACTCCGTTTGCATTAGCTAGGCCAGCAAGTAAAACTGCAGCTGTCTACCAGAGTTAGAATGTTGCATGCAGATCATCTTATTAGGAGGATACCTGCATAAATACATTCTGTCTGATCCAAAATTCAATTCAATCCTCCTTGGTTGAGCACACTCAAATTCTGTTTGCAAGATTTTAGATGCTGTGGTTGAACAAATACATTTTGGGTATGACCCTACTCTTCTCTCTGTTATCATTTCTATTTTAACCCCCAGCCTACATTGAATTTAAAGTTTAGCAATTGTTTGGGCAACAAAAAGTTGAACAAAATGAGGAAAGTTTGCATATTGAATTTTTAGTCTTCATACATACTTGCTTTTATCTATTTTATAATTTTATTCATTTATTTTCTGGAAGGCTAAATTTTTCTGGGAATATTTACTTCTTTTCCTTGGGTAACATTTTCTTCCAACTGGCTTCTTTGTCTTTTGCATACAATCTACCCTCCCTCCCCCTTTCTCTCCTATCTCCCTACTATTATTCTTTATTGTCTGTCTGTTTGGGTTGTATTGTTTTCTAATTTCTACATGATTCTAATAGAATAAAGCCATTGAAACCTGAGAACACTTAAAAAGCCTGTAATATTTATATAATAGGTAGACTGCATGTAGGAACATCTAGGTCTTTCATGGAAGATACTAATATCAAGGGCTCTGAACTGGCTGCCTACATATCAACTGACATTTTCCTCATAATTGAAAGATCGTTTGAAGAATGTCAGACATCATCTACTCAAAAGAGCTTTTAGTCTAGAGAAAAGGGATCAGAAGGGATTGTCTCTTACTTTACTCATGGAGAAGAAAGTCTTCCTTTGAAGTTCCTTGCATCTCATTGGCAAAAATATCATCCCATGGTCACTTTCTAGGTATAGTGGTAAGCTAAAAATATTACTGAAAAGGAATTCAAGCAATCATGATTCACTCTCTAGCCCTGGGCACTTGGCCATGATGAATGAAATGGGCTTTTCTGCAGGGTTGCAGAACGGCAGGGCAGTTTCATGAGTAAGCAATTAAAGGTGTCTGCTACATCACAACATTTATTTTGGTCTTATTCGTGAAAGGAAGTTGCAGCCAATGTTGAAAAACTTTGGGCAGACAATAATTTTATTTACTTACATATTTATTTGCCTATCTATCACAGTCTTCATTTACTGAGTTAATATAATAGATTGTGTCTAAAATTTTTCCAACCTCTTTGAAATGACTAATATCCATATAGCTGCTGCCAAAACCATACTTGAAGGACTGGGTATTGTTTTTTGTCCCTTTACTGCAACTTGAGGACAAAGTTGAGGGATGGCATGGGGTGAGCAGGTAGACTCTCTAAAGAAGAATACAGTTGTTCTGTGGAAACTGGGCTCTACAATATCCCCGAGGTTCTTTAAATGCCATATATGTAGGGCTAACCTCACTGATCTGATAAAGGTTATTAATCCCCCTTTCAGGGATTTCTGCCTTTTCTAAAGGTTGAAAACATGGTGGTTCTTTCTATCCCTGATGAAGTTCAATGTAGTCATGAAGAGGACTCAACAAAAGCTTCCCCTTGATGTTCATACTAGGTTCTGTGTAGATAGGGAGAAGTTTTATGATATTGTTGGTTTGCCCCTTTCCACAGTAACTGCTTATTTAAGAATCCAGAATGGGGTTCACAGTCGTTCTGTACCAAATTCATTGTATAAACATGTCTGCTTATTTCATTGGTAAAAAGTTTGCAAAATTGTAGCCATAAGTTAATAAGTATTTCTTATGGGTTTGCTCTTCTTGTTATTTTTTTTTAATATTTAAAAAAAATTATTTATTTGAGAGAGAGACAGAGAGTGTGTGTGTGTGAGAGAGAAAGAGAGAGATAGAGAGAGCATGAGAAGGGGGAAGGTCAGAGGGAGAAACAGACTCCCTGCCAAGCAGGGAGCCCAATTGGAGACTCGATCCTGGGACTCCAGGATCATGACCTGAGTTAGGAGGTGTGGAAGAGAGGAAGAGAAAGAATCTCAAGCAGACTCCTGCTGAATACAGAGCCAGACACTGGGCTAGACATGGGGTTGGTTGCATGACCCTAAGATCATGACCTGAGCCAAAATCAAGAGTCTGATCCTTAACCAACTGAGCCACCTAGCACCACAATAAAAGTACTTTAAATCCATCCCTTGTATTCTTACTGGCAACATTCTCTTCTGAAGATCCTTTAACAAAAAACTATATATGTACAATGACTTCATGAGAGCACTACATACTTTAATTTTTTCCTCATTATTCTTCAAAATCTAATCATTTTCATTGCTCATTGGATTAAATCTTACACTTGAATTGATGGACCTAGAAAACAAAGAAACAGAACAACCAAAAGGTGTCCTCTTTAGTCTTAGCTCCTGTTGTTTATTCCTTGCAAGGATGGCCAGGAGATAAGAATTTGTATGCCAACTCTGCACTGCTGGGAAAGACTACATTAAGTGCTGTGTTAAGTCAGAGCCTAGATACCATCAAGGCCTAGCAATGAGTGCTGGAACAGAGTTTTAACTTCTCCTGAAGCTGTATGAGAGAGTGGGGCCAAACTGGGTTCCCCTATTGTTTGTATCTTGACCATTTAAAACCATTTGGCTTTTTCCCTACCAACTATTGCCTTTCCCCTAAAATATCACTTGATTTCATCATTCTCGAAACCTGTTTAAATTGCTAAATTTTCAGTGCCATTTTAAAAAAATTCTTTAACTATCAAATGGGTCACTATTTAATATGAATATGCATCATGTGCTCTCCTTTATAATTATATATATATATATATATATATATATATATATATATATATATATCTGTGCACCCTTTCTCTACAGCTATGCATCATGGTCTTTTGACTACAGTACACTGCTGTGTGTCTAGAGTCTCTGTGCCGTTTTCAGGTCCTCACACTGAACTCTCTACATGGTTGGTGTTCAATCAGATGACAAGGCTCATATATACTTGTATTTTTCTTCAGTTGGTGATTGACTTTGAGACTATGAGACAGCACCTCAATTGTTTTATAGAACAAGGTGGAATATCAACATGTTTATTAATAAAACAACACATCTGTGAAAACAGTTACATTTACCTTAATAATAGGGCCTGAGTGGCAACATTCAACTCTCCCTTTAACTTTTGGGACATCTTTTCCTTAAAGTACCCTGGAGTTAGGAGTAGTGGTTCTTTGAATCATAAAAAATTATATGGGCAGAAAGCCCCTTGCTCATAATAAATGATAATACGTATTTTTTTCTTCTGTGCTGGTGAAAGCACAGATCTCATGTGATTCCAACCAAAAAAATAACAGAAGAGTTTCCTCATAAAATGCTTATGAAATATTATTGAAATACATTGTAATGTGCCTAATGAACTATTTCAGTGATAAGTAAGAGCAAACCTTCTTTACAAAATGGATTTAAGAAATGATACAGCTATATCATAAAACTCAAAATAGAATAACCAAAAGTCATGAAAAACTGGAACTAGCAAATGTATTGTTTAGAAATGTTTTTAATCTTTCCTTTTGGCCAGATACACATGGACACATCTCTCCTCTTCTATGGTATTTGATTCATTCTTTCTTGCTTTTCTGGTTAGCTCTTTGTGCTTCTTGGACAGAAGAGATCATATTTCATTTCTTCTTAGAGTAAGAAGTGACTAAGGCCTGAGCTTTAATTTTAACTTTCCAGAAATAAGTATATGGTCAATTGAAGAACTATTCACCATTTGTGGGAAAGATTTTATTTTCTGAAAATTTCTCTTTTCACAATGAGATGGTTAAAATATTTTCCATCAAGAGGTGGGGGGGGTTATGTTCCATCCTCTTGAATCTGGGTGTCCTCATGACTCTTGTATAGATAATTCTATGTGACTTACAAGACTTGGTCATAAAAGGCCATACCCCTTTTGCTCTGGTTCTCTTGGCATGCTCACCGTAGCATGGTATATTGAGCTACACAGAAAGGTCACATAAAGGATTTGTGCCTGACAGCCCAGGCTGACCTCCCAGATGACAGCCCACTATCCTGCTTGCTGTGTGGGTAAAGAGGCCTTTGAAATGACCCCAGCCATCCACTGACAATTGACTCATGAAAAACTGACAGAGAGCCACCTAGTTAATCCTGGTTAAACTCAGACCCATAAGAGATGACACACAATGATTATAACCGTTTTAAGCCACTGCTGTATGAGATGAATAGTTGGAAACAAATTTAACAGCAACATTAGGTAAACAAGAAGAAGCAAGTTCTTAGAATACAAACAAAGGTCTCATTCAGAGCTAACATCAGTTCTCTGAATCTTAATTTTGAGATAAAGAACTTGAAATGGCAAGACATCACAAAATTTGTCTGCAGTATAAATTGCATCAATAATGATACTTGGTAATTCTCAGTCAACAAATATCCAGAGTAGTGAGAGCAAGTGTTCATGTAGGTGCAGAGACAGGACTGCCAGTACAGTGGTTTCAAACTAATTATTCATTTTGTGGCATTTTTCTACAATTAAATCTTTGATCAAACAAAATTAGCAATAGCTTGTAAGTTTCCACTATGGATGAGGCAACATGTTAACCTCCTGGGGCACTGAGACAAAATACATACTTCCTTTTCTTTAGGGAGGCAGCTGGTCAGGAAACATGAAAAGAATTGAGTCAATAAATTATTTGAGATGCTGTAATAGAAGTAGTATAAATAGAGGCACTAAAAAAGAGTTATTCCTTTTAAGTGGGTGTTGAGGGATGAATGGAGTAGTAGGAAAGGCATCATGTAGAAGATAATTCCTAAGCTGAGTCTTTCTTTTTAAATTTTTTATTTTTTATAAACATATATTTTTATCCCCAGGGGTACAGGTCTATGAATCGCCAGGTTTACACACTTCACAGCACTCACCAAAGCACATATAAGCTGAGTCTTAATCTTCAAAGTATTTAATGTGTTATATGTGAGCCCTCTTTGACTAGAGTTTGTATCACACATGCTTAATATTATTCATGCTATTATTTTATTTATTTTATTATTTTTTTAATTTTTTAATAAACATATAATGTATTTTTA
The DNA here is from genome assembly GCF_030435805.1 of Mustela lutreola. NCBI lineage: Eukaryota > Metazoa > Chordata > Mammalia > Carnivora > Mustelidae > Mustela > Mustela lutreola. The sequence continues at coordinate 252,744,592 of NC_081290.1, read as the reverse complement.
TCCCCAGGGTACTGGTCTTTGAATCACCAGGTTTACACATTTCATAGCACTCACCATAGCACATACCCTCCCCAATGTCCATGTCCCCACCACCCTCTCCCTCCCCCCTCCCCCAGTAACTCTCAGTCTGTTTTTTGAGATTGAGTCTTTTATGATTTGTCTGTCTCCTGATTCTTTCATTTTTTTCTTTTACTACTCCTCAAATCCCCCATGTTGCATATCCACTTCTTCATATCAGGGAGATCACATGATAGTTGTCTTTCTCTGATTGAGTTATTTTGCTAAGCATAATACCTTCTAGTTCCATCCACGCATCGCAAATGGCAAGATTTCATTTCTTTTGATGGCTGCATAGTATTCCATTGTGTATATATACCACATCTTCTTGATCCATTCATCTGTTGATGGACATCTAGGTTCTTTCCATAGTTTGGCTATTGTGAACATTGCTGCTATAAACATTTGGGACCATGTGTCCTTTCGGAGCACCACATTTCTATATTTAGGGTAAATACCCAGTAGTGCAATTGCTGGGTCATAGGGTAGCTCTATTTTCAGTTTTTTGAGGAAACTCCATGCTGTTTTCCAAAGTGGTTGCACCAGCTTGCATTCCCACTGACAGTGTAGGAGTGTTCCCCTTTCTCTGCATCCTCACCAGCATCTGTCGTTTCCTGACTTGTTAATTTTAGCCATTCTGACTGTTGTGAGGTGGTATCTCATTGTGGTTTTGATTTGTATTTCCCTGATGCTGAGTATATTCATGCTATTATTGCTTGACTCCATGTATTTATTTTTATGTAGAAGTATACAACTATCATAGTACTAAGACATGTCTCTGGTACTGTACATAGATAGCATTATAGGATATCTTATACTCTTGCATCCATTTTTAAATAGCAACCCACATTTGAAACTTCATAGAATTAGTGCCGTGACTGCTGGGATCTGTTTATTTCTGTATCTGTGGCTTCATACGGCAAAATAGGGAGACTCCTTTGCTCAATAAAATAAGAAATTATAGCAACTATATGGCATTGCCACATCATGAGAATTAAGTATTGTCTTCGGATGAAAGAGGGGATTGCATAAAGATTTTGCCAACTTCAAAGTAAAATAATTTCCCATCTCTTCATCTTCCGATTTTACCTTTCGCTCACATGACACTGCAAGTGCTCACATCCACAGCATTGAAAAAGGAAGGAGAACAAGAAACTTCTGAAAACTGCTTCATCCTTAATATTTTATTCTAGAAATTTTTTCATTCATTTTTCTCAAGTTAGATCTAATGATTTCCAACATCATAAAAACTAAATTCTATATTTTTATCCAATAGATTGAAACCAATGTGTGTCTTTTTTTTTTTAATCTAATTATACCCTCCCCTTTATTTCTAGCTTCTAAATGCATTGATGCCAAGGCCTATATCCACCAATGAGTCTTGAACAGAAGCAACATCTAAGAGATTATCTTCCCACATTAAAACAGAACTTCGAGCCCACCAAGATTTAGGACAGATTTTTTTTTAAGAAAATCATTTCTTCAGCTTTTCATTTTACTTTTTTTTTTCTTGAGACTATCAAATAATAAAAATAAAAAGAACTAATTTAGTAACTATTGAGATGGATTCTTAGGATAGCCTACATGTTGATATTTTATCCATGAGTGAGAGTTGAAAGCCTCTCTTTTTCTATGTAGATCCAGAGAGATATGTTTCCATTCTTTTTCTCTCTAAGAAGTACAGGAAAAAAGAAGCAGTTCCCCAGTTGAATGGAATTCACTATTATAATTATTCATGCATAAATAGATAATTAAAAGTGAACATTAGATTTCAAAAGGCTGGTATTTATTTATACATATAATTTAATGCTTTTTCTTAAAAGTTATTTACTAGCATATATTTCCTAAAAGAACATAAGCTGGAAAGTAGAAGGATTTTATATACATCTGATTTAGTGTCTGGTAAATTAGTAGCTCCTCATGATGGTTCATTGCCATAGAATTCAAGAAAGAACTCAATTGTATAGAACATTAAAGGATTTTTTTTTAAATTTCCATAATGTGGTAATGCTAAAATATATTTTTTAAATACTTTATTTATTTATTTATTTGAAAGGAAAAGAGCAGAGCAAGAGAGAGAGTGCGGGAGCAGGGTATGGGAGGGGCAGAAGGAGAGGAAAAAGCAAGTTCCCTGCTAGGCAGGGAGCTCAACTGGGACTGGGGGAGGGATCGGGACTGGATTCCAAGACCCTGGGATCATGACCTGACCTAAAGGCAGATGCTTAACTGACTGAGCCCCCAGTTGACCCAGTAATGTTGAAATATTAATGCTAAAAAAATCATTGTACCTAAAGGTTGGCAAGAGAAACACAACTTTATTTCCATTATTGACATCTGTTAGACAAGCCACTTAATTTAGCTAAACATTACTTTGATTGCATTCATAGTTAAGTTCATCTGCATAGAATGTTTATTTTGTAGCTGTTGTAAGTAAGTGAACTTGAGCTTAATTATTAAGCAAAATAATGTGATAGTGATAATTTGGGAATAGGAAAATAAGTGGTGATTGCAACATAAAATTTTAATTTTCTCATTGTCTTGTTTTTGATTGACCTCTATGATTCCTCTCACCCTCCTTCCTTTATTTCCTGTTTGTATCCTTTCTGAATTCCATCTTTCACTTGTGATACAAAAATAAAAGCTAACTCAAAGTTATGTTGAGAGCATTAATGAAATACCTTTTGTGTGAAATCATCTGACATTGCCTACAACACAGTGGAAGCCATTTTTCCATCCCATCTGTCAACTCTAATTCTTGGTATGCTTGGAGGTATACCTTTGGCTGGGATCAAAAGTAAAGGAGGAAGAAAATGTGTCTAGGGCCTTCTTTTCCTTATTTGTTCTTTAGCATTACTCTTACTATACATTTTTTTTCCTGTTATTTCCTTTACCCTCAGTGGAAATGTTAAGAATATTATTTTTTAAATCTTTGTTCTATGAAGAAAAAAAGAACATAATTTTCTTTGTTATACAACAAATTCCCTTTAAAATGCATTCCTTCATGTTGTAGCAGTTCATCTTTAATGGCCAGATACCTCTAATATATCAAAAGGATTTAGAAAAGGAGAGAAGGTGTTAAATTGGTGGTGGGGAAAAAAATAGGGGGGGGGCTAGGAAAATAGTATAAAAAGATATTAGTGGACATTCCAAACAGTCTAAAAAGCAAAATGAAGAAAGAATTAAGATCACACATAGGAAAATAGTCTATCAGTCATTGTTATAGGCTTAATTGTATCTTTCCAAAAATCCATATATTTTTGTTCTAATCCATAGCACCTGAGAATGTGACCAGATAGGGTCTTTGTGGAAGTAAAGTTAAAATGGCATCATTAAGATGGGTCCTAATTCTATATGACTTGTGTCCTTATAAGAAGAGGAAGTTTCTGGGGTGCCTGGGTGGCTCAGTGGGTTAAAGCCTCTGCTTTCAGCTCAGGTCATGGTCTCAGGGTCCTGGGATCGAGCCCCGCATCGGGCTCTCTGCTCAGCAGGGAGCCTGATTTCTCCTCTCTCTCTGCCTGCCTCTCTGCCTACTTGTGATCTCTGTCTGTCTAATAAATAAATAAAATCTTAAAAAAAAAAAAAAGAAGAAGAAAAGGAAGTTTTGACACAGGTATGTACAGAGGGAAGACAATATGAAGACCCAGAGAGAAGATGGCTATGTGCTAGTCAAGAAGATCCTAAAACAGATCCTTCTTTCCCAGCCCTTAGGAAAAAACAACCCTGTAAACACCTTGATCTTAAACTGTTAGTCCTTAGAACCGTGAGAAAGTAAATATCTGTTGTTTAAAATGCCTAGTCGGGGCGCCTGGGTGGCTCAGTGGGTTAAGCCTCTGCCTTAGCTCAGGTCATAATCCTAGGGTCTTGGGATCGAGCCCCGCATCGGGCTCTCTGCTCAGCAGGAAGGCTGCTTCCTCTGCTTTCTCTGCCTGCCTCTCTGCCTACTTGTGATCTCTGTCAAATAAATAAATAAAATCTTTAAAAATAAATAAATAAATAAATAGACTGCCTAGTCAGTGGCATTTTGTTGCAACATAGCCAACTGATATAAGCACATGATGAAATGGCTTGGGTTCATGTATGGGTGACCATTTTTTAATTCAGTTTTTACATCTTTATTTAAAAGTATACTAAAAAAAACTTGGGGGTGCCTGGTTGACACAGTTGGTTAAGTATCTGACTCTTGGTTTCGGCTCAGGTCCTGACCTCAGGGTCCTGGGAACAAGCCGCGCCTTGGGCTCCACATCCAAAGTGAAATTTGCTTCGGATTCTTTCTCTCCCTTTGCCCGTGATAGTGATAGAAATCACTTCCCTGCTGCACTCTCTCCCTCTCCCTAAAATAAATAAGTGAATCTTAACAAAAAAAAAAAAAAAAAGGAAAAAAAAAGTCAATGAATAATTATTATCCCAAACCCAATCTAAGTGACCATATTTTGTAATTGCTTACTAGGCAACAGTAAATGAAGGCAGTGGGGAGAGAGGGCTTGATCTAAGATTGTTATAAATATAAATATCATAGAACCATAAAAATGATATTACACAAATATGAAACAAAGCTCTTGAGAGTGGCATTGGTAATTAAATTTTTAAATTCTGGAAGAAACCTAATTATATTGAACATAATTCATTGAAAACTCAATTTTGTTTTTAAAAATAGTACTGCAGGTAACCACAGGTAAGGAATTATGATTTGTAGAAATGCAAATGTGAATCACATGTGAATCTAGTGGGTACATGTGAGATGCTGGATTGAAGAAGAAACAGCAACTGACAAGTGTCTACATATAACTATAATTATGATGCTATTTACACACCTTCATTAAGAGAATTTGTATTTGTGCTTATTTAAGTAGATGACATCAATTTATTTAAAAACATATGGATAGAATGTCTTTTAAAGACTTTCCTTGGCTATATTACATTGCTTAGCAAAATGAATGGATTAATTATCTCAAAAACGATTGAATTAAAATATATCAAATTACTATAAAGAGTCTACTCTATTGAATTATAGGAATAGGAGGTTTTCTTGAACACAGCTTCTAGAAAAACTAAAATTCTGAGTCCGGTAGTCTGGAGTTTATTCTTGTGGTCAATAATGTAGTTGAACTTGTATAACTAAAAGAAGGGCACAGTCTCAACTGAAGCAGAAAATCTGTTGTAATTGGCCAGAGATCACAAAAAAGGAAACTGTAAGCCAAATGACAAAGAGGATATTGAATAGCATAGTCTGGAAGGAGAAGTTAGGATCATTATTCTGATGGGAACATAGGAGAAGTAGTTTGGAAAATGCCCTGAGTATATGACATGTTTATGGGGGTGGATGTGAATAAGAGTGTAATAGAAAACCTGTAATGTCTGGCCTGGGAGATGGGAAGGAAAGGGGGAGAGCGTTCAGGGAGACCAAAAGAAGAATAGGGGAGTCCCGCCTTGTGCCTGGAGCCGGTTCTTAATCTACTGAAGACTGATGGGGAAGTAAAACACACGTTTCTCAGTTTAACACAAAGTTAAAATATTTTCAACTTCTGTGATTTCAGTGTTAACAAATTCAGTTCTAAAGAAAGAAGCTCCCGTAAAAGTTTTGTTGAAACACAAGTACGAATCACATGCTCTGTGAATCTAGTGGGTACATGTGAGATATTGGATTGAAAAGGAAACAGCAACTGAGAATGATCTGCATATGACTATAGTTATGATGCTGTTTTATGCACTCTCATTAAGAGAGTTTGTGTTTACCCACTTTTTTCCCACTTCCCTTAGATTTAGCAGGTGGTACAGAGGAAGGATACTGCAAATTGTTATTCAGCATTTTCAATTCCCTCACTTCATATACGTGGATGACTGGTAGGACTATCATTGGCATTATCCCTTATTACTGTCATTAATAGAAATTGTTTAAAATGATAAAAGTTAAGCTATCATTTCTAAGTTTCCCTTTTTAAAACTGCAAAGTGGAGCCTGACGATTCACAAACCTGTACCCCTGGGGCTAATAATATATGTTAATAAATAATAAAATATTTTTAAAAACTGCAAAGCGGACATTTAATGTTTAAGTGATTACTAATAATCTCTCACGTGTGCGATGGAGAGATAAAACAATATCTTAATATGGCTCATGAAATCCAAAATTAAATTATATTGATAAATACTATCTCATGACAATATTAACAATAATACTTTGAAGTATTACAGGTTTTCATCACACTTTACAATATTCTATAATGTATTTTTTTTAAGATTTATCTACTTATTTGAGAGAGGGAGAGAGAGAAAGAGGGAGAGAGCAGGGAGAGAGGCAGAGGGAAAGGGAGAGAGAGAATCCCCAAGCAGACTCTTCACTAAGTGCAGAGGCTAATGCAGGGCTTGATCCCATGACCCTGAGATCATGGCCTGAGGCAAATGCTTAACCCACTGCACCACCCAGGGGCCCCATAATGTATTTTCATATTGATTATCTCACCTAATTCTCAGAGCAAAATAGTGATATAGTCTTTGCTGACATTTTATTTGTAAGAAAACAGAAGCTCAGGCTATGTACAAGGTCACACATCTACTACGTGGCAACCCAGAGACTGACGTCCTTATTTACTCACTCCCGTACTTCCTTACAGCAACAATATAACCCGACGCATGTGCAGATACATGCGATTTTAAAAATTTTCACATTTTAAAATTATAACATTTTCATTTCAATTTCACTTTACACTGTTTTCCTTTTGTGATTCATCTTTCTTTAAACTAACAGAAAACAAACACGCAGGTTCAAAATGATAAGTTTCCAGAAACCTACAATTATCTACTTATTTGAGAGAGAGAAAGAGGGAGATATGTAAATATGAGTAAATATAAATAAGTAAATATAAGTAATATAAGTAAGATAAGTAAATATGAAATCGAAACAGAACAATAATGAGTAAGGGGATTGCATTAATAACCAAAAACCTCCCAACAAAGAAAAGCCAAAAACTAAATGGTTTTACTGGTGAATTCTTGCAAACATTTAAAAAATTCACTCTAATCTTTCTCTAACTCTCACAAAGAAACAAAAACAAAACAAAACAGAAAACTGAAGAGAATGCCCAACTCATTTTACAAGACCAGTATTTCTCTCATATCAAAGCCAGATGAAGATGCTACAAGAAAACTATAGTCTAAGATCCATGATGAAAATTCTTGACAAAATATTAGCAAACCAAATTATGTAACACATTAAAATGATCACGCACCATGAACAAGAGGTGTATCTCTGTGATATAGCATACACAACTCAATAAACATGATAACACCACATTAATAAAATGAAGGGAAAAAATCACGTGATTTTTCAATAAATTCAGATAAATAGATTTGGCAAAATTCAACATCCTTTCATGATAAAAACTCTCAACAATATCTTGTACTTCTGTGGTATCAGTTGTAATATCTTCTCTTTTTTTGTCTCTGCTTTCATTTCTGACTTTATTGATATCCAGCTAAAGTAGTTTCAAGCCAGATGCTTACTAACTGTAAATGTCTACATTAAGAAAAAAGGAAGATCTCAAGTAGACAACTAACTTTATAACTCAAGGAAACAGAAAAAAAGAAGAACAAACTGAGCCCAAGTTTATCAAAATGATTTAAAAACAAAGCTCAGAGCAGATATAAATAAAATAGAGACTAGAAAAAATTAATAGAAAAGAACAATGAATCTATGAGCAGGTTAAAAAATAATAAAGTTAAGCCTTTTGCTTAGGAAAAAAGGTCTTGGCCTATTAACAGTATTATGAAAACATTTGATTTTGATAGCTTTTCATTCCCTTTCTCTTTTCTGTTTCCAAATCTGCATATACCATATTAATTATAACAGACATTTTTGTATTGCATTATCCTAAGTAGGTTAAAAACCTGAAAAAACTTATGATAGTTGTTAACAAAATGCAAAACAGAAGTCTGAAATAAACCAACCAGATAAAAATAAATCCATATAAGTAAAAACCAATGAGGGTGCCTGGATGGCTCAGTTAAGCAACTGCCTTCGGCTCAGGTCATGATTTTGGGGTCCCGGGATTGAGTCCTGCATCAGGATCCCTGCTCAACTGGGAGCCTGCTTCTCCCTCTTCCACTCTCCCTGCTTGTGCTCTCTATCAAATAAATAAATGAAATCTTAAAAAAAAAAAAAAAAAAAAAGAAAGGAAAGAAAAAAAAAAAACTAATGAGAAAAGATATATTTCTGTCTCATTTTGTCTAGAAATGCTTCTACTCATTTGGGTCTTAGCCATGAGTAGTCATGGCTGAATTACACATAATATTATTAATCAACTGCCTGTAGAGACCTTGAATATTCAAGATGAGATATGTTTGAAGCTGAATGATTATCTGATAGATCTAGGTAGGAATTGGCTTCTTCAGATATTTTAAGGAAATAGTGAAGATAATTTTGATAGATCGTCCAGAAATTTTAAGTGTCTTGACTATTTTCAGTTCTCCTGGAAAATATTTATTTGATTACATAGAACCGTGGTGAACATATATAGACACATTCTCACTAAAATAATTTTCTTCATATTTTTAAAAAATTATTTATTTATTTATTTGAGAGAGTGACAGAGAACAAGAACAGGCAAGAGAGGGAGAAGTAGACTTCCCACAAGCAGGGAGCCTGACATGGGGCTTGATCCCAGGACCCTAGGATCATGACCTGAGTGGAAGACAGGTGCTTAAGCAACTGACCCACCCAGGCATCCCTTCTTTGTATTTTTTTATTGCACTTATTTATCACTTTCAATTAGAGTCTAGCTGACAAGAACTGTTTTAGGTTTGTGCAGCAGGCCATAATTTGAATCTCACTCATAAATGCTTTTAGACATGTTTCTCATGTAGCTATATAAAATATAACAACAACAACAACAAAAACTGAGCAGACCCATCTTGGCCATAAATTAAAAGCAAATCAATAGCTTTCTTCTTTGTGATTTATTTATAAGTAATTATGCAAAAATTTTATTGTTTTAGTGATATCTTTCACATTTGGGGATGATTATGCATCTATAGGGATTCTTACCCTACTTTATTACCAGATGTTCAACCTAAGGCAGAGTCTAGCTTATCAAGCAAATTCAGCCAGTTCTAAATTTCTTAAGGTGTTGGAATGTACTACTCATTAGAAGGTTAAAAGCATTTTACTCAAGATGTTCATATTGTTGTGAAATTATTGTAATTATTTTTATATGTTAATTGTTATTTATTGGGTACTTTTAATGGTTAATTTCAGGTGTCAGCTTGACTGTTCCAAGAGATACTCAGAAAGCTAGTTAAACATTTTTTCTGGGTGTGTCTGTCAGGGTGTTTCCAGAGAGATTAGCATTGGAATTGGTTGACTGAGTAAAACTGATGACTTCTTGTTATCAGACAAGAAGTCTGATGTGGTTGAGCATCACTGAATCTATTGAGGGCCTGAATAAAAATAAAAGTCACAGGAAAATTGAATTTGCACTCTCACTGACTGCTAGAACTAGAACATCAGTCTCCTTATGCCGTCAGTGCTCCGGGTTCTCAGGCCTTGGACTAGGATCTACACTATCAGCTTTCTAGCCCTTACACCACGGAACTATACCACTGGCTTTTTTGGGTCTCCAGCTTGCAGACAGAAGGTCATGAGACTGATATGTAGTATAAACACAACGTTAGATTCAACATGGCACAATATAGCCAGACAATGTTCTTGCCTTCACAGAACTTTCAATCTAGTAGAGAATAAGACATCATCTGAATACTCATAAAACAAAGTATAATCACAAATTTAGATAATTTCAGTGACACAAAAGTTCAAGAATTAGGTAAGATTGAGGAAGGGTAGGAGAGGTCTAATAGGGAAGACATTTTTGCCTAGTGATGTTTAAGCTGAAGTGTAAAGGAAGCAGTGTATTACTTAAGGAAAGAGTAATAAGTAGATTATTTCCAACAGAGAGATTATTACCTACAAAGATGCAGAGGTTGAAGAGGCCTTTTCTTGTTGGAGAAACTAGAAGGCCACTGTGGACTGGTGTGTCCTGAGTGAAGCAGAAAGCACTACAAGATGAGGATGGTGAATAGGCGTGTCCTTGTAGAACCTGTGAAGGAATTTTAGTTTTGAATTAAGCAACAGGCTAACATGATGATTTTTAGGCAGCCAACACATGCTTTCATTGCCAGTTTTGAGAAGACTAAGAGGGAGTCCATTAGTATCAGTTGGGAGGCGATGCTCTAGGAAAGATAAGATGGTTGCATGAACTAGAGTAGAAATGAAGATACATAGCTAGATCTGAGACATGTTTGGTGATCCATCCAATGACACCCTGCTTGTGGAGAGAGAATGAAGAAAAGAGATGCATTAAGGGTCATTCCTGAATTTTTTGATATGGGCAGCCAAGTAGATATAATTTATTGAGAAGAGAAATATGAAGAGGACTATATACATTAATCATAGCCAACTTTCACATACTTCTCATAATCAAAGACAAACCACATATGTAAGAACCTACACAGATCAAACCCTAAAATGTGATGATAGAAGATGCATTTTCTAAATGAATTTGGGCTATGAATAGAAATTGAGTACATTTTAGAGCACACATAAATGCTAATGAACTGCCAGGAATAAAATTAACCAAAGCATCATTGTCTGCACCTAAAGCATAATACTAAAAACTAATATAAAATTTGGAAGGTCCTTATGGGTTAAAAATAATTCTAAAATAAAACCCCACTGTTAATTAACTGTTGAGTCAAAGAATCTATACAAAATTAAATTTCAGAATTTCTCAAAAATAGTGATAATGAAAACAAAATGTATTAGAATCATGGGCTAATGTTAGAGCACAGTCAGAGGAAAATGTATAGCATTGAAATACCTTTGTTAGTGGAAATGAAATTAAATGAGGTAAATTCCAAAACCTCATTAAAACAACTGAAAAGTTAAACTAAAAGGAATAATATAATAAATATAAAATCAGAAGTACATCAAATAAATTGATAAATGTTCAATATTAGTGAACAGAGCTCAGCAGCAAGTTAAAAATTATACATCATGACCAAGTAAATTTAATTGCAGAGCATAAGGGTATTGAGATATAAATATATCAATTAATAAATTCTTTCATATTAATAGACCCAAAAGAAAAAAAATTATATGATCATCTCTATATATTAAGAAAAGATGTTAGCAAAATTCAGCACCCATTAGACAATCAGTAAAATGGGAGTTTATGGATAATTGTTAACAAGAAAACTGCATATACTTCAGGCAACATCTTAAATGAGAAATTAAGGATTTCCCATTAAAATCAAGAAGAAGAAAGAATGCCCACTATTTCCACAATTTTTTAACATTGTGTTGGAAGAATCTGCCAAAAGTCCTTGAAACAGATCATCAGTTAGAGGTGTAACAATCTGAAAGGAAGCTCTTTTTTAAAGCTCCTTTTCTAAAAGATCAAATAGCTATAGAAGACCATAAAATTAGTATACAAAATCAGTAGCCTTGTATACATGTATACATAAACAAATAATAATCAGAATATATAATAGAAGAGAAAGCTCAGTTTATGATAGAAATAAAAATAAAACACTTATAAATAGCTTAACAAGAAATATTCAGAACATACTTGAAAAAAATATATAAAACATCCCTGAAGTACTCAGAAAAAACAATTCAGCAAATGAGAAGACCTATCAATCCACAAACAGAAAAAATACTTATAAAGATGTCAGTTTTCATTGTTTTATTATATTTGAATCAGTATCAGTAAATAACACATTATTGTAAGGCTAGTCACTCATTTAGAATAAGCAACAGGCAAGAATTACCATGAAACTGCTGGTAAAAAGAAGAGTAATTAATGGGGAGCAGAATGTTAACATATAAAAACCTTCCCATAGGGGCACCTGGGTGACTCAGTGGGTTAAGTTTCTCTTCAGCTCAGGTCATGGTTTCAGAGTCCTGGGATGGAGCCCCGCATAGGGCTCTCTGCTCAGTGGGGAGCCTGTTCCCCCTCCACCTGTCTGCCTGATCTCTCACCCTGTCAAATAAATAAATAAAATCTTTAAAAAACCTTCCCATAACTAACGTAGATTTACTGTTATTACATGAACAGAAAGACAAAGCAATGGAATTGAAAAATAATTTCATGAACAAACCAAATTGAATATGGATATTTAGTATAAAATAAACATGCCACATGAAGTCAACAGGGAAAAAGACAAACAACAAACAGGTTTAGGATAATGAGAGAGCCATAGGAAGGCGGTTAAAATTGAATCCATTTTTATAAACCATACATGAAAATAAGAAAAAAAGGAAATTTATCTCAACTGTATTAATACAAGAACTAGATTTCCTATTATGTCACGGTATATGCCATTTTATATTTGAATTATTATTATTATTTTTTTTAATTTTTTTTAAATTTTTTATTTTTTATAAACATATATTTTTATCCCCAGGGGTACAGGTCTGTGAATCGCCAGGTTTACACACTTCACAGCACTCACCAAAGCACATACCCTCCCCAATGTCCATAATCCCACCCCCTTCTCCCCAACCCCCTCCCCCCGGCAACCCTCAGTTTGTTTTGTGAGATTAAGAGTCACTTATGGTTTGTCTCCCTCCCAATCCCATATATATGTTCTTAAACATGTGCTTGCACATACACTATTCAAATCTTTATTTAGTCAGGTTAGATCTGAGGTCTAAGGTGTGTAGTTAAGGTATCCTAAGGGCTGCTGGAAGGTGAGAGAAAAGTCAGAGTAAACATGATGCACCTTCCTGATTCTGAATTCCATTTAAGATTTTATTGGAGACTATTGCTGCTAATGTATTTATAATTAACATATTTAAACCATTACTTTTAAGTTCAAATGAACATCTATGCTATATAACAAAATGCAAATTCTCTTGCTTTTAATGATTAAACTTGAGAGTTCAAAAGAAGTTTGTACATGAGACGGGTAACTTTAGGCTGTGCCCCCAGGCTCACGGGAGGGTACATCTCCACTCCTGTCTGCTATTAGCCGTAGTTCGAGGGGAAAAATTGGAAAGCACTGCCTTCAGTTCTTATTTCCTTTCCTTCGTCTTTTTCCTTCTCCATTTCCATTTCAAAGCAGACCCTTTCAGTTTTTCTCCCCCTGGCCGTAGGAGCAGGTATCTGTACCCTCAGTGGATGAATTACTGAAATGCTGAGACTTCTAAACCAAAAGGGTTGGTGAGAGCAGAAGTGAGCAGAATATAACCAGTGGAAGAGTTGATACTCCAGCAGCAAAATAAATGAGAAAAATGAAGATTCTGAAATATTAGATTGTGATTTATATTTATAAAGTATTTAACTCTTGTCAGAACGATAACAATCCCTTGTTGACTAAATGTAAGCTTCTCTATCAACTGTGCCTTAAAAGTTTTCAGTGGCCAGCTATTTTCCCTTGTCCCCTCAGTGCATTTATTTTCAAAAGCACTACAACCACTAGGAAGGAGAAAGTTTATCTCCCTCTTTTCCCCCTTCCCGCAGTCCCATCAGGACTTAAGGATGATGGAGATTTCTTCAGACCACAGCAATAGCAGACATCCGGTCATTTCGTTCATGGTGTTTTCATTTAGAACATAACAAAGGGAATAGTTCCATAAAGAAAGAACTTAATAAGTAAATATCTACCCAAATCAGACGAGGTATTCCGTAAACTTGGTAGACAAGAGTAAATTCAGTTAAGTGAGCCTGCTGGAAGGAACTTTACATACAGGTAAGGACAGGTCCCCTTGATCATACCATTTCTGTCTCTGCACATTCTTGCCAATCCCTTCTCAATCCAGTTTTCCTCCTTGATTGAAAGTAGTGAGGGAACACTGGCTCTCTGTTCATTGTGCTAATTATAGAAGGAAAGATTAAGACCCCTGTAGAGCTCTGGAGAACAGTCAGGACAGCTGGAGCTTATTAAAGAATTGGGGAGTGGAGGGTTATGGGTTGTGGTCAGAACATGGTGAGAGAGAGGCAGCTGCATCCAGCAGATATGTAGAAAATGGAACTTACAGTATTGGTAGAAAATGTATGTTTCCTAATCCCTTTTTAAAAAATATTTTTTATGGGGCACTGGGGTGGCTCAGTGGGTTAAAGCCTCTCTCTGCCTTCAGCTCAGGTCATGATCTCAGGGTTCTGGGATCAAGCTCCGCATCGGGCTCTCTGCTCAGCAAGGAGCCTGCTTCTCCCCTTCTCTCTCTGCCTGCCTCTCTGCCTCCTTGTGATCTCTGTCTGTCAAATAAATAAAATCTTAAAATATATATAGTTTTTATGTGATCTTGAGCAGAGGAACATATACCAAGCTCTTTCAACTGTGTAATTTTCATTTAAGTAAAGACAATACACTTGATTCATAAGAGTCTGATCTTACTGAGCATACCTTGAATCTGAATGAGAAAGTAATTCTCTTCCTAACAATACTACATGTCACTCCAATACAAGGTTCTTAACTTCGGGGGATGATGCATAGATTTATGCAGTTACAAGACTCAGGGGTTAAATTTCATTCTGACTCTAATACATTGAGAAGGACTCTGCAGTCTTCCATTGTCACTATATAAGCTATTTATAATACCATTATTGTTTGTATAGTTTTCCTTTAGAAGAGGTCTGAACATACTATTTTTTGTGTGTATATTTTCATGTATGTATACATCTATTTCTTTATATATATACATGTATTTCTACTACTTTTATAAAATTTAAAGATTATTTCGTGAGATAATGGACTGTTTTTTAAAACTCTTTCTAGCTTGAGAGCTGGGAAAGAGCAGTTGGTTAATATATGCTGAATAAATGTATGGCTCAGAGGCAGATGAGTAGCTGCATAAGAACAAACAGAAAAATGAACCCACAACTGCTCTGCATTTCCAGACAGGCATTGTTTACTTGGTGTTCATTAAATGATTTCTGTGTACATTACTAGTAGGAATTTTGCAACTTTTTTATTCCTTCAGTATTTTTTTTATTTTTTTTTAAATATAGAAGACATGGTACAAAGTTATAACAATCTTCAAAGTTTAACATATACACTATTCAAAGCTATTTTTGTTGAACTATTAAATCACAGAAAATAATCAATGTAGCATAATTCAGTGTTATTTTCCTTTAATTATTCATCAAGTGCATGTTAGTGCTTACTGTGTCACAGGTTCTGTGATAGTCATGCAAAAGTGACAAGACTAACTTACTCTTCTCAGTTTGTTTATGGAATAACAGAAAATCATGCAAACAAACAGCTTCACAGAATATTCTGGGAGTGGAGATGAGGTGAGACATAGAAAAGACCCATCTAAAAAGCAGCCAAATGACTAAACTCCAGAGTTAAGTATAGAAGGATGGGTAGACAAATCATAGGAAATAGGTGTTGCTGGCTCTATCTATCTTTTTGGGTCACTACACCTATCTCCATCTTCACTCTACCTTACCTGACAACTAGTGGAGATGTCATGAACAAAAAAGATAAGGCTTTAGGAAAGCAGAGTCTCTGGTATCAGATAAGTGCAAAATGCACAAGAAGTTAATTTTAATACAAATCGAGGAAAATGGATGACAAGATGGTGTCTATAAAGCTTGTCTATAGAAAAGGTAGTTCTAACAAGGCCTTTTAGGACATCCACCAGTGTCAGAACTAGGAGGTTGTCTGTTCACTTTTAATAATGCACATACTAAATACTAACATTTTTAAAAAGAAATGAAAAAAGAATGCAGAGGTGCCTAGATGGCTCAGTCGGTAAGGGTCTACCTTTGGCTCAGGATGATCTCTGGGATGAAACCCCAAATCTGGCTTCCTGCTCAGCAGGGGGCCTGCTTCTCCCTCTCCTCCCTGTTTGTGCTCTCTCTCGCATCTGTCTCTCTCTCTCACATAAATACATAAAATCTTAAAAAAAAAAAAAAAAAAAAAGGTAGGGCACCTGGGTGGCTCAGTGGGTTACGCCTTTGCCTTTAGCTCAGGTCATGATCTCAGGGTCCTGGAATCAAACCCTGTGCCAGGCTCTCTGCTTAGCGGGGAGCCTGCTCCCCCCTGCCCCCCCCCGTCTGCCTCTTTGCCTACTTGTGATCTCTCTCCCCGTCAAATAAATAAAATATTTTTAGGGGCACCTGGGTGGTTCAGTGGGTTAAAGCCTCTGCTTTCATTCGGCTCTGTTCATGATGCCAGGGTCCTGGGGTCGAGCCCCACATCGGGGATCTCTGCTTGGCGGGGAGCCTGCTTCCTCCTCTATCTCTCTCTGCCTGCCTCTCTGCCTACTTGTGATCTCTGTCAAATAAATAAGTAAAATCTTAAAAAAAAAAAAAATTTTTTAAAAAAAGGAAAGAAAAATGAATGCATTTTTAGCATTTGTTTATCAACATTGTTATTTCAAACAAGCTACTCATTAAACCTACTACAAGTGAACTTACATTTTAGAGTTGGTATAGGTTTCATTGTGTATCTTTCTATCTAGCTACCAAGCTTAGTGTAGAAAATTACGAGGTTCTATTTTCGGTCATTCATCTGTTCTTCTGTTTAATTTATGATAATAAACTAATTTACAAATGTTAAGAAATGTTTTCTTAACAAATTCCATTTACATAAAAAGACTGAATTTAATTTAACTTTAAAATTTATTATAGCTCAAGAATTCTCAAAATTGAACAATCTGTTAAACATAGAAACCCTTGTATTATTACATAGGAGATTGGTATTTTTCTCTTCTCTCTCTCTGGAAGAAAGAATGGACAAGAGGGAAAAAAGACTAAGATAAAAAAAAAAAAAAAAAAGAAAAAAAAAGGAAGGAAAAGAGAATAGGAGAGAAAGAGCCTGAGAGAGAGAAGGGAATACACTTTCAAACGAGGAGAACTTCATTCTAGAAAGAGTTTTTTTTTAAGATTTTATTTATTTATTTATTTGGCAGACAGAGATCACAAGTAAGGCAGAGAGGCAGGCAGAGAGAGAGAGGAAGGGAAGCAGGATCCCTACTGAACAGAGAGCCTGATGTGGGGCTTGATCCCAGGACCCTGGGATCATGACCTGAGCTGAAGACAAAGACTTTAACCCACTGAGCCACCCAGGTGCCCCCTAGAAGGATTTTTTTTTAAGGCTTTTAATAATTTTTTTTTTTAGTTTTTATAAACATATATTTTTATCCCCAGGGGTACAGGTCTGTGAATCACCAGGTTTACACACTTCACAGCACTCACCAAAGCACATACCCTCCCCAATGTCCATAATCCCACCCCCTTCTCCCAAACCCCCTCCCCCCAGCAACCCTCAGCTATATGATCTCCCTGATATGAGGAAGTGGTGATGCAACATGGGGGCTTAAGTGGGTACGAGAAGAATAAATGAAACAAGATGGGATTGGGAGGGAGACAAACCATAAGTGACTCTTAATCCCCTAGAAGGATTTTTTAAGACTGTTTTGGTTAACCCTCTTCTCTCATTTTACAGAGAAACAAGATGAAGCTCTGAAAGAGTAAATGGTTTATAAAAAGACCCAGACCAAGTTAGTGGCAGAACCAGAGCTGGAAAGCTTCCTATTTTTACCTGACTGTTATGTATTCCCAAGGACCAGATTTTTTTGATGTTGTTATTCTAGCACTCCACTACATAATTACCCCTTGCCCAATTTGTATTTTAATTTTTTGTAAGTCATTGAAAGCACTGTAAATTTTGTCATTATTCAATAAAATTTGACAGTTCAATAGCTGTAAAAGACACAGAGTTATTAGAATTGACAAAAACCTTTTACTTCATTTTAGCAACATTAAAAAATGTTCTCTGGCAGTACAATGGAGCAAAGATAGACTTTTTGACAAGTGGTGATGGGACAACTAGACATCTACATGCAAAAAAATGAAAAAAAAAAAAAAGATGACTTTAGATGTTTAGAGACCTTACACTCATCACAAAAACTACCTCAAAGTGTATCACAGACCAAAACTAAAACAAAAACTCCAGAAGTTTACATAGGAGAAAACTCAGATGACCATTACTTTTTAGATTACAGTATCAAAGTCACTATTCATGGAAGAAACAATTGCTAAGTAGACTAAATTAAAACTTTCTGCTCTATGAAAGGCAATGCCAAGAGAATGAGAAGGCAAGCCACAGACTGGGAGAAAAGTAATTGCAAAAGATACATTCAATAAATGACTATTATCTCAAATATTAAAAAAAAAAAAACCTCTTCAAACTCAACAGTAAGAAACTGAACAACCAGGTTTAAAAATGGGTCAGTGACCTTGTACACTTCACCAAAGGTGATATATACAGATGAAGTATTGGCATATAAAAAGATGCTCCACGCCATATGCCAGCGAGGACGAGCAAAGCAAAACATTGAGATAGCATTACATACCTATTAATACCTATTAATATGGCCAAAATCCAGATCATGAAAGCATCACTTGCTGACAAAGATGTGGAGCAACAGGAACTCTCATTCACTGCTGATAGGAATGTACAATTCCACCACTTTGGAAGGCAGTTTGGTGGCTTCTTACAAAACTAAACATATTCCAACAATTATTCCCCTTAGTACTTGTTTTGAAGAAGCTGAAGTTATGTCTCAACAAAAACCTGCACACAAATGTTTATGGCAGCTTCTATTTTGGTCAAAGTTTGGAAGCAACCAAGATGCCCTTTGGTAGATAAGTGGATAAGTAAACTATGATACATCCAGACAACGGAATATTACTCAGTGCTAAGAAAGAAAGGAGCCATCTAGCCATAAAAAAAGAGATGAAGAAAACTTAAATGCCAATCGGAAATAAAAACTTACATGCTGATCTGGAACAAAGCCAACCTGAAAAGGCTACACATTCCATATGATTCCTATATGACATCTTGGAAAAGGAATGAAAAATTATGGCAATAGTAAAAACATCAGTGGTTTCCAGGGATTGAGGAGTGTAGAGGAAAGAATAAGGATTTTTAGGGCAGTGAAAACATTCTGTATGATGCCATAATGATGGTATCATACAGATGGTATCAACCCATGATTTGTACAACACTATGAGTGAGATGTAGTGACTTTGAGTGACTATGATTTGTCAATGTAGGTTCATCAGCTGTGGTGGAGGATATGGATAATGGGGAGGCTGTGCATGTGTGGGGGTAGGAATACGTGGGAAATTCTCTACCTTCTTGAATTTGCTGTGGACCTGAAATGGCTCTAAAAAAATCAAATCTAAAGAAAGTCTTGTCCTACCATTTTCAAAATATAAGGGTAATCATTTCTTTAATGTGGTATAGAAGTTGGTCAAGTGCTTTCTAAATGGAACCTCAATTAGCCTTGAAATGTTTCTCTTAGCCTCTATATTTCTCTCATTATTGTTCTCTACCTGTTATCTTGAAAACTGTAATTAGTTTTGAAGAATTCTGTCCTGACTCTCCCCACCTTTACAACAAAATGCTTTCAAGTTGTTGTTCTTGCCTTTTAATATGCTTTGTTTCTCTTTATGTAACTGTGTATCCTAAGGCTGAATATTAAGATACAATAAGAGAAGATCCAAAATATTTGGCACCAGCCAACCATAATCTTTCTAATTTAAGGTTACATCCTTTTCCATGTTAGAGTTATGAGAGAAACCAATAAATGCACTGCCCTGTTTTTATTGGCCTAAAAATCTTCAAAGACCATAAATATTTTAAACTGAAATTCTTGCAACAATACCTGACATTGAAATCTATCTGTTCATTTGTCAAAAGTATTGCATCAGTGTATTCTGTATCAGCAATGTTTTTAAACTCTTCACTGGCACATCTTCTGTATCTTAAGAGTGGGCCTTAGAAATGACCATCTATAAAGTCGAAGCAAATGCAACAGTTACTCTTAAGTTGTTATTTATGTTGAAACCTCATTTTTTTTTTTTTTTTTTTATGGTCGGGTCTTGCCTTTTCTTCTCTTTTCTTTTTAGACACACACAGAGAGAGAGAAAGACCACTAGTCAGGGGAGTAAGGGTAGAAGGAGGGAAGAGAATCCCGAGTGGACTGACTTCATGCTTGTTCAGAGCCCTATGCAAGGCTAAGTCTCATGATCCTGAAACCAGGACCTGAGCTGAAATCAAGAGTGAGGCACTCAACTGACTGAGCCACCCCGGAGCCTCTGTGGCCAGATTTTTTTTAAGTGGCAAATAAAACAGATAAATAGAAAGAAATATGCCAGTTGTGCCTCAAAATGATTAATAAATTAATTGCTTCTATATTTGAAAAGTGAAACACAAAATAGCTGTGTCTGCAGGAAGAAGAAACAACTAGAAAAGCCATTAAACCACATTTTATTTTATTTATACATCTACTGTTTATAGTGATAGTTTTCTAGCTTCTGTATATACACAATTCTGTATATTCCACAATTGTAAATGTCAGCACAAAAGTTCAGATAACTTCTGGAACAGAATTCAAGGCTGAGAAACTTTATATTGGCATGTGTAGAGTTAGTAATACTTAAAGCCTTGAGTAGGTATATTTAAAATTTCAGCTATTAAGATTGAAAAAAAAAAGTTGTATTTACCTGTCTATTGTGTATGCAGCAAAACATGATATTGTCTGGGGAAGCAGAGGTATGAAGGATTTCTAGCCCTTAAGAAATGCAGCCTCTGTGTTCTATAAGAATTTGCTGGTATGTTGTAGTAGCCTGCTTATTAATAGGTTTGGCTTTTCTCTTCTCTAATGTCGTTTATATACATTGCTGAGCCCTTCAAAAATGGTTATAGGATATGTCCAGAAAGCAGAACAGCTTTCAGTGTATTATAGTTTTTATTTTTCTTTTATGTTTATTTATAACCTTTATAATCCCATTAACTTCATCAGATTTTAGCTAAAACTTGGGAGAAATAGCTTTATATATTAAGGAGTATTCAGAAGAATTTGCTATATTATCCCCAGTGAAGTTATTTAGCTAGTGCTGAAACTATTTTTCTAGGCTTTCTAATATGTCTCAGATATCCACATTTTCTTAATGATGTTTAGATAGAAATCCATTGTGTGTGTTTATTTGTCTTTTAGAGAATATATGTCATTTAAACTTCTCTATGGAAAATAAATGAAATTTTTATACCTGTGGTTTTATGTAAAACTTTTTCTGTAGAACAAATTATTATAGAGTTTTAAAAACATTTTTCACTATGAATTATATATACAGCAATAAATGCCAATAGAATAATTTGCATTTTCTTTGATAAACAAAAGTTATAAATTCTTTACCAAAATAAGAATGTTGGAAAGTTACAGTAGAAGTTACTAAAATATGAATAATCAATACAGTAACTAATGGGTTCTATTCTCAAAATGAGCTAAGGGCTAAGGTATTATATTCTGACTATATCAAACTGTAGTATTTTTCTTTCTCAGAAATGACTTTTTTTCAGACAATACATAGTTCTCTTCCTTTGGAGCAACATTTATAAGAAACATGAGAATCTTCAGAGACAAATTTATTTATGTTCAAATTCAAGATCGTTCCTTTATTTTTTTTAAAGATTTTATTTATTTATTTGAGATTGAGAGAGAGAGTGACCAGAAGTCAGGGGTTCGGGGGCAGAGAAGAAGGAAGAAGCAGACTCCCTACTGAACTGGGAGGCCAACTAGGGACTCAATCCCAGTACCCTGGGATCATGACCTGAGCTGAAGGCTAATGTTTAACAAACTGAGACACCCAGGCACCGCAAGATCATTCCTTTAATAACTGTGTAATTTTCCAAAAACTACATTCTCACACACTTAAAATTAATATTTTATAATCCCTATGTGTTTACTTTTTATAATGTACAATATATAATTAAAAATGATAATGTGTGCTCTCTAGTTTTTGATGTCAGCTCTATGTTCTTTTGTTCAAGTTGTTAATTATTCTTTTACTTCTAAATTATTATTAAGTTTTAATGTTTTTAAAATTTTCAAGTTCTTGGTAGAATTTTATGGGTTTGTAATTTCTTCTAATATTTCTTCTAATATTTCTATACATTTGAGCTTTGAATATTTTTTGTTGAACTATAACTGATGTATAACATATTAGTATCATGTAATCTAACAATTTGATACTTGTATATATTGTAAAATGTATTATAAAAAGTAACCACATAGGGGATACTGGCTGGGAATATAAAATAGAGCAACCTTAATGGAAGGGAATTTGATAATACCAAACAACATTTATCCTTTGACCCAGAAACTTCATGTCTAAAAATGTATCCCAAAAAACATGAACAAAAATATGAAAAAATATACACTTAAGGCAATTTATTCCATTTCAGTTGGTAATAGCAAGAGACTATAAAACAACCTAGTTCCATGGATAGGTTACTGGCCATCCTGTAATCCTTAATTAGGGCCATCCTGATCATACAGCTGTAAAAAGAAGTGAGGAATATCCATATAGTGATATTCAACATATACATTTTTGTTTTATTTTTCAGAATATATTTCAAGTGAAAAAAGCAATGTGAAGAAAGGTATATGTGTGCAATGCTAACATTTGGCTAAGAATGTGATATTATTGTTATCTGTATGTAGCTATGTATATCTACTTATTAAAGGAAGAATAAAATATAACCTTTTTGTAAAAGGTTGTGTATAACCTAACATTTCCACTCCTACCCATATACCCAAGAGAAAAGAAAACACATTATGTCCACACAGAAACTTGAATGTGAACAAAATTGAACAAAACACATTATGTCCACACAGAAGCTTGAATGTGAGTGTTCATAGCAGCATTATTTGTAATAGCCAAGAAATGGAAACAACCTAATGTACATCAATTGAAGGTTGAGTAAACAAACTGTGTTATAGCCACACAGTGAAATAGTATTCAGGTACAAAAAGAATGAAGTATTGATTCATGCTAAAAAATCAATGTACCCTGACTACATTATGCTGAGTGAAAGAGGCAACATAATTGTATTATTCCATTTATATGAAAAGTCCAGAGTGGGCAAATCCAGAGAGAAAGAAAGTAGATCAGTGATTGCCAGGGGCTGGGTGTTGGGGTAGAGAGAAGGCAGCAATGGGGAGTGATTGCTATAATAGGTAGGGGGTTTCTTTGGGAAGAAATGAACTATTCTGGTTAGATGTTGATGAAAGTTGGATAACTTTGTAAATATTTTACAAGCCACTGAACTGCACTCTTTAAAAGGATGAATGTTATGGTATATTAATTACATCTCAATAAAATGTTTAACCTAAAAATGAAGCTTTGATTGCTTACATTAAGTAATTGTTCTGTGGACAAGATAATATTTACAAATCAAACAGCAAGATGGTTAATATGTAGTAGGTGCTTACTCCGTGTTAGTTTCCCTTCTTGTATAATGTATGGTAATTATACTTTCACTTGTGATTGTGAACAGCTTGTATTTTTTTTTTTTTGATGCATCCCTTCTTTGCATCTTAATAGCTCTTTGAGCTTATTACCTATTCTTGGCAGTAATTGCATATATAACATCCCAAACTGTGTAGTCATTTCAGACAATCAGTCAGATGTCTGTCTGTAGGATGCTGATCAATAGTAAGCTAAATTTGATATATTTTTGGTATGAAAAGTATCCAAAGAGTCTTAAATGAGACGGAAGATTCTCAAATAACATTAAATTGGTACCTAGCTCTGTTGAGGATTTAAATACTGAAAAGACCGTCTTACGGGTGAATTTTGCATTCAGAACTAAAATGCTGTTGAAATCATTTTAGTAATGGCAATTCCTCGCATGTAGTCTGATGGAGGGATAGTGAGAAATAAGGCTGGAGAAATGAGTAGGAGTCAACTTGGAAGATCTTCTAAGTTTTATCTTAGTAAAGTTTGTTAAATTAATGGTTAAATTAATTCTGCTTTTCTCAGTTGCCCAAGTTCTCTGAATGAAATGTCGACCCCATAATATCTGCCTCTTACAGAGAGTAATACAAAAAACCTTCTGCGGGGAGGTTAGATGCTGGAGAAGGGAAGGGAAAGTCTGCTTTGTGCTCTGGAAATAAGAAGCCTTTTATTAGATAGATGATTTAGAAATAAATATTTTCTCCCAGTCTGTGCCTTGTCTTCTCGTTTTCTTAACATTGACTTTCAAAAATGCAGAGATTATATATTTTGGTGAGACTCAATTTGTCATTTTTTTCCTCTTTAGATTGTCTTTTTGTGTCATATCTAAGAAATTTTTACCTAACAAGATCTTGAATATTTTTCTGTGCTTACTTCTAGAAGTTTCACAGTTTTAGCTCCTGTATGTAGGTTTATTGTCCATTTTAAGTTTTTTGTTGTTGTTGTTTTTAGACTTCACACAAAATAGATTGTCCTTTTTTTCTTATTTCCAATTGTCCAAGCATCGTTTATTTAAAACATTCCTCTTTCTTGTCAACCTTGACATCCTTGTCGAAAATCAGTTCATTGTATGTTGAGGTTCAATTACTGAACTTTATTTTTTCATTGATTTATGACCACATTTTTCACTAATTCACACTCACTTGGTTACTCTTAAGATGAGTAGTGGGAGTCATCGACCTTATTTGTTTGTTTTGTTTTAACTTTGGGAGATTGGAATTCCTTAATTTCTATACAGATTTCAGAATTAGACTGAGAGTTTCTACAACAACTTATGGAATTTCTTTCTTTTTTTTAAAGATTTTATTTATTTATTTCACAGGGAGAGATCATAAGTAGGCAGAGTAGCAGGCAGAGAGGAGAGAAAGCAGGCTCCCTACAGAGCAGAGAGCCTGATGCAAGGCTCAATCCCAGGACCCTGAGATCATGACCTGAGCCGAAGGCAGAGGCTTTAACACACTGAGCCACTCAGGTGCCCCTAAAACTTCTGGAATTTCAAATAGGTTTGGGTTATATTTATAGGTCAACTTGAGCAGAACTCACATATTAATGACTTGAACTATTTGAGCTGTAAACATGGTGTTATTTTTCCAATTATGAAAACGCCATGGAGTCAATAGTCATACTTGGCTTATTGGTGTGGGTACTGTGTTTTAGGCCTACCAAGATTCCTTGCTTTCCTTTGTTGCTTCCATTACTGGATTTTGTTTCATTTAATAATGTGCCCAGCTAAAGACTTGATTTTCAAGACTCCCATATAGGTAGTTATAACCAATTGGCAGAATTTTTTCAAAGAGCTATATTAAGTGTGTAGATACAGCTTCTGGAAAAGCTATAGCTTTACTGCTTGGAAGAAGGTGGAGGTGGAACGGAAGGGGGCGAGGAAAAAAAAGAAAAAGAGGAATAGGACAGAAGCTGGCATCGAGGGCTCCTCTGCCTTCTGTCCCTGCTCTCCTTCCCTGGATGAGAATACTGAATGCTTGGTAGTCACTGATTAACATGAAATTTTGAAGATTAAGTCACTATATTGAAAATGGCCAAAAGAAAAAAAGAAGGTTTCAAATAAAATTAGTAAGCCATTGTCTGAAAGTTAACTGCCTTATTGCTAATTTTTGTTATATGAAGCCACCTAAACCTCCATTTGTTTAAGACTTGGTGAGCAGGTTTTCTGTTACATACAGCTGAAGTCATTTCAGACCAGCATCTAGAGAAGTGGGTGTACCATTCACAGATATGTGGAATAAAGAATAAGGAATAAGTGTCTATCAGCATTCTATAATCCATACCAGAGTAGATATAAATATCCTATTCATGAGAGTGTAATTTAGAAAAAAAGAAGAGATGTCTGTTGCTTTAGTTTTAGTTTAGAGAAGTAAATTGGAATACTGTTGTTATACATAAAGCTTTATACCTTTTGTACTAGATGTATATTTGTTAAAGATTAAATGATTAAAAAAAACAGATCTACATTATACTTCAGAGATAATGAAATGGAAATTTGGGTTCTAAGAAATAATTAGATTTTTGAAATCTTGAATAATTTTGTTTAGGAGAGAGAATTTAAAGGTAACAATTTTAGAGGTGGCAATAGAGTGACAGACCCAAAAAATCAGATGAACTAATGTCAAATTATTTCCAAGAATTCTACATGAAAAATGTATTCTGTCATGCCAGGTATTGAAATTAAGTACAATCATCATCTAGATATCCTAAGTGAAGGTACTGCTAGCATAATCTAACTATAATTCATGCTTAATATCAAGATAAAGTGACATATTTTCCTGTTATATTTAGTTTTTTTAAATTATTTAACTTGGCTTAGGTTGAAAGTAAAATGAATCTTTTTAGTCTAGAATGACTTCTTGGTTATTTTTTCCCTTTGAAATAGTTCTCATTTTCTAGTGCTAAACCCCTATGCTATGAAAACTTTCCTCAACTCTCAAGTCACAATCACCTATTTCTTTCTTTAGGCTATGTCTATATTTCTGCCATCCCCATACTACATTATGCTTTGTACGATATTTAGTTTTGCATAAAACTGTCTTTCTCATTAGGAAATATATTACTTCAAGGCAGAATAATGGTCGCCTTCTTCACTTTCTACCTTGTTTCTCCCTCATTTCTTCCTTTTCTTATTAATAATTATACTAAGAGAACTTGAGAGATTTTATTCTTTACTAAATGTATCATGATGCATGGTACAGGTAAACAGAATAACATACACTTACACGAAGTGCTCAATATTCTCATAAGCATTGTTATTTTGAAATATTTCATAGTAGAATAAAGTAGAATAAGAAATTATGGTCTTATGAATCAATAATTTACATATCTAAAGAGGATATTGTAATGAAAGAACAGTATCCAAATTGAATTGGAAATATTACTTAAGATGCAACATTTTAAAACATTATTTCTTCAAACCCTTCTCACTGAGATGGCCTGGACACAATGTTGTCCCAGTAGAAATGAGTGTCTCTAACCTCACAATTGTTTTCCCTAACCTCTTTCACTAAAAGAAACTATAATTCCTTAGAGAAATGTCTGATTTTAGAGGTGACTTTTCCCTCATTTATATTACAAAGGCAACCTCCTTGTATAAGTGTTTACCTTGGTTTTACATTGTGAGACTCTAAGACTCAGTGGATTTTTTGTTGTCACTGTTTTTGTTTTTGCTTTTATTTTTTTTGTTTCTGGTTTTATTGTTGTTGTTGTTTTTCATTGGTTTGCCTGCTCTGTTTTAGTGTTCCTTTAACTCCAGAACTGAGTCAGGTGCTTAAGTTTCTTCAGTTTTGAAATCAGGTGGTACATGGTGCAGAAGTTTCTACTCTTTTGGATTTTGAATGAATAATCAGTTAATGATTAGAAGAGCAAACCATTTTTTTTTCTCCATTTAGCTTCCAGGAGCTCAGGTTACCTGATGAAAGCATCTGTCTCTTTTCCAATATCAGTGTTTGAAAATAGTTCATCCAATGGATTCCGCAGACCCCAAGGGAGGTATGAGGCAGGAGAATTGGGCAATTTCTCCCTGAAGTAAACTTCACAGAGTTTCACACAAGGTCCTTACAGGCTTCTGTAGGCTGAGTCTCCATCAAGAAAGCACAAGATGTTCTTCACCTGAGACCTAAGGAAAGACAAATATCTCTGTAAATAAATATCTTTGTCAACCTGAAAAACACAGTTTCATATTTGTTCCCAGCTTGGCTCCTCCAGGCATCTAGGAAGAATCCTAAGCTTGTGATGAATGCTTTTAGTTTACTCCACCAATGTGTCTCTCCCCATTCTCAATCCCCACTTTCTGTGGTGTTATGACGAAGTGAAACTGAAAGTGAGACCATCGGAAACATAAACTTAACCTAGGATTTTTCAAGAATTCTCTACGTACTCACTGCAGATATGTAGCTTTTTCTTCATTACATGAAACACAGACATACCTTACACGCTGATTACTATACTTTGTGAATGTTGATGATCCTTGTTCCATAGGGATATGGCAAAAGCACATGTATGTGAATCCACTCTGGGGTGCCAGTCACAGATTGATCCAAGGAAAAATAGCAAACGACTGTCTAGATTTTAAATTAACTCTCTTTACCTGACTTTACTCTGGCAGGCAACTTCCTGAGGCTCTAGAGAAGTGAAAAGGAGATAAATCAGTCATGACTAAAGAAGTAATCTTAGTTAAAACTAATGAGGAAGCTAATTGGAGTCATTTATCTTCATGTCAGGTTCATTATTACACTATGGCTCTTCTTTTGTTAAAGTGGTCAAAGTGTCCATGTGAATAAACAAACAGGTTCATGCATTGTTGAAATAAGGAGATTAAAATGGGGGTTAGAGTTTGTTAAGAAATCCCTTGATTCTTCACTCTTTTAAGTGAAACTTTGTATTTTCTACATACTTTCCAATGAGGTATATAATTGAATTACTTGGGTTATAGGACTCTGTGGAATCATTTCTCCTTTTCAGGACTGTTGAAATCATTCTACCCATAGACATTATTTCTCTCCAATTGAAGAAGTTTACTTATTTAGTATTCAAATGAACATTATGAGATCAAATTTAAATTTGGTATGTTTTGTTTCATGCTTTTATTATCTCAAAATAAAATGTTTTGAATCATTGATTATAAAAAAAAACCATTCCCTCAAATATCACATGATAGTATTTACACAAATAAACCACCTCTCCTGTATTTTTTGCCTCAACTTATTAAAAAAGGAACCTTAGAGTAGCACTGCAGGTCATCTAGTTCAGTGATTCTCAATCTTAACTGTACGTTCAAATCATTTAACCTGGAAACTTCACTTTTAATTGAAACTCAGGTGTGCAGAGAGATTAGTGGTAATGCTTGGTGTAGATAAATGGTTATCTTTGGTCTGGATTTATGTGTTTACTTTGCTTATATAATGAGTATTACTGAACTCATCATTCAATCTTTTACTTACTCCTATATATGTATATAGGCCTTTCCTTCCTAAGTCCCCTTCTCCTTTACAGATGAAACCACTATTCTGACTATGTATTTTTTGCAGATTTATTTAGTATGCCTAAATAATGAATTTTTTGTTTTATGTGTTTTTGAACTTTATAAAAAGGCAGTTGTGGGGCTCCTGGGTGGCTCAGTGAGTTAAAGCCTCTGCCTTCAGCTCAGGTCATGGTCCCAGGATCCTGGGATTGAGCCCCGAGTAGGGCTATCTGCTCAGCAGGGAGCCTGCTTCCCCCTCTCTCTCTGCCTGCCTCCCTGCCTACTTGTGATCTCTGTCTGTCAAATAAATAAATAAAATCTTTTTTAAAAAGGCAGTTGTATATTTTCCTCACTCATCATTAGATCACTAAAATGTATTCATGTTATTACATGTAGAAGTTCATTTTCACTGGCATAAACTATCTTATTGCATAAGTATATCACAATAAAACTACCATATTATTTTTTCATCTATGGACATTTTCAGTCTTTTTGTTACTTTTCTCTTTTTCTTTTCTTTTCTCTTTTTTAAAATCTGTTCTTACTGTTTTCTTTTTCCCGCCTATTAAGTAGTGTTGCTATGAACATTCTTCAGTACATCTCCTCTTTACCACTTTAATTTGGGAATACACTCAGGAGTTAAATGCTTCTCACCAGAAAAACTTCTTTGACAGCAGAGGAGCCAGAATAGGATGAATGGAATCAAGAACAGTTGGTAGGAGGACAAAAAGTTCAGGATAAACTGTAGTAGTCAGGGATCATTCATTTTTCTATATTACTAATGGTAAATGTTGTCCCAGAAATTGTGAGGACTCATCATCTTGAAGAAGCCCTGGTAGAACATGGTATATTTACTGTGAGATGGAAGTCATCAGAGAGTTGCAAAGGGTGGATCCTAGCAAGTGTCTGGCCTCAGAGGACTGCTGGCCTCAAAGGACTGCTCTCCAGCTACTCCAGCTACATTTTCTATACATACAAAGATCTAGAAGTGCTTGAGTACAGAAGTAATAAAACTTAGTTCACATGTCCCCAGTTGGGACCAAATCTAAGGCAGAATTTATCCCTAGAAATACCAAGCATATGAAACTGAGGCTAAGATTTTGCTTGAAGTTTCACCTTTGGATTCCTCTCCCTCTCCTGCTTTTCTCACTCTTGTAAGTTTCTTATGAGAGCATTCAGTCAATTGCTTGCATTCAAGTCCTCAACTATGGCCAGCTTCTGAGGAACTTGATGGGTAGAAATATGCTAAAGAGTAGATCCAGAAACTCCATTTTCAAATTTTCAAAGCTTTTAACTTTCCTGAAAGTTTGATTTCAGGCTTCTGGCTTCCAGAACTATGAGAGAATGAATTTCTGTTGTCTGAGACCACCGAGTTTGTGGTAATTAGTTATGGCAGCCCCAGGAAGCTAATTTACATAATTTAACATAACATAATATTATACTGGTCTTAAATATACTATTCTAAAGAACATTAAAAATATGGGGTGATATTAAAGAAGAAGGAGGCTGAATGAAATTACTAGGATGGTGACATATGTTGTTTCTGACTTTGTTTATCCTCACAAGGACAACAAACATCTATTCAAGAACAAGGCACCACTGAGAGAATCCTGGAGCATAGAGGCAAGGCTGAAGCACCCTCTTGCACTTCAGAGACTAAGATAGATCACATTAGAATGTTAAGAAAAGCATCTACATATTGACCACAGGACAATGCAGTACTATGGGGAGAGGTCTGAAACTCCAGCTCCTTCAGTGGGAAAACAGAACTCAAGGGACATGTCCAGCTAGCCCTTTTCAGCATTGTAGGTCACTTGGTGGGAGACCGTACTCTGATCTTTCACCATGGGAATTATAGGAGAATTTGTGAGGCAGATTCTACTGGGAATCTGATGATGACAGAAAAGGTGAGGAGGGGTTTGTAACCAAAGCATACAGATCCCTGTAGACTGGGTTGATACCACCAGGGCCCAAGTAGTTTTGCTCATCAGCAAAATTAAATTGGGGCAAACTCTAAACAGGGATCTCAGCACGGTAGTGATCAGTCTGATTCAGATCCTGAAACATGGAGTTTTGCTGGCCTTAATGCCCTGTTTGCCCAGGCTTAGGCAAGGTGTGGAGTCATAGCCCCACCCCCTGTGAAGAATGTCTTCCAGCCAGACCTAATCAGAGAGCCTGTGACCAGTTCAGAAGCTGTGCAGTCTAGCAGTGCTGAAGCTGGGCAGGCAGAGCTGATCACCCCCAAACAAAGCTAGTACTAGGCATAGAAGCTTCCCATACTAAAGGCATGCAAGAGGACTAATTCACAGCCAAGGTTGAGGTTAGCTCCCAGCCTCTCCCAACTAGAGAGGCTGCTCAGGAAATTGAAAGTAGACTGGAGTGTCCCCTTTTCTTTCCACTCAAGCAGGGGGGCTGCGACATTAACTTACCTGTGGTGGAGAGTGTATTCTGGCTCCATTTGAACAGAAGGGCTGGTGAAAACTCTTCAGAGTTGTGCAGCCCAGTGGTGCTCTAGCTGAGAGAAGGTTTGCAGAGGAAACATGGCCCTGTCGAGCCGGGAAACTTGGGGTATGGATATCTTATTTTATTCCACTTAAGGAACTTCCTTTAGCATTTCTGTAAGGCAGGTCTGGTGGTAATGATTTTCCTGTTTTGTTTCAAAAAGTCTTTATTCCTCATTCGATTCTGAAGTATAGTTTTGCTGGTTATAGAATCTGTGGTTAATGATGACTTACTTTTGTTATGTTAAATATGTCATCCCATTCTCTCTCTGGCCTGAAAAGTTTCTGCTGTGAAATCTGCTAAGGGATACAAATTGATTGTTACATAATATATAGCCATGACCATATCTGCGAATGCATTAAAAAAATTGTATTTATAGCTTATCATTTGTAATGCAACATAATCTATCCTACCCTTACCAGTAAGACCTCTGGTAACACCGCAGGGAAACTGAGAAAAACATTTTATAAGTGAAAAATGATTAGATTAAATGGATAAAAACCATAATCACAAATGTTCTGAAGTTTGAAAAATATACACATTTTCTGGTAAGATATTTAAAGTCTGCTTTTTCTTCATAGTTTGTAGTCGCCCTGTGCAAGGACATGCATTTGTCTATTTGTTCTACTATGACATGGAGTAGAATCACCATGAGTGTTATATGACTTCATTTAATACTAATAGTACTTCTACATGTCATTGATTTATTTATTAATTCTTTTATTAGTTTATTCACCAAAAGAATATTTATTGCAGTCTATCATGCATCAGATACTATTCTAGGCAAGCAGGATACAATAATAACAAACCTAATTGCCATTTGTTGAGGACCTTAGTTGTGCCAGATAGTACTTAAGAGTATTTTATTTATGTAATTTAATAGAAGTAGTGAGATGTCTGAATATTCTAATATTTTACATAAGAAAACTGAGGGTCTAAGAGGTTAAGTAAGTTGAATGAGATTGCTTATAAGAGGCAGAATTGGGATTCCAACTTTTGTTCAAATAAAAAGTACACTCACTAGTTTGCTTAAGCACATGTTCTAGTCTACTCAGGACTCTTCTGGTTTACAACTTTTGTCCTAATATAATTACTAATTGTGCCCTATATCTCTCAAATGTGTTCTTATTTCTGAAGATAACTGATACTGTCACCGTAATATCGCTACATTGTGACTCATGATCTTTTGTCAAAGTATAGGGAGGAACAGTCCTTATATATGTCAAGATATAAAATAAAAGAAAATGGAAAAAATATTTTGAGATGATCAATGTGAAAATGAAATAGCCTGTCCAATAGATCTTCTTAACTCCTTATTATTCTGTGCGGCAGACTGTTTTGTAAAAGATTGCTTTACAAAACTACACTGCATTTAGAAGAAATTTACTTGTGTTAATATTTAGTGACAATCAATATCTGGAAGGCCAAAAATTATGGTGTTTAATGTTTTGGAAGACACACTGCTGTATTTCACATTATTACATTATTTAAGCCTCTTTTTTTCTCCATCACTGGGTTATGTAACTGTTCCCATAAGGGTGAGCTCAGACAGTAGTAGGAAATACAGAGAATATTGACTACAAAGTGCAATATCCCTCAGTAAATAAGGACAATCAATTCCGTAAAAATTTCAAGAAGACTGTTCTGTACAAATTTATTTTGTGGCTATAGATGTTTAGTTTTTCAGACTATGAATAATTTCTGCAGTAAGACCTTGATATTAATGGGTGTTTCTGAGGGAAGTATGAGACTTACATAAATGTGACTCTCAGATAGTAGAATACATTTTATTTTGAAGTAAACTCAATAGCTAATACATCCTTTTAAAAAAAAAAGATTTTATTTATTTATTTGAGAAAGAGAGCATGAGAGAGAGAGAGAGAGAGAGAGCACACAAGCTTGTTGGGTAGCAGTATGGGGAGAAGCAGACTCCTTGGAGTCCGATGTGGGATCCCAGGACCCTGGGATCATGATCTGAGCTGGAGGCAGATGCTTAATGATGGAGCCACCATGTCCCCCAATAGCTACTATATCCTTTTTAAACATCAAAATGAGGGACTACCTCTAAGAAAGGAAACTGAATTTGAGAAGCTATAATCTGAGGGTAAGATCCAAAGATCCCGAATGCTGAACAGACTTTGATGATGAGATTTTGGACCACCAGCCTAAATCTGATACCATTATAAATGAGACATTTTGAGATATCCTGAGGAGAAAGGATGAGGGAATTTTGCACATGTAAAGATGATAACTGCTGTGGCTAGAGAGCAGACTGTACCAGATCTTATTTCCCACTAAAATCCTCAAAATCATATTTTATTCTACATATGCTTCTTAAAATGTGATACTGATATTCTTCCATTGACTGACGAGATCTTTGTTTTTTCCTTTCAATATGGGTAGGCCTGTGACTACAATAAAATTAACACCATATAACTGCTGAGGTTAAGTCCAAAAAAAGGTAATAAAACTTATGCCCAGTCCTCTTGAGATGTCTCAGGTATGATCCAGCTACCAAGCTGTTATGAAGCCAAGTAGGCACATCAAAAAGACACTCTTAGATGTCTTCTTTACAGCCTCAGCTGAAGTTCTAGTCAACAATCATCCTCAACTACCAGAGAGATGGGTGACCAAACCTCCCAGTGATTTCATTTTCAACATTCAAGCTACCTTAGTTGAAGCTCATTTGCAGTTTAAAAAAAAAAAAAATGCTGTTCTACTGAGATCTGCCTAATTTGTAGATTTTTTTTTTTATGAGCAAAATATTATCATTGTATTGAAACAGTATGTTTTGGGTTAGTATGATATGATATGCAGTAATAGATAACTGAAAAAGATGGTAGGAGCAAAAATATCTGGCTAATAAAGTGAAGAGATATACTAGGAATTAAACAGAACATTCTGATGTGCTCAATATATCAAGATGAAAATTCCTTGGTAAAATGGTAAAATATGTACTCTTTGTTTTAAATATAAACCAAAGTTTCTTTGGAGTTTTGGAATAAAAGATCCCTTGCCTATAAGACAACTGTAGTCATGACTCTATACTGTTTTTCAGTAATCTGTTGATTAATAATAAGCATAGCCAATATTTCAAACACATTATTGGTGAAGTGTGGTAATAAACATACTTCAAAGATGAGTAAAAGACACCTGGGTGGCTCAGTGGGTTAAAACCTCTGCCTTTTGCTCAGGTCAGGATCCCAGGGTCCTGGGATTGAGCCCCACATCAAGCTCTCTGCTCAGCAGGGAGTCTGCTTCCCCCCCCCCCCGCCTGCCTCTCTGCCTACTTGTGATCTCTGTCTGTCAAATAAACAAATAAAATCTTAAAAAAAAAAAAAAAAAAGATGAGTAAACATTTGGAAGTACATGGTGACATCCAAATCCAATCCTCCGGTTACCATATATAATAGAAAAACACAATACAACCTAGTGTTTAGTAAAATGAATAGAGAATATATTGGAGGAGACTGGGGAAGAGACTGATTAAAGAGAACACAAATGCATAGGCTATTTTGAATGTTGACAGAGGAACACAATGTTAAAGAGGTTGAGTGCATGTCCAGGACCAAAATATGATACTTTTATGAGGATGGTTTGTGAATGTGTAATGATTATCATCATATAATAGACACCTTAACCCAAAATATAGTTTACCTTTTTCTTTATATGCTTTCCAGAAAGTAATACCTTGTCTCTGAGTTGAGTTTATTGATCCTGACCAATGGTCCATACTAACCTTGATTTTAACCTGCAAATCCTTGCCAGTGCACCCCTTTTCCAGTACACATGCCTCTATAAATGAGAAAGCTCTTTTCTTAACAATAAAAAGGAGTGCCTGGGTGGCTCAGTCATTAAGCATCTGCCTTCGGCTCAGGTCATGATCCCAGGCTCCTGGGATTGAGCCCTGCATCGGGCTCCTTGCTCAGCAGGAAGTCTGCTTCTCCCTCTCCCACCCCCTGCCTGTGTTCCTTCTCTCACTGCATCTCTCTCTCTCTCTGTCAAATAAATAAATAAAATCTTTAAAAAAAAACAGTAACAAGTAATCTCATCACTAAGAGGTCCTTTGCGTTTCAGGTTGAGTACCCCTCTACTGAGCTATAGTCTTGGAGTCACACTTTAAACCTTATCCCTTAGTTGCATAAATGCTATACTTGACCAGGAGCTAATATATTCAGCTAATATATTTTCTATGCACTGGACTGCATGAGATATATACTTCTCTTCACTAATTAAAGTATAATAAAATTATTTTTATACATGTCATACTAAAAACATTGGAAAGTTGGTTCTATTGCCAAAAAGCAATCCTTATACTATATATATATATATATATATATATATATATATATATATCTTACGCATATTATTAATATGATTACCTGAGAATAAGCTCAATTATAATACAAAAAACAAACACAAAATTAAAAAGACTCATGGGTAGACTCTTTGATAAACCCTAAACAAAAAGGGAAAAAAAAAAAAAAAAGGAAGGGAACAAAAACAGATAGCATAATTCTCTAACTCTGTAGTAGAAAGATCAGTGACTTGAAATTTATGAAGCTGATTTTCTGGTGCTAATTAGCTGAGTTACCTTTGTCATGCCTTTATACTCTCTGTGATTCTATGTGATTTTTTGTTTTGTTTTGTTTTGTTTTGTTTTGTTTTCCGTGCCACCTTCTACTGAGAAAATCTATTAGGATGGTTATGGGTGAAGAAAAATAAATGTCTGCAGGATTTGAAATGGTAATAATAATGTCACATATAAAGTAATAATAACTAGCTATCTTACCTGACTCGTTCACTTAAAAGGGTATACATATTAACCAAGAGGGGATAAGATCCCATCCAAACTTTGTCACCATCACAAGTACCAGCAACATCATCTCAGTTAGGAATTCTTTTAAATTTGATTGCTTTCAATGACTATCTTACTTTAGTATTTACCACTTCTGGTTTGTTTTCTTTCTTCATTTCTCTTTCTCCTCTGTCTCTATATGAAGATTAATAAGGGAAGATTAATGTATTTAAAGAAAAAATCCAAAAAAATGCACAACTACTTTAACAGGCAAAAAGCAAACAATAATGCAAACCCAGTAAATATGGTGAATGATAAATCTAAAAAAAAAAAAAAAAAGTTATTTTAGATGGAAAGTAAAGTAATAATATTAATTTTGTATTTTGGGTCATAAGCTAAACCTTCTAATTACAAAATAGAGTTGCAATGTGGTCTTGAGAAAATGATTCAAACGGGGGGGCACCTGGGTGTCTCAGTGGGTTAAAGCCTCTGCCTTCAGCTCAGGTCATGGTCCCAGGGTCCTGGGATGGAGCCCCGCATAGGGCTCTCTGCTCAGCGGGGAGCCAGCTTCCTCCTCTCTCTCTACCTGCCTCCCTGCCTGCTTGTGATCTCTGTCTGTCAAATAAATAAATAAAATCTTAAAAAAAATGATTCAAACGTATCAATTGCTTAAAAATAATATACATCAAATACATTAATTATTGAATAATCAATAAATATGTAGGTGCTGTTATTAGCCAATGACTGTGTCAAAGGAAATATTGATTTAGGGAAATATCATCATTTCTTAAGTAAATCATCACTGAATACTCATCTTTTTAATCTTTTACGCATGCTATTTTCTTCGGGTCTTCCTTTTTGCCTCTCTCAAACATAGTTCCTTTGAACTTTTTTTAGAAGCAAGTTTCCAGGTAAGTCTCCAAGTCTCCTCTGCAGCTTCTTTAAGACGCCTGATCTTCCCAACCATCTTTGCAGAAAGCTGGCTCTCTCTAGGGGCCCACATTTTTTAAGGTTCTCCACAGAAAACAAGGCATAAGGTGGACCCTCTGTTGCCACTTCTTGGACAGCACTGCCATGATGTTTGGTTTAAAATACAAAGGACAGAGATTGGATGTGAAGTCATATTTGTTTCATTCTGGAGCCTGCCTTAACCATCCAGCTGCCCTGCCCTTCAGATGATGCTGTCAGATAACCCACGAATGATGGTGTCATATGTCAGGCTACTTCCGACTTCTGTGCAGTTGACCACTCTTAACTTCAAATGACTTTAAGTCTCCTCTACCCCACTAGTTCCCATCTGTCATCTGAAACTCAGTATATCAAGCATTCCCTCAAGGAAAGCTTCCCCAAATCCTCAATCCAATTAGGGGAAGTTTCCAACATTACAGTTTCAAAGGCTCATAAGGGCCCAACACTTACCCAAATGACCACTCACCCATCATCTGTCTATTACATACCACAAACATCTTTCTTTGTGTTCTACAACTGCAATTTACTCTAAATTAGGGAACAGATCCTGTTTATCTGTTTTCCCATGGTAAGCACTCAATACAAGCTACACAAATACATTCAACTGCTGTGAACCATTTCCCCCCGTGGAGCAGTATTTTTTCTGTCTTAGGTCTATATAAAGTCTTACCTTACAGAGTTTAAGTTCCATGTGACAATAGGATTAGGAAAATTGCTTTTTCAAATGACTTCAAAAGTTTTCACACGATGTTTATATTTATATCTGTCTTTGTTATTATTTTTTGCATCAGATTCATTTGTTTTTTCAATGACTTAGCTATTGTATTCATGTTTTCAACAACTGTTCAAACGAGTCTTTGTAGATTTCTTTACATTTAAGTGTGTTTTGTGGAAATCTAAACAATGCCATTTTTTCCACATGCACAATGGTTGCTTTGCATTAGCTATTTCAGACATCTTTTCTAAAGTTTGACAATGCAGTCCAATTGCTTATTAAACTACAGGCATAAGAATTTTTCTTTTCACTGCTTCTTTCTTGAAATATCTATTTTTTTTTCCAATAAAATGTAAAACTTTTTTTTGAAACTTTAAAGGTAAGTGCAGAATCAGATTAATGTGTTAAAATCTTAGGAACACGTAGTTGTCTTAAAATATTTAATAGACTAAATCCAAAGCTCATACTTAATATTTAATTATCTTCCCTCTCTTGGTTTAATCTCCTTGGTTAGCCCTAACTTATTCCATTTATTCAAGCCTACCCCACACAAGAATCAAAATGGTTCAATCTGAATTCCCTAAATCTAGTATGATTTCCTTTATCCCCTTCTTTCTTCCTGAGTCCACTTCTATCTGGAACATCTTGTCATTGGTTTGCCTGTTGCAATCCTTTCCATTCCTTAAGGCTCAAATCACCTTCTTCGTGTAAGTTATCTCATCACCAAAACATGATATGAATAGTTACCCTCTCAAATTGGTGTTGTTTCTCTTTTCCTTACTAATTCCACTTGTAATCTTTTTTAAAATTTTGTATTTATTTGAGAGAATGAGTGAGCAAGAGAGCTCAAGCAGGGGGAGAGGCAGAGAGAGAGGGAGAAACAGACTCACTACCAAGCAGGGAGCCCGATTTGGAGCTAGATCCCAGGACCCTGAGATTATGACCTGAGCCAGAGGTGGATGCCGAACTGACTGAGCTACCCAGGCACCCTATCACTTGTAGTATTTGCAGATGCTCTGTCTTCAAATTAAATTCAAAAGATGTTTTTTCCAAAAAACCCACTTATTTGTATGGTAAATTTTGTTAGAAAGGTTTTTTTATAATTTTTATTTTTATATTTTTTATAAACATATATTTTTATCCCCAGGGGTACAGGTCTGTGAATCACCAGGTTTACACACTTCACAGCACTCACCATAGCACATACCCTCCCCAATGTCCATAACCCCACCCCCCTTCTTCCAACCCCCCCCCCCAGCAACCCTCAGTTTGTTTTGTGAGATTAAGAGTCACTTATGGTTTGTCTCCCTCCCAATCCCATCTTGTTTCATTGATTCTTCTCCTACCCACTTAAGCCCCCATGTTGCATCACTACTTCCTCATATCAGGGAGATCATATGATAGTTGTCTTTCTCCACTTGACTTATTTCGCTAAGCATGATACACTCTAGTTCCATCCATGTTGTCATAAATGGCAAGATTTCATTTCTTTTGATGGCTGCATAGTATTCCATTGTGTATATATACCACATCTTCTTTTTTTTTTTTTAAAGATTTTATTTATTTATTTGACAGAGAGAAATCACAAGTAGATGGAGAGGCAGGCAGAGAGAGACAGAGGGAAGCAGGCTCCCCGCTGAGCAGAGAGCCCTATGCGGGACTCGATCCCAGCACCCTGAGATCATGACCTGAGCTGAAGGCAGCGGCTTAACCCACTGAGCCACCCAGGCGCCCCTATACCACATCTTCTTGATCCATTCATCTGTTGATGGACATCTAGGTTCTTTCCATAGTTTGGCTATTGTGGACATTGCTGCTATAAACATTCGGGTGCACGTGCCCCTTCGGATCACTACGTTTGTATCTTTAGGGTAAATACCCAGTAGTGCAATTGCTGGGTCATAAGGCAGTTCTATTTTCAACATTTTGAGGAACCTCCATGCTGTTTTCCAGAGTGGTTGCACCAGTTTGCATTCCCACCAACAGTATAGGAGGGTTCCCCTTTCTCCGCATCCTCGCCAGCATCTATCATTTCCTGACTTGTTGATTTTAGCCATTCTGACTGGTGTGAGGTGATATCTCATTGTGGTTTTGATTTGTATTTCCCTGATGCCGAGTGATATGGAGCACTTTTTCATGTGTCTGTTGGCCATCTGGATGTCTTCTTTGCAGAAATGTCTGTTCATGTCCTCTGCCCATTTCTTGATTGGATTATTTGTTCTTTGGGTGTTGAGTTTGCTAAGTTCTTTATAGATTCTGGACACTAGTCCTTTATCTGATATGTCGTTTGCAAATATCTTCTCCCATTCTGTCAGTTGTCTTTTGATTTTGTTAACTGTTTCCTTTGCTGTGCAAAAGCTTTTGATCTTGATGAAATCCCAATAGTTCATTTTTGCCCTTGCTTCCCTTGCCTTTGGTGATGTTCCTAGGAAGATGTCGCTACGGCTGAGGTCGAAGAGGTTGCTGCCTGTGTTCTCCTCAAGGATTTTGATGGATTCCTTTCTCACATTGAGGTCCTTCATCCATTTTGAGTCTATTTTTGTGTGTGGTGTAAGGAAATGGTCCAATTTCATTTTTCTGCATGTGGCTGTCCAATTTTCCCAACACAATTTATTAAAGAGGCTGTCTTTTTTCCATTGGACATTCTTTCCTGCTTTGTGGAAGATTAGTTGACCATAGAGTTGAGGGTCTATTTCTGGGCTCTCGATTCTGTTCCATTGATCCATGTGCTGTTTGTGTTGGTCTTGTTGTTTTTAAAGCAAGGGTTCTATTTTAATGCACACAGGGCTAACACAATTAGGTAATGCTTCATGAAGTAAATGACCTTCAAAGATTTTAATTTTTCTTTAATTTTAATTTTTTCAGTGTTCCAAAGTTCAAAGATTTTAGAATGAATATTATTTAAACATCAAAATATTTAGTTTGGGATAGGCATTGTAAGCAAAAAGAAAAGATGCCAGGAAGATGGAATAGGCACAGAGGCCAGAAAGTATGGCGCCTGTTTAAGGAATATTGTGTTCTGGTTCTGTTGGGAATGTCTGCATTGGTGGGTCCACTTCAGCATTATCTGATGACTTGGCAACATTAAAGTCCATCATTCTTCCCTTAGAATTGCCTGAAGAGCTCTGTCCCCAGTGCATACTGAGAGTGTCCAGAGCACTCTTCATTGCCAAAGGGACAGATGCAAAATTGGCTGGCCCACTGAGCCAAGCTCCTCTGTTGCAGACTCATTTGGAGTTTTTCCCTTTGCCTGTAAAGTGTTGTTCCTGTGGTGTGTGCATCTGCCTCTGATCCCATTTTGTTGAGATTATTTAATTGTTCCACATACTGGGAGTGTTTATTTATTTACCTACCAGACACCTGCACCTCTTTGATGCTGTCTTTTTGATTTGTTTATAAATAGAAAAAAGAAAATCCCATTGAGGGTGAAACACATTTTA
This sequence comes from Mustela lutreola, assembly GCF_030435805.1. Taxonomy (NCBI): domain Eukaryota; kingdom Metazoa; phylum Chordata; class Mammalia; order Carnivora; family Mustelidae; genus Mustela; species Mustela lutreola. The sequence goes on along the minus strand of NC_081290.1, from coordinate 252,703,333 downwards.
TGTCCAGTGAAAATGTTTAGCAATCACAGTAGAAAGCACATTGTTTTAATTTCACAGTCCGTTGGAAGCATTAGCTCATTAACAAACTAATTAAGGAAAAGGAAAGAGAGGTGGTTTGGGATAGAGAATATTGTTCACTCTAGTCAGCATGCATTAGCAGAGCTCATAGATCTTTAACTGTTAAGCACATATCAGATCTCTCCCTAACCTCCTTGAGCACCTGACCCTATTAGGTCTGCACTTCTCTTGCTCCCTTCTGTGTCACAGAAATAAAATAGCTTCCTTGATTGGAGGTGACGGGGTCAGTTTTATATTTCAGGTTAGTTTTGTATCTTGAAAATGGAAGGGAATGATAGAAAAAAATGCATTCTGTACCTCTTGTCCTCCTTCTTTAAACGTTTCATAAGTGTTTACTAGGTGTGAAGCACAAGCAGGAGGTAGCATCTGACTCTCAAGATAGATTTTTAAGGAAACTGTTTACAGTGCAGCATGATAAGTACAAGGATAAAGTCCTGTATAACAACACAAAGGACTGGGAAGAAGATGGTTAAGAAAAGCTACCTGTTAAGGGGACTATTTATGTTAGATGCTCTCTATCCCTTTTTATACACCACCCAGAATTTATGAAAGAATGTGTATATTTTATTATTCTGTGACTACAACTCCATGAAGAGGGATTAAGAAAATAATAATAGGTGACATTGATTGATTATTTCCTATTTACCTTATGCAAATTAATTTACTGAATCCCCACAAAAACCCTATAAGGCAAGTTGTATTTCCATCACCTCCATTTTGGAGATGAGGAATCAGAGGTTTGGAGAGTTAAGCAACTTTCCCAAAACATCACTGAGAAATGAAGTAGCAGAACCAGAATACAAACCAGGCAACCTGATTCCCATGCCTTTGATTTTAACCTTTGTGTAATATGGAAAAAGGAGCTTTTGAAAAATGGACACAGAAGACTTCAGGGACATATATCTATCACAGTCCAGTTGGGAAAGTGCACACCAATCATTTAAGCAGGAAAATCTTTATACAAAGAATTATCAAAGTAAGGAGGAGATTAATTTGTAAGAGAGGCTAAGAGAGCTCTAGAGAATACAGACAGAAATGACAGACAGATGACAGCAGCTACTACATTTAAAGCTAAGTGGGAGAATCTGAGAGAACCTAAGGAAAAAGCAGATTAGGCCATAGAAAACATAAAAATGGCTAACAGACACATGAAAAAATGTCCATCATCATTAGCCATCAGAGAAATTCAAATCAAAACCACATTGAGATACCACCTTACACTAGTTAGAAGGGCCAAAATTAATAAGACAGTAAACAACGTGTGTTGGAGGGGATGTGGAGAAAGGGGAACCCTTTCACCCTGTTGGTGGGAATGAAAGTTAGTGCAGCCACTTTGGAAACCAGTGTGGAAATTCCTTAAGAAATTAAAAAAGGAGCTTCCCTATGATCCTGCAATTGCACTATTGGGTATTTACTCCAAAGATACAGATGTAATGAAAAGAAGGGCCATCTGTACCCCAATGTTCATAGCCGCAATAGCCACAGTCACCAAACTGTGGAAAGAGCCAAGCTGCCCTTCAACAGATGAATGGATAAGGAAGATGTGGTCTGTATATACAATGGAATATTATGCCTCCATCAGAAAGGATGAATGCCCAACTTTTGTGTCAACATGGATGGGACAGGAGGAGATTATGCTGAGTGAAATAAGTGAAGCAGAGAAAATCAATTAGCATATGGTTTCACTTATTTGTGGAGCATAAGGAATAACATGGAGGACATTAGGACAAAGAAAGGAAAAGTGAATTGGGGGAAATCAGGGCAGGGGGAGACAAACCATGAGAGACTGTGGACTCTGAAAAACAAACTGAGGATTTTGGAAGGGAGGAGTTTGGGGAGTTGGGTGAGCCTGGTGGTGGGTATTAAGGTATTAAGGTTGTGGGTATTGCATGGAGCACTGGGTGTGGTGCATCAACAATGAATCTTGGAACACTGAAAAAATTAAAGTAAATTTTTAAAAAAAGAAAAAGAAAAGGCCAGTTAGGAAGGGGACCTACCCCACACCAAGCTTAATGTATTTACTTTATTATAAATTTGTTGTATCTGAGGCCCATTGATTGGAAGAAAAATTCTCTGATACCATAGACTGGAGCTAGGAAACCACCTCCTGGAGTTCATACACAACTCAGAGAGGGTACCTCCTTTGCTGCTGCAGGTGGAACTTTTGGGATGTGAGCCATTTTCTCTTGTACACCACTAACCAGGAAACTGTCCCAAAAAAGCTCCAAGCCAGGTAAAAAATATGCTTTCCTTTTGCAGTGACCCTGTAAGAGCCTAATATTAAGCTAACTGACAGAACAGAAATGCTTATAAGGTCCAGCCACAGTACCATAAAACGGGGCAAAAATGGGTAGATTTAGAGCTGAGACACAGAAAATCAAAAACTGATATAGCACTGAAAATATCTAATCATGTAAAAATAAGGTGTCCAGTAATGTGCTTTCAAAATAAAGCAATGATACTTTATAAAAAATTAATGACATAAGACAAAGTCTTGGATTAATATGTTCTCTCTCTCCACACACACTCAAACACACACACATACATCACTTATCAAATTATTTCAAACAAATCTTGTGTACACATTACTTAATGGTAACAAGAAGTATTGCTTTGTTTTTCTTTTGGAAATCTACAATGCTACAAATTACATGCTACAAAGCATCTCCACTAATTTCGAGGTTTGGAATACAGAAAAAGAATATAATCCTTGTAAAATATCCCTCCACTTTCCTTTCTGTTTTTATTTTCTCTTTCCATAACTAGAAGAACTTTCCCCTTCTCCCAGAGAGAAAGTGTGTGTGTGCACACAGGTGAATTGGGGCGGGGGCGGGGGTTGCAGTGCAGAGGGAGAGAGAATTTTAAGCAGGATCCACAAACAATGGGGAGTCTAATGCAGGCCTTGATCAAATGACCCTGAAATCACCATCCAGGTTAAAATTAAAAGTCGGACACGTAACCCACTAAGTCACCCAGGCACCCCTATGAGAATCTTTGGTTATTAATCTTAAAGTTTGAATTAAATTTAAGTGTTGTTTCTCCCATATCACAATGTGAATATTCTAAATTGGAAGTCTGAGGCTAAGACATTCTTCAGTATTTATGTATTTGCAGTCCTTACTCTGTTAAGAGTGGGGATCATAGGTTGTCTCCCCCCCACACACCTTAATCCAATCTAGATAAGCTAAAAATATTTTAAAATGTATTGTGACTTGTTCTTATCTACTCCCTAGAACCTTAATATCTCCCTGACGATAACTCTAGACTCCAAAGGGACACATTTGAAAAAGGAAAAGAAGCAAAAAGTCCTAAAAACACACTTTAATTTTATTATAATTGATGACTTAGTCTTTTATTAGCAAGAGTCCAGTCTTTGAAATTAGAAAAGCCTTTAGATGTGTTTGTAATTCTGAAGAATGTCATTGACCTTTTCTATTTTAGGGGGTGGGGAGGGAGAAAACCCTATAAAAGTGTGCTGTAACAGCAAGTTGGAAGATAGAAAACATAATTATAATGTCATGGTCTGTATTCACTACAGAGAGAATAGGAAGAGTATCAATTTGATTATCCAAAAAATATCCATTAACTGTTTTGTTTTAAATTTTTGGAGGCATTCTAACATTTTCAAAGAAGGAATAGCTGAAACTAATCCATGTTAAGTCTATTCTAGCTCAATTTCTATGATTCTAGCACAGTAATGGGATAGAGAAAATTTTCAAAAAAGACAATACAACCTAGCTGTATTTCAGTTCCTAAATGCTATACAAGATTCAGGACACTGAAGAAACATATTTTTTCATATGTATTATTACCTAATTTTAATGCCCTTGTTATGATAATGAAGGAAATTAATAAAATAGTACAAAATATTTTTGTTTTGGAAATCAAAGGATATGGCTTTTATTTTCCAGTATCAAAATGCTACTCTGCAGAAACAGAATTGTATTTTGATATTCAACATTCTTCTCCATATTTAGAAATTTTGTGCACTAAATGTATCATGGACTTTTAAAAAAGTTTTTTAGCCAATGCGTAGGACTTAATTTAAATTTGGTGTGTTATTTGATAATGGAGCAAACTTTTGGAATAAAGACTATACATACATTTTTCAGAGGAAGGAATTACACTTCAGAGAGGTTAAATAAATTGCTTAAGTTTGTTTAGATTGCAATTTGTAGTTACAATTCAAATCGAGGGTGATTGATTCCATATCTTATAGTCTTCTCATACCAAACTGGCTCTTGAAGTTTGTTTTTTTATTTGTTTTTTGTTTGTTTGTTTGTTTTTAAAATATCTTAAACATATACTCCATGAAGATTAAAAAAAAACAATTGGGGCATATGTCTTAAAATCTCTGAAAAGTAGATTATCAACTTCTCCAAGAATGTATAAGAATATTCAGTAAAAGACTGAAGTGTTTTCAGGGGCCTTGTAATGCCTTACCTTATGACAATAACAATGTTGCAAAGGACAGACTCATTCTAATGAATTGCATCACCAAGAAGCACCATATTAAGAGATTTAATCTTCACTCCATTATTCCTTAGTATATTTTGAGATCCAGAAATTTATTTTACAATGACAGTGAAAATTCTTTTTTTTTTTTATTTTTTAAAAGATTTTATTTATTTATTTAAGAGAGAGAGAGAGAGAGAGAACACAAGCAAGGGGAGTGGAAGAGGGAGAAGCAGGCTCCCCGCTGAGCAGGGAGCCAGATGTGGGGCTTGATGCCAGGACCCTGGGATCATGACCCCAGCCGAAGGCAGGCGCTTAACTGACTGAGCTTCTAAGCCACCGAGGTGCCCCAATAACAGTGAAAATTCTTAATGTTAAGAATCTGTACTTGCAATCAACTTGTTTAATTTCAATTAATTCATTCTTTTCTCTGTGTCTTCAATATTTTTATAGTGTCATTTAAACATATTTTGGAAAAATCAGATCAGTCATTGGGTTGTATAACAAACAAGCTCTGCTTAAGAACATTATATTTTCTATTTAATCAACTGTATTGTATCTGGGAAATATATAACTTCAAATTCATCAATTGTTAAGATGGACATTATCTTCTGCCTTAGGTGGTTAGTTTGGTATAAGTCTGGAATCTCAGTTCAACAGATTCATTATTTATCTTTGGTGTGCCATGACCCTTCCCTTGTCAGGTCTCACTGTTCAAATTCACATTCAGTTCACCTGATGGAAAAGGACTGTTTTATTTAAAATAACCAGATATCCCTAAAAAGAGATAGAATTGAAATAACTGCTTATTTCAAAGAATAGCATGGATATTGATCTGAGGCTATTCTTGCCAGGTAAAAACACATAGTCTTAGAGACTTATCTCTAGGACTCAGAATACCATGTGGAATTATTCCTTCTTAGCAAGGGGTCACATCACATCACAACCGAAAACTTTTATGGTTTTTGCAGAAATATATATATATAATTTGTCCAGAGACTGTTTTCGTTGCTTTAAGCTTAATATCTACTATGCAGTTTTATTCTTTTGCTCTTGGACCTCTCACAGAGCTCCTAAAATATCACTTATCTTTTAATGTAATAATTAACCTATAAATGATTAGTACCTAGTTTTAATTCAGGACTTTAATTCAGGACATAAGAAGTGCACAATAAATAATATGTAAATTTTAAGTAATGAAAATTTTAGAAACCTGTTTTAGAATTCTATGTCTAGAGTGCTGATACATTTTAAAATGATAACTATTGGGGCACCTGGCTCAGTTTTTTGTGTTTGACTCTTGATTTTGGCTTAGGTCATAATCTTATGGTCATGAGCTCAAACCCTGTACTGTGTTCCATGCTCAGCGAAGAAACCCTCCCCTCTGCTCCTCTTCCTGCACTCTCTGTCTCCCAAATAATAAATAAATAACTACCTTTAAAAATTACAATATTGAGGGGTGCCTGGGTGGCTCAGTGGGTTAAGCCACTGCCTTCGGCTCAGGTCATGATCTCAGGGTCCTGGGATCGAGTCCCGCATCGGGCTCTCTGCTCAGCAGGGAGCCTGCTTCTCCTCTCTCTCTGCCTGCCTCTCTGCCTACTTGTGATCTCTCTCTGTCAAATAAATAAATAAAATCTTTTAAAAAAAAATTACAATATTGAATTACAGATATTAAACATATTAGTATTTACAAATAATTCCTTATGTTTCATACTTATTAAAGAAACATGTCATATATTTCCAGATTAAAATATAGTAGTCACTTATTTACTTCAGATGAAAATGTAAGAAACTCAAAATACCTAAGAAAATGGCATACATAAAATTGAAAAATAAAATAGCACAGGTAAATAATTTAAAATTTCAGGAAATCAAAGTTCAGTTCCCACATTTACTAAGGTAAGTTTATTATAATTGGTATAATCTATACATAATTTTTTAAAGATATTATTTATTTATTTGACAGACAGAGATCACAAGTAGGCAGAGAGGCAGGCAGAGAGAGAGGAGGAAGCAGGCTCCCTGCTGAGCAGAGAGCCCCATGTGGGCCTCAATCCCAGGACTTTGTGATCATGACCTGAGCCCAAAGCAGAGGCTTAACCCACTGAGCCACCCAGGCTCCCCTATACATAATTTTAAAAAATGTATTAGTTGTTACAGCTTGATGAGTAGTCTCAAAGGGAACATACAAATGTGATCGCTACTTAAGTCATGAAGTAGAATTATATCAGTATTCCAGAGGTCTCCTCGTACCATACATTTATTAGATCATGTCGTTTTACTTGTTAATTTACAGCTAAAACGGCATGGGAGTACATTTAAAAACTAATGATGACGAATACAACATCATTTCCCCAAAGGTGACTACTATTCTGATAGTTAATTTCACCTATTTTTAATATTTGTAATAGAATCTTGCATCTATTTTCTATCTTTTCACTGAACATTATTTGTACTTTTAACTCAATATGTTGTAAATGAGACCCATCCATATGCTTCTACTCATATTTATTGCTAGTTTTCACAAATGTATAACTATATTCCATTTATTAGTGCTGTAGAAAAACAAAATACAAATTAGTTACGTAGAGCAACGATTTTATTATTCTCCTTGATTCAGTGTGGGATAGGAATGTGGACTGATCACAGTAAGGAATTTTATTCCTACTCCGTGAATGTTTGGGGCCTCCACAGGGAATACTTGCAGGCTGGGGGTGATTCTGTGGCTGGGGCTGGACCCATTTGAGGACCCCATCACGCATATCCAGCAGTCGATACTGGTTGCCAGTTAGAACTGCCATTGGAAAGCTGGCTGAAACGTGACATGCCATCTCTTTGTGCAGTCTAGTTGGGCTTCAGCATGGCAGGATGGCTCAGTTCCAAGAGTGAGTATCCAGAGAAATCAAGGTAAAATAATGGCATTTAATGATTTAGCCTCAGAAATCTCATAGCATCACTTCCTCTATACCCCATTGTTAAAACCAGCAACAAAGGAAAAAAAAAAAAAAAACAAACAGGCTTAAGGTAAGGACTTCCAGAAAGCACCATTATATTGGGAGGAATGTTTAAGGTCATATTTTAAGAAGGACATATGGGATGAGAGATATTTTTGCAGCTGTCTTTGGAAAATACGATCTGCCACACAATGTATTCAAATACATGACAATAGGATGGCAATAGAAGAATATACATACCCATTAAACAGCTGATGGACTTTTGGGTTATTTCTAGTTTGGGGCTTTTATGAACAGTGTTGTTATGAGCATTCCTATGTATCTTATATGGTGTAATGTACATGCTTTTTTTTTTTTTTTCTTTTGGTGCGCATATCCTAAAAAATGTATTATGGTTGGGTCAAAGAATATTTCAGGCTGCTTTTCAAAGAAGCAGTGACCGAAACAAATATTCAGATATATTTGATTTTTTTAAGGAGTGTTTTTTGGGTAAACCTACAGAAAAGTGAAGGAAGCAGAATAGAGATGGGGAAAAGCCCATCTAGACTGCAATCTCAGATAAAGTCAGGCCTTCATTGGTTTCATCCGTAGGAGGGTCAGAAGCATAAAGCCTGTTGTTGAGCAGCCTTCTTTTCCAGACCAGGGAGCTGGCATTTTGTTGTATATACAGTGGTCAGTATCTGAGCTGTTCCCTTCACTGAGTGCAGTGAAGAAGACCAGGCTTCATGGGAGTACCTCTCAACAGAGTAGTCTACTGTCAGCTGAGAACAATTCTCCAATGCTAAGGAGTGGTTATGAACTGATGGGAACCAATAGTCACACTAACTAGGAGATGGCCCACGAACAGACATATAGGTGGGAATATTAACTACATTAACCATAGTGAACCTTTTGCATTTGATTTCCCTTAGGTTTGTTTAATCCATTATGGTATCCGATTCTGATTTGTCAGTTGCTCAAAAATTTTACAAGAAGGAGGTTAGTGGTATGAACCACAATTTCCATATGGTAATCGCTTCCAAGCTTCTATTGCTTAACTTCTCTTTCCTCCCTTAACATCTCAGCTCCTCTCTGCCACTCCCTTGGCTAGCACTGTTGGTCTAGGGGTATGCCTGGTAGAGTAACCCAGCCTGAAGTTAGAGACCTTGGTTACCATAGATTTATTATATTATGTTATACTTGTTAATTTACAGCTAAAACTGGGCATGGAAGTACATCAAAAACTAATGATGTACGGTATGGTGACATAATGTAACGTCATTATTATCATCATCATCATCATAATGAAGGGTATAAGATTCCTATTTCACCAAAATTTATCAAAATATTTCCAAAATTGGTCATTGTTAGCCTTCTAATTTTAGTTGATCTAATTGACATTTAAAGGGTTTTTTTTTGTTGTTGTTTTTATTATAGTTCTTTGTTTTGCTCATGTTTTTACATTTTTATTGGCCTTTGATTCTCTCTTGCAAATACCTGTTTATGCCTCTTGGTCTTTTTTTTCTAATTGCAGAAACTTTTTTTTTTTTAGTTGTTCTTTTTTTTTTTAATGTATTTCTTTTCAGCGTAACAGAATTCATTGTTTATGCACCACACCCAGTGCTCCATGCAATACCTGCTTCCATAATATCCACCACCTGGCTCCCCCAACCTTCCATCCCCCACCCCTTCAAAACACTCAGATTGTTTTTCAGAGTCCATAATCTCTCATGGTTCATCTCCCCTTCCAATTTCCCTCAACTCCCTTCTCCTCTCCATCTCCCCATGTCCTTCATGTTATTTCTTATGCTCCACAAATAAGTGAAACCATATGATAATTGACTCTCTCTGCTTGACTTATTTCACTCAGCATAACTTTCCCTTACTGATTTGTATTCTTTATATATTCTGGATCTGGATACAGGACATTTTTCATTTAAGTGTGTTGCACGGGTGCCTTGGTGGCTCAGTGGTTAAGCTTCTGCCTTTGGCCCAGGTTATGAACCCAGGGTCCTGGAATCAAGTTCTGCATCAGACTCCCCACTCAGTAGGGAGTCTGCTTCTCCCTCTGCCACTGGCCCTGCTTGTGCTCTCTCACTCTCACTCTGCTTGCTCTCTCTCAAATAAATAAAATCTTTAAAAAAGATAAATTTCTTGCATAAATCTGCTGATATGCGACTTGTCTTTTCACTTTCTTGTTAATGTCTTTTGGTGAACAAAAGTACTTAATTTTAATTCAGTATACTTTGTCAATCATTTCCTTTCACTTGATTATGTGCCTAAGAAATATTTGCCTACGTCAAAATCATGAAGAGCTCCTCTATTGTTGTTTAAAGTTTGTAAAATCTTCAGTTTTACCTTTCATACTAGGTCTACAATCGACAAAACGTCCCGTGTCCTAGAGATTTTTAAGAGAAGGCCACAGTTGAAAGAATTCAGGAGAAAAATAACCCTTAACTTTGCTTTGTTTACTTATTGATGAAATTTTTTTCATTCTATTTTAAGTTATTTTAGTGACAATATATTCAATGATTTACAAAACATTTCGAATTATGATATATCTTAGCTGTTTCTGATAATATCCACTGAAGAAACTTGCTGCAATAAATTAGAAATCTTCATTTCACAATAGGATTGTTTATCTGTAGTAACAGACAACTCGCTCATCCATGTAATATGAATCTCTATCCTACACTCTTACATTCAGGTATTATTATTCTAGTCTATGATATCATAGTCCTCTATTTGCTGACTATACTTATTTTCTAAATATAACAACAATAAAAACCCACAAAAAACTTACTTTTTGTTGTTGTCATTGTTTTATAAATAAATGAATGTTCTTGCTGGAAAATATATATAACCAAGACCAACAGTGTGTCCAATGTTTCTTGATGAAGTAAAAACAAATTAACAAAAACCCAATGTTGTAAATATTTGGAATTCGTTTAGTTGTTTTTTTTTTTAAGATTTTATTTATTTATTTGAGAAAGAGTGAGAGTGAGAGAGAGCACATGAATTGGGGTGAGGGGCAAAGGGAGAGGGAGAGGCAGAGAGCCACTGAGCTGGAAGCCAAACATGAGGCTTAGTCCCAGGACCCCAGGATCATGACCTGAGCTGAAAGTAGATTCTTACCGACTGACCCATCCAAGAATTAGTTTTTTTAAGGACTTGGTTTTAGATGTGACATTATTGCTTTTGCCAGTTAAATACAAAATGTTTATTAATCTCAAGAGTATACGATTTCTTTTTTTAAAGATTTTATTTATTTTTTTGAGAGAGAGAACATGAGCAGGGTTGGGCAGGGAAGAGGCAGAGAGATAGGGAGAAGTGGGCTCCCTGCTGAGCAGGAACCCAGAGTCAGGACTAGATCTCAGACCTGAGCAGAAGGCAGAGGCATAACTGACTGAGCCACTCAGAGGCTCCAAGAGAACATAATTTCTTCATACTGGGGTTATAAGTTTATTATGATTTTTTCTTGATTGCTATGATTTGACAATAATTATTGGTAAAAACTGGACTCTGAAAGCTGGATATTGCAGATAGACTGGTGCATCTGTGAGGATGGAGCAGGAATATTATAAAGCAGTGTCAAGGTACATGGAGTTTTTTCTAAGAAATAAATGGCTCTAACTGCTCTATTTCTTTATTCACTACCTGCTACCTTCACATTTTATTCCTTTCAGCCTTCTCCCCATATAGAAGTACCCAGTCAATCTCACTCCTTCAGATTTTACATTTCTCATAGTATATAACTCTCTTTACATATGTACAAATCTACTCTGATTGATTTAATCTAATGTTAGTGTATGGCTTTCTAGAATTTTGAATGGTATATCATTCCTGATTTTCATTCTATCTTCTATTTCAGTGCTGAGAGAGTTCCTTACCACCACAGAATTCTGATGAAATGTGACAGAATATTTTTGAGCTACTTTGGCTTTTATAGGGCTGTGTCCATTCTACTCACATAAGAACATGAGGAGTCTTTTGCTTGGTGACATTTCTTGATCGAAAGTACCTGTCACTACTCATGACATTGCATTTCAGACTAAAGATCAGCCTGGAGCCTTGGCACAAATGGGACTTGCCCCCTGAGAATGGTTCTGTTGCACACAGCTGCACTTCAGGCTGGTCTGTACCCGAATGGGGCTCTCAGGCCACAAAGGCTGCCCTGCTTGAGGCAAGGCTGTTGTAGTTTTTCAGCTGAATGAGAGAAATAAGGCCCCAACAAGCAGGTTTTACAAAGCATGTAATCATACACCCATTTTTAGTACTAACTTTAGTAGTAATCCTTTTGCTTTGTTCACTTTTATGTCAGATTTTGAAAGCGAGCTAATTAGATTTTAAGGTTGCAGTACCCGTCTGATATTTATAGAATTGAAAATAATTTGATTAATGAGTAAATGAAAGAATTATTGGATATGACAGAACTGTAAAAATTATACTGTCTAAAACTCAGGATCCAAGTGACTAACCTTTTTGGAACATGGAGATCTATATGATAAAACAGTCAGTTACAAAAATAGTTCATCATTTTTATATTTTTTCCATACATCATACCATATGGAGATTACTGATTTCCATAGTTGCTGTCAAATCTTAAATGGAATGCTATCAGGCAGGAGTTTGTCTAGGAGAGAATAAAGGCTCTAAAAGCTGTGATGTATAATTAAGTCAAAAGAAATGATGTTAAGATTAAGTCTTTCAACAAGTGTGACTTTTTTTTTTTTAGCATTCTTCAAACACTTAAAAGACTTTTACATAGAATAAACAAATATGAATCAGTTGTTGGCATTGCTAAGAAGTTAGATTTCATTTTAAAAAATAAAACTATTCAGGGGCGCCTGGGTGGCTCAGTGGGTTAAGCCGCTGCCTTCGGCTCGGGTCATGATCCCAGGGTCCTGGGATCGAGCCCCACATCGGGCTCTCTGCTCAGCAGGGAGCCTGCTTCCCTCTCTCTCTCTGCCTGCCTCTCCATCTACTTGTGATTTCTCTCTGTCAAATAAATAAATAAAATCTTTAAAAAAAAAAAAAAAAAAAAAAAGAAAAAAAGAAAACTATTCAAAAAAACTAAGCCACTCACATAAGAACAAATGTGGCATGATTCCACTTATGAGATATCTAAAACTGTCAGTTTTGGGGCACCTGGGTGACTATGTTGGTTTAGCATTCAACTCTTGGTTTCAGCTCCGGTTATGACCTCATAGGTTATGAGATCGAGCCCTGTGTCAGGCTTACACTCAGCAGTGAATCTGCTTAAGGATCACTCCCTCTATCCCCCTACCCCACTCTGTCTCTCTTTAAAGTAAATAAATACATCTTTTTAAAAAAATAAGTAAAATAGTCCTATAGAAGGAAACAACATAACGGTGGCTTCCAGGGGTTAAAAAGAAGGGGAAATGGGGAGTTGCTACACAACATGTACAAAATGCCTATTATGCAAGTAGAATATGTTCTATAAATCTGATGTACTACACTGTGCCTATAGATAACAATACTATATTATATACTTAAAAACCTGTTAACAGAGTAGATCTCATATTAAGTGTTCTTTAACAAGGTGCTTTAAAAAGAAGTTATGAAATTACTTACTGAGTACTATTAGAAAAAAACAGACATTGACCATAAATCTTTACTTTTTGGCATTTTGAAAACTTATTCAGTAAATTCTGGGTGAAAATAGTGGATTAAAACTATATATTTCACTGTAATTTCTCCCACATTTTCACTAAATTAAAACATTTTTTGAAATGACATAAATCCACAAAAATAGAGATAATGAAGAAGAGACAACAACAAAAAACACATTAAAGGTCAAAGAAATGTAAAACTGTAAAAAAGAAGATAGAAATCTATTTGAGGACCACTAATATTCAAATAATATGTGTTCTAATAAAAGGAAGATGTGGAAATAAATCGTGAATTTTTTTTAAATAATTGCATTCTGAAGGACTTTAATTTCTAGTTTGAGAGATCCCACATGTCCCGAAAAAAGTAATTGGTAATGAAACAAAAATGAGTAAGAATTAAATGACTAGTCAACAAATGAACAACAACAACAACAAAACACTTTAGAATGGTTTTAGACTTCTCAAGAGCAACATTGCGAACAAAAAGATATGGGCACAGTGTTTTCAAAGTTCTGAGAGAAAATTGTTACAAACTTTTATATCCAGCCAAACCATCATTCAAATGTAGAATGATGACATTTTCATATCTATATCTATATCATCTATATCTATATCTATATCATCTATATCTATCTATCTATCTATCTATATATATATATATTTAATGCTCCAAAATTTTGCCATTCAAGCATTTTCTTTAGGAGAGAATATTGTCTACTGAAACCACAAATGAAGAAACCACTGGATATAGGAAATGGTGTGCAATTAGAAAGAATAAAAAGGAATTTCAGGATGCTGGTAGTAGGAATTTAATGATAACAGGTGTGAATCAGGTGAGGGGGATACCAGTCTATATTGGAACAGGTTAGAAAACTCTAGGGAAGCATTCTCCAGAAAGATAAAACTGATAGTGCACCTGATGTGTCTCAATATGCTGAAAAATATTTAGATAAATTAAGAGGTTGAATTTGGGGCTAAATCAGTTACTGTTAATTCTGTAGGACATAAGGAAAAAAAGTCAGTAAATTTTTAGTTTCAGAAATAACTGAACCATTGGAAAGAAAAATAATTTACTATCTAGCAATGAAGAGTTTTTATCTCAACTTTATATAAACATTGAACTATAACCAAAATCTTGGTATAACTTTATTGGAAAAATGAGTTAACAAGATTTGTATGTCCACTGGATTTTTCATTTGTGGTTTCAGTAGACAGTATTCTCTCCTGTTCTGTGTCTATGTGTGTATGTGTGTTTTTGCTAACCAGAAGTAAGAAAAAAAAAAAAAAAGAAATTTAATCTTCATCTTTCCATAGTAAGAAATAGTGGAAAAAAATAATGCCTTAAATAGAAAATTCCAAAGTTGTCCATAAAAATGTGTAATTTAGAGACATGGAGGTAAATAACAAAGTAATAATTTGAAAGATGTAAAATAATCTTTTCTATACATACAAAAGTGTGAGGAGGATAAAGTGAATGATTGCCTTATTCACTAAGAAAATGGGAATTTAAGAACTATGAATATGTAAAACCTAGATTTAAATAAATAAATTATATCAAGGACTTTTTAGAAATTATTTTAGCATATTTGGCTAGCCCAAACTCTTGCTTATGCCCCATGTTATAAAATGTCACTTCAGCTTCCTTATGGCAACGTAAGTCCTTCTCCTTTTTGCCCCTCTTTTTAACTAATAAAATTTGTCATCCATCCACAAACTTAAGTAACTCTGTAGGAATAGTGGGATCCTGGACTATGTGTCAAGGGATGTGGAAGCTATGAAAGATAAATTTTTTTAATTTTAATTAATTCCAGAGGTAGAATTTAGTGATTCATCATTTGCATATAACACCAGTGCTCATTACCTCAAGTCCCCTCCTAATACCCATCACCCAATTATCCTTCCCGCTATGCACTTCCCCCTCTAACAACCCTCAGTTTATTTGCTAGAGTTCAGTGTCTCTTATGGTTTGCCTTCCTCTTGGTTTTCATCTTACTTTAGTTTTCCTTCGCATCCCCTCTGTTCTTCTGCTTTGTTTCTTAAATTCCACATATGAGTGAAATCATATAACATTTGCCTTTCTCTAACTGACTTAATTTCACTTAACATACTACCCTCCAGTTCCAACCA
Organism: Mustela lutreola; assembly: GCF_030435805.1. Taxonomy (NCBI): domain Eukaryota; kingdom Metazoa; phylum Chordata; class Mammalia; order Carnivora; family Mustelidae; genus Mustela; species Mustela lutreola. Next base: position 252,688,107 of record NC_081290.1, on the reverse strand, counting down.
CATCATTGCAAATGGCAAGATTTTGTTCTTTTTGATTGCTGAGTAATATTCCATTGTATATCTATATACCACATCTTCTTTATCGATTCATCTGATGATGGACATTTTCCATAGCTTGACTGTTGTGGACATTGCTGCTATAAACATCTGGATGCACATGCCCCTTCCAATAACTATGTTTGTATCCTTTGGGTAAATACATAGTAATGCAATTGCTGGTTCATAGGGTAGCTCTATTTTTAACTTTCTGAGGAATCTCCATACTGTTCCAGAGTGGCTACATGAGTTTGTATTCCCACCAACAGTGTAAGAGGGTTCTCCTTTCTCTGCATCCTCGTCAACATCTGTTGATTTGTATTTCCCTGATGCTGAACATTTTTTCATGTGTCTGTTGGCCAGAAAATGCCTGGTTTAAAAAAGAACAACAACAAAACAATGAATTAAAAACACCTAAGGAAATTCAAGAATTTGAGATCCTAAGAAAATAAGTTTCTGTTGATTATTTTATGTGACATAACTACAGAAGGGAAGAGGAGTTCTGTTTAGTTACAGAAGATGGCAAAAGACCAGAGTCTATGAGATGTATCTGAAAGGTAGATATAATTATCTAAGACATTGCTTAGAAATATGTCCAAATATTAATATTTGGCTAAATGGCTCCTGGATCAAATATTCTAAGTTTAACCTTTTCTCAGCTGTCAGTAAAAGGCAATTGTCAACATTTTAAACAGATGAAACCAAGTAAGAAAATCAATCAATTACTCTGTAGGATCAAGCTCCTTTTTGCGTCTCCTTTGACAAGAAGAGAAATATAATTCTTATTTTGGTTATTCCAGTGTGAAACCTGAACCTAAAATAAGACAGCACAGTTGTCTTTGTGCTGACAAAAGCCTCAAACTTTGTTCCCAAAAGCATTGACAGTGAATATTTTAGTAAAAATATCTAATTCTGTTTCTTATGCTGATTGTAATCTTGGTTTAGAGGCAGAAGTCAGAGACTTTCTGACAATGAGCCAATGATTATCTATATTAACACAAACATTTAGGCAGACTGTCTTCCAATAAAACTTTATTTACAAAAATAGAGAGAAGTCCAAAGTTGGCCCTCAGGCAACTCTCTTAATTTATTGCTTCTACACATTTAACCTGCTTTTTAAAAATTTCAGTGTTCTCATGGGTACCTTTCGTATTGTATATTTATTTGTTTATTTTCTATATCTTCCAAGAGAATGCAAGCTCCATGAAGGAAAGATATTCGTGCTATTTGCATGTGTCCTCAATTCTTAGAATAGTGCCTATTACATACAGGTTATTGTAGAAGATTGCATTATTGTGCCCAATTCCTTACCTCTCTTTCTATTTGTGCTCTATTAAGCTTCGTCACAAGACTTCAAGTACAAACAGAAGGGACTGGTAGCACTAAGCCTGGCCTTAATCATCACATGGTAGCTCTAAGCCTGACCTTAATCATCACATAGTATTTCTAGACCCTCTTAAATTTTGCTGTTCGCCAGAGACAAAAATCCCCTTATCATCCAAGACAAATGAGAGTAACATGGAGCAGACATGGACTTAAGCTGCAGCATTATTAAAAACTGTATTTTCAGGGAAATTTTTGAGAAAAATACTTTTAGTTGAATATTCCATTTATTATTGAGTTATTAGATATCTCAATTATAAATATCTTGGCTCAAAATGTAGGTTGACTTTTCCTAGTACTTGGCACATTGAAAGAACTCAGTTCTATCGTTCTGATTCTCTACTGTGTTTCCTGGATGAGTAACTTCTACTATATTCACTATCCCCTTCTCATTTGCATTTCCATCTTCTTCACAACCATGCCTCCTACTATTTGTTTTCTGGGGTTTGGGGAAAACTGCAATTTCTCCTCCTAAACTGTCTACCAGGGAAGACACGATTTTATTAATGAGCCTTTTAATAAGGCTTCCCTACTGTGCATATTTCTGAGCTGTTGTGAGACAAGATTTGGAAACTGTATGTCTGCTATTTATGCACTACTGTGGGAAGTGGCAGCAGGCTTTTCTAGCCAGACTTTTCAAGAACAGTATTGAAAGATTGATTTATGATGAGCAGCAGAGTAAGAAGGAACAGGTGTCTGTGCGACTGGACCTTAGGTTTGGAAATCTGCAAAGCCCTAGCTGTCGGTTTCATCTCGATGCTGTGAAAGGCATCTTTATTTTGATTAAATGAGCTTGATTCACAGATTCTATCCCTGTCCAATTCCTTCGATTTTTACACATGAGTCTCCTTGAAAATGTGTTTTACAAGCTTTCCCTGTCGCTGCAAAATCATGAGTATTAGGGTTTATTTTAGTCCTGGAGCTGGTTTCTTAATACTTTTCTGGTCTTAATCTTTGTCCTGTTCTCCCCACTGTTTTGTGCATTCACACTCAGCTCTCCTCAGGTATATCTATTTCTGTGTTTTGATAGAGCACATCTTAAGCTGAGGCTTTATTTTTCTATGTAAATTATATCACAAATCAGTATGTAAAATGGATCATGAGCAAGATAATTTCCCCAAAAACTCCCTATGCAAGAAAAACTTAGATATTATACTTTATTTTAGTTTTAGGGAAGTAAATTGATTTTATTTGTTTATTTCTTTATCAGTTATTCTTAAGTATTCATGTTTCCTTTGTCACAATATCGTTTTCTTTCACACTGTAATTTGTTCAAATTTTATACTTTATTTTTCTGTATTTCTCTTTTTCATATATCTTATTTTCTCTATATCTCCTTCTAATTGTCTCTCTCTCTCTCCTTTTTTTTTCTTATTTTACTCTCAATTTAACAAAAGTGCCATATGGAAAGGGGAAGAAATAATTGTCCTTGGAGCAAACTTCCTCTATGTCAGGGCTTACTGTGTAATTATTCTGCTTAGTAGAAGAATTTCTTAAGGCGGGAGATCTGAGGAGGTGAAGTAGCATATTAAGTGCTAGACAATAGTAGAGGAGCATCACCTGGTAACAAAGTGTACGAACTAATGAATGATAATAAAAGTGAAGTGTACATCTAGTGGGGATAGTATCCTTTTCTTTTAAGAGTTCAGATAGCTTTTGGAGTTTCAAGGTGATTTCTTAAGACAGTCATGGGTCTATGAAGAAGTGAAAAGTTTTTCCTATATCAAGAAAATAGTGTGTTTCCATGGAATTTCCTATGGGTCAACTACAAAGAAGTACCACATACACAAAAGGGCTCTGAGGAGAGCTACAGCAGAGACCCCAGGGGATTACCAATAGAAAGTCTCTCTGAGCTAGCTTGGGCAACTGTGAGTGTCCATCTGGTGGTTCCTGAACTCTTTAAGCATATAGACTCACTTTGTATCACAAAATCACGTGAAAAGTCTTCAGCTTCTTGCTGTAATTCATCTTCTATTTCATTCCCTCAACAATTCATGATCTTCTTGATATCTCACCTTATGACTTCTCTTCCCATTTTCTGTTTTGTCTTGCCCTTTAGATTTTATGGTCAGATATACATCTCCAGATAACATGTTTCACCTCCTTCATCAACCATGAGCACATTCTCTCTGAACCTGGGCTGTTTATTCCACCTCAGGGCCATGAACTGGAAACTCTGTTCAAGCTCTGTGGCTAGTTTCTCTTTGCTATGGACTCAGAAGTAATAACAAGATGAAGACTTCTAGTGTCATTAAAAAAACTTGGCATTATGGGACTTCTGATATTATATAGAATCTGAAAAACTAATAGGTGTTGTTGATATTACCTGATAATTTAACCGATTCCACAATATTGGGTTAACTGTTTATACAAACAAGGAGTGCTAAAAAAAAATTCTACAAAGGACATTTTCTCACTACATTGAATGGGGCTGCAGACCTTAAAAAGTAACATTAACCTTTTGGGTGATAGTGTACTAGGAATTTAAGGATTACTTAGCAATTAGAAAATGGGTGAAATATATTTTGAGCTTTAAATGGTATAGCCACGTGGAAACACATTTCACTGAAAGGTCAAACTTGTAAATGTTTCAGGACCAAATACTCTGTGCTTCACAATCTAAAATCTATGACCTTTACACTGTGTTTATTCAGCTCAAGCAGAATAGACTCTTAAGGCATTAGGCTTTTATGTCATCCTGCTAAATTTCTGAGGTAGTCTATTGGTGGCTGCCATGTGCATATGTATTTTGTTGAAAGATGCTAGTAAGAGATTTTTTCTGTAGTGCTAGTGTGAAAATTCACATCCATAATTCATCAAAACAGCCATTTGGAAAATGAATTAACCATAGTAACCACACTTATGAATCACAAGATTTCAGGTTTGCTTATTAAAATAACATTCAGTTATTCTGAATAGGTGTGAATGCAGTTCTAGTATGTGAATTTATTCATCTTGGAAATATCTTTCAGTGTTTCTTGTTTAAACTTTTCACTTCTTTCTGATGAGACATGTAAATAGGAATCTTTTAAACGAATATTTTTTTCTTGGCCAAAATTGAATAGTTATAAGCAAGTATAGTTCCACATATCAAGGGACAGATTTACCAGAGAAAAAGAAACATATACTGTTAAATACAAAATACTGTTAAATACAAAAGTGTTTTATATGATATTTAAAAATCTATAGAGTAATTTATAGAACTGACCACGTCATAGAAAATAAAATGGAAAACTTCTAGAAGCATATATAGAGGGGGAAGGGTGATCACAGTTATATAAAAGCTAATAAATTATAGAAGAAAACTCAAGCACAAGGGATATTACAGTAAGATTCAAAATATATATATGGTGGGGGAGCCTAGGTTGTTCAGTTGGCTAAGTGTCCATCTCTTGATTTTACCTGAGGTCTTGATTTCAAGGTTGTGAGATCAAGCTCTGCATCTGCACATTGGGTGTGGAACAAAACAAAGATTCTCTCTCCCTCTTCCTCTGCCCTTCCCTGTGTGCACTGTCCCTCTAAATAAATAAATAAAGTATGGTATTTATATGTCAACATTTATCTAGCAAGAGAAAATATAATTTTCCGAATGCTACTATTAGAGCAGTTAAAGAAGAACCCAAACACAACATAGAAAATTACAGTATATCAAGACAAAACCTACTTTTGTGGTCAAATCCTGAATGTATATGTTACCGTGAATCTTAGACAACTCATTTTATTTCTTTATCAGTACCATATTGGTTGCATGCTGAAGTAATTATATTTCTTCGTGGTCAGTGGCTGCATTTTTCTTAAATAACTTATGCGAATTAGAAAATATAATGACTTTGATATTCAGACCTGTGATAATATAGTTAAAGAGGGAAAATCAGAGATGGCCTGCACTTGAAAGGTTTCTTTCTTCCCTGAGGGGTATATATCCTTCAGAGAACTCAGTGGAGGGAATACCCCTGGAAACTGTATACTTGCATATGTTCTAAAAAAAAATTCTTCTAAACAAGTAAAGAATCAAATAATAGTCTAGGCCTGTAGCTTTCTTGAAATCTCTTATTTCTCTTTGGAAGATACTTAAAGAGAAGTATAGATTCAAGGTCTCAAAGAACCAGGTAAAAATTTAGTGGCCTTTTAGTATCCTGATCCATTCCTCTTTTTGGTAAGGCATCATCTTTCATCATCAGATTGAACAAAACCTCTATTTTTTTTTTTAAACTCTAAAAAGCCCAAAATATTCAGTGTGTGCTAACTTCTGACCATTGATATGCTGTATATCTCCATGTCCTCGTAAAATATATTAGCAAATTTGAATAAGGACAGAAAACTGAAGGATATATTTAAAAATCAAGTGAGAAATTTTATCTTTTTATTTTTTATCTTTAATTTTTAGAAGATTTATTTATTTACTATTTTAGAGAGAGAAAGAGGATGGGGAGGAGAGGCAGAGGGAGAGGGAGAAAGAGACTCTCAGGCAGACTTCTGCTGAGTGCAGAGCCCAATACAGGGCTCTATTTTATGACCCTGAGATCTTGATCTGAGCCAGAATCAAGACATTCAACTGACTGAGCCACTCAGGGGCCCCATAAATTATATATTTTTAATTTCTGATATTATGCCTTCTTTTTCAGATTATCTTCATTATAGAATAGAAGATATGTTACAAATTTAGGATACACACCTTATGTTCACTAGGATGCAATGATATATCCTGAAAAAATTATATTAGTTTATTATTTTTTTTTTTTTTTTTGGTTTTTTTTTTTTTTTGTTTTGTTTTTTTTTTGTTTTTTTTTTTTTATTTTTTATTTTTTATAAACATATATTTTTTATATACATATATTTTTATCCCCAGGTCTGTGAATCACCAGGTTTACACACTTCACAGCACTCACCAAATCACATACCCTCCCCAATGTCCATAATCCCACCCCCTTCTCCCCAACCCCCTCCCCCCGGCAACCCTCAGTTTGTTTTGTGAGATTAAGAGTCACTTATGGTTTGTCTCCCTCCCAATCCCATCTTGTTTCATTTATTCTGGAAAACAGCATGGAGGTTCCTCAAAATGTTGAAAATAGAACTGCCCTATGACCCAGCAATTGCACTATTGGGTATTTACCCTAAAGATACAAATGTAGTGATCCAAAGGGACACATGCACCCGAATGTTTATAGCAGCAATGTCCACAATAGCCAAACTATGGAAAGAACCTAGATGTCCATCAACAGATGAATGGATCAAGAAGATGTGGTATATATACACAATGGAATACTATGCAGCCATCAAAAGAAATGAAATCTTGCCATTTGCAACAACATGGATGGAACTAGAGCGTATCATGCTTAGCGAAATAAGTCAAGCAGAGAAAGACAACTATCATATGATCTCCCTGATATGAGGAAGTGGTGATGCAACATGGAGGCTTAAGTGGGTAGAAGAATAGTTTATTATTTGATAAAGTTTTATTTCATTGAATCATAGAAACACAGCATTAGAAAGAATCTGTTTCTTCTAATGCCCTCTTTACTTGGTGGTACATAGAACCCTATTAGGAGCTGCCAATGTGCTAATCAACTGCTGTTAGTTTTTGCAAACATCTTCACCCTTCCTTATGCAACTGCTTTCTGTATCACAAGAAATAAATTTCTATCAACTGGATAACCAATTCCATATATTTTTTACATGGAAATGCCTATGAATATTACTGTTTCCCTAAATGAAGTCTCACTGTATACTCATTTAGTGTAATTGCAAAGAATTATTAGACAACTCTTTATTTTAATTTAATTTTACCATCACTTTAGCATGACATTGATCTCCTTGAACACTAGTTAATATGGTTTATGAGAATTTCAATGAGCCAAGTAATTAGGCACTTTTTGATTTGTACCCACATAGTAGGAAAAACTAGCTTCGTAAATCTAAATTTCACATTTCCAACTAAATTTTTACAAACAATTGCATTGGGTGTCAGAAAGTTTGGGTTAGTTTAAGTTATGCACCTCAAACTTCATTTTCATTTCACTGTAAGTTTTTAAAAATTATATGTTAATTGTTACAGCCCTCTGAAAAGCCATAATAATTTAGTTACTTATAATTTATTAGACATCAAGCATATATTCTATTCCAAATCCATTTGTGTAATTGAAAACCATAAGATGAATACTTAGGAAATAATGAATTATTGGGGAGACAATTTTGAATATTGTGATTAATGACTGAATTATTCTCTTCCAACAAGAAGACTGGTTTCAGGTGATTAGTGTGTAACCTTTAGCTTCAACTCAACCTGTGGTTTAATGCTTGAACTTTCAGTGTAGCTATAAGATGTTCAATGTTGAAGATGAGGAGGAGGGGCTATAGAGAGCACAGTTGCATTAATCATAATTCTAGCTGACATAACGTGCAAACATTGGAATCCTAATGACATATTTGAAGGCTTTCAAACAATATATATTGAATGAATGAATGATTGAAAATTTTATCTCTATTAGAAATCAAGACAGTTTCCTCATTTTAGCTGGCCCCATGTAGTTTCTGGTCAGCCAAAAAACTAGAGACAACAATTTTATTTAGAGGCTGCTAAATCTCGTCATAGCTGCTCAAGGTAATTTAAACCCTTGCTTTAAGTAAGAAGGCTTGAGAAGAGTGCCGTTGTCTTTCCACTTGTTTCTTTACTATTTTTGCTAAACATGCCATTTTCTCTGCTTAACTCCTCTTCCCTGACACGTGTTTCCATTCTCATTCAAGGGCTAACCCTTACCTTCTGATAATTTTGAAATTTCTCCTCCTGGTGCTTACCATGGCAGAGATGATTTCTTCTTTCTCCTCACTCTGCTCTGGAGTGGAGGTACTTTGTTTTTTATTTGTTTTGTTTTTTTTTTGGGGGGGGGGGGGGTTGGAGGTATTTTTATTATTCTTTCCAGAAGTGAGCATCCTTGGATGTGCACAGTGCCAGGATGTTCCTGGTTGTTCAAAATCATCACAGTCACCATTCCCCTGCATGATATATCCAGGAACTGCTACCCCAAGACTGCCTTCTTTCATCACTCATGCTGTGTAGAGGTTCCCCACATATTGACTGTATATTCATTCCGTTCTATCACTCAGATGGATCACAGTCTAATGACCTGAAAATGGCATTTATCCCTTATATATCCAGTGATGCTGTAATTCAAATTGAGCTGTGTGTGTGTGTGTGTGTGTGTGTGCACAACATAAGGTATTCAAATACATATTTTAGGTTATTATTGACCAGTATAGTTTTTGAGCAGCTCAGGGTTGTTCCCCACACATCAAATGAGTAAAACAGAACAGAAGGTGCCCATCATTTGCATAAAAATGAGGACCATGTGGATAAAAGTGAAGTACTAATTTTGTTCATCAAAAGGAGTCAGTACCAGGGTACTTGGGTGGCTCAGTAGGTTAAGCGTCTGCCTTCAGCTCAGGTCATGAACCCAGAGTTGTGGGATCAAGTCCTGCACGGGGCTCCCTGCTCAGTGGAAAACCTGTTTCTCTTTCTGCCCCTCACTCTGCTCATGCTCTCTCTCTCAAATAATTAAAATCTTAAAAAAGAAAAAAGAATCAGTGCCAAGAGAACCCCGTAGCTCAACATTGGACCCTGTTGAGATCTACTGGGTGTACTTAGGAGTTTTGTCAACACTGTCCAACTTTTCTTATCTTAAGGCTCATGGTTCTTCACACCCCTTGGCTATCTAGAGTGAGTAGTACCACTGTCAGCTATTAGCAATGCAGTTCATGCTCCGAATAGCTAATAGATGTATTCATTAAGAAAGTATTCTTTTCGGGGTGCCTGGGTGGCTCAGTGGGTTAAACCGCTGCCTTCGGCTCAGGTCATGATCTCAGGGTCCTGGGATTGAGTCCCACATTGGGCTCTCTGCTCAGCAGGGAGCCTGCTTCCCTCTCTCTCTCTCTGCCTGCCTCTCTACCTACCTGTGATCTCTCTCTGTCAAATAAATAAATAAAATATTTAAAAAAAAAAAAGAAAGTATTCTTTTCAGAGATTTTTTTGTATCTAAAGGCTCAAAAAAAAAAAAAACAAAAACTAAAACAGGACCTTACTGAGATGCACTGGATTGAGCATTAGTATATAGGTAAAATAATTTGAAACCATATTTTGTCTGCTATGGCAGTGGTCCTATGGATATAAGGTATAATCAAAAAGGGAATTAATTTTTACAGTTAAGTGAATAATTTGAAAATTTACTATCTCTGCAGAGACTGTAAAACAAAAGTGGCATAAAGAAAAAAATGTTAAGAAGATGCTTAAGGTTCTTTTTTTTGTTGTTGTTGTTGTTTTACTTTTAAAAAAGGCTACAGTGGGGCACCTGGGTGGCTCAGTGGGTTAAAGCCTCTGCCTTCAGCTCAGGTCATGATCTCAGGGTCCTGGGATCAAGCGCCGCATTGGGCTCTCTGCTCAGCAGGGAGCCTGCTTCTTCCTTCTCTCTCTGCCTACTCCTGATCTCTCTCTCTATCAAATAAATAAATAAAATATTTTAAAAAAATAAATAAAAATAAAAAAGGCTACAGTTTCAAAGGAATGATACTGAATATTTGTGTTTTCCAAAACACTGAAGAATAGAATCAGACAAGTAAATCTCTTCCTTCTAAAAAATATGTTACAAGTCTCAGCAGTGGTAATAACAACAACAACAACAAAAAAAAAAAAACCAAAAGCAAAAACATTAAAAAAAAAAACCTCTACTTTTGAGAGTGCCTTTTTTATTGTCACAATTGCCCCCATAATTAGTAAACTGGGAGACCTTGAACTCACCATAATGGAAGATTTTCTGGAAAGAAATTTTCAGTGAATGCCACATTTCACAATATTTGTGAGAAAGCAGACTCCATAATGCAGTATATTAGCCGTCCTGTGCAATGAGCCAAAAACCGCATCTCTTGATAGTTCTCTCATCAGAATAAGTGAGAACAATGTGGATTTGGGGGCTAATGCAATGAAACTTCATCCCTTTAATTAACTTTCCCTGAAGATAATATATAATTGAAAGAGAGAGGAGTGAAAAAAGAGACCATAAGAACCTCAAATGTGTGGGCAGATATTTCCAGAGAGAAAAGGCATCAGGCATTATTCTACTTTCTTTGTGGCATAAGTATCAGTGTATTGGGGGAAAAGAATCTTACTGTGCTTCTAATCAGGAAGTTGGTGTTTCAATTAAAAATCCATTTTTTAGAATACTGTAAAAATTACAATTGTAGGGACGCTTGGGTAGTTCAGTGGGTTAAAGCCTCTGCCTTCGGCTCAGGTCATGATCTCAGGGTCCTGGGATCCAGCCCTGAATCAGGCTCTCTGCTCAGCAGGAAGCCTGCTTCCTCCTCTTTCTCTGCCTGCCTCTCTGCCTACTTGTGATCTCGGTGAAATAAATTTTAAAAATCTTAAAAAAAAAAAAAAGAAATTACAATTATAATTAAATAACACAACAGTTTTTATATACCATCCCAACTGCTGACTCTGTATTTGGCCTAGACCCTGAATGAAAGCCATGTCATTATAGATCTCAGTCTAGTAATTTGGAAAACATGTCCTAAGCTCTTAAATTATGGGCTTCCTGAGTGGTTGTACAGTATTCGATTTATGCTTTATCAAAAGAGTCTGGCATAGTGCTTGGTCTAGAGTTGACATACAACAAAAATTTTTAAGATGAACTGAAACATACTTGCAAAGGTAGGTACAGAAGGAGTTTTGCAACTGAAGAGATTCATCATAAAACTCTAAGGAGTGCTTCTTTCATCTCTGTTTCTCTAAAGTCTGTTATCATTATAACTCTAGGTGACATGAGCAAATAGTTGCTGCATTTCTGTCCTTGGAAGACATTTAAATTTCACACATTTGTCAAATGAATAAACAAAAAACAAACAAAAAAACAAAAATACCTTTAACTGAAGAAATCACATTTCTTCATTTATACAAATTTATTATTATTAAGGAATCTAGTTAAAAATTATCTGCTTTAGTGACTTTTTAAAAAAATTTGCTCAGAACATTTGAGGGAGAATCACTTTTGATAATAGAACTTTGCACTGTAATTACAAACTGGGTTTGGCATTATAGGAGCTGGATGCAATGCGAGATTATTTTAATTAATTTTATCCTGATTTTGCTGTTTCTCTCCCACAGGTTTTTGAAATTTAATAATTCCTACAAATTACTTCAGCTACTAATATGGATTTTTTTTAAAGACATGATTTGATTTAATTCTCTGTAGTCAGCCCTTTAGTGCTTTTTAAAAGTGTGATACACAGATTTCTGTCTTACTTTAGAGAAATGATGATCAGTGGATTGATTCTTTGAGATGCAGATTTAAACCATTTAGTTTATAAAAGAAAACCATTCCTTTGTTGGAAAGCGATAAAAATAACCCATTTCAGCTATTATTTTTCTTGTGAAATACACACATACTTTAAAAATTCAACATTAACTTTGTTAGAAAATTCCAATAGACTTTCTGTTTAAGGGCACTGAAAATCTTCGCTGTATGGAACTATGAAAATCTATGTTGTCTGCAGAAAATAAGGATTATAAACAAGAACATTTAAATGTAACTTGAAATAAACCATACATGTTGACAATAAAAAGAGGAAACATAGTTTCTGGGTATGGAGAGGGTGGTTGGGTTATGGACATTGGGGAAGGTATATGATATGGTGAGTGCCGTGAAGTGTGTAAGCCTGACAATTCACAGACCTGTACCCCTGGGGCAAATAATACATTATATGTTAATAAAAATAATTAATAAAATTTTTAAAAAATGAGGAGACATAAAACTGCACCAGATTGTGCTGCTGAATAAAATTTTGTTGTAAATCTTTATCATAAATATTGTGAAAAATAGTTGTATTCTGTGATTACAAAATTTTTCACCTACCATCCAGTGGCCAAAAGAATATCATACCCAAAACAGTTTGTTATACATTGTGTGCTTGTGTGTGTGTGTGTGTGTGTGCATAAAACAAAGGATGTGCAAAAATTAGTTTAAGTTAAAATGGAAAAATATCTGCTGTTCCCTCTGGTTTACTTTTAGTGGGGCATTTGCTAAAAGGTTTAAAAAATTTGCTAAAATTTAATACTTCATAAATACTTATAATTTGATGCTTATGATAATATGATCTAAATTTTGCAGACCTTATTTATATTCACTATATATTAACCTGTTTACATATCATGGAATTGCTACCTTCACTGTTACTATTACCCCTGCTACTGGGTCTAACATTATTATACAAATAATAATAACCCTAGCCAACATTTATTTAACAGACTTTTATATCCTTTTATAAACTTAAAAGTTTATTATATGGCTTTTTGTTATGACATGTGGGATTTCAAGTTAAGCAAGCAGTGATGCCCATCACACTGATGCTATTAATTTACCTGATCTAAGTTCTTAGGCTGGTGGTCCCATCATTTAACTCTAAGACATATGTAGTTCTACAATTGTTTTGATCAAATAGATTAGCCTTTCCTGAAAAGGAATCATATTTCTCTACCAGGGTTGTAGAAGCTATACTTCAATGTGAGAGATTCCAAAGAATCTACTACTTTGTTTTTCTGTCCCTAACCAGGGTCTGATATTCCAAACTTGATAATTTTAATGACGGAATATAGGCCTTCAAAGCTAATCCAATTTTATACCAATAAATAATCTTAGATAGTACTTATATTTTCAAATTAATGAAATATATAATTTTTGTGTCAAAAAATACTTTAAAGGTGAAATTAGAAGGCAGAAAAACCTACTTTTCAGACAAAAATACTTATTTTCTTTTTGGATTTGTTGGACATGCCAAACATTATGGTAGATTTTATTTGTCAGAAGGGGCCACAATACCATCTCCCATCTTGTCACTCCCCATTAAGAGGTGGTGTTTATTTTTTCCTCCTCTTGAATCTGGACAGCTTTTTGATTTGTTTGTTACCAACAGAATATAGCAGGAATCATGATGTGTGACTTCTGAGCTAGCTCAGAAGAAAGGTAAGACCACTTCTAACTCATTCGCCAAAATAGTTTTTCTTGAAGCCCTCAACCTTCAAGTATGCCTGTCATATGCCTTCAGACTACCATGACCTAAGAAGATCTAGACCAGCCCATGTGAGGAAGCTAGAAGGATAAGCCCTGGAAGTATATGAGGCGAGAAAGATGGGGGACTCATGGCTAGAAACACCCAAGTCCATTTTGAATTCCTGACTTATAGAAATCATGAGAATTAAAATAATTGTTGTTGCTTTAAATTAAGTGTTGGTGTAAATCTTTACATCATGAAGATAATCAAAACAAAATTTGTTACTGGGAGTGGGTCTTTTCATAAGAAAAACTCCAGACACTTGTCTCAATGACTTTGAGATTGAACAGTAGATAGAAGCAGGAAAGACCTTAAAAAGACTGTGGAATGTGACAGGCCTAGAGGTGGCAGACAACCAGAGCTTAATGCAAAGTCAGAAAAATGTTATTGGAAACTCAGAGAAAGGAAGCAATTGCTATGTAGTGACAGAAAATTCAATGAAAATATCACTTGTAGTAATATCGAAAATAGAAAAATGCATCTCATAAACTATGTCCTAGGTTAAAGGTTGGCAATTTTTTATTTTTTCTGTAAAGGGTCAGATAGTAAATATTTAAGAGTTTTGAGTGCTGTACCCTCTCTGTCACATCTACTTAAGTATTGCATTATAAAATAAATCATAGACAATATGAAAATAAATAGGCATGACCAAATTTGGCCAACGGTGGACTAGATTCAGCCTAAAATCCATAGTCGGCTGACTCTTGATCTACATAAGGAGATTTCCATGCAAAGTGTGAATGTATTGTCTACCAATGATAGAGGAATGAGATGAACAAAATAATGAAATATCTGGTTTTTGAGTGGAACATAAAGAGCATGTATAAGGTACAACACCATCTTTTCACCTAGAAAATGACTTTCAAAGTAAAACATCATTTGAGGTTTGAGAACCATTCCAGGGTTGGACTATAATGTCCTTCGTTGAGAACTCAGAATATGTAAGGCAGTGACACATAAAACATTTCGGAGACGCAAGTGGACTTCAGAGGTTCTTAAAGTTGTGCCTTATAGATCCCGTCTCTTAACCAATAAGGATTCTAATATATTTAAGGAAATCATCCCAACAACGTCATGCAGAGGCCAAGGTAAGATTTCTTTCAAAGAGATTTGTAGGCACAGTTTTTGTCGAATGAAATGAATTATACCTGATAGGAAAAAAAAATGTTTGTAAATAAATCATAGTAGCCTATACCAAATGAGACAGAGTATCAAATGGAAAGAGGCTTTTGAACTCCAAATATTTTGTGAGTACAAGCAGGTGGAGATTTTTGCAGAGAAGTTGTTTCTTTTTATCTTTGTTATGTATTTATTTATTTATTTAAGCAAGCCACTTCTTTTAAAATTATTTTTTTAATTTAAATTCAATTTAATTAACATATTGTGTATTATTAGTTTCAGAAGTATGTATCACTTGTATCATTTGTATATAACACTCAGTGGTCATTCCATCAAATGCCCTCCTTAATGCTCATTACCTAGTTACCCCATCCCCTCACTGACCTCCTCTCCAGCAACCCTCAGGTTGTTCCCTATAGTCAAGAGTCTCTTATGGTTTGTCTCCCTCTCTGTTTTCATCTTGTTTTTCCTTTTCTTCCCCTATATTCATCTATTTTTTTCCTTAAATTCCACATATGAGTGAAATCATATGATATTTGTCTTTCTCTGACTTAGCTTGCTTAGCATAGTACCCTCTAGTTTCATTCATACCATCGTAAATGGCAAGATTTCATTCTTTTTGATGACTGAGTAATATTCCATTGTAGGTATATATATATCACCTCTTCTTTATCCATTCATCTGTTGATGGATGTGAGGGCTTGTCCCATAGTTTGATTATTGTGGACCTTGATGCTATAAACATTGGGGTGAATGTGCCCCTTGGAATTATTATTATGTTTCCTTTGGATAAATTATTATTTATTAAATTATTAAATTAAATTTATTAAATTATTATTGTCCTTCAGATAAATACCTAGTAGTGCAGTTGCTGGTTCATAGTGTAGCTCTCTTTTTAACTTTCTGAGGAAATCTCCATACTGTCTTCCAGAGTGGTTATACCAGTTTGCATTTCCACCAATAGTATAAGAGGGTTCTCCTTTCTCCATGTTCTTGTTAATATCTTTTGTTGTTGAAGCTATTTCTGAAATGAAGGATGGCCTTTAGGGCAAAACCTAGAGTCTAGAAGATGAAGCTAAGAGCTACAGTAAGTAATTCATTGGGAAATAGAATAAACTCTGACCAGGGAAGTGGCAACATATGTAGATCTGGACTATAGATATGGTATGAATCAGTGTCTCCTATACTTTCTTATTTTTCTCTTCTTTGGAGGTATCTGTTGAGATTTTCTTATGTCTGTCCCACTGCCATGCAATTTAGCAGACATCAAAATATATCTAATAGATGACTAATATCTAGACTATAAAGGGAACTCTTAGTCAAAAATAACCAAGGCAAATAATCAGGTAAAAATGTGGACAGAGTATATGAATAGATATTTTACAAAAAGTGCATAAAATTTACTCAATTTACTCAATAAAATGCAAATTAAAGACACTGTGAGATAACATTCCACATGCTCTAGAAGAGCTACATTTTAAAAGGTTGGGAATATCAAATGTTAGCATGCATCAGAAATAACTGAACTGTGATGTGCTGCTCAGTGTGTAAAATGGCATAAATACATTGAAGATAACTTGGGAGTCTCTTATAAAGTTAAAAAAACACATCTCCACCACCACTCTGGAAAATAGCATGGAGGTTCCTCAAAATGTTGAAAATAGTACTGCCCTATGACCCAGCAATTGCACTATTGGGTATTTACCCTAAAGATACAAACGTAGTGATCCAAAGGGGCACGTGCACCCGAATGTTTATAGCAGCAATGTCCACAATAGCCAAACTATGGAAAGAACCTAGATGTCCATCAACAGATGAATGGATCAAGAAAATGTGGTATATATACACAATGGAATACTATGCAGCCATCAAAAGAAATGAAATCTTGCCATTTGCGACAACATGGATGGAACTAGAGCATATCATGCTTAGCGAAATAAGTCAAGCAGAGAAAGACAACTATCATATGATCTCCCTGATATGAAGAAGTGGTGATGCAACATGGGGGCTTAAGTGGGTAGGAGAAGAATCAATGAAACAAGATGGGATTGGGAGGGAGACAAACCATAAGTGACTCTTAATCTCACAAAACAAACTGAGGGTTGCTGGGGGGAGGGGGTTTGGGAGAAGGGGGTGGGATTATGGACATTGGGGAGGGTATGTGCTTTGGTGAGTGCTGTGAAGTGTGTAAACCTGGTGATTCACAGACCTGTACCCCTGGGGATAAAAATATATGTTTATAAAAAATAAAAAATTAATTCAAAAAAAAAAAAACACATCTCCTGTCCATACCTAGATATTTACTGAAATTAAAACATATATATAAAATGCATATCTATAGATAAAAACATATCCATAAAATACTTGTACAAGGATGCTCATAGCATCTTAATTCACAATAACAAAGAGGTAAAAACCATCCAAACGTCCAGCAATGGAAGAATGGGTAAATGTATTGTAGTAGATTCAGTGGAATGCTCTTCTGCAATAAAATGATCCAGCAATTGAGGCATGCAACTGCATGGATCAAACTCATACACAGCATGTTGTGCAAAAGAAGCTAGACATGAAAGAACCCATGCGGAAAGATTCCATATTTAGGAATTCAAAAAACAGTGATAGACATCAAAATGATGGTTATCTCACTGGCAGGAAATTTGCTAGCTAAATGCATAAAAGAATTGTCAAGAAGGTGAAAGCGGTTCCTATATTTATCTGGTGGTGGGCAAAACGTGTGCTAAACTAATTGAATTCTATCTTTACATTTCATTGCATGCAGTTTAAAACTCAAGTGATTTAGGGGTACCTGGATCACTCAGTTAGTAGAGCATGTGACCCTTGATCTTGGGGTTGTGAGTTCAAGCCCCATGTTGGGCACAGAGATTACTTAAAAATAAAATCTTAAAAAAAAAAATAAAACAAAACAAAACTAACTAATGAGATACTATATGTTAGCTAACTGAACATAATAAAAATCAATCAATCAATAAATAAAACTCAAGTGATTTTTAAAAGATTAACCAATTTTGAAGAAGAAAATAAAATCTAGAATAGTTAATCTACAGGATATCAATACTTGCTTTAAAGTTAAAGCAATTTACTACTGTGGTGCTGTTGCAAGGATAGACAAATAGAATAAAGGACCCAAACTATAAAGCTTTAATTGTTTTATGTGCCTTTCTGATCCCTTGAGTGGGGAAATAGAATTTGCATGATATGAACAAAAATGGAGTTTTTCAAGATTCCAAGATTACTCAAAAACCTTTTTTGGGGTTTACACCATGTTGTGTGTTGTCTGTGCAATATCATATAACAAATTCATATAACAAAAAAGTATATCTTTTTACAGTAAAAAGACTTTTGATATATTCACTTAAATAAAAGTGACATTAGTAAAAATATGTTGTGCCATTTTATTAAATAAAACGGTTAGCAATAACTGTATCAGGTTTTGAACTTATATTATTTAATGCACACGAGAAGCCTGAGATAAGTATTAGGTGGAGAAATTAGCTCACAGAAGCTAGGTAATACTACCAAGTACATATGGATAGAACCAGGATTTAAATCCAAACTAATCTATCTGCAAATCTCTGCTACTATCAGTTTCTTTGGGAATTATTTTTGGGAAAAATACATATAAACAACAGATCATCTATCTCTAGAGTAGAACCACATTTCAAGAAATTAGAAGCATATTTTAAGAAATTAGTTTAAAATTTTTTGAAATAAAAAAATAACTAGCGGGGTGCCTCGGTGGCTCAGTGGGTTAAAGCCTCTGCTTCTGGCTCAGGTCATGATCTCAGAGTCCTGGGATCGAGCCCCACATCGGGCTCTCTGCTCAGCAGGGAGCCTGCTTCCTCCTCTCTCTCTGCCTGCCTCTCTACCTATTTGTAATCTCTGTCAAATAAATAAATAAAATCTTAAAAAAGAATAAATAACTAGCAATAAATCTGTAATATTTCTCGCAGAAAGACCGACACATGTTTCTAGTCTTGGTTTCAGTCATTTTTTGTTCGTTTGTTTTAATGAAAGGATGCTGGGTTTATATTTTATCACTGTCACAACTGTGCTTTTTCCAACCACCAGTAACATGAGCAGACTCACTTTGAGCGACATGTAACTCTGGAAATAACTTCAAAAAGGAGCCTTGCTCAGGAAACAAGACATTTCTTTAGGGCCATCTTTATAGTTAGGATGTTACCTTTTCAGATCTAGAAGTCCCTCATCACTTCAGTTTTATCAATATTGACATTCTAGTCTTATATTTGTGCTAACATTATTAAAGCTCGATTTTGAAAAGAAACAAAACAAAACAAAACAAAACAAGGCACATTGGTTAAGCTGATTGGTTAAATGTCTAGATCTCCAAAATTATGGAGAATGAACCAACCATTGATATGGATTTAGATTACAATATTTTCCATAAAATAGTAAAAAGGATTTCTTCAAGATACTGTCTTTCAGGGGTGCCTGGGTGGCTCAGTGGGTTAAAGCCTCTGCCTTCGGCTCAGGTCATGATCCCAGGGTCCTGGGATTGAGCCCCACATTGGGCTCTCTGCTCAGCAGGAAGCCTGCTTGCCTTCCTCTCTCTCTCCCTGCCTCTCTGCCTACTTGTGATCTCTGTCTGTCAGATAAATAAATAAAATCTTTTAAAAAAAAGATACTGTCTTTCATAAAGCATTTAAATATAACAAGTTTACATAAAGATATAATGTAAAATTATGTTAGTTTCAACTGACACATTTTAATACATGCTGAGGTTTAGATTACTAAAGTAAGGGGGCTAGTTTAATTGTTCAGATCCCATTATTAAGGATGAGTTGCTAAGTATTTTATAATAAATGCAGTGACAAGTATATGAATGTTACAAAAGAAGATATCCCTGTCCTCAAGGGTCTCAGATGCTCTATGAGGACATGAAATTAAATTATGCAAACAATACTGAGTGCAAAAGGGCCAAATAGTGTGTGTGAGAGAGCTGAGAACTCAAACATGGACACTAGGAATGTAGGCTAAAGAGTTCTTAGGCTTCTCTAGAGAAGCAAGTATTGATTTTCTTTTTAAAAAGTTACTAGGGTTGTAATGAAATACTTATTGACATAATTTCATGACCTAATCCAGGCTTCTAGGCTTCATGTTGAGATAATATTTTCTGTTACTATGGATCCTACTTTTCCGCCAGTATATCTTTCTCCAGTGTTACTCATCCAGTCTGAGCATTCCTGTCTATGTGCCTTAATGTTTGTTTGTTTGTTTGTTTTCTTTCCATGGAATGTCTTTCCCTTTGTATCCTTATGTCCTTCATGAAAAACTCACCGAAATTTAGTTCGAACATCACTGAATCCTTCTATGATCCCAACACTTAGTGGAAAAGACCTTCCCTTTGTGATATTATCATACCATTTTAATATTTTGATTTATATCTCCATTTCTACTTTTTTTTTTTTTTTTTTTTTTTTTTTTGGTCAGCTATGAACTCTTTAGGGTTAGGCCATGCAGTTCTTCATTTCTAGCACCTACATAACACAGTTCTTGGCACCTAGTAATGTTGAGTAAATAAACAAAATCTTCAGAGAGTTGATATAATTAAGTTAGAAATTATTCTTGGGAGTACCGAAAGCATGCACACTACTCATTTTCTCTGATGTATCCTCAACCTTTGTAATGTGCCACTATGCCCAGCTGTTCTACTAGGCTGTGTTAAAATACCAAGAAACCATCACATGGAAAGATCATTATATCTTCTTCCATTCTATATAAAAAACTTGGGGTTGACTTAAAAATGAAAAAAAAAAAGTTCCAAGTAATATTTAAAAAAAAATCAAATAAATAAAACAAAATGCAACCGTAGTCTTTACCACTTGAGCTGAAATATGACAGTGTATAAAGAAAACCAAATGATGCCTGGTTGTGCCAGAATGTTCAACAATCCTCTAACCTCGAGGTAAAAATAAAGTCTCACAGCCCAGCCAAAATCAGCTTCAGAATGATAAAAAATTGTGTCTAAGCCCCTGTATTTCTCCTACCAATTATGCTATACTGTGTGAACCAGTTTTCTCATTAAGGTATGAATTAAAAGTAACACATGGTTGTAAACTTACAAACTAGGCCATCATATTCAGCCTATACAGTACCTTATTACTGCTATTCTGTGCTCAAGGGATTTTCTCTATACTTCTAAGGAAATTTATAACTTCCCTGAGAAATAGAAATTCCCATTCCTTGATGCTTCAAAGGATTAGTAATAGAATATGTGAATCAAAAAAAAAAATGAAATTCTACCAAGTTCCTGTGGAAATTTTTCTTAGTGCATTTGATGACATTCCTATATATTTTAGTTTGTTTATTATTATTCTTCTGTATCTCTCTTTCTTAATCCTGATGTTTTTCTTAACTTTATCTCCATTTCTTTCAGTTCCTGTGAGAATGTTTTATAACAACTTTTTAGAGAATGAACACATCTTTCTGATAAAACATCAAATATGTAAAAAAGAAAAACTTGTAAATATAGGAAAGTTTGCATTTGTTTCAAACCATGTTTTATTTCCATCATCATGTTTATTTTAATGAAATGTATTTTGATTGTGTAACTATGCAGAAATTTAAGAACCATTCTCAGTATTACGCTCCAACCCCATTGTTTAAAGACAAACAGGGCTGTTCAATCTCCCATTCAGGATTTTCTATAACCCAAGCACACTATACATTTTATTCTCTGTTTCTGTTATTTTTGTTTGTTTGTTTGTTTCTTGAGGTTACAATTAAGCATATCTAAAATTTACTACCAGGATGTACATTTGACTCATTTTAAGTCACGGAATGGAATTCCAGAAACTCACTGTTGGAGTGAGTTAATCCTGTACCAAATTTCCTACTGCAATCCCCTGTGGTTTCCACCTACAAAAAATTGGCCAACTAGAAGGTTTTTTTATTTTATTTTATTTTTTAAAAAGATTTTTATTTATTTATTTGATAGAGATCACAAGTAGGCAGAGAGGCAGGCAGAGAGAGAGAGAGAGGAAGGGAAGAAGTCTCCCCACTGAGCAGAGAGCTTGACGTGGGGCTCGATCCCAGGGCCCCAAGACCATGACCTGAATGAAGACAGAGGCTTTAACCCACTGAGCCACCCAGGATTCCCTAGAAGATCTTTTTAATTAACTGTATGACAATTTTTTTTGCTTTGTTTTTAAAATTTTACTTCCTAATCATTTTATTACCTCAGAAAACTAGATGTAAGGAGGCTGAGTCGTTTTCCACTGCGTGTGTATGTGTGTGTGTGTGTGTGTGTGTGTGTTTATCTATCTATCTATCTTTGGTCTTCCCAAGTTTTGTCTTCTTTCCTATAAAGTGATTCTGAGTCCTTCTATAATATTTATTTCTATTTTATGAAATCATCTTGTTTTCTATGTTTCTTTAAAATCTGAATTCAGAACTTCACATTCTAAGGATGATTTGATTGGTAGAGAACTGAAGTTAATTGATAGACCGGGGATTATCAAATAAGGGAGAATAAGTCCTCCTCCAGCAGCCTATCAAAATGACTGTTAGTATTTTATTTTTCAAATTGTATAATATCCATCTTAACACCTTATCTCTCTCTTAAGACCTCTAAGCAGAGTTGAAAAATAATCACTTGAACTATTTTTATTAATAGAGGTGTGTTTACACTTATAAACAGAAGTTTAGAATCATTAACTTACATAATAAGATCCTTCTATCAAACCCCACCTACACAAGAAAACAAAATTAAACTTTGTGCAAATATATGTTAGTTAAAACAAGTTTTTTTATGGGTTTTGTCATTGAATATGTGGCCTGAAAACAGAGTCTTGAGTTAATTACTTTTAACAATTAAAATAGAATATTTAGGAAGAGTGGCAGTATAAGAATGAGCTTACAAACTCTTCTCAGAAAAATACAGAAATAACCAAAACAGCACATTTTAAATCAGGGCATTGTTTTAGTTTCCTAGGAATACCAGGACAACTTACCACAAACTTGTTGGCTGAAAACAACTGACCTTTATTCTTTCCTAGCTCTAGAGGCCTGAGATCCAAAATCAGGGTATCACTAGGGTCACACAGCCTCAGAAGGCTCAAGAAGAGAATCCCTCTTTGCCTTTTTAAGCTTCCGATATTTGGTGTTTCTTGCCTTGGACTTTAGTCTTTGCCTCAGTCTTCATAGAGATTCTCACATGGCCTTTTCAACTCTTTATATGTCCTTTACTGTCTCTCATCAGGACATGCTCATTAAATTGAAAGTCCATCCTAATTCAGTATGATCCCATATGGATTTTTTTTTAATTTTATTTATTTATTTGTCAGAGAGAGAGCGAGCGAGAGTGAGCACAGGCAGACAGAGTGGAAGGCAGAGTCAGAGGGAGAAGCAGGCTCCCTGCAGAGCAAGAATCCTGATGTGGGACTCGATCCCAGGATGCTGGGATCATGACCTGAGCCGAAGGCAGCTGCTTAACCAACTGAGCCACCCAGGTGTCCCAATCCCATATGGATTTTTACCTCAGTTACATCTACAAAGACATATTTCCAAATAAGGTCACATTCTGAAGTTCCAGGTAGACATTATTGGGGGGAAGGATGGAGGGGACAGTATTTAGCCTACTGCAGGCATGATAACAATCATATCTCATAAGCTTCAAGAGATACCTGATAGAGACAGTCCAGTTTGGGAATACCAGAAGTTTACTTACATATTCTCTTTATTTAGAATAGTTGTTAGCAAGTGAGGAAACATTTTGAAAACCCTATAGAGATATTGACACTTTGTGTGGTTTTGTGGACCACTATATGTAGAACATTAAAAGACTGAACTTACTGGGTAAGAAAGAAAATTACATTATAATTCAATATAATTTTTAAATCCCATTTTATAATTGCTATAATATCATTCTAATTAAGAAATACTTCTCCTAATTGGGACTATTAAGTATTGGAGGGTAGGGAAACTGGTACATGAGTTGGGAGCTCACCTCTTGATCTTACTATAAAACATCATTAAAAACTTGAAAGAAATTACACTCAGTTTGACAAATATTAAAAAAAAAAACTGGGGTATAGGTCTTTAATTTCTTTCCACTGGGCCTGTCTTAGTAATCTGATGAGCAGTTAGTTTAATATAGGTAAACCCCAATTAGCTCAGTTCACTCCTTGAATTCGACAGAGTTGGGTGAACCTCAGGTTACTATTTTAAGACAATTAAACAAAGTGGACAAGAGCGATAAGAAGCAAACATATCAGAAGCCAAGTTTTTTCACTATATAAATTCTGAAAACCCCAACAGTCTTCCTTAAATCTCGTAAGACTGCTACTGTTGAAAAAAAAATTTTAAAGAAAGAAGAAAAGGATGGATATCCATTTATCAATCATTATCTTGATTTAAATTCCAACAGGAGAATTTTGCATGCATAAATAGGAAGTGGTAAAATCCTCACGTAATTTTCTCAAGCCCACAAAAAACTTGGGTAGGTGTGCCACCTATAAGAATGTGAAAACATGAAGGCAAAATCTTTTTAAAAAATTCTATAACAAAGGTGCATGGGTGGCTCAGGGTTAAAGCCTCTGCCTTCAGCACAGGTCATGATCCCATGGTCCTGGGATCGAGCCCCACATTGGGCTCTCTGCTTAGCAGGGAGCCTGTTTCCTCCTCTCTCTCTCTCTCTCTCTCTGCCTGCTTCTCTGCCTACTTGTGATCTCTGTCAAATAAATACATTTTAAAAAATCTTTAAAAATTCTGTAACAAACCAAAAATGTAAATAGTAAACAGAAATTTTCATATGTGAAATATTATATATATATATCCTCCTCAAGGGAACATAAACTGTCTTGATATTCTCAGATTGTTTTAGTGTTTGACCATGTGCATTATGAAACAAAAGATGATCAATAAAATTACAATCTGAGAACAAAGGATACTGGAAGAAAATAGAAATATGGTAAGGAGGGAAAAAAAAATATGTCATTGCAGAATTTAAAATGCCATTAGAAGCCAAAAAGTGCAAGAAGAAAAGTAGAGAAAATGAAACTCATGATGTCAACAGCAGGTTTGAGAAATCAACCCAAATTCAAAATTAGACCAAAAAAAAATTTTTTTAGAGAAAAATGAAGTATATATAAATGGTAGGAAGTAGAAAACCAAAACATAAGATTAAAGAGACAGAAACAATAGTCTTAGATATATTAGAAGAAAATTGTACTGGTATGCATTAGTCTATTTTTTGACAGTAAATCCAATGAATAGTGAAACACAGATATACATTGTAAAATTATCAAATTTAAAATTTAAAAAATACAGTAAGCATTAAGACGGAAGTAGGCAAGCCACTATTTCTCCTTTAAAGGAGAAAATACATACCTATGTCACTTATATATACATAAAATGTTGAGGGGGGAAAAAAGAATTTATGACACTAGAATTCTAACTGTAACTCCCAAGATATTTTCTACATTTAAAAGGCACAAAAATATTTTTAAAATTGTGATATAATTCATATAACACAGATTTTATAACCTTAACCATTTCGAGGTATACAGCTCTGTGGTATTAAGTGTATTCCTATTGTTATGCAAAAATATTCTTTAAATATCTAAGGGCTTATAAATTGCAGTATCCAACTAATCTTCCTAAAAAGTCTTTTTATTTAAATAAAACATAAATTAGAATAAAGTATTAGGTGCTGGGAAACTCATTAATGGCAAGAAAATCTGGCCAATTCTAAATAATCAATCTAAACAAAAAATTATATGTAAGTAAAAGATAAAAATTTAATCTTAACTCCCTAGTATTAAAAATTTTATTGCATATCAATTAAAGCTGGAGTGGAGGTGGGTAATGAGGTGGAGAAAGGAAAAATGTTATTTATTTTTCATCTTGATTAGGAAAAAATATATTATTTCTGAATGTTCTGAATTAAAGTCAGAGGTTATACTTATTTAAATATATATCATTAGAAGCACATAAAATAGTTACACAGTATTAATCAGAGGCACCTAGGTGGCTCATTCATTAAGAGTTTGCCTTTGGCTCAGGTCATGATTCCAGGGTCCTGGGATTGAGTCCCACATGGGCTCCGTGCTCAGGGGGATGCCTGCTTCACCCTCTCCCTGTCTGTCTGCTTGTGTTCCCTCTCTCGCATTCTCTCTCTCTGTCAAACAAATACATCTTATAAAGGAAAAAAAAAAGGTATCAATCTTATAGATCAAAGACCCAAAGAAAATATACATGTATAACAGCACATACATACATAGAAACATACATAGGAAATAAAGTAGTAAAAACTATAACATGTAAAATAAAATAACATCAACCAATCTGTTATGACATGAAGTAAAATGAGAAATATCTACCTATAAGAGTTAACTCAAAAAGATGCACTTTATGAGAGAGATGCCAGATATGACATCACTGAAATAAAAAGACTGAGGTTTCTACTGCAGGGTAAAGGGCCAACCTTCACTCATAAGAACACTGGCAATGTGGAAAGAACCAAGATGTCCTTCAACAGATAAATGGATAAAGATATGGTCCATATATACAATGGAGTATTATGCCTCCATCAGAAAGGATGAATACCCAACTTTTGTATCAATATGGACAGAACTGGAAGAGGTTATGCTGAGTGAAATAAGTCAAGCACAGACAGTCAGTTATCATATGGTTTCACTTACTTATGGAGCATGAGGAATAACACGGAGAACATTGAGAGATGGAGAAGAGAAGTGAGTTGGGGGAAATTGGAGGGGGAGACAAACCATGAGAGACTGTGGACTCTGAGAAACAAACTGAGGGTTTTGGGGGTAGGGTGGCGGGTGGTGAGCCTAGTGGTGGGTATTATGGAAAGCACGTATTGCATGGATCACTGGGTGTGTTGCATAAACAATGAATTTTTGGTTCCCCTTTCTCCACATCCTCTCCAATACATGCTGATTACTGTCTTGTTAATTTTGGCCATTCTAACTGGTGTAAGGTGGTATCTCGATGTGGTTGTGGGAATGCAAGTTGGTGCAGCTACTTTGGAAAACAGTGTGGAAATTCCTTAAGAAATTAAAAATAGAGCTTCCCTATGACCCTGCAATTGCACTACTGGTTATTTGCCCTAAAGATACTGATGTAGTGAAAAGAAGGGCCATCTGTACCCCAATGTTCATAGCAGCAATGGCCACAGTAGCCAAACTGGAAAGAACCAAGATGCCCTTCAACAGATGAATGGATAAAGAAGATGTGGTCCATATACACAATGGAATATTACTCAGCCATCAGAAAGGATGATACCCAACTTTTGTATCAACATGGACAGGACTGGAAGAGATTTTGCTGAGTGAAATAAGTCAAGCAGAGAGTCAAGTATCATATGGTTTCACTTACTGGTGGAGCATAATGAATAACACAAGGACATTGGGAGATGGAATGGAGAAGTGAGTTGTGGGAAATTGGAAGGGGAGACAAACCATGAGAAACTGTGGACTCTGAGAAACAAACTGAGGGTTTTGGAGGGAAGATGGAGGGGGTTGGGTGAGCCTGGTAATGAATATTATGGAGGGCATGTATTGCATGGAGCACTGGGTGTTGGTGCATAAACCATGAATGCTGGAACACTGAAAAGAAATACAATTTTTTAAAAATGGAAAAAAAAGGAACAATGAATTTTGGAACACTGAAAAAAATAAAATTTAATTTAATTAAAAAAAAACTGGCAATGACAATAAAGGGAACTACAAAAGGAAATAAATTGATGACTGATGGAGAAAGTGTTCCACAGTTTCTAAAAGATAGAACCAACTGTGTTCATACTCGTGGATAAATCCAGACTGAGTGATCTAGAGTTTAGGATACCCCAAAGTGTAGGAAGCAGAAGACACAGGGGCAATTTTGTCACAACTGGATACCAATGAAGTGGAAGATACAATATACAATAGTGATAAGCTGTTATAATCAATTTTACTGAAAATAATTTTAAGGCTGGAAAAATCTGCAGGATAAATGTAAATTCAAACAAGAAGAAAGATACAAATACTAATGCCTGAAAAAGTAGATTTCAAAATAAAAATAATGAAAAGAATTGTGTAGGGGCACCTGAGTGGCTCAGTGGGTTAAGCCTCTGCATTCGGCCCAGGTCATGATCTCAGGGTCCTGAGATCAAGCCCCACATTGGGCTCTCTGCTCAGCAGGGAGCCTGCTTCCCCCTCTCTCTCTGTCTGCCTCTCTGCCTACTTGTGATCCCTGTCTGTCAAATAAATAAATAAAATCTTAAAAAAAAAAAAAAGGAATTGTGTGAACTTTATTGATTAAGCTATTTTGCCCTTATAGTATAAGCCTCATATCATTCCATAATAAATAAAAATCATTTTGTAGATGTGTATGTATGTATAAGATAGATTTTAAGTAGATATAGATAGATAAGGTAGGGATGGATAGATAGATAGATAATAGAAATAACTGAAAGGAAATAATGATTTTTTCCTTATGAATGTTTGCCACATACCTAATATGGATTTATATAACCATTTATTTATCTATCTTGCATAGGGTTTTTAAAGTGTCCTCCAGAAGCTGTATTTATAAGAAAAATACAGAAAGAATCCATATTCCTCTCTGCATAGTTAAGGTATGGCAAAAAAGCAGTTGAAGTTATGCATAGCAGTGAGTTCCAGTGTAAATATAAGTCCACTTTAAACTCAAACTTTTCTTGCTTAGTAAGTGGCTCATTAATGGTAAGTGGCTCATTTAAAAAATTTTCCTGAAGAAAACCCCCAGAAAATCATCTTCCATTTCATTAGTGCTGGGTGTTTCCTTTTGCCTATTTCCCTGAGCTGACAGTGCCTGGCGTTAATCACTCTGTCAAGCTGAGATTGTACCTGCAGTCCTAGATGGAAAGCCAGTCAAGTATTCACTCTTGTTCCACATCACCCCCTTGACAGTCTCACTCTCTCTTTGAAAGTTAATTAATTTGAGAACTGTTTCTGCTCTGAGTTTTTTCTTTCCCTTAGGATTAATCTAAACTTAGACTTGTTTTCTTTTTATCTGCTCAGCCAAATCATGAAAATTGGAGCATCTCTTGTTGGTGTGTTGTAAGACTTCTGACCCCCACATTTAAACACATTACTTATGGGTGGAAAACATGACATTTGGAAACTCAAAGACAAAATTAAATTTGCCTTTCCCCTATCTTTGTGTGTACAATCATTAAATTTTTATATAAACTATATCTGGAAGTTATAAATAAGAACTATCAGGGGTTTTGTTTTTAAATACGTGTCCAGAGGGTAAAGAAATCTTCCAAGCCCCTTTACAGTATGTGGCTCTCCATTTCCACAGCAGCTCTATGAGACAGGTAGTAACATTTGGACTTTTCAGATAAAAAAATACAGAATCTATGATGTGGAATAACTTGTACAAGGTCCCCAAACTAGTGATCAATGAACTTGAGTTTTAAACTCAGGCTTTCTGTCTAGAAAATCTATTTTTCTTTTTCTGATTGTGCTCTATTTTTGTTTCATCCTAAATACACATTGCAACAAGAATGAAAAATTAAAGACCAGCTCCTCTTCCAAACTCTATTGTTCATGGCAGAGTGTGCTGAGAAAAGCTTTCATAAATACTAAGCCCGACGATCAGGAGAGGTGCATCTTAAATGCTAGGCAAATATAAGTGCTTTGAGTCACCTGTGGTGTTTTGTTTTGTTCTTTAATTTCATTATCATGGACTACAAATCTTTGAAGTCGGAACACTTAACCCCTAACCACCATGCTTCTATGGATTTGATGAAGTAATACTACTTGTTTCTCTCTCCATGCTGCAAGCAGTGACTTAACCCTGATTGGTGAATTTTCAAAACTAAAATCTTCCTCTTGCCCCTTCATCCTGCTGAGTTCTACCTGACTGTAGTTCAAATACATTTTAGTTGGTTCTCTGCTGTGTGTTAGAAGAGGTCGTCCCCAGCTCTGGGGAACTAACTCAGCACTAAGGTGAGTTATCAAGCCCATTTTGCTACAAGGCTTACTCCACCAGTCTACCATTTACTAGTACAAAAGTTGATACATTTTTCCCCATCTGTATAACTCTTGTGTCTACTCTTTTTTTTTTGCTTTTGTTTTTCCTAACTGGCTAGGGAAATTATTGATTGAATCCTTTAATGACCTGATCTATGCTACCTCCTAAACCTAACAACTAACCTATCTTGCCTCAGTTACTTATCCTGCTGTACCTGTTTCCTGGTGTTCTTAGAAGACAATCTCTCCTTCCTCAGAACTTTTTACTTGATATGCTCGTTTCTCTTTCCTTTAGATGGTTATCTAAATTCAGATCCCTCCTCAAATGCCACTGACAAATGAATACCGAGTCTGATTTTTTAACATAAAAATAGAAAAACAGCTATAATTACTATATTTCATTACCTTTCGTGCTTGACAAAATTTGTTTGCTTGTTTGTCTTTGCCACTAGAATATAAACTTAATGAGGGCAGAAACTTAAGAAAACTTAGGCTTTTCTTCTTTCTTGCTAGATCTCCCAATGTGTGTGTGTGTGTGTGTGTGTGTGTGTATACATAAATATATATATATGTGTGTGTGTGTGTGTGTACCCGAAACATCTCTCTTCCTCTTGTTTCAGCCAATTCAAACCTAATCCATTCAATTTTGACTATTCTTTTCCTATTTATTTTGCCAGTAATAAACTCTTTTACATCCACTGGCAATGCATAAATTCCTGAGATAGAAGAGAAAGCTAGGGCCCATATAAAATAGATACCCTGTTACTTTATATGACTGTATCATGATTTACTTAACTATTTCTTCAGTACTGTTTGGGGGCATATATGTATATGTGTATGTATTTTTCAGTTATAAATATCCTGCAATAAGTATTTGTATGAATTTATGTTTGCCCATATTTCTGGTTATTTGTTTGGAAGAATTGCTGTGAAAAAAAAAATCAGCATCTGACAGTTCTTTGTCAACTTGATTTCTTTAGGATTATAACAGCTTGCATATCTACTGATAAGAATGTGCCTCTGGGGGTGCCTGGGTGCAGTGGGTTGGTTAAAGCCTCTGCCTTCCGCTCAGGTCATGATCTCAGGGTCCTGGGATGGAGCTACATATCGGGCTCTCTGCTCAGTGGGGAGCCTGCTTCCCCCTCTCTCTCCGCCTGCCTCTCTGCCTACTTGTGATCTCTGTCTGTACATGAATAAATAAAATATTTAACAACAACAAAAAAAAGAATATGCCTCTGTGTGCACATCTTATAATTTTACCTTGCTATTCATTTAGTCTGTTAGCTCCATAGATGAAAAATGATATTTCAATATAATTTAATTACCGAAGAGGTGAAATACATGTGTGTATGTGTGTGTGTGTGTGTGTTCATTGGTCACTTCTATTTGTTCCCTGGAAAATTGCCTGTCCATGTCCATTTAAAAACAATCAATATACCAGACAGGTAAATAACTAGGTATGTGTGTGTGAGATTGTAGATAAGAGTTCTTCCAGTTACTTAAATATTTACTTTGACTCCTGTGCCTCAGGCACTATGACTGCTTTTGAAAATACTCTACATTTAGATTTTTATAAATATAGTTCAGACTCTTGCCTCCATAAACAAAATTCTCCCTGCCAATCATTCTTATCTGGATATTTCATTTGTATTCTTTGGAATATGAGATAAAAGTCTGCACATTTCTTTGTTCTGTTGCAACATAGTCTTGACTGCATTTTCATAGCTTGTGGAAGTTCTTAGAGAATAATATGTCCTCCTTATAATCTCCCTATATGTAGGTCATAAATTTATCTGTCTAAAAATAAAAACAAAAGCAAAATAATTAAAAATATTACCAAACCTTATAAATGGTGAAGATGTAGTTCTGTTCATTAACATTTATTTACTTATGAGAAAAATCTAAGGTAAGGTGATATTCTTGGAAAATTTGGATTTCTTCCCAACATGTGATTTTATGTTTTTGTTTTTGTTTTATTTTTACTCTCAACTTTTTTTTTTTTAAGAAACTATTTTCCACCAACATAATTTCCATTTTGTTTGCCTTTGTGGAAGAGCAGCTCTTAGCCACTAAGTGGTTGTTCCTACCCATTCAGTGGCCTGAGCAATTGGAGATATGGACCAGTGGACTGGGTGAACACTCCAGGCTTTAGTAGGGAAGTGCTGACTAGGCACAGAGGGCCCCCTGCTCATCTGCAGACCAGTCTGTGACCTCAGGCTGAGTAGCAGCAAACTCAGGAGCTGGGGTCATCGACTCACCCTGAAATTCCTTCTTGGTCACAGCCTTTTCATCAGTGGCCTGCTTTTCCTTTTCAGTCTTTTCAGGATCTCTGGAAAAGTAGAGATCCGGCATGACCTCCCATGAGTGTTCATGGGAAATGGTGCCAGGCAAGCTCAGAACTTCCTGGGCCGGCATCTACCACTTTAGACCCACTGTGTGAGCTCATTTGTTGTTGCAAGGGATGGCGTTGTCCACATAGCACAGAGGAGAGTCTCTGTTACATAGAATAATAAGGTTAATATAAGACATCTCTCTGAGAGCCTTTGTGAGGGGATGAGAGCCGTGCAAAGGCTGGTGGTCATCCCTGGGATCAGCAACCACCAGAAGTCTTGGCTTGTGGAAGGCTGCCCTGAAGGTTCCAGGAGTGAAGCAGCCAGCATTAGAAGTGGTTCCAGTAGCATCAGCAAATGTCAGCACAGCTTGCTGGCAGGTATTTCTGGAGGATACGACATTGATATCATCAGAGTTTTATATGGCAGCAATAGGATGAGCTGCCAGAAGCTTCTCCCAGATTTTCTTCTGACTTATGATGTAGATACTATCACTTTTCCTTTGGGAAAGGATGTACTGTTCCATTGGGAAGTCAAACTTCGTACCACCTGAATGGGTTCCTGCTGCAAGGAATTTGAAGACATCCTTCTCCTGATAATTTGCAGGCTGTCAAGGTCTTTGAACATTGTGAAAGTGTCCTTTTAAGTTATGATGGGAACACAGAACAATGCTGTATGGATTTTCCCTGGGTTGTGCAGAAAGGCTTTACTCTTCTTACCTTTTTAAATCAGGCTGTGGCTACTGCAGTCTTGACCGTATCACCCCAGATCTCAGACCTAGGTTCCCTTTTTATCACTCTGTGTCAGGGATATATCTTATCAAACATTGTCTTGTACTTGATTTTCTAGAACTAGTAATATTTTCTAGTCCTGCCAGTGCCGTGTCCCTTCTATTTTCCCCTGGGATATTTCTGTCCCTTATTTCCAGATCACTGTCTTCCTATGTACTGACTGCTGACAATTAATTATCTGTGATTCTACTCTTTGTTTTCCTCTTTTAGGATTAAGGGGGCTTGGGTCTGGGAGCTAGTCTTTTTCCAGCCATGCTATCAAGAGTTTCTTTCAATATTTTAATTGGGTGTGTTCCTGCTAGGACCTGCTCCACTGTAGGGTGGGGTTCCAGTACAAAGTATGGTCTTGTAATTCAGCCCAGTTCTACTGTAGTTATGCAACATTTTTGAGGAGTAAAGAAGCAGTAAAGAACTTAGCCAGGGCTAAGTTAAGTATTTATTAGAGATATACTTATTTCTCTTTTAAGTGACTATTGTCATGTGTGTTAATATATTTTAAGTCTCCTCTCTCTTGACATTGACAAATCCAAGATTACCAAAAACTGTTCATCCTTTACTAATTGATAAATACATTTTGATCCCAGAATTGCATGGTCATTGAAAGGAAATGTATGGCAGCCCTGCAAAGCCAACAGTCCACTAAATGGTGAAAATTATTTGTCCATAAGACTTAGATTAAACCAAAGTCATTTGGAATACCTATTCCTTCACTTGTGTTTTTTGGTTTCTAAGATTTTCTTAAAATGTCAGTAACAAATAACCTAGAAACTCAGACACATTTAACTGCTGTTAATATAAGGAAATTATTCTTGATTTAGAAGGAAATTAATTATGCACATAGCTTGAAGGATCTCCTCTTGTTTTGTTAAGGCATGGAGTGCCATTCAATTATTATATCTATAGCAAGCACAGAAGTTTCCAGAAAATTTTAGGTAAAAGAGGACTTTTGAAACTGAACTTAATTTATTTTATGTCCTGTATAAATATTATATATTACTTGTATTTATTAGACTGTTTTAAAAATGCATAGAGCAAATACAAATTCTATTTCTAACTCTTTAAGACTTCTGTTGCGCAGAAATTATGACTGAGTTTGATGTGAGTCAAGGAGAATTTTAAGTGGCTTATGATATTTCGATTTGAGGTCTAAGATGCATCAATAGCATCAGAGATCTGCTGAAATGTGAGGACTGAGATTGGGGGAGAAGGAAAAGAAGGTTAATGAAAAGGGTCAGAACTCCCTTGTGGAGCAAATTTTGAAGTGATTTCTCTCTCATGAATAATGGAGTAAGGCTTCAAAATATATATGAATATATATATGTGTATATATATATATATATATATATATATATACATACATACACACCTCCACCATGCTCAAAAATTGAAGTGTTTCTTTTCAAGTAAATTGATTTTTGTTTAGTTTTATGTCTTTTAAATATTTTTTTCTTCTTTGAGTCAAAGAAATTACATAGTCATTTTTCACAGGCTCCCTAGAAGTCTCTTTAATCAAATGAATTATAAATTTATTTCCATTACTCTAAAAATGTAACAATTTTATAGATGAATACTTATAAATATTTGACATCATCTATGAATAAAAGGTTTGGTACCTTGCTCTATTGATTAAAAATTTAATTTCATTTTATGTTAAGTTTAGCAGCACCCATTTCTTTCTGTAGGTTTTTCTGAATAATTGCAAAGAATTATACATTCATCCTCTTTTATTTGCAGAGAGTTAGTTAATAGCATAGCTACTAAAGTCAATTTTAGAAATTTTTTTAGAAAGTGAATAAAACAGATGAAAAGGAATGGAGAAAAAAGAGAAAAGATAAGTATATAGAATAAGGTAAAAAATACTTGCTAACTATATTCATAATGTCTTGTGTGGTTGAAAGTAGAAATAGAATTAAAATACATGATAATTAACTTGAAAGCAGCATGATAATTTGTTGTGGGCCAGTCCATTCACTGAGAATAACTAACCAAGCTGGGGAAAAAAAAAATAAGACAAAAATTAAATTTGAGAGCATATCGCAATAAATACTTATTAAATTATAATTTTGAGAGAGAAAGGAAGCTAAGCAAAGTGAGCCAGACATTTGGAAACACTTTTCCTATTGAAGTTAATTTCCAGTTTGATATGGGGGTTAGGGATGTTTGGTTATTGAGCTAAGAACCTAAGCAGAAATCTGAAGCTGAACATCTGAGTGTCCAAACTGTACCTTTATTATATCAGGCGACTGGTAGAATAAAAACTTGAATTGAGTTCCTGTCATAACATACAGTTTCTATAAGTTTCCAGAATTTTCTACTAGAATCCAAAAGAATAAAACTAATCCAAGGAGTAAAACTAGACTAGAGATAAACCAGTTATCACTGAAAATAAATTTGAAGCACCTAATTTCTGATAAGATTAAGGTAATCTACTCTTAACTAAGCTGCCTGACAGAATAAACTTAAACCCTATCTAGAAGGTATATATACAGATACGAATGAGCTATATAGTTTTTACCCACCAATCAGTCAAACAACTCCATAGAAACATTTCCAGGTAAGGTGCAGCAATTCGCAACAGACTAATGTTCCTGTTACATCTAATAAAGCCAAATAAGTTACAAAATCATATTTTTAAAGGTATCAGAGGACTTGGGGGCAACAAGACCTGAATGAGCTAAAATTCACAGAAAAAAAGTGTGTTGTGATGATTTAAGGATGATCAACTGTTTTTGCTTTCCTTATAACATTGACTGGTTTCTGCATGTGGGCTGATGGTCAGGCTTATCACAGACAAGATACTCTCCACAGGTAGAAAGATACTCCAGTAGTATATTTTGCAGAAACTTGGGGCTACAGTGGCATATGAACCTTTCAGTGGTCTCAAATTTGAAGCTAGTTCTGAGCCCTGAGGTTGCATACAAGGCTGGAAAACTAAGCCAAAAACATATATAAAGGAGTTCACTATCTTGCATGCTTAGGGCAAAATAGATACTCATGGGAAGAAGTCCAGCTTCACGATGAATATAGTCTCTCTTAGATATATTTATAAAATTTGAAATTGCATGGGCTGGGAAGCTGAAGAGCTAACTTGGAAAATCAAGAATAGCTGAGATATATTATTACAAGACTGAGAGACAAGAACCCTTAGCCCTGAAAGAATCATGCAGGGAAAATAGGGATAAACTTGCTGTAGACTGAACCTTTTTTTAAAAATTAATAAGTACAGCATGAGATAATAAAATAAGACTAATAATAAGGGGGGAAAAGGCAGTAAAGGCAGACCTACCAATGAACTGGATATTGGAATTCAGATGTAAACACTCAACTTAGAACATAAAAAGAAAACTGAAAAAAATATAAAAGTGTAAGAGACATATGGGACACAGGCAAGTGTATTAACATACATGCAAATCAAGTTCCACAGAGAGAATGGAGAAAAAGCAGTACTTGAAAATACAATGTCTGAGCAATAAAACAAGTGGAAGACATGAATACACAGACTCAAAAAGGGAAACATACTCAGAGCAGTATAAACACAGACAGAAACACACACACATAAACACCTCACTTCTACACATTGTAGTAAAACTGTTGAAAACTGAAAGTAAAAATATTGAAAGTATACAAGGAAGAAAAAATATGTTACTATCAAAGAAAGAAATATTTGTCCATGCTGACCTCTTAATAGAAATAGTGGAAACCTAGAGCAAGGGTATGGCATATTTAATGTACTAAGACAAATAACAGCCAATCTAATAATCTCTACTCAGGAAAAAAAAAAATCCTCAAAAATAAAAGTAAGATAGAAGAAGGAAATTGGAAGCAAGTAGGCTTGTGTGTAAAGAAAGGGATTTTTCAGATTAAAGTTAGGAGATAGTAATGAAAACAAGGATATGTAGAAGAAAATAAAGAGAACTAAAAAGAATAAATAAATGGGCAAATATAAGTAAATTTTGGTTAAAAATGAGCAACAATAACTGAGTAAAATGAACAATATTTAATACTTTGATGAGTTTAGCCCTATGTAGAACTAAAATTCATGGCAACATAGATGTGTATGGTACATATAATTTAATAGATGTAGGGCTCTAACTCTGTTAGGAAAGGTGTAAATATTGTTTTTATTAGACTGTAGTAAGATAATTGTTGATATTACAACCCTCTGAGTTACAATTTAAAAAAGAATTTAAAAATCTGTAAACAACTTAATGTGTAAATAATTTAAAGAAGAATTAAACAATGTGTAAACATGTTTAATAGAGTCAAAAAAAGAGAAAAATGTATGATTAAATCAAAAGAGAAGGGGAAAAAAGAAACATAAACCAAATCGCAAAAAAGGGAATAAATAATAGGAAGATAGAAAACATAACTACATCATTACTTATAATAAATGTAAATATATATTTTGCTCCAGGTAATTGACCCAATTTGGGTACTGCATAAAAGTACAAATTCCTCTTACATACTGCTTATATGAGATGCATTTTAAATACAAGAATGAGACCTTTTAAAAAAATGCTATATAGGAAATCAAAAGCAATTTGGGACAACTGTATTATTATCACAAAATGTAGATTTTGATGCAAAAAATTATTAGGGATAAAAAAGGATTTTCATAATTTTTAAGGAATTTAAGAAGAAGTGTCATAATTCTAAGTCTATGCACTAAATTAAACACATATAAATCAAGAATTAAGTGAAGAAAAAGGATAATAGGCTCATAATTATGTTGACTTTTTTAGCAAACATCTAAAAACTAGAAAAAGCAAACAAAATTTTTGTAAGGTTAAAAGGCTTAAACAATCTAAATAATTGATTCAATGTAATTAATTGTCATATGAAACTAGTATAAACCATAATATCATATAATTTATTTTTTATTTTTTTTTTATTAAAAAAATTTTTTTTAAGTAGGCTCCACACCCAGGATGGAGCCCAGTCCGGGGTTTAAACTCATGACCTTGAGATCAAGACCTGAACTGAAATCAAGAGTCAGCTGCTTAATTGACTGAGCCACCCAGGTGCCCCACAAATATCATAATATTAAGTTTATATTGAATATTTACCAAATTGACCAGATTCTTACCATAAAGGTTCAATAAATTTTAACAATTGGCAATATTCATGGTAATTACTCTAACCACAGTGGATCTAAGCTAAATAAAATTTGATAAAAAAAATAAATATAAAAATATCAACTAAAGGGGCACCTGGGTGGCTCAGTGGGTTAAGCCTCTGCCTTCGGCTCAGGTCATGGTCTCAGGGTCCTGGGATCGAGCCCTGCATCAGGCTCTCTGCTCAGCGGGGAGCCTGCTTACTCCTCTCTCTCTGTCTGCGTCTCTGCCTACTTGTGATCTCTGTCTGTCAAATAAATAAATAAATCTTAAAAAAATATATATATCAACTAAATGGAAATTAAACGATGTATTTCTAAATGATATGAGGCAAAGAAGATATTAGCAAATATCTTAATTGAATGATATAATTCAGATACAGGTAAAAATGTGTGATTCAGCTAATATATAGACTTAAAAACATACAGTATGAAAGAAGAAAAAGTGTATGTAAGTGATGAATCACTAAATTCTACCCCTCAAACTTATATTATACTGTATGTTAACTAGCTGGAATTTAAATAGAAACTCGAAAAAAGAAAAAAAGAAAAGAAATGATTTGAATGTTTATATCAAAGCCTAGAGAAATCAGCAAGTAAAAATGAAATATATTGGAAGGAACAGGGACGCCTGGGTGGCTCAGCTGGTTAAGTGGCTGCCTTCAGCTCAGGTCATGATCCAGGGTCCTGGGATTGAGTCCTGTATCAGGCTCCCTGCTCAGCGGGGCAGCTACTTCTTCCTCTCACTGCTACTTCCCCTGCTTGTGCTCTCTCTCTCTCTCATTCTCTTTCTCTGGCAAATGAATATATAAAATCTTTTAAAAAAATTAGAAGGAACAACATAATATAAGAAAGAAATAAAATGTTAAAGAAATAACAGAAAATCATCCAAACAAATAATGAATTCTTTGAAAAAGTAAAAAAAAATAAATAAGTCTTCGAAAGAGCATTTAACATTAATAAGAGAAAAAATCAGTCTCAAAAATTAAAAATTAAAAAATCACTCAAAATTGTATATAGATGGTCCTTGACTTCCAAGGGCTTGACTTAAAATGTTTCAACTTTATGGTAGAGTAAAATCAATATGAATTTAACAGAAGTCATAGTTTGAATTTTGATCTTTTCCCAAGCTGCAGAAATGATAAGATCCTCTGCATTGATCTTGGGCAGATGAAATGAGCCATAGGTCCCAGTCAGCCCCATGATCACAAGGATAAACAACTGATAGAACTGTTCCGTACCCATACAACCATTCTGCTTTTCACTTTCAGTATAGTATTCAGTAAACTACATGAGATATTCAACACCATATTACTAAATAGTTTTCGTGTTTCGCCCAACTGTAAGCTATTCAGGTGTTCTGAGCATGTCAAAGTTAGGCCAGGCTAAGCTTATGATATTCAGTAGGTTAGGTTCATTAAATGCATTTCCAACGTCATGATATTTTCAACTTATAATGGGTTCATTGGCTGTAACTCTATCATAAGTTGAAGAAAATATATATAGAAGTAAAGTTAGCAAATAGATATTAAGAACATTTTTATTTCATTTTATTTGACCATTTGGCGAAAGTGAACTGGTTTCTTGATAAATACAACTTTACAAAGATGAAATCGGAAAAAAAAAAACTAGAAAATCTGAATTATCTGATGTCAACTGAGTAAGTTAAATCATCATTGAAAAGTTTTCCATAAAGACAGATCAGTTGATTTTGCCAGTTATTTATTCCAAATATTTTAACAGAGGAATAGAACTCTTTAACAAACTGTATTAGAAAATTCAAAAGAACAAAATTTCAAAGTCTTTTTAATAAAACCAACATAAACTTACTTCTAAAATTTGGAAAAGATATAGCAAGTAAGGAAAATTTGGAACAAAATCTTCTCTTGAATATAGATGAAAAATTCCCTAATAAAATATTAGCTAATCAAATATAGTGATAAAAATGAACATTATTAACAAGTAAGGTTTATAATGATGTATTGTATGATTACAAACATAACATAAAAAATGGCATTTATTCTAGGTAAGCAAAGACAATTTATCACTAGAAATCAAACAGTATAATTCACCACAATTGAAGAAAAAAAATCACATGATTATTTTAATAAATTAGATAAAGCATATGAAAACGTTTCTCATAAAATTCAGCAAAAAAAGACTATGACTGTCACTTTTGCTTCCAGTATTTTTTAACCATTTAGTTTTTCTTCTAAACAGTAAAAACACTAATAAAACTAAGTATCTAATAAAATAAAAAACTAATAAAACAAAAACTAATAAAAATAAAATAAAATTCAGCAAAATTGAAATGAAGGGAAACATCTTTCATTTACATACATGCACATACATAAATTCTTACATAATACCAAATAAAAATTCAGTGAACTCAATGGAGAAATATTCAGTGCAACCTCTAAGGCTAGAATCAAAACACAAATGCTCTTTAGTACCAGTTCTGTTCAGCCAGTGTTATAAAATAGGGAGGGAAAAATAGAAAGAATATGAACTGGAATAGGAATAATAAAAGAAATTCCCAGGTAAAAAATTATAAATGTTGAAGATTTTTCAGTAAAGAAATATTTAAATTAATAAGTTAACTTACAAGATCCTTCAATACAAGTTCTCTT
This sequence comes from Mustela lutreola, assembly GCF_030435805.1. NCBI lineage: Eukaryota > Metazoa > Chordata > Mammalia > Carnivora > Mustelidae > Mustela > Mustela lutreola. The sequence continues at coordinate 252,647,607 of NC_081290.1, read as the reverse complement.
TATAATAACCAATTTTATTTTCATGTGAATAAAAAGAATAAGCTGGGGAAAATGTAAATGCTATCATACAGTAGCAAAAAATTCAACAATTACCCAAAAACAAATTTAACCAAAAATGAACAAGACATTATATTAAAAGTCAAAGAAACGAGAAAAATTCAAGGTTTAATAAATGAAGCAATAAACAACTATGAATTTAAAGACTAAATTTTATAATGATAGCAGTACCCTTTAAATTGATCTAGATATTGTAAGCAATCTCAATTAAAATACTAACAGATTTTTTTGTTAATTTTTGTAGCAATTAACACATTGACTTCAGGAATTTATACATAAAAGCAAAGGGCAAAGTTCAGACAACATTCTGAAGCTAAATGAAATTTATTAACTCTACAGTAACCAGTATAAAACCCATTATAAATATACAGTAATAAAGGTAGTGTAATATTGGCACAAGAGCAGACAAACCTGCCAATGGAAGAATTTAGAATCTCTGAAAATGATTCCATTTGCTTATGGTCATCTGTTTTATGACCAGTTGATAGTGCAGTAAAGAAAGGATGATCTTTGCATAAATGGATAGATTGGACGTTCATAGAGGAAAAAAGATATGTGTACTACTCTTTTACACCATTCATAAAAACTAATCCCAGAATTGCTTATCAAAAAGTAACACAGCATCTTTAAAAAATTACCTCACAGAATCTTCTTAAAGTGGACATTTTTTTTCTTGTGAAAGTAGGTTCTAATAGAAATAACCATATTGGCAAAAAATAACTTGTACTGTTTTAAGATTTAAAAAAAAATTCAAATCAGGGGTGACTGGGTGGCTCAGTGAGTAAAGCCTCTGTCTTTAGCTCAGGTCATGATCTCAGGGTCATGGGATCAAGCCCCGCATCAGGCTCTGCTCAGTGGGGAGCCTGCTTCCCTCTCACTCTTGCCTGCCTCTCTGCCTACTTGTGATCTCTGTCAAATAAATAAATAAACTCTTAAAAGAAAAAAAAAATTCAGATCATTAAATGGCATCATTAAATGAATGATAATCAAGCTGCAGAACTGAACAAGAGATTTGTAATGCATATACTGAACAAAGAATTTATATTCAAATCTATAAAAAACTTCTATAAATTAAAAAGAAAATGACAGACAACTTAAAGAAAAATGTGCAAAAACATGAACTGGCACGTCACAAAATGGGGATATGAACGTGTAATAAAAATGGAAAAACTTAAGCATATTAGCCTTTGGAATATGCAATTTAAAGCTCAACTGAATATCATTACACACGAGCTAAAATGGTTAAATTGAAAAATTAAAAAAATGCTACAAAATGTCAACAAGGCTATGGAACAATTGGAGCTCTCCTAAATTAAATGTAGAAGTATAAATTGGTACAGGTATTTTGGAAAATTGTTTCCTAGTATCTACTAATGAGGAATATATGATCCACTCTTACATATATACACAAAAGGTATGTCTGCATATGGTCTTAAATAAATGCATAGGCACACACACACACACACACAGAGGCATGCACACAGATGCTCTCAGAAGTATTTGTAATAGTCAAAACTGGAAATACTCTAATGTCTATCCAGAACAGATTGAATGAAAAATTGTGACATATTCATACAATTACATAATACACATCACAAGAATAAATGAATTTCAACTATACAGAACAAAATGGAGATCTTAAAAGGATAATATTGAGCGAAAGTAGACAGGCAAATAGGTCAGACAGTATGGTTCCACTTGTAAAAAATTTACATAAGGGGGCATCTGGGTGGCTCAGTGGGTTAAGCCTCTGCCTTCAGCTCAGGTCATGATCCCAGAGTCCTGGGATTGAGCCCCACATTGGGCTCTCTGCTCAGCAGGGAACCTTCTTCCTCCTCTCTCTCTCTCTGCCTGCTTCTCTGCCTACTTGTGATTTCTGTCTGTCAAATAAATAAATAAATAAAATCTTTAAAAAAAATTTACATAAGGCAAAACTAATATACAAACTTAATAATTATGATAGTATTGTCCTTGGGGTGAGCAGTTGTTACTAAGAGAAGCACAGAGACTTCTGATGTGCTCTTATATAATGCTTCTTTATATATTCGTGCTGTCTACAAGAATGGGTTCCCTATGACCAAAATATTTTAGCCCTCCCATAATGATTTCTTCATTTTTTGGCATATAAACTTAAGTTAAATTTACTAACAAAGTAAACAAACAAAAGCCTTATAGAATGCAGCTGACACCATCCTTAGACTGAAATTAATATAGCTCTACATGCATATTTTAGAAAAGAATAAAAGTCAATGATCTAAGGAGCCATCTAAAAAGTGAAAAGGAATAGCAAACTAAACATAGTTTGTTTAGTTTTGAATTATTTACAATACCAGAGTATTTTGTCATGTTTGGGATTAAGCAGGAAATAATGAAAATAAGAATGGAAAATAATTAAATAAACAGAACAGAGAAGATGTATAATATAATTTGTTTCAGAATTTTGTTTTAAAAATGTGCCTTTTAAAAAAGATAATATGTGCTTATTTTGGAATAATTTTCAGATCCACTCTAATCAAATTAATTTAATAAAGACCTCTTCTACCTGAATTCCTTGAATTCTCTCAGTTGCACTTAGAGAAGAGACTGTTAAGCATTCCTTGTGTTTTCTTGTAGATAAGTGTATATGTAGGTGAATATATGATACAATATATGACATAATTATTTTTAAGAGTGGGATTATACATATTATGCAATTTATTTTCTTATTTTTTGTAGGTAATATACATCTCTTGTCTGCATGAATGATCTATTTATGTCTATCCTATAAGAAAATGTGCTATACATAAAATGATAAATCACCTTTAAAAATCCTTATTTAACTATACCTTGGGTACACAAAAATCCACCCATCATAAATGTACAAATGAATGCTGTCACAAAAGAACCAAACCTTTGGCATTAATTCCGGTTCAATAAAACTTGAAACAGAAGCCACGACAAGGATACATTAAATTCGTTTTTCTTTGTTTTTGTTTTTATCTTGTAAAGAGAAAAAGAATAAGTTTTCAGGAAAACATAATGTATTTGCCCAATCTGTTTTATTTACTTATCTTTACGTTTCCCCTAGCATTTTCTCAGGGAGCCAATATTGTCTTTCTTCTCTACCCAATAGTCTTCACATTCTGGCAGAAAATTCCAGCTCAGCTCCACAGTAAGAAAGATGAACTGTTACTGACACTGGAAGTATTAGAATTCAAAATCCTCTGAAATATAAGGTTCAGAAACTTGTCACCTTGGACTTGAATTGCTTATTATTTCAAGAGGAATTGAAAGCACCTTGAAGCAGTTGGTGAGAAGGTCATTGATTTCAGGGTAACCTTTGAATGATTAAAAATTTCTCACCTTCCAGAGCAAGGGGAGCAGTCTAGGAAGGACCCACAGGATTCAAGGATTAAATCAGCATAGATTGAGTCAGCTAGAGTTGAATATTGGGCTCATCTCTTTGGGCAGCGTCAGGATAGTCTTCTGATCACAAAGAACCTTAGGTTTCAAAAACTAGAAGAGAGAAGTAATTGGCCTTGGGGACTTTCTCAGTTCATCTTTGTTAGGAGATCCAGCCCTCTCATCCCTCCATTGGAATTTCTCAGTCCCTTTTTAGTTTCCCTGATTTCTGTTGCCACGGTAACAATTCAGAACCCCTACTGTCTAGTTCATCACTGAAAAGGCAACATTTCAACATTTTCTAACACAAATTGGCAAGATATGTAGCTGTTGGCAGTACTATCTCAGTGGGACTCCTGGTAATCTAGAAGGAAATGTGTGGTAAGGCAATTAGAAAACACCAGTAGATAACTGAACATTCCATGTATGAGAAAACGCCTTTGGGAGGTTTGCTACAGTACGTCTCATGTTTGGAATGCACTGCAGTTTAGTAGCAGTACTCAATTCACGGAGCTTTTTGATGTGCATGCAGACATCACACTGACTGCATATTGCATACAGACAAATTGACATGCTCTCTCACCTCAAGGTACTTGCACTCTACTGGTACAAATAACATATATACAGTCACAAGTCTTAGTGCAAGAACACAGAGAGGAGAAAATCTGTTCTGTGTGAACAATACTAGGAAGGCTTCAAATGGGCAACCTCTCTTGACCCTCTCACAGTAAGCTTATGGGGAAGGTACTAGAGACAGAAAACTACAAGAGTAAAATAAAAGCATGGGCATCCTTGGGCCAGATTTGCTAAATAAAGGCAGAAAGTCCCCTATGACTTCAGAGTACGTGTAAATAGAGTGGCAGAAGATGAAACTGGACAGTAAATATTCACTTACGTATATTTTACATCTATCTTTCAAATGACTCTGACAAAAGCTAATGTTTTTCCTAATAAATAACCACAGGACTGACAAAAAAGAAATACATTTTCCTTTATTCAAGTTGAAAAAATAAATCCAAATATTATTAATACTACTATTACTACTAATGGTAATATTAATACAGCATCAGCTTGATGCTTTAATAAAATATAACATTAGTTCGACCATTCAAAATGACCAGTTTGGGAAAGATAAAATCTTGATGTCAATGTTTTACATCAATTTAATACATGATACATAATACATAAGCATTTCATATGCTTAGGCATCGATTAATTCACTAATTTATAATTTTTCAGAGATTTTTAACATTCAAAGACATTTACAAAATTATTTTTTCCTCTAAGTAAGTGGGTCCTGGAACCACATGCATATACATTTACACATGCACTAGTTTTGTGAGGAAGTAGTTGTCAAACAGCACTGGGATATTTAATGTGTATTGTTCATGAACATGAAGGGAGATATCTTTGGAGAGTAAGAATATCAGTTCACACTCATCCAGGCTGCATATGTTCGAATGATGGAAACAGTGGACTAGAAGAACTTGTGACTCTCATGGTTTCTAACTCAATAAATTAGAAGTTCTAAAAAGCATGGTCTTTCTTTAATTTTCTAAGGACGTGTTTCTTTGCCATATTAATAGGGCTCTAAATTAAGCTGAATCATGATGTTGGTTTTGGTTTTGTTTGGCTTAGACTTAATATGTACAACTAATCGCTTTCCACTTTGAAGCCCAAGATAACTTGTATTACTGATTGGTGCCTAGAATGAAAGTAGAAAATAACATTTCGCTCATGAAAAGGGATATATTTTTTTTTGCCCTTATTTAGAAGAAAATTATTTCCCTTAGACTGATTTCCTGGTAGAATTTCAGAAATTTTGAATTATTTAAAATACCAGAGTTTTGTCATGTGTGGCATTAAGTATGTGTACCCTTCACATTGCAAACTGTTTTACAATAAAAATGAAATTTTACAGAGAAGAGGTGTATGTAGGTTCAAGGGATCTTTGGAATATTCACATTATTTCTCAGTAATTATAGTTACTTTTCTTCTATTCCATTCATTTTTTTAAAAAAATTATTTATTTATTTATTTGACAGAGATCACAAGAAGACAGAGGCAGGCAGAGACAGAGGAGGAAGCAGGCTCCCCACTGAGCAGAGAACCCGACTCGGGGCTTAATCCCAGGACAGCGAGACCATGACCTGAGCTGAAGGCAGAGGCTTTAACTCACTGAGCCACCCAGGTGCCCCTATTCCATTTATTTTTATAGATGAATAGAACTACAACAAATGACAGACCTAGTGAAGGACTATTTATAGTCCTTTAGCAATATATATATATATATATATATATATATATATATATATATATCTTTAGCTATATAAGTGAGAAACTCCCCTGAATTGTTTTCATTACTAATGTATAAAGGCATTCCTAGAGGCAAACTGCAGATAAGATTTTCACCTCCAGACCAGAGATCCAGCAGAGCCTGGCAGTGGTTCTATAATGAGGGTGGTAGTAGGTGTAATATACTATATCCCCAACAGGGGATCATTTGCAGAATGTCACTCTCAGAAGTGCCTCTTAACTTTCAGATCCTTGTGCCTACCAGGGAAACATCTGGACAGATTTCTAAATTCAGCATAGCAATGATTGTCTATGCAGTTAGTGGTAGCTGTGTACTAGCAGATCTCTTAAGTGTGCATAGTATAATTTGTTAGTAGAAAATATTAGTGTAATAGGAAAGATAGTGTGCGTCTTTAACGTCAGAAGGATTTGAGTGGTGTTCTAGGCAGAATTCTAAGCTGATCCTTAATACCCATGGCCTTCTGTAATCCTCCTCCCTTGAGTAACTATGAATGTGATAGGTTATTAGTCCTTTGATTATGTTACATTATATGGCACATGTGAAGTGATATGGCCATACTGATACTTTTTAATTTCCTCATTAATAATAGAAATACTGTGTAAAATGTTCCTTGCACGATGTCCATGACAAAATAGTACTGAATGATAGCTATCATCATTAGTATTAACAGAATAAATTCTATCACTCCATGACTGTTAAACCTTGTAAATATTTTTAAATATTTAAATTATTTATTTATTTATTATTTATTTATTATTTATTATTTTATAAAGATATTTCTATTTTATTATTTTTATTTATAATTATTATTATTTATTTATTATTTATTATTATAAATTTAAGCCTTAAAATATGTAAATATTACCAAGCTACCCTCTGTAAGAAGGCTTTCTTGATCTCTGAGACATGTATAATTTTGAGAGCTTTTTTATGTGTACTCAATACAGTATTTGTTATATTCCAGTTTATATTCTGCTACTAATTCCAGTGTCTACCTTCTTCATTGTACTCCACTGTCTACCAAATTTAGCAATTAATCAAGTACTACTGATTCTAGCCCTGAAAACATATATATATATATATATATATATATATATATATATATATATATATATATATAAATTTGATCACCTTTTTTCCTCTCATGTCTTATCTGGGCTACTATAATGGTATAAGGACTAGAAAGAACTAATCTTTCTGTTACTAGTTGAATTTATAAAGTGAAGCATAGAAAATTAATATGTAAAACAGAAAACAAAAAAACAGGGCTTTCCACTTGAAGTGCCAATGGAGGGTCACATCACTGAATGCCCAGCTCTTCCTTGCTCTCTACCATGACATTTGAGAAGTCTCTAAGTTGTATCTAAGGATCTGTGGAGCCTATTTTGAAAACCCCAAGTTTATAGTGTAAAGACTAAATAAACCCCTGACATCCCAGTAAATTCTGAAGTTACCTGGGGCTACTGAGTTTGAGACATAAAAAATTTCAAACGTTACATCATAAGATACAATCTTATGACACATCATTAAGATACCTCGCTATGATACATATTTTAAAATACATCATTAGTCAGATGTGAAGATGGATAGTAACATAGTATGTTCTGTACCATCAGAGATCTGAGTTCTTTTTGAACATTTCATAACAAAAAGATATTGACATTGTGTACTTGCAATTTACCCAGATATTTGAAGAAAATTTTCAGTAGGGCACAAATAAAATCAATGAATAAAATCCTTAAAATTTTGGAAAATACAGTTTTCATGTGGAATTATTTTTTTCCTTCCTAGAAATTCTTTTACACTCAGAAGCAAAGAAAGACTAAATTTAGGAACCTGTAATATATCCATAAATAGTAATACTGAATTTAAGTAATGCATTTCTAGTATGTGCCAAGCATTATGCTTGGTGGCAGAGTCAGTGGAGACTAACATAGATGTGGCTTCCACCTACCCAACATTTATTAAAAAGCCAAAATACTCTTCTGTGTGTACTTGCTTCAAACTATCTGTTGGCTCTTACTGTTGGTGTTTGTTTTTACTTTTCCTGCTTCTGCTTGATTTGATGTACACTGTGTTCACTGGGCTCCAGGTATAAACTGCATTGCTTTAGAGCCCAATAGCAGTACTGTTTTTGATTCCAGAGTTTTATTCCCAAATATTGAGTCTTCATTGGGCTGCAGAGATATGCAATAAAATTATCTGCACAAGATTAAGATACATTTTTAGTATGGTTTTTAAAATAAGCTAGGATATTGTATGAGTTTAGAGTCAAATATTATATTGGGTATATTTTAATTTACTCTTTTATCATTTGAAAAATGCTTTCTGTTTTCCATCATTTCTTTTGATCATTCACTTAGAAGTAAATTTTTAATATAATTGCTCTTTGAAGGTAATGTGTCTTTTTTTTTTTTTTTTTTTTTAGCTGCATTGAATATTTTATCTTTGGGGTTTTATCTTTAATAGATTTATTATTGTGGATCTGAGTACTGATTTATTTTAATTTACATCACTTGAGTTTGTTGTAGCTTTATAAATACCTAGCTTAATGTATTACAGATGTTTTGGAAAGCTACTGCTCTATATCTCTTCAACTATTGCTTCTTCTTCATTTTTCCCTTCCTCTATGGCACTATAACTACACTTGGTCAGGCCTTTTGCCCAAAAGATCATAGACCTTTTATGAACTTTTCCCATTTCCCATTTCATATATTAACCTGGATATCACCCATTTTAAGTCTTTTATTTCAACTATTATGTTCAGGTTTTTTTTTTTAACTTAATTTAGAAAATAACTGCTCTTCTTTGGAAATATACTCAACTGTCATCTGTTTTCTTGAAACAGGCAACCATAGATTTCTTTTCTTTTCTTTTTAAACTGCAATACCTAGCTCATCTGGGTGTGTATTGTTTTATTTTTCTCTCTCTTGGTTCAGCTTGTTGTGATGTGTGGAAGATGTTTATAAAGATCATGGAGGTTTGTATGGTAATATACTTTTCAGCAGAGGTCTGTCTTATTCTCTGGTAAGTTGCATAAGTGAAGTCAAGTCACTTTACTCCAATTAAAAAACAGAAACAAAAATAATCTGTAGTTGGCCACAGTTATTATAAGGTCACTTATCATCTCCTTTTGCCCTCTCCAGCTGAGAACTCATTTTACTTAGTAGGGACTCTCAGTCTTGGTGAACTATCCATCTCTCCTCCCTCTGCAATATTAAAATTCACTCTGTTTTTTGCAGCCTTTTGCTGAATATCTTGGCCTCTTCCTGGTGCAGCTTAGGACTTCAGTAAATGCTTCAATTAGAAGAATATACAGTGTTCAGCTTATTTACTTGCACTTCTCTTGGGCATCTTGGTCCTTCAGATCTGCTCTCTTGATAGCTTCTCACTTTTAATTTTTCTTTTCCCAGTCTGTGAGATAGCCCAAAGCTATGCTAGCTTCTCTGCTTCTTAGCTGAAATTCTTCCACTGAAATCTTATCATCCTTCCTCTTCCTAAGTTTGGGCCAAATTCTGAGCTTTCAAAATGTCATTTTCATCCCCCTCAGGTGCCTTTTCTCTGTGATCTTCTATCCTCAAGTTCTCATTGTCTCCAAAGCCCCTGTTGCCTCAAAACATGTGTTTTTGTTTGGATTTCTTTTGTATTCAGCTTTTACTTTTCAGAAATATTGTCTTTATGCAAGGATATCTATTATAATTAGAAATGGAAGACCCAAGGATTTAATTTATGTAAACAATATTGATTCAAGAATGAATGGAGTTTTTCTTGATTTCAGGAGCTGAATCTTGATCTGTAATTAGAATGGGCTAAACAACATGGTATCTGTGTTAGATAGGTCCTTCTCTTCCTGGCTCCCAAAACTCTTGTACCTAGCCAGGTACAGATGTTGAATAAGATATTTTCCTTCAGGGGCGCCTGGGTGGCTCAGTGGGTTAAGCCTCTGCCTTCAGCGCAGGTCATGATTCCAGAGTCCTGGGATCAAGCCCCGAATTAGGCTCTCTGCTCAGCAGGGAGCCTGCCTCCCCCTCCCTCTCTGTCTGCCTCTCTGCCTACTTGCGATCTCTCTCTGTCTAATAAATAAATTTAAAAAAAAAAGATACTTTCCTTCAGTTTTCAACAATTGGAAATGTTTAGGAGTTAGAACAGAGAAGTTTTGTACCATTGTAAAGGAAAAAACTATATGGCCTTGGAACTAAGAGGTCTCAGTAGAAGACAACTTCACTTTAACTACTTTTTGTTTGTTTGTTTGTTTGTTTGTTTTAGCTTAGATAGTCCTGGGAACCAACATCCTTAGAAATGGCTTCAGGGTTGTGCTGCAGGGTATCAGCAACCATGATAGCAACATAACTCAGAATTCAAGTGGCTTTTTGGGCAGAAGGCATCCAAGAGGATGCTGAAAACAAATGTATGATAAGAAATGTTGATTAGTACCTGAGAGATGCAATCTGGGATGCTAGCAGGTTAGTGGGAAATGAAGTAGCATGGGAGGTAGAAAGGTTTAGTGAAATTTGGTGAGATGAAGAGGTATTCTGTTTATGCATTTTTTATTTTAATTTTTAAAATTTTGACTCAAAGTCTATCTCATTTATGTAGTATAATACAAAAGACCTTGATGATCTCTGACCACACACATTCTTTTCTTTTTCCCTTTACCTATATTAAAATTAGGTTTATCGGGGGGACAGGATGGTGGGGAAGTAGGAGGAGGCACCTTTTAAACCTGTACCCTAAAGTGAGCTGATTACCAACCAAAGAACTCCGATCACCCATGAAATCAGGCTGAGATCAGAATTATACACGTCTGGATCTCTACAGGGGCAGAAGACGCCAGTGGGCAGGTAAAGCAAAGTGAGAACGGATAACGGATATCAGAAGATAAACAAAAGGGGGAGGGAGCCACCAGAGGCGACCGGTTGGAAAGTAATACCCTAATACGAGACCGGTTGGAAAGTAATACCCTAATACGAGTGAGAGTGCCCAGTGTCTGGGGACCAGCATTAACTTGGAGACCGGTTAAAAGCACTTTAAAAGAGAAAGGATTGTGGGAGGCGGGGATTGTGGAAATCAGGGCGGCTAGGGACAGGGGCTTAAGTCTCTGGTCCCAGGACATCCTCCCCTGGCGCTGAGGCAGAGAGAGTGCGGCAGAGAAACCATGTCTTGGTCCCTAAGCCGCCAGCGTGCCCAAGAACACCTGGGGTCTGGCTCCTTTGAGGGGCTGGAAGCCTCGCCAGAGGCCAGAACATGCGAGCCCTGCTATACAGCCTGAGATGTGCGCGCCCCTCATTCCCCCCTGAAAGAGGTACACAAAGGCCCGGCCGGCGCTCTGTGACCCGCGCCATTGTTTCAGAGCCTAAGACAAGCGCCCCAAACTCTGCCCTGAAAGAGGTGCACGAAGGCCCAGCCTAGTGCTTTCAGACCTGTGCCCTGTTCTCAGAGCCTGAAACACATGCGCAACCCACAGCCTCCCCTGAAAGAGGTGCGCATGAAAGACCCGCGGATCCCCTTACCCAAGAATCCAACACTGCCACTGGATGCAAACAGCAAGAGGTTTATTGTCACGCAGGTACCAGCGGGTAATCGGTAGCTCCGGCTAACCGAACACCCCGACCGGAGAGAAGCAGGGTCTTATATAGGAAGGCACAAACAAGTTTTGGGTGGGGCGCAACTCATTGGTTGACAATTTGAACTTTGAAAAAGGCATACTTGGAGTTTGCTGATTGGTTCTGAGGACCCGCGAGCGCGAAGGGAGAGGCGGGAAGGGGGAACAAGCTGATTGGTTCTGAGAGCCCGCACGCAGGAGGAGAGAGACGGGAAGGGGGAACAAGAAGGGGGAAGGTAGGAATGCCATCATGGCGTCTCTATTATTTCTATAAGCCAAGCAGTTACAGAAGGGCAAAAGAGCAATTAATAAGCAATTAATAACCTAATCTATGCCTAAAAGCCAGCGGTTTACAGAAAAGCAAACAAGCGGTTAGTTATCCTATCTATTTTCTAGGGGAGGGGGCTTTCTAGGGGAGGGGTCTTTCATTCCCCCCTTTTTCTTTATCATGGATAGAATCTTATATCCATTCGTCTTGTTCTTGCATGTCCTGCCCTTGCATTGAGCTAGTCCAGGGCTCTGTTTGTTTAAGGAGTTGGTATCGCTGTGTCAGTACCATAGTCTGAACAACAGACAGGCGATCTTTAATGAACTGTACTAACCTGTTTAAGACACAAGGACCAAAAGTTAGAATTAATAACAGAATGATGAGAGGGCCCGTTATAGATGACAACAAACTAGTAAGCCAAGGCAATCTGTTGAACCAGTTTTCACGGTGGAGAAGGGTGGAGAGGGGGTATAAGGCATCAGCCCCTTCTCCATTCTCAGCCAGCCTCCTGCTCCCTCATCATTTCCCCCTGAACAATTTTGACTCTTAAATCTTTAAGGTGGTTGAAGGTGGAATGTTTCATCTTCTGTAGCTTCTTCCTGCTGAATAGGGGCGTAGAGCTGTCCCTACCTACTGGGGTCAATATTGGTCAGTGGAGGAATGTATAGGGGAGTTACGAAAGGCGGAGGCAGCCGAATCCAGCGCTGACAGTGAAGAGGCGTCCTCTCACGCGACAAGGATCGTCTGTCGTGGTGAAGTCATTGCAGCAATGGAGTCTCGGCACCAAGTTTCGGCACCAAGTAGAGAAACATTGAACAAAGCAACATATTAAGGTTAATGAGGTGATAAAAATGAGAAGCCCGAGAAGGAGATTTGGCCATAGTCCTCTTTCAAACCAGGAACTTAACCAATCACTAAAAGAGAGAGGGACCTTGTAGAGCCTTAATCTGGGCATTTATATCCTTTATTAGTCCTGTGATATTTTTGTGATAGTCTGGGATGTACATACAACATTCTGTCTTGATAATTGCACATGTGCCACCCTGGGCTGCTGTCAGGACATCTAAAGCCATCCTATTTTGTAGGACTGCCTTGCATATTTGTGAGACTTTGGTATTAAGGAGGGAGATGCCATTTAGTGGATCATTGAGTGCCTCTGTAGTATATTTATTAAGGGTTTCTACATGCCACATGACATCCTCTAGTCCCGCAGATGGAACAAAGATGGATGCAAAGTGATCATACCATTTAAAAACAGATCATGTCCATCTTTGTTTTAAGTTGGGGAGATTAGCTGGAGTTGTAATGGTTTTAGTAATGCGCCCATGAATCCAGGCAAATCCTAAAGTACAGCGACCTACCCATCCTGGAGGAAGCCAAGGCCACAGGTTGGTTCCACATATCCAGTGGGTTCCATTTGGAGCTGGCCATCTGATGCCAGGTCGCCTTACCCAGTCAGTAGCAAACCAGTCACTAGCCTGGAGTACTATTACTTGGGAACACATTTCTAGTGAGCCATCCTAGACATAGTGTGTTATTTGCCCAAGTACCACTCATATGATTCCTTTGTTCCCAGCATAAAACTGCCTTCTGACTGAGCTGTCCAATCATGGGTGTAAGCCACAGATGTGTATCCCAGATTTGATATATGCCATCCTTAGTATAGCGATGAGGAGGGTTTTGGAACTTAGGCCCATATTTGATTGGGGAGTAATGGCTTGATAGCAATCCCCTTTCTTCCAAATAGCTCCATGGGCATGTAGTACCCGGAAAGCATATTTGGAGTCAGTATAAATGTTAATTCTTAGGCTTTGGCAATTGCAAAGGGCTAGTGAGCACTATGGCACACCTAGCTTATCTTATTCTTTCTATGAAAACTACTGTCATCAGAAAACCAACTGTCATTCATATTTTTAACAGGGGCATCTTAAATCTGGCCAGATAGAGTAAGCAAGATTAATCACCTCTGAACATTTTTGCTCTATAGAGAAAGAAGTACAGTGGTCAGGTTCAGGCATACAGGTAACTAGGTTTAAAGTTTGACAAGTTTTAAGTATTATTTCTGGTGACAGGTTGGCTTTTAGGCAATTTCATTATCCCAGTCACATACAAGGTGTTAGTTAAGTTATATAATTGTAGGGAATTAATCCCATTTTCCAGTTGTTTAATCATGTGCTGTGGGGTCTGCTAATATCCCCACAAAATAAAAAAAGCAAGATCATCTAAATGAGCTATTGTGTAACTTCTCTGAAGTTTACCTCAAATTGTTTACCTTAGGTAAACAAACATTTAAAGACAATCAAATCTAGAATTCAACATCCATAAAGGTGTGTTATTAAAACATAATTTTTCTCTCTAAAATAACCCTCATTTACAGAGATAGCCAAATCAGGACTAATTCACTTGTAAAACAAGTCCAGTTTTAACAAACTTGGCCTATTATTTACATAAGCTCAGCAAGAACAGTGAGTGTGATCAATAGATCTTTTAGAATCTGCTTTGCTGGAACTTTGTATAAGGAATCTCTAGGTTGAACTTTTAGTAGCCTCTCCGGGCCAGAAGCCAAGCCCTGTACTTGCCATCAGGCATGCCTGCAATACCTGTTAATTTGGGCGAATGCCTCTTCTGAGTCTCTGCACCTACCAAAGAGTGACATTCTTTACTCACCTGGTGAGGCTGCTGGGAACTCTGTAAGCAAGGTTATCAGGCCAACAGTCCCAAGGGGCTTTATGGCTCCAGGTTTCATAAAGTCAACCTTAGTTCCTTAAAGCTGTCTGGTCATATCTGAGTCTATGCATGTCTTTCTCAAATATGACATTCCAGTCAAAGCCTTGGTAAAATAACCAGTTTCCAATGGTGTCCTGTTACAAGGAGAACAGATTCTTATTGAACTTATGCAAATGACTGATTGCCAGGGAAGAATGAATACTTACTGAGACCTTTTGGTTTCAGAGGGCTCAGATAGAGAGAAAAGCTTGAATGTTTTGAGGACTTTTACAAATGAGCACTTATACATCTCTATAAGTTACAGATAACTTAAGAAAAAGTATCCCTAGTCTGGAAGAGCAAACATTAGAGAGAACCAGCAATGTTTAAAGTAAGACAAAACATTAAGAGACACAACACTATAATCTCTTAGTTCATTTAGTCCCATGTTACTAATTCTGGTGAATGCAGCTTTAGTCAGTTTTGGAAATTCTTACCCATTTCAGTTTTAGGATTTTCAAGTATATCAAATATCTGTATTTGTCCTGAAAGTCCTTTATAGGAATCTCCTTGAAGATAAAACTCATTTTACAAGAGAATTAAAACAATTATAAATGACAAAAACTCAAAATGGATATGGTTAGAGCTAAAGAGACACGGGAGTAACAATTTAGCTGCAAGGAAATCAGGTTATTTCTGAGATACATAACATTTCCATAATTACAGTATCAAGCGATGATCTCTCAAAACGTTAAAACTTTAGGAAGTGCGTAGAATCTCTAGAACAGTTATAGCATTTTCCCAAATGTAACCCAAGGTTTATCATTGGTTCAGTAGTACTTCATGAGCAACTTCACATACCAAGGAAAAGCTGGAGTTAAAGAGATTTACAATTTAAATCCTGTCAACATTTGCTAAAATTTTAGAAAGTTTTAAAGCACATGCCTAAATATAATTAGGGATGTTAAACACCTGATAAACAAAACATAGAAACTCGTTTTTCTGGGCAGGCAAAGAGAAAACCATTTACATTTTCTTAACAGATCAATTGATCTAAGAAAACATTGTCCTTTTGAACAGAGACAATTTCAGTCTTATACCAATGTACCTTTAAAACCCATTCATTTCAATCTTAATCCATTCTTGACCATAGCTAAAATTCCTTTTCTGAATATTTCCCTTCACAAACCTTCTACAACTTTCCTTTGCATTCAGGTTTTGTCCCAAGCCATTTCCTTCTAAACAACCATCTCATTTAGGACAAAATTACCTTCCTTCCTTTAGGATTTTCAAGTATATATACCTTCAACAAAATGTATTCCCATTCCTTAAATCTTTCTTACATATCTCCTATTTTCCTACATACAGAGTTTCCTTTTATTTCCATCAGTCTTAGTTACACTAAGCAGAACTTTGTATTCTTAGAAACACCTTTAGTTATTAACCAATTGTGAACTGTTAGAACAGAATTCCTCAGGTGGCAATTTATGAATCAGTTAAGTAGAAAACAAGCTTACCAGCAGATTTAAATACTCTTAGTTTCTTTGCAGTAAGAAGTCAAAAGCACAAACCTACATCCAGTAATTAACGACTTAGCATTTTATCCTATTTGGTTAAGACCTAGATGTCCACAATTTAATTCCATTTGTCATCCAAGCAAAACTTTAAAACTTTCAGGTTACCAAAGACTTTGAAAGCTACTTCAGCAATTACCCATTAGAACTTTGAGACAGACAATTAACCATCACTTTAGTCATTTCTTTGCTAACAAATTTTAACAAGTAACACAAGCTTATTTGACCTTCAGTAAACTTTGATAGAATAAAAGTTTCACATTTACTGCTGTAACTTCAAAGACACGTCTTATCTTAATTAAACCAACAAACTTAACTTAGTTCCAATACTGATTTACGTTCCACCTGGGCCCACTCCAATTTGAATGTTTACCTGAGACATGCGTGGGAAGATCTGGAGTGGGGAGGTGTTAGGTCCAGGGGGTACTCTTCTTGCTCCTTGACAGTGGAGAGAGAAGGAGCTGTGGCGCATGATCTAGAGGCCAGTCATGCAGGCTGCACACACGTTGGTACAGAAACACATAAGGGGGAAACAGAAGAAACAAAGCGCCGCCAGGAGGCAGAGAAAGGATTCCCGGTTTTGGAGCTCCTAAGCCCCAACAGAGGAGCAGATGCCATGTTTTCCCACCAGCAAGGGGGGAGGGGTTAAGCAGTCTAAGTCAGGCCAGAGAACACAGGGAAACTTCCCCGAAACAAAGAAAGTTTCGGCAGCTGCTTGGGAATATTCCTTATAGTCTCTGTCTCGAGTTAGACCAACCCCAGTTGGCTCCAGTTAACCTTAATCAAGGGAAACACAAAGGGCGATGAGAAAAGCACACAAGACACACAAGACAATTAACAAAAAGGTCGCTGCGCGGTTTCAGTATACTACCGAAAGAATGGTTTCCACCGGCCCAGAGGAGCCTCAAGATCTCCCTGCGGTGGACAAATTCCGTCCAGAGCCGAGGCACCTCTGGAACGGACAAATGGATATATCCCTCGGCAAAATCCCTGGGGCGTCCCCCAGGGTGGCAGGGGAGAAGTCCGAGTTCGTCAACTCCTTCTCAAGCTGCCCAAATACAAAGCAACAACGCACGCTGTTGTACAATCCTATGCTATCGAAGCATAGGCAAAACAGAGGCCTACAAATGAGAACACGAGACGAGACAGGAGATGAGAACATGAGACAGGAGACGAGAACACAGTGCTGGCCAGCTTACCTCCCGGTGGGAGTCGGTTGGATCCTTGGGCAGGAGTCCGATGATCTCGGTGGGACCTCCAAATGAAAGACCCGCGGATCCCCTTACCCAAGAATCCAACACTGCCACTGGATGCAAACAGCAAGAGGTTTATTGTCACGCAGGTACCGGTGGGTGGTTGGTAGCTCCGGCTAACGGAACACCCTGACCAGAGAGAAGCAGGGTCTTATATAGGAAGGCACAAACAAGTTTTGGGTGGGGCGCAACTCATTGGTTGACAATTTGAACTTTGAAAAAGGCATACTTGGAGTTTGCTGATTGGTTCTGAGAGCCCGCACGCAGGAGGAGAGAGGCGGGAAGGGGGAACAAGAAGGGGGAAGGTAGGAATGCCATCATGGCGTCTCTATTATTTCTATAAGCCAAGCAGTTACAGAAGGGCAAAAGAGCAATTAATAAGCAATTAATAACCTAATCTACGCCTAAAAGCCAGCGGTTTACAGAAAAGCAAACAAGCGGTTAGTTATCCTATCTATTTTCTAGGGGAGGAGGCTTTCTAGGGGAGGGGTCTTTCACGCACAAGCCGGGCACTCTTAGACCCAAAAAGACCAGGCACTCCCAGCCCGGGCCAGCAGGAAAATCTCAGTGTGCGATGGCTGCTTGGAACCTCTCTGGCGGTCTGGAGCTGCCCAGACAGCCGCCGCTGCTGTGGTTTTGGTTACGAACAAAAGATCTTGCACCCCCAGGGACCGCGACTTGGAACTTGCTCTGCCAGTGGCTAAAAGGGAACTTATTTGGGCTCTGCAGCCAGACTGAGGCTTCTCTCTGAGAGGGAGGTCAGGATGCGGTTTGTTTTCCTCTATAACTACAAAAACCATCAAAAGCAGTCAAGGTGAGAGAAAAAAAAAAGTGAACAAACATAAAAACCTCCAGAGAACAAAAGCTTGAAAAAAAACCAGTTTCCTCAGAGCCCACCCCCTTGAGAGGGGCATGGGGACTTAACTCAGGGAACATCATTGACTGAAAACCCACGTGTGAGGCCCCTCCCCCAGAAAACCAACCAAGAAAGGAAAAAAAAAAAAAAAAACTACAAGCGAACAACCACTACTACTTCTTCATAGGACAACTCTTATTTTTAACTTGTTCCCACAATTCTGGTTCTTTTTTTTTTTTAATATAGATAATTTTTTAACCTATTTACCATTACAGTGCATCAAATTCCATAATAACCTTCTAACCTGAACTTTTTGATACATACACCTGTGTTTTTCTTCTGGATTTCTATTTTTTTAATTTTTTAAAAATTTTAGTTTAGTTTAGTTTATTCCTTTGTATTTTTTTTTCTAATATTCATATAGAGTTAAACATCAAAGTAATCCCCTTTCCCCAATCAATACTACCCCAATAGGTAAACCAATTTTTAATCCCCCTTTATCTTAGGAAAGTTGAGTCATTTAACAAAGATATCAAGATACATCCAGGAAAAATCAAAACAACCATCCTCGCTCATACTGAGAATTTATAACCACTCTCCCATCTTTTTCTTCCACGATTGTTTCTGTGTTTTTGTGTTTGTACTTATAGTATATAAATCTTACACTTGGGGTTCTTTTTGACGAGGTTCTTCCTTTATTTTCATTTTTTTTTCTCTTGTCATATATTTTTATCAGTCTTTATGTTTGTCTGTTTTTGTGTGTATACTTCATAAACCTTACCTTGGGGGACATTTGGGCTGAACCTTTCTTTCCTGTCTCTCTCTCTCTCTCTTTTTTTTTCTTTTTTCTTTTTCTTTTCTTTTGTCTCTTGTATGGGTGGGGAATCCTGATTACTCAGAAGTGTTCCAGGGTGCACCTTGACTGCATCACGGTTGATACATCCAGCTACATCTGTTCAGTCATCTCTCACCAAAATGACTAGGAGGAGAAATGCCCGACAGAAGAAAAATACAGAGGATGGACCTTTAGCAACAGAGGTAATGGCTATCAACATAGACAATATGTCGGAAAAAGAATTCAGGCTAACAATTATCCAGGCAATAGCTAGGTTGGAGCAAGCCATGGATGACCAAACAGAATTGATTAGGGCTGAGCTGAAAGTGGCCAGAGAGGATGTTCAAAATGTTAGGGTGGAGTTAAAAGCTACCAGGGCGGAACTCTCAATGAGTTCCAATCTAATCTAAATACTCTCAAAGCTAGGGTAACTGGGACAGAAGATAGAGTTAGTGATCTGGAGGACAAACAGATAGAGAGAAAGGGTCAGGAGGAAACCTGGAACAAACAGCTTAGAAACCATGAAAACAGAATCAGGGAAATAAATGATGCCATGAAACGTTCCAATGTCAGAATTATTGGAATCCCTGAAGGGGAGGAGAAAGAAAGAAGTCTAGAAGATATAGTGGAACAAGTTCTTCATGGAAATTTTCCCAATCTTGCGAATGGAACCAGCGTTTATTTACTAGAGGCTGAAAGGTCTCCACCCAAGATTCTACATTCCAAAAAAACATCAAGTCACCTGATAGTCAAATTGAGGAATCATAATTGTAGGTATAATCTCTTGAAAGCCGCTAGGATAAAGAGACTCCTTACCTACAGAGGAAAGCCCATCAGAATAATGTCAGACCTGTCCACAGAGAGGTGGACAAGCCAGGAAGGGCTGGCAAGATATATTCAGGGCATTAAATGAGAAGAACATGCAGCCAAGAATACTTTTTCCAGCAAGACTGACATTCAAAATGGATGGAGAGATAAAGAGTTTCCAAGACAAGTAAGGCTTAAAAGACTACACAATCACCAAGCTGACACTGCAGGAAATATTAAGGGGGGGTTCTATAAAAGAGGAAAAATCCCAAGAATAGCATTGAAGAAATAGAGATAATTTACAGAAAGAAAAGACTTCAAATGTAACACGATGTCAATAAAAATGTATCTAGCAATAATCACTCTCAATGCGAATGGCCTAAATGCGCCCATAAAATGGCACAAGATTGCAGATTGGATAAAACAACAGGACCCATCCATATGTTGTCTACAAGAGACCCATTTTGAACCTAAAGATACACCCAGACTGAAAGTGAAGGGATGGAGAAGCATCTTTCATGCCAATGGGCCTCAAAAGAAGGCTGGGGTAGCAATTCTAATATCAGATAAATTAGATTTTGTTTTTAAGATTTTTTATTTATTTATTTGACATAGAGAGATCACAAGTTGGCAGAGAGGCAGGCAGAGAGAGAGGAGGAAGTAGGCTCCCTGCTGAGCAGAGAGCCCGATGTGGAACTCGATCCCAGGACCCTGAGATCATGACCTGAGCTGAAGGCAGCAGCTTAACCCACTGAGCCACCCAAGCACCCCGATAAATTAGATTTTAAACTAAAGACTGTAGTCAGAGATACAGAAGGACACTACATAATTCTTAAAGGGACTATCCACCAAGATGATCTAACAATTGTAAATATCTATGCCCCCAATATGGGAGCAGCCAATTACATAAGAAAACTGTTAATCAAGATAAAGAGTCATACTGATATGAATACATTAATAGTAGGAGATCTTAACATGCCTCTCTCAGAAATAGACAGATCATCGAAGCAGAAAATCAATAAAGAAACAAGAGCGTTGAATGACACATTGGACCAGATGGACCTCATAGATATATACAGAACATTCCACCCAAAAACAACAGAAATTCTTCTCAAGTGCATATGGAAAATTCTCAAGAATAGACCACATACTGGGTCACAAATCAGGACTCAACCGATACCAAAAGACTGAGATTATTCCCTGCTTTTTCTCAGATCACATGCTTTGAAACTAGAGTTCAATCACCAGGAAAAGTTCCAAAGAAACTCCAAAACCTGGAAGCTAAAAACCACTTTGCATAAGAATGCTTGGATCAACCAGGAGATCAAAGAAGAACTGAAACAATTCATGGAAACCAATGAGAATGAAGACACATCGGTCCAAAACCTATGGGGTACAGCAAAGGTGGTCCTAAGGGGAAAATACATAACCGTCAAAAACGCTCTCAAAAAAATTGAAAAATCCAGAACACAGCAGCTGTCTCTACACCTTAAAGAACTGGAGAATCAACAACAAATCAAACCAACTCAACACATAAGAAGGGAAATAATCAAGATTAGAGCTGAGATCAATGAGGTAGAAACCAGAGATACAGTAGAACATATCAATGAAACCAGAAGCTGGTATAATGAAAGAATCAATAAGATTTATAAACCATTGGCCACACTAATCCAAAAGAAAAGAGAGAAAGCCCAAATTAATAAAATTGTGAATGAAAAGGGAGAGATCACAACTAACACCAAGGAAGTAGAAAGAGTCATAAGAAGTTGTTATAAACAGTTATATGCCAATAAGCTAAGCAACCTAGATGAAATGGATGCATTCCTGGAAAACTATAAACACCCAAAATTGAACCAGGAAGATATTGACAACCTGAATAGACCGATATCTAGTAACGAGATTGAAGCAGTGATCAAAAACCTCCCAAAAGGGGCACCTAGGTGGCTCAGTGGGTTAAGCCTCTGACTTTGGCTCAGGTCATGATCTCAGGGTCCTGGGATCCAGCCCCACATCAGGCTCTCTGCTCAGCAAGGAGCCTGCTTCCCTTCCTCTTTTTCTGCCTGCCTCTCTGCCTACCTGTGATCTCTGTCTGTCAAATAAATAAATAAAATCTAACAAAAAATAAAAATTAAAAAAAAAAACCCTCCCAAAAAACAATAGCTCAGGACCTGACGGATTCCCTGGGGAATTCTACCAAACTTTCAAAGAAGAAATAACACCTATTCTCCTGAAGCTGTTTCAAAAAATTGAAGAAGAAGGAAAACCTCTAGACTCTTTCTATGAAGCCAGCATTATCCTGATCCCCAAACCAGGCAAAGACCCTACCAAAAAGGAGAATTTCAGACCAATATCACTGATGAATATGGATGCTAAGATTCTCAACAAGATCCTAGCAAACAGGATCCAACAGCACATTAAGAAGATTATCCATCATGACCAGGTGGGATTCATCCCTGGGCTACAAGGATGGTTCAACATTCGCAAATCAATCAATGTGATAGAACAAATTAATAAGAGAAGAGAGAAGAACCTCATGGTCCTCTCAATCGAGAAAAAGCATTTGACAAAATCCAGCATCCGTTCCTGATTAAAATGCTTCAGAGTATAGGGATAGAGGGAACATTCCTGAACTTCATAAAATCTATCTATGAGAGACCCACAGCAAATACTATCCTCAATGGGAAAAAGCTTGCAGCCTTCCCGTTCAGATCAGGAACACGACAAGGATGCCCACTCTCACCACTCTTGTTCAACATAGTATTAGAAGTCCTAGCAACAGCAATCAGACAACAAAGAGAAATAAAAGGTATCCAAATTGGAAATGAAGAAGTCAAACTCTCTCTCTTCCAGATGACATGATTCTTTATATGGGAAACCCAAAAGACTCCACCCCCAAACTACTAGAACTCATTCAGCAATTCAGCAATGTAGCAAGATACAAAGTCAATGTACAGAAATCAGTGGCTTTCTTATACACTAACAATGAAAATACAGAAAGGGAAATTAGAGAATTGATTCTATTTACTATAGCACCAAGAACCATAAGGTACCTGGGAATAAACCTAACCAAAGAAGTAAAGGATCTGTACTCGAGGAACTACAGAACACTCATGAAAGAAATTGAAGAAGACACAAAAAGATGGAAGACCATTCCATGCTTTTGGATCGGAAGAATAAACATTGTTAAAATGTCTCTACTGCCTAGAGCAATCTATACTTTTAATGCCATTCCAATCAAAATTACACTGGTATTCTTCAAAGAGCTGAAGCAAATAATCCTAAAATTTTTATGGAATCAGAAGAGACCCCGAATCGCTAAGGAAATGTTGAAAAACAAAAATAAAAAGGGAGGCATCACGTTACCTGATTTCAAGCTTTACTACAAAGCTGTGATCACCAAGACAGCATGGTACTGGCATAAAAACAGACACATAGACCAGTGCAACAGAGTAGAGAGCCCAGATATGGACCCTCAACTCTATGGTCAAATAATCTTCGACAAAACAGGAAAAAAATATACAGTGGAAAAAAGACAGTCTCTTCAATAAATGGTGCTGAGAAAAGTGGACAGCTATATGTAGAAGAATGAAACTCAACCATTTTCTTACACCGTACACAAAGATAAACTCAAAATGGATAAAAGAGGGCACCTGGGTGTCTCAGTGGGTTAAGCATCTGCCTGCAGCTCAGGTCATGATCCCAGGGTCCTGGGATAGAGCCCCACGTTGGGCTCTCTGCTCTGCAGGAAGCCAGCTTCCTCCTCTCTCTCTCCCTGCTTCTCTGCTTACTTGTGCTCTCTCTCTGTCAAGTAAATAAAATCTTAAAAACAACAACAACACAGTGAGATACCACCTGACACCTGTCTGAATGGCCAAAATCAACACAAGAAACAACAGGTGTTGGT
Source organism: Mustela lutreola (assembly GCF_030435805.1). Taxonomy (NCBI): domain Eukaryota; kingdom Metazoa; phylum Chordata; class Mammalia; order Carnivora; family Mustelidae; genus Mustela; species Mustela lutreola. Next base: position 252,624,047 of record NC_081290.1, on the reverse strand, counting down.
GAAGATGCAGAGAAAGGGGAGTCCTCAAAAAAAAAAAAAAAAAATGGATAAAAGACCTCCTGTGAAGGATTCACAGGAATCCTTCAGAATCCTAGAGGAGAACATAGGCAGTAATCTCTTCTATAACAGCCACAGTCACTTCTTTCAAGATATGTCTCCAAAGGCAATGGAAACAAAAGCGAAAATAAACTTTTGGGACTTCATCAAAATCAAAACTTCTACACAGCAAAGGAAACAGTCAACAAAACAAAGAGGCAACCCACGGAATGGGAGAAGATATTTGCAAATGACAGTACAGACAAAAGGTTGATATCCAGGATCTATAAAGAACTCCTGAAACTCAACACACACAAAACAGACAATCATATCAAAAACTGGGCAGAAGATATGAACAGACACTTCTCCAATAAAGACATACAAATGGCTATCAGACACATGAAAAAATGTTTCATCACTAGCCCTCAGGGAGATTCAAATTAAAACTACATTGAAATATCACCTTACACAAATTAGAATGGCCAAAATTAATAAGACAGGAAACAACACGTGTTGGAGGGGATGTGGAGAAAGGGGAACCCTCTTCCACCGTTGGTGGGAATGCAAGTTGGTGCAGCCTCTTTGGAGAAGAGTGTGAAGATTCCTCAAGCAATTAAAAATAGAACTTCCCTATGACCCTGCCATTGCACTACTGGGTATTTACCCCAAAGATATAGATGTCGTGAAAAGAAGGGCCATCTGTACCCCAGTGTTTATAGCAGCAATGGCCATGGTCATCAAACTGTGGAAAGAACCAAGATGCCCTTCAGCGGACGAATGGATAAGGAAGATGTGGTCCATATACACTATGGAATATTATGCCTCCATCAGAAAGGATGAATACCAAACTTTTGTAGCAACATGGATGGGACCGGAAGAGATTTTGCTGAGTGAAATAAGTCAGAGGGAGGCAATTATCATACGGTTTCACTTATTTGTGGAGCATAACAAATAGCATGGAGGATATGGGAAGTTAGAGAGGAGAAGGGTGTTGGGGGAAATTGGAAGGGGAGGTGAACCATGAGAGACTATGGACTCTGAAAAACAATCTGAGGGTTTTGAAGGGGCAGGGGGGTGGGAGGTCAGGGTACCAGGTGGTGGGTATTATAGAGGGCACGGATTGCATGGAGCACTGGGTGTGTTGCAAAAATAATGAATACTGTTATGCTAAAAATAAAAAAAAAATTAGGTTTATCATTCTTATAGGTTGTCATTTTTATCTAAATGATTAAAGAGAAACATAAATGGTGATACAGTGTGCATTTTTTTTATTTTTTTATTTTTTTTTTTTTTGTAGAGAGAGAGAGTAGGGGGCAGGGACAGAGGGAGAGAGAAAATCTCAAGTAGACTCCCTACTGGGTGCAGGGCCAGACCCCAGGCAGGGAGAGGGGTTGCTGGTGGGGCTCAATCCTAGGATCTAAACTGAAATCGAGAGTGGATGCTTAACTGACTGAGGAGCCCAGGCCCCCTAAGTTGTGCATTATTATCCTATTGTTGCTCTAGCAAATTGCCACAAACTTAATGGTTTGAAACAATGAAAATTTATTATCTTGTGGAGTTATAGGTCAGAGTATCACTGGCCTAAGTGAAAGTATCAGTGGAATTCTGAATGCTGTAAATGGAAATCTTTCCTTGTCTTTTCTAGCTTTGAGAGGCCAACTTAATCCCTTGGCTCATGACCCTGTGTTTCACTCTGTCCTCTGTTTCCATTGTCCTAAGTCTTTCTCTGATTCTGTATTTCATGACCTCTCCCTTATAAGGACATTTATGATTACACTGAGTTCACTCAGACAATTAAGAATGATCTGATTTCAAGATCCTTAATTACATCTGCAAATTTCCTTTTTCTATTTACAGTAACACATTCACACTTTTGGGAGATTAGGTCATGGACATACTTGAAGGCCATCGATCTACCTACCGCATCAAGTATATAATTTCTTTTATATTCCCCCTAAATCAACTAATAAACTATTCTAAAAAGAATAAGGTGGGCAGAATATATACGTTTGCTCATCGAAATAATCCTTAATGTCTAATGGGTATTTGGAAACTACTTGGAAGATATTCACTGATGGTTGGCAAATATTAAGCACCAAAATCCCTGAATAAAATGAGTAGGAATCAATGGTCTATTTAATATAGGAATATTTTGATCATATTTGACATACTGAGAAATGATATCTCTAGAAGGGTCTGTGAAAAATGAACATAAAATATATTAAAGAATGAAGATTTCCAATTGGGCATAATAAGGTTTTATTCCTTGTCCCTCTAGATCTATACTCTGAGCTAAATTGTTCTGAGCTCTAGCCTTGGGAACTACATAGTTTGTACATCTATGTAGATGTACATAGTTTGGATGATCCTTATTATATTTCCTGCATGATTCTTTCCAGAGAATTTTTCACTTAGAAATATTGTGAATGTTCATTACTGTGCAATTGTATGTACATTGGGGCCACACACATTGGATCCAATCCTATGTTTAAATATATTTTTTACTTTTAAAATTCAATTACCTTTCCCACTCATCAGCTGGCTTCTTGAAATAGGTTGTTCACAGCAAAAACCTAGTACTATTCTTGAAAAAGAGAACATATTTTACTAATCATAACACTGGGACTGTTAATTTAACACCATATTTTCATAGATTGTTTTTTTGTTTAATGAATTAAACTATTAACTTTGGAACTGTGAACTTTGCAAAGAGCAGGTGGCTATATAGAAACTTCTGATTTTCCTTAACATTTATACAATTTGATATTCTGTGTTCCTCAGTGCTAAAAAATATAATTATAAGGAAAATAGTGATTATGTATTAAAACATAAAATTACTGATTGGAATGAAAATACTTATTTAAATGTGAAAAATTGTCCATAACATCAGATTTTAATGTTATTGAAGCAGGTCAAAACTTTTTTCAGCGATGCCTGATGGCTCAGTCAGTTAAGCATCTGCCTTTGGCTCAGGTCCTGATCCCAGGATCCTGGGATCCAGGCCTGCATTGTGTTCATTGCTCAGTAGGGAGCCTGCTTCTCTTTCTCCCTCTGCCTACTGCTCTCCCTACTTATGCCCCCCCCCTCTCTCTCTGTGTCAAATAAATAAATAAAATCTTAAAAAAAAAAAAAAAAAGGTTTCAGAACAAAGCCTCAACTGTGTGAATGATTCGCCAGTAAGAAGATAATAGTTGCATTACTTTTAATGCCAAAACACTCAATTGAATGTTTTTTTCATTTTGTTCTAAAGTATCTATAGAGTCACATTTCAGAGTGATAGGTCAATTTATGGGGCAAATAAAATTGTACTGTAGAGTAAAAACAAAGACAGTAATAAAGTAGCAACTACTATGTTGAGGGACAATTAATCCTCCAGGCAGCAAATTAAGTGTTTTCCCTACATTATTTCCTTAAACCTTCACAATTAATCCAACATATCAGGTAATAAAATCTCCATTCCACAGATGAGAGTGCTGATGTAAGTAAGATTAAGTAATGTGCCCAAGATGATACTGTTGTTGTTGTCATTTCAATAATCTGATGTTCAAGTTAAATGTTGACAGAAATGGCCTTACCATTCCCCTCAGCTTGATTAAACTTTGGGCGGTCATCTTCTTGACTCTAGGCCTCGAATTTCCCTTTTCTTAAAACATTTACTTTAGGGAAACCTTTCATTATAAATTATTTCTTTGCCCCTTTGATATATAAATCTTTTAAAGTCTTTTGTCATTTTACAAGCCAGGGCTGTTTTCCTCTAGGCCCTGGAAGTTATCTCACTGAAATGTAATTATCCAGAATGTCAGTGCCCCTGTCCCCCAGTCTCTGTGAGAGGGTAGGAGCGTAACTTGGGTGGGTGCCTTTCTCCAACTTGTAAAACTACTGCCCGTCATGAAGATGCAAGAAAGTTTAATTTTCCTCTGGTTAAGGCTAATTAGCAAACACAAGTGGCCTGCAGTGCCTCTGACACTAATTCTTAGAAATGCTTCTACTCTACTGCTTCAGAGAAGATGAGTTGAGAGTGTGTCTAGTCTCACTCCCTCACTGCAATACCCTTGAGTAGAGGCGCCCTTACCCATTCACATTTGTCTAGTGCAATTGTTGTCTTAGTTTCTGAATCATTTAGCCCCTACTTTCTCACCAGTATAATCTTGCTTCCTGGAAAAGAAAATATATGTGTGTATATCTCATTGTTTTAAAGGTAAACATCAAAAATATTTAAACTGAGTTATGGAGTTCTGTTTCCCTCTTTTTTTTTCAAAGCCATATATCTGCATATACAGTATTGTACATATGTATATCTGCATGATGTATGTTTTCTGATCCCCAAACATACTGTAAAATTCTGTTGATTTTCACGAGTGACAACTTTGCTTCCATTCACAACTTGCCACCTTGCTTTTTGTGGGTCTGTGCATCGACAGACACAAATGGAATAACTATAAAAAAAATAGGTTTGTCGTCCATACTAAAAATAGAACAGCAGGGATAATATATATGTGTGTATATATTACACATATATATACATATTATATATATATTACACATATATATGTGTATATATTACACATATATATATTATCCCTGATGTTCTATTTTTAGTATATATGTATATATGTATATATGTATATATATACACACACACATATATATGTATATATATATTCACATATATTCGCACACACACACATATATGTGTGTATATATATATATTTACATATATTCACACACACACATATATATACATATATATACACACACATGATGTGACAAGCAATTTCTAAGCACTTTTTAGGTGTTTATTCATTTACTTTTCCAAACAGAACTAAACCTAACCCACAATGTGAACATTAACCATATTGTGCATCGTGGATGAGAAAACTGAAACGCAGTGAGGTTTCTAAACCATTTCAAAGGTAAAGATACCAAGGCACTTTGAGTCTAGTAAATTCCTCAAGATCAGAAATTTGATCAAATCAGGATTTGAAATCCTGGTCAGTTCACCTATAGAATCTGAGGATTTAATCTTCCTGTCATGCTGCCTCTCTTTGCTCCATAGACCAAGCACCATGCAGAAACCACAAAACTTACCAAAAAGTCATCTGATTCTTGAATTCGTATGATCACGCAACTCTGATTGTCACTATCTTAGAAGCCCAAATAACTCAAGGTAAATTGCAAAATGCTCTGAAAAATAGATTCTGAACTGAACTTCATATGCAGAGGAAATTAAACCTCTAGTCATAAGGCAAGAACATGGTGAGCAGAGCAACCAAGAACAAGGATCTAAAAGATTTCACCACTGCTAAATTTCCATTATGGAGCAGAGGCTGAGCACAGAGCTGTTGCTAAGACTAAGCTGTGTCAGGGAATTATTCCAAAATTAGCTGTTGCAGTACACTAGCCCAGCAATTACAAGGAATACAACTTAATAGCATAAAAACACTCCTGAATTATCTCAGTGGTTTACATTTGTATGGCCTCTTAAGACTATAGGTAATTGACACAACAGAATTGACACTGTGAATAATTTTCAAAAGCATAGTCAGAAATATAATTTTTCTCATCACATTATGGTTAAGTAAACTGAATGAGGAAAGACAGGTTCCTCACTTGATCTAAGTGCTGTGTAACTATAAGATGCAGAAGACAGAGTTCACATGAGTCACTTCAGGAAGTGAGAACACTTCGGGGATTCAGCAGGCAATAAATGTGGTATCTGTCAGTGGTATGGTGTGCCAGTCTTGCCCAGTTGATAAAGTTTAAGAATATAAGTGAGGTTCAGTGGGGGTGGGGTCCGGAGCCAATGACCAAAAAACCTACCTATCGTGTAGGTTTATGAACCTACACGATACCAGAGGACTTGTCACAGTCAGGTTAAGATTGTTTTTCCCCTCTAGAAAGGTCTTGACAGTAACACGGTTGGGCATTTTCTGGAAGAATGTCACACTGGTCCCACCCAGGAGTAGGGGGTGGGGGGAGGTCACAGGGTGTCAGCTTCTGCTTTGTCCTCAGCTTGTCTTCTGTTCCATCATCACAGTCACCTAAATAATGATGCCAGCATACGTGATGGGAGTGTTACATAAAAATAGGTACAACTTGGGGCGCGGCATGGGGGTGGTGGTCCCTGACGGGCTCAGTCATTAGCTCATGTAACTCTTGATCTCACGATTATGAGCTCAAGCCCCATGTTGGGTATAGAGCTTACTTAATAGACAAAAAAATTTCTTAAATAGGTACCACTCTACTTTGTATCTGTTATCAGGATATCCTCAAAATAACATAATTATTAGAGAGAACTATTCTTTATAAGAGCCATGTAAATGAAATGAAATGTATTCAAAAGAAACCAGCTAGCCTGGAAATGTGTCAAAAAATTATTTAAGGAACTGATTAAAAACCAGGACATAGTTCTGCCTGGAGAAGTACCTTTACAGAAAAATGTTTAACATTCTGTATAACTTATATCATGACCTAGTAACAGGTGTTGGAAGCTCTAGAGATACACAATTTTGCAATCAGACCTTTGGATGGGATCAGCTACCCCACTGTCTCATTAATAGGCTCTTCAAGGTTCAGACCTCACTTTGCAATTTGAAGAAATTGTACAAGATTAAATATTCAGGTTGAAAGTTAAATTAGATAGCTGTACTGTCCCCTTCTAACTTTTGATTCTATGGTTTTGTTAAGTGAATTTTTGGGAATGGTACAGTGATTGGTAACATGTTAGAGGTAAGCTCTCAGACGATGAGGGTAATGTGGTAAATTACACTTTGGAAGCATGGTTAGTGTCGTTAGTGAATTTCAGCCCATTTGTAAGCATTTCTTGGATTCTAGGAGGGGGGAATAATGGTAATCACTGTATATAGATAGTTACTAATTTTTATGCCTTGAAAGAAGAAGAGGCAAATATATGGGATGCAGTTACATACACTTTTTTTAGGATAGAAATCAAAGGAACAACTGATATCCGTAAAGGAGATCAGCAGTGGTAAGTTAGAGGAGGTGTTTCCACAAATAAAATGTCAGCTCAAAGAGCCTTCACAATGGACTTTAACTTGAGGAATTTACTGAGGCTCAGGTGACCTTTTTCTTGTATTGGAATAAGATGACCTCCTCCCTTCTCCACCCACACACTCACATACATGGACTTTTATTTTATTGGAGTCCTTGGGAAGGCAGAATAGCAAGGAGATGCAGTTGTGGCAGTAAGGGATTCCAAATAATTCAGGGATGCCGGATGGTCTAAACTCAATTTTCTAAGTTGGTCATTTCCTTCTTCTAAGACTGTTTCTTTCAATTTAATAATCTGGTTAGTAGTTCCAGTGGGTTTAGTGAACTTTCTAACTCATCCCATTGTCTGCTGTTCTGATTAGTTTAAATCTCAGAGGTCAACTCTATTTTTTTATCTGCAAGATCCTGTGAACATCTCACTATTCCTTATGTCCACAAAAAACAACATAAAATATGGAGCCAAATACCAGAAATCCACTGGAAAGATTGTAGTAAGCCAAATGATTACTTCCATCACTTTTCTCCTGAAGGAAATACCTCAATCTCTCCAATAAACATTTATTATATAGAGAATGAAGAAAATGAAACATTTTTATCACGCTCAGCTCTGTAATATATTTTTAATCAAGCTACAGTAAGAATCTCAAGTGGATTGTAGACCCCCCGGCACCTCTGCTAAGATAAGTTAACCAAGGTGACTGAACTGCAGTCTTCGCTAATATTTTTAAGGAAATGAAAAACCTTTCCATTTTTGACCAGAAATTGCTTCAGTGGATAAACCTATGTCCTCATCTCCCTGCTAAATCCCTGCATTTCTACTTTATGAAGGATAGGACAAAAATCTCTTCCTTAGCGCTTCATGCAGGATTTATTTTTTCTAGTATGTTTCAAAATTCATTTTATGTTTTGTATTAGGTGATTTGATAAACTACAGAAAATAATGCAGAGTGAGTTTATAAGATCAAATTATCTTTTACTATTTCCGTTTTCATTTAACATTCTCTGATGGCTTACAGAAGGCCTCCAATATGCTGAGTAGGGTTAGCAGAGGGGCAGAGCATGCTTAGATATAATGCTTGCATGGCCATTGCATTAGTATTCTCTAAACACACAGAGGAAGACATAACCCTATCAACGTGAGTAGGGGCAGGACAAGGAAGGCTCCGAGAAAGAAGAAACCTTTTTTTTTTTTTTTTTTTCTTTGAGATATGTCTTGAACAAAAGGGAGAGAATCAGAGGTAAAGGGCTCTAGGCAGATGGACCAACAAATCTGAAGGCTCAGAGAAAATGAATAGTGTACTTAGAAAATAATTGGAATTGAAAACTTCCTTAAACATGAGATTTTACATTTTCAAATTAAATCCAGTCTAATGCCATAGATTGTTTAGTTAATACTAGGCTATCTAATACCCATTTTTGATCTGACAGGGAAGAAGAAACAAGAGAACATAGGGCAAAAAATTATTTGGAGGTAATTTTCATGCTCTTTTCTGCAGCCCATCTGTTGAGACTAAGGTCAAAGATCAAGATCAGAACAAGCACTTCTAGCCCAGGGTTTTTGTCTGCTCTTTTCCCTCCTGCAGGGTAACTGAGTCAGAAATCCATTCCCTAGGAACAAACCTCTAGCTTTTCAAATAATTTGTCAGCTATGGCAACTAAATCTTTATACAAAGTTGGTTTAATTATGTTATGGTATAGATTAAAAATTAGATTTTTACAGTTTGTTTATATTAACTATCTCTGTTTGTGAGGTCTCAGAATTACCAAGTGGCTTATCCTTCCTAAATATTAGCTTTCCCATCAATAAAATAGGAATATAATATTTTATCTATTCTTAAACACTTGTAAGAAACTCTCTCTCTCTCTCTCTCTCTCTCTCTCTCTCTCTATATATATATATATATATATATATATATATATGTCTAAGGAAAAAAATGGCCAATTCAACTTTGTTTTTAGTAATTTTTACTTTTTACTGATTAGGATAATTCTTTTAGTTTTTATTAGGTAGAAGTTTTATTAATATAACTCTAGTGTATAGCTAAAAGAAAAATGTAAGCAAGATATTTAGTAGGGTTTTTCTAAATCCTACTCAGAGTAAGTGTTATTCAGAGTTTAGTGATTCCAACTCAATATTCAACTCAAGTTGAGTATAGTGATTCTAATTCAATATTCAACTCAAATTGATTGATCTTCTGGTTTGTACATACAGTGCCATCTTTTGAGCCATAAATAGCATTGGTGATACAACATCTCAAGATAATTCGTAAAATATTTAAAAACGAAATTGTACTGAGCTCTTAAACTGATTTTGAAATGAATGACCTATTTTTCACTTCAGTTTTAGCAATGTTTATTTCCACAACTGTTTGGTCCCTCAAGGTTAAAATAATGATTAAGTGTTGCCTCTTGGATTTTCTTCCAAGCTTTTGGCACCCAGTCTACAAATTTTTAAATTTGCTACTCTTGGTGTTTATTAATGCTTAGGCATCAACAGCTATATCATAGCTAGCCTCTGGCCAACATCAATTATAATATATCATTGCTTATAAGATATCATTACTTATAAGATAAACTTTGATTTGACAGATCTTAAAATAAGATATGATCCTTGATGTCTATGAAACAGTATTAGTGGTACCTACCACCCATATGAATGATAATTGAAATAATTTAATAAACACTAATTTATTGAGCACTTAGCAAACTGTTCAGTGCAGAATAAGTACTTGGTATTAACAAGTTTGAAAGCTGGTCAGCACTTTTCTTAGGATTACTTTTCTTTGGAAATCAAGATATCATGTTACCTCAGAGAATAGAGAACAATAAAGCCATTCTTTTCCCGTTTAATATTGAGTCTAACTCAGCATTTAAGTATCATATTTGGCAGCAATGTTGTTACTTTCGGTTAATAAAAGAGTGTTTCTGATCAAATACAGTTTAATGTTTATCTTTTTTTCCTCAGCAGTACATTCTAGAATTTCCTGCAAGACACAAGGACTAACATCGGTAACATTTCAGTCATAAAGCTATCACCTCTTTTCTTTGCTTTTGCACACATTTTGTTCCTCCAGTGTGTGTTATACATATAATAGTGTGGGACACATGTGGAAAACTAACAGAGAAGAAAACTCTAGTGCTTTTTAGACACATCATTTTATAACAACACATGGAGATAAAATGAAATCAAACATAATTATGCTTTTACATCATAACTGGATATACTTTATTATAAAACTTTGGCCATACTTAAATTTATTCCTTTGTATGCATTTTATAATAATTCGACCTTTGAATCTTTTTGCATTGCTATTTTTGTTTTTAAATGAGTACCTAGTGACTACACCCATAGGAAGAATACCTCTTAGTTTTCATGTTTTCTAAAATCAAACATAATATCTGCCCCAGATCTGGTCCCTCTTAAACACGTTAGTGGGAGGGGCTCCTGGGTGGCTCAATGGGTTGAGGCCTCTGCTCTCGGCTCAGGTCAAGCCCCGCATTGGCATTGGTCTCTGCTCAGAGGGGAGCCTGCTTCCCCCTCTCTGCCTGCCTCTCAGCCTACCTGTGATCTCTGTCTGTCAGATAAATAAATAAAGTCTTTAAACATGTTAGTGGGAGATCACAAACAATAATATTTACTAGCTAGAGAGGTTTTGTCTAAGAAATGCTTTCGTGAGGATGCACCTGGTCTAAGTTGCTTATTATAAAGAATGTATGGTTTCTGACTCCCCACAGAAGTTCTATAAAATATAGAATCAGTAGAATATATAAGACATAACATCAACAAAATTGTGAGGGAAGTAGGGTCTTACGTGAATCCTTAGTGAGGTCCTAGCTGTACCAGAATGCATGGAAAAAAGGACCTGAGGAGCTACACTGGCTTCAGAATGGTCTCAAGATTTTCTTGACCTTTTCTCTGGTCTTTAGATTACTAAAAAATTCGGCTCTAGATAAGAACTGTGATTCCTCTAAGTCTGATCTGAAAATCTCAGCCTTTCTAATGTCTCAAATAATAAACAACATAAAGTCTATGACACTCTCAGATCATTATCTTCATTTTTAAAACAATATGCTCAGCAATATAGTAAGTCTTGTGATTGGAAAAGAAATTATGCAAAAGGAACTTCAATATCAGTTTTTCAATGTGAGTGTCTGGGTGTTTCAGTAAGTTACATTTATATATGAATTGTATTCTTTTTTTACTCTACCAGAAGCTAAGCTTATCACCTTAATAACTGCTAGTGATCTGTGTGTCTGAAGAATGTTAACTATATTTCCTCTGTTCTATTTTATTTTTACATAATTTAAAAATTTCAACTATAGTTGTTTTGTTTTTGTGTATAATATATAAGTGAAGTTGAGAGAGTAAATTTGGATTAAAATGATCATATATAAATATTTTTCAAAGGTATAAAATCTACTATGGTGATGTTTCCCATGAATATGAGCATGTACTATAAACAGCTTATGAATAAGGGAGTAGTCAAAAAGTTGACTGGCAGAAGGCATGTCACTTGAATTCAGAACAATGCAATACCATGTATCATTTTACTTTCTGTAAAATAAAGGATCCATTGAAAGGAAATGGTTAGAAGAAGAATAGAAAAATACATTTTTCCATTTCAAGACTTTATAATTAGAAAAGGTCATAAGACATAAGTTTATTTCAGTTTTACCTTGAGCATTCACATGAGATCATAAGAACTTCCTGGAAATGGTTTTGAATCAGTAAAATTAAATACATAAAAGTTTTGTGGGAAATAACAGAAATAATTAAACAAATTCTGTTGAGTTAGTGGATTATGAATTTCAAGACCTACAATTTCTATACCTGTAATCCTTTAAAACAGTGAGGTGATTTAAAAGAAAAAGATTTAAAAGAAAGATTTAAAAGAAAATATGGCTCATTGAACCTCACAGAATTTATTAATTTATGTCACCAGTCTAAACACTGGTACATGGGAGTATGGCAATGGACAAACTTTGGTTTGGATATAATTTCACAAAGATTCTTAATAAAAGTCACCTAAAAATTGTAAAACATTTTTCCTTTCTGACTTCTACCTTTTACCACTATTCTCATCCCCAGGAAATGTCCAGGAGGAGTCACATTTCCGTTTTGATCAATGTATCAGTATTTTTGCTTTTTAAGGTCCTCACTTATTTTTCTTGTGATATCTCAGTGACTGTGACATTCAACCCAACATTTTATTATTTTTTTAATTTTTATTTTTTAAAGATTTAGTTATTTATACCAGAGAGAGAGAGAGAATGAGAGAGTGTGTACGTGTGTGTGTGTGTGTGTGTGTGTGTGTAAGAGAAAGAGAGAGAGAGAGAGAGTCAGAGGAGAGCCAGAGGAATGAGGGAAATAGGATCTTCAAGCAGATCCCCACTGAGCACAGAACTTAATGTGGGGCTGGATCCCAGGATCCTGAGATGATGACCTGAACTGTAATTAAGAGTGGGCCGCTTAACCAACTGAGTCATTCAGGCACCCCTCAACCCAATATTTTAGAGTTTGAGTTTTTTACCCATTCTCAAAATTGTCAGATGATAAATACCTAGAATTACAAGAAATTAGCATGCCATCTAGGGGAAAGAAAGACATACAGCTGTTGTTTAACAAATAAGGAAATAAAACAGTTCAGATTTGGAGCAGTTTGGATTCCATTCCCACACCATTATAGGGATCCAATAATCTTGGGAACTGTCTCACTGTCCCTCAAACATAACAGTGATTATTGACATACAGTTCTAAAACACAAATTCTCTTACCCCTCATTGTTAGGGTCCGTGATGGAAGGAAGGAGACTGATACAAAGTGAAGGTCAAGCAAAGCTCTATTTCGCACCAAGCATCAAGAATCACACTGACTGGTCAGGGCTGTCTCTTAAGAAAGGGTGACAAAGATGACCCCAGCAAGTCCGCTCCCAACGGGGCTGATCTGGATGAGGCCTCTCCCACAATGAGACTGTTACTAATGAGGTCACTTCCTGGACAGGGCTTCTCCCAAAAGAGACCCTGAGAAGAGTGGGAGAAGCCCTGTCTGGGAAGGCCTCATGCCAGACGAAGCTGCTCCCTGGAATGACGGAGCTCTGGCAAGGCTGTGGCTCAGGATGACAAGGCCACTCGTGACTTGGGGTGGCGAGATCATTCCCAGCGAGGTTTCTGGTGTCTAGGCCGTTCCCCACAGCGACACTGCTGAGGGTCGTGGTGTGTTGGGGGGGCTGCTGGTGCCCCTTTCTTTATAAATAGCCCCATGTATATGGAGAGTAGCAAAGGCATACCTGCTGTTCCTATAGATGTTGGCGGTTTTACCTTTGGCCATCTGCAGTACCTTAGTGAGTGCAGTTAGTTCCACTTTTTGTGCCAAAGTTCCATGTGGCAGGGCTGCTGTCCAGAGTTTCTGCTCAGGAGAAACCACCGTGGCCCCTGCATACCTCTTTCCATTGACCATGTAGCTACTCCCATCTGTGAACAGAGTCCTCTCGGCATTGGGGAGGGGAATGTCTCTGAGATCCGACTTTATTCCTGTGACTTGGGTTAAGACCTCCCCAGAGTCATGTGGATGGTCAGCTAGCTCCTCTGGCAGCAGTGTGGCTGGATTTAGCACTGCTGGGGGTTGGAAGGTCACTTTTGGTTCATTGAGGAGAAGGGCCTGATACTCCATTACTCAGGCGTTCGTCATCCATCGGTCTGGTGGAGTCTGGAGAAGGCCCTCAATAGCATGTGTGGTGGTTACAATAAGATTTTGACCCAAAGTCAAATTACTCACATCCTTGACCAGGAGGGCCGCTGCAGCAATTATGCAGAGGCAAGGGGGTAACCCAGCTGCTACTGGATCTAGTTTCTTGCTAAGATAGGCCACTGGCCTTTGCCAAGGCCCCAGAGTCTGAGTTAAAATTCCTTTGGCCACTCCTGCTTTTTCACATACAATTGGAAGGGCTTGGTAACATCTGGGATGGTCAATGCTGGGGCACTCAGCAAGGCTGTCTGTAATTCCCAAAATGCTCCTTCTGCCTCAGCTGTCCACTCTATCATAGTGAGCCCTCCTTTTGTCAGTTCATAGAGAGGTCGGGCAATCTCTCAAACCATGGTATCCACAGCCTACAGTAGCCCACCACCCCAAGAAACTCCCTTACTTGTCGGGATGTGGTGGGACAGGGGTATTGGGTGATCACCTGTTTCCTGGACTCAGACAGTGAATACATTCCCTCATGGAGATCAAAGCCTAGATAAGTGGCATGGCTCTGACAGAGCTGTGCTTTCTTTGCTGACACCCGATACCCTTTTTCCCGCAGAGTCTGTAAGAGAGCTCTCGTCCCCCACAAACGTGACTCATAGTCCTCAGCGGCTACTAGCAAGTCATCAACGTACTGTAACAGAGTGACTCCTGGGTTGGAGGTTCTGTACTCACACAAATCCTCATGCAGGGCCTCGTCAAAAATGGTGGGTGAATTCTTGAATCCTTGGGGAAGTCTTGTCCAGGTGAGCTGGCCTTGAAACCCTTCCTGTGGGTCAGACCACTCAAAAGTAAAAAGGGGCTGAGATTCCCTTGCTATAGGTATACAGAAAAATGCATCCTTGAGATCTAAGACAGTATATACAGTTCTTTGGGGGCCCAGGAGGGATAGTAGGGTATAGGGGTTAGGCACCATCGGGTGGATATCTTCAACCAGTTTGTTAACTTCCCGCAAGTCCTGACCTGGTCGGTACTCCCCAGTCTTGGCCTTTTTGACAGGGAGCAAAGGTGTGTTCCATGGAGATTTACAAGGAACTAGGATCCCATCTCCTCGGAGGCAGTTAATGCATTTTCTGATCCCTTCCTTTGCTTCCTGGGAAAGGGGGTACTGCCGAACGCGAATAGCCATAGCTGTCACCTTTAATTGTACCACCACTGGAGGTTGTTCTTTGGCCAAGCCAGGGGGCTTCCCTTCTGCCCAGACCTCAGGAAACTCATCCTGTAGGATTCGGAGAAGGCTCCCCCCCTTTGTCTCCTCTGGTTTTGAGACTGGCTCATAAAGGAAGTATTCATCTACTGCTGCCATAAGCACTTGTACAGGGTTGTCTCAAGGTTACAGTCATGACTCCTTCTGAGAACTGAATGTCAGCTCTTAACATGTGGAGGAAATCTCTTCCCAGCAAGTTATATGGGGCATTAGGGAGGACCAAAAATCGATGTTTAACTACTCCCAAAGCCAAATTTAAAGTCCTTTCTGTTGTCCATTTATGTGCCTCTGTGCCATTTGCTCCTTGTACCCAAACTTCCTCTCCAGATAGTTTTCCCATAGGTTTAAGTAATGATGAAAATTGGGCTCCTGTGTCCACCAAAAAATCAACTGATTTCCCCTCCACTTCAATTTTTACCCGAGGTTCAGGGAGGGGCTCTGAACCATGGCCCCTTCAGTCTCTGGTGGCAAGCATTGCTGTCTTCTTTTTAGGGCACTTCTTGGCCCAATGTCCTTTTTCCTTACAGTAAGCACACTGATCTGAATCTAAGTCTTCCCTTCCTGCCTTCTCTATGCTTAGGCTTTTCCTTCCATTTACTATCCCCTACCTGTCTCCTCTCTGTTTCATGTAATGCCAAAACCTTAACCAGTTTTTGTGTCTGTTTTTCATCCTCTTGCTCATCCCTGTTGTTAAATACATTTTCTGCTGTTCCCACTAACTCAGTCAGATTTTTTGCTTCAAATCCTTCGATTTTCTGAACTTTCCTCCTTATATCTGGGGCTGACTGACTGGCAAAAGCAAGATTCATTGCCCTCTGATTTTTGGGTGCCTCAGGATTGATCGGGCTATACATTCTATAGGCTTCAATTAGCCTTTCTAGGAAAGCTCCTGGAGATGCATTCTTACCTTGAGTCACCATACTAATTTTGGATAAATTTATGGGTCTCCTTGCAGCTGCATGGAGGCCTCCCAGTAGAGCCTGGTGGTAGAAACATAAGCTCTCCTTAACTTCATCAGAGTTTGGATCCCAGTCGGGGGGCTCTCTTGGGCAGTAGTCCTCCATTCGGCAGAGATCAAGGTCCCTGCCAAGTCTCTTGCTTATCACCTTATGTGTTTCTCGCATGATGCGATCCCGTTCTTCCCCGTTAAAGAGAGCCATAAGGAGCTGTTGAACATCTACCCAGGTAGGTTGATGAGTAAGAAAGACAGTCTCCAAGAGGCTAATTAAATCCTGAGGGTGGTCAGAAAAGGATTTGTGTTGGGTTTTCCAGTTATAGATGTCAGAAGAGGAGAAAGGGATATAGCTTAGGTAGGGCCACCCTCTCCCATCTGGTAGAGCAACCTCATGAAAAGGCAGCATCTGTGCGGATAGTACCGGTGAGGTAGAGGAAGGCTGAGGGGGATAGGGGAAAGGGGAAGGATCAGGGAGGTCTCTCTGCTTGGTGGTCCCATAGATGGACCCCAACCGTGTATGAGGTGGACTGGTAAAGGCATTTTGGGACTGAGAGTCATATTTAGAGGACAAATAAAGGGGGGGGTGGAATTCCGCATCCTCCATATCCGATGGAGAAAGAACGGTCTTCTTCCCTGGATCCCCCTCATCTGTCTGTTCTGGTTTTGGTGCTCCAACCTGCCTTAGAGGGAGAGGAATGTTTTTTTTAGCAGGCGGAAGATGGGACTTGAGCCATGACGGCAGCTCTTCTATCAGATATCGCCAGGCCACAATATACGGTATTTGGTCTTGATGTAAATCAAAGACCTCACTCAGGGTAGAATTAGATCTGAGTCAAGGCAAACATTCCTTCTAGCGGCCACCCTGTGGAGAAAGTGGGCCACTCTAATTGGCAGAGTGTTTTTAGTTTTCCTGGTTAAACCTTGTCACCCGACTGAGTGACTTTACCTTGAAAATCTTTGAAATGTTCAAGAATAAGACCTAAGGGTGTCACAGGCCCCTTATTCCCTGTTTGTCCCATTTTTCCAAATACAACAAACAGCACAACAGACAACAACAAAAAAACAAGGCAAAGACAAATGCAGACCCAGTGATCCTTATCCAGAGGCTGCTGCTGGGGGGGACTTTCTTGGTCCCCTGAAAACACAACAAACCACACAATAGACAACAAAAGAACCAGGCAAAGACAACTGCAGACCCAGCAATTCTTACTTAGAACCTGCCACTGGTGGGGGCTTTCTTTATCCCCCAACTGCCCAGGGGGACTCAAACCCCTCAACTGTCTAAGGACTCGTACCCCCTGACCGTCTAGGGGGACTCGAACCCCCCGACCACCCAGGGGGACTCAAACCCCCTGACCACCCAGGGGGACTTGAACCTGACCGCATAGGGGTACTCGAACCCCCCAACTGCCCAGGGGGACTCAAACCCCCTGTCGATCTATCAGCAGAGGGATGGGGCATCCCCACATCCACTCCAGCCCTGGGGAGCATGGCTGCGTCCAACTTCTCCCTGGTGGGCTATACCCTGGAGCTGCAACCAGACAGACAGATAGGATCCCAATACCTCAGATCCCAATACCTCTGGAGGCTTTTTCTAAAAATTCTGATGCTGGCTCAGGTCTCATCATTTGATCCCGGACGAGCCCCCAGTGTTAGGGTCCGTGATCAAAGGAAGGAGACTGATACAAACCAAAGGTCAAGCAAAACTTTATTTCACGCCAAGCATCAAGAATCACACTGACCGGTCAGGGCTGTCTCTTACAAAAGGGTGACAACGATGACCCCGGCATGTCTGCTCCCAACGTGGCTGCTCTGGAGGAGGCCTCTCCCAGGATGAGACTGTTACTAATGAGGTCGCTCCCAGATAGGGCTTCTCCCAAAAAAGGCCACTCTGGAGGAAGCCTCTTCCCCCATGATGCTGCTCCCGCAGGGCCGCTCACCAAGGAAGCCTCTTCCCAGACCAAGCCGCTCCCTGGAATGATGCAGCTCTGGTGAGGCTGTGGCTCAGGATGACAAGGCCACTCGTGACTTGGGGTGGCGAGATCATTCGCAGTGAGGTTGCTGGCGTCTAGGCCATTCCACGCAGCAACGCGTTGAGGGTCATGGTGTGTGGGCGGGGCTGCTGGTGTCTGGGACTGCTGACGGCTTGGAGCTGCAAGCCTTGGGACCCCTGACAGCTGGACTGCTGATGTCTTGGGGGCACTGGTGGCACGGGGCCCTTAGGCTGCACGACTGCCAGAGGCTGCAGGCGGCTGGAGGCTGCAGGTGGCTGGAGGCTACAGCTGCCTGCAGCCCCCAGCCACCTGCAGCCTCCAGCTACCTGCAGCCTCCAGCCGCCTGCAGTCTCCAGCCACCTGCAGCCTCAGGCAGTCGCGCTGCCAGTGGCCCCATGCCACCTGCCGGCCGCGCCACCGGCGCCCCGGAAACCCCATTGGTTCAGCTGTTGGCGGTCCCAGCGCCTGCAGCCCCTAGTCGCCAGTGGTCCTGAGACAGCAGCGGTCTAGCTGTCAGCGGTCCCGATGCCTACAGTCCCGAGAAACCAGCAGTCCAGCAGTCAGCGGTCCCAGACACCAGCGGCTCCGCCCACACACCACGACCCTCAGCAGCATTGCTGCGGGGAATGGCCTAGACACCAGCAACCTCACTGGGAATGATCTCACCACCCTGAGTCATGAGCGGCCTTGTCATCCTGAGCCACAGCCTCGCCAGAGCTGCATCATTCCAGGGAAAGGCTTCATCTGGGAAGAGGCCTCTTTGGTGAGCAGCCCTGCGGGAGCAGCATCAGTCTGGGAAGAGGCTTCCTCCAGAGTGACCTCTTTTGGTAGCAGCCCTGTCCGGGGAGCGACCTCATTAGTAACAGTCTCATCCTGGGAGAGGCCTTGTCCAGAGCAGCCACGTTGGGAGCAGACTCGCTGGGGTCACCGTTGTCACCCTTTCGTAAGAGACAGCCCTGACCCATCAGTGTGATTCTTGATGCTTGGCATGAAATAAAGCTTTGCTTGACCTTCGGTTTGTATCAGTCTCCTTCCTTTGATCACGGCTGTAACACCCATATGCATGCACCAACAAAGCAAAATAAAACATTTAAATGAAAACTTTAAAAAAATAAATAAAAACAAATAAAAAATACAGATGTGAAAGAAATAAGCCAAGACACAGTAAAATCTAGGCTAATAAGTTCCATAAACTCAATTATATAATAAATTTAAGCTGATATTATTTTATATATATTTCAGTAGCATGATGAAAATTATTTCTAATAATCAAAATTTAAATATGGCACTAAATGGATTTTGATTATTCATTCTAAGATGACATTAGAAACCAGAGTTTCAGTGCAATATACACTGGAATGAAAAGCTATCATTTATATAGTTTGGTATGTAATGTTTTATGTGTTTCCATTTCCTGCAACTTGACATTGCTTCATATCAAAATTGCTAAATGTCAGAATTAAAATGGATGCTTGGCATGGCATGGCAAAAGAAACACACACATTCATACCTCTTATGTGAGTCTCACTAGCTTCAGCCAGTGCATTTTAAAACAGTAAGCATAGGGGCGCCTGGGTGTCTCAGTGGGTTAAAGCCTCTGTCTTTGGCTCAGGTCATGATCCCTGGGATGAAGCCCTGCATCGGGCTCTCTGCTTGGCAGGGAGCCTGCTTCCTCCTCTGTCTCTGCCTTCCCTCTGCCTACTTGTGATCTCTGTCAAATAAATAAATAAAATCTTTAAAAAAAATAGTAAGCATAAAGACCAAATTCTAAAACATCAATATTTTGTGAAAAGGCCTTTGGGAGAAATATTCGCCTTGTCAGAGTCTTCATCACATTCTAATTATTTAATTTTGCAATGATTGCATCTCCAGTTTTGAAACATAGTGGAAATTTTATCTGTAAGTGAAGATGGATATGTATAATATTGTATAGTGAAAGATTTCTAATAATAAATTCTTTACAAACATACTTGAATCATTCCCTAAATGACAGAAAATAATGGCAGCAAAGGAAGTAGCCAAAAATGGTAAACAGTAAATGAGGACTTGGCCAGAGAAAGGACGATAATATAAAATCCTTCAATGAACCCAAAAAACCATGGCTGTGTAAAGGTTATAACAGGGAGAAGAGGATGGTAGTGGCTTCAACAGCTGAATTCAAGAAAATTCATGTGACAGAGTTTTACCCAGCAGAATGGCGCTGAAAGAGAAAGAATAACAAACACAAGATAGAACTCATTGACTTCTGAATCACTCACCAGTCTTTGAGCCACGTTCAAATCTGCCTGTGTACACCTGGGCAAGAATCTTGATGATTCATCAATGATGAATGAATCACTGGAAAGGACATAAACCTCCCCTTCCATTTTCTTTCTCTTTTTCTTCTCATCATTAGTATAAATGTAGGTGGGAAGATGAGAATTGAAAAATATATTTTAAAGATGGAAAATACTTCTGGGTTTTTGTTGTTGTTGTTGTTGTTCTCTTATGTAAAAAACCATAAAGCAAGTTTGTCTCTAAGGGATAATAAGGTTAAAGAATGTAATTCTTTTTTTTTTTTATAAATTCAAGCAGAACTCCCCATATATCAGGGCATTTGAGACCAAATGGACTAATTGTATGTTTTGTGATAATAGACATTGTGCTTATGTATATTATGAGCATAATTGGGAGGTAGAATCAATGAGTTTTGTAGTAGGGGATCAAGTTTCATACAAAAATATAGAATGGGAAATTCATACTGAAGTAAAGCATTTAAACTAAATTAACAACTAACTTGGAGCTTAAAACGCAGGTATTATAAAATATTTTATGGAGGGAAAATATAAAGCAGAATTAGAATCTTAGAGAACTCATTTTAAAGTTAGAGATTAAATGTTCTATGGATTTGGTTTTTCAAGGGATGAAATAACATCTAACAATTATTGATCACTCATTCTGGGCCGAGCTTTGTTCTTAGTACTACAGTGTTGCACTTAAACTTTCAAACAATTTTCTGAGGTCAGAACTATAATTATCACTCTTTTAAAGATTATCAAACTGACACACAAAGTAGTTAAGTGTCTTGGCTAGGTTCTATATCTGATAAGTTATTAACTAAGATTCTACTCTTAAGTAGTATGATTCCAGACAATTCTGGAAGTGAGGCTGCTTCGTGATTGGTTCAAACTCACAAAATGACTCCAGTGCCATATGGGACACATTTATACCGGAACAAACAGGAGAATAAAACATCTTACAATTTTTGAATGTTTAAATGAATAATAAAATGCCTTCTTTAGCTCTAAATCCTATTGTTCTAATAATAGCTGTGTGTGCCAAGAACGTACAAAACATACTGCTAAAAGAAATAAAGCAATTCCAGTCATTTCTGTTCCTTTCTATTCCAGTCATTTCAAAGTCTTACTTTGTTTAGATGTAACTGGTTCCCATTTAGGATTATAGCCCTCAGGAAAGAGCAGTACAGTACAGCACTCATCCCTGGGGAGAGCAGAGAGAAAATTATGCACAATTTAACTAATTTCACATTAGGCTTTACGTGAGTTTGTTTTGCTAAATCTCAAAAACACTGGTACCCAGCATTTTATAACCAAAAATTGTATTCTTATCTTCTATCTCACCCTCTCAACCTCCCCCATTTTGCCTAGGATTTTTGTCATGATTTCATGCTATTACAAGCTCTCCTGAATTATCAGATAAAGTTTGAGGACAGCAATTAACTTTAATTCTGCTGTTGCCATGTGCCTGGCACTTTGCAGAAAGCATCTCCTTTACCCCTCTCCACATCCAAATCAGGATCAATATCCCTGCTAATAGGAAAACTGCTAAAGTGTAATGGAAGCAGAATTT
Source organism: Mustela lutreola (assembly GCF_030435805.1). Lineage (NCBI taxonomy): Eukaryota > Metazoa > Chordata > Mammalia > Carnivora > Mustelidae > Mustela > Mustela lutreola. Next base: position 252,602,253 of record NC_081290.1, on the reverse strand, counting down.
GAACTGATGTCTTTCTGGTTCCAAAGTCCATGTCCATCCATGGTGACAAATGACTCAACGTGGGGTTACTCTCTTGATTATAGTAGCATAGTATTTTAAAAATTATCTTCCACAAATGCTTAAGGCTAGCTATTTTACAGGTTTGTAATTTTAAAAATTTGATCCATATTAATATGATATATGTCATGATTCTTTAATTAAAATATCTATTTTCTTGGGGCCCCTCGGTGGCTCAGTCAATAAAGTGCCTGACTCTTGATTTCCACTCAGTTCGTGATCCTAGGTTCATGGGAATGAGCCTTGTGTTAGGGTCTGCACTGGGCATGGAGCCTGCTTGGAATTCTCTCTCCACTTTCCCTCTGCCCATTGCCCCATTTGCATGATCTCTTTCTCTCTTTCTCCCTCCCTCCCTCTCTCTCACTCATTTTTTTTTTTTACTTTTGCTATCACTTATATATTGTGTGTGTGTGTGTGTTTGTGTAATGAAATATTACTCAACCACCAAAAGGAATGAAATCTTGCCACTTGCAATGATGTGAATGGAGCTAGAGAATACCATTCTAGCAAAGTAAGTCAGTCAAAGAAAGGCAGGTACCATATGATTTCACTCATATTGTAGAATTTAAAGAAATAAAACAGATGAACATAGGGAAAAAAGTGGGGGGCATATTAGAAAACAGACTCTTAACTATAGAGAACAAAGTGAAGGTTACTGGATGGCAGTGGGCTGTGGGATGGGCTTAAATGGGTGATTGGTAGTAAGGAGGGCACTTGTGATGACCACTGGATGTTGTATGTAATCACTAAACTCCAAAGCTGAAACTATTATTACAATTAGTGTGCTCACTAACTGGGATTTAAATAAAAACTTTTGTTTAAATTATTGTTTTAAGATATCCATTAAGTCACCCATTACACATTGAGCTATAACTTGCAGAACTAAATTTTTGGAGCTAATCATGAAAACTAATTGAGTTGATTCTCCCAAAATATGCAACAAATAAAAGGCATATTACAATTGATATTACTTCATGGATGTCACAATTCTATGACCATATATAATTATAGAATGACTATAAAAATCATGTGTGATACTTTTTTCCAATGACATATTAATAATTAGAGTGAAACATTATTTGTTAACAGAGAAGGTTTAAAATGGAAATAAACATTAATATTGATTTTTATTTTATTTAGGTCTATATCTATTCATGCCTCTCTGATCATCTAGTGTTGACTTTTTTTAGATTCATATTTCTTGCTGTTGAATTCATATTTCATATTTTAAGATGATATAGGTTTTAAGACTTGATATCAAAAGAAGACTGAAAAATTCCAAGGACTGTACTGGAGACAAGTGCTCTAGTCTTTTTTAGTTGTTATTACTAATTAGATATAAAAATTTACACTAAGTTCCTTCTTTCTGTCCCTTAGTTTCAACATTTGAATTATAAGCGTCTGTATATCTCTGTCATTCCTAGTTGAGTGCCTTTAATACAGTGTTATAAAGGATTGCCGTGAATATAGAAGGTGCATGATATTATTTGTTTCTTTTTTTCCCCCTCAATTCAAGGTCAGTTCTATGTAGATATGAAGATCTAGATAATTGTGTGGTAACAGTATCTAGTCCATAAATACCTTTCTTTGGGCTGATAGAAACTTGAAATCCATTTTCAGAGGTATGCTCCTTTACCTTCAGGCTTTAGATCTGTTTACACGCACACAAAACTAAACCAGTCATTGACATGTAGGTAAAAAAAATTCCAAGATCAGCTTATGTTAGAGAGAGGTGATAGAAAAGGCAAAGGTTATCAATAGCAGGAAAACCATGGGATATTTATTTAAGAAAAGAGCCCCTCATTTGTTCTATGTATATGATTTATGTTGGGGTATTATGTTAGCTCTGATATGATAATCATGTCAACTAAATCATACAGGAATAATGGAAATTTCTGAAGAGATAGACAAATCTAATTTCACTGCAAGGGGAAAAAAATCTTATTAAAACCATAATTAGGGGCATCTGGGTGGTTCAGTGGGTTAATCCTCTGCCTTTGGCTCAGGTCATGATCCCGGGGTCCTGGAATTGAGCTCCGCATAGGGCCCTCTGTTCAGCGGGGAGGCTACTTCCCCGTCTCTCTCTGCCTGCCTCTCTGCCTACTTGTAATCTCTCTCTCTCTCTGTGTCAAATAAATAAAAATAAAAATAAATTAAAAAAGTAAAACAGAATTATATGGGCATCTGGGTAGCTCAGTGGGTTAAAGTCTCTGCCTAAGGCTCAAGTCATAATCTCAGCGTCCTGAGATCAAGCCTCACATTGGGCTCTCTGCTCAGCAAGGAGCCTGCTTCCCTACCCCTCTCCCTGCCTGCCTCTCTGCCTACCTGTGATCTCTGTCAAATAAATAAATAAAATCTAAAAAAAAAAAAAAACAGAATTATAAGAAAATGAATAAGCAGATAGGAGAAACACCTCAGTTAGTCTTCCTTTTAGACTAAACTTGTAATCTTCAAGTAGAGTGTAGGGTTACAATATCAAGCCATCTATTTATATTCATTTTTATCTAAAAATATAGAAAAGGCAGATTTACACTAAAGATGTCACTTCTCCCATATCTCAGATTCCCATGTCACTTACATACCCAGAGTATTCACAGTCATTCATCCCACAAATGTCGTTTAAGGACCACTTGTCCTAGGAGCCAAGGGTGCCACAAGTGAATGAAAGAAGAAGCCCCTCCTCCCAGGAGACTAATATTCCAGGTCACCTTTGCCCCTATAATGTTAGGACTAGAAATATAGAACATGAAACTCTGAGCAAAGCTTGGTCTGGTGAAAATATGGGCTTCAATATCATACAGATGTTCACCAAGACAACCTTTTTGGTGACATTGAGAGTAACCCCCCAATGGAAGTGTCCTGTTTTACCGTGGAGGTGATCATCAAGGCATCTAGTCAGTGCTGGCTCTGCACCTGGGAAGACTGTCATTTTTCTTATACTGCTTGCACCTTTATGAGCTGAATAAGAAAGATAATCATTATTTTAGTAAAAATATAGGAAAATGGTCTCAAAGTTTTGAAATTTAGTGAAGCTTCATTGTGTATATGGTTCTTATAAAGGTCCTATAAGGCTGCGCCATTCACATCTTTCTTCCTTAGGTTATTTGCTGTATGTAATATAAAGCAGATTTTGCTGTGAATAAAATTAAGACAGTTGACAAAAAGATTACTAAAGCTGTGAAGATCACAATATGTGTCCAGAAAGCTCAAAAAGCTAAACTGATAGCTTCTTTACAACACCAGCTACTGAAGTCGCAATCAGTGGCAGGAGAATGATTCTAGAATCAATGTCTCAACTGACCCGCTGTAGCCTTCTTTTTGTCTACTGTCTTGATTGCATCCACAGGTGTTTTCTCATTATACCTGCAAGGGATTTGTATATTCAGATCATCTGCCCTGCTTGATTTTTTTCTCCTCTTCAAATATTAATAATCAATGCCTTTGTATATCAGCTCAAATTTTCCATTCCTTCCATTACCTCTCCTCTAACTCTCTGAACAAATCAAAGTTCCCTGCAACAATATGAACTATACATCCTACCTTTTTCAAACACAATTCTAATTTTACAATTTAAGCGTGGCTATTGTTTTGAAGTTTAGCTCCCTTTTTGAAATTTAATGTCCACGTGTAGGGAATATCTGTTTTGCTCTAACTACCATAATGCATGACTAAAATATAGCCACCCAAATTTTTTTCTTTTTAAATAAATGAATGAATCATCCAGAGAGTTTGCATAATAGAATATTTGAATGTTCCAAATGTAGCAAATTCACAAAATTGATGAGGTAATCTCTGTTTTTATTCTCAGGATAAGACTTATTACATTTCTTCATGTATATATTTTATCCCATATACTTTTCATTGACTAATCATATTTTTTTCCAAAAAAAGAAAGAGTCTCTCTACATAAACAGGCTGGAAGACCACTTATAAATTCATTATGATACTTTCCCTTATAATATTTGGATCTTATTCACTAAAATCTATTACACCCTCAGAATTCTTCAGAATGTTTATTAGAAATGGTCTAAACACTTAGGTCTTTCTAGACCCCAAGGAAACTTTATATTTTCCTTTTTTTTTAAGATTTTATTTATTTATTCGACAGAGAGAGATCACAAGTAGGCATAGAGACAGGCAGAGTGAGAGGGGAGAAGCAGGTTCACCGCTGAGCAGAGAGCCCAATGTGGGGCTTGATCCCAGGACGCTGGGATCATGACCTGAGCTGAAGGCAGAGGTTTTAATCCACTGAGCCACCCAGGTGCCCCTATATTTTCCTTTTATTGCAAAGCCCAAGTTATTAAAAAAAAAAAAAACTTACTAAGTGATAAATTGACTTATCTTTTTTTTCCCCAATAATCTGTCTAAATTTCATTTCCCCTGAGGAATATTTTTGCCCAAAATAAGTGTGCAAAAGACATGAGCAGGAACCAAATATTGTGTGATAGATGAGCTAAGACCCAGGGAATAAATAGTCTGCAGGGAAAGCAGGAGTATGTGGGTAATATAAATATTCATGATCTGCATCTTCAACCTGCTGGTAAGGTTAGAGCACATTAACATTTGGCTCTCAGCTGCACAGGCTGGGCCTCATCCTTTCCACCCCACCAAAATCCTTATTCTTCCTTGGTTATTCCAGGGAGATCTATGAAGTCAGAAACACACAAGCCAAAAATAAGTCAGCTCCCATTTCCCCGCTTTGGTCCGCCCATCCGCCATGCCAGTGACTACACCCTCTGCCGTAAGTGTCATGTAGAAATATCACTCTGCAGGGTAAATCCATTCTAAATTGGTAGCATAACTTCTAGTGATCCTCAAAAACCTTTCCATTAGTTCATATTGGTTAGCCACCAGCCATGACCTTCCTCTTTGACGTCTTGAAATCAATCCCTTAGACTAAGCAGGAGAATATGTAACTTATCATTTGCCTTCTTCATTCTTTCTTCTTCTTGTGATGATGGAAAAGTTACCAACTTCTCCCTTCATCCTCCAAATCCCAAATCTGTCATGATGTCAGTTTTTCAAGTGGAATTGTAGTGGGTACAGCCATGCAAACAGAATTTGAATTAGTTTTGAATACCTAGGAAGTCTATGATTTCAGTTAGTGGGTTTCAAATAATTACCTAATTTTAGATTCTGGGAAACAAAGAAGCAGAAGCCTCGTTAAAGGTGTGACCAATTAAGCCTCGTTAAAGGGGTACCAATTACTGCTGGTAATGTTGATTAAGAGAGCAAGGCATTTTAGCCATTCTGACTGGTGTGAGGTGATATCACATTGTGGTTTTGATTTGTATTTCCCTGATGCTGAGTGATATGGAGCACTTTTTCATGTGTCTGTTGGCCATCTGGATGTCTTCTTTGTAGAAATGTCTGTTCGTGTCTTCTGCCCATTTCTTGATTGGATTATTGTTCTTTGGATGTTGAGTTTGCTGAGTTCTTTATAGATTTTGGACACTAGCCCTTTATCTGATATGTCATTTGCAAATATCTTCTCCCATTCTGTCAGTTGTCTTTTGGTTTTGTTAACTGTTTGCTTTGCTGTGCAAAAGATTTTGATCTTGATAAAATCCCAATAGTTCATTTTTGCCCTTGCTTCCCTTGCCTTTGGTGATGTTCCTAGGAAGATGTTGCTGCAGCTGAGGTCGAAGAGGTTGCTGCCTGTGTTCTCCTCAAGGATTTTGATGGATTCCTTTCACACATTGAGGTCCTTCATCCATTTTGAGTCTATTTTCGTGTGTGGTATAAGGAAATGGTCCAATTTCGTTTTTCTGCATGTGGCTGTTCAGTTTTCCCAACACCATTTATTGAAGAGGCTGTCTTTTTTCCATTGGACATTCTGTCCTGCTTTGTCAAAGATTAGTTGACCATAGAGTTGAGGTTCTATTTCTGGGCTCTCTATTCTGTTCTATTGACCTATGTGTCTGTTTTTTTGCTAAAATTAACAAGTCAGGAAATGACAGATGCTGGTGAGGGTGTGGAGAAAGGGGAACCCTCCTACACTGTTGGTGGGAATACAAGCTGGTGCAGCCACTCTGGAAAACAGCATGGAGGTTCCTCAAAATGTTGAAAATAGAACTACCCTATGACCCAGCAATTGCACTACTGGGTATTTACCCTAAAGATACAAACATAGTGATCCGAAGGGGCATGTGCACCTGAATGTTTATAACAGCAATGTCTACAATAGCCAAATTAAGGAAAAAACCTAGATGTCCATCAACAGATGAATGGATAAAGAAGAGGTGGTAGATACACACAATGGAATACTATGCAGCCATCAAAAGAAATGAAATCTTGCCATTTGCGATGACGTGGATGGAACTAGAGGGTTAGAATAAGTCAGGCGGAGAAAGACACCTATCATATGACCTCCCTGATATGAGGAAGTGGAGATGCAACATGGGGGTTTAAAGGGTAGGAGAAGAATGAATGAAACAAGGTGGGATTGGGAGGGAGACAAACCATAAATGACTCTTAATCTCACAAAGCAAACTGAGGGGGTGGGGGGTTGGGAGTAGGAGGGTGGGGTTATGGACATTGGGGATAGTATGTGCTATAGTGAGTGCTATGAAGTGTGTAAACCTGGCGATTCACATACCTGTACCTGGGAGATAAAAATATATTATATGTTTTTAAAAAAAATAAAAATAAACATAAATAAAAAATAAAATAAAAATAAAAAATTTTAAAAAATTTTAAAAATTAAAAAAATAAAAGAATAAAAACAATAAAAATAAAAGAATAAAAAATAAAACAATAAAAATAAAACAATAAAAATAAAATAATAAAAAAATTTAAAAATTAAAAAAATTTAAAAAAAAAAAAAGGGAGAGAGCAAGACATCATCAGTATCAAAGTCAGATTTTCTGAGTTCTGGTGGCCAGACTTGCATATTTGGAACTTCTCCTTTGTGCTTTAAATATATTTTTTGATTCTCCATGTTTTGACATACTGGAGACCATTAGCCATGATTTTCATTTAATTCAAATAAATCTATTTCATTCAAATAAATTTAATTCATTTAATTCAAATAAATTCAGTTGAATTTAATTAGGTATAACAACAACAACAACAATGACAAGAAACTATTGTACCAGATGCTAAACATCAGGCACAAGGTTAGATACCAAAGGTAGAAATAAAAGGCAGATTATTTTTAGATTTGGATGTGTACTGTTGGTCAACTTGATAATTGGCATAGTGTAGCACATCTAGTCAGTAAATAATTAGAAATGAATACTTGAATTTGTGAATGAGTATCAACCCATTTGTTTTACTTTGACAGATTTATACCAAATCTATCTTAATGTTCATATGTATACCTCTATCTTTCTTTATATTGCTTTTTCTAGGGCACATCATTTATAGCTAACTTGAAAGGGGATATAAGTTCATAAGTAAATTAAGAGGTACTATTTCAAGGAAAAATCTAGCATACTATCTGTGACATAAGTAAAATATCATGAGTTTTTAAATATAAGTGACTGTACTCACACTTTTTTAAAAGGTGCTCTACTGTATTCTGTGGCTTTGAAGCTAAGGAATGAACATCCAGAGATAAAGGGGATTTTTTTTTTCTTTTTTTGGTCAGATCCTGTATTTCATATTTCCCTGAGTTCTAATAAGCCGGTAATTATAAAGTGAGATCATCATTTTTTTTTTTTAAATACAGTTGAGAAAATTTTCCTACCCTTACTTAAATATGTTCTGTTAATTCATATAATTCTTGAGGATACTGTTCTCCCCGTGAGCAAAGTGGTAATGATTGACTAAAATTCTAATCTTTGGGGTCAAAGAGAGCTGAACCTAGACTTTGAGCACTACTGTTAAAAATGGGTATTTTGGCAGGCAGAAAGTAGGCCTGGGATTTACATAACATTCCTCACTTAGACCTCAAGAGCTTGCTGCTGAGTTATTTGAACTTGACTTATATTGAACAAGAATATAAGTAAATCTCTATTTTTAAGTCATCACTGTGACAGCATGAAGCAGTGTTTTCTTTTAAAACTATGTATTTATTTTTAAATAATACATTTTCCACTGTAAATAGTTGAAACAATATAAAAATGTGCTGTTTAAATTTGTAGCTTACTTCCCTGAAACAACCACTGCTAACATTGTAATAAATGTTCTATTAGACAATTTTCTAGACACACTCACACATACACATACACCCTTACATTTGCTATTTTTATTTTTAAAAGCTCATAATATATGTATTGCTCTTCAAACTGTATTTTCATTTGATACGCTAGAGGCAGTTTTCCATATTAGAACATGTAAATTCATTGTATTTATTTTAATTGGAGCTGGATTGTTTCCAAAATGCATTTATGTTTTTTCTTTCTGTGACCTACTGAGTGAGAAGAAAGTGTAAAAGGGTAAAATTTAGAATCCACACTATTACTTTGACAGGAGGCTCTACTTATAGTTATTTTATACACTGGGGAGTCTCATATAATTTTATTAGAGTTCTTTTTCTAAACTAATATAAATGTAGGTTTCTAAAGCAATATTACTTTTAGAACTGTGATATGTAGAGAAATATAATGATTTAAGATTTCTTGTATACATGTTTAAGACTTTCTCCCATAATTTTTACAAGTTTTTTCAAGTTTGAAATTCACTTCACAGAAAGTGAGAGGAGATGTTCTCTGGGGAACCAACTCATTTATTTTCCTTTGTGAGGAGTCTGATGCTAAAATTAACTCTCCGCTATAATTTTGATATTTCTGCTGTGTTTTCTGAGAATGATGTATGAGAATGCACACACAAATATGGGATTTTTGATAAAGTTAAACTTTCTTCATTTCATTTCCTTTATATAAAAATTTTTGATAAAGTTAGGCTTTCTTCAATATTACTTTCCTTACACAGTATTTTTAAATCAATTTCCATTTAATTTTCATTTTACTATAAAGTCTTTTTCTGTGTTTCAGCATAATAAATTATTTATCAGTATAGCGTAATTTGCTGGATTTTTTTGAGTACTGTTGAGAATTTATCATGGGTAATCTATTGAAACCTGTGTGATTTTTTTTTTTCCCTTTTGGCAAAGTTTGGATTTTGAAAACTTTGCTGAGATTTTTATAGTGACTCTTCTCTTTAGAAATTGCTTCTAATCCTTTTTTTTCAGTTATCATTATTTTCAGATTTCATTATTTTTTAAAGGTTTTTCATTTTTTTGTCAGAGAGAGAGAGCACAAGCAGGAAGAGCAGTAGGCAGAGAGAGAAGCAGGCCCCCTACTGAGCAAGGATCCTGCTTCAGGACTTGATCCCATGGCCCTGGGATCATGACCTGAGCGGAAGGCCGACTCTTAACCAACTGAGGCCCCCAGGCATCCTTCAAGTTCCTTTAGTAATAATTATTATAATTTTTTAAGTTCCCACTCAACAGAGTTTCTCATGGCAGCTCACCATGTAAGCTTGCATGTGAAATCCAGCTCTATTACTCACTCTCTAATTTCAGTTATTTCAACTGTCTTATACCTTATGTCCATCACTGGTAAAATAGAAAAGACAGTAGCAATTACTGCAGAGGCATCGTATGAGTTAAATGAATTAATAAACACAAAGAACTTAGGATGATACCTGAGATCTAGAAGACACTCATTATGCATTAGATATGATTATTATTATTCTGAGATTTCATGCTTTTCCCACCATGTCAATTAATTCCTTCCCCTGCCATTATGACCATTGTTTGTGTGTTTTTTAAGGTTTTTTTTTTTTTTTTTTTTTTTTTTAAGAGAGTGTTTGTGTGTGTGCGCATGCGCGCGCACAACCAGGGGAAGGGGCAAGAGAAGAGGAAGAGAATCTCCAACAGACTCGGTGTTGAACATGGAGCCATGTTCTGGGACTGGATCTCACCACCCTGAGATCATGACCTGAGGTGAAATCAAGAGGCTTGTGCTTAACTGACTAAGCCACCTTTAGGACCATTATTTCCAGTCATGATCATTAGTTGTCATCCATAGCATTTATCCAATATTTGCATTGTCTTAAACATTCTGCTAATTGCTTTAAGCATATTAACCCATTTAAAATGCACAGCTATATTAGCAATTTATGCTATTAATATGTTGGCTTCATAGTTTAATACACCAAATTTTGAGATTCGAGAGGTTGAACAAAATATGATGGTTGATCCCGCAGCGTCTATGTGGAAAAAAGGGAATTTGAATCCAGATCACATCCACGCTCTTAACCAGTTACAGGGCTTTCTACCATGAGATCTGTATTTACCCCATGCTATAACCTATTTTTCTATTCTTAATATCTCTTTGCCCAGATATCGTTATCCCTACTAATTGGTGAATCTGAGCGTGTGGCACTTTGTTGATCGCCTGGTGCTGCAGTCAGCTCTCAATCCCCTGAGAGCTCCTTACTTGACTTCTTTGCAGACATCGTTCTTCTTTCTGCACTGGTTTCCAGCCTTCCCATCCCAGTTACGTTTCACCCATGATCCCCTCTACTATTTCGAGCTCAACTGCCCCATTGACTTGGTCAATGGTAGATTATTTCCATGATCCCAAATATTAACCAGGTTCCTTCTGTATTCCATTCCACTGAGACAATTTTACAGGCATTCCCAGGGGCTGAAGCAGGGGGATTTATGTGTGATGAAAGCCTAGTTCACCTATAATGAATGTTTCTCCCAACCATAGATTTTTTACCCTTTACCTTGCACACACGCACTTGTTTGGCTTCCTCATCCTCATAGGTTATTAACTTTCCATGTCTATACCACTCCAGCTTTTTCATCAAGCCGTAATCTCAGGACAGGATTTTGTCTGCCATCTTTGCACAAAAATGTCAATCCCAGCATTTTCAGTTATCCAACCCTCAGCCTCTACATCCTCCTAACTATTTCACCAGATGGTTTAGGAAGCAGTGTAATCAGTGGGGAGAACAAGAACTGGGACTTCTGTCTATATATATATATTTTTTTTTCAGCTTCATAAAAGATCGTTAGGGATTTTATGAATATTAAATACAATAATATTTTAAAAATGTAAAAATCTGGAAAAATGGCAAAACAGAACAGAGTAATAATAATGTCTGTACTATGATTTGGACACCTAAAATCATGTAAAAAATTTCACTCAGTATGAATCCCACTTCATGTGTATGCATGGGTGTGTAACGTGTGTGTTTTGAATGTATGTGATATATGAACCTATGATTTATTTCTTAGAATGAGACAGAAGTGGATCCATTTATGTATATCCTACAGAGAGAATATGGAAGAAGGGCTTTTTGCTTAATTGAGGTGTGGAAATAATGCACCTCCTGAAAAGAGTATACAAATTATTGACATCTGGGAAACATCATACAGGGTGAGGTCCAAGCCTAGTGGTACAGGTTCTGAGGACATTCATAACCTTGTCTCATCACTTGACCCATTTACCTACTTCAGTTCTTATTGTTTGTCATCTTGCTGCCTTTACTTACTACTCCTATATTATTCCCATCCTATGTATGTATACATGCTTTATAAAGACTATCATAATACATTGCATTTGGACTGTATTTCTCTCTCCTGCTAGAAGAGACTGTGATTTATTGAATGACTAGGACTTTATCTAATTCATCTTTGCTTTCTCAGAGTCTCACAAATAATAAGAGCTCAGTAACATTTTTAAGTATGAGTATACAATTAAGATTTACTCAGTATCCCCTGAAATCCATCTTGTAATAACACATTAGCTGGAAATGTACCCTACAATATGTATCTCTTAAATTTGGCACCTTACTTTTCTAATAAATTTTAATATCATTGTAACAGGCTAATAAAAAGCAAGATAAATCTTTAAGTAAGTCATACTAACTCATGTTTAAAATGCCAAAACTGTGGTGCTCTGTACATTGCCTAGGATAAGCTTGAATTTGGACTGAGATTCTGATTTAATATTGAGTGAATACACATAGGAAATAAAATAGTATATACAGCTTTGTGTTCACTGTCCTACTTTTCAAGGTGATTATGCTTAAAGACCATAATCAATTTCTCAGCAAGAAGTTGCCTGAAATGCCATCCATGAACAAAAGCTGCACACAGGCATTACATGTTCTATCATTTTATTTCCCCTTACCTAGGGGTATTATAATTTTATATCATTGTCATTGCCTGGGAAATAATTCAGCTAGGAGTATTGTCTTAGTTTTTTATTGCTTCCGTAACAAATTACCACAAACTTAGTGGCTTAAAATAACACAGATTTATTATCTTACAGTTCTGTAAATCAGAAGTCTGACATGATTCTTCCTAGATCAAATCCATCTGCCAGCAGGACTGAGTTCCTGTTTTTTATGCTCAAAGGAAGAATCTATTTACTTGCCTCTACCATCTTCTAAAAGATGCCCACATTCCGTGGCTAGTGACCTTCTGCTTTCATCCGAAAGCCAGCAATAGTGCATTTCTCTCACCATGACCAAGTGAGGTTTGTTTCAGGAATACAAGGAGGTCTGATGTCTGAACATCAATTAATATAATACACAATTTGAATGGAATAAGGGAGAGAAACCACATAATAATTTCAACCCACACAAGGAAAAAAACCTTAATATTTTCCAGACAGATTTTAAGCAAAACTTTCATACATGATATTCTTTAGTCCAGGAATTTTTATTGCATTAAAGTTGCTCTCACTTCTTAAATTAGCCCAAAGCATCAAAATGAGACACAGGTTTATCAAAAGAAAGGTTAGGGGGAAAAAAACAAGCAAGTCATTAAAGAAATGATGTTTCCGAACCTCAAAACATGCTGTAATTTAGAATCACATTACTGTTTTGACAGTAATTTAGTGTGTATAAGAATAATGTATCTGACAGGAAAAGATATTCAAACAGGTCATAAGAACAAAGATAAAAGTTATTTGATCAGCCTAGCTAAGATATCAGACAATAAATTTTTAAAAGCTTTTAGAATTTCAACCTTTTGGAATTTCAACTTCTAAAATTAAATGAAATTGAAAGAAAACTTGTGGCTAGTGACCATTGATTATATGTTTACAGAATTTAGGTACACAATTAACTTAAACATAATGCCTCCTCTTTCATAAAATAGCATTTGTAACAGTCTTGTTTTTCTCAAATTTTAGATTTTGATATGCTAGTGCTTACACTCACTGGTAATGTTCATATTTATTCTTTTTTTTTTTTTTTTAGATTTATTTATTTGAGAGCAAAGAGGGGGTGAAGGAGGAAGGGCAGAGAGAAACTCAAGCAGACTCCCTGCTGAGCACCATCTGCCCCCATCCCAGCCCCCAGGCAAACAGAGTTGGATCCCAAAACTCTGAGATCATACCTGAGCCTAAATTAAGAGTTGGACACTTAACCAACTGTGCCACCCAGGAGCCCCTTTTCTTTATAGTATTTTATTTTATTTTTTTTAAGATTTTATTTATTTATCAGAGAGAGGGGGGAGGGAGAGAGTGAGCACAGGCAGACAGAATGGCAGGCAGAGGCAGAGGGAGAAGCAGGCTCCCTGCTAGCAAGGAGCCCGATGTGGGACTCGATCCCAGGACGCTGGGATCATGACCTGAGCCGAAGGCAGCTGCTTAACCAACTGAGCCACCCAGGCGTCCCTCTTTATAGTATTTTAAAGCATAATTTAATGGACATTAAAAATTTAAATGTGCAGAAAAGCTTATGAAATTCCTGCCCCACATCTTTCTACCCTCTCCCATTTCTATTTCCTTTTTTTTTTTATCCATTTCCATTTCTTAAAACAACCATCTTTTTGCAGTTCTTAAATATTTCCTCTGGTAAATCTATGACAACAATGTTATTTCTGGAATGATTAATATTGGACATTTAAATATTCTTTGTTGACTACCTACCATGATATATGAGAATTCATTTTCCTTGTACCAACATCCAACCTACTCTGATGAAGAGAGCCAATTCATACATCACTTTTATTATTATTTACTGAGATTTTTATTTTGCTGAATATTTCTATTTTTAGTGTTTTTATATCTTAATTGTAGAATAGTGTAGCTACTAAAAATGTATATAAAACTTCTTTAGTGTTTAAAAAATCTTTGCTCTACGTCAAGCTTCATGAATTAATACCATCATGCTTTTAACATCATCCATAAGCCTCCCTCTGATTGTATCCACCTCCCTGACAGGTAACTACTATCTTTGATTTTGTGTTAATGATTTTCTTGATTTTGTGATTTTTACCATCAATAAATACATGCACTGTACATATAAATTTTATTTTGATATTTTTAAATGTTAGCTATGACTTTTACTGTACATATTTGACTTAACAAAAATAAGTGGATAATTAATACTTTCATTCCATTTTTAAACCAGAGAGGGATTCATGCTTTAACTCTGTTCTAGTTATCCATTGTTGAATAATGCCATTAAAAAACTTAGTGGCTTAAAAAACAATATTTTGTTATCACTTAGCCAGCTAGGTTTCTTTCATTTGTTTGTTTGATTTTTGTTTTGTTTTGTTTTTGTGATCTCTGATCCACATACTATTCCAGACAGCCTGGGTCTGAGATCATTTGAAGGCTCAATTAATTACATATCTGGTACCTTGGAAGGGAAGACTTAAAAGACCTTTGAGCTGAAGGAACTCTATTTTGATCTCCATGTGATATCTCCACATGTCCTCTCTAGCATGTCAACATCAAGAGATCCAGATTTCCTTCATGATGTCCCAGACTCCAAAGAAATCTGTCCCTAAAGAGACAATGTCACACCAGAACCATTTTGTCTTTTATTATTAAGTCTTGGAAATCAAACAATGTCAATTCTACTGAATTTTATTCACTGAGGCAGTCACAAAGTTTCATCCAGCTTCAATAGGAGAAGTAGGTCCTACCTATTTATGGTGAGCAAAAAGGAGACCATGAGAACCCAAATATATCACCTCAGCTACTTTTGGAAAATGTATTCTACCACAATTGGTCCTCTGGTCAAAATAATTTGCATCCCTCTTACCAGAAAAATGAAATCAACCCTTCCCCAGGATATCTCATCTCTTTACAATATCAGACTAAAGGCTTAAAGTCCAGGATTTCATAATATAGGTAAGTTTTATGTGTAGATGAGACTTCTCTATTGCAGTTAATTTTAAGTCAGCTAATTGATAAAGAAGACATACAAATGGCTAACAGACAAATGAAAAATGTTCATCATCATTAGCCATCAGGGAGATTCAAATGAAAACCACATTGAGATACCACCTTACACCAGTTAGAATGACCAAAATTAACAAGAAAATAAACAACAAGTGTTGGAGAGGATGTAGAGAAAGGGGAACCCTCTTACACTGTTGGTGAGAATGCAAGTAGGTGCAGCCACTTTGGAAAACAGTGTGGAGATTCCTTAAGAAATTAAAAATAGAGCTTCCCTATGACCCTGCAATTGCACTACTGGGTATAAACCCCAAAGATACAGAGGTAGTGAAATGAAGGGCCACCTGTACCCCAATGTTCATAGCAGCAATGGCCATAGTCACCAAACTGTGGAAAGAACCAAGATGCCCTTCAACAAATGAATGGGTAAAGAAGATATGGTCCATATATACTATGGAGTATTATTGATGAAGTTCTAGAACCTAGGTGAGGTTTGGTGGGCTGAGGTCCGGAGCTGATGACCAAGAAAGAATTCTTGAGACATCTTTGGTGCAAAATGATGGTTTATTAAAGCACGGGGACAGGACCCATGGGCAGGAAGAGCTGCTGCTGCCCCAGGTTGAGAGGGATGGCAGGTTATATACCTTGCAGTTGGTGGGGGGGGGGTGAAGGGAAGGGAGATTCTTGGTGGGGTGTTATGATCCTGCTATCATTTACATTCCCTTCTACTTCAGCCTCCTCCAGTTTATGGTGGGGAGGGAGACATTAGGGCTTCAGGAACTGAGAGGTTTTTGCCTCTGAAAATTTGTGCTATTGATAAGGTAACCTCCCTGTTTGTAGATCTCTAGGACATCTGTAGAGCAAGGGAGATTCCTGTCCTGCAGGATTGTGATCTCTGCAAGTTAACTATTTATCATTTTATGGCAATCAGGGGTGCCTGAGGAATGCTACACATATTACGGAGGGGAGTGGGTGGAGAGGGGGGATGCAAGGCACCAGCTTCTGCTCTGTCCTCAGCCAGCCTCCTGCTCCCTCATCATTATGCCTCCATCAGAAAGGACGAATACCCAACTTTTATATCAGCAGGGACAGGACTGGAAGAGATTATGCTGAGTGAAATAAGTCAAGCAGAGACAGTCAGTTATCATATGGTTTCACTTACTTGTGGAGCATAAGGAATAACATGGAAGACACTGGGAGATGAAGAAAAGGAGTTGGGGGAAATCGGAGGGGGAGACAAACCATGAGAGAGGGACTCTGAGAAACAAACTGAGGATTTTGAAAGGGATGTGGGGAGTGGGGGTGAGCCTGATGGTGGGTATTTGGAGGGCATGTATTGCATGGAGCATTGAGTGTGGTGCATAAACAATGAATTTTGGAACACTGAAAAAAATTAAATTTTTAAAAATGACCTGTGTAAACTAAAGATATAATTTATCTGCACACTCTCACTCCCGTACACACAACCAACATTCAATAGTGAGACAGTCATATGATAGCAATTATAGACCATTCCACTCAAATGGTAATTCCAAAATGATTCATTTTGATTCAAACTAAGTTCTACTATCTGAGGACTATTTGCTATGGCTTTTAACTTCAAACTCGAGATTCTTGGTTCTTCCCTTTGAGTCATCCTTTCTTTTTCATAAAAACAAACAAACAAACAAAAACAAAAAAAAAAACCCACAATATTTAATGCTGAGTCAGTTTTGTCAACAGTAGTTTTAGGATCCAAACACCTTTTTCTGATTTTGTATAGTCTCTGTTCATTTTAGACCTAGTTGGTGGTGTTTTGCTAACATAACTCTTTTTAAAGCATTGGTGGTTCCTATAATTCTTATTATGATTCACTTTAGTAGACTAAAAGCACATCCAAAAACCTCTTCAATATCTGCCTTTTCTGTCTTGGTTTTCCTACAAGGTCACTAAGGGATAATGTTCTTAAGGCTTTTAGAAATTCTACTACTTAACTGAAAGGATTTTTAAGACATGTTAAGATCCTTAAATGAAATTGTTTATGGCACCTCCTTAAATGTTTCTGAGGTGTCAACAAAAGGTTGTAAGTCACATCTTGCCATGTACATTTTTTTTTTTAATTGAGTATAGTTGACCCACAGTGTTACATTTCAGGTACACAATCTAGTGATTTAACAATTCTATAAATTATTCTATGCTCACCTCAAATGTAGCTTCCATCTATCGCCAGGTAATACCACTACAATATCAATGACTATATTCCTTTTGCTGTGCCTTTCATTCCCATGACTTACTCATTCCATAATTGGAATATGGAATTCCATTTTCTTTGACAGTACCCTGGATTTTATTTCTTTCCAGAAACCATTTCTCAATTTTAACATTGAGAATCTGTTAGTCAGAATAAGAGTCAGTTTTATTTTAGATCCCTCCAGATCCTGGTTCTTTTCTGTCTACCAGTTAGTTATCTCACTGGTTTATCTCACTTGGCTTATATTTTATTAGCCAATGATAAGAAGACAACTTACACCTTCAACTATCTGCCTAGTTTAATAGGTCCTTTTTCTGTTTGCCATGTCACTGCAGGTAATAGTGTTGTTAAACTTCCTGTCACCACAGGACAAGTGCCCATTTCCTACAGGTCCTAAGATCACTGCCCTTACTTTTAGCTTCTTATTGACAGCCTCCTCAAGACCCATTAGACTTTTGCTAAGTTCCTCTAAGGCAATTCTTTTTTTTTTTTTTTTTTCTTGCTACCTGGCTTGAAAACCACTTCCATGTGTTTTAGCATTACTCCCCTGACAGGTACCAAAGAGCTTCCAGTTATTATTGCCATGTGGCCTGCCAGCACAAATCTTAGCCAGTCAAAATACCACATATTTAATTAGTATCTGTCATGATATGGAACATTGGCTGGGTTAAGCTGGGTGGTTCTTACTTAGATTGTCTTGGAAAGTTTCAGTCAGAGTGTGGCTGGATCTGGAGTCTTCTGAAATCTCTCTCAGTTACACATCAGTTGCCTATGCTAGGAAACTGTAAATAGTCAAGGACTGGAATAATTGGTACTGCTTGAGCATTTCTGTCTTCTTGTGACCTTTCCATGGTTTCTCCAGAGCTAGAGAGAAACCACATCAACTTATACAACCTAGTATCAGAAAACATTAAATGTAACTCCCATGACACTCTATTTGTCAACGCTATCAGAAGGCTTGCTCGAGTTAAAAAGGAGGAGACGTAAGTACCAACTCTGGATAAAAGAGTGATAAAATTTCAGAAGAACGTAGGAGATCATAAATATTCTGGTCCTTTTAAAAAAAATACTGTATGTCACAGACCCAGTCTGCTTCCAAAGTAACTCTTATTTTCAATATTTCATCTAAAACAACTTCTCGTGTCATTCTCTTCCTTCTCAATACTATCTTTAGAAATATCTTTAGTAAAGTACAGTCTGTTGACAGTGGACTCTCAGATTTTCTTTGGTTGAAAATGTTTATGTAATTCTCATACTTTAGAGAAAATATAGTCACAAAATTCCAGAATGACAGTTGTTTTTCCTCAGGGCTTTGAAGATAAAATTCTACTGCATATTGCTATTGTTGTTAGTTTCTCTATTGTTTTCTATTGCTGATTTTGAATATCTCTCTTTGGTTGCTCCTAGTAAATCTCTACTCATACATCTTTCTCTTCATCTTTGCTGTCCTATAAATTATGTTGTGAAGTCTTTAAATGTCAGTGTCTTTTCTCTTTTTTTTATTCTGCTTGGAGTTTATTGAACTTCCTCAATGTAGGAACTGGACGATTTCATTAATTCTGGGAAGTCTTTGGCCATTATGTTTTCTCATATGTCCCTTTCCACATTTTCTCTCATTTCTACTTCTTTTTTTTTTAAGATTTTATTTATTTATCTGACAGAGAGAAATCACAAGTAGATGGAGAGGCAGGCAGAGAGAGAGAGAGAGAGAGAGAGAGGGAAGCAGGCTCCCTGCCGAGCAGAGAGCCTGATGATTCTCACTAGATTCATGTTCAGTATTCTCCCTGTATCCTCCATATTGTTCCTTCTTCACTGCAAATATGCAAATATTTTTATTTTTGTGTCTATGAAATTTATTCTGAGTTATTTCTTGTGACATATATTAGATATTTCTTTTGATAGTCTATATATATATATTTGATATATATATATATTTGATAGTATATATATATATTTGATAGTATATATATATATATATATATATATATATATATAAAATACCACAAATTTTCCTGCAGCTGTAGACTATGTCCCTCATATATCGTCTCTATTTTGTACCAGCACAAGTAATCAGCTTTCTTTAGTTTGCAAAATGTAGCCTTCTTTTTATGCTGTCTTCTTTCACTTTTCTTTTTTTGTGCAGTATTGTCACTGCTGATTAGATGAGAGCAGTGTGCTGTCATTTATTTTACATTCTGTTTCTGTGCTTGCTTTAAGGCCAGGCTATTTGTTTTGATTGTGTACTTCTCTGTATTTGGATTTATGGATATCCTCTAAAGCAAGAAAAATGAAGTCAATGACAGTTCATCTGTTCCAATACATTTGGCTCACCTCCATCTCGCTAAGCAGCTAATCCCACTTGGGAAGTATCTCCATGCATTCCCATTCTTCCCAAGACACTCTTTCATATGGCTTATCTTTTCTTAAGAGATTCAGTCTGATACCTGTGTTGGGGTTGAATGTCATGTAGTTCCCTTACTTGCACATCAGCAGAAACAACTATAACCTTGAATCTCATCTGCTAAAGCTTGGTATGTTTTCATTTAACCATCCCTTTTAAATTTCTCAAGGTTTTATGTAAAATAGAATATTTCTGTTCCAGATTCCTCAATTATTTGAATTAACTCTTTGTTACAGCTTTGAGAGCCAAACTTTCAATATCTCCCTTCTTCTGATTTTTCCTCAAGGGGAGAGTACTCAATTTGCTTTTTGAAGTCTCCTGTATTTTCTTCCATTTAATCACTTTGGCTCCGACTAACTCTCATGACCATTGGATTACCTTCCATATTCTCAGTTCCATCTTGAATAGTAAATGCTTTTGAATCTATCTCATTCTCCTCTTTGTTTTTGGCTCTCTTAGCCTCCTAGATATTCATATTTTACATTAATTTGATGAGCACTGAGTAATATACAGAATTGTTGAGTCACTGTATCATACACCTGAACTAATATAACACTGTATGTTAACTACACTGCAATTAAAATTTAAAAAATAAAACAAATAAAATAAAATGGAAAAAATGCTTTTTGTTTCTCTAGATCAATCGGCCTTTTTCTTTCTTCCTTTCTCTCTCCCCCTCTCTCTCTCTTTCCATTTTTCCTTCCTTCTCCTTTTTTTTAACAATAATTGTCTATTCTCTAACATTCAATTCTGAGACTAAAACATTTTTTAAGGCTAATCTAGTTACTCTTTGAATTCATGAGAACATCTGATTCCTAGAGAGAAACAAATTTTAAATTGCCTTTTTTTTTTTAGATTTTGTGTTTATAATTTCACTCAATTTGGATTTTTTTCCTCAATCAAAGAAAATTACTCCTATTCTGTAAAATAAGGACATATGGTTGTTTTTATCTGTTTACTGACATAATTGTATCACTTTTGTATATGTGCTGCCAAAGTGAGCACAGTTGTATCACTTTTGTATCATGAAAATCAAAATCAAAATCCTACAACCTTGGCCAGGGCTTAGGGAATCTTGTTCTTTCTTCCTTTATTTGTACCTTCAATGAAAAAAAAAAAAAAAGAAATGAAATTTGCATTCTTTAGGCAATATTGAGAAGAGAGCTTCTACCTTTTTACCTCTTGACCTCCCCATTCATATTTATCTGATTGTTAAACCTTAGGGGGAAATTATCATTACATGTACAAAGGAGGTAGAGCTTCCTTTTGTGTCTATCTTTTGGTATCTTCCTACTTTTTAACATGAAATCCTTCTCCAGTGACCCATGGAGTGAGCCCACTGGGGCCTCCCTGCAGCAGATGCCGGCAATCCTTCCTCCCATTTTGTGTATGTATGTGTGGATCATTTTCATTCATTGGAGAAGCTACTAAAAGTCTATTTGCCCCTGAGTCATCTTACGTTCTCCAGTGCAGTTACGGCAAAAAGCATCTTGATGCCTGTGTCCTTTCCTCTGTTTCTCAACTTGACTTCCCTGAGAACTCTCATTGAGCTCTTTTAGGAGCAACAAAATACCTCAGATTATTAAATGTCTATAGGTTACATTGAGGGTCTGTTGTCTTTATGGGTTTTTGTAATAAATAAGTGCCAAAGGTGTTCAAGTTGTTAAATTGTGTGAGGGACCAAAAAAAAAAAAAAAAAAAAAGAGGAACTGAGACCTGAGAGATAAAATCACCCACCTAGTTTTACATGGATGCTAAATGGCAGAGCTGAAGCAAGAACTAAGATATGTCAATATCAAATTATACTCCAGGAACATTGCACATCCTTAAAAATACATTTAGGTAATTGAGCTGAAGAGTATGGTGCATTAGTCCTGGAAATCTGAACAATCACAGTCAAATCCTCAGGTGGTAGATGTCAAGACGTTTGACATTTTTGCCATTACGAGCTCTCTTGCCGCTAGCGTTCCTGGGGCTCTGTGTCTCTCTAGACCAAGGACACTCATGCAAATGATCCACTTAATGTAAGGAAGGAAACTTTTGACCATTGTGTTCATAGGAAATGTAAAGAAATATAAGTAGAGAAGTGTGAGCTAATCATCGTTTTAGCTGTCTGAGAAGCTAAGAGTCTTTCACAGTATTAATGAGGTTTTAACGCTGTTCTTTCTTTGTTATTTGTCTTGCTTGTTCTACATTAGTAACCCTTTTTTACCACATTAGAGAGGCTTGGAAATTGCTTGATGAAACACCTATCCACTCTGGTGAAAATGCTTTCATGATTAGATTTCTGGCTGTGTAATTTTGCTTTCATGGTACTCCATCCAGCTCAATAATCAGAAAGGTCACAAGCATAGCTCTTTGTAGGCCGGGCAGTGTTACAAAGCTGACACAGTGCTGGAAATGGATGGCATCCTGTGTCACTGATGTGAAAGACTCAGCAGTGCTAATCATTTTAGGAAAGATGATTGGTATAAGTTTATTTAAAAGAGGCACATATGATAATTAATGGCCAGGAGATGGCCAGAAATGAGCACAGAGATGAGAGTTGATGATTATCAATCAATTGACTGAAGCTAAATTTATTACACTTAGTGTAGCAATTTTTGTTCATTTTCTCAAAATTACATGGCCATTTATGTGTGTGAGTCTATTTCTGGACTTCCTCTTCTGTTTCATTGTTCTCCATGGCTATGTTTGCATCACTTCCACACTATCTTAATTACTATAGCCCTACAGCAAGACATAGAATCGATTAGTACAACTCCTCCAACTTTATTCTCCTTTTTCAAGTTATTTTGACCCTTCTAGTTCCTTTCTCTTGTGATGAATTTTTAAATTAACTTGTTGATTTATGAAAAATACTGTTAGAATTTTACAGCGAATTTATAGGTCAGTTTGGGAAGATTTGATGTCTTAAGATTTATACTTGCCATGCATGGGTTATCTCTCATTTTTAACATCTTAATTCCTCCATAAGTGTCTTTTAGTTTTTAACCATGAAAATCCTCTAGATATTTTGTTAGATTTCTACCCAGTGATTTGTGGGTGTTTTTGGTACTATTATTAATAGTAGTTTTTTTTTTTTTTAATTTCCAGTTGAAACGTAATTCAAATACTAACAATGAATTAGTATCTAGAAGTAAAATCAACTTGAGTATATGATCTTTCATCTTGTGATCTCACATAACAGTTACTAGTTCTAAGAGCTTTTTAATAGATTCCTTGGGATGTTCTGTGTAGACAATCATGATATCTACCAAAGAAGACTGTTTTATTTATTCTTTTCTAATCCATGTGCTTCCAATTTTCTTTCTTCTCTCATTTCACTAGCTAATTTTTCTAACACAAGGTTGAGTTTGAATGGTAAGAGAATGTATTTCTGGGACATCTTCTATTTTTTCTTAAACATTTAAAGGAAGTGATATTTTTCCTGAAGAGAATTTTAAATGGCACTATTTTCTTGTTACTGGATCCCAAATGGGTCTTTCCTGCATTATTTGTGTATGTATGTGGGAAGGTGGAGTTGTGAACTTCTTAGGCCATGAGGAGCTGAGAGAACAGTGCAGAAAGGATCTACAGATGTGTGCAAAAGACAAAGGGAAAAACATACAAAAACAAACTGGCCTAATCAGTCTTAAACAGGATTAGATCATTCGTGTTTTCTTGATATATTGTGCACTAAATGGTATATGGCTAGAAATTCTAGAAGATACTACTAATTGATCTCTTCAGGATCATTAGATAAGATGACATCCTTGTACACGTTTGATGGGGTTCTGCTGAAAAAGTGGATACTTCTATTGTTAATCACGGTATCTAGGAATAGATCAGGTGCCAAGACAAAGAACTGAGGGAAAAACGGTGAGGGAGACACTGGTCTGTAAATCTGTAAAGAATTAACACTGGCACAGACCCTGGAGATGGGACAAAAGTTGAATCAGTTTGTGAAGAGATAGCTCTGTTTTCAACAGAATCACCATAGCAGTGGTGCTACACAGGTGGGCTTATTAGAAATTGGAAATTAATCCACTTTTGTTCTATACTTCTTTCCTTATATCTAACTTTGTTACTAAGATCTCATCACAATTTACGATCTGGTGTTAGCTGTTACTGCGGGTAGCTAAAGCAAAGGATTGTGACCACACTTGGGGCAAAGTAGTAAAGAGGAAAACAGTAGCAACCTAAGGGAAGAAGAGTGTCTCTAGAAGAAAATCCTGTAAATTCCAGTAAAAAGGGTCTAGGCCTATGGAGAAAGTGCACAGCAGCCATTTGGAGCAGAAGGCCCCATACCTAGGACAGGCTTGTGACAGATGGGAGCTCTTTTACCAGCCTAACATATACTTAACATAAGACAGTGGGAACTTGAAAGAGACCAGCTAAGTAAGACTCCCCAAAGTAAAGCAGGAAGAAAGAATGGAGTGTTGACATTTTAGTTTCTTAACCAAAACGAAAGCAACAACAACAAAAAACCTAAACTGATAGAAATAGGTGATAGCAGATCCATATTATAAAGAAACTGAGTCACTCTAGAGTGATTCACTTAATGGTAATTCACATGCACAAATGAAAGTATGAGAACTAAAGCATGAACAAAGGATTTTTTTTTTTTTTTTTAAAGAAGCGCAACATTCACTTCATGTATCACGAGAACAGGAACAAATGTATTAAATCACTTAATTGCTATTAAGGGCAAAGTGTTTTGCATTCAGAGGGACCACATTTCACCTTTGCATCCGGCCAGTTTGTGTTCATTGTGACACTTCCTTGAGCATATGGATCTAGGAATCTAGACAGACTGCCCAAAATAGGCAGGGAATTCCTGGACTGGACAAGAGAGCCTGCTGATGGTGGGATGCTTTTTGAAACTGCTTGGATGCACAGTAATTGCCATGCTTATTGAATCTCACAACCCGTGAGCTGTAAACAGTCTGTCTGAAAATGAGAAGATCAAAACACAGTTCTCCCCTGGACTTGTCTGACAAATCACATTCTTGGACTGATCTTCTTGTAGAAGCTATCATTGTTAAGATAAATGACTAACCCCCCCTAGCCTTCCCATTGCCACCATCATACTCAGCTGGGTAAGTGTTATGACAACATTTCCTGATTTGCTCATACGTCATATATTTGTTGATTGCCTATGATGTCATTCTGGCCACCAGGGATACCAAAGGATATATCCTCATCTGTCAAGGAGCCCAGTCCAGTACTCAGAGAGGGAAGCAAACATACGATTACAACAAATACATTAACAAAGTTGCTTCACTGTTGGCAAGGGTACTGTTTTATCCCACCAAGATGCTGCCATTATGTATTCCTGTCATTAAAAAAAGGCTTTGCTTAGTCTGTACTATGGAGAGTTGGGATAGAAGTCGTCTTTCCAGAGGGGAAAAAATCATGATGCTTATGGGTGATAGAGTTGTTTTAGTTTTTATCATAGTGGACAATATGTGTTTAATATATGGATTGGTGTTAAAAAGTTCAGGATTTTCTACTTGAGACAGTATAGGCATAAAGAGATTTTTTGGAGTATTGATGGGAAATAACAGGTTGTCAGGTCCACTCTCCTCACTAACACCTGAAGCAAATATTTCTAGCAGAGCCCACAGACACACTTTTGCCTTCCCAATAAACTACCTCCACTTGTCACTACCAGCCATCAGGCTCCTATGTGGGCCAAGACTTTTATTATTTTTTTTTTTCTAATACTCTTTGCATACCTGCTTTCTGGTATGGTCAAGGGAGTTTGCTTTAGTTTGTGATCTCTCTGAAATGTTTTGGGAGGTAGATAATGACATTTCCAATAAGCCATTGAGCCAATTTTTGGTTTGCTTACAATTTTCTAGGGCCTATATTCTGAGCTGTTACCCAGTGTCCTGTCAGTCTTTTAGAGCTGACTGAACTAGAAAATATGCTTATGAGGATAGGATTTTGTTTGTCTTATCTACCATGTAACCTTCGTATCTTAAAGCAAACTTCCCGGAATCTTTAATGCTTAATCAAAATATGAAAACATTGCAGGAGGCAGGCATAGCATAAGCCCCATTTTGTTGATAAGAAAGTAAAATTAGAAGAGCCTCTTGACTTATTTAAAATATATACACACACACACAGTGAACAGCATAATCCCTTCATCTTTGCTGCCTTCTCTTGGGGTATCTCCAAAACTTAAGGTTATTTAGTACTTGTTGAGAGCTGGTTTTCACTGAAATGAGATCTATAAAAAGAAACAATAGAAGGGAATCCAACAAAACTTAGCAATTAGAAAAAGAAAATTTGATATAGATAGAAATCTGAAAAAGTTCAGTATCATTACCTTTTAAAAAGATATCATGACTTTTATGGCTAGCCATAACATGAGAATATAAGAACCTGTAGGATTCAGGGTTTCTAGAAAGCCCAAGAGATCTGGGAACTATTGCAACAGAAATTTCAGAGGCTTTTTCTTTTATGCTTGAGCACTTGTTAGTTAACACTCCCAAATTATGCCAGTTAATTTTGTATGTGTATGATAACATTTATTTTATTTATTTATACTTACTATCTCAAAAATCCATTTAATTGACATTATCCTTAATAAACATTTAAGAGAGGCAACTAAATATATTTTCTCCTATCCTATTACCTTCTTTGTCCCTGTAAGTTTATCCCCACCTTTCCTGCTTTAAAATAATAATAAATTTTATTTAAAGAAACTCAGTATTTCGACATTAAATTTGCTCTATACTATGAAATAATTAAATGATAAAAGAAGACTCTCATAAATGCTTTGGGTCCATTTAAAATTGAATGTACCTAGTTTTATGAATATATCTGGGCTTGACATGAGTTTTTTGAATTTCGGGCTCTATCAGAACTCTTAAGGATTTAGTTGGTTAATAGTAGACACCTAAATTTCTCATATCTATTATTTTTTAACACAGCAATCTTAAAATAATCTAAAGCAGCACAGAAAAAGGAATTCACCATCAAATATCTCCTCTGACCAAACTCAGCCACACAATCTTCTTTCCCTAAACCTATCCAAAACACAAAGCTAATACAATATGGGCTGAAGTTCATTGCAATGACACCCAGATGTACTGTTTACCCAGAGCTCTTTGAATTTCATTTACTTTCTTTGACCCAGGAGAGGTGAGCAAATCACCAATGATGCTAAAAGTGTCTCCAGTATATTCCTTTCTATCCTTTCTTTTGAATACACAGAAATGGTAGTGAATTGCTTGGGAATGAATTATTTCCTGACTGTCCCTTGTGAGCCACTTTTCAGACAGTGATGCATGTTCTATTTACAGTGTATGCTGCCTTCCAAATTTTCAGATAGAATATTTCTTAAAGGAACTTGAGTGTTCTTTTTCTCATACATTGATTTTAATAGAGCCTAAAAACAAATTACAAAGTGAGCAAAATTCATTCTCAATGTGTGTATATATAGATACACACACACACACACACACACATACACACACATATACAGAGACACACAGGTTAGCCTATGTTCCTTCATGGTGTGGTGGATATAGACCAAACGTCTACTGGGAGAAATGTTTCTGTTTCCACTACCCAGGTTCAGAGTCTACAGCTACTACTTTAGAGGCATTTGACTCTGGGTAAGTTTTATAAACTCTCTGTGCCACTGTGTCATCCCTTCTTAAATGGGAATAACAATAAAAATAATAATTTCAAAGGAGGGTATGCAAATAATTTAATAACTACAAAGTTCTTAGAATAGTGTATTGCATTCTGTTCTTTTATGAAAGGATTTGCTATTAGATTACTCACAAAAACACACAAGTGCTCTCTTACTACTCTTGGCATGAATTATGTTTACTTCCCTTCTTTCAAAAATATATTCCATCAAAATCACAGAGCTTCCCCTGGGGATAAAAGTATATGTTTATAAAAAATTAAAAATTAAAAATTAAAAAAAATAAAAATCACAGAGCTAAAAGGCATGGGCAGATAGTGACACTGTAACAGTGTTGTGTGGTGAGAAATGGTAGCTACACTCCTGGTGAACATAATATAAAGTATAAACTTGTTAAATCACTATGTTATACACCTGAAACTAATGTAACATTGTGTATCAACTATATGCAAATAAAAATAAAGTGAAATAAAATAAAAATATTCCAGTCAACAAAAAGAATTGAAAATATTGAACATTCACAGCTACATTCTAAATCTGTGAAGATCACACATATTCAGA
Source organism: Mustela lutreola (assembly GCF_030435805.1). Taxonomy (NCBI): domain Eukaryota; kingdom Metazoa; phylum Chordata; class Mammalia; order Carnivora; family Mustelidae; genus Mustela; species Mustela lutreola. Next base: position 252,574,252 of record NC_081290.1, on the reverse strand, counting down.
TTATGGTTAATCATCTCTTGGTTTGATTTTTAAATCAAGATTCCATTAAAAAAATAAATAAATAAATAAATAAAAATAAACCTTGGGAAAAAAAAAAAAAAAAAAAAAGAGTGAATGCACAAGTCTGGTCCGGTCACCCAGTCTACAAGTCTCAACCTGAGAACGAAAATCATTTATACTCAGAGTTTATATAAACATGATCTGTATCCGAGAATAAAACTGCTCTCGGCCCACTGGAAAAAAAAAAAAAAAAAACCTAAATGAATGCCAACTACATTGTAATCCACTCTGAAAGTCATGAATGCACATCTTTTTTAAGACATTTGAATTTACTTGAAAGATTGATTTTATTTATTTATTAGTTTATTTATTTATTTATTTATTTATCATCTCTACACCAAATGTGTGTCTCAAACTCACAACCCTGGGAATAAGAGTCCCATGCTCCACCGACTGAGACAGGTACGTGCCCTGAAGGTACTTTAAGCACAATGTTATGCATACCTACTGAAGTTTTTTTCTCCTTATTTCATTTCACACTTTATTTTTAATGCATTTTCCATTTTAATCACCTATCATAGGCTCTAGTGTTAATTTTGAATGATGTTTCGCTAAAACCAAATGTACCCACAAATGACACGCATGTAACACAACCCAGAAATTTCTTATGAACAAAACTCAGTTCATTCCCAAAACAAATACAGAGGGAAATACCAAAAGTACTTTACAAAGTGATGTTACTCATATGGATATTTAAGCTCAGAAATATATGTGCACTGGGAAATTTGCACAAAAGCAGCAAAAACCTGCTTATCAAATTTCTTCTGAAAAATCTCAAACATTTGAAAATCTAGCCCAACAAAACATTTATTTTTTTCTTGTGCCAGGAAAAGTGTCTAAATAGCAAACATGACAAAGTCTCTACTTTCTTCTTTTTTTTTTTAAGATTTTATTTATTTATTTGACAGATAGAGATCACAAGTAGGCAGACAGGCAGGCAGGCAGAGAGAGAGGAGGAAGCAGGCTCCCCGCTGAGCAGAGAGCCCTACGCGGGGCTCAATCCCAGGACCCTGGGATCATGACCTGAGCCGAAGGCAGAGGCTTTAACCCACTGAGCCACCCAGGTGCCCCAAGTCTCTACTTTCAATGTTCAAAGTTTAACAGAAGAGATACCCATTAAATAAATAATTATCAAATACCTAATCATTAGTATAACTGAAATTATTTGTTTATGTGACCTTGCGCTAGTTGTTTATGTTATCCTCAGTTTTCATATATGTAAAATGGGAATTATAAAACATATTTTGTGAGGTGTGTTAGGATTAGCAATATGTAAAATATTTGACATATTTTAGGCACTCATTAAATAGAAGTATTAAAAAAGGAAGTATTAAAAGTATGTTATTGCTAGGTGTATTATTTTTGCTAGGTATATTTTTAAGTATTTAGGTGAATCATTAATCACTATTAAATAATTTAATAGAGAATATACTTGCAATGGTTTGCTATAATTATAACAATTAGTAAAAACCTGTAACAATGGTAATTTTGTGACAAAATCTAATATTCTATAGTTTAGGTTATCCAGAGCCCCTATGAATACATTTACTCTGCTGCTTTCTGTGGGGCACAAACTAAAAATTTTCCATATAAGAAGCAGACAGATAAAAACCAAAACCTATAATATAGATCTTCTTTGGTGAAGCTCATTATAATCTAAAGACATTTTTAAATGAATTTCAAATTTTGAGGAACTGAGTGATATCTGAATAATAGATAACTAATTCTTTTTAAAAAAAAAAACACTTATTAATATATTGTAGACTTGAACATCGTGTTCATTTTTTTTCTCTCTCATGTCTGGATTCACAAAATTTCTCCATTAATAAAGATTATCAGTGGGTCACCAGAATTGGCTCAAACATGATCTTAGCAGTGATCTCTACATTATAGCCCGAGTTCATCTTCCTGTGTCAAAATTTACATTAGTAGATGTAGTAGTGTAGTTCACTACACTAGTGAACTACACTACTACATCTAGTAGTGAATTTTAAGTAGTGAACTATTTGATCAGTTCCTTAATATAACATACTTAAAATATTATTTGAAATCATCTGAGCTTCTTGCATTCAAGACATTCTGATAGTGTTGACCTGTCTCTTCCAATTATTTCCTGGACATTGCTCACTCTGGACTTTGTTTTTATTTCCTAATACTAGGCATATTATATCTAATCAGCAGTCTAAGAGTCTTCGTTTTATGTCAGGCCTAATTTCTCTGGAAATCAGTGTCTTTTCTAGGTGACTATACTTTCCTTAAAGTTTTTTTGTTTTTGTTTTTGAGAAAGTGCATTCCTGACCTAGTTCCATACCCTGTCAAATTTATCTATCTGATAACGATATATAACATATATTGAAAATGTATGTATATAATTGAAAAATATATATATTTAAAGTGTATCAAATACTTAATATCTCTATATACTTTTAGAAAGATATGTAGATATACACCCATTTTAAAGAATTCCCTAAGTGCCCTCCCATAAAATACATACATATTTCAACACAATATATAGTTTATATTTTAAGTCAAACTATCTTATGAGACTGACGCGCTACCTACTGTGCTAACGAGGCACCTTAAGTCAAACTATCTTAAGCACATACTGCCAATTTGACAAATATGTTTAAATTATGTAAGTCTGGTGTTTGTAAGCAGGTAACACATTTCCTCCTACCTTGCAGGAATTCTTAGTGACAGCCGTAAGGCAACTAGATAACTCTTATAAATTGCTTCCCTTATATGTTACAAAAAGTGGACACTGTCTGAAAATTCTGAGATCTCTCTTATATTCTAAAGAATAATTGAAAAGGCAAGAGTAATGGGTAAATTTGAGATGAAAATTGGAAAATCAAAAGAACTAGTTCAACCAAATGATCTAAGTGTATTTCTTGGGACTAACAGCTCTAAGTCATGTGGTAGCTGAGCTTTTTAGTACACCAGTGGGAGTATGAACCAAGGCAGTAATTTTCATTTAAAATGCCAAGAATATATAGTGCTAATACCAATTATCACAGCAGTGGTCATGGAAACTTTTCACTTCAAAATTACAGCTCCACACAGTGTAAAATGTGTGAGTATAACTTGCTGTTTTCACTCCTTCACGCCCCCTCACTCTTTAACCATTTTTTATCTGTTTCCAGCCACTCCCTTTTGAGAAATGGCCATCCTCAGTATTACTAATGGTCCCAAGATGGACAAATGTAATCATCTTTTTAGCAATTCAATTGAAAATTTTGTATTGAGTACTGTTTATGCTCTTACAGCTCTGAATAAAGAGTCGAACAGGGCAAGAACTTTCACTCTAAAAGAAGGAGCATGAAAACATGTAAATATTTAGGATTCAAATCAATGTGTTGTGTTTTGATGCCAGTGCAAAGTGCTTTAAGACTGTAGAGGTAAAATTAATGACTCAAAAAAGAATCTCAACGATTTCACTGAAGATTTCACATTTAAGGTACACTTAGTAGAATATACTATTTCCAGAAAATTGGCCATAGGAGCCACTTCAGAAACTTCTGGTGAGGAAAAAAAGTTATAAAAGATCTTCTATAGCTAGAAACATTTTGTCTCTCCAAACCAATCACAACCATATGTCAGAAAGCATTATTTTTCCAATAGGTCTGAGAGTTCTAGAATGAAACTCAAACTATTGAGAGAAGAAACAAAATACCTATATCAGAAATGAGAGAAGCAGCATCACCAGATTGTATAGACATAAAAAGATAGTAAGGAAATATTTTTAAAAATTTTGTGCAAGTTAGCTTGAAAGCTTATATGAAATGGACACATGCCTTAAAAGACAAATTACCAAAGTTCACTGCATTAGAGTTCTCCAGAGAAACAGAACCAGTATATATATGGAGAAGGAGATGAAGGAGGGAGGTATTTGTTGTAAGGAGTGGCTTCCATTATTATGAAAGCTGGCAGATTTCAACATCTTTAGAGGTAGTCACCAAGCTCTCTCCTGGCTAATGTCTAGCAGACTGGAGATCCAATAAGAGTCAGACTTTCAATTTGAGTCTGAAAGCAGGAAAAGGACAATGTCCCATCTTCAAACAAAATAATTCTGTTTTAAATTTTTGCTCTATTCAGGCCTTCAACTAACTGGACAAGGCTCACCCACATTAGGAAGCACAATCTTCTTTACTCACTCTAGCAATGTAATTATTAATCTCATCCCAAAATACATAAAGAGAAACACCCAGAATAATGTTTGATCAGATATCTGGGCATCCTGTGGCCCAGTCAAGCTGACACATAAACTTAGCCATCATATTCACTTAGGGAAAAAATAGAAAACCTGAATAACTCAATATCTGCTAAGAAAACTGAATTTTAGTTATAAATCTTCCTACCAGGAATCTTCCATTCCCATGGTTTTCTGATAAACTCTACTAAGCACATGGGAAGAAATACAAATTCCTTCAGAAAGTTAAAGAGGCAGAAATATTTACCAAGTTATTCTAAAAGGTTGGCATTATTTTTATACCAATATAAGCAAAAATACTACAAACCAATTAAAATTATAGACCAATGTCAAATACCCATGCAAAGTGTAACACATTTCTAGGAAAATCACACATAACAATATGTAAAATGGATAACCCATCAATTCCAAGCAGGTCTCATCCCAGAAATCCAGGTTTGGCTTAATGTTTGAAAATTAATCAGCGTAATTTGCCACATTACCAGACAAAAAAGAAATTCAAATGATCATCTCAACATCCACAGAAAAATCATTTGACCTGGGCCAACATTTCCTGATCAAAATCCTTAGTAAGCTAGAAATAAAGGGAAATTTTTTCATCCTACTAAAATATATCTTTCAAAAAACATTAGCTTACATCATACTTAATGATGAGTGATTGGCTGCTTTTCTCCTAAAATTAGGAATAAGGTAAACATGACTTCTCTTGCCATTTTTAATCTTTAACCTCTCTTGCCATCTTTAACCTAGACCTTTAAGGGTCTAGGTAGTATAATAAGAAAAAGAAATAAGACAATAAGAAAAACCTGCATCCAGGTTGGAAAAGAAGAAATAAAAACTTAAAAAAAAAAAGACAAAATTATCAACTATTTAGAATATTCTATATAATCTACAAAAGTGATAGCATAACTAATAAATGCATTTATCATGGTGGTAGGATACAAAAATCAATATCCCCAAATTGTATTTCTCTGTAGTAGCAAAGAAAGAAACAGAAATTGGCATGTTAAAAATAGTTGATAATAGTATAAAAATATGGTTTTTAGAGATAAACCTAACAAAATTTATACCAAACCTGTACCTGAACATTAAACATTATTGATAGAAATTATAAATGACCTAAAGTAAATGGTGAAATTTATCATGCATATTGATGCAACAATAAATATTCTTAAGATAACAATACCTCCAAAATCAATCTATGATTTAAATGCAAACACAAGTTTAGAAATTGGCAAAATGATTCTAAAATTGACATAAAAATATAAAGAAACTAGAATATCTAAATAAACTTTGAAAAGAAGAGCAAAGATGGAGGACCTAAGATTATTATAAGTCTGTAGTAATTAAGAGAGTGTGGAAGTCTTTAAAACAAAGGCTCATGAAAACATTTTTGCTGGTGATGGATACGTTGTTTGTCTTTAAGATGAAGATTGTTTCATGGATGTTAATGTATCTACACACGTGAATACATACGATTTATCGTATATCAATCATACCTCAGTAAAGCTGCAAAAAAATTATGATCATGTGGATACATTTTCAGTTATTTCCCATGGCTTTGGAAAAGTTCTATTAAAATTTTTGATGCTGGGGCGTCTGGGTGGCTCAGTGGGTTAAAGCCTCTGCCTTTGGCTCAGATCATGATCTCAGGGTCCTGGGATCAAACCCGCATCTAACTCTCTGCTCTGCAGGGAGCCTGCTTCCCCCCCCACCTCTCTCTCTGCCTGCCTCTCTGCCTACTTGTGATCTCTGTCTGTCAAATAAATAAATAAAATCTTAAAAAAAATAAAGTAAAATTTTTGATGCCTTCTGAAATTCCACTTCTTTAGGTTTACTATAAACCTATAATGCTTACGAGATAAATCTACACCAATACTAACCAGTGTCTTGTTCCTTAAATGAGATAAGGATTTGAGCATAAAATTTATGAGGACAGGGACTTTTTAGTGCTTTTGGCTGTTCTATGGTGTTTATGACTCTGTGGCCAAAGAGATAGTAAAATGATTGAATGAATAAAAATGCTTATCTCTTGTAATGATCAGAAAGTGCTTACCTATCAGAAATTCATCTGATGTTGTTTAACTGTTAAACTCTTCTAAAAGAATAAGTGTAACTAAATGATCTGCCACATCATAAATATTGGAAAACCTAGAGATCCATTTCTACTAGTTCCTATACTAACTATTATTAATATATTCAGAAAGAACCTGTGGAAAAAGAGGTTAGTTTTAGGCTAAGGGGAAAAAAAGTCTCATATTAGAAATACAAATTTAGAGTAAACCAATGAATACATTTGAGAGTTAGTTTTCAAAAGAAGGGGAAAAATGCCCAAGAGTGTGCCAGGATTATTATTTATCTTTTTTCCCCCCTTTTATAGCCACCCAGTAAAACCAGGAGGTCACAAAACTTGAAGTTTCTTTATGCCTATGAAACACTGTGAGATAGATAATTTTAGCCACAGATAACAGTGAAGAATATTAGGAAGTAGAAATAATAAAGAATTTGCTCTGGTCCTAGTGAGTAAATGGCAAATCTGACCCTGAATTGAGAACTTGCTGGTTCCAAATCCATGACCATCTCTTCAATTGTAGGTGGAATTTGTGGACAACATATCTAGGAATATTTTTCTTCCAATCCTATGATAAATGACTTCTCCAATTAGGCGACTAGCAACAACTTATATATGGTGTTCTTTCCAACTTTGCTATTTTTCCTTTCAAGGGCGTTTATTTATTAGGAAAGTGTGCTTTTTAAAAATTTTAAGTAATGTGATGCCCCCAGTTTTATTTTTGTCTTTCAACATAGTGATTCGGGGTCTCTTCTGATTCCATACAAATTTCTGGATTATTTGCTCCAGCTCTTTGAAGAATACTGCTGAAATTTTGATCGGAATGGCATTAAAAGTATAGATTGCTCTAGGCAGTAGAGACATTTTAACAATGTTTATTCTTCCGATCCAAGAGCATGGAATGGTCTTCCATCTTTTTGTATCTTCTTCAATTTCCTTCATGAGTGTTCTGTAGTTCCTCAAGTACAGATCCTTTACCTCTTTGGTTAGGTTTATTCCCAGGTATCTTATGGTTCTTGGTGCTATAGTAAATGGAATCGATTCTCTAATTTCCCTTTCTGTATTTTCATTGTTAGTGTATAAGAAAGCCACTGATTTCTGCACATTGACTTTGTATCCTGCCATGTTGCTGAATTGCTCTATGAGTTCTGGTAGTTTGGGAGTGGAGTCTTTTGGGTTTTCCATATAAAGAATCATGTCATCTGTGAAGAGAGAGAGTTTGGCTTCTTCATTTCCAATTTGGATACCTTTTATTTCTCTTTGTTGTCTGATTGCTGTTGCTAGGACTTGTAATACTATGTTGAACAAGAGTGGTGAAAGTGGGCATCCTTGTCTTGTTCCTGAAAATTTTAAGTATACCTCAGGTAGTCACTTATGACCACTTTCTTTATACATTGTAGACTTTTAATTCTTGGCTGAAGTTAAAACATACTGTATGGAGATGGATCAGGGAGGTCGAAAAGGAGGAAGAAAGTGAGCAGGAAGGAACGAGGCTGACTGAAGGCAGCACTTAGAGAAATTAAGTGACTTAGGAATTCAGGAAGTAGAAAAATATGAAATGATGAAAAGAGCGCCCAAGAAGCTTAGGCTCATTCATGAGTTTTTAAAGAAGATTATCATCAAAGTTGTCAAATACAGTTCACTGACATTAGAACCAGCAGTGGTAAAATATGAATTTAATTTTTTTCCCTCTTCAAACTACTAAGAAAAACAGAAGAGTGAAAAGAATAAAAAAATACAGATTGTATTTTTCAAGAGTAAGTGAAAGACATGCTTGAAATATAGATCCCACCAGCATCAGTGATCAAAGAGACTGGTAAGGCCAAGAAAGACCAAGGCCTGGGCAGAGCTTAGCTTACATGCACACTGTGTGCTGACTCCAAGCTCACAGGATTCCCATTCCTGGAAGAGGAGACCTCAGTGCTCATCTAGTCAAGACTTTTTGTTTTCAAGTGGAGAAGCTAACGTCCAGGAACTTGGCCAAGTTCACAAACTCATATATTCCCATTGTCTTGCCATTATCCCACCCGACCTTTATTGATAACCAGAGTTCACTTGTACTTGGTTTCATTTTAATGTGTATGCACATGTGTTTGTGTATCCTTTTAAGGAAAGAGTAGAAAATTGATCTCATCAACTTGTCTTAACTAGGTATTTTGGTTATATGGCAAAATATAAAATGGATAAGGGTGGGAATGGCATTACCCTCGCTGGACCCCTTAGCTATCTCCCATTTCCTCCAAGCTTTCCAGCTCATTGGAGGATGAGCCTGCAACATATTGCCAGTTGCTTGAGAAGCCCCTAAGAGGAGGATGTTGGGATCAACTAGCTAGTGAGTAACAGATGGAAAAGATTTCTCCATGTGACACCACAAATGACACCCCCCCCATTTCTATTTTATTCATCTTAATTTTCAAGTGAATTATATTGGGTGCCACTTGAAAAGCCTTCCAGGAGGTATCCTCAATATAAGTTATGAAAAAAGAATACATAGACTAGTCTGGTCAGAGATTTTATGTCAGCTTTACCACATATTTGCTGTGTGACATTAGGTTCGTATTGAATGTCTCTGTGCTGTGAGGTTTATTCAGAATAATGAAAGAAATGTTCTCTATTATTTCTTCCACTCTGGCAGTCTGTAATATTTTATAAAATGATAAATAAGAACTTTTCATAGATTTATGGCAACCCAGAGGCTCTTCTCCTCATAGCCCAATACCCACATCTTATTCCTGAATTCTGTTGCTCCCTCCACCCTCCCACCTTCAAGGAGAAACAAAGGTGGTGCAGACTGCATTCTACATGATGACCAGGGTTAGGAGTCTTCATGAAACTTGTGGTATGTGTTAGTCTTTGCATATTTTTTTAATGACTATTCAGAGTATTGAGGATGTCGACTGTAATTGCCTACCTAGCCAAATAAAACTATGTGTCTTCAGACTGTACTCAAAGACCTTTAAAAAATATATTCCTCCTTGTTGGGAAACTACTTAAAGCTAGGCCCTCACCATCACCATTGGTTAACCTTTCACAAAAACAGGAACATATATTTAATCATTGGGAATAAGAGATAAAAACATGGGAAATCATAGGTAAAAATAATTTTTGACAAGAGACTGCTTGTAGTAGTTTCCTTCCCCTCCCCAAATATTTAGTCTAATCTCTTTTCACAAAATACCTGAGGGAGTGTCCCACTACTTTGGCTGGCAAGATGAAGTTTAAATATTGTATCCCTTCCTTTTCCTTAATGTTATAAACTCAACAAACTCTGATTGAGATCTAATATACATAGACATCATACAAGACACTAGAAATACAAGGTTGAATAAGGTAGGCTTTTTTATTTCAAGCTCAGTCTATAGCAAAAGAGGCAGAACTCTAAATAGAAATTTACGAGGCACAAATTAAATCCAATATAGAGTTTTTCAGATGTCACTGAGAGCAGAGAATAAGTGGCAATTAATTCTGCCTGAGAAACCTGGACAATTTCACAAACTAGTTTAGTTGACTAAGAGATTTTTCCCACTCTTTAAGGGGGGAAGGGCAGAGGAAGAGAGCTGAATATGAAGAGTGAATTTAGAGGGTAGAGAATACTGTGATGTTGGAACATAAGGTTATCCAAAAGAAGTGTCATAGAGAAACTAATAACGTGGATAGAGACAATGTAGTAAGAAGACTTGTATATCAACCTAAGAAACACAGATATGATGACCCATGCTAATTTTTAAGATAGGCTTCTTTATAGACATTTTTTTCCCCACAGTCTGACTCCTCCTTCCTGTTTTTCATAAAACAATATCATTTCTTTGAAAGATCTAATTCCTTTGTATAGTCAATCAATATTGTTTTACTAAAGATGAGTCTAGAAATTAGACTCAGGATTGATAGATTGTATACGGTGTTTTTTCCTTCTCCTGACAATGATAATTATTTAAGAATGGATATGACTCATGTTGGTTCACTAAGAAGACAGCTCAGAAAGATTGCTGTGATGGTTAAAAGAAGAGACGCTGAAGCCAGAGCCTAATTTAGAGCTAGAAATGCTCCTGAATTTCTTGGTTTGTAAAGCATTAAAGAAAAAAAGAAAGAAAGAAAGAAAGAAAGAAAGAAAGAAAGAAAGAAAGAAAGAAAAGGCCCATTTTGCAGAAGCTCATTTGAATTAAGATTCTTTCATTTGTAACCAAAATAGAAGAGGATTTTATATGTGGAAGGTGGAAGCCTTACCTATTTTATTTCACCTGGACTTCTCCAAGATTCTCAAACTTCTCCAAGCTCAGAACCTGGCACAGGGTGTACCTAATACATAGTTACTGATAATGTAGATTCCATATAGAGAGAAGGTATAAGAAGCAGTCAAGGAAAAAGAGAAGTTTACTAAAATGCTTCTATTTCTAGTGAGAGCAACTAACTAGATCATAGTAGCATTACATAAGTTAGGGAACGAAGAGGAGGAACTAAGTAGGATGAAGCAGTGGTAAATAAAACATTGAGTTTTACACATTCAGGGATATGGTAGGCAAAAATCTAAAGTGACCCCTAAGATTCCTGCTGTCAGCTATACATACCCTGCTTAATCCCTTCTCTTGAGTGTGGGCAAGACCTGTGAGTTTGACATACATGTGATAATGTAACGTTACATGGCAACAGTGAAGAATTCTTTGAATGTAATTAATTGCTAAAATCAGTTACTCTTGAGTTAATTAAAATGGACATTACCCTGGGTGAACCTGATCTAATCAGGTGAAAAACTTCTAAGGGAAGTTTCAAGCCTTTGCTTGAAAGGGAGAGACGCTCTCACTGCATTTGAAGAAGGAAGTTGCCACATTGTGAGACAACCATGTGACTATGTATATTGAACTCTTTCTATGTGTCAGGGTGTGGCTTGGACCCAGGATACAATAAGCAATGCTTCTAGTCTCCATTTCTAGGTTAACTTCATTAATATAGGCCCTTATCACTATTTTCCCAAGATAAGTACTGTATTATTTTATTGCTATTTTTTTTACATTCTTCATCTTAAAGAATTAGTGCATATTGTAATTAATGAAAAAAATTCAACTTTCTACTTAAATTTGAGTCCTTGAGGTCAATGTTCAAGCTTCTGTCCACTTCCTCAAAAGTACATGGCCTGGTGTAGATGCTCAGTAAATATTGGTTTAAAAAATGAAATTAGAAACTTGAGGTTCTCGTATTCATCATAAACATCTTTTATAGAAATAAAGGTGTGTATGTGTGTATCACCCTTCTAGGTTCAGGATTAGCTTCATATATCCCAAATCCAAACACTTCTCAACTGCTTTCACTAGTCCATTAATTTCTCAGAACTTCATTGTGCTGCAGGCGGCTTACTATGCAAACCCTGAGTCTCTGCTTAAGGGCTTTTGACTTGCACTAGGAGCATTTTTGACCAGAAGAGGGCAAACCAGAAAAGTCCCTTGAAGTAGTCTTCAACCACTGATTAACAGAAATTGGACAGAAATTTTTCCCAGCTAACTGACTGACCCCTTGGCTGGAATAATTGTGAAATATGTTCTATATTTTCTCCAGGAGGTTTCCAAAGGAATTGGGCACCAGGTGCCTGCAGACAAAGTAACTTGTTAGATGATGTATTCTGTATTGACTTTCTGTCTTTCTTGTCTGTTTCAGTTCCCTACTGTGTCTCCTGTCTACTTGACCTGAAAGGCTTGCCTCAAAATCTGCATCTAGGGATGAAGCACAAATAAAAGCTCTATCTCCATTGCTGCACTTGTCCAAACCACCATTATCCCTTGTCTGGATTTTTAAAATAATTTCTGTAATTTTCTTCTTGCTTTCATCTTTGCAGCTCCTACAAATTGTCCTTAGTTTACTAGTTAGAATGTATTCTACAAACTTTTCAAATCATGTCACTCTTTTGATCATGATATTTTTTCATTATGCCCCCTCATTTATTCACATTAAAGGACGTGGAAGTTCCTCCAGAATCCAACTCCAGCTCCTCTTCTGACCTCTCTTTCTTCTCCTCTTTTCTGCTCACTCTGCTGTACCCATGCTGCCCTCCTTGCTGTTCTTCAAAACAGCAGGCCCAGTCTTCTCCCAATTCCATCAGTTGGGGATTTTGTATGTTCTGTTATTATGAGCTGGAATATTTTCCATTTATATCTGAATGATTCCCTTGTATTTCAGGTGTCATGATATCTCCCATTAGAATTAAACTTTTCTGAGGTATGGGTCTCCAATTGTAGTTGTCACCATCCAACCTGCTTCAAAATATATACCTCCAGCCCAGAACTCTAATTCCAGACTTGTACATCCACCTACCTTACTTCTCCATGTGGATGTCTAGCAGACATTTCAACTCAGCATGTCCTAAGAAGAACACCCAAACTGGTTTCACCCCTTCAGTTGGTGGCAATCCCATACTTATATTTTCTCAATTGCTCAGGTCAAAAAACTCAAAATCAACTTATTTCCTTCTACTGGACCTCAGGTCCAGTAGACCAAAAATTCTATTGACTTATTATCTAAAATATGTTCATAAATTCATCACTTAGCACATCCAATCTTACCATCACCTCAAGCCACCATCATCTCTCATCTGGATTATGCTATGATTTCTCTTTGGTTTCATTGCTTCTGTTGTCAAAGAGAGCAGTCAGAGTGGTGGTTTTCAGACATGAATCAGACTGTTTTATCCACTGCTCAGAAACCTCAGGGTTTGTCAGTTTTACTCAGATTATAAACCAACTCTCTTGCAATGGCCCACAAACCTTACATTATTATATTTCCCCTGATCTTTCTTAACATCTTAGCAGTTTTGGTCTAGCTGCTTCTACTACTTGGAGTACTCTAACATAAGATACTTGGCAAAATCTCTCACCTTCTTCAAGTAATATCTACCCTGACCACCCCATTTTTTGCTACAAAATGTGTCTATTCATCAACACAAACCTTCCCAGGTGCCCCTCACTATGTAATCTGTTTGTTTATTTTTTACGTGACATATCATCTTTTAGCCATGACTATAATTTATTTTTTATATTTTTTCATTGCTTTTGTTGTTTTTAACTTTTTAAAAAATGTCTGCCTCCTTTGAATAAAATACAAAATGTTCATAGAATTTGGAATTTTTGTTTCTATTATTCTTCAAGGCATTCTAAGTATCTAGAAGAGAGAAGGAAGTAGTACATGGAAGTAGTCAACAAAATATACTAAATATACTAAATAATATACTAAAATATACTAAATATACATAAACTGTTTTATGTGTTTATATTGTTTAGTGTGTGTCTATGTGCTAAAATGTCACATTGCATAATATATATGTTATAGTCCGTAGGAATGCTATTGTTGGTAAAACTATATGCACAGTCTCTGAAACCCAGAAAGCTAGACAAAGATAAAGATTATTATCTATTTTGTTCCTTTCTGTATCTTCAGTTCTTAGAATAATGTCTGAAGTAGAATAGGAATTCAGTTAATTACCATTTAATAAATGAATGAATGATAAAATAATCTGTCATGAAAAATATTAGAAAGTTGCAGTTCAACAGAGGTTGATGGCTTAGACATTTTAAATGTAGGGCTCCTTGACATTAGTACAGTGAATGAGACATTTATCTATATTCTGCCAAATAATAGATAAAATCAACATGGCACTTAGCGAATGTTTATGATTTAGCTGGAAGAGCAAAAATCAAGAATAGCAAGCTATAAATTTCATTTCTTCACATTCACATTCTTTCACACTCTACTCCATCATCTTTAATAGCTATGGAGAAGGGGAAAAGGAAGAGAAGATCAAAGATATCAAAAATATTTTGCTACCTACAGGTGGGGAATTGGTATAAGAGATTCCACGAGCTAGGTCTGCAGTAAACATGGTGGCATTGATATTCATTACATGCTGGATCTCTGATAGAGTCGGTATATGCCAGCGAAGCCTATGAGTGAGGTATGCAGCCATTTTGATATCCCCTGTCAACAGTAAGAAATCAGCAAACAGGGGCACCTGGGTGGCTCAGTATGTTAAGCGTCTGCCTTCAGCTCAGGTCATGATCCCAGGGTTCTGGGATCAAGCCCCACATCAGGCTGCATGCTCCATGGGAAGCCTGTTTCTCCCTCTGCCACTCCTGTTTGTGTTCCCTCTCTTGATATGTGTCTCTCTCTGTCAAATAAATAAAGTCTTTAAAAAAAAAGAAATCAGCAAACAAAAATATAGAGGGGCACCTGGGTGGCTCAGTTGGTTAATCCTCTGCCTTTGGCTCAGGTCATGATCTCAGAGTCCTGGGATAGAGCCCCTCATCGGGCTCTCTGCTCAACAGGGAGCCTGCTCACCGCCCTCCCCCAACCGCCTGCCTCTCTGCCTCCTTGTAATCTCTCTCTCTCTGTCAAATAAATAAAATCTTAAAAAAATATATAGAAATGACAAAAGAACATTTCTGGAAAAAGAAAAAAAAGATGCAATATACAACATCCACATTCTTCTCTCTCTCTCTCTCTTTCACACACACACACACCCACACACCCCCCCCACACACACACCTTGCTTCAAATTCTTATATTAGAATTTCAATTTCTGTACTCTGAAGTAAGATGGTTAAGATAATTAGGATACTTTCACTTTTTATTTTTGCTCATTTATGATCAGATCTCACTCTGCAAAGAATAATAACAGAGGCTGTAGGTCTACAATTTTAGTCATCAATATGATGCTGGGACAGAATTTTGGCAACCAGTTTTCTGTTCTGCACCATTGACTGCCTTAATGCTGATGCTTGTCCATACTAATTTCTCCTAAAGATTCTATTTGTGTCAAAATTATAAAAACTTTCAAAACTTAGTCTTCATCTATACAAGTATCTGCTTTTTGGAGTGTGATGCCCACTTGGTCACTAAGCATCACCCTTTCACGGAAATTTCTAACATTCCCCAAATAATGGAAGGCACAAAACCTACTTAGAGACATAAAAAACAAAGCAGATAATGATTGTATGCTAGTTGAATTTACTTATTAGTTAAGGGAGACAGGCAGTAAATGGCAAATGTTAAGTATATTGTATAGTATAAGGTGATAAGTGCTACTGAATACTACAGAAATGAAAGATATCAGACATGTATTGGCAGGTGGTAGGAATTTTCCAGCTTTAAATTGGGTAGTTACATCATGCTCTCAAACAACTGATCCAGAGGTCAAATGTAATGTGCAAATGATTCATTTGCTACCAAAAGAAGATCATAATAGATTGGGGTAAGCAGGATAATGGTGAGAAAGAAAACAAATATTCAATTTAAAGTAAATTATTGACCTAAGCCTGATACTGCAGAGGAGCTCTGGAGTGTAAATCAGTTTCTGTCTCAACAAGAGATAAGAGGGCTATACTATTATATTTCCACAACAGGCAAAGAGCTACTCTGGTGAAGTAAAGTGGGATGTAAGCTCCGAGGCACTTCGTGGTCTCTGCAAATGGCAAAGTAGCTCTAGTAGCATGAGAACAGTCTTCCACAGTGTCATAGATGCTGCCGTTAGAAGGAAAGCTAGGGAAATGACATAAGGTAATGGAAAAATTACTATTAAGGAGACTTGAGTAACAATGTCTGCTACAACAGTCATAGGTTTCTTTGGCAAGGTAGATATTCCCAAAGACTTGAAAGTTGATACAGTTAGCCAAGCGGAAGTCAATGAAGGGAGCATTTCAACAATATAGAGCTCTAAAGCAAAGGCCAATCATGATTTTTAAATAAGTCCACAAATTCATTGGTACTTCCTTCATAAATTAGATCTGAAATTCCTTTCTTTTTAGCATGGACTGGACTTTGTAATTTACTTTCAATGAATCCAATAAAACAAAAGTGATGGCATATGATATCTGAAACTAGGTGTCTTGGTCTCTTCTTAGATCACTCTTTCCGAATAAAGCCAACTGCCATATTGTGAGGACATACCAAAGAGCCATAGGAAGAAACCCTCTGGTAAAGAACTCAGCCACCTGCCTCTAGGCGTGTGAATGCATCATCTTGAAGTAGATCCTCAAAGCCTAGTCAGTCTTTCAGATGCCTCTAGCTCTGGCCAACATCTTGACTGCAAATCATCAGAAACTTTGATGAGAGCCACCCATTTAAGCCACTCTCAAAATCCCAGCCACAAAATCTGAGGTTATGTAAATTGGTTGTTTTAAGCCACTGAGTTTTAGGGTAATTTGTTGTACAGCAATAGATCATTCAGGTCCTAAGTGGAAGACACAACTGGCAGATTCAAGAAACATCAAGACAGCTAATTTCAAATATTAAAGATTGATTTAGTAACAGGAAGACAGTTGTAATGCCAGATATTCTTCATTAGCTATATGGTTTTATAGTAGAGTTTTTGAAACTTAATCACATATGCAAGGTCAATTTTTCCATGTAAGTAACATAGTCACAGATTCTGGGAGATGTCGATATATTTGGGTACCATTATTCAGCCTACCATGGTGGTTAACACTAATTTTCACAAGACAGGACTTGCAAAATTAAGGTCTGTGAAAGCTATTTTCTGCAAAGCAAACAAGGCAATTGAGTTTCCTTTGCTATTTTTTTTTTTTTTTCTATTCAGCCTCTTGAAAACATTTGGTATCAAGGTTCACTAGAATCTGATTAGAATGAACAGGCCTCAGCAGGCATGTTACTAATTTCCTTGGGGAAAGAATAGCAAAACCCCAATAGTGGGGTTTGATTGCTTTTGTGTGTGTGTGTGTGAGAGAGTTTTGTTTTTCTTTTTCATTTCACCCTATTTCAAAGGCTGCCAGTCAGAAGACAGAATGAAATTATAAAAATCTATCCATTATTCATATTGGCAAAATGTCCAAAAAATTCATCACAGATAGGCCAGGTGTGGAGAGCCAAGGTGAACCAAGGCTAAGTTGTGGCCTTGAGATGTGGGAGAAGCCAAGAAGCCATGGGCACAGTGTAGCTGTTTCCTGGTGTTTCAGCAGATGTTCTTAAAGAGGACAGGAAGTAAAAAAAAGAATTCTGGGAGAATATAGGGTAGAGAAATATATGTATTTGAAAAGTCCCATGTAACGTTATAATATTTTATATCTCAGGGAACAAAGGAAGGTATCTTTGTTCTCACAAAACAAATCATAAAATATACAACTCACAGAAATTTTTGTGAATTGAGAATTAGGGGTTAAAAAATGATTGGGAAACACTGCTTTAGAGAATGTGCATGCTTAATCGATTAAACAGACAAATAGATCATTTGATGAAAGTCTTCCCTATTTGATTACATTTTCATCTTTTAACTCTTCAGTATATTAGGAAAACTTATAATACATCAATTTAAATACAGCAGTGTTCCCAAGACTCTATGACAAGTGCAGCAAGATACAATGTCTTTATGTAAAAGACCGGCATTATGATGGAAGAAAAGGCATGAATGTGTCTTTAAAATTCTTGTGTATTAAACCTGTACACCATGCACTTAGCACTTAGCATAGAGAAAGATTGTTGATTACGTAAATGTAATCAGCTGAAGGGATAAGAAAGGCAGTTGTTAGTGCGTGCTTAGAATATGTCTTTAAGGCAGGTTTATTGAGGTATAATTTACATAGATAAAATTTAGCTGCTCTCCTAGGAGCATATCTCTATGAATTTTGCTAAATGTATACAGTCATATAAACACTAGCACAGAAAAGATACAGAATTGTTTCCAACACCTCAAGGAGTTCCCTTCTGCTGTTTACAACGAATCTACCCTTCTCCCTCCATCCCTGGAAACCATTAATCTGTTTTCTTTCCAAACATGTCTGCCTTTCCCAGGGTGTTGTATAAATGAAATAATGTGGTAGGTAGCTTCTAAGTCCAGCTTCTTTACTTAGCATAATGCTTTTGGTATGAAATGCATTATCATTGCTTATAATTTATCCATTTTTGTCTTTGAGTGCTCAAATGCATGGAGGTAACTCCGTAGTTTCAACAATGCTGTGCAAAGCATTCACGTACAACTTTTTAAAAAAATGACATAAAATAAATTTTATGCACATCAGAAATACCATCAGGTAAGTTGGACATTTGTATATGCCTAAGTGCATGTGAGAAATGGAGTTACACACATATAAATGATACTGAACATTTTACATGTGTTCCTTTGTAATCTCTCTCTCTTGTCCAGGCCCCATTTTCATGCAGTATTTACCTGCTTTTTCTTAGTCCAGAGAACCTTGCATTTTAAAGAATTTTCTATAAATGGAATCACACAGAATGTAGCACTTCTTTAACTGGCATATTTCACTGAGCATAATTATTTTTAGGTTCACCTGTCATTGCTTATATAGTCATTCCTTTTCATTGCATAGCAGAACTATATGACTAGATCACAATTTGTTTTTCCATTCACCTGTTAATGCACGTTTAGGATGTTTCTAAGTTTTGGCTATTACAAATGAAGACATTATGAACATACATGTACATATTTGCGTGTGGACATCTTTCATTTTGGGGGGTAAATACTTAGGAGTAGATTGGTAGGAGAGTATTTAACTTTTAAAAAACTGCCACACTGTTTGCCAATGTGCTAATATCAGTATCATTTTATATATTCATCCATTAGTGCATGGGAGCTCTAGTTTTTCCACATCCTTACCAAAACTAGATATGGTAAGTCTTTTAAATTTTATCTATATTTATAAATGTGTAGAAATCTCTCATTGTGGGTTTAGTTTGCATTTTCTTAATGACTAATGGTTTCAAACATCTTTCTAACATGTTTAATTACCATTCATATAGTTTCTTTGATTAAGTGTCTATCCAAATGTTTTGCCTGTTTTTTACAGGACTAATTTATTGTTGATGTTTTATTATTATTATTGAGATTTGAAAGTTATCACATAATCTGGATAAAAATCATTTATCAGATGTATGGTTTGCAAATATTTTCTCCAAGTCTGGGTCTACTTTTCTCATTCTTTTAACAGTGTCTTTCAAAAAACAATTTTTTTTAACTTTGATGAAGTCAGATGTGTCATTTTTTCTTTTATTGGTCTAAGAAATATTTTGGTGTTGTATCTAAGAAATATTTGCCTAATACAAAGACAGAAAGATCTTTTCTCAAGCTTTATATACTTTTGAATCTGTGGTACACTTTCTGTTAATATCTATATGTGTGATGAATATGTATGAATCACTGTTTTGCTGCATTTTGTTTTGTTTTTGTTGTTTTTTTCCATGTGAGTATCCAGTTGTTACACCATCATTTTTGAGACTTTCTCGCTTGAATTGCCTTTGCTCTTGCATCCTCAGATAAATGCTACTTGATCATGATATATTATCCTTTTTTTTTATACTGCTGGATCTAATTTGTTAAATTTTCTTTCAGAATTTTTCATCCATATTAATGAAGGATATTGGTCTGCAGTTCCTTTCCTTTCAATTATCTTTGTCTGGCTTTGAGATTAGAGTAATTCTTGCTTCATAGGTAAGTGGAAATATGTTTACTCCTCTTCCATTTTTTGGAAGACTTTATATAAAGTGGTTATTATTTCTTCATTAAGTGTTTGATAGAATTTTTAGTGATTTCATCTACATCTAAAATTGTATTTATTGGAAGGCTTTTAACAAGAAATAAATGTCTTTAACAGATATAGAGTTATTCAGATTATCTACCTTTATTTGAAGAGTGTTTTGCATCTTTTAAATAATCACTCCATCTTATTTATATTGTTCAGTCTATTGGTATAAACCTGTTCATAATACTCCTTGACAATCTAATATATGTCTAGAATCAATAGTGATATTCCTTGTTTCATTTCTGATATTGGTAATTTAGATATTCTCCCCCATAGACACATTACAATGCTTAGATAATTCATTCTCAATCTCATGCAATATTGCTATGAAGGTATTGAAAGTGGTTCTGGCAAGGGGAAGAGAAGAATTGAAAAAAAAATCTCACTCTTTTAATGTAAAAATCACAGATATATATATGTATATAGATAGATAGATGAGAGACAGATAGATAGATATAGATATAGATATATATAGATAGATAGTACAGAAGTAGGTATACACTATACCTATATTAAAATTTCAGTAGAGGAAATTAGGCATTTATTGGAAAATTCCACTTCAGGGCAAAAAATAAACAGAAGTTTGAGACCTAGAATTTTATTAATTTTATCGATCTAAATAATCAGTTTTTGGTTTTATTGTTTTTCTTTTTCTATTTTACTGGGTTCTACTTTAATCTTTATTATCTCCTTTTATTTCAGCATATTTTTGGTGTCATTTCTCTCTTTTACTTAATTCTTAAAATGGAAGTTGTGTTCACTGATTTGAAAATATTCTTCTTTTATCATATATGTTTACTACTATAAATCTTCCTCAAATACTTCTTTAGCTGCATCTCACATATTTTGATATGCTGGCCTGTCACTTGACATTGAGTACACATACATCTATTTTCTGTTTTGCCTTTTGACCCTTTATTTATTTAAAAGTTTTTTAAGTTTATTTATTCAGGTAATCTCTATACTCCATGTGGGGCTTGAACTCATAACACAGAGATCAAGAGCCATATGCTTTTTTGACTGAGCCAATGAGGTGCCCCTGACCCATGACATATTTAGATGTTTCTGTTGAGTTTCCAGATATTTGGGAATTTTCCCAGACACCTTTCTCCTATTTTAAATTTCTAAAATAATTCCATTTTCTAGGAAAAAAAATAGCTATGTTGCATGACTTGGATTATTTAAAATGTATCAGTACTTGCTTTAGGGTGAAGAAAAGGGTCTATTTTCATAAATTTTCTGTGCATACTTTAAGAAAATGTGTATTCTGCTATTTATAAGTGGAGTGGCCTCCACATACAGGTCTCTACATCCAGTATTATGTGAAGTTACTTCGTAGAGTTCAAGTTTTCTTTGTTCTTACTGATTTTCTGCATGCATTAAGCACAAGTGTGCATTAAGCACAAGTGTGAAAATTTCTGACTGTAATTATGGCTTTTGTATTTCTGTGTGTGATTTTATCAGTTTTTATTTAATGTATCCTGAAGATCCATTATTAGGCCCAGAACCATTTGAGACTATTAAATTTTCTGAATTATTTATAAGCGTAACCATTATAAAATGATCTTCTTTATCCCTAGTAATATTTGTTGCACTGAAATATACTTTGCCTGATCTAAATATAGTAGTCATTGCAGGGGATTTTTTTTTTTTTTTTTTTTTTTGGCTTGGTGCAAGTATGGTATATCTTTACATCCTTTTGCTTTCAACATAATAATGTTATATTTAAAGTGGGATTTTTGTTGGCAGAGAATAGTTGTGCCATTTCTTTTTTTCTTTTTGACAAAATAAAAGAGAGAGATGGGGCACCTGCGTGGCTCGGTCAGTTTAGTGTCCAACTCTTGATGGCGGCTCAGGTCATGATCTCAGGGTCCTGGGATCAAGCCCTGCATCAGGTTCTGTGCTCAGTACAGCGTCTGCTTGAGGATTCTCTCTCTCTTTATCCCTCTGTCCCTTCCCCACTCATGTTCTCTCTCTAAAATTAGTAAATAAATCTTTAAAAATAAAAGAAGAGTCTTTGATGGAAACTCTACTATGTTCCATATCTTTTATTTATCTGCATAACACATTTTTGGAGCAAATATGGGACATTTTAATGGGACAGGCCTATAAGTAACAAATATCACCTTGCCTAGCTTACAGTCAGTCACCTGACCACCTTAAATGTGAAAAAGGCTGGGAATTGCAATTTTGCTATGTTTCCAGGGAAAGGAGAAAGTACGTTTTGGTGAAGACATAATCTCTGCCACATTACATCTTGTGGATCACCAAACATTACTTTCTTTCAGTGACTAAAAATTCCATATTCACCTTTTTCCATAGGGAACAAACCAGACAACTGCTTTGAACTAAAAAATCCAAGATTTATTTTTTTTAAAGATTTTATTTATTTATTTGACAGAGATCACAAGTAGGCAGAGAGGCAGGCAGAGAGAGAGAAAGGAGGGGAAGCAGGCTCCCTGCTGAGCAGAGAGCCCAATGCGGGACTCGATCCAAGAACCCTGGGATCACGACCTGAGCCGAAGGCAGAGGCCTAACCCACCGAGCCACCCAGGCGCCCCAAAAATCCAAGATTTCTGCATGATGTGCAGTCTTCCCCTTTTAAATCTGTTTGTAGCTCCATATTGTCTGGAAACCTAGGAAATAAAAAGTAAACTCATTTATCTTCTATACATACACATACACCTTACAGGTGGTGGTGGATGGAGATGATAGCTCCACCATGAGAACGAGCAATAATTCCTCCCTTCAAAAAAAGAGAACAGAAAACACACAACATTCACAGGATCATAGCAATAAAGCCCAGCAAAGACTGTGTAACCCTTTACTGTGGGCAGAGGGCCTTTATAATTAAACCCTCATTATTCTCAGTTACATGACTTTCCTTGTCCGTTTTTGCTATGGCCCCTGGATCTCCCTTCTGTCCAAGAGATTGTCAGCCCTCTGCTTTCATTCCTTTTGCTAAGGTCCCATCTGCCCTAACCCAGAGTTAATGGTTGGAGAAGACTAAACAAAGAAGCAGATTATAACCAGATGATTCATTAAGGACCATTGATGTAGCACAAACCATCTCTTCAATTAGTTCACATCTTGAGATGAAGAAAATTAGTTGAATTGAAAAGGTGGGATTGTGCTCTAAATCCAGACACAAATTTTGAGCTTTTCGTGCTCTCTAAAATACCAGAATGCTTGAGCTTTCCAAGTATTGGGGGGGGGGGGTGTATTGAATTGAGTAGTTTTATTACATAGAGCCTCAGTTGTTAAGCTTAGGTCATGATCCCAGGGTCTGGGATCAAGCCCACATCTGGCTCCCTGCTCAGCCTGCATCTCCCTCTCCCACTCCCCCTGCTTGTGTTCCTTCTCTCGCTGTGTCTCTCTCTGTCAAACAAATAAATAAAATGTTACACACACACACACACACACACACACACACACACACACAAAGCCTCACAAAATCATTCTGCAGCCTTCATGGAAAAACTAAGAATACTTAGAATTCCATAATTTCAGCTTTGGACCAAGGACAAGGCTCTCAGCCCTTGAATTAGAATCATAGAGATCTTATAGCTTCAATATAACACAAAAAAAACCTGCTTTTGCCAGTCTTTTGGTTTTATTTTAGAAATTGGTTAGTAAACCCTTGTATATAAGAACTTTAAAGGGACATTGAAGATCTTCAATTCCAATCTCCTTTTCTATGTGCAAAGATAATTAATTTCAGAGAGATTAAGTGATTTTCCAAGGGTCATCTAATTAATTAATGGCAAAATTTCCAATTTTAGAGTTCTTTCCAGTAAAATGATTATCCAACACATTTCTACTGCCTGTCTCTTTTATGTAAGATTATGACCCCCTCCCAAACTTTTCTGTCATGAAAAAAAGAACTTCTTTTCTCAGTCAGGCAGTATCCTTTCTCATCAAATTGGAAAGAACAGAGTTTTAATACCAAATAGTGGCACAGCTCTAGAAACTCATTATTGCTGTCTTTGTCCTGAATTTTCACATAGAAAAGAGCTGCCATGGTTTGACAGCTGATAAAATGCTTTACTTTGAAGATAGATTTGTATGGCATGCAGATTTTCAACATTTTTGTGCCGATAACTTTTGAAACTATGCAGGTAATAAGGAGTTATTCAGTGTATTATTCATACTATGGTATGTGTGGTCAAGCACAGAGAAACTGATCTTACTGCTTAAAGTGTCCGGCATAGGGGCACCTAGGTGGGTCAGTGGTTTAAGCCTCTGCCTTTGGCCCAGGTCATGATCTCAGGGTCCTGGGATCGAGCCCCACATGGGGCTCTCAACTCAGTGGGGAGCCTGCTTCCTCCTCTCTCTCTGCCTGCTGTTTTGCCTACTTGTGATCTCTCTCCCTCTGTCAAATAAATAAATAAAATCTTAAAAAAAGAAAAAAAGTGTCTGGAATACATGCCTAAGTAATATAGCTCATTTTTAGTGTGAGAAAGTGGGAGATTGACTTCTTTGTCCAATTTTGTTTGGTTCTTAGATTCTGTATTTCCCTGTGCTATAACCTAATGGCAGATCTGAATTCATCCTATTATTTAAAAATGTGTCCAGTAACAAGAAAAAAATCATAAAAATGAAATGGCAGCATTGTGGTCCTTTCTTATCAACTTTCCATATAACAAAAACTATATTCTAGGAATCATGCTAACCATGTCCCAAGAACTGTTAAATGCTGTGAATAAAAATATGAACATGAAATGGCTTTTGCCTTCAAAACTGTGAGTCTAGCAAAGAGGAAGTGTGTGCCATAGCAGCAGAGAGCAGGAAATGAAACCCAACCTGAGTCTTGAAGGAAATGTACACAAATAAAGGGGTGATAAATTAGAAATCATGTTTTATTCTTCTTAGGTTTCTTTCTTTTTTTTTTTTAATATAATTTTTTATTTAAATGAAAGAAGATGGGATTGGGAGGGAGACAAACCATAAGTGACTCTTAATCTCTTCTTAGGTTTCTGAATTGTTTTAGGTAAACTTCTGTTTCCTTGGAGAAACTCCTTATGTATCTACCTATCACACCTACAAGATCTGTGTGATCAATAGTAAAGATGTACTTTACTTTTTGAAAGCAACTGTATTGAGGTACATTGATACACAAAGCACTGTCCATATTGAAATTATGCAATTTGATGAGTTGGAACATATACATTCCCCTATGAAATTATCACCACAAGCAAGGTAATAGACATCTATGTCACCTTGAAAAGTTTCCTTGTGTCCTATTTTTTTCTTCAGTTTTGTTTTAAGAACACTTAAAATGAGATCTATTCTCTTAACACATTTTTACATATACATCATTGTTTTGTATTGTTAACTTACAGACACTAGGTTCTGCAGTAGATCTCCAAAACTTACTCATCTACATAAGTGAAACTTTACTCACTGAATGAACTTTCTATCCTACAGTCCAAAGCAAATCTTTCCATTTGAACACTGGATTCATTCCCTACTCAAAGACAAGAACATGCAATTTTATTTTATTTTTTTAAATTATTTTATTTATTTGACAAACAAAGATCACAAGTAGGCAGAGAAGCAGGCAGAGAGAGAGGAGGAGGTAGGCTCCCCGCTGAGCAGAGAGCCCGATGTGGGGCTCGATCCCAGGATCCTGAGATCATGACCTGAGCCGAAGGCAGAGGCTTTAACCCACTGAGCCACCGAGGCACCCCAAGAACAAGAATTTTAAATTCATGTCAATATCACGTAGATCCAGTGGATATATCATACTCTCCAGAAATGTGCGAAGGTTGTAGTAAAGAGTCCGCCCATTTTAACATTAGGTCCGTTCTTAAGGGTTACTATTCCATGATACAACCATCATTTCTAAAGTGCAGGGGATAGTACTCTCTAAGGCATTTACCACAAATGCACTGGCATAAACCCTAGCCTAGTAACAGAATTTATTTTTAAAAGAGTAATCGTTTAGGGGCACATGGGTGACTCAGAGGGTTAAGCATCCAACGCTTGGTTTCTGCTCAGGTTGTGATCTTGGGGCTGTGAAATTGAGCCCATCATGGAGCCCACTTGGGGTCCCCACTCAGCACAGAGTCTGCCTAGGATTCTTTCCCTCTTCTTCTCCCTCCTTACCCTCTGCTCCGTGTGTTTGAGTGCTCTCCCCACCCACCAAATAAATAAATAAATAGATAAATAAATAAATAAAATAGAATCTTTCCAAAAAAGAGAGCAGTCTACCAATTTCATTTTCAGCAATTTAATTCAGATGTTTGCTCCCCTGAACTGTGGTTCAGATGGTAATTGAGGCATTATAGATATTGCCATGACTAAGACGGTGTTATTTCTTTAAAGAAACTTAGTATCTAATGGGGGATAACACAAAAAATGTACATTATTTAAACACACATGATAGTAATATATGTATGATGACATGGATTTGCTAAGATGCTACGGGGAAGATTTACTCTTTCTAGAACAGTAACAGAGGAATTAATGCAGGAGGAAGAATCTGAATTGGATCATGAATGGATGTTTAATCTCATCAAGTTTATAAAGAACAGAATAGTTGCTCTATCCCAGAACAAGCCAGGAGAAAGCTTGGAATTCACTTAGTTCTGCCTCTCCATTTTAATAATGATGAAACTAGAGACCAGAGAGGCTATGGGACATAGCCAAGTTTTCATAAATACTTTGAAATAGAGCCGGACTGGGACCAAGAAGTACTTGCGGATTAATCCTCTTTCTGTTGTTTATTATTCCTCAGAATGTGAAGAAAGGATGCTGAATCCTTTCCTTAAAACTTTCATTAATAACTAGCCACTTCTTGGGATGCCTTCATGGCTCAGTTGGTTAAGCATCTGCCTTTGGCCCAGGACATGATCCCAGGATGCTGGGATGGAAGGCCTCGTCCAGTCCTCTGCTCAGGGGGGGATCTGCCTCTCCTTCTGCCTGCTGCTCACCCTGCTCATGCTTTTTCTCTCTCTCTCTCTAATAAATAAAGAAAATCTTTAAAAAATAAATAAATAAATAGCCATTTCTTTATTAACAAAATCTGCACTTTTTTTTTTTTTCCCCTCTGTGCCACACTTACTGTTGTTATAGGAGGTAACTGTAGCTAACTCCTAGAGGTAACTCTTGTACTGGAGGTAACTCCTGAAAATTATAAATTCTTTTACCTTTGTAGCAATTGTTTTCAGAAGAAACATCTGATACAGTTCTTCCCAGTGTGATGTGACAGAAGACCTTTGGGAGTGGCTTTTTGGTAAATCTTTTATCCCTGATAAAAAGAGAACTATGGTATATCAATCAGGATTCCATCAGAGAAACAGAACAGTAAGATAGGTCTATGAAATTTGATTGCAAAGCATTAATATGCACATTTTGAGGACTGCCTAGGCGAGTCCAAAATCCACAGGGCAGGCTGTCAGGAAGGTAGGCTGGAACTTCTCAGGCAGTAGCTGGTATTACAGTCCACAGGTGGAATTTCTGCCTTAGGGAATCTTCAGGTTTTGGTGGATTTGATGAGTCCCACTCAGAATATCCAGAATAATCTCCTTTACTTAAAATTCACTGACTATAGATGTTAATCACATTAACAAAATATCTTTACAGAAACAAACACATACATGAGTGTTTGATTGAAAAACTGTATACTATGTAGCCTAGTCAAATTGACACACAAAATTCTCATCCACAGCAGAAGAAAGGCCTTGTTTTTCTGATGAAAGTCTTTCTGAAATACCTGGAAATTTGCCAGTCATCTTGTAACTGTGGGTCAGATTAAACTAACACATGGAAGATATCAGAGGAAAAAGATGAAAAATCCTGGATCCTTATAACAGTGTTATGCCACCGATTTAACTAAACCTGAAGCCACTTCTGTAAGATGATAAATCTTCTTTTCTATTTAAACCAAGTAAGTTAGAATTTTGTGTTGCTTGCAGCTAAGAGCATCCCCGTTATACTTCATTCTGGATCATCCAGTAGTAACATTCTCAAAAATAGGCATTAAAATTGGAATACTTATAAAATTACAAAGTTCCTAACTTAAGGCTTTTTTCTTTCTCTTCCCTCCCACTCCCCATGTGCATTACCCATAACCATACCAGGGAAATGCATGTGGCCTCTGCCTAATTTTAAAGTACACCCAACTTTCTAGTCCTAATTGGTTTAATTATAGAATAGCAGCATGCTTTACAGTAAGTTGTGTGATTAATGAATGATGATTTGCAGTCCCTCATTAAATAAAATATTCCTATTTGGGGATGTCTTAATTAGCGAAATCCAAAGGCCCACATATCAGCATGTGGACTGAAGTGAATCTGGTAAGAATGAGTGCCTGCCTGCTGAGAATAACCCAATTTTTACTTCTGATAACAGGTTTTCTCTAAAGAAAAAGAGAAGTCTGGTGGACATCAGAAAGCTGGCGTATATAGCCCTGAGAGTAAGCAGGAAGAATGATGCCGGATCAAGGATGACTCAAATATGCATGTAGATTGCATCTAGTTTATCAGTGGGGGTGTATGTCCTCCCAGCATGATTCCAGGCTGACAGAAGAGTTAGTGGAAAGAATTATACAACGTTGTTAGCAGTGGCTGTCTCTGGATGTATGGAATTTAGGATCCCTTTTCATTTTGTCTCCTTTCATTACTCCTTATTTTTCTATAATATTAAGTGCTATTATAATGAGTAAATTTGAATGAAATTAAAATTGTGTTAGTGAAGTTATAATCAGTGTGGTGGTGATTTCTCAAACAGTTTAATAGATCACTGTTGCCCAGATATTGAGATCAGTATAAAATCAGTATAAATCAGTATAAAATGGCTCTTGAAAAAATCCTGGGTCTACTATCCATTAACTTAGTAACTGTGCTAGCTATATCTCTGCATAGTTTTGTTGTTTGTAAAACTGGATAATAATGGTACTATGCTCACATTGTTGTAGTGAGACAGGGAGATAAAGCACATAACCTACAAAGTAAGGGTTCAATAAATAATACATATTTTGTCACTGTTTTTTTAATTAAGAAATAATTGACATAAAGCATTGTGTAAGTTTAAGATGTACGAACCATTAATTTGATACATATATGTATTCCAAGATGATTACCACCCTAATGTTAGCTAACCCTCTATCACGTCACATAATTATCTTTTTTAAAGATGAGAACATTACAGATCTATTGCTTTACCAACTTTGAAGTATAAAATATAATACTATTGACTGTAATTACTATGCAGTACATTAAATCTCCAAATTTTATTCATATTTTAACTACAAGTTTGACATCTTGACCAGTATCTTCCCATGTTCCCTACTCCCCAGATCATGGTAACCACATTCCTGCTGTCTTTTTCTATAGGTTAAGTTTTTTTTTTTAGATTCTACATATAAATGATATCTTACAGTATTTGTCTTATTTGTCTTAATCTGTCTGACTTATCTCACTTAGCATGATGCCCTCAAGGTCCATCCATATTGTCACAAATGTCAAGGTTTCCTTCTTTGTCACAGTTGAAAAAATATAGTCCATTGTATATTTTTATCTACTGATAAATGCACACACACACACTCTCTCTATATATATAGATATAAATATATATGGAGGTACACAGATTCATATGTAGATATATAGATGTATATATACACATACATCTACAGTATTATGTATATAATATGTATAGATAGATATAGAGATCTATCCACTTATCATTTTATGATCACTTAGGTCGTTTGCAAACCTACCTTAGCTATGTGGATAATGCTGCAATAAACATGGGAGTGCAGATAGCTTTTCAATATCTTATTTTCTCTTCCTTTGGATATATACCCAGGAGTGGAATGGTGGGTTCATATGGTAGTTCAATTTCTGACTTTTTGAGGGATCTCTAAACTGTTTTCTGTAGTGGCTGAACCAATTTACATTCCCACCAATAGTACACTCAGGTTTTCTTTTCTCCACATCCATGCCAAAGTGTATCTCTTGTCTTCTTGATTTTAGCCATGCAACAGATGTGAGGTGATAGCTCATTGTGGTTTTTATTTGCATTTCCCTGGTAATTAGTGATGTTGAGCATCTTGTCACTATTGTTGATGTTTCTATGTCATGAATGAAGTCAAGAATAATTAGTTATCACTTTTGTAAATCAAACAAACAACATACACATGTATATACACACACATGATTAAAACCAAACCTTTTAAACACTGGAGTAGAATATTAATGCAGCAGCTTTCTAAGGGCACCAAAGGCTCTTATAACACCTGGCATACTTTCTCTACTTGATGTATAACTCTAATTACTCTCATAAACCTAATCATGGGGCCCCAGTTTCAGTGATAGGAATCTATATCAAGAAACTTTTCATTTCTGGGCTGTAGCTTACCAATTCGTACAACAGGCTAGGCGGTCAGTATCTCAGATAGTTTCAATACCGAAAGTCTTTGTGTCGATGTGTTTGCCCAGTTGGAAAAAAAAAAAAAAAAAAAAAGCAACAACTCTGAAAGACGGATGATTTAAAGGTGAGAATCAATAAATCTGTAAATATTTATGGAGCAGATGCCATGTAAGAAATATAGGAAACATACATATACAGATATCTTTATATATTAAAGGAAAGAGTGCATATCTCAATAGCCCCTCTCCTACCCAGATAATATAAAACTGTTCACACACACACACACACACACACACACACACACACAGACACACACACACACACAGACACTCACTATAGCCTGTAGGCAGAGGCACTGTGACTGGAAGGATATATGCTGCACAGGAATTTTAGATCTCTTCACAAAATGACACCCATACTTTGTTTATAGTTAGGTTTTTTTGGGGGGGGGTCAAATATAGCAGTGTTTCTACTGCCATAGAGAAAACAGAATTATGTTTATGTTCCATAGTCTATGTACTGATTGCTCTGGCTTGCTGTTGGTGTCGGGGTGGTGGATGGCACTGACACAAAGCTCTCAACTCCTGAGGCATTCACAGAAGTGTCCAGTAATATCCTGGTCCTCATTTGACTTGCAAGAACTCATATGTACATAAATTATAATAAAAAATAAAATCACAAAATACATTATGGCATGGTGCAGAAGAGAGGGGAGTATTTTTTGAGATACCTGGACTAGGAAATAAACTTGGCTAAATCTACAGAACTCCAAGTGATTTGGTTTTTTGGAGGCCTGTTTTGTTTTTGTTATTTTGTTTGTTTATGTCATGGGTACAGTGATGGCCAACTCTCCTGAAATAAAAGAATATAAAAGATCCCATGACATGCAGGGGAGCATCTGGAAGGCAGTAAAAACTGTTGACTTTCTTCCCTGTCTCATTTATTCACATGAGTTCACAGATTGTACGTACGTATCCACATACACAGTGTATGTGCCCACATGGATGCACAGACATACAAGGTTTTGTTTTTTTTCTTTTTTATTATACTTATGGCTTTTGTGTATGCTTATTTAACAATTTTCAAACAAAGTGAGTGAAAAATAGACAGTAGATGGTGAATTCATAGTACATAGATTTAATTAAAAGATAGGAATCTTCTATTTTTTGTGGTCAGAAGTGCAGAATATTGTTATTTATGCTTCCACCTGATATATGACATAGCCTAGGAGACCTGTGTTTTGAGAAAACTTTGAGTTAGAGTAAGGGTACACTCTTCTCTGTGAAGAATTAGTAAGAATTAGTAAGAATTCTTACTAGAAGAATTAGTAAGTTCTAGACATTGGGGAGGAAGGTGTAGGGGCCAGAATAAAGCTCTAACCACAGCAAACCTGTTTAGAGTAGATTGAGCCAAATACAGTCTGCCAGGTGTTCTCAGTGACAGAGACAAAAATCTACCCTTTCTGTTCAGCTAACATATTCAGATTTTAAGGGAGGAAATGACTTGGTACTTATTGGTAGCTGCTTTAATTACTTACATTCATTATAGCCTACTTGCGATCAAGTCTCTGGGTATTTTGAGAACAGTAGAAAGTCAGTGTGATTCTCTTCCTCATGAATAATCTCTTTCTTACTAGGACATGTATTTTATAAAGGAAATTCTCATTACAGTCTGATGCTTCATTCCAATCAAATTGTCCACTCAATTTCCAGGAAATAAGGTGTGCTCAAGCATCAACATAGAGTTGTGCACCGGACGCCTTATGTTGCCAGCAGAATCACACTTAATGGCTTTGGTTTGGTGCAAAACCTAAATTCCCTGGATATGTTAAGGGCAGATGATGACAAGCATAGAAACCATGTCTTATTCTTGTAGGTAAAGAGGGATCCTGTCAGAAGAAGCAGCATTTCCGTGTTGAGACTCTGCTGTGCTAGAGTAGATATAACAAAGGCTTTACACTAGGAAAATCGACTGCCACAGCTTGTCTGCTGCTTGTTAGCTCTTGACTTTCAATGATTACCTTAGTCCCTTCATGCCTCAATTTCCTCATCTACAAAATAGATACAGTAACTGGATAGATAGTGAGGGAGTTCATTTTCTTACACTATTACAATATTCCTGATAGTGTTGATAAATGGTAAAGCAAGGTCTCTAAGCTGCTTTTGGTTCAACAAAGAGCCTTAATGTCGTCACCAATTGTCAGGCACTGGATCCACCTTTGGAGATCCACAGATGAGTGCATCAGGCTCACTACACTCAAAAATCTTACTAGTCTAGTAAGGAAAACGATAAGACATAATTTCCCTTTAATGTGATAAGGACTGGTGCAATACCTAAAATTTAATGAGCCTCTCCTGTTTTTAGGTCCTCTGCAAAAGACTTTCTTTGCATAGTATCATGCAATCTTCACATTCTGATGAGTTAATTATTTTAAACTTCATTTTGGAGATGAGAAGACAGTTTCTTAGAAAGGTTAAGGTAATTTTCAAAAGTGGAAAAGACGGGATTTGAGTCCTATGCATGTATCTCCAAAGCGCCAGTTTTAGCCACTAGACCAGAGTGCTAGGCTGGAGGGATGAGCAATCCACTAATGCGAGCAGTCCACTAACACATCATCCTCGAGGTTGGGACTCTCTATACTATATTAAGGAAGAACATACCTGAGTTTCAGTTATATTGAGTACAGGCTGCTTATTGATTTTATTATTATTTATTATGAGTACTATTTATTTATTTATTTATTTATTTATTATAAGAGAATATATTCAGTTATAAAGAGTACAGGCTGCTTACAATAAAAATAGAAATTCATAGACACAGGCAAAGGATTTAGTAAAATTTCAGAACTTTGACGAAGTATGGTGTTTTTTAGGAATCGCAATAATTTTTTGTTACTGGAGTGTTCTTTGTGAAAGAGTAGGTGGGCATAAAGAGGAAAAGAAGCAGGACCACAGGCAATCCTTGTAAGCTGTGCTATAGAATTTATCTTTGCCCAAAAGATGATGAGAGATCACTGAAGTGGTACAAACTAGGGAATGATGTGATCAGACTTTCCTTTTAAATACATCATCCCTTAGGGGCAGAGAGTCAAAAAGGGCTCAGAGTAGTTTAAGTAATAGACAACTAAGGTCCTAAACTTGGGCCATGTTAGTAAGGATGATGGGTATAGAGGAAATGCAAGAAATATTAAAGATGTAAAATTAGCAGGACTTTGTGACTGGTTGGATATAAGGAAATGCTATCTACCAGTCTCAAATTTCCTGCTTGGGTGATATAGACATGTTCATGGTGATGTCATTTATTGAGGTATGAATATATAAGGTAATTACTATGATCATTGTTATTCAGAGACCAAATTAGACAATAAATAAATATACAACATAGCCTGCTTGGGAAATGCTAAATCCAATATAGAAAGATCAAATATATTTGTTAATTCCAATTCATCCATAATCCAAATTTAAAAATATTTTGTACCTATAAAGTTTCAGGAAATGAGGGCTCAGTGTGATAAATGCTCTGGTTTTAGTAACCATGCAATTCCAAGAGCCTCCATCATGAGCTTTGTACCTCACTTTTGATATGTAGCAAGTTATATTTTGATTTAGTCAATGTTATTTGTATAACATTATCTTATTTTTCCTACTGGGTATTGAATTTCTTAAGATCAATGACTATGTTACTAATTTCTTTTTGTCTAGCAAGGATTTTAACTTTTGGAATAAAACTATTTCCAAGTAATTTTTCCTTTGGATTGTTTTAAATGGGAGTATCATCCTGATGAATCATTAAGCTTTTTTTAATGGATTATTGAATATTCTTGAATATTCAGTTTTGTTGTGTATTTTGGGTTAAAAAAAATCTGATTTTTTAGAAGTATCATCAATAGCTCAGTTACTTTGCAATCATTTAGATTTGTGTGATTTTAGAAAAAAAAATCAACTAGTGTCCTTAAGATCATCTATTCCATCAGCCTTATTCTTTATCAGTTAATCTTATTCCTGTTGGAACTCTCGAAACTGATGTCAATAAGTGAGGAAATCCTGCTGGGTAGAGTGGAGGCCTTGGGTTTATAGCAACCACAGAAAATAATTATCCTTATTCCTTTCCATAAATGGACAGAGTCAGGGAATTTAAATAGTATATGCTAGATCAATAAGTGGCAAAACAGAAAATAAAGCAGTGATCTTTAATCAATTATCCATTAAGACTTTCACTTTTTTTTTTTTTTCATTTCTTCTATCAACTGTAGGAGATAAATGGGTCAAATGCCATTATCTTCTCTTTAACAATTAGAAAATTGCAGCTTAGAGGGCATCAGTACTCCAATATTGTTTCTGACATGTCAATATAGTATTCTTTTTTCTGGAGAAATCACCTTCTAAT
This sequence comes from Mustela lutreola, assembly GCF_030435805.1. Taxonomy (NCBI): domain Eukaryota; kingdom Metazoa; phylum Chordata; class Mammalia; order Carnivora; family Mustelidae; genus Mustela; species Mustela lutreola. The sequence goes on along the minus strand of NC_081290.1, from coordinate 252,539,625 downwards.
GGAGAAGAAATTTTTCAGTGCTTGTGCTCAACTACAATAATCGTTTCCTATTGTTCCTCTAACCAATCAGATGAGATTGCAGCATTAATTATACCCGGTTTGAACTATTTGTATACTCCTTTACAAATAAACACAACCTAGGAAATGTTAAGTCACTGGCATTTCTTTTTGACATCTTTTTTCTTCCTCTGTGTTATACCTGAGGATCCTAAAGCCCACTTCTAAGCACCAGAGAAGGGTTTAGTTTTCCAATGATAGATTTCATTCTCATTTTGCAATATCAACAATTGAACTGAGTGCTACAATGTGTAAAAAAAATCTCAAGTGACAAAAAATCTAGGAGTAAAATCAGCATGTTCGTAAAAAAACAAAAACAAAAACAAAAACAAACAAACAAAAAACGCACACACGCTCAATGTACTCAATGTACTCGATGTACTAATGCATGAGGTAAACATAGATGCTCAGGAAGCAGGAAGCAGTGATCTATTGACTTTGCCTGGACGATAAACGTCTTGTTGGAGACAAATGTCGGTTATGTTATTTGAATACTGACTTTGAATTCAGAATTTTGGCTGGCTTGGGTTAGGGAAGACTTGGTTTCAATATATTAATCAGAAGAGGCAATGTGGAAACTATGTACCATTTACTGTCTCACATAATTCTCAGTTAACAAGCCAATCACACAGCCAGTCAATTTAACAATGGAACGGCTGTGAGCCAACAGAAGAGAAGTTAGACCCTACCTTGTTCCAGGGCATTAGTCAGTTTACTACTTTGCCTGCTGTTTACTCCTAAATATTACTTGAAAGTGAGCCTTTGTTTGGGTATGTTCTTTAACGAAACAGCTCAAGGTGATGGAAGTCACTTTATGCCATTTCTGAAACAGTACACGTCCTGCTCAGTACTCTCTGAAGAGATGGAGAAAAAAAAGAGAGACTAATGTTGTCCTCAGATATTTGGTGTTGGAACTAGGCATTTTTTGCTTATTAGGGTCCTGGACCATTTTAGAACAGCTTATGTTTTATTGGCATAACAGTGCATGATTCCTATCAGTACTTAGACATATCACTTGTGTGCAAATCATGTTTTCATAAACATATTTACAATTTCATACTATTTATGGTTGTAGGTGTGTAAATGCCAGGCAGCTATCAGAGAATAGGTGGGCTAAACAGCTCTGGTTTATCTTTAAGTGAAGCAACTTTCATAAACAACTCATTATTTTTTAGTAAATTAGCCTGGTGCACTGATCAACAATGATTAAAAGTTTAAATTTAGGGGCACCTGCATGGCTAAGTTGGTTAAGCATCTGCCTTCCACTCAGGTCATGATCCCAGGGTCCTGGGATAGAGCCCCATGTCAAGCTCCCAGCTCAGTGAGGAGTCTGCTTCTCCTTCTTCCTCTGTTTACTGCTCTCCCTATTTGTGCTCTTTCTCTCTCTGTCAAATAAATAAATCTTCTAAAAATTAAATTTAAAAAGATATTTATTTATAGATTGTTTCTTTTGCCTACAATAAATACTAATGATTAATATGTAACTTATAACTTACACATCTCAAGAGGAGGAGTGTGAAGGTTAACAGATGATTCCGTAAGCTAAGTGATGAGCTGGAATTACCAGGAGCAAATGGGTCAGATTACATGGATTTGGATTCTCATACTTTCATTTATTTGCTGTAAGTATACTTTAAAAGTCTTGTCGGTCCTTGTTTGTAGAAGGGGTTAATGGCTAAAATCCCAAGTCATTAGGCTTTGTGGGATTTAATAAGATACGGTATATATAATATGTACACGTTGGAGATATTCAATTTGTAACTTTAAGGAATCTTTAATAAAATTAGTGACAAAATTAAAATATACTATTAAGACTATAAAGCTAAGTGAAATCAGTCAATGAGAGAAAGACAAATATCATATGATCTCACTCATATGTGGAATTTAAGAAACAGAATAAACAAGCAAAAGGAAAAAAGGAGACAAACAAAGAAACGTACTCTTAATTCTAGAGAACAAACTGATGGTTATCAGAGGGGAGGAAAGTGGGGAGGATGGGGATTAGAGCACACTTACCATGATGAAAAAAATTAAATTAAATTTTAAAAAAGATAAAAAAACCTTAAATATAAAATAAAATGAAATAAAATATGCTATGGAGAAAATAAATGTATCTATTTATTTATTCACTCCACAACTCTGAAAGAAGGCATGAACAGACAGGAATAGGGTTGATCATTGTCTTTTTAATTTTTTTTTTAACAATAATATTTACTGGTGATGAAGTTTCAGGAAAACAGAAACTTGTGCACTGCTTGTAGGAAGGTATATGATACAAATATTTTGAAGATAAATTAACTAATAAGTATTCAAAAAGCTAAAAATTCAGAAGCCTCACCTACATCATTCGAATTCCCATTACATGACAATAATATCCACTCTAGCTAATTTGAGTCAAGAAAGATTCATTAAAGAGTATGCATTTATAGAATTTTTGAAGGATTGAGGAATGGAGCTTACGTACCATAAATCTTGATACCACCAAGCTGGAAAACGTACTCAACATCACATGAAAAACTATTGCTGGGACTGCATATCACATAGGAACCAGGATTCTGGGGACCTATAACCAACATCTCTGCTGCAAAAGCTCCAGAAGAACGTAACACTATTACCTCTGTGCCTGAAGGAGGACAAAGCTCCTTGTCATGGCCTTGAACCCTGGAGCCTAGTAAATGCAGTTTTTCAAGTACCATAGTGCAGAAGGGAATCTAGAAGGGAGTCAGAGTCCATATGTAACGAGCCAGTCTGCAGTATCTTCCTCTTTATAATTCTCTTTTGTATCCTGAAGGAAAAAAAATAAAGGACTTATACAAAAGTACAAGTAAAGATCTTTATTATACTGTGGTGAAAAGTTTCAAAATAATATAAACAAACAACAGTAAGTATGATTAAATAAGTTATAGTTCAACAGTAAGTATGATTAAATAAGTTATAGTTCACTTATATTTCATTGTGACTTACGGCATAAAAGGATGTAATATTTGGCCAATTGATAGGCTGTTAGTGAAGGTCATTTAATGGCATCTGTACATAGGTATGTGTATTAATGCAAATGGCTTTGGCTGCTTTAAAAAAAAAAAAAAGAAAGTACCAAAAGTAGCAAAACTTGTTTAAAATTTTTAAAAAGTATGAGTGAGAGAATGTTGGAATCCACAGTTCCTTCTGCAAAGGGAGGGAGTGAGGGCAGAACCCTACGGTCCCTGCAGAAGGGTAGATGAGATGGTGACTAGCTGACCTGCCACATGACAGTGACTGTATCAATGATCACATCTGATCTCATCACAAGCTATGATATAGGTATTATTATTATCTCAATTTTGAAGAGGGGGCACTGAGCAACAGAGAAGTTCAGAACTTTGCCCAAAGACAGCTAGTTAGATAGGGGAGGGGCATTTGATCTTGGCCAAAGTCCTTGCTTAACCACTATACTATATTGTTGCTCCTATAGAAGGAAGAGTATCCTCGGCAGAAGTCATATGTACAAGAGGCAGAGCTGAAATAGCACCATGTTTTCGGAGAAGTAGAAATAACTCAGCATGGCTGGAACGAAGGTTGTATCTGGGAGTGGTGGATTAGAGCAACCAATGGAAGCATCAGGAAGCAGAAAAAAAGCATGAATGCAAAGGATGAAATGGAGAAATGTAAGACACTAGGTCAGGTAATCAGTGGGAGAAGACCACAGTAATCAAGGTATTAGCATACCAGCAGACTCATTTAAGCAAATCATAAGTATAGAGAGGCAGGTAGTGCTGCGTAAGAGAGCGGTCAGAGAGGGGGGCCAGGGTTTGGAAGTTCATTGGATTTGGTGAATGAAGAATAACACTAGAACGACTTTCTGATTACAACCAAGGCCAAGTTGTAGTTGCTAATGCCGTAAGTCAGGCAAGAGTTGCTTTCTCAGAAATTAGAATCCTTCAGTCTGCTATCTTTGAGTTTCATGTGCACCTTTTAGCTATGCCTATGCCTGGTGAACCATTGTGAAAGCAGTAACTGTTCATCAGAAATTTATTCAAGGCAGGAAAGCCTCTCTCCTTAAGCCTTCATGTAACTATAGAGCAATGGTATCCCATGTTCAGGCAAGAAACGATCTCCCTTCCTCCATCCCCCGTGCTCATAAAGTCACTGAAAGAATCCAGTTTCACGGATTTCCTTTTCAGCCTCTGGGTCAGAAATTCCAGCAAGCTGCTTTGAAAACATTTGGCCTTTTTTTTTTTTTTTTTTTTTTTTTTTTGGTAAGACATTCAAATTGTTTCATAGACATTATCTCACCAATAGCCATTTCATCCTGGTGAGGTAGGCCAAGGAACAATTTATTCCTATCTTTAAAGGGTAGAGAGAGGTTAAATGACTCATCTGGGGAGCTGGAAATAGCTCAGTCTCCAGGACCAGCTCTGTGTGTACGAGTGACTGCCAAATGACTTCATAAATGGGTGTGAGTTAAAGGTTTTGATATTTCACAAGACTCAAGTTGTCGGAGTCATCATTTACTGGTAAATAAAGAGCTCAGAAATGGAAGAGGAATTGAAGGTTGTTTTTGAAGATAGACACGTTTTTCTATTTCCGTGTCAGGTTTCCTCTGACCCAAAGATTCTGTAAACAAGAATCATAAGGGATTTTTAGTATCAATGTACTATCCACAGAACAGGGACGAAAATGTTTACTGTGTTTAAAGTGCTTTTGTATTACGTATCACCCATACTGCTACTAGTCATCATTATATGAGGATGGGGTAGTGCCGATGATATGTAGTATCTACTCATTTTCTATAATCCAGATTCTTCTGCCATTCAAAAACATCTTAAGAACTGGTTCTCATCCTGTATTTTTTTATTATGCCTTTTATTATACCTTGGTAAAATCTTGGATGCAAAACTGTAGCCCCATAGTCCTCCATTTTGGGAAAAGAGAACAAGTGGTCACTTTCTCTTCCTGAAATCATATATATATATATATATATATATATATATATATATATATAAAACATATATAATATATATAATTTTTTTTAATCTGGCTTTGAGAATTCCTCACTTGATTTTCTTTGAATACTTGTCTGATCATTCTGTGCCAAATGTTCACTCTCACATACTCTCTCTCTTCTGTGTGTGCTCAGTGCCTCTGTTTCTTCTTTACACTGTGCATACCTCTTATTTATTTATATTATTTATTCTCCATTTCCTCACTGAAATGTAGATTTTATGAGGGTAGAGAAATCGTCTCTTCTGTACGATGCCCTATGCATAGCATAGCATATGGTCATGATTCAATAAATATTCACTAAATGAATGAAGAAAAACTGATTTTATGATTACTAGAATAGCCTAAAATTTTACAGTACATACTGATCATAATCTCAGCCAGCTCATCATGAAAAGTATCTGCTACCTGTTACAAACCTATCAGAAGTCTCGTGTCTATTTTATCTATTAAATGAAACCATATGAAATTACTAATAATTTACTCATTTTGAACTATGAAAACATTAATTTCACATGGCTCAACCTAAGTGTAAAATGAAATTGGGGGACAAAAGGCACAGCAATCTAGATGAATATACTATGAGTAAAATTGTTCAGTTTTTTTTCCTAAATGATTATCGTTTTCACCTATGATTTCCTGAGGTTTACAAATATAATTCTCCAAGTATAAAATCTGCAAACCAAATGGATACCTGGGTCTCTTCCTCCCCTCCCCCAAGATTTTATATGTTTGTTTGTTTGTTTGTTTGAGAGAAAGAGAGAGCACAAGCAGGCTGAGCAGGGAGCCAGATGTGGGACTGGATCCCAGGACCCTGATGCTTAAGGCAGACCTTTAAATGGCTGAGCTGCTGAGGTGGGTCTCTTAATGACCCTGTTTGTATTCAGTTTGGTGGTCACTGTGGACCCTTTCATTTTGCTCAAGTTTCCTTTGCTCAGGCCTTTTGCCTGAAAGGGACCTCCACAGGAGGGAATGATAAGGAAATCACTGTCACAAGTTCTGATTTCCACTGCCTTAACTTTTGCCAGACAAATCTATGTCCTCTTCCTACATTTCTGCACTTGGAGTTCTTGTGTTCTTATGAAAATGTTACTACTTAGACAGACCTAATTTTTCTCATTGATAAAATACAGGCCATGGGACTAGATTGTAAAACAATGAAGTATTACTAAAAAAAGTCTAGTCTTACAAGATGTTTGGAAGATGAAAGGAGTATTTGTTAAATCTTTTGGGAAACACTTATAATATGCCCCTATCTGGAAACTACACAATAATATATATTTACATTCGCATACAAATACAATTGAGAATACCTGGAGTCACTTGGGTGGCTGAGTTCCTTCAGTGCCCCCACTCAATTTCAACTAAGGTCATGATCCCAGGGTCTTGGGATGGAGCCCCCCGACCCTAGGCTCTGTGCTTAGCAAGCAGTTGGCTTGAAGATTCTCACTGTCCTCTCATTCTGCCCCTCCCCCACCTCAAACAAACAAATAAATAAATCTTAAAAAAAAAAAACAACTAAGAAAACCTGCAATGAACAAAAACAAAAACAAAATAAAGACAATTTGTTTATGTTTGCCTAATCTAGCTCTCATCAAAATAAGATCTAAATTCAGGAGGCCATTAGCTCCACCCAGATGCCCTTCCTCTTCCTATTTCAGTGCAAATTTGCCTAATTCTACAATCTGCTGATACCTGCTTCCTCATGCCTGAGGTCCTAACCCTGTGTTTCATCTGCACAGAAGAGGATCTGAGGTGCTGAGGAATTAATTCCCAGCATCCCTCTGAAGGAGTTGAGTATACTCTGGTTCCCTCACACTCTGAGGTATGTGTGTGACTGGCTTCCCGAGTTGCCCCAATGACTAAGGTCCCCTCAGTAGAATCTGTCACTATAATGTACCCTTTCAACTGGAATTCCTTACTTATTCTTTTCTGATGTTTGCTTTACCTCCCAATAAACTATTTCTACTCTGTGTCTGCTTGTGGTAAAGGGTGAACAGTAGTAAAGATACATACTTGGAAATGAGGAGGCTACAGTATCTTTTTTTTTTTTTTTTGAGGCTACAGTATCTTAATGGCTATTCCTAGCTCCACTCTTTTTTTTTTTTTTTTAAAGATTTTATTTATTAATTTGACAGAGAGAAATCACAAGTAGACAGAGAGGCAGCCAGAGAGAAAGAGAGGGAAGCAGGCTCTCTGCCGAGCAGAGAGCCCGATGCGGGACTCGATCCCAGGACTCTGAGATCATGACCTGAGCCGAAGGCAGCGGCTTAACCCACTGAGCCACCCAGGCGCCCCATAGCTCCACTCTTCAATGACCCAAATGCATTGAGATTATTTCTGGCAGTTTCAGGACACAAGCCTCCAGTACCTGGCTTCTATGAGTCATTTAATATATGTTTCCTGAATAGATTAATTTCTTCAGAGGGCAATACCATAGGTCTTTGCAAAGGAAAAAGCATGAATTCAAAAGACCCCACTTTTAACATTCCTATCCTTTAGGAGAATTAATGCACATGCAGGCTATGTCCTGGCTATTTCTTCACTACCTCCTTGAGAGGCCTCTGACTCTCCTGGGACACTTATCTCCAGTGATGCGGATCCAATGTTTTAATGCCCTTTTCTTCCTTGTCTACACTTTCGGTTTTTGAAAGTGTATGTCCTTGCAATTCACCTTCAAGAAATGGAGGAAAGGAACTCATCAATGCCACTTAGTAAGAGCCCACTATGTGCTCTATGGTACTGTGTGTGTATGTATATGTATATACATATATACTGTGTGTGTATACATATATGTATACAAAGTATACACAAACACACACATATATCTATACATGAAAGACCCCCCCCACCATCGTTAACTAATTAACTGCTCTTTTGTTGTGTAAAAGTACCCCTCCTCCCCTTGCAATGAAAAGACCCTTCCCCCAGGGTTGAATTCAATGTAACTGCTCTTTTGCCTTTCTGTAACCGCTTGGCTTTTAGGGCATGACACTTGACTCCTGTTTGAACAAGATACCTTCTCCTAATAGCAGAGGCATGGTCACATAGGCAAGGGGGCTGCATGGTCACGTAGGTCACGTAGACAGGGGGCTGCATAGTCAGGTAGGCAGGATGTCTTTCTGCTGAGTAATAAGGTCAAACTTCCCCTCTTTGTTTCCCCTTCCCGCCTTTCTCTTCGCGCGAGGGGGTCTTACAAAGCCAATCCGCTAACACCAAGTATGCCTTTTTTCAAATGTTCAAATTGTCAGCCAATCGGCCCCGTCCCATCCGGGACTTGTTTGTACCTGTCTATAAAAATCCTGCACCACCCCAGCCAGGTGTGCTCAGCTAGCAGGAGCTGCTGACCACCCGCAGGCGCGCGCTGACCACCCGCAGGCGCCTGCGTAACAATAAAGAACCTCTTGCTGATTGCATCCAGTGGCAGTGTTGGATTCTTGGGTAAGGGGATCCGCGGGTCTTTCATACACACACATGAATACACACACACACACACACACACACACACACACACATATATAGTGATTTCATTAAGTCTTCAAAGAAGCCATGATATTGTTAGTCTACTTCTCAGATGAACAAATGGACTCTGGGAGTTTAATTCTTCCCAAAGTCATTTAGCTATTTAGGGGCAGAACCAAGTTTCTAAATGAAGCATGTAGGATGCCAAAATTCATCTCTTAATCTCCATACTATATTGCCTTTAGGAGTAGTTTAGCTCTTTTTTTTTTTTTTTGGATTTTAGATAACATTTATTAATATGCTTTTAATATAAAAAAGACTAAGAACAAAAATGACTCACATTTGCATTGCCTATAAGAATTGCTTTCTTTAACTTAAAAAAAAAATTCAGCTTTTGTAATTACATAAAATAAAATTGTCCTTTCTAAGTGTTATTCATGGAATCTTAATAAGTGATTTAGAAGCTGATTTAAAAAAGCAGAAGTGGTTTTAAATATTAAGTCTGTCACTTTCTAGCTTTGTGGCTCTAGTAAAGTATCAAAGATATAGCAAGCATGTTTGCTCATTCTTAGAATGATATAGACAATAATATCTATTTCATAGTCATTCGTAGGCACAGTTTATGGCAAAGGGAATTAAGGCCAAAATAAAATTTCTGTAGACATTTTTGTGTGTGTGCCCAGAAGTTAATGAAAGTTTAATGTTCCCTGGAGAGACAAGTTTAGGAACCAGGGCAAACTGGAGGATTGATTGATTGCTACAGTCAAGGTGACTTTTAATTGAGGTGCTTGATTAATTTAGCAAATGAGCTGAACAATGCTAGATGTCATGGAAAGTGAGGCAGGGCAGGAATTCCCTGTTTTCAGTGTCCATAGTTCTGCTCCAGAAGCATCAGGACTTCCTTTTCTTCCCTTTGTCTCACTTTATATAAATAACCATCTCCTCTTTTGTCTTCCTTCTTACAGAAAGAAGGGATTTTGTCAGGGTTGGCATTTTATCAACAGTTGCTGTGAAAATACTCTTTCCCCACACTGTGACCATTTTTCTCCCCATCCCAACTCTTGTCTGCTCTTCAAACCTCCTTGACATACCATGGAGATACATTTTAATCAAATCTTTCCAAGTGCCTAGTGTTTAATAAAATAGTTACCAGGTATTGCTTTCTTATTTTGGGTCACCAGATCAAGCACAGGATATATTTCGTTAGTAATGACTATGTCCTATGCTTTGGAACATGCTTATATTAAAAAATAATAATAATAATAATAAATAAAAAACTTATTGTTTATTTGAAATTCAGATATAACTGGGTATCCTTTATTTTTATTTGTTAAATCTAACTCGGCATTCTTACCCTATTTTTTTTTTTTTAATTTTCTATATATGGCTAAATTCTTAGGGGGCTTTTAGACTGGTTTAACATCTTAATGGCTCTCATTTATTAATTAATTAACTAAAAACATTTTATATTTGAATGAGAGCCACGATTTTACCTTTTAAAATATTGTAAGCTAACAGCTTATATTGATCTGTGTATTTACTGGTGCAAATTATTTCTCCTGAATTCTGATACATTGTTCTCATTCAATATCAATTATTCCTATTTACCAATTAATTTTAATAAAAGTTTAATGAAAATACACTGCAATGTCAAAATTGTGCTCGCTTCATATTAAAGTAAAATGGTAGTACTGTTTCTATGATAATAAAATACTCAAACAATCAGAACTTTTAAATATATTGAGATCATTTGAAAAGCATTAGCATTTTGAAAATGTTGGCCTAGATAGAATTCCAGGAGGTTTTAACTCCATTGAAAAAGTTAATACTCTTAGAAAACAGTTATAAAATAATTCTCAGAAGACAATTTTCATTTTCATTTTGGATAAAGAATGGGGAAACATAGTAATTCTTTATTCTTAATAAAAGTCAGAGGTTAAAACTGACTTTTTTAGACAAATTACATTTCATTTGGAACAAGTTAAGCCATAAAAATCACCCAAGGTAGTAAAATGGATACAATGCCACATGTGAGAGCACATTTGCTTTGAAAGTCTGTGCAGGTTTTCTATTAAGAGAGGTTTTGATAGATTTGCTGCTTTGCTAACAAGGAGGAAAAAATGAAGATCTGTGTGGAAAAAAAAGTGCTTATGAATAAAATTAGATCAAAACAAGTTTTCTCCTTTAAAAATCTGTCCTTTACTGTATTTTGGTATCACATCTAACATATCTTTATGTTTTATAATATTTATCTATGAATTTACTAAATACTGTGAGTATTCAAACTTTTTTGCATAAATAATATATACATTTTTTCTTTCAATGGACAAAAGACATAATGATCAAATAATGATAATGATAAATTTTAAGACATAATATAGGAAGTATTTTAATAACTTTTTCTCTTTCAGAAAGAGATTTGAAGTGTTCTTAAATGTTCAGATTATCAAATCAACATAATTAAATATCTTATAGCCACTAAAGAAATAAGAAATGTTCTATTTTAATTGGAAAATTAATCATTATGTAATATAGAAAAGAAGTGCTATGTTAATCTTAATGTGTATGTGGTGTGCATGCTAATTATACACCATCCACTTTCTTACATAGTTGGAAAATATTTTGCTGTGAGAGAAATTACCTTTTTTAAAAACTGTTGTTAGCATGTCAAGGTGCTAGAATCACAGGTAATTTCTGTTTTCTTCTCATTTTCATATTGTGCGCATCATCATTTGTTTTGTTTTGTTTTCCTCTTGCCTAGCTTCTGTTGTAGGACTATGCAGAGGTTGCTTATTCATTTCCCTCCTGATGGACATTTGCATTGTTTTCATTTTGTTATACTTATGAAAAAGTTGTAAACATTAATATTCATGTACAAAAGCACTCATTCTCTTGAATATTACCTAGGAGTATTATCACTTAGTTATTGGATATGTGTATATTTAATGTTATTACAAAGGAAAAAGAATTTTCTAAGGTGTGTTCACTATTTTACAGTCCTACCTGCAATGTGTAAAAGTCTCAGTTACTCCACATCTTCATCAACACCTGGATTTGTAATGCTTTATATTTTTTTTAAATTTTTAGAGATTTTATTTATTGCAGAGAGAGAATGAGAGAGAGAGCACGCACAAGTGAGAGGGGCAACAGACAGGGAAGGGAGAAGCAGACTCCATGCTGAGCAGGAAGCCCAATGTGGGGCTTGATTTCAGAACTCTGGGATCATGACCTGAGCTGAAGACAGACATTAAACTGACCTAGCTACCTAGGCATCCCTGTGATTAATTAAATAATTAAAAAGTTAATTAATTAATTTCCTTTCTTTCTTTCTAGGTCAAAAGAGAGAAACTTTTAACTTTTAATAGGAAGCCTATTTTTTTAGATTTTATTTTAATTTGTTAGTTAAAACACAGTGTAATATTAATTTCAAATGTACAAGATAGTGATTCAGTACTTCCATAGGTCCCCCAGTGCTTATCGCAACAAATGCCTTCCTTAATCCCACCCATCCCCCCATCCCGCCCCTGCCACATACACAAACCTCCCCTCTGGTAACCATGAGTTTGTTCTCAATAGTTAAGAGCCTGTTTCTTGTCTTGTCTCCCTCTCTATTTTTTTTTTTCCTATTTGCTCATTTGTTTTGCTTTTTAAATTCCACGTATGAGTGAAATCATATGGTATTTGTCTTTGACTTATTTCGCTTAGCATAATACTCTGACTCTATCCATGTTGTGACACATGGTAGGCTTTCATTCTTTTCATGACTGAATAATATTCCCTTGTAGATATATACTGAATCTTTTTTATCCATTCATCTATCAATAGATGCTTAGGCTGCTTCCATAATTTGGCTAGTATAAATAAAGCTGCTATAAATAGAGGGATGCACATATCCCTATGAAAGATTATTCTTCAGAGAGCAGTATTAAAAGCCTGTGGCACATTAAGGATTAGATAGCTCTTATCCAAAACCTAAAAGCAGTAAGGAATCCTCATTCCAAAAGCATGTGTGATGCTTGTTTATAAGGAAATCAGATAATTAAAAATAAAAATTCACTTGAAATTCTAGCCTTAAGCAGAAGTTGAAATCAAGGCCTTCTTATGACTGAGTTGAGAATCACCTCACTCTTTCTAACCGTAGGGATGCAGTTGCTGAAAGATTTGTAACTCTTTAAATATTAGCCATTCTGGGAGATGTGTAACAGTATTTTCCTGTGATTTTAGTTTGCATTTTCTTGATGACTAGAGGAGCTTGGCATATTATTATATGTTTCATGGCCATCTGGATATATTTTGGAAGTGTCTGTTGAAATCTTTTGCTTATTATTGTATTGGGCTGTTTGACTTTTTCTTATTGTCTTGTCAATATATTTGTATTTGAAAAATATATGTTTTTCTCAGGTATATGTATTGAAAATATTTCTTATGATTGTGGCTTTCATTTATTTAATGGTACCATTTGATGAGTATAAGTTTTAAATTTATAGATATGTATACACAGATATATATAAACACTATAATTATAATTTACCATGTATATAGACATATACATGTATTTCATACATATACATGTTATATATATGTACATACACATGTATTTATAGACTATTAATTTGTGTGTTGTTTAAGAAATTTCTCTTATACCAAGTAAAAAAGACATCCACCAATGTTTTCTTCTAGAATTTAAACATTTTTGACTTTCATATTTAGCCCTATATTCCATTTTAAATTAATTTTTTGGTAGAGTGTGAGTTAAAGGTTGACTTCTTTCCACATGTATAACCATTTGCTTCAGCATGGTTAATTAAGTAGTTCTTGTTTTCATAACAAACTAAATTTGTTTGAAGATAAACAATTAAATAGATGACTACAGACACATGCATGCACACATTTACTCTTATATTCTCTCTTCTATCCCATCCTTTATCCATACTTCACATTAATCCCTCACTGTATTAATAATTACAGCTTTTTGGTATGCCTTAAAATATGGTATTTTAAGTCCTCCATGTTTTTCTTTATTTCATTATATCTCTATATCTTTAGTAGAACCAGATCGTTGATACCTTGAAAAAACCTATTGGGATATTGATTAAGATTGTGCTGGACTGGGGCATTTGCCTGGCTCAGTCAGTTAAGTGTCTGTCTTTGACTCAGGTGATGATCCAACAATCCTGGAATGGAACCCCAGGTGATAAAGGTTGGGGGGCAGCTCAGCAGGGAGTCTTCTTTTCCCTCTCCTTCTGCTCCTCCCTCCTTCTGGTGTGCCCTCTCTCTCTCTCAAATAAATAAAATCTTAAAAAAAAAAAAAAAAAAAAAAGATTGTGCTGGACCTATACATCAAAATGGAGCAAATTTTTATCTTGATAATAAAGAATCTACCAATTCAGAAACATCTCATATCCTTCCATTTATCTAAATAAAAATTATTTTAAATTTTATTTTTAGGGGCACCTGGGTGGCTCAGAGCGTTGGGCCTCTGCCTTCGGCTCAGGTCATGATCTCAGGGTCCTGGGATCGAGTCCTGCATCGGGCTACCTGCTTGGCAGGGAGCCTGCTTCCTCCTCTCTCTCTCTCTGCCTGCCTCTCTACCTGCTTGTGATCTCTGTCTGTCAAATAAATAAATAAAATCTTAAAAAAAATTATTTTTATTATTTATTTTAAATTTAAAAAAATATTTCAGAAAATTTATGTAGTATTTTATTAGCACTCTTACACATGTTTATTAAATCCATTTCTAGGTGTTTTATTTTTTTAATTTTATTTATTTTTATTTTTTATAAACATATAATGTATTTAGTCCCAGAGGTGCAAGTCTGCAAATCGCCAGGTTTACACACTTCACAGCAATCACCATAGCACATACCCTCCCCAATGTCCATAACCCCATCACCCTGTTTGATGTTTTTAATACCACTGTAACTTGTTCTGATCTATTTTCAAATTTGTCTTTGGTAGTGTATACAATTATAATAAATTTTTGTAATACTTTGTGTCTAGTGATCTTGCTTCATAAATTCACCAATTATAGTTATTGTTGTAGATTCCTTAGGATTTTCTAAACAAAATATGCCATATGTGAATGAAAACATTTGCTTCCTTTTTCATATTTATATCTTTTATTTCTCTTTCTGTACAGCATTGTCTAGTACATCTAACACAATGTTGAATAGATGAGATCATAGTGTATATCTTTGTCTTATTCTGACAGAAGGAAGTCATAGCTTAATATTTTACCATTAAATATGTCAGCTTTTTAAAAAAAATTTCTGTGTATATTCTTTACCAGATTGAGGGGTTCCACTGTATTTTTAGTTTATTCAAAATTTTTACATAAATGAATATTAAATTGTAGCAAGAGCTTTTCCTTAATCTATTGAGGTGATTATTAAAAGTTTTCCTCCATGGGGTGTCTGAGTGGCTCAGTCAGTAAGCCACTGACTCAATTTCATATCAGGTCATGATCTTGGGGTCATGGGTTCAAGCTCCACTTTGGGCTTCACAGTCTGGGGTAGCCTGCTCTGTAGTCTGCTTGTCCCTCCCCTCTCTTCATCCCCCTGCTCTCTCTCTCTCAAATAAACAAACAAACAAATAAATAAATGTTTCCTCCTTTATTTCCTAATGTGATAAATTGATTTTCGATTGTTAAACTTTTCATTCACTTCGGTTATTCATGGCCATCATGTATTACCCTTTTAATATGTTGCTGGTTTGATTTTCTAATACTTGTTTAGACTTCCTGTATTTATATTCATGAGCAGTATTAGACAGTAACTCTCTTCTCATGTCAGGTTTTGTATTACGATTATGTTGGCCTCAAAAAAATTGATTTGAGAAGTGATTCCACATTCTTTACTGTCTAAAACATTTTGTTTAAAATTGATAACATTTCTCTTGAGCATATTTGATGTAATTCACCAGTGAAGTTATTTGAGAATGGAGTTATCTTTTTGGAAAATATTCTGTTAATAGATTCAATTATTTAATTAATTTTCTGTTATCTTTTCTCTGTTTTAATAAGTTGTGCTTTTCAAAGAACTTGTTAATTTTGTATATATACTATTATAAAAATTTTTATGATCTTTTCTTATCTCCACTGTAACCTTGGTTTGTTCTTAATGTGGGTAATTAATACTATTCTCTTTTTTCTTGATCATTCTTGTTGGGGCTTTATCAAATTCATTACAGTAGTATAGTTAAATCTTAAGTTAGATATTTTATAAATTATGCAGCAAATTCCCTCTTTTGTTGTTTAAACAACCAACAGTCTTTTATTTTTGGATATTCTTATATTTCCTCACATACTCTCTATGTTTTCAATAATGATTATTCTTCCTATAATTCCCTACTTTCTTATATATTCATTTTCATCATCTTTAAGAATTTTCTTCTTGTCTTTAAAAACATATATTACCTTATTAATCTCTTTGAGTTGACTTTGAATGACCTATAAAGATCTAATTGTTTCTGCAGTTTAATAGAAAAGAAAAAAAAAGAACTGCAAGTAATATAATAATGCTGGAAAGCTATTTCCATTGATAGCAAGCATACCAGATGTTAATTTACCAGTGAGAAAAAAAGTTACTCAAGCCTTGCTAATAAAGTAAAATTTGCATTCCCCTCTGCTACTCCTAATTGAGTAATTCTTGTTTATTCAGCCCTATGCCATATCAAAAATACTTTATGATATAAAGACCTAAGTCTTTCTGTGAAAATAAGAGGGGGAAAAAGTTCTCAATTTGAACTTTGGAGTGATCTCTTTGACTGGAGACATGAAGAAAGCCTATGCCAGGAACACTTTTCTATTTTGGCTAATAATCATGTTAATAAGCCTGGACTTTGCTTCACTTATTGAAAATAGAAAAAAAGAAAGCCACCAAATATTTTTGCTCCACAAAATTGCCATTTATAATAGATGGCTTCACAAATAACCCCTTAAAAAAACTTATCACTATTTTATGACACTTTTTAGGCACCATAATTCTACTGAAAAGGAGAACAAAACAAAACAAAACAAAAAATAAACAAGTAAAACACCCAGCCCTGACTGTTGTCAGCTTGGTGTCAGATAGCTCTAATGACTATTCCATATCAAATTAATTTGATACTAAGACTCTCTTTTATGATTTTCTTACTGAAAATTGTCTGCTAACATATCTAGCCTGTAAATATCAAGCTTTCAATATCCTACTCTCAGAGAAAAAGCCACAAATACTTAAATCTCACCCAGTGCCATCCTCATTTTCAAATTTGACTTTCTTCTAGCTTCTGCCTAATGTTGGTACATCTGTAGTTCTATTTTTTTAAATAACTTTTTGTCAAAGCTTCCTAATATTTTTTCTAGGTGAGGGTTAATTCAGCCCCACAATTATTAGATACTGAATTGCCATTGGTCAAGCTTTGGTACTATTACTTCATTTGACTCAACATAATTTTATCTACCTATGGATAGGCTGAAACTTACCAGGGTCTTTCTGACTAAGGTATATAGAGGGAAGTATAATAGAGAACCAGGAAGCCAAACTATATTCAATAATTTTATTAGAAATTGTTTATCATACATTTATATAGTTACCAATATTCCTGCCTCTCAGGTTCTTATTAAGTACTAAAAAGCATCAACAAATTATTTACATGTGTCTCAAACAACATGAACTATTATTCACTTTTTAATTTTAAATGTTGCCCTTGATTTCTTGTCTCTAAAACTATGGTACATTTCAGAGATTATCTTGGAAAAATAAAAATTTATAACTTCACAGTAGTCACTATGGCAAGATGGGAGTTGGGAGGAAGAATAAAAACAGAAGAGAAGGAAAGTGTGTTCCTAATTCTAGATTTTAGAAGTTTCTGAACATTACTTGTGGTTGTTTCCTTGTGGTTTTCCAAAGACTGTTTAAAAAGAGAGTTGGGGCTAGAGGGGGTTTTTTGGTGAAAAATGGAGGTTATATTACTTTTAGCTCAATGGACTCGATACATGCACACTTATTCCCAGAAATAATAATATAAAACAAAACAAAACAACAACAAAAACCCATGCTAGTGAACGCAGCTCTAGGCCCACATATAGGAATTTGTGATACCTGCTGGAGCATTTCAGTGCCCCATGAGTCATACTGAATGACCAAAGCCTTGGCCTTTATAAATTCAATAGGGGGAGAAATTGTTCTACAAATAATTTAAGTCTCTTTTTATAAAAGAATATAAAAATGGTATCTCTTCTCTTTGAAGTTTTACTGTGTTCTCTGCAAGTATGATAATACCAGGTCTAGCTTAGTTTCTACAAATACAAGGGGAAATAAAAGGTGCCCTCCATAAATCCAAGCATCACACAGTTCATGATCAAAGAAGTCATAGATAAGGAGACATTCCGTCCTTTCTATTTATTATTTATGATCAATACACTAAATCTAGGAAAATATAGAATCCATGTTTTTTTATTAATTTTGTGAAGATAGGATATTAAGAAAAACTATTAAAATAATATAACACTCACCCAGTGTTTGTTTATTCTGAAAAAGACAACATTAGCAGACAATGACTTAAGCATAAAAAAATCACTGATCTTTTTCTGATAGGCAGCCTCTAAAATGATTACCAATGATTCCTGTCTCTTAGTGCCCATTCCCTTGGGTGTATAATCCCTTCTCATTACATGCAGACAGGACCTAGTGACTTCTAACCAACCAATAGGATAGAGCACAAGTAATGGGATGTCACTTTTGAGATTAAGTCACCATAAAACTGATTTCTTGTATATATATATCTGTCTCTTTTGTTTACTCTCTCTCTCATTTTCTCTCTGGAAATCCCCACTCTGGGGACAGTAGGCTAACACATTGTTAGCTACTCTATGGAAAGACTCATATCTTCTGTGAAACATATTTCTCGCTAGTAACCTGTAGGAACCTAAGGACCGACAACAGAAAAATGAGGAAGCTTGGAGGTGAATCTTCCCATAGTCACACTTTGGGACTACAGTAGCTCAGGCTGACACTTCAGCTGCATCTTTGTGAGTAATTTTCATCCAGAATTACAACTAAACTGCCCCTGCATTCCTGACCCTGAGAAACTGTGAGATCATAAATGTTGTTTTAAGTTACTACATTTTGGGGGTATTCGCAAATACAATGTCTTATTAAGCATCCCTAAGAGGTTCCCTAGTTGAACATTATAATTATTGTAACTTTCAAGGTAATCTCATTTCTATTACATTAGCGGTAGATTTTTTTTCTTCTTCTTCAAGTTTTTATTTCAATTCCAGTTAACATACAGTATGGTATGTTTTTAGTTAGAGGAGCTGCAACAGGTAGGGACAACAGAAAGAAAACACACACTCATTAATAAATACTTAGTAAAGAATGATAACTTTCCAAAAATTATAAAGAACTCCAAAAACATAGCCCCTGCCATCATGAATCTTTCAATCTAACAGTGAATATAGACAATTATGGTAGAGTGGGATGTGTTACCACAGTGATACACAATGAACCTCTCCCTAAGATGAATGACTGAAGAGTTCAAAGTTTATAATCAAGAAAGTGTCAATGAAAAGAATTCTGGCAATTTAGAAATGATAATTTGGTATCATAAAGAAAGCAAGAAGTGAGCTTAAAGTGAGAAAACAAGTTATCAAATATGGATTTAGAGAATAAAAATGTGTAGAAATCATCTGGTCTTGGGCAGTCAAAAATATTTTCTTTCATTTCCACATATTTGAAAAAAAGGTGATGTTGATGATTCAGAGAGGTATAAGGAAGGCTCAAGGAGATGAGTGATGTTTAAATACTTGTCAGTATGTTTATTACACACATATTTATTACATTATCAGTCATCTGCTATACTCTAAGCACTCTAAAAAGAAACTAAGATACAACTAAATGTTGATCTAACTGTATTTTATTAACACAATGGCTTTGAGTGCCATGGAATGCTTACCTCCTCCGGATGCTGTGGATCCTATGATGATCAAGATACATTTTAAAATAAATATTTTATCTTACCAAAATCTTGGTCAGGATCAATACAAAGTAAATGTTATTACACACATTTTATAACTGAGGAAGTAAGATTTGGACTGGTTAGGTGAGTTGCCCAAAGTTATACAACAAATATGAGGGCACAGATTTTCAACCCAGATTTGAATGAGTCCACAGATCACTATAAATAGTATTTTTAAAGTAAACTTCCCGAGGGGAGAAAATTTACATATCTTGATCAACATTGTATCTACAGCACCTGGAGCTGGTGGCATCCCATAGCACTTAGTAGCCATTGCATTAGTTAAGTGATAGTTGTATCAACCTTTGCTTCCTCAGATATGACTGTAATCATGCTTACTTTGTTTTGCTCTTACTTATTGTTTGATATTTAGTTGACATGTTATAAACTTTGATTTTTATAATTTATTTATTTTGTTAGCCCTTAAGGATACATTTACCAAGTGCCTTTCTAGCTTTGTGGTGAGACCTCTTGCCCAAGGCTTCTGACCAAGCATAGTGAAACCTAGTGCCAGAGTGTTTGCAGTACAAATACCTTCAGAATCACTCCTGGTTACACAGGTTTGCAGAATTCCAAAATGTACTTGCATTGCTTGAAATGCACTGTTTCTCAAGATTTTGTGATGTGCACATGCTGGATACATCTTCTCCAACCTTATTCATCTGGTAAAATCTTACTCAATATCAAGCTGCTGCCTAACAACTACCTAAGGAACATTTCTAGGTACCTCCTTTTCATCCAAACTGGGTTATAGGCACACTCATGGTCCAGACACTCTAGTCCTTCTCTGCCATGTAGATTTCATGGCTCTGTGTCTCTCTGAACAGTGAATGACATTTTTTACCCAATTCTCTGTTCTTTATACTCTTCCTAAATTTGTTTCAAAGGCACAGGCTTTGAGTTTTAAATCTTGTGTCTGAAATCAACTTACTCTGTGTCATTGACAAAAATCACCAAACCTTTTTGGGCCTCAGGAGGATAACAGTAATAGCCCTTCTGTGACAATTACATGTAATTATATTAGTGGAATATCTAACACAAGGTCTTGCAGATATTTAATAAATTAAAATATTGCTACCATCACCACCACCGCCAGGTGAATGCAAAGAGTTAAGGAGAATGAGGACAGTGGTAGAAGATGGTGACTACCGTGGTTCAATTTCTTGCTTGTTAGCTCTATCATTCAACAAGTGACTTACCCAGTTTAAGCTTATTTCCTTACCAGTAACGTGGTGGAAAATTATTAATATATACCTTCTAAATCTAGCATTATAATTAAATGAATTAATTCATGGCAAAGTTCTAGGACAATAGTAACTGTTCAAAAAGAGAAATATAAGTTATTATGAAAGTGATATATTGCATGATATTTGCTTGCCCTTGGCTTTTTTTTTTTTTTAACCCAAAACATTACCTGTCACAAACAGCCATTTCCATAAGAATTGTCCCTTGTATTTTTAGTAAAACCTTACGGATTAATTGACAATGGTGTTTTCTTATTTGTTTTACTTCTAAAATGGCTAAAAGTAAAGCAAGACTATAACAAATATTCCATTTCACAATAAGCCTTTGAAAACTACTGAACCCACAGTAGCCACCTGATAAAGATATAACCACTATTTCTGAGGAGTTTATGATGCCTCACAGCATTTGGTTGTTACACCTCTTTAGTGTCCTCCAGTCTGTGGTATTTTCTCAGATTTTTCATATTTTTTTATAACCTTGACAGTTTTGAAGCATACCAGCCAGGTATTTTGAATAGTGTCTCTTAACTTGGGTTTGCCTGGTGTTTTCTCAAAATCAGACTATGGCTATGGGATTTCGGGGAAGAGTACTACAGATATGAAGTAATACTTCATTTACACCATGTGAGAGGATGTGACTTACCACTGATGACATCGATTATTTACTGATTATTTGTTAAAATC